>NC_079377.1:6803500-8144500 GCF_021018895.1 Seriola aureovittata
AAATACAGGACTGTACATTTTAGTTGTGAGGGGGTAATTGATGGAGGAGGGCTGGGACATTATTTTCTTATGGCCAGGCATAGGGCATTCCCTCTATTTGAGTAGAGGGACCCTGGGCACCCCTATGAGCCCCACTCGCCTGAGACTCTAATTACTTTTGGGACCTGGAGAATTCAAAGGATTTAGATACCGGAAAAAAAGAATTTCCAATTTACTGCACCACTTGATGTTTGTCTTCGTTTGTGGTGTTACTTGTGCTTTGCAAAGCAAATGGACACAAAGTGCACATTTGTGCATCCTGATAAAAGTGAAACGTTATTAGAACGCTGTCACGGCTGTGTTTATCCCTGGGGAGTGTGTGTGTGTGGATAATAATCTCCTGGACAAACACACTGTAACCTCCTACTCCGCTGGAGCTATCTTCATCTCACAAAGCTCAACCCCTGCCTGTCTGGCTGCTGACATTTCTGCTCATGCTGCGGAGCCACCGCCCCGAACGCCTTCCTTTACGCTGGGAATAAATTACCTCAGAAAGTATAAAGACAGAGCCGTCAGTTTCATTTCTTGACCGAGTCGTATCTCATTCACTTTTATCATGCCGTTGTTTAGACGTTTACACAGACTCGTGAAAAATTCAATAATCAGTTCGCAGTTGGGGAAATGTTCTGCATGAAAATCTACATGACATGATATCTCTGAGTCCTGCCGAGGTCTGTGGTCCACTAGGCAAATGATTTGGTTACATGCAAATCATCTTTTTCATTCCCTGAGCTTTATATAATTAGAATTCAGTAATCAAATCCAAATACTAAAAAAAGCATAAAAAAATATTCATTTTCATTTTTCATTAGTTTGCAGCTTAGATTACATTTTCGCCTGATTGAGAACAGTCCCCTGTGGACTGTGGAAGGTGCTGTCTAAACAGTTTAAAACATGGCTTCCTTGACAACAGACCCTCTGAAGCATGATAATCAGAAACACATTTTGGTTATGAGGTCAACCGACAATAATTGCCTGGCAGGTTGGTCAATTAACACTTTTCCCCCACATGTGTTGGGATCTGAATGCACGTGTTTATGTTGTACCTTTATGTAGTGATTCATAAAGGTGTTAATTTCTTCCCTTTGCATGATTTACCCCGGGCACATTGGAGAAATGCAAATCATGGCATGGCAGGATATTAGTATATCAGAGAAAGAGAGCAGTGTGCGTTTCATACTTATTCAATGTGACATATTTGGAGTTATGAGGCCACAAAAGCCGTAAAAGCTTAATTTGAGAGGTTACACTGTTGCTGTGTAAAAGCTATAAAAATGCTCAATGGTAAAATGAGGATTTAATAAAAAAAAAAAAAATATTCCCAGTGATTCAGTTGTCATCAGTTGAGAGTCCCCCTTACGCATATGCACAGACCCATGACCAATGAAATGAGAGTGAGAGAAAATGGGTGGTAAACTTTCCATCATCTCCATTCTTTTCTGTTTAACAGGGGGATATTTTGCACTTGCTCTGAGTGGCATAGCCCAGTAAAGCCACCGTGTTTTATGGCCTTCCACCTCAGTGTTGACAAAGATTGGGCACCAGAGAGAGGCCTGCTAGACACTCACAAAGTCATGCAGGACAGAAAGTGGGGGTTGGCGGAGTGATTCCTCACTGACAGAATCTAGTGTTGTTAATGGTTTTAGGCATTAACGCCACACTTTCACACTTTAATTGAGCACTCGGTGAGCGAGATGTCAAACAGCAGAGCCCTCCAGGGTGGCATATGTTGTCTAAGTTACGTGTGTGCATTTGTGTGTGTTTGACTGTGTGTTCCCACAGTGTGTATCTGCAGGTTTGCTATGTGTGTGTGTGTGTGTGTGTGTCTGTATGGGAGTGTGACAGACAGAATGAGACCTCTCAGCAGAAGGTGCTGGGGAGACAATCAATACTGCTCACTAAGGTGGTGCGTCTACAGCCCTCTCTCATTATGCGCGGCGAGGGAGGCTGTTGCCGAGTCTGGCTGAAGAAGAGCCAGGGGAGTGCGGACACACATGCACAGAGACCCGCAGAGTTGTCTTTTTTATGATACGTGACAAGATAATGAGTCTGTAGCACCCCTGAAAATATCCCCCATGGGTGTATTATCCCTGTGTATCTATTCTGTGGAGGAGTGTTACCGTATTCTTTTTCAAGATTCACCGTGAACACTGACACCACATGTCCATTCAAAGACACCTCTATTTTAGATGTGATGATGTCCAAAAACCAAGAGAGGCTATTTGTGGATATTCTGTACCTAGTAACACGGGGGAGAAAAAAAATGAACAGAAAATGATACCTACAGCATACCATGACATTGGAAAAAATACCTCTCTGCAAACAATGTGGCCCCTATTATCTACAAATAACCAAGATCCCAAAGGTGCTTTTGGATTAAATATAACTACGAAAATAATGGGCATATTTTAAAATTTGATAACGCAACCCAATCCTTCTGGGCACCGTTTTCTTGGACCAAGACTGTGGGACAGGTCTGTCGAGCTGCACCCCATCCCCATCCATTTTTATGCATGCTGCCAGTAAGCTGTGCCAAAGTGCTGATATCCCTCATTAGAAAAGCAGGATCCAGGAAAGAGTCCAACTAATGCCTACCCACACTGACACAATGATGGTGCAGGGTCTCCACAGGAGATTTGAAGGTCAACAAGAAGAGCAGGATGTAACAGATAGCGAATCACGGCTTGTGAAAATCTGTCCATTTCCATGTGTTCCCTCATGCTTGTTAACGCTAACTGAATTTGACTGCAGAAGGAAACAGACATGCTGATTGAGGTGACTGTGTATGCATGTGTATCCAAGTGAAGCCTGTGTGATTTCCATGCCAGCAGTCAATTTATCCACACAGTGAGGGGCCCTGCTCTGTGACGCGAACAAACACACACACACACACACACACACACACACACAAACACAAGAAAAGTCCAGAATATTTGACATACGTAAGTTAAGAGTTAAAAAAAAAAAAGTGCAGCTATTCTAACAAGTCACTCATTATCTGGTGATACCCGAGATAATTCTATCCACTGAGCCCACAAAAGCCAACATTTATCCAGCCCTTAGGGCAAAGCCTGGGGAGGCTTGGCTCCAAGCTTGCTGGAATATGGAGTTAACACAGGTCACATCCCATCTCCCATATCTGTAGACAAAATATGTTTCCTCATTTTCTGCAATTCCACATATCACCAGCGCCTCCTTTTTCCGGTTATGACTACATTTATCACCATATTTTCCTCTCTCGCTCTCTCTCTCTCTCTCGTTTGCACACTCTCTCACACACGCATGCACGCACACACACACACACACACACACACACACACACACAAAGTGGATTCACACTCCTGTCTGACTTGAAAGCCTTCTCCCTCCTGTGGTTCTTCACGAATGCTCTGGGGTGCTCCAGGTGTGGGGAGGGCCTTTCAGTACCAGATAGGGCACGAGGATTACACCCACACTAGATTAAACCAGCACCATTGCCTGCTGGGAATTCTGACAATTATCAGCCTTGTACTCCAGGGATGTGGGACTGATGGGGGACAGGGGGTCCTGAGGCAGAGGAGGGGGGTAGCCAGGCATTGGTTGTCACGAGGGTAATGTCTCCATCTTGAGCACTGGTCTGCCACATTGAGATAAACAGTGCCTGCCAGGCAAATGTGTTACAAACCGTCAGATGTTTCAAATGCACAGTTAAAAAGCACAGTTTGAGACATAGCATCGACTATTTTTGTTTCATGTGACTGGCTTAAGGATACCCTGCTGCTTATCTCCTTTTGTTTCATTCGGCATCCTTGGACACAGCGCTGGTCACAGATGCTTCTGTTGAAAGTGTTGTAGGTAAATGCTCCCTTTTGCTGCCCACACTAAACCGGGCCTCTTTGTCATTTTGGAGCCTGTTGTAAATTGAAGGACCCTTCTGAGGGCACTGGGGAAAGAAAAGAGGGTCTGTAAATGAGAACATTAAAACAACATATGCTGCTCCCATTGCACCTCGACTCTTAAGACTGGCTTTTATTTCATCCTTTTTCCCTCTACTGCACACACTGCCCCCCCTCTGTTGAATTCCCACTTGCCTATTTTTGGAAAGTCATTGAGAGTCTTTGACAAAGACAGGCTGAAGTGAATGTGAAAGCGTGCCCCTGGCCTTGTCGCCTCATAGTGGAGCAGGCCATCTGACCACCAGCAGTAGGTTGGGCCAAGTGGGGCCATTAGACCAAACCTGGGAGACCCGTGCAGCCACCACTGCCAAGCTGCTCCACTCTCCTTCAAGCTTCAGACTACTCTGCCCACCTCTGCTACCACCACCCCCTCTTCTCTTCCCCCTGCAGGTGCCAACTCTTCCACTCAGCTAGATCCCAATGGAGCACAAGGAAAAAAAATCCATCCAGTCAACCCGCTCTTCTGAGTGTGCGGGAGAAATGTGAAAGAGCACTGGTAAAATGGCAAAATGGGACTCGTAAGCAAAGGTGTCAGAGGAGGTTGAGTCCCAGGAGGGCTAATTTTATATCGTTGTCCAGATGACCTTGAGCTGGGTACCATGGAAACATTTCTACCTTGACTCCGCGAGGTGTCTTGGTGGCCCCATGTTCGTGTTGGCGACAAAGCCCACTCACCTCAACACAGAGAGAAATGGCCAAAGGCAAAAGGCTGGAAATAATAGTAGGACTCCTCTGGTAACCGGGGAAGAAGAGTATTAGCAGGAAATCTTTTGAGGTGTCGCTGTTCATGCTTCATAGCTCCTCTTCACACAGGTTGCTGTATTTGAAAGCTATTGATGGCCTTGTTCAATCAATGGAACAACAAAGTCCTGAACCAAAGTGACTCAGAGATAAAGTGAGGGTAAGCGTGTGTGTGCAGAGAGAAAGACAGAGAGGAAGCGGGAGGCGGTGATTGCATGTGTTAATGAGTGTTTAAGAGAGCTTGAGTTTTTTCGAGGCTTTCAGCACATGTGTGTGTGTGTGTGTGTGTGTGTGCACAGGGAGAGAGAAAGAAAGGCAGGTACAGACAGTAACATAAAATTCCTATGAGATTTGATCTTGTAATATCAATATGAAAATGTACCAAACCTCCATGTTTGTATCTAAGCAACATGTAAATTTTTGTCAGCTAACACTATATTCAGCTGTATTTGTCTGCTGTGTTTTGATGCCTAGATTAAGTCTGCTGGAATACATTAGACTACATTTATTTCAGGAATTAAGTAATATTAGGCTTTGATTACCAAAAAGTGTGCCCAGGCAGGACGAGACAATATTTGTATGCAAATGCAGAAAATGTTAAACAGGGACATAGTAATGATTCTTTTCTCTGAGCCTCAAGACAAACACAAAAATCTCTCACAAAACAAGCAAATATTTGTCACTTGTATTTGCAAAATCATTTGATTTTGGATGTATTTTGAATTAAAGATGAACTGAGCTCGCAGATGCGTCTGCCTAAGGTTGTTCAGTCTCCTCTATCATGTCATGGCTCATTGCCATGGACTGCAGTTGTGTGTCTGTAGGAGGAGGAACAGGGAAGTACATGCATCTATGTTTGTGCCACACCCCACCCATTGTCCTGCAGCCCGAGGCACAGCCCACCTCAACGCACACCCTCAGTAGAAGACACATTGATGCTCCCTTCGATTGGTTCACCTCTCACGCTTGTTCACCCCACGCGTTCATGACTTCCTCAGTGAAATCCAGAGCAGGGTGTTAGAGTGATTGCAACACAACTGGAAGCAATCGTTTTGATAAAGAAGGCAGGCAAATGTCCATATGCGAACAGTCTCGGAATCCAGTTTTGTTTGCTTCCTTCTCCTTTTAAAACATTAAGAAAGTTAGTATTTGTGGTTAACATCAATTAGGAATTAATTACATACTGTGTTGTAAACAGTGTTCTAAACACAGACCAAAGGGCTGTGCGTCATTGTTCGGTATTTATACTGAGCAAGCATTTGTAGCTGGCATCTCCTTTCCTGTGAAGTGCCCTTGGAACCAAGTCTTTTATATCTCAATTAAAGTGCTTTCCCTGTGCTCCCTTGCTCTGAGCACGGCCATTATCACCATGGCTCCCAACAGTCTAATTATGCCCACTCCCAACATCACCCCCCTCCCTCCCCCTCCATACCACATATCGCACCCACGCTGTTCTATCTTGGACCTTGGCAAGCTCACCTCAGCCTCCTTGCGGCCAATCACAGAGCGGCTTGTGCCATCATTAGAGTATGGGATCGGCTGTGTGGCACTGGGTGTCTCTATGGGAGGCATTGATGAAATACCCCAGGGGAGGCCTGGCACAGCAAGGCTGCTGCTAAACCCTGAACTGCCTGTCAGCAGCACTTTGTCTGAACATGATAAGCTCCTGTTAAGAGGCAGCGCTGCCATGGTAGAGCCCACGCCCCCTGCAATGTACAGCAGCACAGACCTCCAAAATGTAGTCCCATATTTCAAAGCAGCCCCTCGTGTCTGGACAGCAGTGTTGTGGCATTCTCTGTTCAGTAACAATTACCACAATGCTGACAGCAACATAAAAAAATAAATATAACATTCAAGATTCTGGAGTTTGTTACTGTGCTACGAGCTCACCTCTGGGTGCTCGGGGCAGGCATACAACCCCATTAAATACACATAACGTTCACTTATTAAATTCCATGAACCAGTCAATCAAACCAGTTTAAGTGAATACTTTATATTTTTATTCATTATCATTGACCAAAAGCGACCATAAATAAAATCTCAAACCCACATTGTCGGTGTATCCACAGCTTATCATAGCTTCTTTCTCTGCGTCACTGATCTGCATACAAACCACACTGTAAATACTGTAAATACTCAATAGAGCACCAAACGTGTTTCAATCCACTGCTTAAAATAGTCCCCAAAAAATGCACTATTTACTGTACTCCTGTTTGAGTAACATTTCCTAAAAAACTGCAGTGCCCGGCTACTTTCGGAAACTACCATATATTTGTGACAAGATTTAGGTCTGAGTACGAATTAGCCAACTTGGGGCTGAGAGCCACAGACTCTACATTTTGAGAAAAACTGTATTTTGGGTTTTGGTGTCTGCATGGGTTTTGTTGGCTATCACAAAAACAGAAATTTAGGAAGTATCAATCATCCAAATTTAAATGATTACTCTGCTGTTTGTGGAAATTTCTAGAAGTATCAAAAATTCACACCAGCACAAATAATGACACATCTCTTATTCCCCCCATAGCGCCATCCCCCCATGACATCTGGCTGGGAGTGATTGATAGTAGCAGTCAGAACTTGTGCATCAGACACTTCATTGGTTGGATGGATTTTTACACGTACTTCACTTTCAAATGGAAACAGCAGGAGAACTGAGCTGCTGCTGTCGCTGAGACATGTATTTATCCTTCAGATGTGGTAAATTATTTTAATGGCTTTTAAACATTTATCTAAACAGGTAACTAACTAGACGTCGAAGTGAAAAATTAATTAATAAAATGAACTAAAGAGCTGGTTGAGTTCACAGAATCACTCAGGTTAAAGATGAAACTGAGAGCTCTTGCTCATGATAGCCGCGAGCGTCATCCTGAGATAGAGAGCGAGAGAGAGAGAGAGAGAGAGAGAGAGAGGGACAGAAATATGAATCGGCTCGGTGACTTGCAGCTTTCCATAGGCAGCGTGGTTGCTTAATGGAAAATAAGGGAAAGAATAGAACTGCCAAGTGACAAGTCCAGGAAAGTATAGAAGTACAAACAAAGCACACCTGTTCTGCAAAGAGAGCACAAATGAGACTTCACTATCATAAATCATGCACCGATAGCAGACAGGTACCTTCTCATATTTAGACTCCGGGGGCAGACGCAGTCCGCGGGAGCGTAGGAAAACAGTTGTTTGAGGAATAAGTTGCCATCCGTCAGTAAGAGACTAAAACTTACGACATGCCTCTGACGTATAGAAGCTAGAAATGATATCAATGAAACACCAAACGGAAGTAGAGAACCTTTTAAGGAGAACAGGTCGGCCTTCAGATCAGCTTTAGGCCTCCCTGAAGGTGTGTCACACTGCATCATACACTGTGTACAGTGCAATATTAAACCATTATTCAAGAGTGACAGGATCCAGTCTTTGAGGGATAAAGCAGGTGAAAATCGACTTCACACACTGCTCTTCAAAATTACCAGAGGTCCGATGATGTTTAGATATTTTAAATTAAAAGATGTGTGACTTCTTCCTGGAGTTCATGAAACCACTTTTTAATTTATTTAGCAGCATGCAACATGGTGTTATCATCTTAGTATATGGGACCATCACAGGGGAACAGCATTGCCACCACAGGGTGCACTTTGCTCTGTAAAATGGCTTCATATTCCTTGGCTGTTATGCAATCATGCAGAGCAATCATCAGACCTAATGATCCCCAGTAGATTGCTGCCCCTACCATTACAGCTCCGCTGCCATGTTTAACAGTCGACAACAGACGTTGTGGGTTGAAAGCATCGTTTAGCTTTCTTCAGAATCTAAAGAGGGTGAAAAATGACTCATTAGATCATATTGTGTCAGGGTCCAGCTTTACAGCAGGTTATGTACCTTTATTTATTGGCCTCAGATACGATGTGCTTGCTAACAGCCAGAAATACCAGCTTTGTGAAACTCCCAATGTACAGTTTATGAACACTGTGTCACAACTGTGTTTATTTAATATCGTGGTAATATTTGAGGTTGCAGTTCTGCAGTGTTTAGCAATTATCTTATTAAGCGCCTGCCTACCTTTGCTGGTGAGTCTCACACTGTGTGTCGGCATAATGTCCGAATGTTGTTGAAGACAGTTTCCCTTGACACACAAAATGATTGCACTGTTTTCAATCTTCTTTTCATTAACAGACTATTCAGCCAATTAGCAACTTATTCTCCATTTTAAGGTGGCATGTTCTGTTCTGTGGCAATGAACTGACTGTAATATGACTCACCCTTGTCTTTGAAATGATCATTTAGTTATTCTTGTGATATTATTCTGTCTATGTGTCCTTGCCTATAATCTATTTATTAAATTAAATCTGTTATCTTGTAAGGAAATTACACAGCTGTTCTATTTAAGATACTGCATGATGAAAGTAAAAGTAATATTATAACACTTAGTAATGTATTGATTTTATTACTTATTAAGTAATAAGTAAGATTACTTTGAGCTTCTGTAATTGTACCCAGCCGGTCTTTGATTTAATGAATGAACTGATTTGGTTTGGTTTATTACAGGGCCCACACATATTGAAAAACCCACACTCTTGACCCTGTAGCAACATGTGATGTATAGGAAACTGTTGTGTAATCTCCCAGCTGTCTTGTCTGCTCGGTTAATATTATACAAAATTCAATTAAATTCAATCCAAGTATATTGTTTACTGTAATAGATAAAACAAAGTTCACCTATTTCTGACCCACCTGTGTATGTCCATATGAAGAGATCTAAGAAGGTTTTCATGAGGCAAAGAGTCTTGATTAAACCTTAACTGAATGTTGATGAATAACTCTTCTTCACAGATGACATTATGACATGTCCCAGTAGGAAAAACACATTAATGTAATTAAGAAAATTAACAATGGCTGAATTTTGTTTAAGTGATTCAGTTTTCAGTATTGTGCATTCTGGCTCATTGGGATGCTTTAACCGAACAGAGCCACATTTAATGTTATTTCAATCAGGAGAGATTAATGAGAGGAACAAAAGAGAAAGAGAAATTTGAAATAAAATTTTTTATGTGAACAGAAGGAACAGACTTTGGCGCTTAGACCCTGGCAGGAAGTAGATCACCATAGGGAACGGTCCATAGGAGTAAGGTGCTTACTATTAGATGAATCTTCATGAGAGGAAAACTCCTGATTGGATGGTTTTGATTGGAGATAGTCAGGCATCCACAGGTGAGGTGGTGAAGGGGTGGAGGTGGGTCATGGAATTCTTTGTGGGTCTGAAATGACAGCAGAGAGAGATTGAGAACAACTTTTAAAGTTTTACAGCTTACGTGTGATAGGCTAAAGGCCACTGTGTCAGGTTGTGATTGGATGAAGACGCAGATGAACTGGTGGATCCTGGAGATAGAGCGAAATGTGCTTGTGACTTAGAAGACATGCGCTTGCCGACTGAACTCTCACTAAGCTTGGTGCAGGAGCAGAGTTTGTCAGACCAACCAGGGACTGAATGTGCTCAGGCGGTACAGACTGCAGGACGCACGCCCTCTTTCAAGTGTAAACGAAGAAAACTTATTTTCTCTAGTTAGACAAACAAGTGAAAGGAAGGGCGAAAACGGAAATCTGACAAAGTGAGAAGTGACAAGTAGCCTATGTTTTTGTTGGTGCAGTAAATGTGAAAATTGGCACACATACAAACACTCAGTTTCAGGAAAGACATAACAACAACAACAAACTACTTACATAATGCAGTTCTTCCACTTTCCTCTACACCCCTGGCTGCACTGCTACAGGCTGACAGCCGTCAGTGAGCACCGACACATATTGTGGCCCAGGCCAGTCCAGTTAGTCTCTGTAAGGTCGTCTGCACACGCTGTCGAGCTGCACATCATTCCTCAGACTGCAGACGCACAGCATCGTTAAAAGTCCATCCATCTGCACAGACTGTCTCTGTCGCTTCCCCCACGGGTCACTGTGAATCACTGAGGAAGGAGAGAGAGGCAGACACCGAGAATTACACTGCAAAAATTTAACACACTACTGTATTGTTTTTCCTCTGAGTGCTCCAGGCAGAGCTCCATAGGTTAGACCATTTTTTATACTGAATTGATATTTTATATCAGCACAGTTTCTTAAACCATCATTTGACTGTAATTAGATTTGCTTGTATTCGTTGCTGTGTTTCTTATTCTTAAAATTATTTGAATTATTCTGTTGACAATGAGTCTGCTCTTGGATTGTTTTTTTTTACATCCAATTTAAATTCATTATTTTGAATGTGTGCAGAATGTGACCTAGTTAATGTATGCTAATGTATGTTTGCATGCCACAAACATAAAATGAAATATTATTTTCTTTGTTTATACACATATATACAGATTTATCACATGGTCTTGAATTTAAATAGTCCACTTTTTGACACTTTCTCTTTGCTTGCAAATATATTTTGCAGAGTTACGAAGCCTAAGATGTCATAACAAGTTGATCTGCAGGTTTAATTCACCGACTGTTTTACTCACTTTGCTCTCAGGGCTAAATGAAGCAGTTGCGTTAATAAGGGGCTTGAAAGAATAAACATCTAAATTAGTTGGCTGAACCGATAGTAGATGAATTGAATGAACATTTAATACAACGAGGAGGCAAAGAGAAGAGAGTGAGGGAGAGGGAGTGAAAGAGAGAAAGTAGGAGATAGATAAGAAAAGCAAGATTAGACAGCTAATTATTTAATCTCTATTTTTGTTTTTGTGACTAATGATAATTAGGAACAGTGCACAATAATTACTAATTCATAGACATGGGAGCAAACAAACTGTATTAACACAGCAGTATATATCTTGTAATCAACAATTAACAGCACAGCAAAATATTGTTTGCTTATCACATAATTCATATTGCTACCCAGTGCAGTGGTAACAAACTGTGCTGGCTGATGAAAAGAACATGCACTTCATAGCCCTGTGCATGAAGACTAAATGAAAAAGTTGTGTATCTTTGAGTGTTTAAATGATTTTTAAAGGTTGTTAATTCTTTACTCAAATAATATTCTCTCAGTGTAGCCTACGACTCAAAGATATATTTCCTCTACAGAATGCTCCATCTTGTGAGGCCTTGGTTTTTTTTTTTTTTTTTTTTGGTAATATAGCATACAGCAGCAGGAGGCAGGGATGGATGATATGTGTGGGAACATTAATCATATGCATGTGTTTGCAAAATGTTCTCCTTCTGTTTGTGCCGCCGGGCTGCTATGCCTGCTTCACTTTTGCTTCTTAGTCACAGACAAGCGGAGGTGCAACGAAACAAGGGCAGCGTCGTACAAAGTCAGCAACTCGCTAAGAAGCAGAACATTCATGTTCATGTTCATGTTCATACTCACAAGATAGATAGATAGATAGATAGATAGATAGATAGATAGATAGATAGATAGATAGATAGATAGATAGATAGATAGATAGATAGATAGATAGATAGATAGATAGATAGATAGATATCCCTCTGGCTTCTCATGCTGTGAATGGTTTCAGTTTCATCTGGCTCCCTGCCAATGTTGACCTGGGTTTACTTAGATGTCCTCATGATATCCAGACCCCAGGAGACCATCATTCATTGTGACTTCAAAGTGATGTGTCTAACATACTGTATGTCAGTGTTGTTGCTTCTCAGCATAAAGGACACATGATCAATATCTTTGTGATGTCTTGCTGGTTTCTGTGGTCCGGTTTCCTCTCAAAGTCCAAATACATGCAGCTAGACTGGACATGCTCAATTGTCCGTATGAATGTAAGAGTGTGTCTGTCTGTCTGTCCGTCTGTCTGTCCATCCATCCCTCTGTCTGTAACGTTGTTTGAGCCTTGTGCAAACAAATTTGACTTTTTTGCTTTTAACCATTAGCAATTTATTATGTCACAGCTGTAATGCCGAAGAGACGTTCTGTCCCTTTTAAAGAGCTCCTAACATGCTGAGTTCATGGCGTCCATGGTGTTGAAAGGTGTGTTTAAAGACGGCACCCTACCTGTAACCTTAGCACAACTCCTCAAAAGTGTAGTTTGGATAGGTTGAAGCTATAGCACCGATCAAATTACCAGTATTATCAAAAATTTACATGTTTCCATTTGACTGTATGGGGTTGAGAAAAAGAATCAAATCGATTAAAAGTCATATTTTGGATGTACCACAGTAATGATGGGATGCAGGCTCTGAAACAAGCACCTGGGAGCTTTATCATTCCAGCATTCAACTCCCTGGTATTATAATGGTGGTCAAGGGTTACAGAGAATGGGATCAGGTCAGCTCACAGGCTCATCCCACCTTCCCCTCATCTAACTCAGGTATGTCACTTTCTCTTTCTTCTCCTCTAAAATATTCAGCACTCATCCTTTCATCTTCTTGACTCATGTGTCAGTCCCAGAGGAGTGATGGTAAAGATCATTTCTCATGAACACTACCTTATTTCCCCTCAGGTGATCTCTCAGAGGGGAAAAAAAGAGTCTAAGTTGCCAAATAGAGATGGCTGTTGGCCTCAGAGGGAAAAAAAGAGAGGAATAAGAATGAGAAAGAGATGAGGAAAAGAGCAAAAAGGGAGGGACTTTATCGTCCGTGCTGTCAGTCAGATGTCATTCACTCACGTTCCTCTCCCAGCACCACAAAGGTAGAACGTCAACTTCACCTGACCCGACAACTGTCTCCTCTGAAGACATGTTTCAAAATGACACAGAGCCCCATCAACTACTCATCATCGACCCTCATTAAAGAAAACCACGGTCCTTTCATTTCTGCCACTTATTCTCATTTCTGGACACATCAAGCTGATACGACTCGTCGAGAGGAGAAAATGGTAAGTGAACATAAAGTTAAGGCCTTTAATAGTGCTGATTGTTAAAGATGCTTGATTAGTCCTCTCTCCCTGGTTTCAAATGCTATTTGTGCGACTCTGTATGCTGAGGAGGGAGACAAACAGAAAGGGTGTCAGGGTGTGAACACAATGTGAGATGATTATCAGGAAAAACTTAATTAACATTATGGACTCTTTACGTTTACATCCACACCTCACTGTCTCACAACCCCAATTACTTCCTTTCACGTTTGCCCGTCATCATCAGCTTCCATGTCTTTCCATCTCACTTGTTTCCCTATAAGACTTCAGCGACAGAAATACAACTGTCTGTTTTTATACTATAGAGCAGGCGTTCAGACTTCGGGAAAGTAAATGTTTTTTGCAAAATTTATGAGTTATTGCCATCACTTTGTCTTATAACTTTACCAAAGCAGCTATATAAAAACGCGTTATTTGTTAGTTATTTGAGCTTATGTGAGGTGAAACTTTGAAGAAACAAATGTGTCTCCCACACTGGGACAATTATGGTGAGTTCTGAAAACTCACAAATAAATTGTCCTGATTGTCTAAACTTTCTCAAACCTTTGTCCTCTTTGGAAAAATCCTCAATCTGGCAGGACAGGAAGTACAAAATGTTATTTTGAGCCAGTTCTGCAATCAGGTGAATCAGGCTGGTGAAAAGTGCAAATGCTGCTGCAGAGCAGAACAGGCCCGTTGCTCTGTCCCCATGCCGGCTGCCTGCTCCCAAGGGCCCACGAAGGAATAATCAGTCATTAACTGGTGCAGGCCCAGCTTCAGCTCCAGAGTGCCGTGTCCCTGGGAGGATCAATAGGCCAGGGTAATTAAAGAGCTGGCCGGGGACGGAGGGGGGCATGTTGCCAGTAAATCCACCGCAGCGACAGGATGCCTGTAGCCAGAATGACTACAGCACTGACACTGAGAATGCCTCTAAGGGAGGGTGACTGACCATACACACAAGAAACAAACACATGCACACAAACACATAAACCTAAGCCAACCACAGACAGTAATAGAGTCTGCAATCTGGCTCAAACACAAGCTTAAGCACTTTTAAAATATAACAGGACACTGAGGACTTGTGTGCATGATAGGACTATTGTGTAATTACTTGACTTGTTTAATTTTTTTTTTTTTTGAGATTTCTATTGTCATGTGGTGTAAATTGGCATAGATGATAGTAATTACTGTGATTTAGAGTTCTGTGCTGCACCCAAACACCAGAGGATTAATCGCGTCTTCTTGTGTATCCAAGTGAAGACGCAAATCTATTGAGCTGTCAGGACACATGGTGATTTAATTTCTCTAAGCTGCTTTTAGCGTGAGTAATGTTTTATTGTGGAAAAGGTAGAGGCGAGGTAAGCTGCGTGAGCATGAGCCATATTGCTATTCACATCCAAAACACCAGAGATGGATTTCCTTTTTACACTACAAATGAAGTTGCTCAGATGTAAAAGTCCAATAAAGAGATGGAAGAATTACCAGAGAAAATCCTGTGGGAAAGAGTGATGTGAATGATGTTGTTTCACTGTTTGTTTGCAGAGGTATAACGTGTTTTCGCAGAGTAAAGTTCAGTTGGTGCCTTAAATCCTTGAGCATTTGCAGGCTCCGCTGGTTTCTTTAATCTGATGCATTAGCGATCCTTAATAAGTACACAGAGGTCTTGTGTTGTTGTCAACCCTCGCAGACTTATAAGACTTTTTAAATCCAGTACTTTACATTACAGCACCTCTATTCACTTAATGTAATCAGCAATACACAGTGCAAAACAAATAAACAGATAGGTGATGTACATACTCCAGAGTAGTGGGTAGCTTCGTATACTGCACTTGTACTGATAACTAATTAACCCATACATGTGTTGACAGATGTTTTTCCATGTTGAGACCATTACCATGACAACTCTAAGGTAAGAAAGCAAGTAATTTGTAACAGGATGGTGTTAATAATCATTGACAGATATTGTTTTTGCGATCCAAGAAACTAATGTAATTTACTGTAGGTTCTAATTTACACATTCATATACTGCAGAATGTAGTTTTTATAAGCTGTTGTCATAAATAGCAAAGTGATTGTTGCTGTGACTTTCAATTAACCAGCAGGTGTACATTAGACCTGTGTCTGCTTGATGACACATAAACCTACGTTGGTTAAAGGAGCTATTTTAAAGTTTTGCTGTTGTTACATAGCCAATGTTAGAATTAACAAATGTTTATTTGCCAGTCTTGCCAAAAGCTTCAGCCATTGTTGCATTTACAATACCAGCGGTTTATAATGCACATGTCTTCTACTTCTTCAGGACAGACTGGAGGCTACATTGACTCGTTACCTGAAAGTAACAAGATGGCCCCAAAAACTTACATATAGCTATGTTCATATTTTATTTAAACAAAGCTCTTCTACTGCTGATTACAGGTACAGTAACCTGTAATTACAACAGGTAATCAGATGTCATCATAGATCTGTCTTGCTGCAGCAAAACTGCAATCACAACCCAGCAATATCACGATTGAAATCACTAGGTGCTTCCTCTGCCTGGTTGTGCGTAGGCTGTACAGCTACAGGGGCACAACAGCCTGGCAGCTCAGGGCAAAGAAAGCCCTCAGATGCAAAAAGATTGCCACAAGCATTTGAAAAACCCAGGCACAACCGGAGTGTAGCAAAAGTCACATGTAAGAAGACCTGAGTTGAAAATGAAGAATTATCTCTTTTTCCAACTCTTGGTGCTAAATACTTGCAGTTTAGTAAAAAGGCTATTCCCATTCAGGTTTTGGAAAGAAAGATATCTGCATGAATGAATGAATGAATGAATGAATGAGAAAGATGTCTGTTGACTGTTGCACACGAACTCAGGAGATACTTGTCCAGACCAGGTAAGCACGATTCTCTGTGACAACCCCTTGACTCCACCCTCCAGTCCCCTGCAGACAGCGGCTGTGCTTTAAAACCCTGGGTGTGGTTTCCACCCCCATTTCAATTCACCGCACAAAAGAGCACACATCGCTTATGGTGCATCCACAGCACTTTGCGGCAAGTGATAAAAACACCACATCGTCGTAAACAAAACAGACTAAACACATATGACTCGTAGTTGCTGAATCCAAACAGAAAAGGTTGTGTGGTGTTTCTGCCAAAACATTAGTGCTCATAATGCTTTTCACAGTGAGACGAAAGATGTAATGAAAGGTTACAGTTTCTACATCCTGCCAACTGCTGCTGTTCACTTAATATTAGCTGACACTGAGTTTCATTCCTGCCACCTGAGTTTCCACGCCCATGTCGCTACAAACAGCACAGCAACACAGCCAGAGACAGAGACAGACAGAGGGCTGTCTCAATAAGTCGACTGCGAAATCTTAAAGACTGTCTATTTTATTGCGTATGGAAATGGCCTAGATATTGATCACTTTAATGAGGCCCATTCAGCAGACAACATCCTGTGTATTTGGTTTACTGTTGTTCCTCATAATATCTACATGTTTTGCCCCATTAGTGGTGGGGAGGCTGAAGAGGAAGGTGCTGAAAAAATAATTAAAGAATTGAAAACGACATACCAGCATGTTTCATCCATCTTTCCAACATATTAGTCAAAGATAGGCCAGCAACTCATGACCTTGTTTCCTGAGAATATTAAAACCCAAAATGTTAATTCTTGATTTCTGTGGACTCTTTCTTTGGCATCACTGTCAGGCCTAAGTTTCCACTTGGACCAGATAATAGTAACTTTTACTCAGTTAATTGGCATTAAAATTACTGAACATGTTTATGGTCCCCTTTCCATGATTCAAAATGATTGTATAAAGCACACTGCATCCTGTAGTGCTGTAGTGCTTTAGCCATTTTAACTCTTCAGTTTTGTAAACGTACAGTAACTCTGCAAGACCTTTTTTCATCTGAGTTCGCCCCAGTTTCCAGATACCTTTTGATAGTGTAAGCTGCAGTGCTCAAGGATACTTTAAGTTTGTTGGCAGTTCCTTAGTAAGACAATACTTTCTTTCCTCAGAGTAAAAATAGCTCGCCTTTCCTCTGCTGAGCTGTCACTGGCCCCCTGTGATGACTGCTGAGTGTTTCACCAAATACCTAAATGTGTGTATCTATTGATTTGGAAGCTTTCAGGTCCTAATGGGGCTCTTTATTAGTGCTTTATTAATGGTACTTACATTTGAAAGGTCACCTAGTTAACCCTTTGTGTTAAAAACACGCAGACACGGGTCGCATCAGCTTTTGTTTGCTACAGGTGCCTGATGCTAATTCCAAATAACCCCATGTTTCCAATTAAATAAATACACACTCTGACACACTCTTAACTCTCACTTTAATTCCCATATCCCTTACAGATGCCTTCTAATTATGAGGTATTTACACTGGATTTGCAAGTACAGGGCTTCAGATTTCAAAGGAAATGCACGGCAAGGTGTTGCTGTTTTTGATCAACAATGAATATACTTAACACATTGAACCTATTCTGCTTCGTATGCAACACATACATCATACAGGCTCAACTATTCACTGTATTTCAAGTCCATTAGAAAACTAAACAAAATACTTATTGCAACAGGTTACACACAAGATAAACTCTTAATGCAATCAACTCTGCGATACTCTGCAGGCGTTCCAGGCTTCAGACAAAATGAGATTAAGCGCAACAAATTGGCTTACAGTGTTTGAACAAAGTCACACCTCTGTAGAGAGTGCTTCTGTACGGCTGTAGATCTCCTGCTGCTGGGCCACAGGGAAGAGGAGAGGTCACACCACCTCTGCCCATTTATGTTTGATATCACTTTTGTACAGGCCATTATATTTCTCCCTGCCTCACAGCCTCTCTGGCACCGTCCTAAACAGATAACCGTTGTGTTTGTGTGGTTCGGTCGTTCCGACATAATGCATGGCTCAAATATTGTTGACATCAACACAAGATGATGGATTATCCTATAAAAATTTAATTAGAACCCTGTAAAGATGATTTGTCAAATATTCATATGAAATTGGGAAGTGAAAATTAGTATGGTTGTTTCAAGAAAAAATGATAATGTCTGTCTTTGGGCATATGAATAAATGCCCAAATGATATGTGTGGACGTTGTTATTTTTCTTTCTTTTTAATCCATTTGAATAATTGAAGAACTTGAAATTGTTTTTTTAATTTCTGCTTGCCAGTAGTGATCTTGTTATCCCTGATGACCTGCCATCCTGGGGTCTTTCCAAAAACACAACCTCATTGGGACCTTATCCCGTCTTCTCCCCTGAGCCCATTGATTATTTGATTTATTGATCCGACCAATGTTCTTTCCATTAAGACATACAGGAAAACTTTGTCCACTCTTGTAAGAAGATAGTAAACGGGGAAGCGGGGCGAGTAGGAGAAGCCTATTGATTTTGTGGACAGTGACTCTGATCACTTTGAACAGCCTGGGATCGACAAGCCGTCCCCAGGCCGAGCAAAGCCTTGATCGGTCGGAGAGGAAAGCAGCCGAAGGGCGTGTCCGACAGCACCAAACATTCCACAAATCGACAAAAACAAGAGAGGGTATTAACTGTGATGCCCATCGATCGGTCAGCACTGCACACAGTCAGAGAGACAAGCTGGCCCATTCGATTTGTCTGGAGACAGAGACAGACCCGGTGTGATTGTAAGGAATTGCAAGCAGCAAAACGGACAGCGCAGGTCAACAGGACATTTTCAGTGGGAACACATTTTTGTAGTGAGCTGCTGGATAGACAAGAAACCAGGTGAGGGAGGGAAAGGAGGAGAAGACAGACAGAGAACATAGAATGATAGAGCGAAGGAGGAAAACACAGAACTCCATAGGGGACTGATCTAAGCAGTGTCATTAACAGTCGAGGCAGAGGTTCCCTCCTGGCTTTACTGCCCACTGTGCACCGAGGGTCATTCTTTCCACATAGATCTGTGAGCAGGAGGGAGATATATTAAGAGCTTAGGGCCAGGTTTATTCAGTTGTGTTTGGCAGAATCTCACAAGTGGGGGGTCAGCATAAACAACACAAGTTTGGAGCTGGTACACTGTCCTTTTCTTCTTGAGGCTTGACACCAAGCTGAGTGGATGCACAATGGTCACAGATTTAAACCTGCGAGTACTGGAGGTGTCCGCGGTTGCTATGGATTATTTTCTCTTTTTTTCAGCATGTGCGACATACAGTACAAATACTGTACACAGTGCAGGTTCCCCAAAGATGTCGGCAAAAGCTGCACACTTCATTGTGTCAGACATTAAACCCTGCTTTCTACTTCATTTCCACAACTTCTTAACAAAGGAGGATTTTGTATTTGAAGTCACAACTCAGGATTTACTCCTTTCTTCTAGGACAGCTGAAACAAAATGGTCCTCAAAGCTGGAGTTCCTAGGAGAACAGCTTTTAGCCACGTCGGATTTTACTGCATGTTTATGTTGAAAGAATGATGACTAGAGAGATGAAGTCTGCACAGCGAGGGAAAAGCAGTGAGTAAAGCAAAAGTAACTCCACCTAAATCAAACCACAGCGTGTCTCGTGGAAACATGGGGCTTTTATCATTTAATACTGTCAAGTGAAGATACTACAATCAATTCATTTTACAACGGATTCTAGTTTTATGATTCCTGAACACTGGTACATAATTATGAGGCTATGAAAAAAAGGCAATCGTGATTGTTTTAGATAATTTAATTAGTTTTCATTGGACCATCAACTGAGCAGAGTAAAGAAAAATTAATAAGAAAGGTGATTTCCTTTGCTTAATTTCTACAACACACAGCTACGATCACACTGCATCATCTTATACATTTATTACATAAGGTTATTGTCATTTAAAATTCTAACTGTGTTTTCCATTTCACAGCATCATGGATGGATAAACACCTACAAACGCTGCTACAAATATGTTTTACTTACATGCATGTGGACACACAGGCACATACATGCATATGGTGTCCTCATATACAGTGTTTGTATATTAAATGTTATATATAAATGTGTGTGTGTGTGTGTGTGTGTGTGTGTGTGTGTGTGTGTGTTTGTCGCCAAAGAAAATCATGTCTATATCGGTATCTGTGCTCCTGCTCTTTATTTCACCTTGTATTAAATGATTGATTAATCGTGTCCACATGAATGATATCAACACCCACATTTTGTGAAATGTTTGGGTGAGCTTAATGACAGTTTGACGCAGAGCCAATCTTGAGAGCAGACAAGAAAGGTGATTGAAATTCATTGCTTTTGAATGGCTGCAATTTCTGTCCAGGTCAGAATATGCCAATTGCCACGAGCACTGGGCATTTCCCAAACCTGCAATTAAACGTGGAGCACATAAATCACTGGAGGAGGATGAACGACGGACAGGGACTTTCTAATCACAGGCATTCAGCTGTAGAAGAATGGATTTTTATTCAAATTAGACAGTCGTGAGTGGCAGATGACACTCTTTTACAGTCAAAAGGCATTTCCATTAGTAATGAGACAGGATTTTCTTAACTTTAAGTGTTTTGGAAATATATCATATTTCACAAACCTTATTGTCCCCCAATAATTAAATGGACAACTGTGAATCAGCCCTTCTCAGCTCTTGTCCATCTGTCCGTCTATCTCTCCATCACAAACAAAGGCCTGGCTGGATGCAATTAACTGCACTTTGACAAGTCGTCTTATTAGCTAAAGGGCTGCTTTTGTGTCTGTAAATGACACCCAGTACGTCACATGCTGTTGATCACGCTACAAAAAAACGAAAAAAAATGTAATCAAATTAGAGACATCTCTGCTGTGGTTCAGCATTTCAGACCTGTGATAACTAATATAACTTTTGCTTATTGTGCAACTACATTTTCACATTTGAACTTTTCATTCATCATTTCTCTGAATGCAATGAACTAAATTATTAGCCTTCCCACATGTTATGTCTGTGCTCTCCTTTTCAAACATTTTAACAACCCAAAGAATTATTTTAAATCCATCTTGGCCAAATCATCATTGTGTGCATCTCATGTATGGCCGTGACCAAAGAAACACACACAAACACACACACATATTAGGACACGGACAGGTAGCAGACAGGAGCTGTAACTCCCACTGCACAAAGCCATTATTCCTGGTGTAATTTAAGACGGCCCTTTGTAACATGGTAATTATGGCAGATGGGAAGATTTTCACATTACAGTGATATAGAATTGCTGACGGGTCGCTGGACTTCTGCAGTGAGATGGAAGAGGTCTGTGAACATATTAACAGAATAATCTTTTATGTTTTATCTCTGAGTCACACGCAGAGAGAATGGAGGTGGTCAGGTTGCCTTTAAATCACAGAGTCAATTACCTTGTCCATATGGGACAGCAGTGATTTGGATATTAAAGAAGGGCGGAGTTGCGAGTGAAGGGCCTGTATCAAAAGGCTCTCCCCGAGCTATCTTGTGTCCCTCAAGGCTATACTTATGAACACCTGACTGACTCTGATTCGGGGCTGCGCTGGTTGCGATAGCTTTGGCAGCAGTAGCAGGTTGAGATGAGATGGAAGATGGAGCACCTGGTCCGAAGAGAAATGTGAACATCCCCAGGGATTCTCATAATTAGCATCAGATTCACATCATAGCACCTCTGAAAATACTGTTGTGTCTGGCAGCAAATGACACCTACGTTTAATTTTTTTAAATATATACTCACATGCTGCAGTGTGAAAGAAACATAATGCTCAAGTGTCTTTTTTGTAAGATAGGATGATACAAGAATATGTGACATGAAAGAAAATATATATATTTTACATTGAGTATCAGGGATCAGTTGCTGAAAAGGCTCTGAAGCTAAAGAGCCTGAGATAAGTATTAGTATTTAAAGTGGCTATAATAACTATCTTTATGATAACAGTGGATCAAATGGATATACTGTATGTAATTCGGAAGGAGTCGCTTGTAGTGATGAACCTATAAAGAGATATCACCAAAATTCATCACAGCATCTTTCACTCACTCACTGTTTTGCTTTTCCAGCCCGCAGCTTTATGCTTTGGTTGACGCTCGCATGCTGTCATAGTGTCATTTTAGGCCGCAGCAGGCAGCTGTTTTCAGCAAAAGAAAAAAAGCTCTAAAAATGCACTGTATGCCACCTGACCAGCACCAAACAGCAGACAAATAAAGTTAGAGACTGAGTGGTGAACAGAGTGGAGCATTTAGCAGCAAAACAGCCAGGTCCCTCAGGAGTTGGTGGAAAACAAGAAGCGAGATAAAAGGAGAGCAAATATTGGACTTACATTCATCACATGAACAAAAACACAACTCCAATTGAATGATCGTGTAATTCTATATTTGCTGTAGCAGTATGTCAACCATATCAATGGGTAATAATGTCAGTGTTGTGTTCACAGTCTGTTTCCGCTGACCCTGCGCGGCCAAAGAAATCTTTATTTATTGCACATTTACGAAGGTGTGCTGTATGATGCAGTTACATATGGTGGTGCATCATAAAGTCATCATGTTTCATTTTAGGTCATTAGACACGTATGTGAAGAGTCTTATTCTAATATGTGATATTTGATTCACGTGACACCCAAAATAACAGCACATGTCCGGGTAGCAGGAACCTGAGGATCTGTTGATAGAATTACCACTGATTGCACATCCTCAACATATAAGTGGAGTTCTATAATTAAGTGATTAACAATTTTTACCCTTTTATGCTTCTTATTTGTTGAAAAGATACATTAGTAAGTAATTAATCCCAACATAACACTGGTAATTAAACGTTTAAGTAGCATTTCCTCTTCCAACGAGCCGAGATTTATTATATTTATTCTGTACATTGTGAAGAAACGGTGTAGGTTTTCAAATAAAATCCATGTGATGTATTTCGGTACACCAACTGGAGACAACTGTCAAGTTTGACATGTTTTCTCCTAATAAAAGGAGACTGGGCAGATTTGGAGTTCATTGATTCAGTTACAATAAAGCTGAGTTGTTGACATAAACGTTATTGAGAATGGCTTTTAACTTTGCTTTTGCATAATAGTCTCATACAGCTGTTTAAGTACGATCAGACTGGATCATGTGTTAACTGTCACAACTTGAACTGACTCATAAAAGCAGAGACACACAATAACATCTTGAAATAATCATCTTTAATCATGGGAACAGCTCATTTACCCGGAGATGGCAAAAGCTTTCTAATTGTTATAATACATGGCTGATGTGTCTGACACTGTTTGTCCTTGTGATTATAGATAATAATGTTTGAAATTATGAGTTTTATATAGTTTCAGAAACATAAATAAGTGATATAAAATATAAATGGTACTTTAGACAACAGATTTTGTCCTTTTTATGATGCATGTAATAGTCTTATTTCTTAGCACCTTGTGTCTGGCTGGTCAAAATCATCCAGTGAGGTCCCAGACAGCAGTGGATAATCCAAGTGATCAAAGGGTCTTAATGCAATATGAGGTTTTTTAAAGGTCAGCTTCAGATCTGCCATTTCTTATAAGTCCTGTGCTCTCAGCCATTAAAGGTCACATCATACTACTCTCCTGCAGACAAAAAGATGGCAAAGGGCTCTGTGTGGAGGCTACCATTCTTCATCTAACAAGGGCCACAAGAGTGGACACTTCTATTATACTACATGCTGTCATACCAAATTCACAGCAAGCTTTCTCAACACTGACTTCTGTGGATACAAAGGTTTGTCCTTCAGCCACTGAAGTGATTAAAATCACTGCAGCTCCGGTGGTAGCTCTGAATTCCTGTGAAGTATTTCACTTTGTGATGATGATGATGATGATGATGATGATGATGATGATGATGATGATGATGATGATGACGATGATGATGATGATGATGATGAGGATTATCCATTATTAGTCCAGTTCTGTTCAAGTGGCAACTTCTGGGGCTGAGAAATGAAGGCAACACGGAAGTACCAAAAACTGCAGTTCCTCGAATGACCACTTGAGGCTAGACCCCCATTTTAAATGTTGACAGCCTGGTACAAAAACGGTTTTAGTCTCTGTAACTAATTTCCCCCTTCATGACAACTGTAAGGGGGGTGAACTTTTATATAAGTCATCCATATACATTTTATTAAGGATTAAAGTTATGCACAATTGAGGGCGTGGCCACTTTGAGTGACAGGTGGGTGCCATCACAGTCTGTTAGCTTTGTGCTCAGCATCTCCTCAGCTCATTCAAGTCACTGAACGTCTCCTCTGGGCTTGGAGGAATTTACATGCAGATATTGGGCAAATAACATGGCTTGCTGTGCGGTTTGAGGCGAGAAAAATTGTAGTATTATTTTATTATAAGTTAACACTAATTAGCAGTTATTGGTGTCTGCGATCACTGCACCTGTCATGTTAGCTTAGTTCGTTAACTAGCAAATAAAGCCGCAAATTAATTAGCCAGGATTTAGCCACCGAGCAAGACGCCAAATTGTGCTAACGATGCTAACAGGAGCGTACACTTGCACCAGAGTCTCAGCTCCACGCATTGTCCATTTTTGGATAGGCCGGGAGTAAGGCAGAGTCAGGCACTGCCACGATAGCGATGGCAGAGCAGGCCACTCTGAGCCTCAAAACCACTCTTCAGAAACCGATTGGTTTGGGGCTACGTCCATCTTTATTTACATTTTATGGTTCTGTTGGAGGTTTCTTCCTTTTAAAGGTTTTCCTCTCCACAGTCACCAAATGCTTGCTCAAGGAGGAAACTGTCAGATTTCTATCAATAATATTGTTAGGTCTTGGCTGCTGTATAAATAAAATTCAATTGACTGCAATCTGCAGCAGTGCCTTTAAATATCATCAGCACTGCTGTGGAAGGTAAATTACATCAGCTTGAATGAAAACAAATTATGCAATTTTTTAGAATACCTGTCAAATACAAGATAATGTCAGCACAGGTACACCATTATATATCACGTTTAGAGCGACTACAATTTGCTCAGTTCCACTCAGTGGCAGTTATTTCTGATTTCAGTTCATTGGTTTTTCTGTTTGTTTTGTTTTTCTTTTGGTTTTTTTTCTTGTACATGACAATACATCTTTTAAAAGAACAGTGGGTTACCAATTTTTACTGAAAATGACAAAATCACAGCTCCCACTGCGTGTCTTTTCAACATCCCTATTGGTATTTTTCTTTTAACGGCTTTGCAAAAACACTTTGAAATTCAAAGATGTAATTGCAGAAGATGCCATCCTAAGTATTTAGACTGAGGGGGCACGCAAATTTAGCATGCTATAAATTTTCCTCATTTTCTAAATCTGTATGATGTAACATGCTGTAAATTAGAATTTCCCACATCCTTCAACAGAAGGCTTAGAAACTTGTATGTGTGAAAGTAGTGTTATCAGTTTCTACTCACTTGTTTTTTTTGTTGTATATAGTATATATGAGTTTGTTTGTTTACTGTCAGTCATTGTTCAGGGTACATATGTAAAGGTGACTAATTAATATGATGTCAATGAAAGCACATTTGCCTGAAACATTTTAGTGTACGATGCAGAGGGGCATTAGATTAATCTAAACACTTTAATTTTTGACATTTACATTAGTGTATCAGAGCAGGGAGAAAAATTGAGCTAATTAAGAAAAGAAATGAATTTAATTAATCTGTTGTGGCTTGTGGGAACCCAGCAGCATTGTAAAGGCTCATTTGACCAAATAAAGCCTACATATGTGGCGATGTGTTTGTGCGTTTTAATACTGAAAACACTGTCAGTTGACCTATGGCATTCTTATGTCAGTGATGTTTTTCTTTCTTTGTTGTGTTGTGGAGGAAAAAGATAAGCTCTGTCAGTTTTAATTGCTAAATCGCTTTTAGTACCAAATAACGGGGGCATGTGGAATTTAACAAATAGACTTACAGGGGATGTCTGTCCTGCATACTGTTCTCGTTATCAATTTCTTAACTTCTGTACATTCCAGGAGATACTGTATTTTATGATTAGTGTTGTAAATTTACTTCTCTTCTCTTTCTTTCCATCTAGTGATGGAAAAACCATATTCAGTAGTCCCCTGACAAGAAACCTGATGCATTCCGCACAGGAGTAGGTCAAAGTAAGAGCTGCTGTGAGAGCCCTTACTCATGTCCTGTGGCTGCACTGTTTCTGGTCTATTGAGACTCTGTCAGCTCAGGAAATGTATCTCTGCTTCTTCTACAATAGACCTTATTTCTCTGTGTGATTGTTGAAAATTTGTGGAAAATTACAGTGGCTTTCATTCACAGGCACAGTCATCTAAACCTGAAAGCTCCTTAGATATCTTAATGTGATGTGCATCAGCTACAAATGTCCAGTTTTTCAGTTAAGAAAATTGCTATCAGTGCCAACTAGCTGATCGACATAAGAGGGTAAGTATGGATTTTGTCCATTAAACTGTGCAATTCAATGCATCAAGGAGGTGATGCAAACTGGAAGAGGACATTTCCCAGAAATCTTTTTCAGTGTCAGCCAGCGAAGGTGAATACTGTACATTTTGAAATTAGGTAATTACAGTTGGCAGTGATACTCCAACAGAAAAGATGTGATAGAGACAAGAGTTATCATCGGCGTTGCTTTCCACTGCTCTTTGTGAGTGAAGGAACAAAGTTTGATGTTGAACTCGCAATGTTTTTTCTAGACTGGTAAGTAAACAGCTGTTAATGCTAAGGCTGGCTATGTAGCGATAGCAAAACTTACAAATAGATCTTTTAAGAGGCATCTTTATTGAAGCTGTGCTGTGTAACAAAAGTAATGTAACAAGTTACAAGTAGTTAGTTCACTCTCAATAAGTAATATGATTAATTTTTTCAAGTAACTTGCCAAACACTGGTTATACATTTTTTAAAAAGCACTACCGTTGGTTAATGTTAGATGTTAATGTTAAATGGTACTCCCTCCCTCAGTTACAAAAAGCGTGTGTGTATGTGTGTGCACATGCATGTGTGTGTTTGCATCACCATACCTGCCATAACAGAACCATGGAGACTGCAAGTTCACTCTCATTGCTAATGATTTAAGTAGAGCATAATTAGTGAGCCGTTGACAGCTGCAGAAAGACATTTGACATCAGTGAAAAGGAGATTTTGAGGAGTGATATTAATGAATAATGCATGCTTAATATGAGATGTACGTCATGTTGGCTTTAATTTAACCATGGAGATATATTTTGATCATGTTAAGATCTTAAATTCTTTGTTGAAAACATCTAATCTGTAGAGTTAAAGCTTGTCTTCCAACATTATCCCTTCATGTTGACTCTGTACAGTTCCTTCAGTATTCTGTTTGTGCAATCCACTTTGCAATCCAACCATGTCTAATGTCCACATATGGCAGTTTGACCAGCCCAACACAGACAAAGATCCCAGCTGACTGTGGCATCACACTGCTAAGAGCGTTTTTCCTGTTAACACAGATCAACAGTGACATTCAGGATTAAATCTGTCTGCGGTCTGGTAATAAACACAAGCAACAATAGCCTGATCTGCAATTTCGCCACTTCTCTGCTTATATCCACCTACTCTCTGAACATCAATCTGTAATTGAGGTCTGGGAAATCACATTTTTTCAAATTGTATCTATAGGAAAAACTAAGAGTGAATGTTAGCAAGAAGGAAGTCTTATTTATCTGGGTTGCAGATTTGTTTGTGTTAGAGGTGAAAGTATAGAGGAGAAGAACAAAGGCAGAAGGGTCATACCCTCTCCATTCATCACAAGTGTTTGTCACAGCGGTCCCCATGTCCTATAGCGTGCTACGGTCATGAATGTGCATCTTGCCCCTGTGCTCTGGGATGAATTTCTCCTTTAGCATGACAGCCACAGTGAATGTGTGTTGATTACCCGCCACATGCACTCACCGCCAATCCATAGATGACATTATTCAGGTACAAATCAGGAGCCGGAGAAGGATAATGTTTCCTGAAAAACCACTCGTGTGTTGATAACTGACACCTTAAGTCATGCATATTGATTAAGTCCTGGAGGCATTAGCAAAATCAGTTGAATCTGCAGAATGGAGAGCTGGTGTGAATGCTGCTGCAACAGTGAGTGAAAGACATTTAAAGGCATCTGAACACAAAGGGCTGCGCTGTAGTGATAGGAGATGTAAATAAACCAGCAATCAGGATGCATTAGCTTCAGCCTGAGTAGCTACGATACACCACTCTGATGGACTGCGCTCGCTAAATGAGAAACAGTGCAACCAGGTGGATGAGTCATTTTGAAGTCATGCCCTCACCAGACGGCCTCATTGTCCTCTGTGAAAACATTTTCTAGACTTATTTATGGGGAACTTTCTATCCACTTCATTGGCTCGCTTCATTTTTGCAAATTACCCTGAAAAAAGGCTCAGCCTCCAGTTAGATGTCAGTGTCTCTTCAATTATTGTTATTATGATGAGGTGTGGTGCGCTGCAGCTATCAGTACGCTTCCACCTACTGTACAATGTCCTTTTTATTTAAGTCTGAGGTGGTTATGAAGCCCATAATCTGTAATCACGGTAACAATAGCGCAGTCATGCCATTAATAAAGCGCTGCAGCACTCCAGGTGTTCTGGAACCTGATCAATGTTTGTGCAGAAGTCATGGGGACAGACAGTGTTTGCAGCAACACATTTTTCCTGGAAAACTGTCTCTGGCTTCCCGGCATCTACCTCAGCAGTGAAGAGAGAGACACCTCTTCGGATTTCCTGCTGAAATCCAATGTGGCATCTTCAGTTTCCAGAGAGGCACGTTATGGCTTTTCAGTCCTGATTATGAGGTAACCACCACCACAGATAGGAGGTGGAGACCACATGAAACAAAACACCGCAGCAAATGTACATGAAAAGGCACGGCATATGGATGCTCATGTGAAAATAAATGAATAAATAGGCACGCACACACTTGCAGCCACAGTGGTGAATAAATATACTGCTCACACAAATGTGTACATGTACTAAAAAGCCTCACAGACACGCACCAATCACAGCTCCACCAAGCTCACAGGCATTTATTATTAATAGAGGAAATCATAGGAGGCTTTTAATTGGAGATGCTCTAGTGGGTGTCTCAGAGGTAAGCGGGGTGCTGTCACTGTCGATCTGCAAACTTCCTCAACTCGGAGGAAAACGGCGGGACGTCGCACTTTCATGTGCACCTCCTGTTGACTGTGAAGGATGTAATTTGAAGCCGTCCTTCTCCTCTCACCACAGCCGCTGATTAGCAGCCCTGACTCCCAGGCTGGAGCATACTAATTCAGGAACGGCAGTCTGGGAATCACCACCATTAGTGGCAGGTATAGAGAGTAAACGGCATAATATGCAAATGAAAGGATGGTATCACCTTGGCTGTCAGTCACCAAAATGAAATAAAAAATTCTATATGGCCGCTAATAATACGTTGCCAGAGGGAGGAGTGGAGGAATGCAGATGAAGAGAGACCGAGAATAGGTGAGTATAGAGAGGATAAATGAAAGCAATGTGGAATCAAAGCCGACTGGCCTGTGCACACGTGAGGCTGTGATCATGGCAGGCATTCAGGCAGTCTGCGTGAAATGAGCCCAGATACTGACAGGAGTTAATGACAGGAAGGGCTGGGGTGCCAGGACACTCCTCATCATCTGAACAGTGGGACAGTGTTGCAACTTCCTGTGTACGTCCATAATGACAAGCTGCACCTGACCATCATTACACACCACTGTTCACACAGGAACTCAGACAAAGTGATGTTCTTTCAGTCTTTCTTTAAACTACCACAACACAGCAGAGGCATTCAGCAGGGATGTTAATATCACACGTTCCGACGAAGAGGGGACAGTGTCTCATTACAGCCTAAAACTCCTTGATGTTCTGTGGGTGTCTGGGTGTCTGAACCCAGCCCCAGTGTGCCACGGACCTGTTGGTCGATCACACTGTGCTGGCTGGCATGAGGATCTGAAAGTCCCTCTTGTTTGTCACATACTGACCCACTTTGCGTGACATCTCACAAATCAGAACCATCAGTGTGTGCTCTGTGTGTGTGTGTGTGTGTGTATTTACTCACCCCTCAGTGCCACCTCCCCTCATGGAACTCCCTAAGAGGCTCCCAGGGCCTTACCTCATTTGCACTCATCACAGCACCTTGGGACTGGGCTGACAGGCTCATTTTCCCCACTCTGCATGGAGCAGCACAGCAGCCTTGCCTAGGAGCAACCAGGCACCCAGAGTGGTTTTATAATTAGCTGCTTGCTCTCTGCCACTAATGTACAGGGAGCAAGAGCCTCCTTGTGAGTGTGTATGGTTGGCAGGCACTCACTACGTGCAAGCCACCGCTGATGATAAGGTGTACAGAGGTATACGTTGACTGAGGTCGCAGTGACAGGCTGGAGCGAGGTGAGAGAGGGAGGCGGGCAAGGTTGAGAACGTGTGTAGATAGCGCTCGCCGTCTCACCGCTCAGCGGGTGAGAATTGTGCCTGAGGCTGGTGGCTGATTGCTTTGATGTGAAATGATTGTGTTTAAAGTGGCTCTGACGTACACGGACCACAGGCGCGGCCGTGGTCTCGTTGTCACATGGTCAGCCAGTGCTGCACCACACTGGTTCCCTGAGGGTCCAGAGGGCTGGAGGCCAATGTAGCTGTTGGTACATACTTGTGTTTATGGCAGGTGAGAACTCAGCTGCTGGTTGCATCTCTGGGTAATGTCTCTAGATAAAAGGGCCTGGTCCTGGAGAGAAGGTGAAAATGAAACAGGGGGAAAAGGTCTCTCTAGGACGGGTCAGCAAGGGCACTTCCTCGGTCCCTTAAGGAAATGTCTCTTCAATGTCAGAGAATAGAGCAAAAGAAAGATAAAATCAAGTGCTACAAGAAATTGCAGGATAAAATTCAGATTCAGACGCGAGTGCAATCATCATAATCTGCTGTTTTTATTGTTTTATTTTATTGTTTTTAACATAGACCAGGCCCTATATGAGCATTTTGTTGCAAGCTGTTCAACATCACCTGTATTATTGCATTCATAAAAACAAGCTCATACTTGCGAGCTCTGGATGTTATGAAATCGTGCAGGATTACAATGTACACAGTGTCTCATCTCATCTCCTCCTGCTTCCCTGCCGCCGCTACGCTTTCCCGTCTCCATAGGAGAGACAGCATCTGTTGTTCAGCCACGCTCATATAGCGGATAGAACATCCACCAAGTGTAGAGGTGGAAATGGAGCGATCAATTAGATTTTAACAAATGACTTTCTGTGTATTACCCAGCAGCTGTTAAATCGGTCAACCTTAACACCCTCCCCCCACCCCCCCTCCCCCACCCTCTGAGGGGACGGTGGAGAGGAGGAGAGGGCTTGTCTGCACTGCGTGCTACATCATGGAAAACTACGGAGAAAGTCAGCCATGGCCTGGGGCAGGACTGTGCTACGCATATCGTGGCTGTGGACGGAGATGGAGGGATGGAGGATGGAGGTGGGTCAGTTGGACCCCAGGGGCCCCTGGTGGAGATGATGCGGGGACTGAGGGCCAGGAGATGGGCATGCTACATATGGAGGTCCATAGTTACCTCAGGCAAAGGCCGGCCAGGCCATTTGTTCACTTCCTCTACTCTTTAAAATATAAATAAAATATATCCCACTCTGTTACACATTTGTAAGCATAGACACACAGCAGATATATACATACATGCAGAAACAAGTTTGCATGCAAAGGCACAAACTTACTTCAGAAAGGACAGACCTACTTTTAGTCCTACTGGTAACCTCAGTCTTTAAGGGCACAAGCACAACTCAGCGAGTCAGCTCCCTATATGATGAAGTTTTATGGTAAAGTGCTACTAATGGCTCAGAAGAACATCTTAAAAGGCCACTTAAAAGCTAGCAGACCCATAAACTGCGTGACACACAGCAGTGGGATCTGACCACACAATACTTATTTGAGTGATTGAATGCATCGTGCTGTGTGTAGGTGTGTGTGTGTGTGTGTAGGTGTGTATGTGTGTGTGTGATCTAGGTATTACTCATGTTGTGGGGACCTAAATCTGTTTACACAGTCACTATACGGGGACTTATTTCTAGGGCTGAAAAATATGCAAAAAAAAATAAAAAATCATATTGCCATTATTTTGGCAGATATTTGGATTTATTTTGTATTAAATTGTCCCTGAAAAAAATGTAAAATAATTTTGATGATGCGATTTTTGCTGATTTGTAGGCTGGGGCATCTCTGTAGTACCACAATGGATTTATGGTATGTTGTGACACATTTTAGCTTAATCCAAAAAAATTGCAGCTCCATTTGATCTGGATCTGGCACTTGGCTATATTGCAATTTCGATAATATTTGATTAATTGTTCAGCCTTCCTTGTCTCCCTTTGTCTCTCTTGTGGGGACAAAAAGCAAATCCCCATAATGTAAACATTGGGGTTAGGGTATGTGTGTGTGTGTGTGTCTGTGTGTGTGTGTGTGTGTGTGTGTGTGTGTGTGTGTGTGTGTGTGTGTGTGTGTGTGTGAGAGAGATATGGAGGGAGAGAAAAACAGACAGAAAGGGTGTGTATATTATCCAGTAGCTATACAAGATTGGAAATAGGTGAGGACGCTTAGATGTGTGACATCAAGAGCAGTTATTTTCACCTCGGATACATAGATTTGAGCACATCAGACTTCTGACATGCATGTCCTCTACTCAAGTTAGAGGACTGTAAGAAAAACACAGCACTTAAAAAGCGTCTTTTCTTTTCTGTTGCAATTTTGAGGCACAGTCAATAGTTAAATCAGTAGAAAAGAACTACATCTTCCCAATTGCACATTACCGCACAGGCACTGTAATCACTGAGCACAATAGAGCAGAAAGCCTCTACTTATGGAAAGTACTGTATAATGGCGGAGAGGCTGGTGAAGTCTACCATTAAGTTTTGATAAGATGGTTGCCATGCTAACCCATGTGGACATGAAAAATAAATATATAATGAAATCTGCCACATAACCCTGACACAGTTTTATGGAGACAAGAGATGTAGGTTTGATCAAATAATTTTATATAAATATAGGTTTATGAAGGTAATGTATTGCAGACGATGGTGTCTAGAGGCTCTGTTAGTGTCAGAAGTGTCTCAGTAGAGAGCAACACTTTGTGGAGCCATGCAAACTAACTTCATTTCATACCCAGTTATAGTTGGAATCACCTGCAGGATGCTGAGCATGTACAACATGCCTGATTTGCTTCCTACATTTTTGTTGTTTTTACCACTTGTCAACATAAGATTCTTTTTTTTTTTCTTTTTCAGTTTGTTTGCTTTTCTGCATTTTTCATTAAATGTTTCTGACTGACTGAATGAGATGAATTTTTCATCCAGGCATTTCAAAACATCCAAACTAATAGCAAGCTTATAACAGATTGGATTCTCTCTGAGAGTCTTTCTGCTCGCAGAGTAGTAGCAGCAGCACAGAGAGGACATCTGCACAACAAACATTGCTGCACTGACTCATCCTGATAAAGCAAAATGTAATTTTGTTTATGATGAGAATTACTCTGCAAATTAATTTCCACAGCAATTAATCTTGATGCCTCACCTATAAGATGCATTCTGCTCTTTGGAAGAGGTGATAAAATGAAAATAATTGGATTGATTATTTTATATATTTTTGTAATGACCAAGCTGTAATGGTTTTTTCTTTTTAATGGAGTTTCTTCCATTATGAATGGCCCATGATGTCTGTGATGTTCAATAGCCTGCGGGCCCTCAGATATTTAATAAATATTCCTTTATTGTGCTTTATTCCATAGGTGAAGCTTGAGTATTGCCTCTCATGTCCAAATTGCCTTCCATATCCCCCTCACCAACCCCCAAGCCTAATAACCCTGTTGAGGAGCATTTCTTAATTAAACCTTTATTTATCTACTTGGCTGGTATATAAGAAGGGACAGGGTTAAGTCTGTGATTCTCTATCTCATATTGGGACTTGACTGGTTTCAGCCCCGAGGGAATAGGTCTTTATAATCTGAACATCAGGCCCACTGAGTGCTATAGTTTGCATAGGTGTGTAAGCCAGGGGCTTAATAATAAGGAGTTGAGACAGCCAGTCGTACTGTGGAGGGATAGAAACTAATGAGATGAGGTTTGTGAAACAGAGGAGGGAGTAAAGATAGCACCGAGGAACAGAAGGTGGAATGAAAATGATAAACAAAACAGAGCAATTCAGACCTGATAAAGATTCTCATGTTTTTTGCCTATTGAATGAAATATTGCAAAAATGCATCTGTCTGGGACTGAATCACAGTGCCGTCACACTAGCACACTACGGAAGAAAAAGCAAGCCTTATTACCTTGGACATTTTATATCAGTAGCTGGGGGGCAGAAAGCAATTACACTAACAGCAGTGAAGAACAAATCTTTTGAAGGTGAACAACTCTGGATTTCCATATTGGAATATTTGTTCAGCACTTGGGAGTTGAGGTATGATGCATTTCTTTCATTTGGATTTTTTAGCATCACTATAAAATATGCATCAAATGTCACCGCTTATGTTTTTGGGCTTGTACACAAAATTATGCAGACTGTCACTGGACTTGCACACATTGCTGCTCCACCAGTTTGCCAGATTTCACCCCAATTTATTTTAGCTTGACCATCATGCTTGACCATCAGTGGTGGGTCACAGATTGTCTCAAACCCTACTGCAGAATGTAAATCTCCTACAGAAGCTGTCATGACTGAATGCATAAACAAAACAAAACAAAACAAAAGAAAAAAACAAAAAGCAGCAGAAACGTTGTGAAATTCAGCAAATTAGCTTGTCACTGATGGAAGAAGTTCTCCATTTGCTCCTGAAGTATCAGTACCATAGCATTAAAAGTTCTGAATTCAAACTACTTCAAGAAATATTAACCTCTTTGGCCACTTGAGGGAAGGGCAACAAGCTGTAAACTCAACATTGACATATTATCAACTTCTAAAGTTGATGTGGTTAATGGTGTCAGCAACCATTTGTCTCATTTCAGTGATCATGATAAATTTAAGTCCACTACATACTCTCCTTTTAGCTCTGTCCAATGAAATTAGTTTTAAGGTTTGTCCTCATCTTATCAGAATAAGAAATACTTTATTAATCCCCGAGGGGAAATTAATAGCTATGGTGTGTGAATACTGATGAATATAGCATCTTGAAGCGAAGGGCGTGGTGCTACAAAGTGGAACCGCTTACACGTGGTGATGAAGGATATTTCATGGCGTTTATATTGATGTGGCATGTTGCGGAGACCGGAACAAGGACCAAAGACGAGGGGTTGCAGTGCTCATGTCCTACCCTTAGCACCCCCCACACAGGAGCAAATTAAGAATCAGGTCCTTTTTTAAAGAAGAACTGTACTTAACTGCTGAGCTCAGCTCATGTAGAAGAAGAATGTGCTGTAGCTAAACATGTATCCTCTTTGAAATTAGCTGAGGAAATACTTACTATTAAATGCCTCCCTCCTTCTTTTCATGAGTGGATCAAGAGCAGAGTTCTTACTGCATATGGGTCATTAAGACAATAACAATTTTTTTATTTTAATATTTAAGGTAAATTAGTCAACTTATTTTTGGGTGGACCAGACACAAGCCTCTAAAGGTAACAGGCCTTTATTTGAGGCAGGCCTGTATTTCTAATTCCCCAGTATTTTAGTAAAAAGCTTCGTTTTGATCCGCTCCTGCCTTCCTCAAATTAGAAGCCCTCTAGCGTTTCAGTGCACAGAAACCCTTTATTTCCTAACAGGGCTTTTATTGCTGTGCTGACGTGCTGCAGTAAGCGTATTGTCTCATTTACGGTTGCTAGCGTGTCTGATTTTTTGACCAGCCCATCGATGCGGCAGCCCACTTGGATTTCTCGTGCTGCTCCTGATGGCCAGTCCAACAATGAAACAGTCTATAGTGCAAACAACAGTGAAGGCAGAAATGGGCTTTAACTGTCAGCTCTGGTCCTCCTGTGACTATAGCCTGTTTATTTTTATGTTGACAGCACATTGTGCTGTTGCATTTTGAAATAATTTTCTATCAAATATTTAAGTTTTTAAATATGTGTTTTGGCACCCCTGGCCAAATGGTGCTATCCATGGTGCTCAAAGTTAAATTAACATTTAACGTTTTGTTTTGTGGTGCATGATCACATCCCCCATGCGTCCACATGAGGAAAGGACAAGGCAGGTAGTTGCCCTGGACGACACAGACGCACAGACAGGCCAGCTGCAGGCACTCAGGTGAGCTCCGATGTCCCGGTGAAACATCTTGCCATAAGTTGAGCTGAATGAAAAAATAATACAAGAATAAGTTTTCTGATATAATTTGAAGATGTTGTCATAGGCCATCTGCTCACAATGGAAGTCCAGGGCGACTAAACAGCATTTAATGGCACATGAAAAAGCTTAGAATGCATAGACATGACACACAAAATGTCTGAAAAAAGTGGCATGTTATCCCATGATATCACATAGCACGATCTTGTAAGACACCTTGATACACTTTGAAATTCATTTTCCTCTTGATGATGTTGAGCTGTCCAGGCCCTGAGGCAACAAAGCCCCAAATCATAATGCTCCCTCCACATTACTTCACCTTTAGGATGGTGTTTTCATGTTGGTATCCAGTGCCCTTTTTACACCATACATTGTGCTGCATGCTCTCCCCAAAAAATTTGACCATAGTTTTGTCAGTCCATAAAACATAAAACACACCATGATTTGCGTGATGCAAACTCATGAACAGAGATGTTATCTAGCTACAATAATTCCTTTAAGCCTTTCATTCTGAGATTCTTTGTTATGCTACTGAGCATTCTGCGTCGTGCCTTTGCAGTCATCTTAGCTGGACGCCCACAGACATAAATTAGAGACAGTTTGTCTGACTGTGGACTGATGACTATCTAAACTCTTTCAGATGACTTTGTAAACTTTTCAGCTTGATGCAAATCAATAATTCTTGATTGTAAGTCTTCTGAGATCTCGTTTTTGCAGGGCATGGTTCCTCAGCAGACGTTTCTTATAAATAGCAAACTCAAAATGTTTGAGTATTTTCAGTCAAAGTAGCTCTAACCCACGTCCAATCTGATTTCATTGACATAACTCCTGACTCCATTTGCTTATGTTAAAGTCATTAGCCTAGGGGTTCATATACTTTTTCCAACCTACACTCTAACCCTGCATTCATTTGGTGTCAGAATAATCGATAAAATGAGTTTCTGACTGGGGAAATTCACCTAAATGCAGCATGAATGTTTGAATGATGTACCGGTGCGGACCATAACAATACAATGACTGTTATTAGTTCAAATATATTTTGTTTGTTCTTAATTGTAAGTTCGAAGAAGACCATATTTTAGGACAAATTTATACTTCAACACATGTAACTCCAAAGGGTTCACTGTACAGTGGCTTTTTCTTGCCACTGTACAGTAACCTGACCACATCACTGCAGCCTCCACTTTGAACACTCTATAACACTTCACCTGTGTCACGTGGAGGAAAAAATAGAACTAATTTTCTTGGTGAGAAACTTAAAGGTTAAACTTCAAAGGCTAAACCAACATTAAATCCCATAGGGCAGAGTCTGCTGTTGTATTGTTCTCTTAGGTAGACACTTTTAAATATGCTCCTTCTTTGGCCACAGGCTGCAGGTGTTTGTCAAATACAGCTGATGGAAAACACCTGCTGTTACATGACTGGTTGAAGTGTGGCCAAACGTGCAACATTTTTCCAAAACAAAATAGAGGATCAGAACAGCAGCTTTTCATTCTACATAAAAACACATAAACCAAACTGTATATTCTTATACGGCTTGTGAAGTGGATCCTTCTGTTATTTAGGTACAGTTAATTTTTTTTTTGTTCAGCATTATCCATACCATCATTAGCTTGGCTAGCAGTTGCATGGCAACCAAGTGCTCTGTGCACCTAGTGAGCTGTCAAAGTTGCCATTGACATTTATTTTCTAACCCTTAATTTCAGCAAGAGAAATTTGTATCCAACATGTTCACAGCCTTGACCAGTAATTTCCAAGTTCTAACAGGATTTATGACTCCCTTTGGTGTTGGACACTTAAAACTAATTTGAACCCTTTTCAATTAACAATGCACATGGATTCAAGAAAAATGAATTACCTTAACTGAGTAATTTCAAGGTTTAAAAATAGGCTCAGTATTATGTACAATTTTTGCTGTACTCCATGTAGTTGCAGTTCAGTATTTAAATAAATGTCATGTACAAAATCATAAAAAATTAAAGTTTAATGCATTTCTGTTACTTAAAAGTTCTGTAAACAAGATTTCAAACAATAATATAGCAGCAAACAACTATTTTCTATGTAAAGATGTAGTGGCTATAGCTTCTCTGTTCTTTGTTTTGGTATCCTGTCCAAAGGTGCATGCTTGGTAGTGCATGTACGTGTGGATATTAGTGCATGTGAGTCCTTCCCTGTTAAACCATTGGCCCTCCCCAGGTTTATAAAGGCAAATGGTACAGTGCAGTAGCGTTCAGGTGGAAGCGACCTTCCAGAATTATCTTCACTGAAGAGTTTTTGTCTAAAAAGGCCACAAAGGAGGAGATAAAACCAGAGCACAGGCGAACTGGCCATGGGGACTTCCAGCCCAAATCCCCATCAGCTGGTGCACCGTCAAAACATCCATGAAGTTTTTGAAGTGTTTGGTGGCTCCATCAGTGTCTTTACCAGCTCTGTCAGCTTCACTCATGCGGCCAGTCCCGGTGGATAAGTCCAAGGCTGAATTTCTTTCCCAGTACGCCCATGGACCAGAACCAATACTGGTCTGGTTTTACCGAGATGAAGAACCCTATGAGCGGCTAAAGGGCTCCAGCTTGGCTCGGAACTGGCTTTTCTTCCCATTGATGTGTAAGTAACTTGATGGTTCATAATGTTAAATGTCTGTTTGGGGACGTGAAGGGACGTGAAGGGACGCAGAAGGTGCGGCCGACGAGCCATTTCTTTTGGTCTGAGATGCTGGTGACACTAGTTGCAAACACGATTGTTTACAGAACTTTTAATAGAAATATTAGAGAAAAATTGTTAATCATAATTGTGCTGTGACATGTAATTTTAATCGTGTCTAAATGTTTTATTTTTTAATTTTTCCTTTATTCAATTTGCAGCTCTCTGATGAAATAAGTTTCATATGTAGACTCACTGTGCAACATTAGAAATCTCTTAGAAATCAATCTCAAGCTATATTCTTTTATTGACACTGAATTAAATCCTGCCTGTCTGTCTGTGTTTCTGAATATCCGTCCGTCTGTTATGTCTCGCCATCTGCCAACATCAAGTCAACACGGATGGTTATAACATCTTTATAAGAAGTAGTGCTTATTTTGCTGACTGTCTTTATTTGATCTATTCAAGACTGAAGAAGTACTTAAGTGCAATATTCATCTCCTGAAAGGAAACAGTCTTAGAAGAGAGACGGTTATCAAGTGTCTGAATCAGTGTGGATCAAAACACTCTTTGAATCAGAGAGTTGTGCTAAACCCACTGAGAATTAATCCCCAACATTGCAGATCTTCACCACTTTTTACCTCTTTTAAGTCGCTGTCTTGATTTTTCGAGCCCAGACACAGACTATGGTTTACGTCTCACTGTTTTCACCAGCTCCTCATATCAAACTGCTGGAAACCTGTTCCAGAAAATTGGCTCAGATACATTGATTATACTTCACCTGCCCAATATGAAACTGCAGAGAAAGTGGTGAGCAAGCAGCTAGTGAAGATTTTCCTCGGAGGTGTAAGTTTATCAAACCAGAGCAAACCAGATGAATACTGGACTTACACTCATCAGGTGGCCAAAAACATGACTTCATTGGGTGCCAGTAGTCTGCTGAATGTGCGCATTGCCAGTTGTTGCATTTGCTAACAATTTAATCACTGTCGCCAGTGTTTCTGTGAGATTGTTTTGGAGTCTTTTTGCCCGCTAGTGGTCCGAAATAACCTAATGCAGCTTTAATGACTTGGATCTAATCCATTTATCCATCTGTTCTGTTGTTGTGTCAGTTACACTCATCAGGTTCACAATAAATTGCAGTTGATAAACAATTGGCCTTGTTCATTATTAGTCCATTAATTAAAAGTCTTACCAGTCAACATGGATATGCTAACATGTTCCAACATGGCATTTTAAATTCTTTTTTTAGTCTCAACCTTTTCTTCACCAAGATCACAGATTGCACAGAAAGGTCATGGGAAAAAGCTCTGTACTCATCTAATAGGCTATATATCCCTTAATCTTTAACTTGCACAGTAACATTAGATTCTCAAGATAAAATATGTCAGTGTTGACTTGCTTCAGATCATGGTGATGAGTTGTATACCCTCCTGAGGATTGTAGACTCCATGAGTTTTAAAGAGTATTCCCAGGACGGTACTGTCTTCTGTCAAGTTTTGTACTCATATATCTGCTGAGCCCCTGGTGTCCAAGACATGAAACTGCATTACACCTAAAAATAAATGCCAAATAACCTCTCATTAAACATTCCTCTGTCCCTCCTCACTCCCCCTCCCCAACCACCTACCCCAACTGCCCTCCTCACCCCCAGCAGAGAACAGTTTAGGTCATTACAGTCTGCTGTCAAAACCTGTGACCACTCCGCATCGGAGCCGCCAGGATTAAGGGCTGTGAAAACAAGAACAAGGAGGGAAAGGAGGTGAAAGCTGACAGAGGGAGCAAGGCCTTAAATATTTTCTCTTTCTTCCCTTCTTTTTTCCCTGCCACAGTTGACCGCGTGCTGATTCTTGCAGCTACTTTGCGGCGGACTGCACTAATGTGAAGGGATATGGAGTCACATGGAAAACATGGAGAAGGAGGGCTGTTGCCCTGAAAGTGTGGAGCATATATCTCCTGACTACAGAGCCAAGGTATCAACGCTCTGTAGTAACCATATCCTATCCTAACTGCAAAGGCATGGAAACGCCTCTTAAAGGAATTGTAATTCTCAGAATTGGCTGCTGGTAAAAAATAATAAATAAATAAATAAATAAATAAAAACCCAGACTTAGTCAGGTAGTACCTTTTCAAGAAAAAATTGTAATTGTGGCTGCAACTGAGTGATAATATATTGAGCTGTTAGTAGCTGCCTGAAACGCTGACCTGGGTCAAATAATTTCAATTAACTCCTCTCTTTTGTTCTTACTTCCCTGGCATACTAAATGGATGGGGCGTGCCTCAATCAATGGCACTTGGCAAATATTTGACTGAATCTAGAAGAAGATGAAGCTGGATGTTAAGGAGGTGTGTGTGTGTGTGTGTGTGTGTGTATGTGCATGCATGCGTGCGTGGGTGCGAGCGCATCCAGGAGTATGTGTGTGTGTGTGTGTATGTGTGTTTTCTTGTGGATTTGTTGCTTTGTTTTGTCATGGTTGTCATGGTTGACAACGGCAGCAAATTGCATTCTGGTTCAGACACTTAGGGTTTTGAAGGGTTGAGGCAGCATTTTTGCATCAGACCCGTGTGTCTTTTTCTCTTGCTGTATATATGTGATGTTATCTGAAAAGAGAGTCATGCAGGTGTCAGCAGGCGCAGGGAGAATATTTGACTTTATCTCAACCGTTTACTTCTATGTTGACCCTATCAGGAATTTTCAATTTCAGCCCAACAAAGGATCATCCTGTGCCTTTCCTGTCAAGATGGAGAAAGTACAATATTTACTTTTTTAAAAGCTCAACCCTAATAGGATGCATTCCTTCTCGCTCTGCATATTAAATCAGCTCCAGCAAATTGGACAGCATGAAGCTGAACCGTGACTCCATTATCCACTGACATTAATTTGAGATGAGTGTGAAATCATTTGTCTGTTTGGACCTGCTGTCCTGTGGAGTGGGCCTGTTTGGTGTTTTATTTGCCGTCACCTCCATGCCCAGAACTCTGTTAATCCTCTGTTTGTGTTCAAACACCTTAGCTGGTTGCTCTGCGTCAGTCTGTCTCCGTGCTGGCTGCTGTGAGCAGTCTGTCTAGCTGGCTGCCAGTGGAGCTGATCTGGCAGGCAGCCTGCTGTTGGGGACGATGCCTGATTCCAAAGATGTGTGACAGCGGATAGTGGATCGGTACTGTCTGTCCTCCCTGCTGCCTGCATCTCCTCTCCGTCTGTCTCTCTGAATATCTGTCTGTCTGTCTTTTACAGCTCACATCTTCTGGTCTGTCTCTGCACCTGTCTGCCTGCCTGTTGGTATCAGAGTTACCGAGGCTGTCTTAAGCATATTGATAAAAAGCATTATCAATTTGGCAAGCTTTTCTTTAGCTGATTTATTCATGAATGAAAATATACTTAATCAATACAGAATTCATCTCCGGAAATGTTTTGAAGGCTGTTTCTTGGATGACAGAAAGGAGAAAAGTTATGGGATTACACCAACTGTGAAAGCTTCAGCTCAACATTCACTTTTCCATAAATGTCCAACTCTGCTTTCAACCTGTCGCCACCTGTAGGCCGCGCAAGCGCATGGCCCCCTGTTCCACGGGCCCTTCGGGGTCATCAGCAGGCCCCGTGTTCTGGCTCGGGTCCTTCCCCTCACCCCGCTCCTGAATGGTACCCCTGATTATCTCATAGTTTTGCTGGATATTCCCTCATCTCCCCTTTAAAAGGACTGCATTACTTCCAGCTCCCCAGACTTGTCAAAACCAATTTGCTTTCCTATTATTCCCTCAACTGATTCCACCATGACCCCTCCTCACAGCCCTCCCTCCGCAAATCCTCGACCCTCCGTTTCCCTCAATCGAAACTCCCAACACGACCTGTGCAACCCCTAAACTCCCTCCACCCCCATCCTGTGGGCTCCTGTGATTTTTTTTGTTTTGTTTGACCCCGCCCTCTTCTGTACCACTCTTATCTGTCTAAACGCTGCGGAGCGTTTCCTTTCATTTCCTGGCAAACCTTTAGAGGGAACACGGGAGCTAACGGGTGGTGAGCGAGCCTGTCATACACACACTAACAGGCGGTTTCAACGCAGACGGTAAGTCACTGACTACTATATAAAACCTTGTCTAATAAAGATCAATGAACCCGAAACATTTTTGGTTGCCAGCACTGGGAGCACTTCCACCATCATATCCTGCACAGCCCCTCAACCCCCCCGCCCCTTCCCTACATCCACCCGACCCATCCCTCTCCCGTCAATTAGCGCCTCACCAGTGACAACACAGAGGATCTTCATTAGTGGAGAATGCTCAATTATATCAGTTGATATTCCTTTCCAAAACTAATTATCCCAGTTGCATGGTACGGCTGACTGAACCTGCCCTCACCCCGGGGTGCAGCGGTTACTGATGTGATTTGGTTTTGGCTCCAAGGTCTGCTTTTCCCCTCCTCTCTTTTATTGTCCTCCTTTCCCTCTACGCTCGTTCAACACACTCAACCCTACACCTTCTGAGTACAGCCCATTCCCTCTGCGCACGTCCGCCATCATTTGTTGACCTTTTGTGTATTTTTTTTCAAACTTGTCATTCTCGTATTATCCATTTTACCAGCCGCTACATGTATGCTACATGCAGATCTTGTTCCTCCTATAAGACACAGAATTAGCAGAACTGTGGTAATTCTACAAAAAGCTCATCATAGAGCCTTTTCTCTATATAATCCTGCTTCTTTGTTCATCCTGTGGGGGATCACAAAAATAGACAGCCTGTACCACAGCTATAGATGAAACAGAAATGGTGCAAACACTGTCTTCTCAAGAGAGGAGATGGAGAAGGAGGTGAAAACTGCAGAGAACATATGGTGGTGTCGCTCGATGCTGTATATTGGCTCAGAGCATGTTTACTTGGAATTTATTCACTAATGAATAGACATGACATCTGAAATATGTTGTTTATGAGGAAAATTGCTCACGTTGCTCGTGAAATCTGTCAGCAGAACAGAACAGTGTTCTTTGTATTACTGTTTTTATTTCAATTAAAAAAATGTCTTTCATTGGAAATAATGATCATGCACGATTTTGACATTCTAAAAGTCGGTGGTTCAGCGTGTGAAATGAGTTAATTACTGCGGGAACTTAAGGCAACACAACAGAGAAACTCTTTCACTGATAATAATTTTCCCTCCATGTTTTGTTGCTTTGTTTTACATTTTATGAAAAGATTTTATTAGAGAAAGTATTATCCAAATGTGTAAACACGATTTACACTTTTTGGAGTCTACACTCCGCGCTTCCTGTCAGCTTAAGGCTTCTCTCGGTGGGCTCCTCGCTGCCCTCAAGCCGGGGACCGGTCTCACAGAAGGTGGGCCATTTAGTCACATTTCAAAGTAGCTCAGGCAGGGGAACACACTCATTACACATAATTCTCCTTCTCCTCTCACCCTCTCCCCACCTCCCCTACCCCGCTGGACCCCAACTCTCCCCCCTCTATCCCTCTCTGTATCTCTCCTCTCCCCTGTTTCAAAGACCAAAAGCCCTCATGGTCCGGAGTCCGGAGTCCGGAGGTAGATCACTTTAATTCTGCTTCACAGATCTTTTTCAAAAAGACCCAAGACCCGGAGACCTCAGAACCGGTGACCGCTGTGTGAACCCGGGCCGACCAGCCAGGACCCGGACGCTTGTAAACACAACCATCGTCTCACACGCTCTCATTCCCCCCCAAGCGCTTTTGTTCCCTCCCCACAATGGCACAAGCATTTCATGTTGGGCAGCGTGTGTTCTCTTAGCTCGGATGTGTTTGTTTGTCATCGTGTCCATCAGAGGCAGCGGTAATGGCTGTCACTTGGCTGAGAGCAGCTGATCGATGGTTTAAAGGTAGGCCGCTGCCCTCGACACACAACTCACTAAGTTGTTTTTCTTCGGTTATTTTGAGGGACTGCATCCAAAAACTCAGTGTTGCCAAGACAGTGTGACCCGTCCTGGGACAACTGAAAACTGCTCTTTCTCCAGAGAGGCAGCTGTCCTAGATGGTGCTTATGTGGGCCAGACCTGGATTCCACCAATGGTTCATAAGTTCACATCCCTGGGGATGGGAGGAGCCTCCAACCAGAGCTGACCTGATGTCATCATCCTAATCCATGTAGAAGTGATTTGAGCACAAGCGAACGCTGATCATTAGAACAACAAATTTCTTGTAACCTCTTATATTGACCAGTCTAATCAGTTCTGCTAGAGCCTGCTGTCATTACAACCAGGTCATGCGATCAATACACCAGGCAAATAAATATTATTGGAAAAAATGCATCGAAAGCCTTAACAAACAACCCCACGGGAAAAATACGGAAGTGTGATTGCTTGTGATGGCAGGCAAGTTTCTCAGAGACGTCAATCTTTCCAGGGCACTGCCAAATAGAAACACACTCAACAAATGATAAATCCTCTCTGATAACAGCAAAACACACACAAACCCACAAACACACACACACACACAAAATAATAATCACGGATATGTCAGTGTGTGGGACATTTGGTGGCATTCTCGAGGAGTGAAACCTGTCTGGTTTACTTTAGAAACCACTGTAGACAGGAGGTTTTTTTTTTTGCAGTCTTGTTACTTCCGTGCAGCCTCCCTTAAAGGGCAGCCAGCTCATCCCTTTGATGACTGACAGTGGGATTTGCGGTGATAATGTCTTCAGGTGCCAGAGGTTTGGGATTAAACATACTCCAATTTAAACAGCAAAGTTGCCATAGCGATGACCTTCAGTTTTAGCTCAGGTGGCGCACCCGTGGAGAATACACTGACTGGTTTTATTGTCCAGAGACGTTCCAATTGAGTGGGAGCTTTGGCCATGATTGCACTTTCAAATCCTCCATCAAATTATAAACTCTGTCCTAGAATATGTCTATTGGTGAAAAGTGCAGGTGACATTTCACGCAGCAGTCATGCAGCGAGGAAATTGCACAGTGCACAAACAGTCCCACTTCAGGGAATCATGACCGTAACATTGTTGAACAGTCTGAATTGAACTATGAGCCCCAAAAGACAAACTTTAGACACCCCCACCTACACCTCCGCCGCACCTTGACCCATTGACCCCTCCATAAGCCCTTTAAGTTTAGGCAAAACTTCCCCTCCCTTCCTAATTAAAGTGAAAGAAGCCTTCAAAAAAAAAAAGCTGATGAGGGCTGACGTGGGGCCGCTCTCTTGGCTGTCTGTGGACGTGAGCATCCAGAACAGGCTCCGGCTGCACAGGCCTGGAGACTCACAGTTTGGGGTCAGTGCCTATCCCCCTCCAGGGCAGTCCGTTCACACTCTCACACCTACCTGTCAAAGGAGAGAGCAGCAGGAAATCACCGGAAAGAGAACTGAAAGCGAGAGAGAGACATTCAAAGCAAAGAGGCAGAGGGAGAGGGTTTTCACATTTTTAAATAAAGCACAAACCCCAACAGACACTAATAAAACTGTACAATTATTATCACTATTGACTCAAGCCAATCTCAGCAGTACCCATGAGGCGTGGTTAGTCAATATGAATTGCAACAGTTATAGATTTGACTGCATCTGCTGAAGTCAAAAGTGTGGCTGGACTGCCTCGTAGTGGAGGCTGTGTGAACTACAAGGAGACCTGCAGGGCAAAAGATGCAGATACAGCTGCATGCTGATCATATTTAGCTTTATTTTACACAGTGTATATTATTCTATATGTTGTTTAATATATTTTATATGTGATTGAAATGTTGTGAGCCTCATATTCATGTTAATTACAATTCAATTCAATTCATTACAATACTTGTTTACCCACTTCACTAATGTGTCAAACTAAGCTGCTCTGTAAGAAGCGATTGTCGTCAGTCTTCTCTCCTCTCCAAGAATGACTATAACATGCTAACATGGTTCAGCCTGTGAGCAGCTGTTACATCCAGCTGTTTTTTTCTTGGCTTGTAAATATTGGGACACATGTAAATGCACCAGCTCATTTAAATGATCTACAAGAGCTCCGTTTTTGCTAATGTGCGTATAAGCATATTGACTGGAGGGATTCAGACACATAGCTTCAAACACAGCCGGTGTTTTACTAGATTCACATAATCTTTTCATCTGTATTTTGTGTTAGTGCCACATACGTGAAATAATTTAGCATGGCTCATAATTTAACATGTTCATCTTTTTAATATATGTCTGCTCCATAATGCAGGAAGTTACAGATCTTCTCTCGACAGTCTACCTCAAATTCCCAGGACAGAAAAAGTATGGAGTAATTAATTATTATTAAGTACGACATATATGTGCCAATATCAAGAGTGATGGTGCCCTATATGTTAACGATAAATATTCAATTTATAGATGCAAGTTTATTATTACAACATACATATAAAATTCTATATGTTTTTCACATTCATTTTAAACATGTCTATCTTCCCATCCTAGGAAAGTGGTCTCAGACTCACTGTATATGATATCAACATATGTATAATGACAAGCTTTGGGATGGATATATTTATGTGACAAATGTCTACAATATAAGCACACATAATGTGTGTTATGAATTTAAAGCACGTGTAAAAAAATGAGTTCCAACAACCAAAACATGACACAATAAGCAGTGTTGACCCGTCTTGTGCTTTTCATGCAGTTATTTTTACACCGTATGTACAGTAGCCTCTGCTCACACAGTCGGCCATCCTCCAGCGAGGTGTGCTCAGACTCTGTTAAGAAACTCAGTAATTCTTTAAGTGACTTCAAACGCAGTGGATTGACCTCATCGGTGTAGAGCTCCAGGCCGCATAAAAGGTTTATGTGGATTTGCAGCGTGTGAGAAGTGTTTCCTCACCTCAGCTTGTCAGATGTGTGACTGACAGGCTAATGACGTAATGGCACGCACCAGCTGATTGAACTCTCGGTGCCATATTTAGCCACAGTAACATCTGTTGCAGAAACACTTAGGCGTATAAGTGTGTTAAGTAAAAAAAGACAATAGATTCAGTAAAACGTAACTTGAAAGGTTATTAGTAAAAACTAAAACGAAATTGTCCTATTGTTCTGTAATTAATAACTGTATGCTGAGTATCAAACACGTGGTGAAATGAACAAACTCAAACAGCACCACTTCCTCTTTAATGTAGGAAGCAAACAATAAATTATCTCTGCCTGTTATTTCAGCACTTCCCTTAGGATCCTACTTATTGGCTTAGTGAAATCCACTGAAAGTCGCATCTACTTGAGTTGCTGCTTAATGGATTGAATCCAACATGGTGCATATAATCCACATAGTCACACCTAGCACCTCAAGCTCCTCTGTGTACAGTAACTCAGTGATGTCGAGGTTTATGTTTAGATAGACATGGTAAATCAAAGTGGAGTGGTAGAAAGTAGAAGAGTGTGCAGTGTTGAATTAGGCAGAGTTATTTGGCATTTTTTGGAGTAAATGAAAACAACAGCAGTTGTAGTAGTTGGCATTTGTGCTGTGGATACTTGTTGGCATGATGAAGTCGAACCATGCATCTACTTGAACAAGCAGTGGAGGAGCAGAGGCAGAAACAGCAGCAGATAGCTGAGTCCTGGCAGCTGGGAGGCGAAGCTTGTCACATTGCAGTCGTCACTGTAGCAGCAGTGAACTCTGACACCTGGTGCCCTGTAGCCCTGGCTGTTGGCCTGACTGCAGAAAGACTTGTAGGAGCATGACTTCATCACCCCACCTGACAAAACAGACAGAAATAGAAGTCAGTTACACTGGTTTTAGCTGCTGTCTTACACGGAACTACTGATTTACATCAAATAAACTTGTTCAAATAATGAAACTGCCCCGGCTGAATGATTCATAACACTTTAGTCTCATTTTGATTTTGACACTTTGCCTGTGGGTGTCCAGTAAACTGTACGTACACGATGTACCTGACACCACGGATTTAATTTGAGGAAACTGGTGCATCCACGATGTGTCATTCACAGACAGGATGATGGTTTCCGCTGTTGGCCCACTTTTTGATTATTAATAAGGTATATTAAACTCCTGCCTTGTGCAGGTTTAAATTAGGAAAATTAGTTAACTTAATTTTGTGAGGAGGAATCGTCTTGGTGCCACCAACACATGGCGTCCTAATTAAGGATATTGATCGAGTAGGAGTAGCAAAGCTCTTCATTCCCTTAAAAGCTTCAGACCCCCTACTGACTGAGATGTGTCTCCAGACGGCAGCCTGTCCTCCATTAAACACACACACAAACACACCCACACAGCCTGGTAAAAATAGAGCTTTTTGTATCTTTATTGTTGCTAGCGAAAAGGCAGAAAGTAAACCAGTTTAAAAGAAAAGGCTACTACACTGTCACTGTTGGACTCACTGTCATGGCCCACCACCACAGCGCAGGCATCAGAGTAGCTGGGACAGGCTTTGGAACCTTGTCGGTTGCAGTCTTCATTATTGGAGCCCATACAGGTATAACATCGCAGAGCCTCACCTGAAGGAAAACAGAGAAGAAATGCTCCTATAGCACTGACTAAAGCCTAAAACAGTACAATCAAACACCATGGCATGTGGACAGAAGACAGTGTAGGCATCTCTAGTTTTATCCTGGTGTTCTAGAGACGTGTAGCATAGAAGATGAAAGAAGATTCTGTCTGTTTTCTTATTTATTTGATTGTTATTTTATTAAAAAGTACAAGAATAATGTAAAACTCAAAGATCAAGCATATGTGAATAATTTTAAGTCCCATAAAACCGTATAAATTCCTTTGTTCTTCTTATACCGACCTGATGTCATTGCTTCAGTTGATGGGAAATGTTTATGACGCTAATGCGGGCGACAGTGAAAAAATGTCCTGTGTCAGATGTCTTGACTTCTTCTTTCAGGTAATGCTGCTAATGTCGCTGATGCAATGTTTGTCCTTTAAAAACCCATATTTAGAGTCAGCTGCAGGTCATTGTTAAGACAGCCAGCTGCAGCTGCTCAGGCACGGTAAACAGCAGCATTACATTGTGACACAGTCAAAGTAACTCAGTTCCATTTATCATGAATTCAGAGACCCAGCTCCTTTATGGAGACAGGATTTATGGGTTTGATGAGCACGCACACACAGGCAATGGTAACTTCACATCTGGCTGGCTCTGATGTGTGATGTTGTTTAACAGGAACAGTGAGAGTAAAGTGAAGAGAGAGAACTAATTACTCCCTTTCTTCACACAAATCTTCCCAAATAAAGCAAAGAATTAAACGGGTGCCCTTAGATTTAGAGACACATGTTCCTAACCTTCAGCTAAAGCTTAAGGAAGGCACTTCAGCACATAAAACACTTCAATGTCTGTCTAAAGCTCTCCAGAGGAAGCAGTAGCTGACCTTTGAAATATCACTTCAACGCTTCCTTTTGAAAACCTCTATCCGTCTCCTAAATTCTGAAATGGCCCTTCAGAAACTGCCTTTAATGCTTCTTCTTAAGAGGATCAAACAGAGCTGGACTTATAGGAATCACAGAACGCTTCAAACATTCTGTACAGCAGCACATCTCTTGTTTTGGCCATCAGAATAACCTCCTTTAACCCACTGGATGTGTCTTTTATCATTTAGTTATGATGGCAAAAAAGTTGCGCAGACTCACAAAGTGTTTTTTCCATAAACTTATAGACCAGGCAGGTGAATTTTTTCTCCTCATACCAGCAACTCAAATCAAATCAAATTACTGAATGTCCGACTTTCACTGACAAAATCATAGTTTTCACAATAAAACAAAAAAAAAAAAACAAGCAAACAGCAAACCATACATTTTTGTACAGATTGCTATGCATTTGTACGAGTTGGTCTATTTTCTTTGCTGCTTGTGTGCTCTTCTGTGTGTTGACATGGCATGTAAATGTCCCCTGCTGTTTGAGGTTGACCCCAATCTATCCCCACAGCACAGCCGCTCTACACACATGCTATGAGTATTAGCCTGCAGGCCTATTAAGAGATTAACTGCTGGGATTGCATGCTAGTTACAGTCTGAAGGGAGGAAAAATGCAGGAGAATTACCAGAGAAATTAACAGCAATTAGCAAACTTGGCATAAATAGAGTCGTCAGTGAAAAATAATCTTTTTGGAGTTATTACAAATGCCAGGCAATTTCTGAGGAATAAAGAGCTGTAGCATTGTTTTGTCCAACATTTCCTGGTGTCTGAAAGCAGAACCAGTTTTAATTCAACAGGTTCATGCCTCTCATGAAAAGACTAAAATACAAAAGACAATAAGAGTTAAATATTCTTGGAAAGTCAAGAGTGGCCAGGGAGAGGAGCACCTGAAGGGAGACACCAACCATGTTCAAAGACAGGTGGACAGAGGGTTGAGCAGTGATCCAATAGGAGGAAAGGATAAAGGGAAGACGAAACAAGAAGGGTTATAGATATTGTCCTTACTGTTGGTTGCTAGCAGGACCAGGGAAAGCAGGAGCAGCGGACAGTAGTGGACAGCTCTCATGGTGCTGGTGGTCTTCAGTCTTCCTGATCACACAATGAAAAGCAGGTTGTTTGCTCCTAAAGCCCCCTGAGCTTAATCTGAGCTATACGATGAGCTAATATCCCCCTCCTGCACCAACCAGGAGATTACCAGCGCCTCCACTGGGGCCCACAGCTCTGTGCTGAGTGTCAGTGGTTGTTTCTTCTAGCAAAAGACGTATACTACGATTCATCCTGCACCTTTCACCTTACTACTGTGTTGTAGCCACACCCATCCTGAGTCTGGCTCTTCCCTTTTCTTGTCCCTGTCTCCACCTGGTCACGCCCTTACGGCACCCTGCTGCACCACGACTGACCACTATGAAACTGATCTCTGAACTTAACTGACACTTTGGCCCCACAGGTGTCCATTTAGTTTCTTCAGCGCCACGTTCATTTGGCAAAGGATGACTGTCCTTTGATTTTGTATCAGTATTTTGTTGCTAATTATGTAGATATGCCATTATTCCAGAGGGATGTTCTTGGTATATGTTGCAGCTACTTCAGTCTGATTTTGGAAAGGTTAACTCTTTTTTATCTAGAGATACAAATCAGACTGTGCATTACAGTTTCAAGAATTGCAATAAATCATCTCAGTATGGCTGTCATCTTTCCAAATGATACTGCTTTTCTAAGTATTTTTCTTTGGTTCGTAACCTTTTTTTTGGCCAACGTACCCCGGCATCCATGCCACTCATCACCACTCATCCTGTTCTAAATATGTTCTGTCCGATGGATTTCAAACTGCACGTCATTTAACACTATTTATTATTCAAAAGTGGAAACACGTTCAGTAATTTTTTTCATATAAGACTGTGTGATCCTGGAATTGTTGGTTTAGGTTTGATCTGGAAGTTTGCATTCATGCTACTTCCACAAAAATGTCTCCATCCTCTTGCTTTCTAACTAGTTTTCACACACTCTCGATCACAAAACTTGGTGTGAAGGTACATCCTGTGCAGTTGGGTTATTGTAGCTGGGCTATAATATAATATCCTAAAGATCAGCCTCACAGCAATTTGTATTTCCTCCTGAACATCAAAATGTGGATAAATATGTACATTTTACTAAATCATCATGTCTGTTCTTTCAAATTAGCATCTTTACTATCTGGCAACTGCAATGTACTTCCTGTGGTATATCTACCCCTGACTGGAGAAAGTAAGTAAGAGAAGAGGAAAAGAAAAACTAAAAAATAAAAGTTTGTGATGCATCATTTACACATAAGCAGGATCACCTGTGCTTGTGCATCTGGTTTCCTGACACTGACTGGAAGCAGGATATTGTCAAATAATCATAATCACCTCTTAATCCCAATTAATCAGTGGTCATGCCATTAATTCATGGAGTGTGATGTTTCAAATGGGGGCTCATTGTGGGAAAACATGTTGTGCGGGTTAAGAAGCAGAGTAAAGCCAGACTGCTGTATTGCCATCTTTTATTGCACTTTGTAAGCAGATGCTGTACAGTAGCTGTGCAGAGAAGTTATTCCTCAGTGTGACACAACGACCATAGCAGGACCAGGACATATCCATCCAAAATGAAATTACTCCTAGTCACAACTGAATACAGTCACGATTAGTTTGCTTTATATCAAAATAAAATCCAAAAAATAAAGTCCCACGATTTCATCGAGAAAGCTATGACAAGTATGACAAATATCTACAAGGTTACATGAGGGAAGCGGACTGAGGATGACGGAATAACTATCAAAAATGCAGATACTTGGAGTTTCCTACAGTATATACAAACATTAACATTACAACTTTTCTCTCTCTCTCACATGCAGTAAGCTATTGTGATAAGTTTGTGTTCTCTTAGTGGTGTATCAACATTTCATGAATGAATCTAACTCTCTGGTTCTCTTTTTCAAAGTCTATCATTCTCTTGTATAAAGAGGAGACAACAACAGGAGTGGTTAAACAGTCTTCTCCCTCAATGGCTGTCATGGCAAAAACATTATAGATAATTTAACAATGCGCTCACTTTCTCATTATCATACACACACCCACACACACACACACACACACACACAGACACACTCATTAGTGATATGGTAAATTCTCTAAAACTTTAAACCAGACCCCCCCGATACAGTACGATACACTGACACATCAAAAATGTACAGAGTGATTAAGAGGAAGCCATTCCTGTGGATCCTGTATACACAAAGTCAGTAGGAAATATAGTCCCAAGGCCACTTTGGCCTCAGATGTCCGTCAGTCCTTGAAAGAGTGATAAATATTACTGATCTGCTTCATTTTCCAAGTAGTTCTTCTATAAACACAAAATCTTTTCTTTCAGATTTGGCCTGGGTGTGGCGTGGCCGCTAACTCCTCCCCATCTTGGCGATCAGCTCATCACAGATCTTTGTCAACTCCTCGATCTCTTTGTTCTGTAAAACAAAAGTTCATTTTACAGTTTATATACTTGTTCACATGGATTTTTTCCCCTGATTTCATATCTTTTCACATCTCATCGCACCACTGACCTTTTGCTCCAAAGTGCGCTCCAGAGAGTCCACTTTCATCTGCTCCTTCCTCAGACTGGCCTGGTAGGCGGCCTGCTCCTGCCTGGCCTTCGCTCGCACCTGAGCTATTTCTGCATTGGCCCTGGAAACACACAAGTAATATGATGAGAATCAAGGCACCTTTCCATAACTCCCATCAGCTTAGGAAGTCTTATAAAAGCACAACCTCACATCTGTAAAGCCAATACAGAATCGATCTGTACAAATTTCAAATATATACTGTTCAATCTATAGAAACAGCTACTTACATTACTGGTCTATATCCAAACATTTCAGCTGGGCATCGAGTTATTGTGTAGGAATCGTACTGTGGTGAAACTACACAGTCAGAGTAAAACAAACTTGAGATAAAGAGAGTATGCACAGACTCACTTGTCTAGTTTCTCCTCTGCATGAATCTTCAGGGCTTGGTAGCGCTGTTCCTCCTTATGGACTCTCGACAGATACTCCTGAGCGCACTTCTTCAGCACCTCTTCATTCTGACCAGAGTGAGAAATCATTTAATTGCTTGCCATAGGGCTGTCAAGCTAAATTTTAGATGACTTACAAGGCCGGTCATGCTGAAAACACTCATTAGTTGTGAATTAGTTGTGTGAGTGTGTGTATGTGTGTGTGTGTGTGTGTGTGTGTGTGAGTGTGTGTGTAGTAGTCACCTTGCGGAAGCCCTCCAGCACATCTTTCATCTTCTCGTAACGTCGGAAGAGGTCGGCCAGAGACTTTTCCACGGAGTTGAGGTCAGCCAAGGCCTGGTCCTTCTCCATGATCAGCTGCTGGATGGTGTGGTGAGAGAGAGACTTCTCTTTCTGGTCATCCTCTGATGGACACACACAGACACACTGTAGATCAGGTCATTATTTCTATGAACTGAAGAGTCTACTGTAATGGGCACATATACCGTTTAAAGACCAAAACCAACACATACGTACAAACAAACACTTTATTTTTGATGATATATCAAAATGGATTTGTGAATTGAAATGGCTTAATAGCATTTTATACTACACTATATGAGTATTTCTGATAAACCAGTGTAGCATGCAAACAAAAACACTGATCAATGTGTGAATTAAAGAGACTATAGGGACAGAGCAGGGGGCTGGTTTCCTTTGAGCGGCTTCTACGCCCTTCAGTATTATATGACAAAGCTCCCACAGTATTTCGACCCCCTCCAAGCTTTCCCTTTCCTTTCCTATGACAAGCTTAGATGTCCAACCTGCTTAACTCACTAATTCTGCATGAATGACGCAACCCTCCGTAGTAGATAAACCAAGTGCAGACGTGCACGTAAAGGTTTCCAGTGGGAATATTAAAGGTTTTGATCACATTTTGTATAAAGTTGCACTGAATATAAGCAGCTGAGAGATCACGTAAAGGTTGGCTGAACAGAAAATGCCAAAGGATTCTGTCCTTTTTACCCATTAAAAAAAACTATGTCTCAACATACAGGATGAAATGCAACAAAATGGACAAACAAATGTCACTGGATGAGATGAAGAAAGTGAGCACAGCTGCTCCCCCTCTTTGACGGACGGATGGAGAGATGTGAGCTGACACAAAGAAGTGAAGATCAAGTCCTTGTTACTCACCTGGCATGCCTGTCAGGGTTATCAAACAGTAAGGGGCAAAGATGGGAGCAGAACAGAAAAGAAGGGACTGTGTTAAGTCAAGCTGGGAGGGCAAGACACGTGACAGAGCCGAGTGTTAGACACGAGCAGAGACAGATTGTTCCCTTTTTTCGTGACAGTGTTTTAATGAGAATAGAAAATGAAATTAGACAGCAGCAAAAATCAAATTTTCAAGAATGTCCAGAGGTGGCGAGGAAGATGTAGGTGAATAAAGCAGGGACGTCAGCCTGCAGTGGAATTTAATGAGTCCAGAGAAGCTGGACACGAGTGGGCAGAGGTGAGCACTTCACCCTCCAATGACATCAGGATTCAGTTCACATCAGTCAAACATGAAAGCAAGCAAACGGCAAAGCTAGCTTGTGTTAGAGGATTAAAAAAAATTCCTTGCTCTCTTAAAAATATATTTTGCTCAGGTTGCAAATAAACAAGTGCAGCAAAAAGTTGTGGCAGAGGTTGGGGACCAAAAGTAATTGATTTAAAATAAAATTTATGTGCACTGAAAAGACAGAGGGTGGAGTAACCTGTGATCAGTAGTTAGGTCTTTAAAGCTACTGAAAACTTGTATTTTAAAGTTGAACTCACCTATCATCTGTGCAATTGTCTTCTCATACTCAGCAACAATTCTCCTACGGATGAGAAATTGTACATCATCAGTACATGGAGGGGTTTTTATCAGTATAAATATACAATCATGCAATTCATATATTTGCCTACACCAATGAGTATAGAGATCTGTCTGTCTGCCTGTCTGCTCATTAGCAGGATGTCTAAATAAAAACATTTAGCTAGAATTGGGTGGATATTGGTCAGATAGCTGTGGATGTGGCACAACAGACAGACAATTTATGCTTTTGGTCATCATTTTTATATTGCACTTATATGCTGCAGGCTTCAAAAGGTCCAAGTTCAGTGAAAAATTGGCCTTCAGTTTGTTTGTTTTTCTTTTATTTATCTGCACTGTGTTGTTCCCCTCCAAGCCAAGGACCAGCAGGGCCCAATAAGGAGCCTTGTTTTGGGAAAAGCGGGTTGCCAGAGGTAAGAGGATTGATTAGCCATGCCTTCCCCTTAGCCTCTTAGCCCCTCCTTATCCTGAGCCCAATCAGTCAAATGAAGTAAGCTCTGTCTTATCCACAGTAACTGAGCTGTGGCCAGCTGGACCCGCACCCACCACCTGCTGATAGAGAACATGGTTTCAGTGCTGCATATCTATATCTCCTTGATTCCCCATTAGTCACTAACAGCCATTTGTCAGACAGATCATCTGTAGTCATAAATGTGAGTCTATTTAATCCCAGTTATGAGCTGTTGTCAGGCAGTTGATGCTGTATAATCCAAACAACAGCAATTTAAAGCCCCTTAACATATTATCCCATTGAGATCAAAGTTTTAACTCTTTAAAACTATACTAAACTATAAAAGATATCAACCACATCTATTTCTGTATTCTCCACCACTACCCCTAATACCGATAATAAGATGGACTTCTTTGACTGGCTCACCACTCTGCGGTTAAACATGGCTTTGTTTGTCAGTGTAAGCATATAAACCAATTGACGAGTTAAATGATTATAATGGATAAAGACACTAAGTGCCATGACATGGTACCATTTAACAGAAACACAGAAAGGTGTTAATCCATGCTGCTGTGTACTATATGGGTGGGACCTCATTATGATGTAGGAAATGACAACCCAAGGCGCTACCTCTTACCTCATCTCCACCACTTCCTGTCGGCTGTCTTCATACTTCCTCTGCCACTCCAGCACCTCTTTCTCCTTTGAAACAATCTGAGGAGGGTAATAAAAGCATCAAGCCAAGTGCGACATGTTAAGTTGAAGTACATATACAGTATTTATGACCTCTAGAATAAACTGAATTTTAAGGGCACCTCTTCTCGTGCAATTCCCAACGAGTGGTCCAGATCCCTGGGCAGGTGGGGACTCTCCCCTTCGATGTAGCTGGTGTTGGTGGTGGTGGTCCTGGCGTACAAGGAGCTCTTGGACACAGCACTCTCTACTGGAGATGACAGGTCTCTGTGCTGCTTCCAGGAAGCAAAGGAGAGGAAGGAGAGGAAAGGAAACATAACCAGTTACAAACCGGACGGAGCTGCAGACGGGACACCCTCACCCTAGAGCCCCCACGCACATTCTCAACAGGATTCCTGAACCAAACCGCAAGGCAGCAACAAACTATATTAAAATGTACCACACAGCAAAATCAATATGTAAATGAGGCAGGGTAGTGATGTTCCTGAAGACTTGGTCAGCTGCCACATGATTGGATGAAACAGTCTTCATAGCCACAGTATTAGCCAAGTGATTGGCTGATGCTGCCCCCAGCTGAGCGGCCATGATTACCTGCTCATCACAGTAACTTGAATGTGATTGGGTCTAGGCAAGGCAGAGGGGAAGGAGGGCAGCAGCTGATACAGCAAAGGACTGCATCATAAACAGGACAGGGTGGATAGGGTAGCAAACTGGGCAGCATGGGAAATAGATGTTAGTCTCATGTTAAAGCAAACACCACCATACTAAACTGGTCTTACCTGTTGGGGTTAGAATCATTGCCTGATTCTTTTACATATAACTATGGTGTGAGGTGAACCAGGGAATTCACAGGATTTATCATTAGAAAGACTTTGGATATATTGTTGAAGCATACTGAGAGACACTACAGACCAATGTACGTATATATGCATGTGTTCATGTGACCGTTGCAACTTGTCAACAGCTCCTCACACAAAACATCATGCCAAAACGCAAAAACAATCCTCGTTCTGGTGCCATTTCCGGTCCCCTCAAACTCTGCTCTGAAAGGGATTTAGTCATCCTTGGGAGAGCCGGATTATGGGAGGATTTGATGAAATGGTTGGGGCTCAGAGGGGACAAGGAGATTGAGATCCACTAATACGTGGAAAAGAGAGTGAAGTGTTTGTTCTGTCTAGGGCAATAATTCCATTATTCCACCGTGGGTAAACACTGGTCAAGTTCAGGTAACCATGGACCTCTTTTGCTTTAAGTCAGGTACTGATTGGGCTTACCTTCCCAGTTCAGTGAGGTTTAAAAAGAAACTTTAAGCAAATCATAACTTGTTTACTCGCCGTCTTAAAAGAGACAATCCCAAAGACGTATCTATGAGCAATGGGGAACTGTGCTTTCGTGGTGCCATACTGCCAAACAAATTTGTAATGCATGAAATCACCACAAAGTAACTGCGACACAACCTGAGAGTCTTTGGTCCCTGGGGGCAGTTCCGTACTTAGCCCAGTTAGTGATAAAGCCTTGTACAAAAAGCACCCATCACATGTCTAGTAAACTGCAAACATTTTAGCGTCACTTTCAGGAGTGCTATAGAGAAAAATCACACAGACTTGAGGAAAAACTACTTAATGTCAGAAAGACAAAAACTACATCAAAAACAAAACATCAAAATAACCCAGTAGATGTATAAACACTACAATAGAGACACTAAATGCAACTGCAGGAAACACAACTCGGATACACTTGCTCACAGGGACAAAGGACAGCTATGGTGGGCAACAGATGGAGGGAGACCGTAAAAAAGGTCTCAGACTCTCTGTATGATGGATGTCTGGGGTCTACAGGAGCTAGAGTATACAGTGCAGTCTGTAGGTATCTGGACAGTTGCTTTGGCTCTTTACTCCAGCACTAGGAGGGTAAAGTGCTGAATTTCACCTTTAATTTTTGCACGTTTATATCTAAACTGGGTAAACAGAGCAGGAAAGGAGCCCTATCACTTGCTGGACTGTACAGGAATTGGGGGTATTTTCTATTAAAGAGCTCTGATCCTCACACTCTTAACCAGTGTAGATGTGAACACCTTCAGTCACCTTTAAAGCTGAAAGTCAGAACTTTAACCTCAGGGTTGTTTCAAATCCAGTGTGCTCTGAGCCACAAACAACGAAAAATGTGTTCATGACCAATTTATTGGACTGCACTGTAATCGGATGAAAAGGCGGACAGATCACACGGGTATAACGTTCCTCTTACTTTGAATAGGGGCGAACCGTTGATATTCCACCGCCGAGTACTGGGTTTCTTGAGTCGAGACTGTAAAATGTGTGGGACAGCAGCATGAGACATGGAGGGAAAGAGGAGTGGGAAGCGCCTGCCCTGCTCCAGCTCTTACGAGAGTTTTTCCACTGACCATATACTGCAGATTCCCCACTGATCAGTAAGCAAAGCAAAAAGAAAAGAAGAAAACTCTCACCTCTCACTATTCTTATATCCAGACATATGCTGTTTCAACACAAACCTTCCAACCAGCAAATTCCCAAGTTCTATCTAAAATGAACACTGGCACCTACCTGATGTAACTGTTTGTTAGTGCTGTTAGTCTGGGAAAAGGAACCAATCACAGAGCAAGAATGTGACTGGGATTTAAGGTGATGATAGCAAAGCATCAACAAATACATCTGGAGGAGTTACATCTGTATAACTCCTGCTAACATTAACTCTACTGTGAGACATTCCCAGTCACAGTCATGCTCATGTACGTTTCTCATGAACAGACAACATGGATGTTGCCCAACATGCATAATAAAGGCAAGGGACTAAGAATGCACAGCACTCTGTTCCTGAGGAGTCAACCTGGGGGAGCTCGCTGCTAGTCGGGGATGGGAGCTGGACGCGTTAAGCCATGTTAGAGATTTCACATGTAGGGACTGAAGAAGTGACTGCGGATGTAGTGGCGCAGCCACCATGTTGATAAGGCCATGGGTTCACAGTCACACTCAGAATGGTATGTTTAGGGAAGGGGATAGGCAGGCTGAGACACACTCATGCACACACTCTGCAGCCACACACACATGTGCCTTTACACACACCTGCTATTATGCAACCGCTCATTCAAGATGCGTCTTTCGGATTTTGCAGACACGCTCACACACATACAGGCACGCACACGCAAATACAGCAGGTGCAGGCTGACTCAGCGCAGTACCTGGGGGGTTACAGTGGAGAGGGAGGGGCACTGAGAGATGTTTTTGGCTACCTGCAGAGCCTCTATCCTCAGGGCGGCAAGTACCAGCTCCTCCTGGGCCGCATTCATGGGGGGTTGGGGGTATTGATGGAATTCAGGGGTAAGGGAGGGGGGTTGCGGCCCAAGGATGAGAGAGCAAAGGGAAAACATATAGAAAGTTGAGCACACACACTTGCTGCTGTCTATATTTCACACACCATCAATCTATTTCACACACTAAAGAACTTGTGGGTGGAGAAAACATGGGAAAATGAATACGAAGGATGTAATAAGGTGACACAACGGGAATAATGTTCATGCAAAAACACACACCATCACACATCTGGGCCACGAATGGGCCACTAAAGGCGAGACCTATGAGGTTTATCAAGAGAGGTCATGTGTGGTCTGTCAACACACCTGTAGTTTTTGGGCGAATGCGGTGGGGTTGGTCTCAGCCAGGTCAGGCTCCAGGTACTGCAGGGGGTCATCACACTCAGACAGCCTGTCTAACAGGGGCATGGCCAGGGCAGGAGCAGGGGCCTCCATGGGGCCCTGGCTAGGGGACTACAAGGGCACCAGGAGGCGTAGGCAGAGGGCAGGGAGGAGGGCAGGGGTTGGGATGGCAAAGCAAGCGTTGAGTGTTTGTTGAGTGGCAGCATTGGGAGCTGAGTCACTGAATTCAAGCTGGAGACTTAGTGTGGCTATTTGTCATCAGTGACGTGGCTTTAATGAGAATCATGACTGATGGTCATGGTTCATGTTGGAGACTTGGCCTACATTGAAGCATGTGTAGTGTGGCACTCTGTCTCCCCCTTGTGACTAAACAATGACATGGTGTAAATGTAAATCAAAATTGACAGATTCTCTTCACATGATGGCGACGAGACACAGGAATGACATACGTGAAAACTGCCCACTGGGTGTGAATCTTTGTAAAAAAGGCATTTGGCTCACCTGCTCGTCCCTCTCTGTGCTCTGTGTTCGGCTGAGTGACTCGCTTTCTCTCTTCCTGCCCTTGTCCCCAGCTGAGCCCTCAGGACCAGGCCGAGAGCTCAGCACTGGTGTCTTCATACCTGCAGTTATCTGGGCCTCCATCTCCTCGAAACTCCTGCACAGAACGAGCGAGAGAGAGGAGAGAGAGAGGGAGAAAGAGGCAGATCACATGTTAATACAGGGTTAGTGAGCTGCATGCATTATGTAATTAAATCATTGTGCTTTATACTTAGCAAACTAGATATACCGGTAAAGTTCTGACGACTGCTCTGTAAGTCTTTCTATACGGTGGACATACAACACATGAAATACTTAGAGTAGTAGTAGAGTGAGTTGTACCCTGTGCAGGGGGAGCTGGGCTCAGATCCATGTGCACACGAATTCTTGGTTAAACTGTCAGATACTGAATCCAGCTTCAGATACAAAGACGGCTTCTTCACAGACAGTGGCTGTAAAACAAAATCACATACCACATATAAAACATGCTGCTATGAGTGAAGAAAGCAAAGCAATAAAGATTAGATAAACAATCAAAATCTCAGAATAATACCAAATACTCACAGGTGAAGAGGAGCCAATCTTCTCCATGTACTCAATTTCATAGTCTTGCACTGAAGCAGAGAGACAAAACAAAGTTTTAGATGCAGAGGAACAAATGGAGAGACATTTCAGCCCGTGCTGAGCTCTGGACTGCTTTTATTGGAGGATAAGGCACGGCTGTCTGTTCTCTTTCATCTCTGACCCAGATGGGTTGAGCCAGACAGCCTCTGGGAAGAGGAGGTAATTCTAGAGGTCAGAGGGCAGTAGAGAACTGGGCCAGCAGCTATGAGAAAAATCAATAATGTTGCCAGATGAATAAAGAGTAAAGTGGCTGATTGCTGTACATGAGGCGTTATCCAAACATACGCTTTGAATTTCCTTTCAGCACAGCCTCTCTATGCTATGCTTTGATCTCTGTCGGCATTTGCTTGGGCACAGGTGGCTGGAGACACAAAGAGGGATCCACGAAAGTCAGACAGTAATGCCTCACCTAAAGTCTGATGAGGAAGACTGTTCTCATTGACGAAGGACGTCAGGTCACATGGCTGAGGGAATTCTTGTTGGTCAGAGTTTAAATCTGCATCAGTGTCGTGCAGAGCTGCCCACTTATGACTGGTGGAGGAGGCCAGCTTCTCCTCGTCTGTGGCGTGGTCATCCTGTGGGTGGAGGGAGGGAGGTTCATCTGCAGGTGTAGGATCCTGCAACACAAAGGAGGAGGCAGTGAGGGAAGAGGAAATACAAGTAGGAAAAAAATGAGTGAGTACACATATGGAGCATTAGATACGCACCTGGGATGGGTCAGACAATGGTGATTTCTTTGGCGACCTCTTCACTCTGAAAGTATTACTGAAAAAAGGAAAAATTTCCAGTCAAGATCCAGAGTCACTCAGCATCTTCAGTGCACAATATTCAGTCTCTAACTGCAAGTATATTGTATTTGCTAACATTTGTATAGTCACAAATTCTAAAATGTGAAACTGGTTGGTTACATCTATAAATGACATGAATACTTCTGGATAAAATGAAAGGCTTAATTTGCTTAGAGCAGCATTACCATATGTGTAATAGTACAACTTACTGTAGTCTGTGTTGCTGAAATGACCAAACAGTGAAATGCTTGTAAAGAGGGTTTAATGTGTTTAGTAACTGAAGAGCAGAGAGAAGCGGTAAATTAATGTCATGTTGTGAATAGTTTACTTTCCACAAATACTGATCCCAGGCAGGAATGTGTTTAGAAATGTACTGTGTTAGTTAGGACACTGATAAAAACATAATCTATTACTGTAGATAAACTGTTAATGGCAGGCATTTACTTTTATTACCTCAGTTTTCAGTTTATAGATCCCTTGATGCATGAATTCTCAGTGGGTGTTTCTATAAGTTAGGAAGACCTTGGATAGTAATTCACAACAACTTCAAGGATGAATCATCCTTTTTTATCCTGTGAATCTAATCTTAAAGACATATCTGATAAATAAGTGTTTCATGGTTGTAATGTTTAATTAATTTTGGATGAACATAATTGGACAACAACCAGAAAACTACATATCTCTATAAAGATATGACCATTATTAGAAAGCTTTAGTTCTTTAAATAATAGCCAACAATGAGCACAAGAGGGAATACAAACACCTGCTTTGTTATACACTGGCATGTCAATAAATACATCTATCACAAAGAAAGATTTTTTTGTCTGTTTCAGTTGAAAAGTTAATGGGATATTGTTGCCATAACAGAATTTATACTTTTGTTTTGAAAGAAAAAATGCTGATACAAAACTACTGAAAATGGTCTAAAGAGTGACTACTTCAGGCAGAAACCATAAACACAACACAACAAACACAATCTCCATATTGGCATTAATTTCTTCGTCATTCAACAGCACCTCATTGAGCACTGCTGCACTGACCTCTAGTGGTTAAAGGTTTTAAGTCTTAAAGACTGCTCACCATATAAACCATGATGTAATGTGTGTGGTGTATTGCAGATGGTATACTGTATGTATATATTGTGTGGTATACTGTAGATGACTCCACATGTAGAATTTCCAGCCCTTTTTAAAATTATAGTATAGTATAGAGATACGTTTTGACATCAATGTAGAGTTTGTTATTTCATTTTAATAGTTTTTTGTGTGGCTGTGGTGGTTTAGTTAGTCTTTTACCTGTTTGATTATAGCTTCCATAATAGTGACCCCTTCTGTTTTCACTCTGGAATTCAGGAGTTTTACCCGGTCGGGTCATTGAACAATACTAAAATCCATGTGTGCTGAAGGATAAATAATTAGCAGTGGTGGAAAGCCATTAAGTACAAAGTATTAGGGAAATATTGTACTTCCTACTTCCTACATGTATTGGACTTTAATTTGTAAGCAAGATGCAAGATATCATTGCTATCATTGCACGTTGTTGTTCTTTTCCTCTGTGCTCTCTCTTGCTGTCTCTCTCTCTCTCTCGCTCTCTCTCCCAACCCAACCGGTCGAGGCAGATGGCCGCCCACCCTGACTCCAGTTCTGCTTAAAAGGAAGTTTTTCCTTGCCCCTGTCGCCTAGCGCTTGCTCTTTGTGGGAATTGTTGGGTCTCTGTAAATACAAAGAGGAAGTCTAGTGCCTTGAGATAACTTATTTTGTGAATTGGCGCTATACAAATAAAAACTGACTTGACTTGACTACTGTAAGGACTGTAACACTTAAGTTCACCAAAGCACCTGTCTGGACTGTATTGGGTTCTCTTTTACCCTGGAGAAAAAATCAACCCCCCCCAATTGTCATTGTATAATTCGCATTCTGCTGACCATTATATAGCTATAATAACTAATGTTTCTCAGGACCCTCATAGATAGGATTATACTGTACATAACACATTTGCCCTCCTGTTGACCAGAATTAAGAAAGTTTAAATGGCGTTGTTTGATAGTGGGTATAAGGGATTGCGATGTTTCTGTTAATAGGAAGAGGGACAACAGGGCAACATGCCAACTGAAAAGGAGCCACATGGGTTAAGGGTCATCAAAAAGGGTGGATGGTTGTGTTGCCCCTGTACTTACAACAGACAACAAAGAGAGGACACACCCCTGGACTTCCTGTGACATACGAGAATACACAGACACGGGTGACAGAGAGACAGACAGAGGACACTGGCATAGAAGACAAGTAGACCACAAACACACAGACTAGCCACAAGAAATCACACGGACAGAGATTCAGACATTCCTACACATCCGTCCTTTAAGTGCGTGTCGACTCTCCCACAAAGGTATGGTGCTGTGGTAATACTGTGTCAACTTACGATTTGATAGGTGTTTTCTTCTTCTTGGCAGGTTTGTTCTGATTTTGGTCCTCCAGTTCCCCGATGTTGTCATTGTCATTGTCATTGTCATAGTCATTAGATGACAGATCAAAGGAGGCAGAGGCCTTAGGAGGAGAATTGGCCATCTTATTGGAGGACTTGAAAGGGTCTATGGAGTCATCAAAGTTATTGGGGTCAAAGCTATAAGACGGCCTGGACAGTTTAGGGGAGCTGGCCATTGTTTTCTTAGAAGTAAATGGGTTGAAATTTGGATCATCCCACTTGTCTGCTTCAAAGTTGTAGTTTACTTTAGGAACAGGGATTTCATCCTCGTTGCCATTATGGGTTGCTGGAGGGTCATTGTCCAGCTGCTGCGTCTGCGCTGGAGGGGCCTTCTTCAGCCCCAGCTTTGGTTTCCTCAGAGGCATCTTGGCACCGGGCTTCTTGCCCACTTTCTTGGGTGGGGGAGAGGCCTGGTGTGATGCCTCGCTGCTCTCCTCAGAGTAGTCAAACTCCAGCCTTACTGACTGACGCTTGGGGATGATCGGTTGCTCTTCAGGGTCTGTGATTGGCTCATCAAGAGGAGCTGTAGGACTGGGGTGACTTGGTTCCACAGCAGGGACCGGTGTACTCTCTATGGGGGTAGCAATGGGGTCGCATACAGGATCTTTACGACCCAGAACAGGGGAGTTGGCAATTTTACTACCTCCAGTTTTGAAAGGGTCGATATTCTCAAAATTATCTGGATCCCATTTGTAGGAGGCACTAGGAGGGATGGGGGATTCGTCTTTGCCAGTTGGACTACCAGGGAGAGGTGTCTCCTCGTGGCACAAGGGTAAAGCAGCGATAACAAGGCTCTCCTCTTGGCAGGTATGATTGGTTTCCTCTGGGAGAGGAGGTGGAGTTTCGACACGGCTCTTCCGGGTCCTTCGGAGAGTTCCTCCAGGGCTCGGGGTTGCAGATCCTGCTTCTGCTTCCTCCTGAGCCTGGAGAGGACTGCCAGTTCGAGGCTTTGCCCGCTTCTTGATCTCCGGGGTGCTGCTGGATGAGGCTGGCCTTGGACTCTCTGGGTTGGAGTTCTGTCTGAGAAGAGGTTTCTTCTTCAGAGACCCTGGACGGACTTTCTTGGGCCTGTGGAGTGTGCCTGGGGCACTCTCAGTGCCTACGCTGAAGGATTCAGAATGTGGTCGGAAACCTCCTGTTGTGGATCCGTCTAATAGACCGGAACTGTCTAGTTCTCCTCCCTGGAGGCTGAGGGAACGAGTCAGTGTGTGACTCGCTGAATCTGGAGCAAAAAGCTCAATGTTGTATGTACCACTGGCTGCAATGGGCTTGTTTTCATCAAAAGTACCGGACGGAGAATGGCGTGGTGGATCAGTTGAAGTCGAATCAGAGGCAGGATCACTGACTGAGATGTCTGCTACTGCAAAGGATGGAGAGACATACGACATGTAAAGAAGTTTTGTCCAGCTGTTAAAGAGGCAATATCAAAGCAAAATTAAATCTGAAATGAAACTGATCATATGTTTTAGCTGTTTTGAAGGTGGGTCTGGGTGTGAACAAAAAAGCCCGTATGGAGATAAAAGCTGCAGCTGGTTTCTGACAGATCCAATTATAGAGATGAATGTGCAATAAATAATTCAGTGAATATCTCGGCTGGACAGCAACTCCTGAAAAACAACCACATGAGAGAGAGGGACTATACTGACTGGTCGGCCTTTCCTAGATATCCCAAAAGCCTCAGTTTTGTGCGGTTAAGATGCTTGTCTCAGCAAACAAAGCCAGATGTGAAATACTGCTTCTTTCCACTAGATGGCACAGCAAGACTTTGTTTTACCTGTTCTTTTTTATACCTTACTGCTCAGCTTACAATAGTGTATCAGAGTAATATACTGAGCTAAGCACACATCATGGAAGACCTACTTCTTACTGTACCTGTGTCTTCAGACGTCAGTTGCTGGATCTGGGGATCTGTAGGAGAAACAGCCTTCACTGGAGTTGTAGATTCAGGGGTCTCAAACGCTCCATCAGAGTCTGAGCTCCTTTAACAAAAGAGAAGGGCACACTTAAATCAATGCTGCTGTGAATCAGACTGACATCACCTTGTAATCCAACTGAATCAGTTGCAAGAGTCACTGACGTCACATGAAGCTGAGCTGAACTTCTCTCCACATCATTTCACAAACGACACATTTATTTCCCAAGTAAGCGCGTCAAATATCAATCGCATCATCAATCATATGACTCAATATTTTGCTACGTGTATACAGTACATCAAGTATGAATGGCAACGAGATCTATTTCTTTTAATGTGTGTGCATTTCGGTTTCCATTTTCTAGTGGACTTCAATGGCTCTGCAGTGAGGTGACAGATAACAGCACATCTGAGACACAGTATCCCCCTGCAAAACTCATACACACATCCAACACCTATACACACACTATACAAGAGCACCTTAAGATCCAAAGATGTCACAGCCATCAAATAGACAGAGGTTGACCGCGGAAAACATCAAGCCACAAATGGAGAAATGCCTGATTACTGCATGACAACAGGCTGCAATAAAAATCCCAGGGTTATCGTCCTAAGCGAGACAATATTGATTTGTCTTCCTCAGCGCCATACGCACACACATATACATATGGTAGCAAAGCTCATCACACAGATTGACCACAGAGCTCCACGCTCCATTGATTGGTGTATTACGTGACGGTGTCGCTCCAGACTCCCCGTCCCATCTCACCTCTGTCTGAGCGGCTCCCCGGCAGCCTTGATCATGCTGTCATGACGTGAGCCCCAGGAGAGACGCCGGAGGAGGCCCAGAGCCGGATCCGAGCCTGGGCTGTCCCCATCTCCTGCCCCTCCCAGCAGTGTGTCCCAGCCCCAGCGAGCCCACTGCAGTGGAGACAGCGCCTGCCACGCACTCACTGCCATGGCTGCCGGCGGGCTGCACCTCTCCGCACCACAATGCTACTGCCTGACACACAGGTAGACGCCCACCGCCTCTTTCTCAGCTGATGACTAAGACCACGGGATCTAACCTTCCCTCCTTTCCTCTGCCTTCTCTCCGCCTTTTTCTACTGCCTAATATCCAGCTCTCTTTGTTTCCAATATACAGTCCTTTCCCGCTGCTCCTCTTTGTTATCTGTATCCATATCAGTATGTCTCCACTCCTCCCCAGTAGGAAATGATGTCTCCCAATCTAAATAAGACCGGCTGCAGAAGCCCACCGCCTGCATACTGTATATTCTGACTCTGCCTCACTCTCTCTCTCTCTGCCAGCCTTACTCTCTCTACTCTTCTCCCTCCCTCTACCTTCCTCTCTCTCTCTCTCTCCCTTGCTTCTGAACCAGTTTGCTGTATCCACACCGAAGAAAAATCTGTCTGCTGCCCACAAGCCAAACCTGTGCTCATAAAGCTCACTCATTACACACACCACCAATGCATCTGATATATATTTCCTGCCTCTTAATCTCCACTGTAGCGTCCTTCTCTGCATAAATTACTTATCACTGACACACTTCTTGGTCAATGCAAAGACACACCCAGGTTTAGCTCTCATATCCAGGTCATATTCACATGCACACACACACGCACGCAAGTACATCCCCACACACACACACACACACACACACACACACACACAGAAACTGAAAAAAACATGCAGTATCTTTTGCTAATACATGCAAAGATATGGTTGTGTGCAGGTGCAGGATATGGCCTCTACAACACATCTTTGGACAGTATCATGAAATGAGTCAAATGAAGAATGGTGTTGGAAAAACGCAATGCCATGAGAAAATGCTGCCATTATTGTGGACCCCCACAGTTAAATGACAACTCCATGTCTATACACTTTATTGATCTAGCTAATCTATAGGGCTTCACCTCAAGGCAATGTTGAGGCCATTCAGCATCTTGTGGGGCTCCTTTGTCACAGACACGCACAAAATATAGTATCATCAATACAGACAATATGGCCAACGCAACAAAAATTCAGAGCAGAGATAGTATGAGGGGACTGGCAATAAATGTTTTTTGCTGTGATGAACAATATGTCCACTGTCCCTGGGGTTAAATCACAGCAGAGATGGGAGGGTCTTTTAAACCAACAATATGGCAGGAGTAACATTCTCTACTCGCACAGCAATTTGCTCCACTGATGAATCTGATAAATCAGGCTACACATAAACATTTGACAGCATGTTAAAGCTCCAATAGGCTATAAAATGATAAGCAATACCTGTTTGTTACGTTTTACGTGCTCAGATCAAAAGCCTTAAAAGCACCCCCATTGCTTTCAGGGTGCTGTGATGCGTGATGAGACAGCACATGGCTGAGGAGGGAGCCAGAGCTGTAATCTCTGTGAGGACCCTGCGTGTCCCAGCAGGATAAGACTGGTCTGCCTGGAGATCCATCTGGATCAGTCACCGGGTACCAGGATCATATTGTCAGATGGTAAGACCACTACTCCAATGACAGAACCCTCACACATAGTGTAATACATGGATAGCAAATAAGCATCAACCACGCCAAGGCAAATGTGTGGAAATTAAACTACTCAACAAATTCTATGAAGAAAAAAGCTGCGTATAAATGGTTATGGTGTTAAGCGTACAAATTAGCAGCTTCTTTGAGAATGGATGGAAAAATCTCTAAAAAGAGTGACATAAGATAATTAGGGCTCATATCAGTGCTCTGTTTAGGACATTCTTCATGCAACTGCAAACACTATGTTGCTATGGTAACTGGAGGTTGTCCCAACCATATGTTACGGTGGATGAAAAAGAAAAACAACGGAGTGGCTGGATGCAGACAGTCCAACACACACATACACACACACACACACACAACTGAGGCTGTGAAGTGTATTATATGATATAGAGGACAAATAAAGGCACACTGCAAATTCATGAGGCGGGCAGCTGCAGCATCAGCATCATTCTGCTTACATCTCCACAACTGGCTTAAATACAAAAATAAAAACAGCATAATTTTTAGTTTATTCAACACTTTTAATCCTCCCAGAATGAAGTAAGCAGAATTCAAACGGTGAACAGACATGAAACCATACACTAAATGGAGCATTGTAATTGAAAGTAGACATGAAACAAATGAATAAGGTGAACAAAAATCTATCTGCTGCTTCTGTGTAAAATGCAGTCGCATCGTCAGGAGCTCTTACTGTAAGTTACCTCACAGCAGACAAAACATAGAAAGAGGAAAATTAGCGTGTGGGTGAGCAGTCGGGGTACGGGGGGGAATAGAAACAAAGGGAGCAGCAGTTAATAGCAGCCTATCACTGGCTGAAATGACTGCCTGGAGACAGGAACTCTGCAGCGCGAGGCAGGGAGATGCTGCTTTTCAGACAGCCAGACATGTCTCTGTTCCCAAAGCCAAGTCCAACTCAGCCTGTATAAACAGCTTTTACAGCGCTGGAGGGAGAGCCACCGCCAGCCACAGGGAAGAGGGGGAAACTGGGCTACACTGACATGTAAACCCAACACCACCTGTCCAAAAAATGTTGGCATTGCAAATCAAGATCTGTTCTTTGCAAAAAAAAAAAAAAAAAAAAGCTAAATTTGACGTCACCTCTACAGAGTGGTCCGGAGGTGACTGTGATTAAATGAGAGCTGATGGAAAAAAAGATGAAGAAGGGATGGATGAATGGCGGCTGGCTGCTGGTCTCCAAGCAGCTGTGTGATTAGCCTCAATGGATTAGCTGCTGCACACTCCGTCTCCATCGTCTCTCAGCTGTCAAACGGCTTTAAACACCCTTCTCTGTCTGGACACTGCGGCCGTCATCTATCTCTTTACCATCCCACTCCTCCTTTACCTTTAAAATCCTTAGCTTTCCCTCATCTCCTGCTATACCTCTACAGTTCATCATCATCCCTTTTTTTTATCTTCTCCTCATGCAGCGATCCCTTTTTCCCTCAGCTGCTTTAGAGCTTTCGGCTTCAGGTTGATCTGTGATCTGCTGTTAAAGAATAGGTAGAAAAGAAAAGATAGGCTTTCATGCTGCGTCGCATCCTTTGCATTAATACATGTTTTTTTATGAGGGTAAATGTCTGTTTTGTTCGGTATTGTGAAAAGAGGGGAGAGAGCTGTACTCTGTCTGTTTTTCATTACACTCTATAGAATCTATAGTTTTCTATGAGGTAGAGCCGAAGGGACCAACAGAGGGAGCTCCTGTGCTGCTATCCCCCTGAAGAATGAGAGTCAGGATATTAAGTATTACATCATAGCCACTGTACACCCTGTGAATCACCCGAATCACCACAACAGCCTATTATGATTTTACAAGAGCCTCACTAGTTCCTACACAGATGTTATGTGGTGAGCAGGGAGCAGCTTGTAGAGGCTTTGTAATGGGGAAAGAGCACAAAGCAGCTCTGTCCTCTGCATATGATTCTTCAATCTCAGGAAATTAAATCTTATGGAGAATTACTCTGCACTCTCTGCAGGTCATATAAACAGAACCTGTGTTTTTCTCCTCAGATGTCTTGCTGAGTCCGTCTCTCATCTCCATCCAGACTGATGTCAACTTCAATCAGTGAGACACCTCCCCCTCTGGAGTCTGGTATCCCTTTTTGTCCAAGAAATCTGCTCAGTCCAGCTCCAAAACAAAGAAGCCACTGACACAAAAGACATAAGAGTGTCAGACTAAGATAATCTCTATGTGTAATACCTCATCGAGCCTAATCTGACTGCAGGCAGATGGCACATTAAACAACAACAGGCCAGGTCTGTGAGTCAGAGCCCCAGCGGAGCGGGGGTTAAAATGTCTCTCTGTGTTGATGATGAGATCAGACGCTAGGTTAATTCAAATCGCTGCAGGAAGGACATCCCCACCCCCCCACCCCAAAAATGCAGACGACAACACACACTGACCACACTGAAACAAAATGAGAACGAAAAATAATAAGAATTCCCTCGAGTGTAAACACAATTTTGATCCATTATAACACTTAACACTTCCAGATGCCCTGTGATGCTCCGAGGTGTGAATGCTTTCTACACTGTAAGTGCTTCTGTGTTACACAACTGTGGGAGTGAACTCGGTAAAAGCCTTATTAGTAATGGTGGGCACGGTGCCTCTGTCCTGCACACCTGTAGGAAAACAGCTGCTAACTCAGCCCTCCTGCAATAAGAGCCTTTACTGTGCTGACATTTTTATAAGTATTCAGTCCCTCTGAGCTCTGAATTTAGTGGAGCTTTGAGAAGAAAAACGACTGTATTATGCTATAAATCATTCATTTCTGCATTACACACAGCACATACACACACGCATTTATTCCATTTCCCTGATCCCTCTCCTCTGTTTCTCCCCTGGCCCCTCTTCCCCTGTGCAGTGGTGTGTCTGAGATATAAATAAAACACAGTAAAGTGGAGCACTCTTGCTCCATCTCTCCCCCTCTCTAACTCTCTCTCTCTTTCTCTGTCATCTACTGATATTCCTAAGTTATGTTCTTCCACCCCCACACAGCGTGTTCTATTTCGATTCCATCACCAGCTCCTGCTCCCAGCGCGGCAGACGCGTTCTCCTTCATGCAGGAACAAAACATCACCCCACCAGCCTCCCAGCGGCACCTACTGCACTCATTGCCTAATTCTGGTTCCCACAGGCTCTCCTGAAGCACTATTATGGTTTATCCATACGTAGTGTACTGTAGTTGAGGCACACTGATGCACATGTGCGCACATGCGCTGATTCTCTCATCCTTATTTACATCACAAAAGCAAACAACAAAGATGACGTGCTCAGTTGCTTGCATTGGATTATATAGTGTGAAAAGGTTTCATGACAGTAGACATGAAGACGGAATACGAAGAAGAAAGAAAGCATCAAAAATCGAGCAAGAATAGAACACAATGTCTCACAGAGATGTTTGTAAGGATTTAGAACTGGCGTCACAAATGCCAAGCATGCCCATAATATTACTGACAGGTGATTACATTCTGCATAATATATCACCCTGCACACATAATAAACATTTATGTTGCATGGGAGGCCAATTGAAAGCCATGAATAAATAAAACACCTCATACAACAGCAAAGCAGAAGCAGCTAGAGCTTCTCTCCAGACCTTCAGCTTTTAATAAAGTAATTTTCTTCTGCTTCAGAATTTGCTCAATCATACCTCTGAACATTTCCACACAGAACACGGAGCAGGAATGCAGCTTAAGTCAAACTCACATGTGCTCTTGAGAGGGACAGGGGGTCTGTCCTTGCTCCATGGACTCGTTGGCTCCCATCCTCAGCTAAATCTGCCCCCCCTGCCCCCCCTGCCTGCTCCTGCTCTCCAGCCACCCTCCACATCCACCTGCTCCCCCCAAAAAGCTGCTTCTCCTTTCGGTTTGATCCTTGCAGAGGAGGCAGCCTGTGTCAGAGGAGGTGAGCACCAGCGGCTGAGCTTAGCTTTCTGTGCTGCAGTGCAGAGGATGAGCGAGCCCTGCTCGCATCAGGAGCAAAGCTGTGGATGATTCAGGGCTCCTCACTTTATGCAGAGCATCCCTGATTCTCGCTCCTCTCCAGACTGTGAATATTCCTGCCTCTCATCTGGTGGTAAAATGATGCAACACCAGGAGGAACAAAATCTCCAAGAGCAAGACAAGAAGAGAATAATCCAAAACAAGCGGGGTGAAACAATAATCCTGCCTCCTTGTTTTCTTGCATGAGTGTCTGAGGTGCCTCCTCTCTGTTTGGTTGCTGAGATCGCTGAGCTGTGTTGCTGCTCTCGCTGCCTCCTCCCCCCTCTCTCCTCTACTCTCTCCCCTGACACCAGCCTCCTGCGCCTTTAAAAAGACAAGCAGCTTTTTTCTCGGCTACTGCGACTATGCAGGGGAGCCAAACAATAGCAGACCCCCAAAACCACACTGATGAACAGGCTCTTTCTCTTTCACTCTGTCAGTGTCCTTCTTCCTCCCTTCCACAGTAACCGTATCTCTCGACTTTGCCTTTGTCCTGCCAGGATCCCCCCTCTCTTACTCTGCGTGTTGCACAGTGAAAATGTAATTTTTTGTGCCTCCGTTTCCCACAATGGAAGCTCCCAGCACTCAGCGTGGCCAACCAGAGTGTTGTCTAAGGTAAACAATAGACTCTGAGAAACTAGTATGTTTGTGTATTATTCAACTCTGACCCTATTGTATTCACTTTCTGTCAAGCCATTCTGCACCAGCACGCATTAACAAAACCGATAAGACCAAAAAAGGCAAAAATCACACTTTTAAAATGTTGCATTGCATATCGTAAGATGGTTCTCGGTAATTAGAAGGAAACATAACATTTAAAACCCTTTTCAGACTCGGAGACAAAGAGGCAGGGATATACTCTTCCTCTACATTTCCAAATGAGAAGTGTCGAATCCCTGGCAGCACACTGGGCTGGTGATGTATTTTACTGGCACCCTCACTAAACCGTGAATTGCATCAAATACCGGAAGAGCAATAATGATATTCTGTCTAGCTGTGTCCTCCAATTTTGCTCTTTTCTTTTTTAGTCATCTGTGTGTGACATACGCAGAGAATGTGTCCTGTGGGAAGGAAATATGAGCAGGAACAGGTTCTACAAATTTCCCATTGATTGTCAAGGAGCAATGGGAAAGAGCCCTGTTGGAAATATGAGAAGAATAAATCTATTGTAGACTCATGGGAAAGTGAGGAAATGAGGAGTCACTACAATAGACACTCCTGCAGCCTGCAGCGCTGGTGGTCACAAAGTCGCTGTGTGCAGGGTTCAGGTGTCGCACCTCTGCCTAAAAGGACCAAAACGACTGAATGAAATGTAGTTCCACTGCAAAATGTAAACCACAAAAGCCATTGTTCAAGTGCAACCGAACACCACATTTAAAAAGGGGGAGTGTTTGCATGTAAACATGAAGTCCATTAACTGATGTTCACAAAGAATTATCGATGTGCCCACTCACCACCCCCCTGACACAGACCTCTGCTAAAGCAAAAATATTGATTGCTGTGACCGTCCAGACCCTCCATACCAGCTCAAAGATGTATCTAGGGCAGCAAAGCACGTTCAGTACAAGTTCCTATTCTATTGAGTGACCAACATAAACATCCTCTCTTTGTTGCAGCTTTAAAGTCTGGTCTTTGCACTGCAGCTTCAACTCTCGACTGAAGAAAACGGAAGAAATAAAAAATTCAGCACTGGCACTGGAAGAAATGGTTGTGGCAGTTTTTCTGAAAGATTCATAACGGCGCTCGAGAGTCACTACGATCCACAGACGTGCAGCCTGCAGACCTCTTTTTACTTAAGAAGACAATAGTAGAAAACAGAAAACCTCTTGTTGCGTGTCAAACGGGTTTTAGTTGGGCTTAACAAATCTAAAACATACAGTTAGGTCAGATTTAAATATGACTTTTTTTTAAATTCTTTCTGCTGTTGTCAGTCACAGATTCATCAAAACTGTTCTGGCCTTGATTTCAAAATTCAAACAGGAGCCTCATACGAATCTTTAGAAGGGTTGAAGTGAAAAAAATTGGGTTGTGATTGTCGAGCAAATTCAATGTAAGTGTGATCACAGAGAGTCTCAAAGATTGTTACAGGAAACACACAATATAATTTGTTTTTCCTAACAACCCAAGATCTCAGGAAGGACCCCATCTATAGCAAATTATAGGTGCTGACCCAGTGGGTGATAACAAAGTAGCAAATAATGCACTACAACAATGATTCATGAAAAATACAGTGTAAAGACAGAGAGTTTCTGATGAGCACAGCCACTAAAAACATGCAATAGATGTTTAAAAGTTCTAAAAATGTGGCTCTATTTCTGAGTTCAAGAATAAAATTACATAAAAACAGACTTTGGTCCTGTGTGTAAAAAGGTTCAAATACACGACAGGGTGGAAATACTCAATAAGGAGCTCAAAGACATGTTTTGGGGAATCCTGGTTTTAGACATCTGTGCAGCTCCTCTGATCATCCTGCTGAACAGCTGCTGATCAGGCAGGTTAAGAGCCTAGAGCTTTTATTTTTCATGTGCCAAGAAAAAACTGCATTGCTCCCATGAACAATCACTAATGGAATTGATTTCCTGAGGCAGTGTCTACAAAACCTCTACTCCCCCATTTAATTTGCATTTATAATATATATTCTTACAACATATTTTGAGATTAAGGGGCATCCCTTCTCTTTCTGTCGTCAAAGAAAATGACAAAAGCAATGGTTGGTGTAACCACAGCACTCCAATGGGACACCTCAACAATTAAGATCCAGTGAAATGAAAGCTTATCGGTCCATTATCTCTGCTGCAGAGGAGCGTAGTGGTCGCATAAGAAAGTGGTGAGAACACAATTGTCACAAACACAGGTGAATGAGAAGGCTGAGCTGTTAAAGTACTGTAGCTTGTAAAATGCAGAGCCTCATATCTGGCTCCCTCTACAGTCTCAAATAGAAGGAAGACTGTGCTCTTAGCATAATCACAATTTAAGTAGACAGGGCAGGAGCTGATGGCTTTGACAGTTTTTATGGGAATCCAAATTAACAAAAGACTCCTCACTTTTCAGCTGTCAGGGATTGTCTATGTGACAGAAAGCAAGTGTAAAAATGTGTGGGAGTCACTGATGGGTTCATTATTTTGAACAAATATTTATTCAGAAAAGGAAGGCGGCCTTGTGTCTCTCTTTTTTTCACAGAAGGATTTAATTATTACTCATCCAACTCTCAATGAATCATTCAGGAAAAAACACATAAAACATGTTTGTCTTTGGATGACTAACTGAGATTATCACATGGTGATGGAAGCCAATTCTCAGCTGGTGGAGGTACGTTCAAGACTTGGCCAACCTGAAGCACCTTTGAGCAAGATCATAAATATCCAACAGCTTTAAGGGAGTTACTCAGTCCCAACAAGGACTGATATATATCATCACTTTATTATCAGTAAAGACTGATAGTGTTCTTAATATTGCATATGACCTTCGCACTCAAACTAATGTACTATCAAAAGTATTAGCTTTTACCTGCACATATAGTTGAGCCTCCGTGTGTCTGCAGGCAATCTGTGACATCCAATCAGAACATTCAGTCCGTGTTACTGTGTTGTTGCTTCACTCCTCTCCAGTGCTGTCTGACAGTCCTCTCAGATATCATAAATAATATAACACCACTATACTGCCAAGCCCTCTCTAAATTCTGGTCTTCTCTGAGCAAGGGAGGTGGTTAGAAAGACAAACAGCATCAAGTCATAAGTAAATATGTTTCATTTTACATAGAAAACAATACAGAGTCTGTATACATGCAGAGTGCTACAATGGAGCTGGTGTGTCTCCCTGTGCTCATTCATGTGTGCACCAGGTGACTGCAGCATTCAGACAGCTGAGCGCAGACAAGGGCTGACGGCAAAACATGAACACTGGACTCTGCAAAGGGAAAACACCCTCTGCTGGTCTTACACAGTACTGCACTGTGAAAGTGGCTGAGTCATTCCCTCCTATAAAATAAAGTCTGTGAAATAAAATGCAAAGCCAAAAAAGCACTGCAGAGGAAAGCTTAGTAGTAAAAGTGGTTAAACTGTGCTGATAGCAGAAATAATGAGGAGCATTTAAATGTAATCAGCATCAGTTTGTGAATGAAAATCATTGTGTGAAACAGTGGCTCCATCATTAGAGTGCTGCACGAACAGCTATAATATGTCAAGTGGTTATGATAGGGCAGATTGTACTTGTGAGAAAGCGTGGTGTGTAAGTGCTCGACTTTATCCTCTAAAAGATCCACATAAACATTTGACCCTTATGCTTTTGCTACATCCACCATTAACAAGCCACAATTATACAGTATACACTTGAGTTTCCATGACCACTAAGTTCATACATTAGCAAATCCTGTTTCCTTTGAGTTCATGTGGTAGACACACATAGCAATGCTAATCTGTAATTTTGTGAGTGGGGTAATAGGAGGGGCTGCTGCAGAGACATTTGCTCTGGATTTCACTGTGGCAGGAAAGCTGTATGATGTACTGTCAGAATTATATTTCACAATTCCCTATTAGGAATAATTCAACAATATGCTTATTCACCACTCTCATGTCAAATATGAAGGGTGCAGGGTGAGGAGGTGCAGAGCCAGGCTAGCTGTTTCCCCTTGTTTCCAGTATTTATGCTAAGCTAAGCTAACCACCTGCCTGCCCCAACTATATATTTACAGTGCAGAAACGAGAGTGGTGACAATCTTCTCATGTAACTCTCAGCAAGAAAGAGAACGGGTTCATTTCCCAAGATATCAAACTATTCCTTTAAGTTAGAACAAAGAAACAGTATGGACGACTACATGTACAGTAGTAGCTCTGAGAATCAACATGTACAGGTTAGTTCAGTGTGCCAGATGTCAATTTAATGCTTTAATTGGACCTGAACTAGGGTTGAAAGGATAAAGACATGGCTACTTTTCGTCAAGGAGGCTAAAAGGACTAGTGTCAGCCCTGGATAAATCTACTGTACGGTCTTACAAATGAAGCAGAGACACACAACAATACAATCACAAACATGTACACACACATTCACATCACGTTTTTTAACATAACAAATGATGAGCACTTCACAGTGAAATGGGAAATGACATATCGAACAGACACAGACAGTCAGACAGAGTTCATGTTCATACCTTAAGGCAGGGTGACGGGGTGCAGAAGCAGGGCAGGGGTCCTCACAGTGGTTAGCAGGAGGTGCAGGAGGGGAGGTAGGGGCTGGAGGAGGTGGAGGAAGGGGTGGGGATGCAGGTGGGGTTGGTAGAACTTCAGGTGCGTGCCTCTCCGGGGGTGTGGGAGGAGGAGTGGGGAACTCGACGCTCTCGTGGAGGTGAGGAATGGGGGCAGGCAGGAGATGGTGTTCGGAAGTAGGAGGTAGGGGAGAGGCAGGGGGACGGTCACCTCTCTGTGCCTGCTCAGCGAGGAGGGGCCTGCAGGGGAGGGAACGCAGAACATCAACAGACAGACCGAAAACAAGGCAGCCAAGTACAGCGATTTAGAAAGCCCTCTGGGGGCACAATCCACTTCCCTCAATACAGATGAACCATGAAGGAAACTTACCTCAGATCAGAGAGGGATGGATCGCTCTGCTCTAAGCCTAAACCTAGCAGTGACTTGAAAAATAAAATGCTCACTTCAACCATCCTAAGAACGCTTTGTCATTTAAATTACACAAAACTGAAAATGTCACTCTACTCTTCAGTCCCCTCACATGACAGTCCATGTTTCCCTGACTTGCTCTACTTGTCCTCTGCAGTGGAGTAGCCAGTCTGAGGCTGTCTGGCTCTGTCATCATTGGCCACCTGGTGGAGTGGATTTGGCCCCGATCCAGGCCAGTCTTATCAGGAGTGGTAGGCTCTCTAATCTGACAGGCAATGCGATGGACGCCCATGCAGCTGTTCCCCACTTGGGGCATGCCTCCTGTTTAGCTCTAAAAATACCCCAGCAGCCTCTTCTGCAGAACAGAGCTTCTACAATACCAGCGTCAATTAAAGCACGTTCATAATAGTCAAGCATCAAGTCAACTGACCGCTGATCTGCACTTTCCAAACGTCTCTTCCAACTCATTTCAGACTGAAAGTCAGCTCTGTTGTTCTCCACCGCTCTCTTTCCAGTAAAGTCAGAACTTAATAACCTTTAATGAGGGCGTGTGCTTTTCTTAGGGGCGTCACAAGTTCTAGTTTACATCTAACACGGGTCCGGTTCCTACCATTCCTTTATAAAAGTTACAGAATTGTTTCGATGCAGTGTGGGTGCATGAAGAAGAAACATCCCACAATAACATGAATTTTTATTTGGTTTCCTTTACTCTCATTACAAATGAGTAAGTGAGTCAGTTAAACCAGCAGGCCGGAGCTATACACATGTCAGCATCTGTGGCAAAGTTGGCACATGCAGCCTAGAAATAGAAACAGCCAAGTCACAACATAGTCTGAGGAAACTGTCAGAAGACTGAGTGCTGCCTCCAAAGATGGACAAAAACAAGCTAAGAGGGAAGAGACAATTGGCAGGAAATAAGATTAGCCTAAACACTGGGGAAGTGTAGACTGTTTTCTAGTGTAGTGGCCTTTATTGTGGAATTAATGTCAGCTGACCCACTCAGGTTAACAGCTGGAGCTTTCCTGCCTGCCTCCAGATATGATGTGTATGAACTAGCACAGGCTTTATTACCATAACAGGACGAATGCAGCAAGTTGGAGTGAGCACATGTGTTCATTTTCAGCAACACACCTCCTCATGTCAGTGTAGCTTTACTTTTTATTTAACACCTGGAGGCTGTCCAGTTCAGTGTTTTACTGCTGGTAATTCGGCAGAGTTCAGGGCATTGCTGAAGGGAACCTCAGCAGCAGTTCTTGAGAGAGCGAAGCCAGATTTTACAAGGCCAGTCAGAGATACAGAGTAGTCATTTTCTGTCACAGTCAAGATAACAAACCTGATTCTCAAACCTCATCTTTCATGACTGAGTCTTAAGTAAACAAAAGTGACTTTGCCTGAACTGTAATCAAGCCATGCACACACACACACTTAGTGTAATCTACAGGAAACAGCTGGATGCAAAAGACAGAAAGTCCAGGCAGGGTGTCAAATGATAAACAGAGAGCGGTAAATAAAAACCAGCTGAAGGTACTGAGGAAAGAGTTTTTTTTATAAATGCTGTAATGATGAGAGGATCATTTCTGTCTCTCAGCCAGCTGCACACTTATACTGTCCTGACACACACGCTGTGAATGTGCTGCACATTCAAGAACATTGTTTGTATATATTACAAACACAGCCATCATAAATTACCCACTCATTTGTGTCTGCCACCACTGAGATCAAATCGTTATTTAAAGGCAGTGTTGTGTGGTTGAATAAATGACAGACATGAGATTATCCACTTCACTCAAGCCAGCAAAGGCATATGAGACTACAATCACCATGGCAACTAGTCTATTTACAGTACAATGTGGGTTATAGTACATCCTGCTTCACTTTTACTCTGAAAACATGCATGAGAAATATCCTACATACCAAGCTAAAGAGTCACAGTCATTCCCATAAAGCTTTAAGAGCTAAAATGGCTTCACACAAGATTTTTTAAATTAAAACTTGCCGTGAAACATTTTCAAAAACATATTTTTCATGGCAAGTTTACGCTCATATGCTCTCATATAGCAAGTCAGTCAGGGGACCTTTACATTTCCTGCTAGGCCTCAACCCATTTATTAATTCACGTCCTTATTTTTTAAAGTCTACCACGCCAACAAGATTTTTGAAATAACTATAGGACAGTAGTTTAACTTTAGTTGTACAGCTGCTGAGAGTTTTTGTCAATCAGACAGAGGACGGCAGCTCAACATGCTCTAACATGTTACATTTTTTTAAGTACACTACTGATTTCGCAACTTTGCTCCTTATTTTCCACCTTCTGTCCCTTCATCTGTCTGTCTGTCCCTCCCCTCTGCCCATCTGGTGAGGTCAGCACAGGCAGAGTGTAATAAGTACTAGTTACCTACGGACCATCTGCTGCATCCACCTGGAGGGACTTAAACACAAACACCTACTGTGGACACGCAGAAACAAAACAGTGCAGCTCCTTCTTGCCAACTCACCCAGATTTCAGCCGTGGAGGAATCCATCACACAACTTCAGAGGTGACTACAATAAGTGATGGAAATGACTTCTGATGAGCGACTGCTGCAATCCAAAAACACCAGAGCCAATGACTGTACGTCCCGGTCCTTCTCTGTTACTGATTCTGTCATACACACTCCACACACCGCAGCACATGCTCAAGTCTTTCTCTGAACTCTGGCTTTTGTTCCACTCTGTCTGGTCTGTGCAAATGACTTCAGTGGGGCTGAGTGCCTGCCCAAATTCCTCCCACTACAGGCTTCAGTTCACAAAGCCGCATAGACTGAGCCGGACTGACAGCTAGGACAGCCTCTGGGGGCGGGGAAAAAACCACATGTACACACACACAAACACACACACACACACACACACACACACACACACATACATATACACACACACACATCACTGACCATGCAGTCTACATTTCTGTCTCTGCCACACATATGCAAGTGTAATTTTATCTATTGATGAAACCTACAGTGGAAATAGCACCGTCACTCCTCCTCTCTCCCACTCTGAACAAACCTTTATGTCCCTAACAGCAGTGATGGGACAAGTGTTGTGACTGACAGGCAGCAAGTGCTACTCTGGCATGCGGGATGGCTCCTGGGCATGCGGCAAACGGCAGGAGAGAGTCTGGAGAGACTCGCCGTACTTTCACAACACATCCTTGGACACACAGTGACATATGAAGCTAAAAGAATGACATACGTGGAAAAAGCTGTTAAAATGCTTAAATAAACACTGAATGCCCACACGGAGGTCGAACTGAACTGCACACTGCTTTACTATGTGTATTTAACTTAGTCGGGAGTTTTAACAACATAGAGGGTTCACTGCCATTACATCAACCGGTACAAATCTGTGAGACTCCTTCTCATTCGTCCGATGAGACACCGTTAAACCACTGTAGACAGCAACAACCTACCAGACGCCCTCGAGGTGTCTGAAAGGCAAACAAAGCCACCAAGGAGACTCTCTAAGTGCATGGAAATCCATTTTAAATGTGAGTCAGGCGGGCAGTGTGTGAGTGGCTGAGCTGTAAAGCACATGCCACCACCACCACCACCCCCCACCCCACCCCCACCCCCACCCCCACCCCCCCACTGCCCTGAGATTCCCCCAAATAACTAAGCTGCAATAAAATGTCTCTGATGGATCACCGTAATGGAAATGTTATGATAGGTTTTAGGAAACTATCAGGTCTAAGAGGTCATATACAAATCATTCTGATGTCTGGTTTCCTGTTGGAAAACCAATCGGCCACGAAATTACCGGTCTCCCTGTAAACCTGTTGTTCTTAAGGGTAAAAGGCTATAATCCTTAGATTTTAGTGGATTCAGGATTAAAAAGACATGTTTTTTAATCCAGACTCTGGCTGAGCGCTGAGGGAGAACAGACCCTTGGCAGCAGCCTAATAGGGAAACCTTACTTCATCCACAAAGGTAAAGTAGGCTTTCACTGGAAACTAAAGATATTAAGTCACAACCTTGACCATAAGACAATAACAAATGATCCATCAGAGTGCTGAGTGGAAGCTGGTCTTGTTTGTCTTGCTTGCTGTGGTAATTATTTCACAGATCAAAAAAAAAAAAAACTCATTGCAATTGATTACGTATGAATCCTATGATTTCACAGACACTCACCTGCTGTCCTGTAGCTCCTCAGCAGGATCCTGGACTAATTCTTCAGCTGGCTCTTTAAACGGCTCCTCAGGTGTGGTCTCTGCAGGTTTTTCCGGCAGCTCCTCACTGATCAGCTTCTTCGCTGGTTCTAGGGGCTCAGTTGTCACCTTTGTTGGTTCTGGTTCTTCATGTTTCGGCGCTTCTTGGAGCTCTTCTGTGCTTTTTGCTGCATCTAGGAGCTCAGCTGGCTCCTCTACTATCTCTGGAGAAGTTACCGGCTCCCCTTTGGGTTCTGGGAGTTCTCCTGGAGACTCTTCCTCTTCCTTGGTTGGTTCTGAGAGCTCTTCCTTTGTGCTCTGTGTTGGTTCGGAAAGCTCTACCGCCTGCTGCTTTGGTTCTGGGAGGTCTGCTGACTTCTTTAAAGGTTCAGGAAGATCCACTGGCTTTTTCAGAAGATTTAGAGTTGGGATCTCTGTTGTCTTCTCTGCTGCCTGCTCCACTGGTGGGATCTCCTCCTGTGTCAGAGGAGCAGCTATCTCCTCAGTCGGAGTATGAAACTCTAGCTGAGGAGACTCCAGAGAGGGGAAGGCTCTGGAAAAACAATACAGGAGAAGAGGGGGTTGTTGTTTAGTTTACAGCACATGCACAAGAATGACTGACAAATGACAAATGTTTGTGTTGCTGTGGCTAGGGCAGCTTGTGTCCCCCTACAAGAAGGTGTGATTGTGTGTAGAAGTACTGTAGGTACTGTATGTGTGTGTGTGTGTGTGTGTTTGTGTTGTCGTTGCATTGTGTTGAGCTGTGTGTTTTGTGTAAGAAAAGGCTCATTCTTGCCCTGGAGAGCAGAGACGATGTCACAGCTGATGTCATCCTTTGAATATAAAGGGCTGCATTACTTCCATTAGACTTCAACAGGCACAGCCATGTGACCAGAGCTCGAGTCAATACAAAGTGCAGCTCTGTGTTTACCTCATTCATATTCATTGTCACACAGCTCTCTGTAATATCACTCCTAGCAAGTCTTGAACACGGTGTTACTGGAAAGCTACGTTGAAAGTAAGTAGAAATCCATGAATACCAAACGACTGGTAAATAGGCCGAACATTACAGATACACAACCCATTAGAATACTAATGAAAACGATGATATTCATCTACACTATTCATTATTCCTTAGTCGTGGTTCTGGCTGCTGTGGCTGGTGACATGAACCTAGAACAACAACAGAAGATTACACAAGAGACTCTCTCAATGTGACTTACTATGAGCAGATAATATGTGACAGCATGCTAACATGCTAATTTGTGAAACACATTAACAAGGAGGGGTGGCGGCCCATGATGACTCCACTGACCTTTTAGTCACGCATATGCAAGGCATTTATTTACCATTAACATAGTTTCATCACAGTGAAGTCTTGTGTTTAATGTGTTTGTGTGTGTGTGTGTGTGTGGTGTGTGTGTGTGTGTGTGTGGTGTGTGTGTGTGTGTGTGTGTGTGTGTGTGTGTGTGTGTGTGTGTGTGTGTGTGCGTGCGTGTGCATGTGTGTGCTCCTCTAATCTACAGTTCTTTAGGCATTTTGCTCATATGATAACTTCAAACACATGCTCTTGTGTTTACCTTAAGGTCTCCACTGCCTGCACTTGATCACGCTGCGAATGGGACGCAGCTTCTTTTAGAGCTTTTATCCAGTTTGTATGTGGTTCTGGTTCTGTTAGTCCAGGAGCAGGACTCTCTGTGACGCAGGCAGGAGCTTCATCAAGTGGTTTCCCTTCACACTGGGAAGCAGCAACAATGGGGTTTACCACAATAACATCTAGGGGCTGTGACAACGACGCCTCATCATGTGGCTTCTCTAGCGATGCTGAATCTTCAGGGAACGTAGAGGAAACGACTGCTGGGACTGTGATAACATCAGGAGTTGTTCTATCTGTTACATCACTGTCATTGTCTGTTGCCTTGAACAGAGCAACTGTCGGCTCAGTGCTGCTGTGTGACACAACGCTTTCACTGTCTTTACCACTGAGAGTTTGATTTTCAACCCCCTGCTTTTCTGTTGCTTCACTGTTTATCGCTTTTATCTCACTTTGTCCCTTCCCCTGGCTGCTAGCTTTCTCTTGGTCTAAAGCTGCTTTATCTTCCCTTGTGATCTCCTCTACATCAGAGCCTTTTATGGCTGTATGAACTGCTGGGCCGCTTTGTGTGGCTGAGGTTTTATTGGGGATTTGTAGCTCAAGAGGCTCGCACACTGTATCCAGAATTTCACACTCCTCAGTTTCACTACTGTTGCTTTTCACAGCCATGGCAGCACTGAAATCCTTTTCCACAGTGTCTGCTTGCCCAATGTGATCTGGCAGGGTACTGATTCTTTCTGTATGGATTTTTTCAGCCTGGTTTGCACTTGGAACAACTTCTGTATGAATGTCATGACTATCTGTGCTGACCTTTGATGAAACAGAGATTTGGGAGGGTGAAGTCTCATGCTCCTGTGATGCCGACTCAACAGATGCAGCAGTGTTCGCTGACGTCTCCTGCTGTCCACGTTGGTCTTGACGTGCAGCTGACAGATTGCTTTTTTGCTGACCTTTACCACCTAGATCACTCGCAAACTCAGTGCCTGGCATTAAATCTGCATCTGAACCGTCAAACCCTAACCTGGGGCTTTTATTCTCATCCATCGCCTGTCCAGTCTCACCTACATGAGAGCTAGCTGTTACTATGTCAGTGGAGGCATTTTTCTCAGCAGCCTTTCCACTCTCATTTAAATCAGTGCCACAGTGAAACGGCACATAAACCCCGTCAGCCCCTTTCACAGCTCGTGCTCCCTCTCCCTCTCCTCTCTCCAGACCTATCACTCGTTCACTGCCTCCACTGTCATCACATGTCAACTCATCCCTGCTTGCTGACTGACACAAACTCCCAACGGAGCCGTCTCCTTCCTCTGCTACCCCTTTTACCCCTGGAACCAGTGCTTTGGTCTTTTCTACCCCCTCTAGACAACCACCTGACAGTTCCTCTGTGGGATGTCTGGATCCCAGACGCTGCTGCTGTTGCTGCTGTTGCTCCTGTTGCTGAGCAAAACAGTTTGGATCCGGTGTGGACAGCGATTGGCTGAGAGCTGCACTCAAATCTTGTGCCGTGTTGCTGTCAGAGCTGCGTTCCAATGTTGCTGTCGAAGTTTGGCTCAAACTCTGATTATAAACAGTCTGAGGTTCAGTACCAGACTCAGTGCGTAGCATGTCCTCAGATGACCCGGCAGGTCTGTCGGGAGATAAGGAGGAAGTCTCTGTCTCACTTTTAGATGCAATCTCACTCTTCCTCTCTCCTTCCTCCTTTATATCCCTTGTTGGTGATTCACTCTTTTGTACTTTATGTTTGTGTGGTGGCTGCGATTGGTCTCCAATTTCCCCTACGGCCACTTTATCTGGCCCATTACTCTGTTGTAGTGTTGTGCCTGTCTCTCCTTTCTGCAGCTTGCTGCTGATTGCTGTTTTCTTTTCATTATCCACTGTTGCCTCTCCACCTTGTTCCTTATCCTCTTCAAACTGCATGCAGGTCTCATCTTCTGTTTTGTGTTTCTCTGTCATATTGTCTTTTTTGATTTCATCATAAGCCTCATTGCTAGTCAGGTCAGAACTAACTGGGCAGCTAACATTTATGAGGCCATCCCTAATGGATGCTTCACAAATAACAGGTTTAATGGTAATAGAGTCTGGCTCTGTTTGAGATAGGGAAATTGCATCATCGGATTCATCCTTTGCCAGTGAACCCACCGCAGCAGGAGGCTGAATTGGAGGAGACAGATTTTCCTCTTGTAAAAATGTAATATTTTCATTCTTATTCGCAGATTTCTCGAGCTCAATGACAGACTCTTTAGCATAATTTCTTTCCTCCCGTTTTGGATCGGTCTTGTCTGCTTTAACGCTGACATCAATGTGCTCCAGATCCTGTGCTGAAAACACTTGAGTCATTTCCCTGCTCTTGTTGCCATCCAGCTCTCCGGAGCCTTTGGTGCCATCACTATCAGCACAGCGCTTATCTGTCTGCTCAGGAGGGGAGATATCAGAGTCAGTAATGAACTCCAAGTGACTCAACATTGGTCCAGGAAGCTGCAGTACAAAAGTAGGATTACTGGCAAATTGCTCGATAACAGGAATCGACTGGTCAGAGGCTGTCACTTCTGAAGTCACTGATTCATCCTCTGTCTGATCAGCAGAGTGAATTGTGGACCCAGGCTCTTCACTATCTTTCATGGGATCTGTGATAACTAATCCACAAGGAAGCGTTTGATCTGATTGGGTGGGAGGCTGAAAACCGGGGTCACTAGGCTTTGTCTGAAGAGAGGCTGTACGGGTCAAGTTGACAGTTTCAGGTTTTGAACTGGGGTCAAGGTCAGCAGAGAGCTGCCCAACAGGCAACTCAGTGACATCACTTAAAGGCTCGCAGGTGACATGATCAGCTGGAGGCACAGAGGATGAAGACAGAGGATGTTGGTTACCTTCTTTTTCTTCAGGAACGACACTTATTAAAGGTGACTCCTGAGGCTGGTCACACTTGACCGAGTCTGTAGACTCAGCATGGATCTTATTTAGTTCTTCCTCCTTTGCCAAATATACATTTATGGGAGCCTTCTCTGTTTCTGCCTCTTCTTGCTTTATCACCTGCTCAACCTGTTCAACTGTGGCGCGATCAGCCTCAGAAATGGCACTTCCTGATGTTTGTAAAAGGTCAAAACATTCTTTGTTACCAGTCTCATTCTTCTCTGTGGGACAGGGAAGCTGGTTCGTGCAGGCCTCGCTCACCAGCTGCAAATCCACAGCGTTTGTCACCAACTTGTCATTACCTGACTCATCTATGGCAAAGTTCTCCTTGGTGTCCTTAGTCTCCAAACCTCTATCCACCTGGACATCTTTCTGTGGTTTTGGAAAGTCAGCTGGGCTCTGTTTCGCTGGTTCATCCTTGGTAGAAGCTGAATTTGTGAGGATTCCTAGCTTCTTTGAGCCGAGGAAGTCCGGGAAGATGAAGCTGGCCTCAACAACAGGATAATGCAAACTCTCATGTACGATCAGCGGAGGCAAAGAGGCGCAGTCCATGGCCGACACTGACCTGTTCCTGAGATCCACAGAGGAACTGCCCTCTTGTTTCACAGTGTCTGCAAAGTGAACTCTGTTGCTGCCTCCACTGCTGGCACGTACATACACACCCACTCCAGACATAGTAGGGCTACCACTGTTGCTCTGGGCCTTAGCTTGGACTTGGATCTCAGCTGCACTTGCGGCTGTCCTGGCTTCTGTTGTGCTACTTTCAGGCTGGACCTGTTGATTGTTGCTCGCTTGTCGCTCGACTGGGATTTGTTGCGAAGTAGTCAAAGGCTGCGGTTTGATTAAAGACTGCAAGACTTGGCCGTAGTTTCTCTCCGTCTCTGTGATAGATGACTCCTCGCAAGCGTGTACCAGAGACAGTGCCTCCTCTGCAATCAAATTCTGTTTGAGATCAGCCCTTACCCCTCCATTTGTATTGCTGGAGCTCTGCTCAGGGTGAGTGGGGAGAGGTGAAATTGCTGCGCCATGCTGCTCCTGGCAGGGGTGAGAGAGACGGTCCTGTTCAGTGCAGATGCTCTCAGTGATGGTAGCAGTCGGCTCACTCCAGCTCTGTGACTTCAGCTGTGACTCGGCAACATCGGTGGGCGGACACGTCTCAGTCTCAGCTGATGACACCCCGCTAACAGAGCCTTCTGGCTGGCTGAATGAACTGTGTTCTGTAGCCAGCCTTCCTTTCTCTCCCACCTCCTCTCCTCCTCCTCCTCCTCCTCCTCCTCCTCCTCCCTCTCCGGCTCCCTCCAATCCCACAGCACTATGAGCCTGACAATCTGGACCAGTGAGTAGCCCAAGGGGAGAAGTATTGATGTAAGCTTCTAACCGGAGTGGTTCCTTTTCTCTGTCTCCCTCCTCAGCTGGTGAGATCTCTGCGTTTGTACTGTGAACGCTTGTTTCTCTCTGTCCCTTCATTTCAGTCTCAGCCGAGTTGTGTGGCATTTTGCTGCTGCAGCTTTTCTCAGACGCAGCCTGTCCCTCTTTGGCTGAGAATGCAAGTGAGCATTTTCCCTGTGAACAGATTAATGAGAGCTGAGGAGGGCTGTCCAGGAGTCCTTCTCTCCCTCTGTCTGCAGAGCCGAGGCACTTGTCTATTCCTCCCAATCCCTTCTCCCCTGCTGCTTCCTCGCTCTCTTCAGTTTCTACAGTAGCTACTCTCTTCAGTGAATCACACCTCACGCTTTCTCCCTCTCCGTTGCTTTCTATCACTTCTGGCATCGTGGGTGTTGTCAGTGGCAACACAGCAACCACCACTAAAGCCTCTTCAAGGGCACTCTCCACGCAACTCTCTCCCACACAAGTTTGGCTGTTGGTGAGTGGGCTCCGATTCTCCTGTGTGCTTATCTCTGCCTCTGTGGTAACTATAGCCTCCTGTGTTTGTGCATCTGATCTCTGATCACCACAAGCAAGTGGATTGATAACTGCAGTTTGAACATATGTCATGGGTGTATTTTGGTTATTGATGACATCTCCGGTTGCTTGTTGCTTCCGCTCATTCGTGCCACATGGGGCATCTGTATGGTTGTGGTTATCTGACTGATGAGCCCCCTGCGTAGGAGTCTGGCTGGACGCAGGTGAACAGGCAGAGGCAGTAAGATGATCCTGCCCGCTCTGAGAGGATGATAGCGGGGGGCTGGAGCTGGGCTTTCCCGCGGGACTCAGCTGTCGCTTGTAATCGAACCCATTATCAGGCTGTTCCCCACAAATCACAGCATGATTGTCTGCCTGTGACGCTGATTGTACATTTGCCTCTGAGTCTGCGTGAATGCCTGCATTTATGAGTGACTCAGCCTGTAAATCACTTTCAGACTGTACCACTGTCTTCGCTCTCTGTTCAGCCTCTGCCTTCCTCTCCATCTTTTTCTTTTTCCTTTGTTTCTTTTTTTCTTTCCTCTTTGCCTCTTTGTCCTGCCCGGCCTGTCTGTCACTTGCTGAATTCATCTCTTTGTCTGTTTTTGACTGATTCTCCTCAGTGTGTTTGCCGGTTTCTGCCTGTGCTCCTGACTGCGGCTCTGATAATGCATCTTTATCCTTTAACTGAACATTATTACACCCTGATACTTCATTAACTGAATCACCTTTCTTTTCAGTTTCAGCTATGCAAACATTAATACTGCACTCATCACTATAATTTTCTCTCTTTATGTCTGCCGTCTCTGTTATTGCCTCTCCGCCTTTATCTCTAATAACTGTATTACAATCTAGTCTGCCATTTTCCCCAGAGGCTGCCTGAGATTCAACATGTTCCTCTCTTAGACTGTGTTTGTGTTTGGTGAACGCAGCATCTTTTGAGGTTTCTGTAGGTGAAACTGTCTTTGTGGCAGTTTCTAATTCTGTATGCATGGGTGTTTCCTTCTGTTCATCTGTCTCTGTCCCTGGCTTCTTCTCTGGACATTCATCCGGACTCTGTGTTGCTTTTATTTCACTCTCTGTTGCTCTGGCACTATTTTCATTTCCCAGTATGTAATTCCTGAAACTAAACACAACTGTATCCTTCTGACTGTTTGCTGCCTCACTCTTTCCGTGTGTACTCTTGTTTCCATGGCCCCCGTTGCTATGTCCTGGCTGGACTACGACTGGAGGCAGTGACAATGACTCACTGGGCTTGTTAACCATCACATCCCCAGTTTTCTTCCCTACATTATGAACCATGTCGTGTCTGTTGCTGTGGTTCTCTGTGGGAGTAAGAATCCCCAATGAGGCCATTTGCTCTTCACATTCCTGGAAGGCCTCTTGGAGCTCCCGGTCTATGACCCCTAGTGGGGTAGGCGTCAGGGGTCGGACACCCGGGTAAGGTGTGGCATCGGGCTGAGGTGAGGGCCGGGCATCTGTGAGAACTGGGTCAGTCTCATGAGGCCTGAGACGAGGGTAGGGTGACAGAGTAAAGGAGTTAGGCCTGGCAGGCAGACAGCTGGTCATTCCACGATGCCGCAGAGCGCTGCTTTGGCAGAGCAGAGGCCCATGCTCCACACACTGCAATCACACAACTGTACTCAGCATGCCTATTCTGAGGGGTGCACCCCCTTACAAGAAATAATACCAGCTGTTTCCAAGCATATGGTTGTTAATGAACATGCAAGCCTGTTCATACACAACAAAACACACGGTTTATTAAGGCATTAATCTACATATTATAGCACCTATGCATCTTTCCAATACATTGCAGTTTCAAGCTTTTATTGCAAACTCCTCAGCAACAAGGCTTGAAATATTATTTCCCCATTTTGATGTGACTGCCTGAATTTATAATTTTACACTCAACCTCATATTTCAGTGTTTTGAATATATTTTTCACCATTATTCATCTTACGTTTATTATCATAAAGGATCTGTGTCTTGTGTTTTTTTTATGTTGCTTGTCTGTTTTTTTTTCCTATGCATCAATGAGGTGCAGCGCTCCTAATTTCATTGTATGCAGAGCTTACAATAACAATAAAGGCTTTCTAATTTAAATTTCTACCAAAAGCTAAACCATAAAAAGTAGTTTGATTAAAATTATTTGATTGATTAATGATGTATCTGAACTATGCTTTGTAGTATGTATGGACATAGTACACGCTATGAAGAGTCTTGACTGATTATGTATACAGTATACAGAATACTGTCTCTTTCATCCTGATCACAGTAATGAATTCTCTTTTGGTTTTAATTCTACAATACAGATTTGATCTAAAGGATAGTGATTATTAAACTGTAACTGTGTATGCTAAATGAACTGCGTTGTTTAAATAATTACAGCCTTATTGTTTTTCCCAATATACAAATGCTGCGTCACAATCAGACATCAAAGCAGTGACATCACCCTGCACGACACTCCCTGAAGTGCACAGTTAGCATCACAATGTTAGAGTGCTTGGAATAAATGCCTTTAACAATCAGGCTAGCTCTTCACGTTTCAGCTGAGTCACTGCTAAGCCATTAGCTTGCAGTACAGGAAACGAAGTGGGGTGATCTTAACCATTAAGTCCCATTAAGTGTATAGATCCATCATCATTATTTAGGTTTATAACCTACACTCTTACTCAAGTCACCAGCTGGTATCTGGAACCCACATCTCCTCATCTGTTTTTCTAATACATGCAGCAACCACTATGACAAAAGTCATGATTCATGTCCAGATGTAAATAAATAAATAATATCTCTTTACAAACATTGCTGCATGTGATTGGCTTATAAAGACCTTACATGACTGCTCCATAAAAGCTCTGTCATTTCCTTTTAAGTACAAACTCCACCTACAACACCTACACCTATCACCTCACCAACCTGCCACTCAAGCCTGTGCAGTGTTTAATTCACTTGGCACTCCCTACTGAAGGGTGGAGCAGTAAATAGATTTAACTGTTTGAAGCTGGCAAGTTTTGTTATGCAGCCAGCTGTTGCCTATCATATCTACCGCAGACAGTGTATGTGTGCAGTGAAAGTTTTTACAAGACTTGTTTTAAATTCATAGTTTTACACAACAAGCAATAATAATTATATGTCTGCACTGAGTCAGGATGTCAGAACAAATTAACCTCAGCACACGCACAAAGCAGAAGACAAGGCAACACTTGCATCAGAACATAGAGCAAATCTGCAGATAATTCACCCAAGCATGAAACCAAACAAAACAAAAAGACCAAGCCAGGTGTGCTCAGACAGACAACACCCAAACTTCTCCAAATTCATCCCACTCAAGGATAAGTTAGAAACACTCGATCATCCTGTCAGGTTTTTGTTCCACTCCATGCTCCCTGGTTTTAATCTTTATCGAGCAGTCTACTGCTGACCACATGCCCACAGCAGACGCCCTGCTGTTCCCCCAGCCCCCACCATGCTCTGGGCCTGAGTCCACGTGGTACCTTGTCTCTAGGACCACCAGTGGCCGACCGACTTCCATGTGATGCTGCAGGCCCGCCAGCAGGGGGTTCACCTGCTCACATTTCCTCTCACCTGAGCTAGTCTTAGCTCTGCACACATTCACACACAATGCAACAAATCAATATCAGATTCACTTTCACCCTGACTGAGTAACTGGTACAAATCTGTTCCCTTACAGTCATAAATCAAACAAAATAAATACACAAGACATTATTTTACAGTAATGCAATACTGGTATGAAACGCTATGGATGGATGGTGTGTCTAATTACTACAGTATAATTTTTACATTGGAAAATAACCAACATGATAATATAAACATTAAGAATAATACAGTGCTTAATGTGATCAAATAAAGTTAGACTTCTGAATGCCAGTTGAAACTACAGCTACAATCACACTGTAATTATGCCTCTCACCCAATGCATGCTGGAATAGGCTCCAGTCCCACCATAATCTTCAAAGGGAATATAAATATTCATCTGCCTGACTGACAGATTTCTGACACATTGTAACTCAAAGGCCACAGTCAGTTTCAAATCTTGAGTATTTCTCTATAACATTAATATTTTCTACTAAATTAAATTAAATAAAAGTTAAAGCCCTGTGGATATTATTAAGAGTTTAGTACTCAAAAAAATCAACAACCCCGACAACTGTCATCACATTTTGATTTATATGTCGCTAAACTTATGTAATGTCACTTTTTTCCTGCTGAACCCTGCCCACTTTAAAACAGTCAGAAAATCAAGGACAAACAAATCAAACGTAGATATCCTTCATGAGACTGCGGGCTCGTGTTGAACCTCATTGCTCATAATAGGAAGCTGATTGAGAACATTTGTTTTCAAAGCCAAATTAGTCATGCTACACAGTGACAGCAAATTTATTATGTATCTACCATAGAGAATCCAAGAACACACTGGTTTTTATCTCCCTTGTTTATATCTTTTCTCAGGAAGTAGACAAGGAATGCAAACAACTGTAGCTGTTTAGATGATTCACACTTCCTCAGAACTCTAAGAGCCACCAAAAGACAAATAGTAACTCATCTTTCCTCTGTCTGTGATATCGAGTTGGTTTCATCTTGACTTGTCATTACCTGCACAATTGTGAATGCATGCGTATGTGTGTATGTGTGTGTGTGTGTGTGTGTGTGTGTGTGTGTGTGTGTAACCTCTAAACTTACCCTAGCGAGGACTCCCAGATGTTGAGCTCACTGCTGAAGTCTAGACTGGGCAGCAGGTCATGGGGAAACTCAAGCTCCTCCTTGTCCTCCTGGTCTCCAGCTGCACCTTTGCTCTCCTCCACTCCCGTGATGACTGGCACATCTGGGAGAACCGGTTGTGTCGACAGAGTCTGCTGGCTGGTCGAGGTGTCAGCAGTCAGCAGCGCTCTGTCGTCCCTCTGGGTCAAGCTCTCAGCGTGAGCTTCAGCCTGTGGGACAGTGAAACACAGTGAGCTACATGCCGGGAACCTCTGCTGTGCTGTGCATGGTAGAGTGTGTATTAAAAACAAGTGTGGACATGTTGCAGGCAAACACGGGAACACCGACAGATTTTAAGGTCAAAGCCAAACATCATGAAAAAATAACTCCACCCGTGTGTTCAACTATCAAGTCAAGTATTGTTTGTATTATAATGCATAGCTCATATAGACTGGAGTGTGCATCTTCCACTCAAACACCTTATCACTGTCTCTCAACTTGTTTTTCTTATGTTGTTATTGAAATTAAAGGATTACTTCCAGCGTATAGAATTCATGCCAGGCTCACTGCATGAGCCTGATCTCTGCAGCTTTGTTCGCACTCTACCCTTGAGAATCACATAACTACTATTCTGAAGGGAAAAAAGCAGCTAATTAATTCAACCCTTTGGTGTTTTCCACCTGAAACTTCTGCGATCATGTTTCTTGTCAGGGTGTCAAAACATTTTTACCCAGCGAGTAAAAATAACCATTACAGAAAAACCAGTCCTGCCAGACTGTGACAAGCATAATCAGACTTGTGGTTTAATAATTGTCTAGAGTAGATCATTCTGATGGCATTCTAAGTCTTTTAATTCTTTTCTTTATCTGGATTAAATAAATAACATGGCTCTTTATTTCAGTCGCTTTCATAAACAACCTGAAAAGAACAAACACAAAAGATGATTTCATCTATCTAAAAATCTCATGTTTTTCTTTCTGTTTCACTGTCGAAACAAACCAAAGCATCATCTTGCAGCAACACACAACATTCAATCACGGACCCTCTATGTGATGGAATTTCTTCCACATACCTGTAGATCTGCCTCAGTTTACAGAGGAGGAAAGTTTCCCCTTATTTCACCCTCACTCACCCACTCAGATACAAAACCTAGGTGTGTCAGGTGCAGGGCAAAAACATCTGCACGTGTGAGGACACATGCAGACGTGCAGCCCTTTAACATTCATTACATCTGGAACATGTGTGTATGAGCTGCTTTGCCCTGAGAGAGCCTGCTTTTAGTGAATCGCGGTGTGTGAGCACAGAGGGATATAACACGGCTGTGTTGTCCATCAAGAGTCTGCTGAGATTCAGAATTGAATCTGTTCATTCATTATTTATGAGCCAGTAGTAGACAGCATGGCTGCGCACATACAGAGCTGACTATCATGACCAGTGGATAGTAATATTAACTCAGATATCAAATATATGTATTTATATATATTAATATATTATTTTTATATTTTAAAGTCATTATTCTTATATTAATGCAACAAAAATATTTTAAAGTCAAATTTGCATCACACTGATAAAATGAAAAAAACAATCAAATGTTGTAGCTACTCTTCCCTCATGGTGGAGTCACTACAAATAGTCCCCTCTTGCTCCAGTTTCACCTCAGTGATGTGGTTACAGGGTGCAGTTACTGAGTGCAGATTAACAGGTACAGCTGTGTATGTGTATGTGTGTGTGTGTGTGTGTGTGTGTGTGTGTGTGTGTGTGTGTATAACAGGGAGGCTCCGAGTCACTGGCTTCACCTGTGTCACCACTACAAAGAGCTTCCTTTGTGTGACACACTCAACACAGATGGAGGTTCCCTCTGATTTCTCACAAACATGAACATTTGCTCTCACGAGCACAAGACTAACAAACAGTTCACATCTTGACTGTGTGCTCGGCCTTCAAGACTGACTTTACAAAAAATGTTGGCCAATGATGTGCAGCTTCCCTCCTCACATCTGTAAAGCTCAAGCCACATGAAGTTATTTTTAAAGGCACTATTTTAGTGCTATTCTTCCTTTCAAAGGAAACCTGCCAACACATTTGGTTGCGGAAAAAAAAAAACATAAAACATTTAAGAACCACAGAGAGAAAGAAACAGAACCCAATAAAAAATAACTTCTGCAGGTAAGAGTGTCACTCTGATGCCTGTGATCTACCTACTGTTTATTTTCTCTATTAATGTTACACAATCAGATAAAAAAAATCCCTCCACACCTCAGCAGTTATGCATGCAGAGATGAACGCAGTTGTATCATACGAAGGCTGTATGTAGACGTGATCTAGGTTTCCTGTTTCCTGCCTGAACTCTCACATTGTCAGAGAGGAAAGAATAAAAATATGATGCAGACAGCAAACAGACTAAATTCTACACTACACAATGAGGAGCAACAACAGTAAGCAAAGCATGGCCCAAGTTCACAGCCAACACTCATTCACCACATTATTGGCCCTTTAAAAGGTCATTAGCAGGGTCATTGTAAAAACCATGTGGAGGTGGAAAAGCTCAGGCTTCTTCTCAGTTATTCTGACCCTCACACAGAAAGCAATGTCTGTTATTAATTAACCCGCGAGAACAAAACAGAAAGCAAACTGAGGTTGCCTGGAAACTGTCAGTGAGTAATACTTACTGTTAATTGAACGTGTCAGTATCACTGTGCTAACAAAGCTCTAATGCTTTACACATGACCGTTGTAAACAGAGAGAGGACGGTGCTAAGCAGGAGCAGGCCCTCACATACACACAAACATTAAACACTCTCTCTACCCTGTGTAAAATAATACACATCTCTACCCTACAAGTTCCGTCCCACCATCTCTGTGCTGCACTTACCCGGCAGTGTGCTCCACTGTGCTGAAGGTGACTCCACAGTGCACTGCAGCTCCTCTGCTACCCTCCTACCTTGCTCAGTGTACGGGAAGCCTCTGTGTTTTGAAGGGGGCAGACGACGACACAAACATGCTGCAACACATGCTGCTGACGCTCCTCGTCCTCTCCTGTACTGACTCAGCTAAGTTCCTCCTCCTCCTCCTCCTCTTCACAGTCCTGTCCTGTCCTCTGCTGCTGCCGCTCCCCTGTTAAATTTCCATGAACCTCCTGTTTTTTGCAGTGTGTGTGTGTGTGTGTGTGTATGTGTGTGTGTGTGTAGAGTCTAGAAACACTACACTACCACGCACTAACAAACACAGTGTGCTGCTGAGACTGACTGACTTGACTGGGCTGGCCACAGGGAAGTGCTGACAATTCTCCTCCCCCTCTCCTGTAAACTCTTTCCACTCAGCTCTCTCCCTATTCCCTCCTCCTCCTCCTCCTCTATCTCCCTTCCCTCTTTTCTTTCTTCAGCCCTTCCCTATCCACCTCTGCTCCAGCCTCCTCCCCCCTTCCCTTGCTGCTGTGCCTTCTGGCCTGGTTGCACGCACTCACTGACTGACAGTGCCTCTGCAGGTGAATGCTGGGAATTAGGCCAAGGGTCGGACCTGCAGTGACCCCCTCAGAGAGGATCAGATTACACTCCAGGAAGCTTTGGTTACAGGCACACGTGGGCACATGCACACAGAGATACACAACATCCTCCTGCAACATTGAAGTACCTTCCTCATCTGACTCTGACCTCTGTTACTGAGGTGTGACATCATTACTGTCTTCATCAGCAGGGGAGACCGGGGATGGTCATAACATTTTTGACGTTTCTGTTTCTATCTTTGAGCTTTTTTAAGCCAGTGTGTTCAAAATGTAATTTAAACTAGTTAAGTGTGCTATTAAATGGTGTAGGTGTTATCTCTGCAACACAAACAGAAAATGCATGGTTTAGTCTCACCGCACACTCCAGGTTAGCTTTAACATATCCTGGGCTGAAATGTAACATTATAATAAACACTGGTGTGACATGCAACATTATGATTTAGGATTATGACCTAATATTGAAAGCTTTAAATTCATCACTTATTTGACTTTTTAACATAAATAGTGTGTGTATATGTGTGTGAGCCAAGTACGTTAGCTACTGTCAGTCATAGTAGTGATAAGACATTTGAACTTAATAATAAAGCTGAACAAAATGTGCAAATGTGCACCAGCTTCAACAATTGCAGATTTGTGAATGTGTTTGTGTGTGTGTGTGTGTGTGTGTGTGTATTGTTGTTACAACTAAACAGACTCGCGTAGCCACGACCTAGCTTACTTTACAGCTTACAGCTAAAACATTAGCACTGGCAACTAGCATGAAAGATATCTACATAGACGCACAATAAACATGGTGTAAGTTTGAGGAGTTTAACGACCTAGCAGGCAGTGCTGTTACAAAAATAAATATAAAATATAAAGTAAAAAATAAACTGTCTTACCTCAAAATTAGTTTTTTCCTTCTAAAATTGTCTGTCTGCCACAGGGTGCTATACTTCCTCACATGTAGAATAAGGACTAAATTGAGTATCTATAGAGTGAATCAGGTGATTCATAACTTGGTCCTAATTGGAGAAATTGGAGATACAACTGAGCAATGATACAACCATCCCAGCTCTACCCTACACATGGACATGACAGCTCCAACAACCAGCTTTACTCTTAACTGGCTCTAAGTCAAGAAACTCAAGCATAACTGTTCATCTGTGGCTGATTTTCACACGATATTAAACTATCCACTTTATTAGCATTATCTTCTATGGATTTTTTTTTTTTTGATGATGATGATGATGATGATGTCAAATGGAATAAAAATAAACCACATCTAACTGGTCACCTCTACAGCCAAACAAATGTGTTTCCTGAAGGGATAATGATAAACGTGGAGGTGAAATTTGTCCATTTTGACTGTATAACGCTTTGCCCCTCAGCCACACTGCACAAGTTTAAAGACACATTTTCTGATTCAAAAAACCAACAGCAAGCAGGGAGGAAGTTTTGGTATTTTCATAATTTCTATGAAAAGCTTTCACACTCTCACACATATGCACACACACAGATATTGTACCTGTAAGGAGTCATTTTGATTTTCCTGCGGTGGAAATAGAACAACATTTTCAGGAGCGCCCTCTTCTGGCTGCGATGGGGAGTGACAGAGTTCAACAACAGCTCTTTATAGGGTAAATACCTCTTGTACATGAAGTATATACCTGCAGTGGTATGCACTAATGAACTGAAAACAAATCACCATTGTATTTTGAGGCAAAAGCAACAATGTTAAACCTCACACTGCAAACATGTCTTATGAGTTCTAGTGTGCATGGTCTGTGGAGTGTATAGCTCATGAGACATATGTTTATGTTAATCCTATTAAGATAATCCTGAATTCCACTGCTGCAGTCACATGTGGACTGTTTTCTATAGAAGTCTTTTTTTTTTAAGAAAAAAAAAGATTCTTCAAACAAGTTAATTGCAACAATCGCTGTACATGTAAACTGGAGGCGTACAGAATGACCATCCAACCATCATAGGAATGATGGATTTTATAAGCTGCAACAAATCAAGTTTAGGAGTATCAGAGTGTGGAGTAGTAAACACAGATCGTGGCACAGTCATGGCATAAACATGTAATGCTGAACTCTGGTCTACACAGATTAACCATAAAAAAGAACAAAGCATGTTATCTGAATGCTTATTAGACAAGCCTCAATTAAGCATAGGAATGTACACAAAGTCTGCAGCTCCCATGTGTTTTACTGAAGCCAGCAGTTTTGTAATCATGCGAGTAAGTGTTAGTTTTGTTAGTCGTCCGTGCATGAAAGAGTTCAAGGGATGTAGAGCGTAGCAACACAAGGGGGGCCGCAAGTAGCAGTCCCAGCAATCCAGTGCCAGCAAGCTTGGCCTTACCAACGCGTCAGTCGTGCTGTTCTCGTTCCCCATGGCTCAGACACCTGCAGGGCCACAACTGCCCAAAGCAACAGGCCCTCACATCAGCTGGCTGAAAGACACCAGCACAGAAGGACCATCAGCATTCAGCCATCCCCGGGTTTAACAAAAGAGAGACAGAGAGAGAGAGAGGGGCAGAGTGAATAGGGGAGCCGTGGTCCCTCAGTAGTCACAGACTCATGCTCCACAGGATTACAGGTCTTTGGTATGAGGTTGAACTAGCAGGGAGAGAGAATGGTAAGTGTGCGTGTTGTTGTGGAGATTAGGGACCTGTGAGGCAAGACCCCCTCCTCCCCCCCAAGACCAAAGTGCAGGCTGTACCTCTGCTGATTGGGGATTAAAAGCAGGAAAAACAGCATCTTCAGAATAACTAATATGTGATTATAAAAGTGGATTCTGCAGTTTACTTTAATGATACATTAAATAAATTCAACTCCTGCTGAAATACATACATAACCATGACCACCCCTGACCCTCCCTCTGGTCTGAATGGCCTAGAATAAGAAGATCTACACCTGAAGTCTGACACTTTGTGCTTGTGCATGTGATGTGACTGCAGCATACTGACACAGTGACTGAGGCTGGGTAATCCCGTAACATAATCCTCGTGGGGTAAATGACAGATTGTGGTATCTTTTGGCTTCCAGCAGTGTTCAGTCTGTTATTGAACACGAGGAAGGGTCAGGGGAAAATAAAATTAATCCAATTTGTCATCTCTATATATATTTTAGAAAGATGTTGAAGAACAGCACAGCAGCTTTTATGACCCTACCACTAACAGCCTGCTTTCTAACTCTCATATGAACAATTCTTTCTTGAATGCAGTGCAGCTGAGCAGTAAACATACAGCGCCATAGAGAGGCTGTGTGTGCATTCCTCATATGACTGTAGGGACTGTGTTTAGTCAGAAAGCACTGACCTGAATATGTGAGACTTTATAAATAGAGATCTAGCTGGTCCACTGCTGTTAGACTTTATTCCAGTGTTGTGCACAATTTGTCATTCAAACTTCATTTCAAATGTAGAGGCTGTATATTCCATTTATGAACCACTAATTATTTATTTATTTATTTTTTTTTGACTCTTGAATTATCTTTAGATTGTGAGGATTTTCAACGGTCGGGTCATTAGAAAACAAATATCTGTTTTTCCTCTTATATTCTGTAGTGTGTCGGCTCATCTCCCGTGCCTGCCTGCTTGCTATTTGTGTGAATGGGGTGTAATTTCAGCCTGCACACTGTGGACGAGTGTGCACTTTAACTGGCAGCAGTCAACGCACTGGGGCAAATCATATGATTAGACTGTTGCCAGGTCTCTTCTCACCTCATCATCAGCCCGTCCATCACTCAACATGATCCATCTTTTAAGCCCTTGGGGTTTGGATGAGCACTGTGTGTCTTTGCTTGGACACCTACAGGATGAGGTTACTGTTTCCTGCCCGGGATCTGACCCCTGCACTGGCATGAGAACCCAGCAGGAACACAACCTCCAAACTAAAACGAATGCTGCATTTTTAATGTAAATTTTAATAGCATTAATATAGTTATAATATAGATTATATAATTCAGCAGGGTAAGAGAGCAAGGAAAGCAGGTGAACATACTGTGCAGTGGATGAATCCCCCTGGCCGAGGTAACCATAGTAAATACATTGAAATCGTCACACTACATTGAAACAAAATGTTAACAAAAGCGAAACACAGTCAGACAAATTTCAATACAAGCTTTAACAGTCACCACAATTTAACCTTTTACCCTCCATTTTCATAAATTGACTCTCCTCCATCTGAAGGGCGACTACAAACCAAACAAACAATCCAAAATCTGTGCTGCAGCTCATGAACTACTCACCACTGCAAACAAGAGACTTTTCCACACACAGTGTCTGCCTCAAGCTTTTGACAAACCCCCTCCAATCTGTTTACTGTCGGACCCAAGGCCAATGTTTGTTTCTGTCCTCTCTCTTCTGAGGAGCCCCGGTCTCTCTGTAGCTATTTTTGCGTTGCACGTTGGGTGGGAGGAGAGGACGGCGGGTGGACACCGGACAGGAACAGAAGTGGGGGACAGGACCGAGGGGAGGGGTGGAGACTGAACTGGAGCTGGGGAAGCCATGTCTGTTTCAGGGTGGTACCGTAGTGTGTGTGTGTGTGTGTGTGTGTGTTTGGGGGGGTGGGGGGGGGGGGGTGTTTCACCTGCTCTGACAGGCCCGCCAATCAGCTGGAGGGGGCAGTAGTTCTAAGGCAACACTGTAAACAAACAGGCACGCTGCATGGACAGGAGGACCAGGTGTCAGGCCTCTTAGCTCCTGGAAAAGGCTGCACACTCTGTTCTAATATTCATCCCACCTGTAGCTTTTTCTTTACATCTCTCCAGACCTTTCACATGCATTCATCATCTCATCTTCATCATGGGGGAAGTCTCCCTCCTCCCTTTTTCTCTGTAGATTTGGCAGAAACACACTCGCACTCTCAGCACACACCTGCTGTAACAATAGAATAACAAAGCAGCCACACAAACAGGAACACAATCTGCAGATTTAAGATGTATTTTGGATCCTCTGTTATCTGCCATCATCACAGGCCACCTTCAGCTGAGTGCCGAGTCTGAGGAGAGAGCTGGCTTATCATCCCTATAAATAACACTGATCTGATCAGCTCTGTTTCTGACACACATCACAGCACACTCTCAGCAGAAACATCCCTCCTCCTTCCTCAGCTGCCACTCAGGGCTTTTGTCTAAATGAATCTAATACATGTGCATTCTCCATTCTCTTCAGGATTTGTCAACGTGGCTTCCATCTTCCTCCACTGCAATCAGTGTCACCCTCTCACCCCTTTATACTCAGCTCCTCCCTTCCTCACCCCCTGCTTTGCTTCTCCTCAGCTCCTTCTCCCTGCTGACGTCACCCCTCCTCAAACACTGGAGTACACCTTCTCTCTCACTGCGAGCTCTTGACCAGTAAAATCTACTCAGCCTGCTCTATCCTGCACACTCTCCCCCCCTCAGGCAGACAGGCATTGATGCAACGCCGCAGACAGCCTCTGTTCAGCACACTCCCTCTCCTCTGTTTACCTGGCTGTGTGAGATTCCGATGCAGCTCCCCATCTTGTATTCCATGTCCTCCTCTGGTGAAGTGACTCTGGCACTACACGGCTGGCAGAGCACCTTTCTGCAGAACTGCATCGTTATCAGTCAGACTCAGCATCGCCAAAGCAGGCAGATCTCTGCTGGAGCTACAGAGAGAGTGTGTGCACGCCTCTGTGTCTGTGTGAGTGTGTGCCTCAGTGACTAACAAACGCTCTGCACTGCATTGCCTGTGGTGCGCCTGTGACATATATTTTCAAGGCATTGTTATATAAAAATCTTCATTACATAAGAAATCCAACCTAATCAAATGAGAGAGGAAAAAAAGGGAGCTGGGACTCAGACCACTGCACGGCTGAGCAGACTGAAGCAGCGCTGCGGAGGGAAGAAATGCTCGGAGAGAGAGAGGAAGAGATGGGAGGCAGCAGAGAGGGTGCCTGTGTCTTTAAAAGACCAAGGAGACAGCGAGGATGGAGGATGGTGGTACATCGTCATGATGAGAACACACCAAGATACCAGTGTGTTCATCCAACTACATCTGATCAAAGTTCACTCAGCCAAAATAGAGCAGAGGGGAAAATTACAACAATGAAACATGATCATGAAATGAAAATGAAACCATGAATAATTTCAAACTCCCCCCCACCTATTTGTCATTACCATTCATGAGCAGAAAAATGACAAAACTGCTGCCAAACAGAAAGCCCAGACCTGAGCAGAACATGCTGCAGTGCATACAGTAACTAGGGTAAAGACACAGAGAGTTTCGAGAACACAAACACACTCATTGTCAAGTCCAGGCTGCAGCTATTTTATGATCATCTACTCTCAAATCAACCTCATGGTTAAAGTTGTGCCTCGCTGTTGCTGTAAGGCAGGGGTTCCCAATTTTTTATGCCCATGGGCCTGTAAAATGAAGCAATCTTTACCCACTGTCATCAGTTACATAAAGCTATACATGTTATGACTAGGTCAACCACAGAGCGATTTTTTCCTCTCCTGCTCTATTTGTATCATTCCTGCAATCTGAAGAGGTAAATTGTCAAGTAATTTCTAAGAAAAAAGGAAATGTTAGAGAAACCTTAAAATGATGATCTTCTGTAGAGTACATTTATTTTACCTGCCTTCCTGTCCAGTTCATCATCTCACTGCTCCTCAGTTATCAGACCATTGCTGTAAGATTTTAGTGTGCAATTAAAAATGATTAATCATGACCAATGTAATAAAGTTTCTAACTGTTCTCTTAAAATCCTATGGTGCTTATCAATGAAGTATAGTACCGATTAGAAAAGTCATTCTGTAAGTCATTTACTCAAGTTAAAAGTAGAAATATTATATATTACAGCACTAACTATCTGTCATGAGTCATGAACTTAATATGCACACAGATGCTGTTTGTTCTATGTCTTTCAGCTGAACCATGCATCACTTTTAAATATTGTATTTAATGCACAAGGTCAAGTTAACCCAGTAGTTTGGGTAACTTCGATTACCTACATATGAAACTATTCCAATGACAGGATTCACTCAGTTTCTACTAACAATTAAAAAACACAATAGGTTAAAGTCAGAATATCAGAAATATAAGCAGTATATCATGTTGAAATTAATCAATAATATTCAACTCCTGTTATTTATTCATGTTTAAAATAAATTAAAACAGTACCAACTTTCTTTTCTTTGATTTTTATTATTCAAACTTATTAAAAACAGTAGAAAAAAAATTAAAACAAAATGTGCAATTGAGTAATTATGATCTCAAGGGTGACATACATCAAAAATTCTTTGAAAATTTCTAAGAATTTGTTTTTATTATTTAGAAATGTTAATAAAACAGCGACACACCTAAAAACAATTTTCAGTTTCAGCTAACAGAAAGTGGCGCAGCCCCTCTCTCATTCTGTGTTTGGAGGGTGAATCATTGTGTCTCTGATGTCGAAGGCGTCTATGAGCTCCTGGGAAAGAACAGTTACAAAAATAAAATGACCAAAGAGATAAAACAAAAATATTTATAGCAGATCTTGTATTCTTGCTAGATTAGGATTTCTGTGATCACGCCCAAACTTGCTAACCTTCCATGTCTTTGGGCTGATAGAGATGATGCACTGTTTCCGGGTGCATGATCCTCCAGCCTCCACCTCCCCCTCCTCTACAGGTGCTGAGACACAAACACACACAACAATTTACATGGAGACATTTTCCTTGTTATTCCCCAGCCAGAATAATTCACCTAAATGTTACATCTTCTCACCTATACAAGGCAGTTTCGCATTATCCAAGTACATCCGTGCCAAACCATCCTAAAACACAAAGACAATGTTGTCATACCTGCTCACAGCCACCAGAGGGCAGACAAGCTCAGTTTAAACAAACTGCAGAGGCAGCTCACCCTGATTAGAAAAGACGTGTGGAAAATGTTCTCTACTGTCCGGGAAAACGAGGTGGGGTCGATGACAAACTCGTAATACGATATCGGTGATGTTGCTGAAGTAGAAAACAGAGACACATGAGCAAATAATAATAATAATAATAATAATAATAATAATAACAACACAATTATGACATGTTCATGTCTGTCAGGTCAGCTTTAAACTCACGATCATCTTGGTAATAACTCTTCAGGTATCCTAGGATCCTTTCCACCTCTTTCTCCGTTGCTTCTTGATGGGACTCTTCCATTTTCTTCAGCTGACAGACAACATGAGCATGATGCAGTATGTAAGTGTATCTTAGATTAGACTTTGCTCACCTTCATAACTGTTTGCTAAGTCACAGTCACATGCATGGTAGTGTAAGTTTAGGTACCTGAGTGGGCATTATCCTCTTGGCTTCCTTGCTGGGTGCTTTCCTTTGTCGTTCAATCCTTTGCTTTGGAGGAGGCGGCTCTGCATGGAACGAGCCCATCCTGATCAAAATAAATCAGAGACAGAAATTACTGCCGAGGGACAGCGAAGCAGGGAAGATGCAATAATTTAGCTAAAAATAATAATAGTAATAATAAACCTGTTACAGATTAAGAGTTTTTAATTTTAAGTTTTATGTGAACTCACTCTTGAGATTCTTAACTGTGGAATTTGATTAACAAACAATATGCTGTTTTTTCTTGGAGACATCATGACGCCAACATCTTAAGTGGCTGTGCCTACAACGTGCTGAGACACTCACATGTAATGGAAGGAGGGTGCCGTCCTGAAGCAGCACTCTGCCCTCCTGGCCACTCTGTGCCAGGCATCCTGGGGCAGGTAGCCGTCAACGCCGTTCTGCTCGTCCTCCCCGTCTTCTAGTCGGTTGAGACCCATGAAGGACAACTGTCCAAGAGAAGCAGAGACATCTTCACATGCTGGCCTGGTGCTTGTATTACAAATGCACTCTGATTTTTTATTACATTGTATAATATGATAAAGACAAATCTGGTTATATAAACAGCCAACAAAAATCTAATTTAAGAGATACAGTAACTATGAAACAAAGCCTATACTCTAAGATATCTTAAATTATTATTCAGGAAATTGACATTAAAGCAATTCTTTTAAGTAATAAGATGGCCCAAGGCCCAAGTTAGAACAAAGAGATACCTTCTAATGATACAGTGCTGATGCCATATTTTTTATTTTGGTGTTTTTAGCTACAATATTATAACATTGTATGACTCTTGTTTATTTAAGAGAATATCTCTGCCTGTTATACTGTTTGCACATTGATGGTCCTTGGTTTAGATAAAAATACAGGATAAGAGTAACAATCACTGTGAAGCTATTATATTAGTTTGGATATTATACACTCTAAGCTGTTATGACTTGGTTGTCTTCATTCCAGTTACAGGACCCCTTCCCCAGTCACTGGGCCACCTCAATAGAGCATGTTTGTGTGCTAATGTGAAACATTTTACGCACATGGACATAATGTGTATACACGATAAATATACTCACAAGATGTTCAGCGAAAGCGGTGGGATCGAAAGCGGTGCCCTCTGCAAACAGTTGGCTCGCTTTCTCCTTTCCCAGGTCTGTGGCCACAACCAGAAGCTGAGCGTCCAGAGCTGCTTCCCTCGCCTGCCGGACTGCAAGGGATCACATTGAAATCAAACTGACTCATGTGATTCATGTATGATTTCTTTACTCTGGATACTACAAATACTAAATTACACTATCGATAAATTAGCAATTTAAACTTGCAAATAAAAGTCTCTAATAACCTAACTTGCATATCTTTGGACTGTGGGAGGAAAACCAGAGCACCCAGGGGAAACGGAGGCATGGGGAGAACATGCAAATACCCACTCCTAAGAATACTTATTTCAATGGAGATGTTGGTGTTTAGAATCTGCTCTTCTTAAGAAAATATATCTTGCTGTGCAGTGCAGCACTATGGCTTGAATGTATACTATGAATGAAGAACTCTGCGGTCTGTCTATACTTCTTTACAAACATAATCACAGGACTGCAGCCAATATGCAAAATTTCTGTGGTTGCATCACACATGGTCTACCCATTGAAATGTCCTTTCTGAACTCTGAGCATAAGATCAGTATCTGAAATTGGGACAAATCTTCATTATAGGGTCTATAATCAAGAGCTGTCTATATCTTGTTTTTTATGAATACACACAAGTACTATTGAAGTATATGTTTCCATATATTAAGATGCGCATAAGCTGGATCAATTTGGTTGTGTCAAGAACATATTGTGACATGTTTTCTCTTGCTCTTCTGATGTCCTTCTGTATTTTTTTCTTCATTAATATTTATCTTATGAGGATGATTTGTATCAGCTGATCATTTATCACAGGCAGGTCTGTGATCGTTGTTTAATAAGGATGGCACACCCAAATGTGTTTCAGAAAGGTTAAGGAAGGCCTAGAGCTGAAAGGTGTTTATATTCATATTTGCTGCTCTGCACATTAAAAGTGATATTTTTTTTTTTTTGCAATATACATACCATCTTTAAAAAGCTTGTTTGCCTGTTCTAAAACTTCTGTGAGTTTGTTGTTGGAGGGACTCAGCATATCTTCTCTATTCTCTGAAAAACACACAAGAAGCACATACATCAGAGACTTGTCAACAAATCGACAACAATAACAACCTCACCCTGCCTGTCCATCTTACTCACGTTGCACGGAGTTGATCAGGTCTCTGTACTTGCTCCGTATTTCTCTCCTGAGGCCCGGGTCATTGTCATCGTCTTGCAGGTCAGCTGGCCCGAAGGTAGAGTCACCGTCGTCCCCATCACTCTGCTGTTGGTCTCCTTTCCTGCGGCCAGCAGAGCCATTCTGCCGGGGAGCCTCCTCGTCACCGCCGCCTCTGGCTCTTTTCATCTTTCTTCAGTGAGTGGATGAGCTGTGTGTAGTGAGAGGGAAACACGCTGACGCAAAACAGGTCCAATATAAACAAGGTCTGTTTCTGTTTGTCAGTGTTATAGCTAATTAACTACCTCCTCAAAACTGTTCTCCAACATCGAGTATAAATACAAGCTGATACTGAATGAAGCTGTCAAGTTGTTGAACGTTATTTTGCATTTTGAAATATTAGCAGCCCGTTTTGTTTAAAATTTAGCCAAAGACGTTAGAAAAGTCAAGCTAAAAATCCGCCACTCTAGCTCATTTACAGGTCAGGGCAAGCGCAAATTGTTGCTCGTGTCTGATTAAGTGAATGTCGAGTAACGGAGTGCGATAAATATAATGCATTAGACTTACTGGTGTCCTGCTGCATATGTGCTAAATGAGAACTAACCACAGCTAAGAACAGCCACTGCAAAACGGTGTTGCTATTTAGCTAGTGTTAACTGTTCAGCTGATGTTACATCAATTCTCAAACCAACAGCTTTGAGGTTACTGCAAATACATAAGTATGCGGCTAACAAACACTGCAAAGCAGCTAGGCTATCTAAACAGAATAGACAAAATATAACAAACCAGAAAAACCAGAAGCAAACGTCTGCGGGTCCGGCAGCTAACACAGAAACGGAGGTACTGAACAGTTTACCATCTCGTTTCTGTTGCCTGCATCCTTGGTCCGAGCTAAACCTAGCTGCTGTTAGCTAGCAAAATCAGTTGTGTTAGTAACCTAACCGAGCGTTAAGACTTTTTACGAACGTGTCATAGCAAAGGCCACGTTAAAGGAAACTCACAGTACGCTCCGATTGTTGTTCTACTAAGTCTAAGCATTTTCTTCAAGTAACTTTAACGTACCTGCTTCACACACAAACACAAGGCGCCAGGAGGATTTCATTTATGTTGAAGTGTTGAAAACGAAGTTAGTTTTGTATTGGTACGTTCTTTTGGAAGAGAAAGTAAACTGACACTGAAAGTTCCACTGAGCTGTAATAGTAATAATTGTAATAATAACAACAACAGCAATTCTACAACTACTGATAACAACAACAATAATAATAGTAGGAGTAGTTGTTATTGTCATTATTGTTATTATTGTTGTTGTTGTTGTTGTTGTTGTTGTTCATTATTATTATATACTTTAAAAAACAAGTTACTTACGCACACAAACATACATAAAAAAACAAAATGCATACATAAAACGAATATTGAAATATTACAGAAGTATGAATTCAACATAAGCAAAGAGAAACAAGGAATAAACAACAGAGTACTTGTTTGATGAACACTGTCATTATATTGCCACATTTCTAGACAATTAGATAAACGTTTAAAGTAACTACTGTATCAATCGGCAACTGGGAGCCTATAAAACCACTACTGGATGAGAAATAAACATTTTGTTTTGTTTTACTTTCATTTTACTTTCAAGAGAAAAAAAAAGTGACATTATTATCTAAAAGCTCACTGTTAAATGAAATGTATATCAGATAATAATATAAGATGTCCTGAACCTCAATAAAAAAATGGCAGTATGTGCTACAAAAAATACAGTTTTATATTGTTAAGGTAAGGATATTAACTATGAATATATCACCACAGAAAAGCTAAGCATCCAGTTATTACACTGAATAGATCATTGTAAAAAGTCTATATAGTTTTGTTTAGCTAAGTAGTGTATCATATGCTGCTAATCTGGAATTATTTAATAATGTGTGGTCTTTGTCCTATTATACCAGCTAAACTATAGTTTACAATAAAGTTGGGCATACTTTTGTTTTATTAAAGAGGCTTCTTGGGGCCCTTAGTAGGCTAATACATGTCAGATTAGGGTTAGTGTGCTTTAAAATAAATTTAAAAAAACAAAACAAACAGAACTGTTTACACTCTTAAAATCAAATTTGCAGCATTACTGTACGTTACTGTAAAATGTTGTCAGTCTTTGGAAATAATTAAATCCCTCTGCCTCACAAAACTGCCTTCAAATAATAGCCGATTTATAGGAACCAGCCTAAAATGTTTGCTACATATTATTAGATACTGACAACTGAAATACAAATGATCTAAGAGTAAATATTCAACTGAAGATGTATTGCCTTTTGTACACAGAAAATCGCAACTCACCACATGCATTATTTAGTTATTTGTTTCGTTTTTTATTAATAAGCTTCGAATCTAAATTTCTTCTCTGAACTTCCGTTACAAACGTCTGACGAAGGTGGAACTAACTTCAGCGATGGTCGTCATCCTCAGCCTGTAGGGCGTGTCAGCTGCGGACACGATCATCCCACAGGTAGAGGGCGCGCTAAAGACTGTTTGAAAGTATATGACGTGGGAGAGCCGCTCTGTAGTTTATATTCGTTGTTTTGTTGTCATGGTAATCAGAAGCGCCCCCCCCCCCCCCCCCCGTCAATACCAGCTGTTTTGATTCGTTTTAATCGGCACACGGTTAAAATGGTTAATGTTGTTTTGTAGTTTATTTTTGTTTGTTTTGTTTTCCACGTTTTTATTTATTTATTTTTTTTTATTGAGGGCAGTTAAAACATGATTACTTGAAAGTATAACACAACTTTTCACACCCAGACAGAGATTATTTCATTTAAAAAATTGCATTAAAGTTATAAAGTTAAAGATTAACATAGTAAAAATTGCTGAACTTTCCCCTTTTAGTGGGGTCTCATTTGTTTTAGGTTTCCTGTTTATGTAGCCTATCATCATATGATTTATTACCCATCTTATTATACGTATTTGTTATTTTACGCATTATAATATGCTACATGTAGAGCTGCTCCAATGGCAAAGTTACTTATAAAAGTAGGCTATAATAATTATATAAGTATAGTATAGTATAGTATAATTCATATTTAGCTACGAGTACAAATGAGGTCAGTCAGTTGTTCGGATTCTACGTTGCTATAAATTCTTTCACGTTGTCTCAAGTTGGTATAAATATAATAATAATATTAAAGGACACGTTTCAAGTCTGGGTTTCCCTGTCTGTCACAGCTGAGACGCAGCTTTAATCCCCTCATGACCTCTCTGTGCTGGAAAGCTGAAGGACTGCGCAGGAGCTCGGGAGCTGGAGAAACTTTGAGCACCTGAATTCTACAGGTGATTGAACCGGTGTTTGATCATGGCGGAGCCGAGGACCACCCCCCCTGTGGTCCGTTTGGACCTGAACAACTTTGACCTGGCCCAAGCAGAGAGGAGTCGGTATGTGTTAACCAGTCCGCGCTCCCTGGAGTCCTGTGCGCGGCTCGGTATCAAACCTGTTCAACTTCTGATTAAATCACTAAACGAGTTGATTGCTGAGCAGAAGGACTCGCCCTTTGAGGCGGTGAGAGTTATGCATGAATCCTACGAAAGGGAGAGAATGAAGCTTCTACAAATGTGCCGAGAGGAAAGGGAGAGGATTATCCAGGTGACAGGGGACAGGTGGCCAGGCAGAAACAAAGTCTCAGGCCTGGAAGTCAAACTGAAGGATCACTCCGTGCAGAGACAGTCCATCCCATATGCAGATCTGTGCCTTCAAGGGAAACCTGTTAGCATGTCCTCCTGTTCTGCTGCTAGTCACAGAGACCCAGACAGGAGCACGGTCTGCAGCTTCAGTCTGGGAGAGCTCACACACTCCTCAGCTACTGAGAGGAAACTGGACAAGCTCACCAAGGACATCAAGAAGGAGATGTGTGTCACAGTGTCAGAGAGAGACCGCAAGATAGCAGCTCTCATGCTCGTGAAGCACCAGGAGGAGCAGACTCGCCTCAAGCTCTGTCAGCAGGAGGAAGAGCAACGAGAGGAGGCCCGAAAACAGGAAGAGGACCAGCGGGCTCAGGCAGAGAAAAGGAGGAGGAAACGACTGAAACAGAGTATGAAGCACTGGCATGAAGAGCTGGAGGCCCGCAGGAGGCTGAGGGAGCATCAAGAGGAAGAGAAAGTGGGGCAACTCAAGCAGGAGGTGCTGCTGCAAGAAGACCGCTGGAGGAGGCTGAAAGAGGAGGTGGAGGCACAGCGCAGAGAAAAGATGGAAGCTGCACAGAAAGAGGCAGAGGGGCGCAAACGCTACCAGGAGAAGCTGCTGAGAGAGAGGCAGGAGGTGCAGAGAAGGGAGCAAGAGAAGGAGAGAGAGGTAGCAGTGGATAAGGAGCAGAAGGCCAGGAGGAGCAAAGTGCTGCTGGAGAAGAAGGAGAGGAAGAGGCTGCAGGAGGAAAACCACAGGGAGCTTCTACGACACATCCTGCTGAAACAGCAGGTGGAGCAGCAGGTGGAGGACGAGGAGGCACAGATGAAGAGCACCCTTGAGAAGAAGCTGCAGCACTCCTGTGAGAAGCGTGCCCAGGCTGTAGAGGATTGGATGAGGGAGCTGCATGAGCGGGGGGCCCGGGAGGGGGAGCAGATTCAGAGAGCGCAGCTGAAGGCCGAGCTGCAGAGCGTCCAGCAGCTCACACACAAACAGATGCTGGTCCAGCTGAGCCAGCGTCGCATGGAGAGAGCCGCCCTGAACGCCTCGGCCCAGCTCAGGAACAGGGTTCAGCGGACACATCAACGCAACACACACAGGCAGATCTGCCACCAGAGGCTCAGAGAGAGGATGCAGAGAGAGGAGGAAGAATTGAGGAAGGTCCGAGAGAGCTGCATCTTCCTGAAGGAGTGGAGGAGGGAGAGGCTGCGGAGACAGCGAGAGAGAATACAGGAGGAGGCGCAGACGCTGGCTCGGGCCTCCTTTCACATGAGGGAGCGAGTGAGACAGCAGATACACAGACGGACCTTTGATCAGATGGCTCTGGAGGCTCAGCTGGCTGCCTCCATGATCCGCATGAAACTATGAAAGATTTCCTCCCATTCTGACTTCAGAAAGACTTAAAGCATCACATCACATCAGCAGGCAAAAACTGTGAGAAGGATGTGCCATACGAGTTAATTTGTTATAACCGGGGTCCTATGAATAAATGTTGGGGCCCCGAGCTGCACAGGGGGCTCTGCAACATGCTGTGGATCATTATCGTGTCAGAGCTGTTTTCACAGGGCTCAACATCTCTAGCTCAATGAGGGACGTGCAGAATAACAGCAGTGATTTTAGGAGTGTAATGACTCACAAAATCAGTGCGATTGTGCCTTATATTTTCCATTAACTGCCGTTCGTATTGAGTGACCCAACATGACACTGTGCAGTATTACAGTCCTATCTTACAGGTGAGATGTGGTTTATTAGGTCAACAGGTAGTCAGGGGGGAAAGGTCGAGTTTTTAGCCTGTGGAAAGCTGAGCAGTGCAGGTGAAGCCTCCAGACCAGAGAGCGAGGGGTTAAGTTGTGGTCTGTAGCCATTGGGGTGCTTGTGGGCTGACATCAGTGTTTTGAGTTTGATATAACAGCCATTAGCAGCCAGTGGAGTGCAGATAAGAGAGCAGGGCCTATGGAAGAATTTCGGGAGGTTGAAGATGAGCCAAGCTGCAGCGCTGTGGACGAGCTGCGGGTGTAAGAGGCCACAACACTGGTTAATGTTCAGCTCCTCACCATTGTGCTGACTTGTGTCAGTGTCCATTCATATCACGTCTCACTAGAAGCTTTTTAAAACAAACTTTGCATATGAATCTGGATGGATTTGTAGTAGAATGATATTTGTAAATGTAGAATATAAACAGCTGTTACTGCTTCAGCACCTGATTTCAAATCTCTTCTGTTCTGGACCATGACAAATGGAGAGAAATTAAATTAAGCATTAGTGGTGTGATGATGTATAGAATAGATGATGTTTTATGTATATTTCTTTATTTCTTATAACTTAATAGTATTTAATAAATTAAACTTCAAAGTGCAAAACGTCTTAATCTTGACATTTTGTTTCTGTGTCTGTATTTAACTCTGATGGATCTTCTAAGTCCTGCTAGGCAGGTGGTTGATAAAAGGCAGGTGCAACATGACACTTCACCATTAAATATGGATTAGCATCAGATAGTTTACGTCTGCATCAAAAAATGTGTTGTGTGGGGAAAACTGAAAAGAGCACAACATTAAGCAAACAGCCATCAGAACATGAGCAGACATGTTTTTATTTCATATAAACATTCGCAATCACTAAAGAACGAACAGACAGGAATCATCAAAATGTAGATTACCCTAATTTTTGAAATGACAAAAATTCAGTGAGACATTTGTGATTGGAGGAACCCGCTTGATCATCCCAGTTATGTACAGTACTTGTTTCTGTCTGACTCACATAACATCTAACAGATGTAAAGAGCTGCTGGATTCTTACAGATCTTCCACCACACACCCGAGAGGCTTCGTCAGTTGTACTGGTAAAAAGTCTCACCTGCGAACCTATAAAACCAGTCATACACAAATATTTCACATCCTCTCTCTAGGTAATTTGTTCTATTGCACATTAATAAGCTGAAAGTCTGGACCCGTTTTCAAGCTCCTGACTATACAAAAAAAATGCATGACCTAGATCTCTTATTGTTTGAATAACCTGTTCCTGTAAATCTATCCAGTTACAGGGATTTCACCGCTGTCCATGCCAAACTCCGCTGAGGACAATAAATTAGCTATCAGATTCTTACCTCCTGCCAAGCTCTTTTAATACACTAACGATAGTTAGATTCAAAGGAAGTTTCACTGAAAACACACCACGCTAACTGCTCTTCCAAGGCTTTTTTTTGTCCTCTCCAAACATTGTGCCATACAAGTAGTTTACACTGTAGAGTGTATTATACAGGTGCTCACAGTTGTCCTTTCAGGTGTGGTGGCACCGTGATCTTTGCACAGTTATTTAACTTCCCTGACGTTCCTCTCTCAGTCGTCATGCAGGCCGAGAGCCAGCACCATCGGGAGCCCGACCCCGAGGATGAGAGTGAGGCTCTCCAGGAGCCCCAGGTGTCGCTGCTGGTGGGTCTCAGCTCCAGTGTGCTGCTGGAGGTCAGAGGATGGCTGGCCTGGTCTGCTGCTGCTGCTGCTGCTGCTGCTGCTGCTGCTGATCTCTGGGAGAACGTGCACTGTGGCCACGTAGAGGAAAGTCCCAGCTGAGAAGAGCATCCCCACACCTGTTGCACTGAGCTGGTTCTGAGATGAGCTGCCGGACTGCAGATACAAACACATCAAATCAAATAACACCAAACAAACCATTGGACTGAAACTGTATAATACTTAGCTGCTCTCTTACTGCATGTAATATGAAGTAAGTGGTGATGGCAACAACAGGTGATGCGGCTGAAAAGGCCAGCAAATGTCCCTGAATGTACTTCTTTTCAAGGCCTGCATGCATCAGAAAGGAGACCAAACCGAAAGCTGCAGGCGCCTAGGAGAAAAGACGTTTGTCAGCTCTGCTACATTTTGTTTGTGAGCAGTATTGCTGGATGTTTCACTGCAGCGTTCTCTCAGGGAAACTCACCTTGTGTAGAATCACAGCAAAAAATACTATGACTTGCACTGTCACTTGACCCGTGGCCACAGCAGCACCCAGAGCAAAGCCATCAGCTATATGTAAATGAAAACATTGTTAGTGGTCACAACAATCTGCTTCCTCCATGGGTGTCTGTGCCTCCAAAAGCCTCCAAGCTACGATTTCAACTCAAATCATGTCACTGGAAACATAAAAGACTCAAACAGTGAAGGAATCACATGCTGAGTCACATGAGGACTTTAACAAACTCCACTGCTTTGTTGGGAATTTTCCATGCTTGTGGCATGGCATTCCTTGAAACATTTTGTTTACCTTGGGAAAATACAAGTCTATAAAAATGTAAAGTAAATATTTTGCTGTATAAATACCTGCAGCGTGTATAACCAGTCCCAAAGTGGCTGTGATGCCCGCACTGTTCGGCAAACGAGTCGTTTGGTCTGAAATGAGACATTGCACATGTTGTGGTGATAACGAAACACTACCAGTGAAAAGCTTCAGAACACCCACATTTTTCCAGTTTGTATAGGAATTTAAACAGTTCAAGTCCAGTGAATAACGTTAAATGGTACAAAGGTAAACTGTTAGCTAAAAAGATAAAAAATATATAAAGAGGTTTAGGTCCCACAAAACTGAAAAATGTTTTCCAGGGATTAAGACATTGGTTTATTTACAGCTTTCCTGCAGCAATGGAGGCAAATGAGGCCTTGAAATGAATGCTAGGTACACAGGTTGATGACCTCATCAAAATCTTTATCCTTCTCTTGTTGTGTGCTTTAATTTCAGAAACACTCACACATTAGTAATAACTGGAAAGATGGAGGTGGTCTACATGTGGAGTTGACATTCTGCAAAAATGAAGCTGGTACTAGAGTTCTGCCAACTTGCCACGCATGGAGATGTAACTTCCGATCTGATCCACCACAAACATGAATGTGAAGCCGAAGGTTAAAGCCACTCCGATGAAGAAGCGGGATGGAAGGCCTCTCTCTGTGGAGGTTGCATTTTTCTCACTGCCATTCAGACCAGGCGGCACATCGGAGTTGGAGGATGCTGCAGAAAGAAGATGAAGGACAGGGTGAGCTATTTGATCTCACCCCACATAAAAGAGTACAAGGTAGAGAGGCATGCATTTAAATGAGTGAGCCCCTTTGATCCCCATACGCCTCATCACTCTTTTCAAAGGGTTACAATCAAACACGGATGTAAATGTTGTGGATGAGGATGGCGTGGATTGATCAGTTGGCAAGACGACCAAGGAAAGGGGCTGCCGGGTCCTGGTTCAGCTCATGTTCATGTTTGTATTTGCTCACCTCTCCATGACTCCTCCAGTAAGCCCACTCCCTCTGGGATGGTGATAGCCAGCGCGGTCCCACACAGGAGTCCTGCCCCCAGGATGGAGACAAACTGCAGGCTTTTCTAGAGAATTCACACATGACTCCAGCTGATCAGAGTGAACCAGTGATTTATTTCACAGACAAAACCGTTTCTCAGATTTCCATGAAAAGAGGCAAATGTCATCTATGTGGTATTTTATGTTCTATGCTGCTATCCTGGCCAGGTCTCTCTTTTTTTTTTTATCTCAATGGAACTTCCTGGTAAAAATAAAGGAAAAACAAATGTATATTCTTTTATATAAATAATAATATTCTGCGGTGTATCGGGGGCCACACATGAAGATCAACACTGCAGATTAAAATAAAGTTTGATGCCTCCAGTCACTGTGACATCGAGACTGAATCATTTCAGGACCGTTTCCGCAAGGAGGAGTTGAAATGAAAGAAAGCAGACTCTTACCTCAGACAGTCTGAACAACAGTGGGATGAATCCGAGTAAAAAACAACCAACAAACATCGCAACCGATATAAAAGTAACAGCCAGCCCTCCGTCCATGACGACGACTTCTGTTTGTAACACAAGTGGTGACTCGGTTTGCCGATGTGCTACATGTTAGTGTTGTATCCTGCTGAAATCTGACAGTCTGCTCTCATGGACACTGTGGGTTTTATGTGTTGGATTATAGACGAGATAAGAGCCATTCTGCTTTTCCACGTCGCACCTCGCTCTCTCGGCTCTTCTGCACCACAGCTGCACTTCCCTCCCAAGCAGCACCCAGTGTCCGACACCGAGAACTGCATCCCCGCCCCTGCCAGCCTCCGGCCCTCCAATCATCTACCTCCGATCTGCAGCACCAAGTAAACCCAGACCAAGTAAGGCTGCAGCTGCACAACCTCTGGGTGTACTGAACTCAACAGTACAAGCTTTTACTCCATATATTCATTTCACGTTTCGTGTGTGGGAAGGAAAATGTGTTGTTGCTGTTGAATTGAAACTCTTCAAGTGGACAGACTTGATTAAATACAGATTTATTGTTCAAAGAGCTGGGGGGAAGCAGATATACAGTATATATGTATATACATATATATATCTGTTGTACAGACGGCCCTTTGAAAAGGATGAAAAAATGAGACAGTCAAATGCTGAGATCTGCTATTGTTACTCTTCCTATCTAGAAAAATGTAAAACTAAAAAAAGCAAAGCTCACAAAAACACATTCTAGCTGTGCACAGTTTTGAGACACAGAAACGTTTTACTGCCCATTTTTAACACAAAGTAGAAACAAGCTGATAACTTCTATTAATAGTCTTTGACTGTTGGTGACAAAAAACAATGCATCTATTTCCAGTTAGTCCCGCTGTCTATACAGATCTTATGAAGATAATATAAAATCCATCACGAGGATCGTAACTAGCAAAAGACTGCTACCTGGAAATCATTGCAACCATCAGACTGACAAATGAAGATCTGTACTCAAATGAAAAGCCATAACATGGGACAGGACACCAGTTAGTTTTGTTGTAGTATAAAACAAGTTCTGGTTATCTTAGTGAACCATCCTTTCGAAGCTGTTTAAATACAGCCATCACACTTTTATTACTTTAGCCACTTTCAACTTACCAAAAAAGTTGTGGAATTAATGTACATTCAGTGTTTTAAAAACTGAAGTTGTTAGACAAGATGAGATTTTTAAGCATCTCCCTCGGAGCTGGACAGTATGTGTTATTTTGACAGAACACATTCAGAGATTTCAAGATATCTCAGAGGTATAAAAATGAAGAGGTATAAAAAATAAAATCACCTTATCATGACCAGAAGAGCACCAGAGTCAATGGTGTCTGACAATTCTCTTGTTTTTACCATAATAATATACCCATATGTAGTGCTAAAATACCCATGGACAAATTATGGAAACAGTTTAGGTTCACCGTTGTCGTTGTCACACCCATATGGGGTGTGCCCTTCTCTGTCAGTCATATAAGTGAAAGTAAGATTAGTGCACATTTCCCACAATGGCTCTCTGAGCAGCTGGATAATACATTTTTTTAATATTATGGACCAATGATAATAATTGGCCCATAGTGACAGACTGTAGTGGTTCTTTGTCTGCAGCACTTTGCCTTGCTTTTTCAACAATCGTCTTTATGTTTAATGGGGCAGCTCACAGTGTACAGAAAAAAGAGGCTTCTTAAATCCTGAGTAAGGTAATAACTGCATGGGCACTGTGTTTCACATGAGAATTTGTTACTTGGTGTTTGCTCTGTTAAAGCAGATATTTGTGTCTGAATGTTGTTGAACCTGAAAAGAAGCTGCTTCACATGGCTGAGGCAGATCAGGAAAATGTTGTAGTGCATCCCTATTTCTCTGCCAGAGGCCTTACAGAGCTGGTCGGTGGATCTGCAAATGGAATGTACAATTGTGGGGGGATATGTAAGTACTTCATAAAAACAACATAATGAATATATTTTCTATTTTGTTATCAATGGGTGATTGGGAGTGGGGGTGGCGACAGTGTTCAATATCATACAGTTAAGGTTTGAACATGAGTATGACAATAAATAGAACTGGACCACTGGTGTAACTGCTAAACTTTCTTGTGTGGTCTTGCCCAAGATTTGATATGTTATCCCAAAAACGGCGCAGCTGAGTTCACCAATCTAAAACTCGGCACTGAGTACTGGCAAAATGGGAAAACGTAACAATGCTCAATGACAGCTGGAACTTACAGTATGCTACCTACACCATGACGCATCTACACAAAACATTGAAGAGGACCTGACAGAGGGCTGAGTGGTAAGATATGGATTACCTCATTCATAAAACTAGCAGTAGCCACCTAAACTGAATGCTAATTCGAAAATCTCTACATACATATGTAAACATGGGAAAAAAAGATAACAATGAGAACAACATATAAAGAGAACTAGTCACAATGAGTATCTCTGAAACTGACTCAGAAAACCCCCCCAAAAGGCCTTTCTCTCCATCCTCTGAGCCACACAAAAGAATCAGCAGGGTCTTGGCCTCCTGTCCTTCTGCAGCAGCCGTGCAAGGATTGTCCCCTAATGGGGGCAGCATCAGTAGCAGCAGTCCTACAGCAGTACCAACAAAGGCTCAGGGACTGAATGCCAAAAATTATCATTATCAATGTAGTGTACCAAGAGATGAATTAGCCTCTTCCACAGTTTAGGGATGTATCAAGCTTATTAACATTTAAAATTCCATGCCTACAAATAAATACCATGTCAAACAAGGTTATTTCACAAATCTAGAGTTTTGTAGCAGTAGTGTCAAAGCGTCCAGGAGTGTTAGTAGCAATGATTTTTTTTCTTTTTTTTCTGAAAGGCTTCTATGGAATTGGAAGAAGTTTTGAGACCACCATATCTGCACAGAACAAGCTACCTGCTCGTGTGGAAAACTCTTCTCTTGCTCTCCTCTCTTATAAGCTGCTTATTCAGGGGAAGCATCTAGTGCAGACAATTAGAGATACTGGCAAAAGGATTATGGGAAAATCCCTCCACCCTTTGCAATTGAAGGCATGCTGTACTACAGTACCATGGTGAAACTCGAGCTTATCGGACAGGTCCTCTCTTTGAAGTGCAATATGTTAAGGAAATACAGACAGAATACTCCCCTTACATGACAAGGCAAAAATATTCATTTGTGCATTAGTGTCTTTCTTTCACGGGTCCATGTGTAGTGTTTCAGGATGTGCCTCAGCTACATCGGAGCAGAAAGACGTTGCTGCCCTTACACTGTCAAGAGTACATCCCTTCTGCAGGTGCACAGAAGATGTGGTTTGATGAGACCCAGTGTAGGAAACGCAAGAGTCCTTGAGCAACAATCCATTAAATCCTTAGTAGACAGTGTGCTTATGTTAGTGTGAAGTCCCTCGATGGAGGTTGAGATGCTTTGGAGAACTGTTGGTTCAGTTCCTAGTTTAATTCACATGTTCAGTGCACTCCTCAAGTTAACTTAGGGGATTTTTTAAAGTCCGGACAGTATCACTGATGCACTTCATTATCAATGAGGCTGTCCTCACCAGACTGGAAGTCCTCATTCAGGCCATTTTCAACATTGATTATTTCCTCGTCCTGCGAGGACCCCTGGCCATCGTCCTCGCCACTGCCTGAGCCAGCCTCCTCTGAATTTGGGTCTTGAAGTACCTGAGCAATGTACATTTGCTGTAGGGGAGAAAATGAAATAAAACACAATGTTAAAGTCTGAATGCAAGTTCATATTACAAAAAAGGTTGTTTATCTCTTTGTTCTGTCAAATCTTTGGTCTTAGTAGAGTTTTTGTGTTCTTGTGTACATATGGAACATCTGATTGACTTTGTACTTCATGCCTTGTGACATAGCTCAAGTCAAAACTTTGGATAAATTAAGTCACTTTTGCATAGGAACTAAAAGTGTGTAACCCATGTTTTCCTTTCTTTTTGACCCCATGGTCACCCCCCCCATGGCCATGTTTCTTTTCACTGTTTGATGCTGAGGCACATGCTGATATTATATAAACATGACTGAATACATACTGCTGCCCTGTTAGCGGCAGAAGCGCACACTGGACGTCCATTCTCCAATCCATCAATCTCCTGGGTGTCAATCTGAGACAGAAAACACACATTTAACACAAGCAGCTGAATATAAAGCCTGTGTGAAATACTGGCATTAAGAATTCAGAAAACAAAAAGTGATGAATACTTGATTACCTTGTAGTTGTGAGCACTGAGATATTTAAAATGTCCAAAGCAGACGTGAGAGAGGCAGACAATGATTGTGATGATCAAAACTACGAACGTGAACATGGACGTTGCGGCTGAAAACCCTGGGGGAAAAAAAGTGGAGGGACACTTGTTTAACATGTGGTTTATGTCGGAGTGGCTTGTATACTGTAAATAAATGTGGGCATGTGTTAGGACAGTAGTGGCCTGCAGATGGAGTCCTCTTCTTACCCGAGCGAACAGTGGAGAAGAACAGAAGCCAAAAGAGACAGAGAATAGGAGCAGCCACCACTTGGTTGACAGCTCCAGAATGGATCTTCTTGTCCAGTTTGGATGGCAGATAGGCGTAGTACATGTTGTACCTGTCTGCTAGGTGTTTCAGCAGCATGTACATCAGCCCTGCACAGACACAGGACAATCAGTGGAAGTAATCCAATTAGGCCTGCTGATAAGCTTCCGTATAAAGAACAGAACCACTCTATACTGCCTGCCCTCTGTATGTTCCTCCTGCAGTCATTTAATCAGCGCACTATCAAGATGTGAAACAGCAGTAACCCAGCAGGGATACTAAATGGTAGCACTCACCAAAAGGGACGATGATTGGGCAGGTGATGCTATAGGTCATAACCACAGTGAAGACACACATCATCCAAGCATAAGCTGCCCCGAACTGGAACTCATAGGCTTGGTGCTATGGAGACACGATGACAAGATATTAAAGAAAATTCTAAATCTATTGATTAACATAGTAAAAAACAAGTCCACCTTAAAATCACAGCAGAGATTCTCATTTATTATGTATTGTATGACATTAAAGTCTTGGCTTTGTGATTTTATCTGCTTAATTGTCATGTTCATATACACAACAACGAAACCATTACTTTCTCATTCAGTTTCAGAGTAGATGTTCATGTAAGAGATCACTTATTCTGCTATTAAGTTTTGAACTAATGTGTTTCACATGGACCCATGAATAATTTGAACTTGGCAAAGAACAGGGACTAACCCTTTTGACGTTCCTCCGCTCAGCTGCAGAGCGAGCCAGGCAGAGGCGGATCATGTACATGAGCAGACCCGGGATCCTCAGCAGGTCCATGGCATTTCCAATGAATGCAGACGCAATGACATAGTTCACAAAGAAGGCTCCATTGTCAGGAAGGAACACACACCTAAAGAGCAAAGAAAAAGGTCTATATCACTAGAGACTGAAAAGGACAGGCTCAAACTGAAGTAAACACATTACTGCAGAAACTAATTTAATTCCACATTAAATTAACTATATGAGACCTAGCTGCGGTATTTCTAAATGAGTTGATTATAATAATGTCCCAAACAAACTGGACTTTAAATGCTGTATATTTACAGCCTGTTCTGCTTTGTGCTAAGTGCTATGGAGTTGTATTCAACATCCATAAAAATCTGCTACTTACTCAAATCTCACTTTAGCATCTGCCAAGAATCTTTTGTCAAACAGCCAGCGGAAGAAAACATCCAAACTGCAAGGATACAAGAAAAGAGAGGAATCACCTAGTATATTTAGGGTGACGAAAATGAAGTGATGTATACATTTACATTTAATTGTATTGAAAGTAATATTTAAAAAATGTGCTATACCTGCTGAGTCCTAGGGAGGGCAGCAACAGGACCATGAAGATCAAGAAAGTATAACACTTATGCATTGTGGTCCTGTTCTCTCCTGAGCTATAAGACCAAATGAAATTTACACATTACAACAGACACAACACACTCGAACAACCTCAACATCAAATGGGAATAAAGACAATAGGACTCTGAATATGCTAAAGTGACTGACTGATTGCAGAAAGTGTGACTCATACCGGGTCCAGTGGGCTTCGAAGAAGGCAGAGTAGTAGACAATAGTAGGAAGTAAGGCAGAAAAGGACCACAGAAGGAGGGTGGGGAAGAACTGGGTGATGATTGGATTCTGGAGGACAGATCAGAAAGACATGGACATGTTGTGTCAAGAAACAAGAGTGGTGAATTCCTGCTGACTTGTGACAGCTCTGACTTAAATGCTGTTAGAGCTTATTTTGTTCTTCTCCTTCAGTGTCTCTTGAAATAATTCCTCTGTTTCATTATGGTAATGACAGAGATGCCTGAACTGAACTTTGAACACTCACATTGAGGTACTCCACTGGTTTGGTAACATTGAACTTGTCCATGGTGGAGATGATGATGGCTGGGGTGGTGAGGAAGAACAGGAGGATGAACAGGACACAGTTGATGATCAAGCAGCGGATCCACCAGGAAAATCCTCCCACTGACAGATGCTCCCTGTGGGATAAAGGTTATGTAGCGGTTAGACTGACACTGGGTGATGACCCACAGTTATGGATACAGCTGGCCAGTAAACTGATACTGCAGCTCAAAAACCGGTTTTTCATCTGGTGTGAGAAAATCTCTTCAAAGTGAACTGAAGTTCAATTATAACTCAGCGTGATATTAAGAACGTAGTAAAGAAAATGTGACTTGAATGTGTTCTTACCAGTAGACATTTTGTGGATCAGGGGCGTAGCTGACAGTCCAGTTGTGTGTGTGCAGTTTGGTGCTGAACTGAGAGCTCTTGGGCTCCCGACGACAGTGACAACCCTGACACTTGCAAGCATTAAAGTCCTTCAAAATTCTGAGAACAGATATCAACGCAAACGACACATGTTGAGGTGGGTCAAGAGGAATGTAATATGTCAATTTAAAAATAATACCACGGACACACATTCACTTATTTTACCATGTGTAAATGAACTTACATGGCAGTAATGGACTCATTCTGAAAGGTGACAAAGGCCATTCCTAAAGGTTTCCTGTTGACCTTCTCTCTCTCTTTCCTGTAGTCCTCTTTCAGCTGTCCATCCAACTTGGTGTAGTAACCCACTGCCTCCTCCTGTGAAGGACATTAACATTTAATCATTCTGTGATGTTTGTTTTTATTTTACTTTATCCTCATTGCCATCACCTTAGATTACAGTTATAGTGAATATCAGTTAATACACAGGGTTAGTATAATGATATATATATATATATATATATATATATACACACATATATATAATTTAACCAGTGGTGGAGACAATTGACCAACATTTATTTTTTAAATTGAACAAAAGGCAGTCTGTATTTTGGAAAATATGGGGTCCCTACATGAATACAATACTGAATGGCTAAACAAGGAGAAGTTGACAATGTTAATGTATGTAAGATGTTACCATCAAGGTTTTTGAGAGAGATGGCCTATATTTTATGTCAAACTGAATGATGCTGTTGTTTGCCCAATAGGGTGTTATCAGTATATGGGAGAGATGGCCAGAGTTATTTAAACAGGAATGATAGGAATCTAACAGCTTACATGTTATTAGTACTGGAGGTGTGAGTAGAACCCATAAGCTTAGTTGTACTTGCCCTGGCTGTCACTATCTGCTACTAACATTTTGATATAGGAGTAATAATTATATTTACCACTTATATTAATGTTACAGTTGTTCATAGGTAATTACCTTACCCTATGTTTCTTTTTTTTAATACACCCGTAAGCATTGGCATTTTCAAATATATTTACTACTGAAAATATGTTATCTTTGTGGCTATTGTAGGAGCAGTTGTTTTTCCTGCTTAGCCCTGCTTCTCCACGAATCAAAACTCAGCTAGATGTCTTCCTTATCTTGCTGTTAGTATCAGCTTGTAAACAAGTTTTAGGAGTGTGTAATTCTGAGATAAAGTTACGATGTTAGTCTGACCCGCTCGCAGCCTTTGATGACGCAACAGCAGAGGTGTCCACAGGGCTTTGGATTGATCATGGTGGTAATATGCTCCTTGGCCTGAAGGTCAAGGAAGAATTTCTTGTTGCGCTCTGCTTTCTTCCTGCATACAAAACATTAGCTGTGTCAAACTGAAGGAGGACTATTTCAGTGAAACAGGCTCAGGTCCTGGAGCCATTAAGACATCACATTCACACACTAATGGTTGAAACATTGTTACCTTTCAGAGTTAAGATACATCAGCCTGGCCACATCGTAACAGATCCGAGCTTCCAGTACAACACAGTTTTCATATGCATGCCTTTGAGAGAAGGACAGGGAGGGAGAAGGTGAAAGACCGGATACATTTACAGAAGTACAAATGTACAGTGCAATACTTACACATTGTTGACATCAAGGGCAGTGTATTTACAGTAGTTGACATCTCTGTACTATATTATAATAACATTAGCAAGACCAAAAATGGTGAAGTGGGTGGAGGGGGTGTTGCTCAACCGTGGAGGGGCTTTTGCAGTGGACCAAAGATAAGGTTTTGGTTAACACTATTTGGCCGAGTAGGAGTTGAGCCAAGCACCCCCTCCTCGGTCTCGACACATGACTTGCATAACCCTGCTCATCTGGCTTCTATTATGGACAATTACACATATAGGCCTGTCATTGTCTGATCCCAGCCATAAGGAAGAGGACAAACCAGCTGCTTTTAACAAGAAAAGGCATGGCTCTCATACGCCTTAATACAGTTACTGCACAGCTAAAACCCATGACGACAGTGCGGTGTAACCTTTTTATAAGAAGACAGATTTAAGCATTGAGAGATATTATCTGTGGAGCCAGGACCCCAGTGACAAGTGCTTACTCAAAGTGTTGCTTTATCTCAGTCTCCTCTGCGTATTTGGAGATCCCATTGACAAATAAAGTGCGTTTTACCTGCATGGAAGTAAAGAAAGGGAAGTAATTAGCAACAACATTCAGAACTATGTGTCCAAAAGGAGGATTTTCTGAAAGCATGCCACCCACCAGGTCATCCTCTTTGTAGTGCATCTTGGAGGTGTGCCGTCTCATGCTATACACCGTCAGTAACAGGTAGAGAAATGCAAAGGTGGTGTGTAGCCACAGTAGTGTATTACTGGAGAAATAAAGGGTAAACAGAATTTCATCAGAGGATTAGAAAGTACAACAGAGCAACAGAGTATATGCTAAATAAAGTGAAGGTAAAAGAGCTACTTACTCAGCATTCAAATTTGCTATAGTGGTTCGTCCAAAACTATAGGCATTGTTTTCTGTATAAAAATAATAATAATAATAATATTAATAATAATTCATTGCCACGTATTATATTGTACTGCACTCCAAATAATACAGCAAGGAATGTGGGACATGGTTTATTTTGGTACAGAAGTAAAAGGACATTTTGTTAGAGTAGAGTAATTTCCCCATTAACTACACAAAATGAAAAGTATGCTTTCATAGAAGGCAGAGCAAACTCGTGACAAAAGATAAGAGACGAAGAAAAAAAGACAGGAATAATAAATTCCTGATAAATGATAGAGGCATGATAAATTATGCATTTTAAGGGCAGGTAATTTTATATGGAAGTAAAAAACTCGATTACAGCTGCAGGAAGGAGTTCGGCACCCAGGCTCCATGTTGAACCATTTAGTCACACAGGAAAAAAAAAAGGAAATTGAAAATTCTTTGTATTTGAAAATTCTCAGATTTGTCTGAATCCAAGTATATTTCTTACAACATATTTATTTGGTGTTCTTATTATTTTACAGAATAAAAGCATGGTGCTGTACAGTTGTGTACATAATATAAATATGTAATTTATATATAATATAAATAATATGTTTTTTTGTCTGTTTTTTGTGCTAGAGTAGATGGCAAAGTTTTGTATTATCTGTACATGGGAAGGCAGATTTCTTCATCCGACAGAAAAAGCACAAAGACAGATTAGAAGGAAAGAGGAAGAAGAAAAGAGACCATCAAAAAGAAAATATAAACAAGCTAAAACAAACATACAAGGATCCACTGGTAGTTCATTCCAATCAACTCACCAAGCAGGTTTCCCGAGAAGTTAACGGGCAAGATGATGCCCACAGAGAGCACGCCCACCACTACCAGCAGGCCAATGATGTGTCGCTGAAAGGACAAATAATGCACTGCATCCTCACCACACTTCTCCCTTATCTCCTCATCCCTACAGAGAGAACACACCAACAAAGTCACTGATTTAAGAGCAATTCAAAGCAGAAAAAGTGTAATATCCATTTTAATCAGTGTTACACCAATTTCTCTTTTCTTCCAACATGGTGTAAGTAACTTGACTCACTTGATGCGGAAGATAGCAGTTAGCCAGGAGCAGAAACCCTGAGAAAGAAGACAGCAGAGAGCTTAAGGTGCTGTTCCAGTTTTCACATGCAACATACAGTATGTCCTGCACGACAGAACATCTTATTTTATCCTATAAGAACAATAACACACTTACGGTGTCTCTCTGATCAATGTCCACAGAGCTTGAGACTGAGGTGAGCCTTTCATAGCGTTCAGGTGTCTCTGATGTCATGGCAGAGGCCACACTGTGTGTAGAAAACACAACACATTGTATTTGCATGATGTTACACAACTACCAAACATCAGAATGAACCACAAGGGGATGTTAGTTCTTTGCCCTTCATGACAGTGGGATTACCAACAGTATGGAAAGTTGACAAGACAAAACACACACAAACACACGCCCTGAAATGGACTGAAGAGAGTCACCCCTGTTTACCCGGCGTGGGCTCCACACAGGATTTGATTTGGTAAACCAGTCAACCGTAGGAACACTCTCTGCAGCCACATTTCATGCAGCGTTAGGAGTAAGGAGTCTACTTTACACCATCACTGTCAGGGGAAAGGTTGTGATAAAGATAGAAGGTAGCGCTCTAGTCAAAAGAGTATTCACCAAGAAAACAACACAAACCCAGTGGTCATCAAGAGGCAGATTTATGGAGAATGTCCAGCAGAGCCACAGGTTCTCCTGGACATAATACAGCTTCAAGCCCTTATCATTTACTGTATACACATTTGACCTCAGGGAGATCATGTCGGTTCAATTTCTACATAACTGGAAAATATGAAGAGGCCCGTGCTCTGCTGGAATTCGAACATTGGTTCAGTGTTGAACACTACATGAAAGGATGATGTCAGCCAGGGCTCTAAGAGATCTTTACTGGAATGAGGAGAGAACCTGCGGTTCTAAGCCACCATCAGTCCTCCTCTCCCACATTGCTGTGGGGAGGAAGGGCTCATCTCAGCTCTAGTAGACAGGATATACTGTAGGTGCACCATGTAAGGGCCTGTCTATGAACAACCACAGATCAGGGAAGTATTACCTCTCCCTGTAAGCATCCTGTCTGTGCGGCTCATGGGGTGCGCTCAGACAGAAGAAGAAGTCTGTGCTTCATAAAGAGGTCAATACACAGATTAGCACACACAGATCTGATTAGGATAGTGAGAGAGGACAGGGACACCCAACAGCAGAAGTACAAGAGTGGCAATGAGAGGGAGAATAATTAGGAGTCTGGCACTGGGAAACGCCTGGAGAAGGAAGAAAAAAAAACCCTAAACCATCAAGAGTGAAAAACAGACTGAGAACCATGGTGGCCTGGGCAGAGTGGACAAGAGTTATGAGTTAGCTTAACTACAGAGAGGAAAGGAGAGAAGAAAAAGGCAGTGAGTCTACAATATGGAGATATAACATACTATTCCCGATCATCCAGGCGACTGTACCGTTGATCCATTCGTCTGGTAAAAAGAGAAGCAAAACAAAGCCATTCAGCTCAGTTAAGAGGAAATGGCCCTGTCGGCCAGTACGGGTGCTGTTTCAAAGAAAATCTGGGGAGGCATATTACACTACAGGCATACCAATGAAGGTTTCTGTTCTTTCTGGTATACATTATCCTGCCAGATAATTGCATTTATGGCCTATGATTTGATAATAACCCCTTTATTCATTTGAGTTGAGAGTCAAAGCTTATGAAGCTGGAGCCACACACATATCAAAGTTTTATCCCATTTTCAGATGATTAACTGTGTTTCCAAATAAGGAAACATTCACATATCAGAATTTACAAGAATTTAAAAGACAGACAATGATCTCGAGTCAGCACAGGGTCATGAGACAACAAACTACATTTCCTGTGTGTTACAAAAGTGTCCCATGCTGCCACCCCCCTCCCATCCTCCCACCATGCTGCAACCCCACTCTCTGCTCACATGCAGCTGCAAAAATAGTGTAGCTGCAACATCACACAAGCACAGCAGGGGGATGTAGGTGATGGAGCACCGTGTCATGTACTTTTCAGGGTTCACAGTCAAATAGGTCTGTAGCGATGTCTCATCTCCCTCTCTCCCAATTTTGATCAGTCCTTTTGTTTCATCTCATGATGTAGCACTTTAAAACGGAGCAGAAGAATCAGCCCTTGTTAACGGGCTGCTCCCAAAATTTTCTCTTAATTCGATCAGTGTGTAGTCAGTCACAAATTATCCCAATATATCTGGCAGGATATCATCACACATTAGTGGGGAACTACAGTGCATGGGGTTTAGATGCAGACAGTGGTTTTAAAGTGGTCTGGGAAATGGATCTAATGGGGTTTTTATTTATAATTGATAAGTTACTAATCATTCTTCATTTCTTCCTCCATTTCAGACTTATTCCAACAGCAGCCTGGCCTTTCTATTTCAAAGTGAATAAACAATTGTGACAATGCATGAAAATGTCAGTATGCTTTATTGCTATTTAAAGGAAAACTGCTGACGCTGACTTCCTGTCTGGTGCTCCATCCTTGTGATGTCTACTTCTGTTGAAACACACCCACAGAACAAGAATACAGGATTTTTTTCAGTGTTAACTAACATCCAGAATGAACAGCCACCAAGTGCCAGACACTGATAAAACTTATCTTTGGCAGATAAATCAATAAGGGTCAACAGCCACAATGGCTTGTACCTTCTGAGACACTACCATTTGAATGCTGACAAGGCTGCCATAGCCACCCTTTAGTGTAAGCTGTTTTTTGCCCCTACTGACCACCATACACTCTATAACTATAGACAAATCACATTAAATTCCAAAGTTTCATCCACGCTAATGCATTTTTGTTTTACAAATTCTCACCTCTCCTACGTTTACTCCTGGCATCCACACAACTGTGGTGTTTTCAGCCCCTAAAACTGAGACTTCTGGAAACCCTGTTTGAAAACTCTGGGATTGCATTTTAGTCTGGACGGAGACTTTTGGAGACGATGACAAAGAAATATCGCCTCTTGATTGGGTCTTTTTAGTCACAACCACCAGTGGTGAATGCAACGTGGATAACAAATTTCAAGCCTTACTGACAATGTTGTCTTTGCTAGAAGCTGTTGTGTAGTTAAATTCTTCTTTGCTGTTCCCTGTTCGTAATATTTTCTGCAACTAACCAACTGGAGAGTGGACAATCTGCTTGCTGAGGTAATCAATTATATTGAACAGTAATTTCCTCTGCTAAAAAGAATTGTTTTGCCTTAATACATCATCTGGAGTTTAAGTTAACACAAAGTACAAATAACTGATTGACACTTTACAATTGATTATTTTAGCAGATTAATATTTTTGGAAGGTAATTTAGGTTAGCATCTCTTGGCCTGTGAGCCAAACAATTAACTTTGGACAAAGATATCTACCAAATACTAACCATTAACCATCACTGTGAATTCAACATTTGTTACTTGTACAAAGAAATTGTGATGTTAACATATCAAATTTCAGCCATAATTGATATATCAGTGCATGTTGGCCATAATGTTACATGTCATACATATTGTTACATGGCAAAAAACCTTGGTACTGGACCTTCCAGTCTGGACCAATGTGTTCTAATTACCTGTCAGCATCGGTCACCAAAGCAAGGCGCCCGTAGTCCCATGCTACTTTTCTCAAGATGGAGAACACAAACAGCAGCCCCTATAAGTACAGAACAAGGGCTGTCAACATCTCCAGTTCCTTTATTTACATTACAGAAACCTACTGAACAAAGGTTACATAACTGCTTGAAGGTGTTTATCAATTAAGAACACATTCCTGGAAGTATTTCACCTCAGTTCTATGAGTAATGAAGATAACACAAAACACAAAACAATGAAGGGCTAGCACTGCATCATGAATAGGATATTTTGATGAATGGTGCAAAAATTTACTCCTCAGCTGGAGTAACTCGGCACTCCATTGGGCACAGACAAAGACTCACCAAGAAGCACATAAAATCAAGGGCAAGGACGGTTGGTACCCCTCCAAAAGGCAAGCCCTGGAGTACAGTACTGCGAATTCGGGCTGAGTAACAGTAGTCCTTGGTGGAATTGGGCGTGGGCGTCGGGCAGCTCTCCGAATTGGAGCATCCTTCCACTCCCCAGATGGCCATTATTAATATCAACACTCGATGCATCACTCTACTGCAGCATGTTGACAACCTGTAAAGAAACGGTAAAAGCTTTATAACACTTACTATGCTGATTATTACTATTCCATTCGAGCCATATTGGTCACGCTGTATGGCTCTGTCATTGGTAAAATTCTGAAGAGTACCACCCTCCAGTAAAAAAACAGAAATGCAGAGAAGATAGAAATGACTGGAAACTTATATTTGCTGCCCCTTCCTACTGTTGCTGTTATTTCTGTCTAGTCATTAGTCACATGTTCTGCTGTTGCTTTTGACCACATGCGTTGCAACTTAAATCTGCTCGTTTTAAATCACTGTGCACTTTCTGTTCCTTCTTCATGGCCAATATATGTGTCAATGACACATAGTTAACTTTGGTCTGAGTTGAAGAAAAATAACTGTAGTAAAATGAAAGTGCAAATACCAACCAGCAACACCGAGAGACATGTTGCTAGCGAAATGACAAATTTTAATTTCAAGTCCAATATTCTCTCTGACTCTGTCCGCCAACAGCGAAATAAACATCTGCCTTAAGCTTGCAAGATGTTCAAATGTCTTCAGCGGCCACATCCGTTTTTTCTCAGGCAGACAACGTACACTCAGCTTGCCTCTGCTGGGTACAGCCATTTATTGGGGTTTGATGAGAACAGTCTATATTTGGGTTGTACGATGAAAACAACGACCTAAAAGCTGCAGAGCAGTTGAAAATTCAGAGAAACCCTATCTAATTACAATTGGTCATTTAACTCTTGATGCGGGTTTAGGAGTCGGGTGTGTCTAACTCTAACAAATCAGACTTTACAGTGTGGCTTGTTGAAATATCTTTAAATTTTCTAACTTTACTCTCTTCCTTCCAGTCTCTGATGCATTTCAATGAGGAACAACAAGCAGATGACCTAACAAGCAACCTAAAGGCCAATGATGGAAAACATTGACAAAAAATGAATAGTGTATGAGGGAGAATGAGTCATGAGAAATCAATCTTAACATCTTAAGTAAGCCAAGATAGTCCTTTCTCCTGCCCCAGGACAAATGAAGTGAGATATCTTGGTGAGTCCTCCTAACACCAAGGTCCACATTCATCGACACAGACAGAGATGGTCTTGGTCAGGAAACAGGCTTAGATGACCATTTAAACTCCATAGCAAATATGAGGGGCAGGACAAAAGTATAGCTTAGATAAAACACTAGACACCCAATTATTATCTGTGGTCATCTAATGATGTGTCAATATAAGCATACCCACCACCCTGGAGGTGCAAAACAATCCAATCCTGATCTACATGCTATCACGTTTTTAAGGTGTCATATTTCACACAGACTGAACAAAGAGCTTGGAGAGGGCGCGTAGGTGTTCTAGAGAGTGTTGCCGAGTGTGTTTGCACAGTTACACTGCTATATTTGTGCCCTTCGACCCACTATTACCAGCAGCATTCACGATGCTGCTCATCTGCCCTAACACTAACTCATTTATCCGCTCCCTGGAATGCTGTGACATCAGTGGAGAGGGACGCAGCCAGAGCTGAACAATAAGCCGATAGAGACCACAGGGTTCAAATGGCCCGGTCTCAACCCAAGGAGGACACAACATACCCCCCTATGCCTTCAGAAACACTGCTGCAGATCCTGGATCCATCGCCACAGCTCCAGCTGTTTAAGATTCAACACCAACATCTTAAAAATGGCCTAAGCACACTTCACAATCATCACCTAGGTTATAGATATTACTGTATGAGCGTACCTCTAGGCTGCAATGTCAGAGTCATGGTTACTTTTAAAATGTACATAGTATACATCTATACATTTTTCATCATTATGTATTATTAATCTACAGGGGTTGGACACAACAATACACCTGACAATAAAGCACTTATAACTGATTAGCAGGGTTAAGCTGAGTCAACAGCTCTTTGACTCAAAAAGTGTTTTAAGCTGGTATTCATGACAAGATTGCCAATTGTGTTTCTTAAATATCTTTTAAATCATCATTTATTTACATGCAAGTTTACATGCATTATTTTTCTACACTGCCTTTGTTGGTACATTTGTATGTTGGCAAGCACACCATAGCATGTCCTTGTGCACATGCATGATCCAAGCAAAACAGGAGGCCATGTTGGCTTTTCAAAGTGCTAATAAATGTGTGACACATACATCTGGACCATGACTCCTGACAGCAAACAAGCACAATTTAGGTAGAACATATCAGTTTAAATAGTAACTGATTCCCCAAGTTGATGTTTTCTGAAATCATATCCACTCTCAACTGCTGAGATTTGCAATCAGCTTCAGTTGGATAAAAAAAAAACCAAAAAAAAACCCAATATTAACTAAATACTAGATTGTAAACAAATTGTAGCCTGTAGCTACAACCTTAAAATTTAGGCAGCACAATGATGAAAGAAGGAATGTATTTTGTGTATTTTGCAAATCCTATCTGCTATTCATTTTAAATCTATAACTTTAACTTAATCAACTTAACAGATTTTCATATTCTATGACTAGTGTAACAACCCACATTGCACACAAATGTCTAAAACCAATTAATACTAAAACAGATATTGATTTTATTGTCATTTCAAAGTCTAAAATCATTTTTAAAAGCACTGTTTGATTACAGCATGACTCAGCAGCACAGAAATACTGTGCCACCTTTCCACCTGATGCTAGTTGCCATGATACCATCAGACTGGCACACATTCTCAAAATACAAATAAACATAAAGGGATGAAAGCAGTGAGGGAGAAAATCCCATGCTTGTCCATTTGAAACTCAATCTACAGTGAGTCTGCCGTTTGCTCTACAGCTTAAGCAGGCAAAACAATGTGGTCTGTCTGACTGTTCAGGATAATATATGTCTGCTTGTTTTAGACGAACAACATCAGAGCAAAACATCTATAAGGACAAATGACGGGAAAAAGTCATACAATACAGTGCATTATTCAATTTCATTAAGGCAGCTGTATGTTTATCACATGCTAATTATATAGATGCAGACCTTTTCACTGCCACATGTGCCTCCATGTTAATGTATGGACAAATGAAATTGAAACTGCACAACACTTACTCTACACTACTTTCCATCTACAAATAGCAACTGCAAACATATTGATGACCTTGTGCTTTTTCCATTAGTACGTGAGTCATTATTTATTTAATCTTCATAAGTTAAATATTTAAACAGGCTTTGTGTAATACTCACAGTGGGTTATGAATCAGGTTAGCAGTGGTCAAGCAACATCAACTTGAAATGCTCCACCTTTCTTGGCTAACTAAATAAAACCAAATTTAACAAAGGAGGGACACACACTAGGTGCCTATGTAAATGTAATTGGTTTTTATCATCTCTTTTACACTAGCCTATAATCCAGATATTGACTGGAAACCTTCATGTGGTTGGATAAATCAACCCACTATTATGTGCTCCTTGCAGAAGAGACATTAGCATACTATAAAAGTTCCACTTCCACTAATGTATCTCCAGTGATGTTCACTTCCTGCAACAAGTGCTGGTTAAAAACCATCACTGCGATCATTTTAATAACACACATCTACTGTATAAGACAAAATATTTGATTTGACATGAATTCTCCAACAATGCTACTGGCTGATAAGGATGATTTGACATATTAGCCTTGTTGCTATTAGCCTATTAATAATTGACAACTACCCAGTGTATGAGTTCTCATTATCACAGATTATGACGATGTCAGATTACAGTTTCATAATCATGTCACAGCATGTATGTTAAAACTACACAATACAAAACAAGGAAATGAGGAAAAATGTTAAATGTTGGGGTTGAAATAAAATATCTTTCCCTCCTGACAGATTCTTGCAAACATAATTAGTATTTATTGGTCAAAAATCTTTGTACTAAAACTTCATAAATTGAACAATAGAGAGATCATACCAACATTTAGATTAGATGGATGACATTAAAGTTGATGCTATAGGAGACAAGACTATTATACTGAAAAGAACACAAGTGCACCTAGCTTCTCATCTAAAATCAGCAGCACAACATTGAGTCTGTTGTATAAATTAATTACGTTATCTCTGAAAATGTAATCTTGTTACTGTCACTGAAGTCTACCTTCAAAAGACTGGGGTGTGTTCCATCCAATCTTTTGCTTTTAAAGGGAAGCCTGGACTGATTGAAGACAAAAAGAGCATAAACGACTGCAGCTATTCAAACGATTAATTGTTTTAGTGGTCTATGAAGCAATAATAACTTGCAGTGAGTGGTCGCAGTCTTTTGAATATGAGGTTTAGTGTAATGTGAACAGCTGACTTTTATTATCCATTTCACTGTTATAAGCCATTATAAATTCAAAACTAAGACGATTGGTCAAACTAATCAGGCAATTTTACGACATCACTTTTCATTCTGTTTGTGATGGTTGTTTATCATCATGTTTCACATTTATAGATGCTATGAATGATCAATGCCACAAAATGCAATCCAATCATAAATAGTCAACATTATTCATGTTAAAAATGCACAAATACCCTCAACATTTGGTAAGTAATGAAGCTAGTATGGCACTATTGTACTAAAAAGTAATACTATTTGTATTGTTTTCTTTTATCTTGTATAAAATCAGTATGAGCAGAGGTTAGGGTTAGACTGATACTTCTCCTTGAAAGACCTTCCATCATATTGCATCAATGTCACTAGACCATAGTGTGGCCGATGACCAACATTAAGGCTGCGAGCAGCCAGCTCATGTTTATCCCTTTATAGGCTATGCACAAAGAAACACTTAGGGCATTAACTGTCACAGCCAAGCTCTAACTAGTCCATCATGAAGCCCATGTGTGTGTGAAACATTACAGTTTAGCCTATTAATGTCAACGATATTCTCTAAATACATCATTGCTCAACCACTGGCTTTAGCTACACAGCTGAGATATGTTAGGAATTACTGATGTTCCGCTGGTTACCTAAAGGTGTGTCTAAACAGCTAAACAGGCAAACTTTAAAACTGTAGCTATATATGCATTATCTAAAATCGTTTCTAGTATCCTAACGTCCATGCAAAAGCAATATCCCAATAGCAGATAGTCAAGCAGTCTTCAAAGTTATTTGAAAAATATCCTGACATCCCGCCTTCACTGATCTACCCCTTCGTGAACACCGGAATATGATTAGTAACAACAAACCAGACATACCCGGGTCTGATGTGGACCAGCAGGCGCTCTTAATCTGGGACTTGTGGTTTCGGGGGGGGCGGCGCAATATAATAATCGGTAATGACACTGTCTAATTTAAAACAATACAAGAATCCACACAATTGGCAACCCTACTTTCGTTTATTGAGTATAACTTGCATCAATGATGAAAACCAACTTACACTGCTGCTGACATTACTGAAGCTCGTCAACGTTAGCCTAACGCTAATGGTTACGGGATGTGTTTACTCGTTTATTGTTCTAACAACAACCTTTAAATTCACTAACGACGTAGCGCATCGTTATTGGCAGTTAGTTGCCACAACTGTAGAGAACAATCAAACACCTCTGTAGTGAAATAGCAATAAAAACAGTTAATAAATAAGAAAAACTACTTACCTTACTATGATACGCAGCAGGGGTAGAAACTGTCACAATTAGCTAATGTGGGCTAGCAGTCAGCCGTAACGTTGACGTTGCTAACTTAGCCCCTCGATGTAGCAAATAACAGGTGGAGACTGTCTAACGACTGGTGGCTAATTCCCGCATCAAACTGGGTTTGGTTGAACTTCCCCGGCCACAACACTAAAGCTATCCAAATGGCGTTAGTCAGTCAAGCGGACAAACTGTTAGTAGTGACAGACAGCTCTCCGCTACCTCGGTTATGTCTGTCAGCCGGTTGAACAACTCTCGCTAACCCGACCAGTCCTACTGCAGGCGCAGCCAGTCAGGGTTACAGCGTGACGTACATAGAAGAAGATGAGATAGAGACGCCACACATCTTTCTACGCCATGAGACCAAAATCTCCATGGTCTTCGTTGTATAGCTTCTATACCCTCCTATTTCTATGTAATCGCCCCAGCGCGTTTGTATGACGTATTACGAAGTACAAACAAGCTAACCGATGTTGTATTGTCTTTAAGTATTCTTAATTGTACGAGCACAAATGGTTTGACAGTCATCAACAATTATCAAACTAATGCGGATCTTCCCATTTTCAGTAAGGAATATGTATTTCTGATAAGCTAATGAATATTGTGTTTATCAGCTAACTCGGCTAAAGACAGTCTGTCGCGTGTCGCTGACGCCACACCTTTGACATTGGCATGGAGCGTGATAGAAGGGTAATGCTAACAAGACCGACGTTTTAAACTTAATTTTTTAAGCTTTCAGATTAATTTAATCCTGTATTTGAATTATTATTGGGTATAAAACAACAAACCAGAAATGATTCGGCTCTGTTGTCAGGAGTTGTGATTTTTTTAGATGTTGCTAGCGATATACTTAGCAAACCCTTTAGCTTATTAGCAGCTAACTGTGTATACTTTCTCTCTCTAGTTGGCACAGTACTCGCTGTAGGTATGGCTCTCCCCCAGCTTTCAAGATCCCTTACTGGACTCTTCGTAGACGCATCGTCCATAATTCATCCGAGGACGTTTAGGTAAGATATTTTTTAGGTTTAGAGCCAAATATTGTGTAAGACATTACAATTAGCATGTTAAGTCGGTGTGGTCTGGGTAACTGTCAACTTGACATATTTTACTTAAGTTCTTAAAACAATTACAATAAGTTTAAACAATTCACTGGCACAGTGACATGCTTCAGCATGTCTGAGTGAATTATTAACTCCCTCTCTGATGTTAAAGGCAAATTTGCTGGATTACAGAATCTACTTAATTTTGCAATATCAATGGCTGAGAAATGCATGTTTTCACAGGGATGTAACACTTTGTTGTTACTGTATGATGTCAGTATAAGGTGTTTGTATATTGCTATAACAATAGCAACTCTGACAGCTTGAAATTTTGTGGCCCCTTATTCCAGTGAAGCCAGAAGGATGCTGTCACAATTTCTTTGAGTTGTTTAAGCCTACAAAGGTTATCAGAAAATAGATGGGAGTGAGTAATGCAAATTGTCCAGAGTAATGTGGTGAATTTTTGCTTTAGACTTTTCCCTACAGGAAAGTTAATTTCTTGCATGATTGCTGACTGAGGGTGATCTCTGAAGGAAAACTGAACTCATTAGCATGATCTGTGATATTTGGTAAAATGCAGTGCTGCAGGTGGTCCTGCAAGTTGAAGATGACCTTTGTACTTTTTGTCTTGCCAGTCTGTCGACTGTTGCTGCAGCTGTTCAAAAAATGACAAGAGTCCGTGTAGTGGACAACAGCAGTCTTGGAAATACCCCATATCACCGATCGCCAAGAGTGATCCATGTCTACACCAAGAATGGCGTAGGGAAAGTTGGTGACACAGTGTTGCTTGCCATCAAAGGACAGAAGAAGAAAGCGCTAATCGTTGGACAAAAAATGCCTGGAGAACGCATGAGTCCACGCTTTGATTCGAACAATGTCGTTCTGATCGAGGAAAATGGGAACCCTACAGGTACAAGGATTAAGGTTCCTATGCCCACACATCTACGGAAACTGGAGGGAGACTACTCTAAAGTGTTAGCAATTGCTAGTTCATTTGTTTGATAACTCCATCATTCAGCTGTGATTTTTTTGAAATACACATACTCTGTATGTTTGACATCTGCTGGGGTGTATATGAACATTTTATGCTTCTTTATATTTGCTTTTTTCTTCAGTAAACTTTAAAAGAAGCATATATGTCCTTACAGTATCCTATCGTTACTTAATATATGTAAAAGACTCAAGTCTTTGTCAACATGTTTGACTTTTGCTGAGGCGTCTCTATGCTTACAATAAATATAACCTTTACTGTGAACGCATAGGAGTTTCTGGTGCAGTCTGAGCAGCCAAATGTGGAGCAAATTCATGTAATCATCAACGCATAAACCATGAGGTAAATATTTATTGAAGGCACAACATACATTCACAACATGAAACACATGACTGGCACATTTTAATAGCCATTTATAACATAATGGTGCAATGTATAAGGCATTCAGTATCACATGATCCCTGCAAATCTTACTTGAGTGGACTGTTGATAGTATTTGTCACTAATGTGAGGCAACTTCACTAACAGCTTCTTAAACTAAAGTCCTAGTGCAAAATAAAAACAATATAGGTCAGCTGCGTGACTTCAATTTCAATCAAAAATATTGTTGTAATATATAAACAGGCTAAACTTCATTATCAAATGCCAAAAAATAAAAAAAAACGAAACAAAATCCTCATAACTCTGAAATCTGATTGGTCTGTACTGCCACCTGCAGGTGCAAGAATGAAACTACCAACAACACACGATTTCCTGTTAAAAGACATCTCTGATCAAATCAGGGAAAAGTGGAAATACAAGTGCAGAATGATTAAAAGAAACTATAAGACTTACCTTTGTAAAGCACTACAGTAACAGACTTAAAACCTCAATAAAATTTCATCTATTTTTTATCCTGCTTTGTGAAAAAGTCTTTAATAAGATGCCAATATAAGATAAAAAGAACGGTTAGTAAATCTGTTGATATTCATACTTACAGCAAAACTAAAATTAGGAAATATAAAATCAAAAGTTTACAATGCACATTACAGCTAGTGATTTTTGTCATGCACAGACTCATGCTCAAGAGGACAGATTGATGTGGCACATGGACTGCTTCATACTGTAGGTTTGCATAGTTTCTAAAACACATCTCGGTTGGACTTTGGTTTATAGTTATACAACTCTTTTGCTAGTATCGGTGCTGAGGTGGGATGTGTTAAAGGATCAGCAGGTCTCTAAGGCTGAGGGGTCTTCAGGGCTCCTGGTTGGTGGCAGTCTGTACCTTTGTTCTGTACCCTCCTCCAGTAAAGACTCCTCTTCAACCACACATTGTCAGGTAAAGCCACTAGCGATGATAAAAAATTAAGTTAGACGAAGAGAAAAGAGTGACAAAATGGACTCAAGTCCTCTTTTTAAACAGGACTCACCTCTGTGAGATTCAGCTCAGCCTCTCCTGATCCCTCCTTGTCAAACTGCTGGAAAGACCCTGTTAAAAAAATTGAAGTGTTCGTAATTTGTTATTCATGTCGTAATTTCAACTTTATTCATATTTAATATGGTGTAAACATATGTTGTATATATTTATAGTAACATCTCAGCAATGTTACTCACTAAACATGGCTTCAAGCTTGACCAAGCAGCAGATAAAGTTGTCAAAGTCAATCATCTCATTCTCCGCATACCGGGCTACCAGGATCTGGTTCAGTCTGTTATTCAGTTTAAAACCTACAAAGGAGCACAACAGAAATAAAAGAAAGGGCTGCAGTTCTCATCTGTGAGTGTGTGTACTGGTATATAAATGTGGAAATGATACTCAAGAGTATTATACCTGCTGCCTCCACAGCAAGACGCATCTCATATGAGCTCATGGCCCCTGACTTGTCAAGGTCAAACTGTCTGAAAATGACCTGGGAGACAGCGACAGAAATGTAAAGAAATACACAGAGAGTCTAAGCGTGCATAATGTTCCTTTGACAATGTAACTATTTGACTCATTCTTACCAGCCAGTTTCGGATCTTGTTCCAGAGGATCTGAAACTCCACCAGCCCTAAACGGGCACTACCGTCTTTCTGGTAAAGACAGTGTCAAGGAATGAAACTAACCACAGACGATCACTAGCATGTTAAATGCATGATTTTTTTTGTTTCAAATATGAATATTGATAAAATTTCATAACATTTTTGAACAATTCATGCTTGATAAATCAATAGGATACGTCCATCAGGTTGACCATGGTCCGACATGATTCCATACTGAAGCCATCAGTCTTCAGATCTTTGTCTGAAAGGGCAAAAACACTCATCTGAAACAGTCTGATCTACAGTGACTCTGACAGAGCGGCAGTCCGGGAAATGAACGCTGCACACTCAGTGCAGTGGAATCTAATACAGTAATGGTAGATGTATTACTAATATGTAAACCTTCCTGCATCTACGAATTGTTGTCTAAAAATAAAACTCACGCCGGGCGACGACTCTGTTCAGAATGGTCCTGAGCTCGTGAATAGAAATCTCCATATCCTGGAAAACACAGTAGACAAGAGAAGAGAATTTGCATGTTTTCAGTTCAAGTAAGAGCAGATTTATCAATTTTATTTTATTTCATAACAAGGGGTTAAATCTTTTAAGCTATAGATATTATCTAAAAATACCACAACACAATATTGCCACTATTATCACTCTATGAAAATAGTTTATGTAGTTTTCGCAAGAACAAATACAAACACAGATGTTTTTCAGAGCCGACCTCTCCTGCTAGCTGGGCGAACATGGATTTAAAGGAGTCATCAATATCGTCTTCAGTTATTTCCTCCTGTAGGAAAGCAAAACAAAAGCACCGATTCTTAAACGGGATCCTACTTATGTCATGATATTCATATTGTAGATTCTTTCTTCTTTCTCCGTTGTTCATGTGTCAATTATACGTACATCGTCTGCTAAATCGGCAGAGATTTCATCATCCAGTTCTCTGCAATGGACAAAAACAGTATGAGTTTTCCATTTCTACACCTAAATGCATAAAGTGACCTTAACATCACATAACAAAAGGCACATACTCTGTTTCTGATTGTTTCTCAGTGAAGACTCTGAGGACGAAGTCAGCCTCTTTCCCAGGCTCGAAGGTAGAGGGGACGATGAGGTACTCCCCAGGGGGCAGACGCAGACGTGTGCTCACCTCCCTCAGGTTAATGAAGGTCTCTGAGCGTGCGCACGATGAATGGTTCAAAAAGAAATTTTTCTTCAGGTGGACATTCTGGCAGCCTCTGTACTAAGGGCAGTAGGAAATAAAACATCTGTCAAGATGCATTTGCTTGTTTCACTTTATATTACTGCCAACAGCATAACAGAGCTTTGATCAGCATCACTGTATGATATACAGCGTTTGTTGTAAATGGTTAAAATCGTGCCAAGACAGCAGTATGCTGCTCAAAACACAGTGGTCGTGTTTAATGCTCGGCTTACCTCTTCTGGGATCTGCAAAAAAAATAAAAAGAAAAAATGAACATGTATAAACTGAGGCAAAACTTTAAAAGTAATGTGGTAAACAGGTGAATAAACCAGGAGAAGATAGAGGAGACAATAATGATTTTTCATCATTGTTCTCACCTCATAGAGAGCAAAGCCAATGGTGTGCATGTCCTGACCGTGGTGCCGATATCTGCGGCGGTCCTTCTGCATGAGCGCTACTAAAAAACTGCAAGCCACCTCATCGTCCTCTGGATCATCATCTTCCTCCAGCAATGTGATCTTATACTGAGGGTTGATCCAAAACGTGTCTACACAGATGGTGCACACAGATTTGTGTTAGCCTGTTTCATGCTCACAGTAGCATTACAGGACCTGTTGGTTTTGCTGTTTGTGAGAAATGTCATCAATTACTGTAGCGGTGATATTATCCGTCAGTGTGTGCACTTATGCATGAAAGGCATCTTTCCTGTGACCACAGAGTTGGGACTCACTGGGATGGTTCCTGCAGCCTCCAGCGGTGCTGCCTCTCCTCCATGTGCCATAAAACTTTATGGTGTTCCAGTGGCTGAGACCGTCATCGCTCAGAACATCAGGAGTCAAGTTACAGATCTCTAGCCGAGAGAACTGCCTCGTGAACTCACTGAAGGACATCCTGGAGGGGTAAAATTAGTTTTGAGTCAAAATCCTGAGTGCAGCTTTTTTGAAGTGAAAATTTCCACAATGTGCTCAATTAATTGTGGTTAACAGTTCTCATGTCTGTCTGTTAACTATGAAACTGGGCAAGGAAGTGGTTAGTTTAGCTTAGCACAAAAAATGGAATTAAGAGAAACAACTAACAACATGTTATGTCCCGTTTCCTTAATCCATACAAAAACCAAATGAAAAAAACCACAGGAAAAATACTGCTTCTGGCCAAGAAATAGTTCTGCACATAACCCCATGTAAAACCCCATTTTATATATATTTGTACTGATTAATCAAAACAAGATAACATGTTGATTAGTGAGCTTTAACGGTGCTGATGGGTGGATTTTGTTATCTATGGAAAAAACCAAACTAGCCGTTTCCCCTTGTTTTCAATCTGTGTGCTAAGCTAAGCTAACCATCTCCTGGCTAAAGCATAATATTTAGTGTGTAGACCCGAGAGTTGTACATTAAATTCCCATACTGGGACATCTTACCAAAACTCCCCGTCTTCCATCTTAAGATGCAAGTCCTCTCTTTCAGAAGGGTCGATCTCATCCCATTCAGGTGCACTGCACATGACGAGACAAAGAGACAGGAATAAGTGCTGAGGAGGACATATAATACTGATAGAAACCACAGAGGTTTATGCTCCGGTGCACTCACTTGTCACTCCAGGCACCAGTCCACTCCACCTGGCCCCAAGGGTTACGTACTCGGATTAGGCGTTCCATGTTGCCACGGAAATCAACCTACATGACAGCAGAGTGATGGGACACTTGGAACCATAGCTGTTAATTATAATGTTAACCTATTAAAGACTACAGAGTCATACACAGACAGACCTCCTTCAGCCCAGTGACAGAGTAGGCGTGGCCCTTCACAAGCTTCTTGAATGTTACAGCCTCCATGTCGAAGGCGCTGGTGATCTGTAAAAACATGACGTCTTCGTCTGAGTAAGGATTGTCTGGCACAGAAATGAATAGACATGCTTTTAATCTAATTGGCTTTCTCAAGATGGTGCAACACCGATGTTGGTGTCTTGGTGGTGTGCCAGTGTGTTCAGCACTCACATCGATCGAGCAGCCCAGCAGGGAGCCTCTCTCCAGAGCTTTGTAGATTATCCTGTACAGATTTCTGGGAGGCTTGCGCAGCTCGTACATCTCAGACACACCACCTGTGAAGTCCTCAAACCCTTCAGTGGTGCTTCCTCCAGACAGAGCCTCATAGGAGCCATTCAGCCTGATACCATGTTAAAGAAGCAGCAGTAGTTCAAAACATGATTTACAGCTTCCCAATAAATACACTCATACTGAATAATTTAGCATCTGGCCAGGCCTCTTTCAATACCTACTTAGCGTAAGCTTTCTCCAGAAGTGCACTCCAGAATTCGTTGCCCTCAGCTGAATGGACGAACATGAGCTCTGTGTCTTTGACAGGCAATCTGTCATCAATCACAACATCCACCCACTCGCCAAATTGCCAGAACTGCAACATCGAGCAATAAAGGAGAACAAGAACTCCATCATCTGAATTGCTTGCTTTACTCTGGAAAAGGAAAAGGGCAAAGACTAGAAAATGAAGTACCTGGAAGTGGAAGATACCAGCATAGTCGTCTTGGAAGGACTGCCCATGTGGGACGACCCGATGAAGAAGCCTCTCGTTCAGGGTGAGAGAGCCGATGGCTGCCAAGAGCCAGCAGTCACCTACAAATGAGAAGAAGCATTTAGGAAACTCCATCCAATTATGTTTTCCTATTGTTTTTCCTTGACAATTTAAACATTAATGCTTTAACCAACAAGGACGCACCCAGCGCTCCCTGACAGATGTCTGTTCTGGTGGCGCCATCCACAATGAACTGAGGGTCATCAGTCAGTTCCTATGGAAAAATGAAACATGTGGATGAAGACAAAAATCGATCAAATACACAGAAGTTTGTCCGGTCAACACCATTTATGATTTACTTTAAGGGCGACACATTTCTTAAACAGCTGCTCTTCTTGCATCTACACGTCAGCTTCCTGTTTTAATGAAGCACTGTAAACAAATGTCACAGCAGGGAGTGGTCGGAGAATGCCACAGGATGCCAACAGCTGCAGACAGTGGTCTGAGAAGTTCTGTCCGTACTTGTCCCATTCTGTCTGAGTTTGCAGACAGGAAATAAGATAGTGTCATTGATATGTTGCTTACATATGATGCTCTGCTAGGTCCAAGTCATCAACAGCAACAAACTGCTGTTGTGAATGGTTACAAGAGGCCTTCCACAGAATAATGAGTCAGGTATTTCCAGGTATTTCCAGCTTCAGATCTGGAGCGTGTGTCTTAAAAATATCTATTTATCTGTAGATGTGTGTATATAAAGTATATGTCAAACTATATGTAAACGTAATTATTATATATAATTATTATACAAATAATTATTCCTCCTGCCAAGTTTTCTCACCGTGGGTCTCATCCACACCACATCTCTAGTTTTGGAGGAGTAGGGGGCGAGCTCCTTGAAGCCCAGGGATGGAGGCTCAGCTGGGAAACAGGGGTCTTCAAACAGGCAGCCCGACTCCACACACTCTTGTTTCAGAGCTTCGTAGTCCTGGTTGGAGAAGCGCACAGCCTGCTCCTTGGAGCCCATGCCTTCCGCACGGAGCCTGTTGGCGTATATTGTAGCAGAGATCCCTCCGGCTGGATGCATGCTGGTGCAAGATAAAAATAATGCAGCTGGTGGGTATGCACAGTGCTGTCTATAAATAGCAGAAAGCTAATCAGTGGCACACTCTTGTCTTAGAGTTACAGCACACCAATCAGGTGTGTAGAGAAATAATGTTTATACAAGTGCTGGAGATGGATTTTTTTCCTGCTGATTGGATTGAATGTGCCTTCAATCAGTTAGTCATGACTCCATGTTTATTCTTCATTCTGTTGTTTACCTAAAAGTAAAAACACTGAATACTTTGAAATTACAAGAACAAGCCAAGAATGTAGCCACTGAGGAGACTGAGGTCAGATCCTTTATATTCTATTCATTCATTTACTGAAGGTGTAGGTTTAGCAACCTGAGGGGATTTTACATTCTACAATTAAAAACTTGCACATAATGAATATTTCATAAGGTCATTTGTTTTGTTTTTTTGACTTAATATGTTTGAAACTTTGAGGTCAACAAAATAAAAAAAATAAAAAAAAAGATTTCAACATTTTTCCCCTGAATTTTGTTCCTGGCAGGTTGGAGAAGGTTTTCATTACCTTCATGAGCTCCTCCATATCCTCTTAACTAAGAAGATTTGAGGATCTTATTTTTTGTTCTCTGGTTACATTTTTCTGAGAGTGGTAGGGGTTTGTTGGTGGGATTTGACCTCAGCATTTCCAAAGTCCTGGCAATGGCCCAACAAAAGACAAATCCACCCTCACAATAATGGTGTGTGGATGTTAATGGTGAGTGGTGACGTATTAAATCAAATTAAATGTGCTGCTATGGAAACTTCAGTTAGAAAACCACTATAGATAAAAGAGAAATAATGGACAAACAGAAAGCATGTACAGAAGAAAAGCGATTATGGAGAAATGTGAGACTAGAACAGCACAACACCACCTTAAACACAGCAAACCCAGGAACAACAAAACAAGTGAGAAATTTGATACCTTGGCTGTATAGGTAGGCTGAGAGGGAGAATGGGACAAAAAAAGAGAGAGAAATGTCATTCACTGATGTTCTGGCAGTGGTGAAGATGAAGTGTTCTTTTCCAAATAATCTGGATAGCCCCAGGTTGATGAAGCTTTGCACAGCCATGCCAAAAAAAGCAGGCCTCGGTGGACATTAGTGTTTACAACTCAGTGGGGGTCATTTTTTCTTCCCTGAAAGCACTTGTGTTTCTCTGCTGGAGAAGTTCACAACTGTCAGTCGAGTCTCAAGGAGGACATAAGAGCTCTGAGGAAAGCAGGGGTTTAAAAGAACCAAATAAGTCCAGAAACTAACTGCAAGATTTAAAGTTGTTACTTGGCTATCCTTGTCTGACTCAGTGCTGGAAAATATGGGGCACGGGATTGTCTTTTATGCCGCTCTGCTCCACATGAGAGGAATCCTAATGAGCTGAGTTTAGTGAACAGTCCGGGCATTCAAAGTAGCAAGGAGAAACCTGGATGGAGCTACAGTGGTACAGTTAGAAATAAAGGGATATCAGATGTGTTGCTGTGCAAAACAGGTCATGCTTTTAACAGAAACAATTCTGCAGACAAGACATTGTTAATAGGGACGGCACCCCTCTCCCCTACCCTGAGGCCCCATATGCCTGTAGAGTCTGCAGGAATGTCCCTCTGCTCTGTAAAAGAGCTAGAGAGAGGCGACTGCTGGCTATTGACCAAAAGGATATCTCTCTTTCCCCCCCAATGGGCAGAGACAAGCTGATCCATGCAGTCCTGTGATGATGATGTCATCTATAGGACTTTAACCTCAACAATACTCCAAACCAACCAACTACCCTCTTAGTCAAAATACTGCACAGGGGCCAACACTGGCATCTCCTCTAAAAATGCGTTAGCTACTTTATGAATTAATAGGCCTGTTACCATCAAACAGGCACAGTATGTCAGATATGTAGTCTGCCCAGACAGCTTACAGCACCTGTTCAGCAGTAAAAGTAGGCCTGTGTTTCTATGCGCCCTGGTCTGCGGGCAGACTCAAAGATTTCAGACAACAACACATCTTTATCAACGCGATCACACTCTGGATGTCACAGGTGAATGAAATCTGTGCGTCTGAAGATGACAGCTGTAACTGCGTTGACTATTATTAGTGCCACAGGAGACAGTATATTAAAGCAGACATACCGCACAGGAGGCCTGCGCTGCAATATAAGCACGAGGCGCCGTTAACCTTAAGCCGGTTTCTTTAACACAGTCATTGTAATAAGATGAACAAGACGGCTGCACTCACCACCGCTTCAAACGCAAACTCGCAGCTCCTTCAAAACGAGTCTGATGGTGGTAATCGAGTAAATCTGGGTAAAGGGGGTGGGCAGTGGTTTGATAGCCAGCAGCGCAGGTCCAGCCCTCTCCGCTACACGTACACACACACACACACACACACACACATACACATACACACACACACACACACACACACACACACACACACACACACACACACACACACACACACACACACACACACACACACAAACGCATATACACACTCACCACACACACATACTGCAGTAAACAGTACCCGCTACTGGAGGAGGGGCCACTGCTCACTCACAGCACCACACACTTCCGCTAGAGGTGCTGATGATGAGGGTATAAAATTAAATTCAAGATAATACCGTAGGCTACATTGTATTTAGACCTAAATATACTTATACAGCTCAGAAAACAAAAAATAAAGAATATACTATGAGACAATGTATGGTTAAAATTACAAATAAAAACAAAATATTTTTTAATAATGTAGCATATAGTCATAGAAATATCATTCTATTCAATTCAACTCAACAAAGAAACAATAATACAAGAATAAGCAATGTTAATCATAAAGCTTAAAAACTATGTGGGATTGGCAGTAGATACATTAACAAACTAATATTGTTTGCAACATGTTATTGTAACAACATCTTTTATGTTATACCATGCTTTACTGTATGTATGCAATACATAGACTGTATGCTGGATGTACAGTAGATCATATACAAACAGTGTATGTATGTATATGATTTATCAAATACGCTTTGGTCAAAAACAGAAAAATTCTATTAGAAAAAGTCAATTTAATTGCTATCCTATTCATGTGTTATTTTATCATGTATATTTTTCTAATATAATGTAGAATGGAATTTTAGTCAATTGAAGTGGCAACTACAGTGTTGACAGGTGAATATAAGATATTATCACTATAAAAGTTAATCATTGCACATATGTAACTGTTACCTGAGTGAACTCCACCTCTCATCTATGTCAATCATATTGATAAATCCCGCAACCTGAAACAGTTGTGAGTCACCTGAGAGATAATGTGCAGTAAAAGGTTGAAGGTCACCAGTCACCACATCGATCAGACTGAAACCAATCTAGTTTACAGATGCTATTGTCCCATATTAGGTCATAATGTAGCCAAGGGTTTATGTTGCTCCACAGGCTATATCAAGAAATGTATGCATATTATCAGCGACAGAAAATGAAATTTATGCATGTAACTTGAAATTGAATGTAAACACTGATTGAATCAGCCGGAAAGTGACAATCCTACTCTTCTGGCTCTTTATCTCAGCAAGTTTGGAGCTGATTGACATGACTAAATAAATAATGTGGCCCACAACCTGAAAAAGTGAATGTTAGCTTAAGTTTCTCCAAATCCTAATTCTGATGTTACTGCCTAGCGTCCTCTAACACAAACAATAAGACCAACACTTTTGCAGGACTAAAGTGACATGTCCTTAACATATAGGCCTGGCTGGGCATTACCAGGTGTATGCTGATGTCTTTAGGTCGTAGATTTTAACCTGCCATTGACCAAATAATGAATTTGATAACACAGTTCAAAGGCTGTATTTCTTGTTTTTTCTTTGTGCTCTTCTGGCCATTGTGAAGTGGGAGTAGATCAGATGGAAATAAAACATATAAATCACATACTTCTCTGCATCAATCAGGATTTAGCATTTAGCAAAATTTGAATCAGAACAAACAGTTGGTGGATTGTTAAGTCACTATCATCAAACCACACCCACACAGTCCTAATAAAGCAGATTTGAGAGTTTTTTTTATGTTAATCTCTTAATAAACAAATATTTTTATGTTGCTTGTTTACTCATGAATTTTCAATGTTATAGAGAAATTCTTAAAAGTTTGCAGAGCAGGGCCCTCGGTGGACCTCCTTACCGAAAACGTACATGTTCTCCTTTGTCCAGTATCAGTCAATTTAACCAAAACTGCTCAGAGTAGGAACCAAATATATAAGTTAAATTAATGTTGCATTCAATATTGCATTAGCTTTTACTTAATAGTAATGGATGCTGTCTATTAGCTGTTTAGTAAAAGCAACAGTAAATGAATAATGAATCATTTGTAATGCCATGTAAGTCCAGTAATAATGTATTCTATCAATACTGGCATTTCATTATAGCCATAGTGAATCAGTTACTAGAATAAGGAGAGTCATTAACCATGATTGCACTTGGGATGGTTTAAATGACATTACAACTGTATGCTTTTATCCGTCCTTGTCTGAGTAGTTATCATTGCTGAACAATAACCAAGGAAATAAACAACAAAAGGGTTTCTTTTATGCTTAATCAAATCAGTAAATTGATTTTACTACCACTTCAACTTAGCACCACACACAGAGATCAGTGATCACAGCGTACGGAAGTATACTTACTATAAAACTCTCCACAAGTATTACAACTAAGCCCGAAAAGCAGAGGGGTATGGTTAATATTGACACTCATTTGTCGTGTAATGTTCCCAAACAATACTGTGTACACACAGCATTGAGTGGTTTATGACCCACCCTTCTACCAGCTCGGCACTGAAGAATATACTTCAGAGGAAATCAGCTCTTCAAACAAGAAAAGTTCTGACAACTGTCACCACAGGATCTGTTTCTTTAATGTCAACACATGAACTGCCTACAAGATCAGACACTCACCCTGCACCACCAGCACTGGTCTGCAGTTTAGTGACTCCTCTATATGTAGCTATAGGTCATTTAAACAGGGGTGGATTCACTACCATTCACTACCTTTTATGCATATCCTCATTTATTGTGAGTGTGAGTCTGTGGTACTTCTGAAACTTCATTACTCTTCATTTAAAACAAACATTGTTGTTTCAGTGCTGCTCCTCGGTGTTGCTTCTGATTGAACCAGCTGATGAGACTGACTCTGAGAATTGTTTGACCAAGGATTAGCTTTGCTTTACTTTGCATAGAGGATGTAAGAACAGAATAAGGATACAAGATCACACTTTGGAGCATAATGTGTGTGCTCCAGAGCTGACTCTGTGCAGACATCCTCCAGGCTTAGTGCTGCAATGTCATTAATATCCCACTCTTAGTCTTGCTCAATTTAACAATTGCTTCATTACATGCATTTAAGCTTCCCTTGCTCAACTCTCAGCTGTGTGTACTGAATGTAATCCTTTACAGGACCTTGGAGAAAAAACACCTCTACTGTTTTTGTTATAAATTGTTACAGAAGGCCCAACACCTAAGTTTCATGCGAATATAAATCCAACAAGTTGTTTGTTCCCTTTGCTTTTAAAGTGGAAGACAATAAATACAATACACTTCCCAGCACAAATATACACACCCAACATAACAAGTGAGGCAATGAAAATGGTCCTTCAATTTGCATTTAGGTGTGTCCGTGTTTGTATTTCAGCTGTGGCCACAACCATCTCGTTGCAGATTTGCTTAGGGTTCCTGGTGTCTGCTCTGTTCATCTCACCTGTCCATTGGAGGCCCCTCCCTGTTTGTGATCCCGCCCTGTCTTCCCATCACCTGTAGCGGCTATAAATGAGGCCGAGACAAAGACAGGTCTGGATTGTGTTCAGCTGGTGGAGGATCAGCTCACAAATCAACTCAACACAGCTCACAAAGAGGGAGTCGACATCCTGCACAACTGAGAGCTGAGGATGACTTCCACGGCAGCACGACTGGCCCGTCAAAAGGAGAAGGAACATGGCGTTGGCACCAACCAGCAGGCAGTGAAGTTCTCCCATCAAGATTATAAAACTTTGCGCCAGCAGTGTCTGGAGAGTGGACAACTGTTTAAGGACAACTGCTTTCCGGCTGAGAGCAAATCCCTGGGCTACAACGAGCTGGGACCATACTCATCCAAGACCAGGGGTGTGGTCTGGAAGAGGCCAACGGTAGGAAGCCACTGAAAAGAGACACAAAGCAATGAAAACAAAAAAGTAACATAGTTTTTACTGTAGTATTATCATCTTGTCAAAGCAAGAATTGTGGGAGAGGAGGTGAAGACAAGGAATTTAAAAAGAGGAGCTGTGACTAATTAATTTCTAACTGCATCTGGATGAGAGCACTTGGAGTAGATTCAATCAAAGTGATCAAAGAAGCTATGAGTGGTACACAGTGGTGTAAGATTACTTACATGCTCTGTGTGAGGATTAAACAAAGCTGATTTAGATGGAGATAAGTGCTCACGGATCCAGAACAAAAGGAAAAGAATTTTTAGGCTCTTAATTTCTTGTTCAGATCGTAGTGATACTCAAGTGTGTGTAAAATCTCTTCAGGGGTGTATTTTTTTTATTTTAAAGACATATCATCAAAATAAAAAAAATCATAAAATGGTCCTTCCTATTCTTCTATCTCAGTAGTGTGATACTTGAAAATCCATTTGCAATGATCCTGTTTTTTTCTGATTCTAAGTCAAAAATAGTCATTTATAGGATTCAGCATCTACAGTGTTTCATCCAGGCATCTATTCATACTTCCCATTAATATATCTCTCAAAACTACCATCAAATGTTCAACTTGTTTGTGCTTCTTTATAGGAGCTCTGTTCCAACCCGAAGTTCATCGATGATGGAGCCACAAGGACGGACATTTGCCAGGGAGCTCTAGGTGAGTGGGCGGACAGAGGGTGGGTGGATGCTTTTTAGAAGGAGACCGCAAACATCTGTGGAATAAACCCTCCACCCATTCGCCATGAAGATTGCAAAAGGAAGAGCTTTGTTGGCACATGCTGTTTACAGCACTGTTGCACTGCGGTGAGCACCACATGCTGCTGCCCAATCTAAGAGCCTGTATCTGCTCTTACTGTGCAGGTGACTGCTGGCTTCTGGCTGCAATAGCCTCTCTGACTCTCGACCACAGGATCCTGGCTCGTGTTGTGCATCCAGGACAAAGTTTCACCGAAGATTATGCCGGGATCTTTCACTTCCAGGTCAGACAAGGACGCTGTTGAGTTGAGCTCATGTAGAGTTTCGTATCCAAAATCCAGCAAACTGTGCCAAATACAACAAACTGTTTCATGAAAAAATCTTCGTTACAGTAGATTATAATCAGTCAAACAGTGTAGATCATTTGCATGCATTTGACTCCAATTTTAAAGCAGTTACCCCATGTCGCCTGTGGCATTATATGCAGAGAACAGGACAGATAATCCAGGGATCACATAGCTGCTCATGAGTTGTAAAACAGGACAGTTGAATTAAATTGGCAGTTTATGAAGTATTTGATGCCAAGGTAACAGATGGGAATATTTTCCTCTCAGTTCTGGCTGTATGGTGAGTGGGTGGATGTGGTGATCGACGACCGTTTGCCCACCAGGGATGGAAAGCTGCTGTTTGTTCATTCAGCCGAGGGCTCTGAGTTTTGGACTGCACTGCTGGAGAAAGCCTACGCTAAGTATGGATTATTCTTATTCTATCCTTTGTTTCATCAAAACGTTGATGCAGTGTGAATGTATAAATACAGCCGGTGAATCTTTTCACGTCCCTCTGTGTCTGGCAGGGTGAATGGCTGCTATGAAGCTCTGGCAGGTGGAAACACTATTGAGGGTTTTGAGGATTTCACAGGAGGAATTGCAGAGATCTACATTTTAGACAAGGCTCCAGCAAACCTCTTCCAAATCATACGGAGAGCCCTGCGCCTGGGCTCACTGCTGGGCTGCTCCATTGATGTAAGTCGGCTTTTCCTACTGATTTGCATACCAATCTGTGAACAAGCACAGCAGCCATTGTTTAGGACTGATGGCATTAGACTGAAATATTTGTTGTTGGTGCTTTCAGATAACCAGTTCCTATGAGACAGAGGCAGTTACTGCTCTCAAACTTGTGAAAGGACATGCGTACTCAGTCACTGGTGCAGAAGAGGTACAATTTAACTTTTATTGTCTTATTTTTTTTTCTGCAATGCGAGTTACCTTGCCAACTCTTGCTTTCTCCTTCAGGTTCATTACCAAGGCCGGCTGGTTCAGCTGGTCCGCATCAGGAACCCGTGGGGTCAGGTGGAGTGGAAGGGGCCTTGGAGTGACGGGTAAGTAACTGTATTCTATATCCATTAACCATCGGCTACCAGTGGTTCATTTCAAGATTTTCCTAAAATCATGATTGTTTATCTAAATTAGATCCAGTGAATGGACACACATCAGTGAAGATGAGAAAGTAAACCTGAACCATGTGGCTGAAGATGGAGAGTTCTGGTAAATCTACTGTCCTTAACTGTTCAGTTACATCATATTTTTTGTTGATACTAGAATATGGATTAATCACAATCTCTTAAATCACTACAGCAACTAGAAGTTCATGTGTGAGCAATAACATTACTTTCTTTGAGGAGAACTGTGTTTCTCTTCTCAGGATGTCCTACTCAGACTTCATCAGGCAGTTCTCCAGGCTGGAGATCTGCAACTTGACCCCAGACTCACTCAAGAGCGATAATGTGGGCCACTGGAATCATTACCAGTTTGAAGGGATGTGGAGGATCGGCTCCACTGCCGGTGGCTGCCGCAATCATACCGGTAAGAGAGAAACCATACGTACTGTATGTCTGAGCAAGTTCTTTTACTTCATTTAAATGTTGACACGTTTTTATAATGTGTTCCAGCCACATTCTCATCCAACCCACAGTTTGTGGTGCGTCTGGAGGATGTGGATGATGATCCTCTGGATGGGGAGGATGGATGCACATTTCTGGTGGGGCTGATGCAGAAGAATGGACGACAGCAGAAGAGGCTCGACCGTGAGCTTGAGAGCATTGGCTTTGCCATTTATAAGGTGTCTCAGAATAATTTGATATTTCATATGAAATCAGTACCTAGTCTGTATCTTGACTTTTTTGAATAACTGACTGATGTTCTAAAAAACTGTCTGTTTCCTTTTTACAGGTCCCAGATGAGGTCTGTATTTGTACTGGTACACTGCTCCAGTAATGATCCCTTTCTAAAAAATTACATTTTAAATGCAAAATAGACATTACAAGATGTCATTAAGAGGATCACTTGATTGTACTGTAAATTTCTGGGCTGCTGTCTGACATTCCTGTAATAAAAGTCTCCTCCTGCTAATCTTCAGTACAAAGGCCGCAGCAATGTTCATCTCGGACCTGATGTCCTGCTGCGACAGAGACCTGTGGCCAGGAGCAGCAACTTCATCAACACACGTGAAGTGTGTGACCGCTTCAAACTTCCTCCAGGGGAATACGCCATCATTCCCTCAACCTTCCACCCTCACAAGAACGCCAGCTTCATTCTCAGGGTGTTCTCAGAGAAACAGGCTGCAACCAGGTATCTGTGTTCCAGTACTAAGCAGACTGACTGATGTTTGCAGGGTAATGTAGACATCAGAGCTTTAGCTCATACAGCCATCTAGTGGACAAAGCTCAGTATAGTCTCAAATTGACAGTCACAACTACTCGTTATTTCCGTGCACATCAACAGAGAGAACTCAAGCTGTGCATTTCTATTTTTTTTTTAGTCCACTGGAGGAGGACATTGATGCTAAATTAGAAGAGGTAAGAAAATCAACAGAACGATAAACTGCTCTTGCTTGCATTAAAGGTCCCACATTTTATAAATTGAGATTTCCATGTGTTGTTTGATTATAAAGCAGGTCTAGGTTCTATATTTATACTGTGAAAGTATCAAAGCACTCAGTCCACAGAGAAATGCACACAGCCTGTATTCAGAAAGTGACGAGCTGTCAGTGATGTGATATCAGCTGTTTGTGATGTGACAACAAAACAGTCACCACCATCAGACATGGCCCACCCGCCCACCTGGACCCACCATCCAACTTGGCAGGATTTGGTTTCTCTGAATGTTTTAATTGAAATCTGCTATATTTTTTTATTGGATCACTTAGAAAACAGCCAGCCAATCAGAAGAGAGACTCAGAGCCTCCTCTCTTCTGATTGGCTCACCGACCTGTTGTTACTAGAGCTCCAGAGAGAAGCCTGAGAGAGGAGATGTAAAACTACATTGAGATGGTTTTTGGCTCTTAAAACAACAAATATATCTTCTTATGGATCAACACTTCAAATGAAAGTGTAAAATACGGGACCTTTGATGTGAAAATGCTTTATATACTATATGTTATATTTAATGTACAAAATATTTCAAAAGGCCTGAAAATTGAAGAACAAGTGATTTTATTTGACAATAATGACACAGACTTGTCGTGTGTCTTTCTCTCACAGGAGGAGATACCTGAGAGTGATGTGGATCCTCATTTCAAGCATCTCTTCAAGCAGATTGCTGGCAATGTAGGTAAAAGGACATGAGAACAGACACTAAATGAAATGCATACACAGCTCCAAACCTGGATTACAAATTAAAATTCACATTCTAATATCAAACAGGACATGGAAGTCTCTGTCTTTGAGCTGGTTAAAATTTTGAACAACGTCGTCTCTCACCGTGAGTACTTCAGGAAAGAAAAGTTTGATTCATTTAGACACGTCATTGACTTAAGTCTTGGTGCTGGTTATGTTTTGTCTCTTTCTTGCAGGGTCTGATATCAAGACAGATGGATTCAGCCTTGAGACAGGTCGGCTGATTGTCAGCTTGCTGGATGTATCCTCTTTAAATATGAAAAATGAAAGATATACTGATTTTGTTATGGTGAGAAATATCGCCTCTAATCTGAAAATGTCCTCCCACTGTGACATCGTCTTGGTCTGGGTGCACTATAGCCTTGAGGACTAATGAATGACTAATACACGACTAATCAAAGACTTTACATGGTAAGCTTTTTATAAACCTGAACATTCCCCAGAAAGATGAAAGCAACATGTTGGGACTGATGGAGTTCCACCTGCTTTGGAGCAAAATCCAGAAATATCTGGTAAATTGTGATTTAATATGGTTTGAAATGAATTATAGTCACGTTGGATCTGTTCACACAACTCATGGCTGCCTCGATGATGTAGGAGATCTTCAAGAATCACGACACAGACAACTCTGGCACCATGAGCTCCCACGAGATGAGAGGCGCTGCCAACGAAGCAGGTAACAAACATCATCACAGGAGTAATCTCATACAATAAAATCTGACCAATTTTTTTCCCATTTTGTCATTTAGATTGTTTAAAAGACAAACTATCATCCTCTGCTGCATTTCACCTTTGGCAAAGTTTGATAACGGTTATATGGCTTGAGATTCAGGGATAATATTTAGTTAGAAAAGTAGCTATGTAGAAATATTGCAGTCAGACTCTACAGTTGGCAATACTGTTCACCAGACTCATATTGGACATGTGGGGCCTGTTACTAGCAGACTGGATAAGCCAGTTAGGGGACTCCCTCCCTACACATAGATGCCATTCATCTACACAAAGCAAGCATGGGCGAGGCTTTGCAACAAAGCTCTTCCATTATCACACAGCTAGTATCTTACACCCTTTTTACAAACTAAAACTTCCCCAGGATCAGAAATAACCCAAACCTATGAAACTGGCACAAACAAACAAACAAGCAGGAGATGATGCTGTTTTTTCTTCCACAGGTTTCCATGTCAACACTGTTGTGTTGCAGGCCATTGTCGGTCGCTACGCTGATGCTCAGTATGCCATAGACTTTGACAGCTTTGTGGGCTGCCTCATTAAACTGGAAATGCTCTTCAGTAAGTGTCAGCAAATACACCAACACCACTTCAACACATTGTGTCTCATATTAATCTGTATCAAAGAGCTGTGGTGTGTTTACATTACCAACATTTTCTTTCTCTCCCTCAACCAGAAATGTTTAAAGCTCTGGAAAAAGCTGACTCGAGGAAGATTGAGCTGGACATGCAACAGGTGTGTGAGAGGATAACAAAAGCTGCCTGTTTGTTGGCACTCCTTGTTTAGACATCTTACTGTGTGATTGTGTTTATTTTTACAGTGGCTGTGCCTGGCAATCTACTAGCTCTGCAGACAACACAAGCAAGGACCTCAGCAGGAAGACAAAGTTCAGCTATCAATCCATTACAACTCACATTTCATTTTAGAGATTAGGTAAACCCAATGAGCGAGTCATTTCACATATACTCTGCATCTTCCAAATGCTTAAAATGACATTTGCTAAACATGTACATGGGGAAACTTATGTCAAGTTAAAATGTCAAGAAAAATAAAGAAACTAAGAAACTATGAACTCTGGATTATTATTCTTATTTATAAAATCTTGCACAGTTCACACAAATTAAATGGTTAAAATAAAGAATAATCTGAAATCTGAAATATTCCTATTAAGTCGTGCTTCACTGTCCCTTCACTGTTTTCTAAATGTTGGTAAGAAATTATTCATGCAGTAACAGTAACTCTGGTGCTTAGTGGGGCCAAATGAGGCAGAAATATTGTAGACATTTAACCCGCCTGATCAAATTTCTTGTGGACAAGAATATGAGCTGCATCCTGGCCGATCACAGGCGGTCGATCAAAGCCAGATGTACAAAGGGCTGGATGAAACAGGTGAGCCAGTGCACACTGTCTGGTCTGGCAAGGGTGTGGAGACTGTTGATCTGCATATATGAAACACAGCCTGTCTAACTACACAGACATACCAGTCACAGTCGCAGACAGAGTGGACGTCGTACAAGTCTCCAAAATGTCAGGCATTGCAGCCAAGCTTCAGCACAACCGAGAGCGAGCACATGGAATTGGAACCAACTCTCACGCGGTGAAATACCTGAACCAGGACTATGAGTCGCTGAGGAGAAGCTGTCTGGAGTCTGGACAGCTGTTTGAGGATGACTGCTTTGAGGCTCTGCCCTCATCTTTAGGCTTCAATGAACTGGGACCAAATTCGGCCAAAGTTCGGGGCATCACCTGGAGGAGACCCGTGGTGGGTACAGTAGGTAGATGGAAGCATCTGCATCTTTTAAAGATTATAACTGCAGTCTCGTTTAGTCAAAGCCTAAATATGGGTGTGATTCAATGCACGGTTTTCCTGCAACGTGTCAGCACCCAAAAGATGCTACATTTCATACCTTAGCTATATGAGTAAAAAAAATCTACTGTTATGATATCCAGCAAAACATAGTGAGGTGACAAATTGTAAACCAAATAAAGTGTTTCAAAGGGTTTTTTTTTCTCCTCATTTTCTTCAGGAGTTATGTTCCAATCCAAAATTCATATTTGAAAATGCGACCAGGACTGATATTTGTCAAGGAGCACTGGGTGAGACACACACAATTGCATGTTCATGACACAATCAGATATTTACAGTATCTATTTCCATATATTTCCATCCTCAGGCATTCCAAAAATATTCAAATCATTTTGCATGTGTATCTCAGACATCATAGTTAGAAGATATGAGCACAGTAACAGCTCTTCATGTTGACTTCCCTCTGTCTTTCACTGTCACCTCACTTATCCTTTTTTCTAATTTTACATTGAAATGACATATAAACCTTTTAGTAAATTCCCATGCACTGACAAGAGCTTTCACAAAGCGCCTTATAACATCTCCTTCAGTAACTCCTCTCCATCTACACCCAGTCTGCCTGTGTGGGTGAGAATGAGTTGTGTTTGCAGCTGCTGAGCAATGTGAGAGAGTCGTAACTCTGCACAGCTGAGGTGTGTGTGCATACTTGTGCAAACTGAATATCTTGGAGATGAGTCACAATGACTAAAATTATTATAAAATGTTAGAGCATTGAATCTCCTGTGTGTGTGTGTGTGTGTGTGCGTGACATGAGATTTTAGTCCCCTTTATTCTAACACTGTTTGCTTGTGCTCAGGTGACTGCTGGCTCCTGGCAGCTATCGCCTCATTGACTCTCAACAAACAGGTTCTGTCTCGGGTTGTCCCCCATGACCAAAGCTTCGAGGAGAACTATGCCGGCATCTTTCATTTTGAGGTAGAGCACAGTGAAACGCTCCACAGCTGCCTTGTTCTAGAGGTGAAGTGGCACGAACAATTTTGATTTTACTTGTTGTGTCGTCTCAGTTCTGGCAGTTTGGTGAGTGGGTGGATGTGGTGGTCGATGACCGTTTGCCCACCAGAGATGGAAAGCTGCTGTTTGTTCACTCAGAGGAGGGCTCAGAGTTTTGGAGTGCACTGCTGGAGAAAGCCTACGCCAAGTATGGAGCTACAGAAAATCTGGATACCTTTCTGTCGGTTTCTCTTTGTGTTCTAATCTTTCATGAATCCTTTTCCCTTCAGGCTGAATGGATGCTATGAGGCTCTCTCTGGAGGCAGCACCACTGAAGGTTTCGAGGACTTCACCGGAGGCATAGCTGAGAGGCATGACCTGAGCAGGGCAGATCCCCATCTATTCAAAATCATTAAGAAGGCCTTGGACAGAGGCTCCCTTCTGGGATGCTCCATTGATGTTTGTTTGGGCTTCTTGTTTCACTCTCATGTAGCATGGTTGGGGATTTTCTTTTTGGAATCTGGTAGTTTTCAAGCTCACAAGTTTATCCTCTCCGTCCCAGATCACCAGTGCGTCCGACTCCGAGGCTGTCACATATCGCAAGCTGGTGAAGGGCCACGCCTATTCAGTGACAGGAGCGGAGCAGGTGAGCTAATGTGATTGTCCACTGTTTACCACACAGGTCATCCAGGTGCATGTGAAGCCGCAGTGGCCACAGTGGCAAATAAATATGCTGCATATTGTGATAGATGCTACAATTTCATTTAGCTGTGCTATGGTTCTACCCCTTTTTATTATATTTATATTGTTTTTAGAGTTTCCCTTTTCTATCTTTTATTCTGACCCCTCATTCTGCGGCAGGTGGAGTACAGAGGAGGCAGGGAGAAGCTGATCAGGATCAGAAACCCATGGGGTCAGGTGGAGTGGAATGGAGCCTGGAGCGACAAGTGAGTGTTGTGCACTTTTTGGGAGTTTTAATGGCAGGACATAAACAATAGACATGCGCATATTAGCTCTAAGTTATTAGCTATTAGTTATTAGGAACCACTCCAGAGAGGTTATAGCCCCGTTAGCATCACGTGGCTCGAGGGAGGCCAGTGTGGGTTGGTCCAGGCTGAAATATGGCACAGATATCCGTGGTGCCCAGAGGATGAATCCTTATCCTAATCCTAATGACATTGGTGATGCCCTGACTCCCTCCTCATTTGTGGTTTTGAGTGAAATATCTCTACAACATTTGAATTCATTGCCATGAAAATTGGTGCTTCTTATAAATGGTCTTTCTCATCTCACACCTCTTGCGTTGTTCATACATGTTAGAGGACCCAGCCTAATTGAAACACCTATTTGTTTTAGGGTTTCAAGGTTATTAAGTCTTTGTTTATTTCATCATGAATGCAACACACAGAGACATACATACACACCCAGTGGAATGGCTGGTAAATCCTGTTGTAAAATAAGCCTGTTGCACAGACTCCGGTTGTAAAGCTTACTTCTGTGCTCGAGGTGGCATTCACTGAAGCTCTTGGCCGCCTCTGCCTGCCTGCCTTTCCGCCTGTTGGTAAATAACTCCCGACTGTGTTTAGCTCCACGGGCAGAGGTGAAGCTTGTGAACAGGCAAGGCAGGCCACTGCTCGGTGCCCCGAGGGCTAACAAACTCAACTCCACAGATGATTTACAGTGTTATCTCAGTTTTCAGTAAAGCCTGCACATACAATCACAAAGTTTCCAACACCGCTCAGTAGGAAACCTCCTTAATATCTTTCTTTTTTTTCTAGTTCTTCTGAATGGAGATATGTGAGCTCTGATGATCGGCAGAGGCTGACGAACCGCTCTGAGGACGGGGAGTTCTGGTAAATCTCACTGAAACCATTTTTCTTCACCAAGCTCCACACACCAAACAGAGGTTTACAATATGGTTTAATCTACTAAATACCCCTGTAATAACAACGCAGCAGTAAATGGGAAATACTCTCAGTGTATCCATTTTTAAAATTATGTTTTAAAGGGCAAACCCATCACTATTGAGTGACATGAACCTTTTTCTAAGTTCCTGTATTACATTAGAGTAAGCAGTGTTAAGGTCAAAGGTCACAATGTCCAGCAAGCAAATAAATCCCTGGATTTCTAGCAAGAAAAGATGTGACTTTTCCATTTTCCTCATTCTGTTTTTCCCACAGGATGTCATTTTCTGACTTCCTGCGCCAATACTCTCGCCTTGAGATCTGCAACCTCACCCCTGATGCTCTCACAGGCGACGAGTACAAGAAATGGGCAGAGTCTGAGTTTGAAGACACATGGAGAAGGGGTGTTTCAGCTGGCGGCTGCAGAAACTATCCTAGTACAACCACTTTTACCATCTTCCCTCCAGATTTGAATCCAGTGCTGGCTCATATGTGTCATGAACTAACCCTTACTCCCCTTTCCTAGATTCATTCTGGATGAATCCTCAGTTTGTCATAAAGCTGGATGAGGTGGATGATGACCCTGATGATGGTGAGGAAGGCTGCACCTTCATTGTGGGCTTGATGCAGAAGAACAGGCGCCGTATGAGGAAAATGGGGGAGGACTTGCAGACCGTCGGCTTTGCCATCTATGAGGTAAGAAACTGCCTTTAAGATGACAAAGTCAGTGATAACACTTGCGTCAGTAGAGACAGTATTTGCTGCGTTTTCACATATTCTCACATTTTTGATTTTTCCTATTTTTCTAGCTGCCGGAGGAGGTATGTAAGCAAAGATGAAGACACTTGATGAGCCTTCATTTTTCATGACAAATGAGTATTGGACTGTTGCATTATTGCTCAATTTTCAGCCCTCAAAATTCAAACTGTCATGCAGATATTTACACTTATATATGTGTCATTTTCCAGTACTCTGGCAAAAGGCAGGTGCACCTGAAGAAAAACTTCTTCCTGTCCAACTGTTCAGCGGCGCGCTCCGAGACCTTCATCAACCTGCGGGAAGTGTGCAACCGCTTCAATCTTCCCCCTGGAGAATACCTCATCATCCCCTCCACCTTTGAGCCCAACAAGAATGGAGACTTCTACGTGCGAGTGTTCTCTGAGAAACAGGCTGATTTCCAGTATGTAATAAGTGCAATGTCATAATCACAATAATCACAGCATTAAAAATGATCATAGAAGTGTGACCTCTCGCTTTCAGAGAGATTGATGATCCCGTGGACTGCCATGTTGAGCAGGTAAAGTCACATCCCCTGATGTATTCTTTTGAAAATGAATATTAATATTAACATTTTAGGAAGACAAAGTGATTTCCTTGTCATCTCCAGATTAATATTGATGAAGATGACATCAGTGACAGATTCAAGAGACTGTTTGGACAGCTCGCTGGACATGTGAGTAAGCTTAAGATTTGATCCATCACCTCATGGTCTCCAGTCTTTGTTACAATGGTTTACACGTCTGTGTCATGTGCTTCGTAGGACACGGAGATTTGTGTGTTTGAGCTGCAGAGACTCCTCAACAGAGTGATGGTGAAGAGTAAGAGAAATGATTTCTTTTTCTCTCAGGAGTATTCAGTATGTGCATTAATGTGCACTTGACCCTCACACCAATGTATTCCTATGTTTTACTGATTCTCAGGAGATGACATAAAAACCAGTGGCTTTAGCCTTGTGACTTGCCGCAACATGGTCAATCTGCTGGATGTATCCTTCCTTCTTATTCTAAGCCATGTCAGGAGAAATTGACAAAATCTTTAACCTATTAACCTCAAGTTTTCCTCCTTTTGTTTTCCCTCATGTTGCCTGAAAAGAATAGAAAGTTGATGCCTTATACAAAATGTGGTATACAGCTACAGTGGCAAGCAGCCAGTTAGTTTAGCTTGACGTAAACATTGAAAACAAGGGGAAACAGCTAGCCTGGCTGTGTCAAAATGTATAACTAAATTCACTTACAGAACCTCCAAAGCTCACAAATTAATGCAAAACCTGCCTGACAAATTTGGTATCTTTGTAAACTGCACAGCATGAGTTTACCGACTGACCCACAAGCCCTGTCATGTCTGACAGAGGGCCGGTGCATGCCGCACATTACTCTGTGTGGGGGCATGTTGCAATTTTCCTTAACATGCTCTTCAAAGAAAGATGGAAGCGGCAAGCTGGGACTGGTAGAATTCAAGATCCTGTGGACAAAGATTGAGAAGTTCCTGGTGTGTTCCTTGTTTGTTTGTATTGACATTAACATACCATGTGTAACATACAGTAGATTATTAGTAGAATGATGATAGTGCATATTAAATGTGTTGGGCTCTCCATTAGGATCTGTACAAAGAGAGAGACATGGACCAAAGTGGGTGTATGAGCGCCTCTGAGATGCGGATGGCTGTTGAGGCTGCTGGTGAGAAGTCTTTTTCACAAATGATATTTTTGTGTTCTCAACACTCTACACTTGTTCCTCTAACACTTAAGAGAGTAAAGAGGGAGTTTGCATGAAACAGCCGGTGGTGTGCTTTTCTCTCACAGGTTTCTCCCTCAACAACCCTCTGCATCAGATCATCGTGGCCCGCTACAGTGAACCAAACCTCACTATTGACTTTGACAACTTTGTGTGCTGCCTGATCCGCTTAGAGTCACTCTTCAGTGAGTATTTGTTCTTGTCGGCACATATTTTAATCCGACTGATGCTGCAGATGTCATGTAGAGTTCTGATGCCTACTTTCATTTACAACAGACACCTTCAAGACCCTGGACAAGGATGGCTCTGGTAAGATAGAGCTGAGTTTTATGGAGGTAAGAGCCTGTTTTTGATAATGAAACAACAATATGAAGTGATGGTTTATAGGACCACAAAGTGACTTGTGCCTGTGTTTTCATCCACAGTGGCTGAATCTGACGATGGTGTAGAGGAGCTCTGACTGTTTACAGTTGAAGAACCAAGACTTGGGTTGAAGTGTCGTCATATCTGAATATTTTACTACACGTTTGCGAGTGAATGTCAGTTTGTGCCTTGTGTACAATTTAATTAATGGATACTAATTTTGAGAGAAAATAATTACTGATGGTTTGATTGTTCAGAAACATAAAAGTTTAATAATACAATTAAAGCCATAATCTCCCACAAATGGTAATGTGTTTATTCAGTACTCAATAAAAAAATATATAAAGATTGTATGTTGTCTGTTCTTTCAGGGTCTAGCTTAAATGACTTAGTTTTACATTTTGGCAAATATTCACTTCCTTGCAGAGAGTTAAGTGACAGGATCGAAACCATCATATTAGTATTTTGAACATGCAGCCAGCAACCAATAAGCTTCTCTTAGCATAAGTAGTGGGAAACAGCTAGCCCTGCTCTGTCCAAACAGGTACCAAAATTCCTCTGTCAGCACCTGGCAAGCTCATTTGTCTAGTTGTGCAATAACCACAGTGCAAGACTGATGTCAGGATCACTGCATCTGTGGTGAAATTGTGTTTACTGTGTGTGTTGTGTATTGTATATTCGATAGAAGGATTATTGTTTGTTTGTTTTTTTTACATTTGGACAGAGCCAGGCTGATCCCAGTCAGTATGCTAAGCTAAGCTAACCAGTGCTAGCTTCCTATTTACCATACAGACATGTCATATTCTTAGGTAACTCTTAGCAAGATGGCAAAAAAATTATATTCCCCCGAAATGTTCAACGACTCTTTTAATGTTCGCATAAACTTACTGCCACTGACGACATCTGTGATCAAAGAAATGAAAAAGGATTGTGGAAATGCGATAATATATCGTAGCTCTGTGTGGCATCTCTTCCCTTTCCTTTGGTAGAATAACAATAAAACCTGTGTACTGAAAAAGCTACTTACCACATCAACATATCTCTCATGCTAATTTTTTTCTGTAGACAATTGTTGCAAAGCAAACTGTCCTCTAAGCTTGTTGTTTCGGGTCATTATTCTGAGTGGCACATTTTCAACAGTCAACTGAGTAAATATAACTGACCACACCCAACAATACTCCATCAGACATGAAACTTGAACCAAGTCCGAACCAATGGTCTTTACAGACCAACCCAACTCTGTGTGAACGGTGAAAGCAGGGTGTCATGTTGCGAGACAAGGTCATGAAAAACATTCTTACCTGTAAGTCAAAAAGTTCAAGTAGCTTAAAACAACTTTCTAAAATGACAACTGCAGTGACTCAGCCAATAGCAGGCCTCCGAATTCAGCTTCATGCACACTTTGACATGAATAAGACTGTTCTATGTTCATTGTATCCAAATTATATATGCTTCTATACACTGCACCATGCAAGAGGAAGGTTTATAGATGTTTCACTAAAAGTCAATATCAGTGTTTGCTAAATATCCTTTGATGCGTGCAACGGGTCTATATGGAAAAATATTCATAAAAATCTCAAGTGAATTTAAGAAGGACTTTGGAACCATTTCAAAAACTATCTGTGGAGGTTCTTTAAAATGTTCATTTGTTAATAAGATACGTATTTAATTAATGATGTTTCTCTCCAAAACAGAGAAAACAGGAGTCAACCTGAAAAACGAATCCTGTCCTTACTCCTGTACTTATGAACTTATTTTCCTATTCATTGTTTTTCCTTTGGAACACACATCTAACTCCTTATACACACCTGCCCTGGTCTTCGGAGGCAAGTGTTAACATGGCAAATTCAGTCCCATAGTACTTCAGTAATTTACCAGTAGAGGTCAGAGTTCTCATAGAGTTTGGTTTTCTGCTTTGACGTCACTGACTGGGTTGTGGTCAAAACTGCAATGTGCTTGCAGCAGCATGAAGTTTTCAGCTCACACAGAGCTATGCAGCAGCCATTTCCTGTCCTGTGTGGTTCTGGGTTGTATTTCCCCTTTTACTACTCCGAAAAGCTGCTACCAGCTGCCGAAGCCAGGCCTCACCACAGTTATGGCAATAAACCTAAAAATCAACCCTCAAGCCACCAAACGAGAGCTTTCTGTGGATAACTATTATACTACTGCTAAACACACTGTCAAAAGTTTGACATACATAGTATATTGATGACTTTTCTTCTTTCCGTTGCCACTCACGGATTCCAGTGCTTGCAATGCAATTGTTTGAGGGTAAACCTTGACATGTGCTGGCATTTAGGCACCCTGCTTTTTGGAACAGGATGTGGGACGGGCCTCTGACTCTGTAAACTAATAATCATCGCAGGGGAAGCAAGGCCACTGTGATGCTGAAGCAGAGTATCTGTATTTAAAAATAGTCACTTCAGAGGAGCGGAGGGGTTTATTGTGCACTAAATTCTCCAACAAAAGGACCTAAACTACGTGTATCATCTAAAAAAGATGAAGAATGTTATTTTCTCATTTGCCAAAAAGACAGTTCAGCAGTTTACATGGGAAATGACTCTTTTTGTCATTGGACATATTTTTCAATTGGTCTCATTAAAGCGCTGAAGAAATTCTTTGTGTCTGTGTGTGAGATCCATAAATATTGTATAATCTTTACTCACAAGCGATGACTGACTGACATGCTGCAATTCAGCTATTTTAAGATAGAACAAAGATTTGGGCATAATACAGAGAGGATGGGCTCGACTTGGTTTGCCAGGGTGCTACCAGCCAAGAAAGTGCAAAACACAGGGATAGTTAAAAAAAAGAAAATGAAATGAAATTTGGCATAGTTGTACTTGTGCAAAACTCTCCTCCACTTACAGACTGGAAACAGGACTATAAGGTATTATGAATCTTTTTTTTCCAAATTGCAAGACTGTAATTCAGATCATTTGCTTAAGTAAATACAGAAATATCACTGTATACAAATACTCTGTTACAAGAAGATATAGAAGTATAACTGACGCTATAGCACACCTGAGTCACGCCTGCAGCTGCCAGCACTTCCTCTCTCATAGGACGCTGATTGGTCCGAAACACGGCGATACTTCCACAAGTGAACAGCTTGGACCTCGCCAAGATGGATTCTGGCTTGTGAGAAATCCACCTGCCTCACAAGGTTGAGTAACTAAAGTTATAATATAAACACAATGGAGTAAAAGTATAAAGCAGCAGAAAATGGAACTGCTCAGCGACATACAAGTACCTCAAAATTGCATGTAAGCATTGCACTTGCATAAATGTACTTAGTTGCTTTCCACCATTGGAGAAGGCATGGTCTGGGACCAGACAAAGTGGCAGGGGGGGCATGGTTCCCCTCCTGTGACATGGGCCCCTAATTCCCAGCTACACTCCTGGACTTTAAGGAGAAGTTTCAGATTTTATTATTCTAAAGACAAACATGGAAAACTACAATGTCAAATGGCCCTATATGAATACATTTACTTTTTGTTTCTTGTTTTCTTCTTTTGACCTGATGAAGACGTGACTGACATCAAACTTTGAATCAGTGCAGTCTTTTTTCAACATGGGTGTCACCTATGTACATTTCCACTCTAGAGACGAACAGCTCTGCGACTGGGTCTGCGAGTCATATTAACTGCACTGACTCCTCACAGAAGCTAACTGGAGAAAAACATCTATGAAACTGAAACAACGGTTGAAAATTTACACTTGAAGTTCACATCTTCAAGTTATTTGGTGGTAAATATGTGTAACATTTGCTGTGTTCAGTGTCGAACTGGATAGAAAGGAATCATGTTGTTGTACGTCTGACTACTGACTACTGGAATCTGATGGAGACCTACCAGCTCTCTTTCAACAGGTAGACGGATAAATCCTTTTGGCACATCTGTGCAGTCATCCTACCTTTTACCTTATAAGGTCATTGAACTGCATCTCAGCAGCAGATGAGTTCAAAATATGGACAGGTATGTTCTCCATATAAGGGTGTTATGTGCTGCACCCACCCATGACTGGCTCAGGCTCACCTGGGGCTTCTGCCTAAAAAAAAGGAAGATCTGTTCCTCTGTCAAACTAAAGCAGAGGGGCAGGTTGAGAAAAATGTTTGTACTGCGCCAGACAATGATGTACATACTATATTTATTGTGATTTAGGCTTCAAATGTAATGTGATTAAATGCGTATGCTGAGGTTGAATCTGAAACTGTCACACCTGGGAAGACGGGGGTGGACCTACTTTTGGAGGTGTGCTCATTTACCACAGCCCCTCCTACATGAGTCAACCTGCTCTCCTTCCTTATGACCCCCTCAGCATTTTGACTGCTGCTGCCATTTTTTCTCTGCTGCCTGCTCCTTCACAGATCACAAGCAAAATGGTGAGTAGCTTTCTCAAAGAATTTGGCTGTCAGTTAACAACTTCTTCGTTGTGATGTGTGTGCAGCACTGAACATGTAATCTAGAGGTGATTGAGGTGATTTAAAATGTCATATCCTCATTTTAACGATATTTTAGGGGAAAAAAATGTGTAAACTCAGATGTTGTCTTGGATTGATGTTTGCTGTTTTTAGAAAAAAAGGTTTGCTGAGTAAAAGGAGGCTTTTGGTGTTTGCAAGAGGTTATTCAAGGTGTGGTTTTGCCTCCAAAATGGAGGGAGCTTTGTTCGTTCTTGAAATCTGTTCTGAGAGAATCCCTTGGGGCGGTCTTTCTTGTGCGAACTTGTTCCACAATGACTGGAATGTGACAGAGCCAAGGCCATGAAAATTCATAGGGAAGCTCCACTCATGGTGTGCGACTGCTAAACAAGCTTGTAGAGTATCTGCACATTGAGCTGCCTAAATAACATTTAAAACTTCTCTCCATAGTCTAGTTTTGAAGAACTTCCTGTTTCTTCATCTTTCAGTTCTGCTTTCTGTCTCAAAACCAAAGTACGAATGAACATCATCTGCTCGAGTATAAGCCAAGGCCCAAATCTTCCCACAGTGTTCCTACTGTGATGTACTTTCATCATTCTTCTCATCTGATGAGAATTTATACTCTTACCTGGCACATTAGGCTTGGTGCTGAACTTAGTAAATCTCATGATTAAAAATGACAAGGAAGTAGTGTTTGCTTTCTCCCCTTTTTTTTTTAAATTTTGTATGAAATGAATGAAATTCAACCATTTGCACCTCCTCTTTACGCAAACTTTTCAAATACAAGATCTTACAATTGCAATTGAACAATTTAAGTAAATGTAAGTTACAAATGCAATTATAGTTGGGGTTTTTTTTGTCTTTGTGTGTGTTCTCTTTCGATCCGTCTTAAAGCATTAGTATGTGGAACATGAGATTTAGATAGACCCTGACTTTCTTTAGCTCAATGACGTGACCTGTGGGGTTACTACCTTCTAAAGGAGCACACCAACAAAATATTGTATCGACAAAACATGTTTGACTTTTCTTTTTCTTTTTCTTTTCTTTTTTACTAAATATGGACATGTAATGTTTTGTGTTTTCTCATAACAGGCATCTGGAGTAAAAGTCGCTGATCAAGTGAAGGACCTCTACAATGAGATGAAAGTAGTGAAAAATGATGCTGATCAGATGGATCGTATAAGACTGGTGGTATTTAAAATCGGCAACGGTCTCATTGACATGGAGAAAATTTTCCGGCAAAAGGAAATGGAGGACACAGATGTATTCAAGTTCTTTGTGGGTCTGCTGAAGCCGGATGAGTGCCGCTACATGCTGTATGACTGCCACTTTGAAACCAAGGAATCACTTAAAAAGGAAGAACTGGTCTTTGTGATGTGGTAAGTCCTTGTATTGTCACTAAAGCATAACTACTATATTTATTTTTCCAACTGCATCTGCAACGAGAGCCAATCTTATGCTGAGGATACATAATCTTATGTGTATATGAGAATAATCCTGTTACAGTATACAGTCCCAGTGTGCCAGACTTAATGACAAAGGGATTATGATTTTTCTTCATGCCAGGGCGCCTGAAAATGCACCTGTCAAAGAAAAAATGAACTACGCTAGCTCAAAAGAATCCATGAGGAAGATCTTGACAGGTAAATGTTTTTCCACTTTGTTAAATTTGATCAAATCTTAATTCTAGTAGAAGCACCACAGTTTAAAATGCAACAATCACATTAACTGTATTAATTGGTAGAATACTGATCCCTCTTTTTAACTAACGCTTATGTCTTCAACAGGTATCAAACATCAGCTGCAGGTAAATGACCTTGCAGATTTGTCCAACAGGGATTCGTTTGCAGCAGAAATGGGGAAAGATATAGTCACGCTTGAGGGCCACGCTGTGCAGCCTGCCTCTAAATCAAAGTCAAGTTAAGAGGATTTGAGATGATAACACCAAAGTTTCCAAACCAATTTTGCTTTGAACCAATCCAAAAAAAAAAAAAAAAAAAAAAAGCTTAAAGAGAAGAGTTGGGCTCTGGATGGGATTAGATTCCTGTAACACAAACCTTTAATGTTTAATGTCCAGTCAGCACCAGTTTGGCTGTGAAATCAATCTCATTCAGATTTAATTGTATTCATTATTTGACATATCCATATACACTGATACTATTTTGTGTCATGTGACTCTTGGTACATTTAGACTTCTCATATCAGTAATTTGCTGTTTTTATGTACATACATGCTGTTTGAAAAGTTTACTGGGTCAAAAATAGCTGGGCCTATAAGTTCGATAAATGTGTTTTTCTAGACTGTTACACTTTGATGGAAACCTGTAAAGACTTTTGCAAAGAAAAAAAAAACAAATGTTTCAATGAAAATGCAGCAGTCGGTGCACTGTCTGAGTATTGTCAAATAAATTCAATGCAATCAGCTGTTTACTTTGTTTCTTTTTTAAATCAAATCTCTTTTCAGTTTTTAGAAGACAGAATGTTACTGGTACTCTGGCTTTAATCAGCACCATGAGACTGACATCTCAAACATTACAACCCGTATTTACTGCTGGTGCCTTTCAAGAGACAAGTATGGATGGAGGTTATAATTAACAGATAGCTGGGGGGTGGTCGAAGCACGTGCATGTATGCTACAAGGTTTCTGCCTCCATTCAGGAAAATTTTGGGTGTCAGACTTACAGGCCAGATTTACTTGGTTACCCAAATGATCCTGGACTCAACCCAGGTTGTAAGGTTGAGCTTGAGTTAAACCAAGTACTGCAGGTGATGCTGTCCATACTAATGCATTTGAATTTATATATGTGTGTGTGTTTGGAAATACACATTACCTGCACAATTCTGCACATATGAAGCCAAATGTTACACCAATACCAAAGTGAATTGCTTTCTGTAAGTTTTGTCCGTTATTATTTTTTCTCTATCACTACCAAGTTTATTTGTCTCTTTCACTTTTCTCTTGCTTAATATGACCTAGCATTTTTTTTACTTTACTTTTACCACCCCAAATATTTTACTTTGTCAACGTTTACTTAAGTTTGAAATGTCATCTAATCAATGCCAAATTTGGAAGCCGTGTGGACACAGCACGTGAAAATCAGCCCAGATGCAGCGTATCCTCCTCCTATGTTTCACAGCTGCACCGTGACATTTGTCTGCCTCTGTTAGTGAAATCTGGGCCCACTACCTGACAGCTCTGCTTAATTTTGCAAGCAGCCACAATGAAATGAGGACCAAATGAAATTTAAGATTCAATCTCTGTTTAGATTAGCTTTTTTGCTCACCCTCGCCTCTCACAGTAGTGTGCATGCGTTTGGGAGGAGTGAAAGACAGATCATCCCAGAAACAAAGCCAAACATGGCCTTTGAAAAACTCCACCTTGTACAATACTTCCTGGTGTCTTAACCTTTGATGCAACCTGAACATTACTGTGTGTAAAGCATTACGATTTACACATTTACGCATTCTGTTTCCGGACACACTTTACAAAACACCTAGTCATGTTTATAAGGATAATGAGACTAGAGGGACTATTGTATGTGCTAGACTAGACTAGACTATTGTATGTGCTATGGGGAGAATTCATAACCCTCCATTTTGCTGTATGGTGATATACTGTGAGGATGTTGCTGTGTAGTAATACTTCCTGTCAGAAACCAGGACTGTTCTTTACACAGCAGAGATGTAACAGGTTTCTGTGGAGGATGGCTTAAGTATTAAAAATGACTGACTGAGCCGGTGCCATTACTTCCGGATTTGCTGCTTGATTCACACCGGATCTGAAACTATGTCAAAAGAGAATACTCTAGCGATAGCCAGTTTTTCCTTTGCTTCCTGTCCACATTCATTGTTCCTTTACAGCAAGTATGACACAGACACTGGTCAGGAATGACAGAGTGACACTGTAGTTTATTCATTCATACAAATTCAAATTTGATGTGTGTTACTGGCAGCCAGCTACGGAGGAAAGCAGGCCCACAAAGGTACTGCATCATTGAACCATAAAATGTCTCCATCATTCAACCACATAGAAAAGACATACAAAGTAATTGCACAGGTTGATGTACGTTTGACGTACAATCGGTTTCCCTTTTAACACTGAACTATGGGGAAATGTTTGGAATATAAGGCAGGGGGATAAGTAACTTCTGACATAGCCAGAATCGCTGATGGAATGCGTTTCAGTAAAGATTGCAGCAGGATTCTCTCCTCTAATCTTATTTTGAAATGTACATATTATCAAACATGATTCCTACAGTTGCAACAAATGCAATATACTACAGTACAAGAAAGAAATTGTTTTGGAATGCATAACTATGGTAATCATAAGGCATATTTGGCAGTTTTGTGTAGTGTCCGCAGTAAACTTCCTGTCAGACGGACGTTCCTTCCTTCAGCTCGACATAATCTCCCTTGAAAACAGAAATAAGAGAAAGATTAATGTCAAAATACACAAGCATGTTAAAATAATTTGGGTTTAGATTGTGTACGAGTAGTCTTACTGGTGTGCAAGTTGTCTCACCTTGCCTTCCAGGTGCTCCTGTAGTGTTCTCACGGTGTCTCTCTCTTTGGTCAGCTGCTCCTGAGTGGCTTTGAGAAGCTGCTGGAGCTTGGTGGCTGCCTGGCCCAAGTCTTTGGACAGCTTCTTCTCCTTCTCCAGGCGCTCCTGTTGTGACAACAGCAGCAGCAAACGTTACTTCAAAGCAAAAATGACACTCAATGTGGAGACCCAATGTGTTCAATATTAAATAAAGATACAAAATGAGTAACATGAAACTACACCCCCAATATTGTGAAATAATTCAGTGATCTTGTAAAACTCAGCTCATTATTATGAAATGTTCCTTCATCCTGTGTCTTTTCACAACAGGACCCAGATTTAGTTTTTTCAAATGCCTATATTTCTCACCGCTATTTTTCCCAGTAACAATTTACTGTATTTCATAATCCCACTTTTCATCCCAAAGTCTCATCTGTCAATCAAGACAAACATGGCAGAGTCAGTTATGTAACCAGCTGCCCACTCATTCAGACCAAAGTACCAGCTGAATGGCATTACGAAATATAACTGTTGTCACTGGGGAAAATAATGTGAGGTAAAAAATTAAAAAAAAAGGAACTGCTTCAATTAAATTTAATCAATCTCGCTCCAGTTGTTGGTAATACATTTTATCTATATTTATTCATATGATTATTTTATAATGTGTAATTTAATTAATATTGAACTTGGTTCTCCATAAACCAAGTGAGGACATGTACTTTAGTGATGAACTCCTGGAGGAAAACAAAAGCTTTCATCAATGTGATCTTCATGTGAAACTGAGAGGTACACTTGGTTCTTGATTGGAGCAGGACCGCCTGTTGCTCTGACAAACTCTGCTGGGTTAGAAATTTATCATAATCCAGCACTGACAAAAAAAACAAAAAACAAAAGCATCAATCACAGTCAGGCATTGATTTTCTGTGTTACTTGTGAACAAACCTTGAGCTGAGCAACATCCTCCGTGTCAGTTTGTGGTGACTCTCCAGAAGCTTTCACAAGATCCAGCTGAGCCTGAAGTTCTGTGACAGTTTTCTGGGCCTGGAGGTTTGACAACACACAGTGACGTCATCCACCAAGAATTTATTAGTAAACGTCTGGTGTGACAAGGCTAAAAAAAAAAAAAAAAAAAAAAAAAAAAAAAAAGAGCACAACATTGATGGCTGCTACCTGCTCAAACTCTTCTGAGAGCTGCTGCCTCTGAGCCGCCTCGCCCTGCAGTTTCTCAGATGTCTGACTCAACTCATTCTGGACCTGATGGTAGACAAACACACAATGAACATACTCACAGACCAATGGTTAAAACATGCATGCGTGTATGCAAGCATTCTTGTTCCAAAGCAGGAGCACTGCACACACCCACACACAAGCTGCTCGGCCTGCGAGCGAAGTTAGTCTCCTCTCAGACTATTTCAGGTGGAAAGCTCAAGTCAAACGCAGAGTTTCTGCTGCTGTTAAGAATCCTACAAACGCATATCTGAAAACAAATGAGGAGAGGTGAGCATGCCGAAAAAGGTGAGAAAGAGCCGTGTTAGAGTTCTATCCACTCAGTCAATTCAAATAAAGGTTAGCATAAACAGCTTCTGTCAGAGGAGAACTGGACAGACTGGAAATACAGCACTTCTTTATCATCTTTTACTCAGTATCCGTGTATCATGGCCACATCCTTGATTTAGGACATGGCTTTGACTGCGTGCTGCTTCTAAAAGCCAGATCACAAAGAACCTGTTTTAATCAATAAGGTGCAAGTCAATAACAAATGTATCATTTCAATTTTCTATTGAATTGAACCAAAATGTTTGAGAAATAACTCAAAATGAAACAAATCAAAGGAGATCTTTGGAGAAGTGTCCTAGTCACTGTCCAGTGCTCTCTGACAGGAAGCTAAGGGTGCCCTGTGACCTCTGCACCCTGACCTGACTGGGTTGAGCCTCAGCTGGGCCATTCTGTTCGCGCTGAGCCCGCATCGTGATCTCGCCCAGCTGCTCTCTGACCTGAAACAGGAAGCCGTCGCTAGTCATTGGTTGCATAACCTCCATCCATGAATCCCCTTTGTGTTACATGTCACTGACACCTTACTTTGCTGGCTGTGTGGGTTTAGGAGGGTTTTAAACAAATTCTTCAATATGTGATATCTCACACATAAAATGTCTCCATCTTACCTCAGTTACACTGGTGTATGAATGAGTAAATATTAAAGCCTGGTGAATGGGAAAGCAACTTAAGTCTAAGGTCACCTGTGCCAGCTCCTCCTTCTGTGCCTGGGATTCCTTCTGGGCCAAATCCAGCTGGGTCTGACACTCTGACAGCTGCAGCTTCAGCTGAATACAGAGCAGGACACGGGAATGAACAGATGTCAGACAGGCATTGTTTTAAATGCAGCACAAGAGGTTGAAAGCTTTAAACATGTGAAATGTGTTTCTAGGAATTCATAGTAAACTCAAAGAAGGTTTTATCGAATACAGATTGCTAATTCTCTACACTATTTCTATGACATTTCATTAATTAAACACAAAATATTTTAAGAGACATTACATTAAAAAACATTACTTTGTAATGTTGAAATATCATCATAAGAATAAATACAAATATAGAAAATAATTAAATTTACACCTTATGAACATTTTTTTTCAAACACAAGGCTAAAATTCCAATAATATGATAGTTCACCTCCTTAACAAGTGAACTTGTACATAAAATAACAACATGAAAAATGAGCAGCAATGCCAGTTTCAGTGAGGTTGCTGTAAACTGTAGATTAGACCTGCTCATGTACCTGCTCCTCCCCCTCTGAGGTCCCCTGGTTGTCTGACTGCTTCTCCAGCTGGGCTTCCAGAAGCATCATCTGCTCCTTCAACTACAGAGAACAAAAAAAGTTACTAACCTGTTAGCTTACCTCTAGGAGCTACTTGAGCTTGTGTGTATGAAAAAAATATCCCCACCTGTTCTACACTTTGGTTTTCTGCTTCCAGCTTGCTGACTTTCTCCAAAGCCTGGTAGTGTGTGAGAGGGACTTTTGTTAAGTTTTGAAAATAATGCAGGGGGATGGACACATGGTGAAACAAATATCAAAGTCATAGTGATTTCAAGGAGATATTATAACTTACCACCCTCAGCTGTTCCTCTGAGTTAGTCATCTTGGACTTCCAGACCAGCTCCTCCTCTTCCACACTCTTCTGCAGATGTTTCAGCATTCCTTCCTGAGGTAGAAGGGAACCAGGAATAAAAAGTTGTATAAAATTACCCCATATTCACACAGCTCACATATTCTACCATCTTACTAAGAACAAGAGTTTTTCATATTACATTATATTAATATCTCAGTCACTTACCGTTTCAGCCAGGACTGTCCTGTACTGTTCACATTCAGCCTGCAGGGAGCCATGGCTCTCCTCAGCCTCCTTCAGTTTCTCAAGCAACTCCTGAAACAAACACAACTCATTCAGATCTTCCTCTGCCAGGCTGATTGAAACCAGTATATGGTAACAGTATAACATGATGGCTTACCGGTGACGCCGTGCTTGACTGGGACTCTTGGCTCTGCTGGCTGAGAGCCTCCTGAGCTTTCTGTGTAAATACTTGTAACCAGTTGGACTAAGTGAAGAGAAACACAGATATAAATCAATCAGGTGAGTTTTATTCTACAGAATAAGAATAATCATCACACTGAGCAACTCAGCCCTTTTCTTACCTGCTCTGTCTCTAGGGGTATCTGTGGGAAGAGTGTCTGGAGAGTCTCTTTGGTTTCAGTTTGTAAAGCTGTCAGTTGTGCCATAGTGTTCTGCTAAAACAATGGATGACATGATCAATAAGGTGATTAAGAGCATAAGCAGGCCTCAATTGATAAGCCACTAGTGTGTAAAGAGACTCTTACTGCATCAGTGGTCATCTTTTCTCTCAGCTGCTCTTGTAGTGATGTGACAAGGGCATCCTTCTCAGTCAGACTGAGCACCGAACCAAAAGATACAAGACAGTGATTTAAATAACAGACCTAACAATATGCGAGACTGTTCTTTTCATCTGTCACACTCATTTACCTGTTCTGTAGCTGTCCGAGCTCTGCGGCGCTATCTGATTGCTGAAACAGAGTCGACATGCAAATGAGTCTCAAAGATAATTCTTTAGTAGAAGCAGAATCATTCAACACATATGGAGGTAGACTTACTGGTGTGATCTTAAGTTGCACCATCTCTTCCTTGAGGTTTTTAAGTTCATCCTGAAGTGACTTGATAAGGCTGTCATCCTCACTAAAGGGACACACAATTTATATATAGATAGAAAAATATAAAAATTGAGAAACACCACAAATGTGTAAGATTTGAGCCTGGTAGATGGATAGTAAAAAAGTAACATACCTCTTATTTCTTTGCTCAAGCTCAACAATAGTGTTCTCCTGTTAGAACAGAGGATTATTTGTGATTAGCAGTGACACTGTCTATGTCTTTGTATGAACAATAATTAAATAAAACAAAACAAAATCAGGAAGCAACCGGGAAGTGATACTAATTGTTAATATATTTAACCCATGTGTGTTTGCAACACTTACTGCAGCTTCCTGCTTCATCTGCAGTTGCTTCAGTTCCTCATGAAGCGCGTTCAGCTGGCTGTCTCTCTCCTGAAGGCTGCAGGAGGGAAAAAAAAAAAAAAAAAAAAAAAATCAATAAATGTAACAGCTCTGTATCTGATGTTAACGCTGATGAAAGGAAGATCAAACACTTACCTGAGCTTTAGTTGTTCCAGTTCTGCACCATTCACCTGCACCTGTGGAATTGACAAAAATCTTTAGGGGTGACTGCGTGGGGTCTCAGCTTTCGAGCCATTTCAGAAAAGTCTACGTGATAAAGTATGTCCTACCTGACTGTTATCCTCCTCCTCCTTTTTGTTCTGACTGGCTTCCAGCAGTGAGTTTATGGAGGCCACCTGCTGTACAAGCTGGCTTTTCTCTGCCTGTGTTTCCTCCAGCTGGGCAGTCAGAGCATCTACCTGAGCAGAGCGCTCCTTAATCTCAGCCTCCAATTTCCCTGTACGTGCTTGAAATTCTGCAGGGACAGAAAAAGCAACACTAACAACTTATTCCATATTTTATATTCTGGGACGCAGCTACTGGTCCCAGAAAAGTGCCATAAATGTTTTCATTTTTACTATTGATGCAAAATTACTAATATGTGGTAACCATTAAGAACCTATTCCTCCTGTCTCTCACCTGAGAGTGTGCTGCTGTCTTGTTGGGCCTTGTCCAAGGTAGCCTGCAGACTGCTGTTTCTACTCTGTGCTGTTCTGAGCTCCTCACACGCCTCCTCCAGCCTCCTCTGTAATGCCTGATCAGTCTCTGTGTGGCTGGCCTGGAAATAAAAAAAGTGATCAAAATGTGTCAGCAGAGGGCAGCAAAGACTCACTAAATTATCCTACATAAAGCATTAATTCACAAGGCAATAACAGTGCATGTGATCCAGTCGCATTTCTCTAAAGAATCCTTAAAAACATCATATTTCCACACATTCAGAGAAAAAGACATAATAGTATAGTCACAGATAATCCACCAATGGGACAACCAGAAAATCCTCTGGCTTGAGGTTGTGTAACAGAAAATAAAAATATACATTTTAACAACATGTCAAGCAATTAGTTTTTATTTGTCTAAGGAAGTGTTTTGTAGGAAGTGCTTTGAACTTGAGGGGATTTGTGAAATGATTACTCTGCCTGTGCGGCTGTGAAAGATTCCGTCAAAGCAGCTAATTGCTGTTGACGACTGAACACTGGTCACAGTCTAGTCAACACATACAAATTTCACAAAGACAGCGAAACTAATGTCAAATCAAAGAAATTAGGAGGAAAAAAAATAATCTCTTATAATTTGAGCATGTTGACTGTGTATTGACTGGTGGCCTGAGCTATTGCATAACTTGTTAAACTGGAGGGGGTATTAGTAAATGATTTAACTAAATGAGCACTTGACTGTCAGGAAGTGCTGACTCACTCGCTCCACATAACCAGTAATAAACAGACCAACAGCATTCCATCAGTAAGAGACTACGTAGACTGACAGTGTATATGTGAGAACAGTGTAAAATATCCTTGTTCTTACAGATAATGAAAGACAGGGAAGTACTACGTGTCTGAAAGTCACGTGTTGTAAATAGCATCAGACTGCTCCTGCTCTTTTACAGCCAATTATAGAAGCCTGGAGAGGAGAGATGTTCAGACACACACACACATTCCAGCTGGTGCTGTGAAGCATTTTCCCTGCAGCCCCATTATTGTATGGCTGCATTCCAGCCCAGCCCTGGGCTCTGTGATTACAAGGCAATTAAACTTCCCATAACATTAGAGGGTCGGGGGATAGGTGGGAAAGGTCTAGACTTGCATTTTGTAAAGACTAAATGGCTGCTCAAAGAAGAAACAGCATTTAAAAAAGAAAAATCTAATACGTTTGTTTCCGTGTGGAAACCTGATTATATCCAGTGTAATTTATAATGGAGATGATGTGGTGTTCCCATAGACCAGGCCAACCTGCAGCAGGGTGACTTGCTTCTCAGCAGCGGAGACCTTGGCCTCCAGTCCTTTCCTGATCTGCTCATCAGCAAGGAGACTCTCTGTCTTCTCTCCAAGTTCCTTGGTTAACTTTGTGCATTCCTGACGCAGCTTGGCCAGCTCCGCATTTTGTCTGTGGACAGAGTGAAAGAGAGAGAAACACACGGCGAGAAGAAGTCAGGACACATGCCTCACAAACATGTTACTCAGAATTTGTACACACTGTACTCGATTTGCATGTAATTTTAATATCAATGTAAAGAGCTGAAAGCATGTCATCATGCATCACTGCTTGTCATCTATTGTTACAGGGACTGACTCACTTGCTCTCAGCCTGACTAGTGGCTTGGTTGAGGGCATCGCGGAGAATAGAGTTCTCCTGCTGTAGACGTGCAAGTTGAGCATTGGGACCTTTTTCCAGCTGGTCCTGCAGGCTGAGGATCTGGAAGAGCAAGAGTCACATTTTTTTTTTTTTTTAATAAAGTAGACATATTGGACTTTTTCACCTTGGATGGCTGCTCTGCATTCAATCTCTGTCAAGAACAATGAATTAAAAAAGAAAAAGAAAAACTGCATCTTTAGTTCTAATTGTAATCCAGATCACCAAGAGGGCAACACAAGAACAAAATGAAAAGTGTACTAATCTGAATTGCATATTAAGAACATGTAATACTTGTATATGAAAACTAACCTTTCCATTGAGCCTCTGGGTCTGGGCAACATGGTCCTGGTAACTGGCCTGCATGCGAGCTTGCAGAGCAATCATTTCTTGTTCCCTCTTACTCAGCTGGGAACTCAGCCTCGTCTCAACACTGGCCACCTTGGACTTCTCAGCAGACAGCTCCTGATAAACAAACAGTGAGTCTGAATCTGCTCTCTGACTGTGCTGTCATGTGTCTGACAAGAGCCTTTACAGAGTGAAATATCCTCACAACTATTGTCATGAATTTTTAGTACAGAAGGCTGCTCCTCTAGTGCCACCTCAATGACACAATATTTAACACTTCTCACACACACACACACACACACACACACACACACACACCATTCAGGATAAGGCCACACTATAACCCTTCTGGCCTTTCCTTGAGCACCACCCTTTGTGTTTACTTTGTATACACGGTATCTTAAAATATACAGAACAGGCTGCTGTGACATTTGCTGAGCATAATCATGCTAGCCTAGGGATGGACTATGACCTTTCATCTATTGCCACCCATAGGTGGACATAGATACTGCATGAGATTGTAAATGTAACATGTTTATGTAACGGGTGGGATGCCATGAATTGAGTAAGCCTATACTTCTTGGTGGATGTATTATGATCACGTTTTTTCTTTTAGTGCCACCTTAAGGACAAAAGATAAAAGAAGACTGCATCGGGAATGTCTGTACACATTCATTCTCAACAGAGATTTAACCCTTTTAATTTGGGCAACAACATGACTTTTTTTACTCTGCTGCCACCTTCAGGCCATTCTACACTTTTTGCCTCATTGGCAGTAAGATTTTCATCTATCCAACAATTTTGTTTTTTGCTGAAATAAGTATCGCAGTCTCACAGGGCTGCCAGCATGGCCTTGCACCAGATGATGTGTTGTGATGGGAATTTGGCAACATCTGCAACACTTCAGAGTCTTACCTTGTTGAGTTCTCTCAGACGGTTCTTTGCTGCAGAAGCGTCCTCTTGTTCTGCCGCCAGCTGTTTCTCCCTCTCCTCCAGTTGTTTCTTCAGCACAGCCACTGGGTCTCCTTTCTGAGTGGCCTGAAAACATAAACGACAGAGTGAAATCTCCTTTCAGAGCTCAAATGTATTCAATGAACTTTAGTGCCTGTGCACTCAGCTAGCCTAGCAGGTGTCCTTATCATTGACAGAAGTATCTCGTACCATGTGCCAGGTGTCCTGAATGATGCCAACCTTCTCAGATAGGATCTCGATGAGCCTGTGAGCCTCTCCCTCACTGAACACCATGCTACTGATAGTGGATACCAGAGCCTTGTAGGGAAGGTACAGCGGAGCATCAGCAGAATCCACCACTGCCACTAAAGAGACAAACAAAACAGTTCAATGGAACACACAGGCAGTGAATTCAGAGATGATTTCATGTTTAAAACTAAAAGACAGATAGTTTTAAGGCTCATTAGGCTGTCACAGTGAAGTCTGAATTCCCACATGGCTTCAGGAAAAGTACAAGGTTGCGACTTATCCTTTGGGTCTGGGGCCCTGGGCAGCTTCGGATGGCAAAATGATGGGGCACTGTGGCACCAGTCGGAGACAAGCCTCAGGCAAGGGAGAACCCCCCTCCCTTCCCCTTCCCTGCCCATTGTCAGGGCACTGAGAGCCTTTGTCAGTTAACAAAACAGGGCAGCGGTGTTTGGACAGGCTGGCTTGCTCTATGCCCTCCAGAGCTTGAGTGCCAGACATTACCCACCACTGCCATTGGCACGACTTTCCACTGGTACACAGCTCGAAGTTCATCAGTACTGACAGGGTATTACTGCCTTAGATTGAGAGTATATGTGTGTGCAACTCAACTGTACAGACATGCCCCCATTTTACCTACAAACATTCAAGTCTAACTACTATCCCCAGTGTTATGGCTAACGTAGTTCCTGCCTAGACAGCCACTTCCATCAATTCAACGCAGAAGGCTAATTTTAACAATGATGGTTCTAGTGTAACAACATATTCATAGACTATCCTGGCTTTGATCCTTGATATGCAGAGGAGGGGTTATAGGTAAGTGTAGTTTGCAAAGACTTGCAGAAGGTGTCAACTAAATAATCTTGTCCCTCAAACAAACAATGAGTGTTTTAACAGGAAAGAATAGCAGGGTTAGCCAAGACCAATCAACAGGCATCTTTCATCTTTTTTTTTGTTTTTTTTGTTTAATGCAGTAAAATTATTAGTTTAAAAAGCACCATTAATCAGAATAAGAATACATATAGACAGAGGGAAAGTTACCAAGAACCTAAAGATAGTGTAGAGCTGTGCTGTGATGTCCAGTGGAAATGGCAGCTGTGATACCCTTCAGAGTCCTGGTTGAGCACACAACAGACTGGGATCTTAAGACTGAGGTTATATGTTCATTTCAAAATTCTGGCTGCACTGTCATCTTTCATAACCACAGAAATTATAAAATAAAATTAATTGAAAAAAAAAAAAAAAGTACAGTTGCAATGGCAAAACATATCTGCTTACCAGGCTCAGTCTTTTTCTTGGAGGACTTCTTCTTGGGCTCCAGTGCCTTTGCTGCAACAGCAGGAGCCTGCTGTGATCCCACAGGGGGCACTGCCATCACTGGGACATCTTTAGTGACAGCCTCCAGCACTGGGGCCGTCTTGGATGGAGCTGGTGTAGACTTGGCTGGGACTGCTGCAGCCTTCGCTGGTGTTGGGGCAGATTTGGCTGGGGCAGGGACAGACTTAGCTGATGCAGGAGCAGTGGAAGGGGCAGATTTGGCTGATGCAGAGGCAGACTTGCCTGATGCAGGGGCAGGAGCAGACTTAGCTGATGCAGGAGCAGACTTAGCTGATGCAGGAGCAGACTTAGCTGATGCAGGGGTGGCCTTAGATGATGCAGGGGCAGCCTTAGCTGGGGCAGGTGTAGACGATGGGGCAGTTGCCTTAGCTGGGGCAGAGACAGGGGCCTGGGTTGATGCAGGGACTGAGGAGGACTTGACTGGTGCAGGGGCAGACACAAGTGGAGCTGCCTGGGTTGAGGCTGGCTCAACCTTAGCCACCTTCTTCTTCTTCTTCTCTTTCGGTGAGGGCGCAGGTGAGGGCTCGGCAGCAGGGCTCGGTTCAGCAGCAGTCTTGGGCTGGGTGTCTGCTGGTGGTGGGGCTGCAGTTGGCTTAGCCTCAAAAGCAGGGACAGGCTCAGGGACAGGAGCAGGAGCAGCAGCTACGACTGGGGCAGCGGCAGACTCAATGACTATGTCAGCTTCAGCAGCCACTTCCATTTTCTCCTGCTCTGGGATCTTTCCATTGGGCTTTTCGTCTTTTTTCTTTCCACGGCTCTTCTTCTCAGACACTTTGTCCTTCTTCTTTTTCTCAGTGCGAACAGATTGTATTTTGCCCAACTCTCTGCGTTGTTTAGCTAGGGCCTCCTCATAAGAGGTCTCCTTCATGGAGAAGGTGGAGACAAGAACAATCCCGACAGCCGAGATCACCATGAATCCACCAAACACCATTATCCCAAGGGTCTGGGGGTCGTAGATATCCATTGCTCAATTTCAGTTAACCTAAAAAGAGAGTGGAAGACTTGTCAACAACTAACAAAAAAAAAATGGAACAGCTTACTATGAACAACCAAAGAGCAGGAATTTCTATGAGAGGAGAAAGAAGTTGATATAGTAATTCATAGGTGAACCTAAACTGCAATACTAACAACAATATTTCAATAAGTCACAGCTGCTGTAGTAAGAGCAACAGATGAGAGAGAATTTTGATGAATGCTGCACAACCACAGCCTTTACCTTCAACAGCCTCAAGGTGTCTCTGTTCTCCCCATAAACTTCTTGCCTTGAGGCTGACTACATAATGCAGAACAGCACAACTTATCAGCAAACTGTGTGGCAAATAGCAGCTGGTCAAACTCAAGCCTCATATGGCTTTCCAACAATGGTAAAACATGTGTTCATGTACAGCTCAAAGTCACCAAGTTAAATCTCATACACTGCTTAATTTTAAAGTCCAGCACTGACCTTTCTGTAGTACAAGGAGTGAAATACACTAAGCCAAAGTAAACACAAATTTAAGACCAACTCCATGCTGAGAACCCCCTTACCTGAAATATACAATTAAGAAAATCCTCCAGAAAACATTTCTTTAAAAGTATGATTTGCAGAAACATGAAACATGTAATTCACAGTATTTTTTGTCAAAATGGACTCACTTAACAGACCAGATTTCATTTCTTTGCACATCAAAACGATACTTTGCTGTTGCAAAGTGGCACAAGATGAACTAGAATGGAGTGGTCCTATATGAAAATAATCTTACTCATCATTAGTTTGGTTATACAATTGGAAATGTGCCAAAAATATTTTTAGAAAACAAATCAAAAACATATTATTATTGGTTATTATTGGTAATATTGGTTATAATTTATTAACATATACAAAAATCATGACTGCCTTTTCTGCTATTTTTGCCGATATAATTCATATTCAACCATCCACAAAGAGTTATGGAAAGGTCAGCAGATCCTGTGTCAGCAAACTGCCAGAGCAACTATTCCACAGAAATGACTCCCGTTACTTTTTCACATTTGATGCTAAAATTATCAGAGCTATTACGAAATTAGGTGCATGTGTGAAACGGGGTTAAGGTACATCAACTGCTTACAGTATTAACCTCCTAGGACCTGGCGTCCACATATGTGGACCTCACATTTTGGGTTCTCTAGCCCACAATACTAACTTTTTCTCAACAAGGGCCTGGTGACCACATATGAGGATATTATACTGCCACTCAGTAATCGAAATTTAAAACTAATGTCCTGGTATGTGGACATCATTTTTCTCAGGTCCCAATCAGCCTATATAGCAAAGAATAGAGCTCAGGTCTTAGGAGGTTAAACAAAAAATCAAAAATAGAAACCCAAACCATAGACGCAGAAAGGGTTACAGACAAAAGTTAATAAAGTACACAAAGTTACAAGCAACTGCCAAAGTTTCCAGCAGTTGGCTGGTGGTTATTGTTAATTTCCTGCCCTGCAAAAAAAAAAAAAACCAAAAAAACATATCTTAAAGGCCATTTCAACGATCCCTTTAAAGCCCTTAAAGGCTCCTGTCATAGGAGGAGAATGTGTAGCCTGCAGGAGAGGAAAGTCGGCTGAGAGAAGATGACAGAGGAGGGACACTAAAACCTCTTCGATCTTTTTTTTCTTTCTTTCTTTTTTGCAGCACTATCAGTTATATCCTTGTTTATATTATGGACGAGGATGTTATCCTATCAGTAAATATACAATGTGGAGCTTTATTGTTTTACAACAAACCAATACTATGACGTGGTAGAGGAAAACTGCTGAGCTGCTATAGTATAACTGAGACGAGTCCAGAGTCCCTGTTCATAGCAGGGTCTAAAAGGTAGAAGCGAAAGGGAAGAGTTTGTACTGCCTCCTAATCTGTGATGTCACACGTCACTGCATCTCCACTCAGACTGAACTGAGAAAGATAACTTCAAGAAAACTGGCTTTAGGTGACTCTCTGAAGATGAACGTGTATCTCAAGGTCCATAAGAGATGGAGCTATAAGATGAAACTTACTATTGTGTAACTATTACGACTTGTACGGCACTTAAAATTAAAATATCTGGTTTTCATTCATAGGCAATGGGACGCATACGGGGGCTGCATTAGGATGTATGATACCCGTCAGCTAAAATGAAAATGTATTGACTTTGCTTAGCCGTGGAGGTAAATATGTAAACGACCATATTTTCTTTCCTTTAAAGGGGGTACTCTATCATTACGCTTGGTGTTAGACATACTGTAAGGATAAGAAATATTTTAACAAAATCACCCACTTTTCATTATATACTTTAATACAAAGGCATTGTCTTCCAAGAACTTCCTTGATAGTTTATTTAATGTCAAGCTAATACTAAATTTATTATACCGAGACTACAACTGAAGCAGGCCTTGAAGATTCATGAGACATCATGGATACTTTACATCCTCACCCCTTCAAAAATGCATTAAAACATACAGAGAGAGTGTAATTCTGCAATTATCTTTATGTGATATGCTTTTAATCATTACTTGCAAGCTAGCAGTGGAGCTAACATTATGAATCAATTAACTTGGCTAACGTCCTGCACATTGGAGAATAAAGTGTCGTTTTACCTAACAAAACTGCGCTGCAAAGGCTGTAATAAAACTGGAAACTGAACAGCTAATGCTGAAAAAAATCTAAAATAATTGTTGATAACTTTAATCGGCTGTCTTTCTGTACTAATAGTTAGCAGGAGTTAGCTTTCCAAGCTAGCTAACGCTGGCTCAATGAATAAAAAATTCCAAGATTCCCAGACTTACCTCGCTGGTGATGTAGCTGCGTCTGTTTGCTTCAAAGGGAATGGAGAGAGGGCAAAAAGCTTTGGGTTGTAGATGAAGTGACTTCTGAGCAAAGCTACCTATTTATCCAGCTATGTAGCCAAGTTGTTTTTTCGAGTGCTCTCCCCCTCACTCCACTGGAGAATCCGTGGTCCGCTGTGAAGTCGTGGCACTTCGAGCTGGCTAGACGTGCTGGCCCCGTGCCCCAGATAGCTACCATGGACCCAGAAGGCTTCTGATTGGTTGGAAGGTATCCAAGACGGAAATGATTACACTGGGAGTTGTAGTCTTCTATTTGCCTGAAAAGGCTTATTGAGTCGGATAGTTTCCAGTCAAACAAAAGTGGTGTGTTTGAAAAGGAAAGTAAATAAGTACAGTTACTATAGTAAAGCACTGAAGTAAATTCAACAACCGAACTTTTTCTTTAGAGTTTTTAGCAGTTTTGGAGACATTGGGCGTCATACATTGAAAAGAGAAGGCTGCATTTTTTTAGTAGCCAAACAGTTTTTGTTTGCAAAAACCATATGGTTTCCCCCCATTGTTTTCTCTTCATTAACCTCAAGGTTGTTAAATCATATTATTAAAAACTGCTTGTATCATATATGCATATTATGTATCAGTTCTGTTCCAGCTCTTTGGAGCTATATAATGTTTACACTGAGAGAAAAATGCAAACCCCATGAGTTTTTAATGGTTTGCCACATTTCATCAAATGGAAATGATCAAATATGGGGTATGTGGTTCAGTATCCTCATTGTGGATTTGAACAATACTTGACTGCACAACATTATGGGGACATCCTTTACAATAAGTCTGATGCATACTGTACTTACCAAAATGACATCTGTTTTTACCCTAGCAATTTGATGGAAACAAGACTTCTGCTTTAATTACTATTTTCTAATATATTAAATAGCCTCAAGTAAGGCTACAGGCATCCCAGAAACTGCCATCATTAGCTACACCTGAAAGGTCACCGGCAAGTTGCTGGATAACATTGTTAGCATTAGTTGACATTAAAGTTCAGACACTCCTTGGAAGGATTGTTTATCACACCCTCCATTATATTTTGACACCCAAGAAACTATAAAGGGAAAATTATAATGACGTTGTATTCATCTAACGCATCAACACAATGTGTGCCTCTTTAATTGATTAATAAGAGTTCTGTAACTATAATAATGGAAAATTACTCTGTCCACACCCCAGGTCACTCATTTGAAAACTGTTTTTAGAGGCGTTCTTGACACAACCTCTCCTCTAACTGCTTAATACAATTGTTTGTTAAGTGGAGACACCTGTTGCTCAAGTCTAGTTACAGATATCAGACTTCAACAAATTAGTAAATAATCTCATATTAACCATAAAAAAACACAACACGTCAGAAAAATAATGCAATGTACTAAATGTTTCTTTCCAATTTCCAGTATGAGATCTATGACTGCAAAAATGTTTTTTAAAGTGACTTCGGTAAATATTAAAATTAATAAGCCTCATTTATAGTATGTGCAAACAAGTGTGGGTTCCTGTGTACTGCTATACCAATATATATTGCTGACAGCCAACTGTGAAACCAACCAAATCAATTCTTTCTCTAAGCTTAAAGCTGGTGATTCTGATCTAATGCACACGAACCAGAGTCAGTTATTTTTGCCTTCACTTTGCATTGCTGCTGTAACTGATGTGTGACATTTTCACTCCCTTTTCTCACACTGACTCTTCCTTTTCTCAGCTACCCAAAGTACATTGCTGGCAAAATTTGCTCCCTCAGCTCTCTCTTGCTTTAGTATTTGTATGATGTCATAATGACTATGACAATTAGCCTTTTACAGCATAGGATAAAACAGGGGTGAACTATAGATCTGTTGTGTGATGAGGTAAAATACTTGTCATGGATTACTCAGACTTTGAGTTTATGTATTTGTATTGTGTGCATAAAAGTAAATACCTGGCTGAACAGGGCAGGGCACACTAACCTAGGAAATGTTCGGCCAACACAACTTAGAAAACCTTCTGGTGCTTTGAACTTTTTAGCCTTGTGTTAATGACAGAACTGCATTATTCAAGAAAGAAAAAACATTGAGTGGTCATGAAATTACTGCGAGAATCAGTGAGAATCTGAATTATGTTATCATTAAATATGTTCCCATATGTAGATATCTTAACTCACAGTCATGATGCAGCTGCTGTTTGCTAAATCCTGAATACTGCAACTGACCCAAAGGCCCTCATGGAGAGCATTATGATTTGTTTTCTGCTAGTTTGAATCTGCAACATTCCTCACCTATAAAGGACAATACTTGAAAGAAACACTTGTGTTGTATGTCTCCAGGCAGAAAGGGTTGTCAGAGGGATATACTGTATGAGCCCAAAGCCTCAGAGCTGGAGGTGTGTCTTAACATTCACTGTCAATCAGGAGGTAGAAACAAAGAGGAAAAGGAATTCAAAACCTGTATCTGTGCAAATTAGACCTGATGGGTACCAGGAAGTAGCATCCTGTTCTGTTTCACTAATGAAGTGCTGACAATTCAGTTACACCAGCAAGAAACGCAGGTGCACTTTTCTATAGAGAGTCAGACAACACAGTTTCTATTTGAGGAAGACTTCATGCTTTATGCCTCCAATCCTTCTCAAAGGCTTCTGTCTGCACTTATCATGACTTTCCAGTTGAACAGTGATAGAGCTGTGGGACATGAGGCAGGTGCTTTCACCGGCTCAGTCAGCATAAATAAGTTGACTCTTTGCAGTTCACCTAACCATGACCACAACCAAAGGCTCAGAAACACTTAAGACAATTAGGACATAACACAGCAGAAGAAAGTACATGTGAACTCATGCCTTTTTGCTCAGTCCTTTTTGTTATTGCCTTCCATTATACATTCACAAATTCCTGGGCCTGTTTATCCAAGACCAGTGTGTGTATGACTGAGGATTTTGACACAATAGTAAAAAGATTTGGGATCATGAAGACATTGTAGAATTAATTATGAATGGTCAATCAGTGATAATGTCTCCAGAAGCTCTCAGAATTTGTAAAATTCACCTCTTATCATGCATTTAAAGCCTGTACATCATATCTATCTAAGTGTGCCTTTGGGGAGATGAGGAAATTCATAAAATCACAAAGCAAAATAAGACTCTGAACCAAGCAGGTTTTGGTGCCTTACACCATTGCAGACAAATTTCACACAGTGCATCATTGCCTCAGAAGTTTTATTTCTGCAATTAAAGCAAGAGCTGAGGAAATTCTTTATCACAAAAATACAGCAGCCATGCAAAAGGAACACGAAAAAGACTAAATTAGGGACTGATATTTTTCTGTTTCACACTGATAAGCTGTGATCAGTATCTGGACAATGAAGAGAAATAAGCTCTCTGTCGGTAAATGCCTAGAACGTGGCACCTTAAAACAGACACCTCAGGTTAAAGTCTGGGCCTTTTATTTCACATTCCTCTTCATGTTCCAAAAAGAGGCCGTTTTTCTTTGGATCCTCCAGTTCTTTCATGCCATGCTTTCAAATCCTGTTTGCTCTGATCGCAGTTGGCAAACTAATCTGTTTGTACTGATAGTGTGTTATGATCTCATTGGCTGTAGTCCGCAGTTTCATCCAATCGGTGAATCGAGCAAACCCTACAGAGCACTGTGTCTGCTTGACTGGTGATGTCAGTATTGACAAATATATTAGGGCAGGTACGGTATATTCTGTGTATGCACATGATCATTAAATGTTTCCTTTTCCTTCATGTCTCATTCAGGTGTAACCTTTCACTGCCATGTGTGGAATTATTTAAGTGCTGTTAATGGTCTTTATATACTTATCATAGATAATTATAAATTGACTATAATGCAGAGACTAGCATGAAATATATGATGGATAACCTGATACACAAAAAAAAAAATGTTTAGCTATTCAGATATTAGTTACACAAGGGCTGTAGTGTTTCGCTGCAGATTATTTGTTAGGTCATGTTGCTTAGTGCTGCTCATAAAGTAGGACATGAAATGTGCATTTTGGTGGTGGTGATTCCCATGAGCGCTCTGGCATTTCCTCAAAGCTTACCTAATACACCACACAGTCCCTCTCCAGGATTCTCTGTGGTCAATGGATTTAACACAAACATGCATACAGCTGTGTTTAAATTCAAGGGCCCACACACTAAAACTTAGTGAAAACAGGGTGTAACGGATAGATGGATACTGCCACCTAGTGGTATAATGGGTGGCTCTTTAAAATACGAATACTGTTAATTTTTTGTAAGGAGTGACGGATAAGCTACACACCCTTAAAACAAATACAGAATGGCAAAGATCAAACTTGGGAAAGTAGGATTTATTCAATGCCATTATTACAAATTTATAAAATGCTAATGATCTGTAAGAAAAGCATCATGTAAAGAATTCACACAGTTGGAATCCATTAGAAATACATTCAATTTCTTAAAAAACTATAATGCATTTTAACACTCCACTGAGCCTGGTCACGATTGTAAAGTATTTTTCATCTTTTTAGTGCACCTTCCTCTGACTGTTTGAAATAAACAGCTTAGAGGATCTGGTCAAATATATTGGGTCTTGTACATGAGAGCCTGTCAATAACAAAGAGGAATTTAGGGCAAAAAATAATAAAGAAAAACAACAATAATTTCACACTGAAAAGGAAAGCATGAATCGGTTGGGGTGAAGAAGCTGCTGAGAACATAATACATGTAGTGCAGGGGTGTTATGGGTGCCCTGTGCAAATAAAACCATTACCATTACTAATGTTGACTTAAATGAAAATGCTAATACTCAAATAGCCTTTAGTTTGACTTATTCTTCTCACCAATCTCTTGATGAAATCTTCTATGATTCATCCATATTTGCAAACCTAACATGCGTCTTTGAGAACTGTGGGATCTGAGGCCACTTCTGACAAACAAGAATATTGGGACTCATCCAACTGTCCATTCCTGAGGTGAAGTGCAGCTATTTTTGAACACATGAAAATCATCTGTCTTGTCTTCGAAGTCAGTCATGAGTTTCATTACTAGAGGGTTGGTTTGGTTGCACACTAATCTCAGAGCCCAGGAATGCAGAGCATGAGGATTTTTTTTTCCAGGCACTAGTTTTGCTTCTGTAAAACTGTTCCATTAGCAAACGTAAAAGCCCCAACAGATTAAGCATATGAAATAAAACTTACATTATGGCTATGTGGAAAAAAACATTCTCTAAGCCTTTTTAAAAAGGTATTTACAATAGGGAGGATGTTAGAGTCGAAATTTATGGAGGCAGAAACATGATCAAAAAGGCAAGGTTTTTACTATGTGCATAATGTAGTAATGAGAAATCAAAGAAATTACCAAAAAAGAGAAGTCACCTCTGTCGGTGCTGAAAAAATATGGAAGACCTTAATGTTGGCAGCCTCATTCTCTGAAGGCATTCACACCGAGTGTGACTTCCATAAATAATGGAAAAGGATGGACCACAGACCAGAGGACAAGGACTCTGTAAACATGAAGACATTCTGCTTACAAGACACTTGGTCTCGTGCAGGGTTTTAAAGTGGCATCAGACCCCTGGGTGGGAGCAGAGATAGGGCTTAGATTCATGTCCATGCAAGGCCCTGGGGACGCCAGATTTCCATTTGTTATGACTGGTCACTTGGTGATGGTAGGAAAGGAACATGTGGAAACATGTCAGTTGCTCTTGAGCAGATCAATGCATCCCTGCAGTAGAGTCACATTGTTCTGTGGAGACAGGAGGAAACAGTATTAATAACCCTAACTATATACTATATATCACATTATTGTCAGAGGGTCCAGACTAGCCAAGTGTTATTACTGTATTCTCTTTTAAACAGAGTTTCTGTCTCTTCATGTTTTAAGACTTAAAATAATCAACTGTTTACATTGTGGTGTATGTTTTTCTTTAAATTCCAACTAATCTCTTGCCAAATACAACATCTACATCCACACTTGTAACCCAGTCAGTTATAATTTGTCAGTTATAAAGGTATCCTGATTTTGAAACAGTGAATATGCTTGTACACTCACCAAGCACTTTATTAGGAAAACTTGTATACTTGCTTATTCATGCAATTATCCAGTCAGCCAATTATGTGGCAGCAATACAATGCATACAGATCAGGAAACTCAGTTACTGTTCACATCCTACACCAGAGTGAGGGAAAAATGTGATCTCCATGACTTTAATTGTCACGTAACTGTTGGTGCCAGGCTGGTTTGAGTAATTGTGAAACTACTGATTTCCTGAGATCTTCACACACAACAGTCTCTAAAGTTTTTACTCAAAAACAAAAAACATCCAGTGAGCTGCAGTTCTGAGGACAGAAACCCCTTGTTGTTGAGAGAGGTCAGAGGAGAATGACCAGACTGGCTGGAGCTGACTGAAAGGCTATGGTTACTCATATAACCACTCTTTACAACTGTGGTGAGCAGAGAACCATCTCAGAGTGTACAACATATTGAGCCTTGAGGTGGATGGGCTACACTCCTGTCAGCCAAGAGGCTTTAGTGATGTCCCTCACTTGTGACTCACTTTGGAAATTGTAGAAATTGATTGTAGAAATTAATTTAACATTACTTTTAGATCCACTTCATCATAAACGTACCAGTAGTGTTCTTTGTGCTTGTGCCAGTGAGCCATAACTATTCCATAAGCACCTTTCAATTGTAAACTCAACTTACATCTCAAATCAAATAATTTCATCAACACTGTCTCACCATCACACTTCCCACCCTGGGAGTGCAGAGGAGAGGGGTGGACTGTAGCTACTGACAATCATGGTCAGTTGTGGAGCAACCATGGATGTTGAAATGCACGGATGATGCCAGGATGTGGCAAGATTCATGAAAGGTTTAGTTGCCTTTTGCCCGATATTACATATGACCATATTAAGTCTTTTTTGCATCAACCACTAGCCTACCTGATTAAATTATCAGAAATCCAACATAACACCAAATGCCATTAAAAATGCAGAAATGTGCATATATCGTAGAAGTACGATTTTAGTTTTCATACAGATTTTGTGTGTAAAATTGCTGCACTCAACACAGCCGTCTCAGACAACACCACCTGCATTTACAATCAACTGTGACAATGAGAGAAACTGGAGATAAGCTGGATTTTGAAATTAAATCCAGTGGATATTTAGCCTGTGATTTCATCAACTACATGTCTATAGTATATAGTAAGGCTGCACAATTAATCGAAAAATAATCGAAATCGCAATACGGCCAAGTGCAATATCCAAATCGCAGGAGCAATTTTTCTGATAAAGATAAAATGTGTCACAATATTGTTGTGTATTGTTAGCACCATAAGCGTTGCTACAGAGATGCCCTGGCCTACAAATCATATTCTCCAGACGTAAAGGATCATGATTGTTCGGTACAAAACTCAATAAGAATCACATCAGCATTTTTTGTTTTCAGTGAAAATGAAATGCTAGAACAACTATTCCAACTGTAATCGCAATAACATATCACAATCACAATATCTGCCAAGTCTATAGTCTATAGATGCTTTAAAAAATGCTGTCTCTGTGCCTCTGCTAGTCAGTCCACAATCTGATGGGTGTGCAACAAATCATTCAAGGCATCCACCTCCATGTCTGATCACTTTGTTTATTCTCAGAAATTGTCTTGTTTGTTGCATTAATGGTTGTTGCAGCCATTAGCCTCTCAAACTTTGTTTTGTTTGTAACACTGTCTCCATTCTGCACAGGAACAATATATATATCAATACTCAGGAGAGACTTGCATTGACCATTTAAGGTTAATTGTGTTTTGGGCAGAGCATGTGGCTCACCAAAGCAAGCATATTTTCAAGATGACTGTGCTTTATAAAAGGGAAACGGTGTGGAGGTGCACAGTTTTATAAATCTGATTACTTTTTTGCTTATGCCATTTTCGGCTTTTATGCGCATGTACACTTTTAGTATGGATCCAACGCACTATTTTATAAATGAGGCCCCAGATCTGAATCTAATAGATACAACAGAAAATTGGCAGCATGAATGTGCAGTTGACAAATCTGCAGAAATGATGTGATGCAATCATGACAACATGGAGCAGAATCTTAGAGAAATTTATCCAACATCTTGTGGAACCTATGCCATGACGACTTGAAGCTGTTTTGAGAGCAAAGGGAGGCTCTGCCAAGTATTAGTTTGGTGTTCTTAAGTGCTTGGTGAGTGCATGTCCCCATAGGAATGTGATGAAAGTATTAGTCATTACTGTAAATGTCAACATACTATATCACAAAGTGATCTAAGGACGGTTGCCTGTCTCTTTGTGCTGCTCACCTTGGCATGTTTTATCTCCAGCTCAGCCATCTCTATGAGGTTCTTCCTGAAGGCCACAACACGCCTGCCCTTGAAACCGGTGAGCTCTATGAGGAAAACATTATGCAGTATAAAAAGGACTCACGTAGTGCATACCATTTACACAGAAAGAAACAAGTACAGAATGGATGCACAAACCTTTCTTCCCAGACTCTGAAAGCCTGTCAAATTTCTGCAGGCAGTGCTGCTGGTGCTCCTCTGCCTGGGGTATGTCCTTGCTTTTCAGTCGGGCCTTATCCAAAGCCTTGTTAGAGTTCTCATAGTCAGCTAATGCCCGAGCTCGCCTGTACAAAAGGTCCTAACAGACACAATTCAGATAATTAAAAATGAGAAATAAAAGAATGGGGAGCTTAAAGAGAAATTGCAATTTGAAGTACTACAACTACCAATCCACTGAGCTCAACATCTAATTTCATGTTTGCAAAAGACAGATTTTAACAGAAGATGTGCTGAACTGGAAATAACAGTCATCGAAAAATACATGCACTTCTGTCTTGTATACCAGGGTTTCTTACTGCTCCTCAAATGCAATATTCAAATTTTAATAAATACTAATTTGGGTCTCATGCTGAACATAACAAAAATGAATATCTCTCATAATATGATGATTGTAAAATAGCTGGCTTGCTGCTAATGCAAATGATTTTCTCTTTATCTTTACCCTTCAATCATTCAGATTTATTTATAAAAATTAATAAGGATTAATACCGAGCCCTGATCTGTGATAAATAGCACAGCATTTGTTATTACAATGTGTTCTATTATGTCTGCGCTTGAAACACAGTGATGTGTGAACTGCATAAACAAGCAGCATAGTTGTGAGTGTGAGAATTTTGTATGAAGGCAGAAGATAAACATGTTTCACCTTAGCAGCCTGGATGTCTCTCATGTAGTATCTTAGCAACTCTGTCAGTTTCAGCTCCTGGTCAGATGCTACTCTTCCCTCCACTTTCTGCAGAGAAATTAATAAAGACATATAGTAGCTACCATAATGTACTAATAAATCAGGACAATGTATTAGATATAGGACACTTTAAAAAGAGATTCTACTTACTCTAAGCTTCTCAAACAGGTCTGACAACTTCTCCAGGTGTCTGAGAAAACAATTACAGACATGATGAAGTATGTGAATACAAACAGCATGCAATTATTATCACAACCCAACATCTTGAAAATGACTTTGTCCACAAGACGAGGCCAAATGAAAAACATTTCTTATAATCTTCAACACCAAGTACAAACAAACAAAAAAAACATTAAATTATACATATTACACTCACTTCTTATTTGCTGTACTATCGTCCCCAGAGATACTGTTCAGAGTGGCAGAGATGTGAATATAATCATCCGCAATATCTGTAATAACAGGAATTATCAATCAAAACTAAACAAAATTCCAAATATGAATTAATTCATTCCAACAACACAGATCTCCTTATGTTAGGTTCAGTTTGAAGAGTTTTGTACAACTCAAAGTCGAGTTCAATAGGGTAAATGTAAAAATGTCTTTAATACTTTTGTGGGCGCGGGTCATTTTCTCTGCTTTAGCAGTGGAATCTTTTATCTTGCTGTAGTAGTCAAGCAGGAATGTCTTCTCCTGCTCAAAAAAGTCATCGACTTCCTGTGTGGGAAAAAAACACAGAAACAAAGGTTATTGTGGAAGGGGCTGCAAAACTGCAAATGTAATGCTGTCATACAAATTCTGTGAACAGATCATGCAGAAGCCACACCTTTACTCCTGAGATAAGGACCTCATCAGCTGACTTCACCATGTTTTTAAAGAATCCTCCAAACATTTCCTTGGCATTCTTTCTTCTCACACTCAGCTAAAATGACAGAATTCAGAAAGGATAGATATGAAATCCATGAGAGGAAGAGGATTTATTTGTTAAAACTTTTTTCTGTGATTGCAACTTCAGTAACATTTGTGCTTGTGTTATTGGTTCCTTTTTTTTTTTTTTATCATTATGTGCCACAGTATGCTCCACAAATACATGTGGCCTGTGCTCTTTTATCACACTGCTACCTAAATATATAAAGTGTTAACTCTTAGCTGAGTTCTGCAAACAAACACCACTGCTACTGACTGACAAAGAGTACATTGATAAGCATAACTGCTGATCACAGCAGGATGTAAGCCATGTGTCACAAGTGTCCAGTAAACTCTACTTCCTCTCTTTCCAACAGACAACTCGGGGGAAAGGAAGTCAGCATTATGAGGAACTCACATCCTGGTCATACTCTAAGAAAATCTGGAAGTTTCTGTCTTTGCTTAAAATGGGGTGAGAGGACAATCTCTGCAGGAAGATTTCGTGCACTTGGACAGTCTTCTTGAAAACAGCCAGGTATTCACTGAAAAGAAAAGAAAACACCATGGATTATACAGATGAAGCAGCTTTTGTAACAGTACATTATCTAAAGGATAGAATACAATTTATTTATATTTTGTTTTTGAGCATCACACTCACGCCTCCAGCTCCTGCTTCATTTTAGCATACTCCTCTTTGGTCATAGTGGCTTCACCTTCCCCCAGTTTGTGCATCTTTTCTCTTGGGCTCTCAAAGTCAGGCTTTGGGGGTGCTGGGGGAATCTATGAAAGGTAAAGCAGGATATAAATTACTTTAAAGATTAATGACAGGTTAAAAGGCCTTAATGTGTAATGTACAATTATAAATTTGGAAAAATAAGTTTCAAAAGGATAACTGCTTGATTCTTTTGGAATATACGCAGAGCAAAAAAACTGTGTGGCTGTCTTTTAACTTCTCCTTTCTTCAGTGAGTGCACAGACACCAAAGACAAATAGTGGTATTATGGCCTCTGTTTACATCTGCAAGTCATGTCTGCAAGTAGTCCAACTCACTATCAGGCCAGCGTAGTCCTCTGTCTCAACCAGAGTGTCATGTAGCCAGATGAAGTCTTCATGCTGCCTAGGAACAGAGAACTCTGGCTTCTGGAAAGAGCTAAGAGTGGTCTGGGAACAGAGTTACATGAATAGAATTTTGTAAGGAAAACTTTCAACATATCAGCAAATACCCTTAGAAATATTTTTAAGATTACTAGTAAGTTTGGTGGAAGGGTACAAACAACTCTTTACTTTTGTATGGACAGTGAACTTGACTTTGTCCCTTTCACAGAGTGCATCAGGAATGTCAATGAGAAGAGAGGCATCGTTGTTTAGATCCACAGACACAGAGCGCATCTAAAGAGAAAGAATAAACCAGGGTTATCCAAAAGATTCTTATGTGTAAAGACAAAAAATATCCCATCTCATATACAATTGTTCTTCAGAAATATCCAACAGGTCTGTCATCTAGTCATCATTCTGGACTATATCATGAATGCCATTTGATTCACTGGTTTGATTTGATTTGACAGTTTATCTACAGACTTGGCTCTTGTTTGCCTTGGTGTTTCTGTGGAATCCCATGTAAAAGTGGGACTGCATGTAGCCAAAACACTATTCTCAGCTTGCATCTACGGCATTTTGAATATTGGTTCTATAATTATAGGTCAGTATTCATATTTCACAGATGTAACAGTATCAGCAAAATCTTAGCCAGTAAGGCAGCAATACAAATCCTCAGTGACTGGAGTCTTTCCTAGCTTGACAAGACAGTTCATAGGAAAGTTGTGTTAGCATCTACAATACTGACAGTTAGAAAGTACAAAAGGAAAACATATCAGACCATGAACAGTCTCAAATCACAGAACTCAGTCTCAATCCTAGGATCTCATAAAAACTTAAAAAAAAAAATCCTAACTTGCACAGTGGCCCTCAGAATTCTGAAATGCACAAAACTGCAGCACTGAAAATAATTCTTCCATGAGTTTAGAGCTTCAGGTGCCTGTGTGTTGCTGGGTAAAATGTCTGGATGGAGTTAAGTATTGGATCTAACAGTAAGTAGAGCCTCTAGTCCTTTGGCAGTTAGAGCTAGTCTACACACCCTAGTTGATCTGTTATATTATGACATAAGAAATAAATATAATCTTTACTATTTACTCTCTTGCTGGGTAAAGGGCAAACCTTACATTCAGTTGCCATTTTAATGGGTACAACCACCATGAAGGTTATACTGTGCAGATTTTATTGTAACTGTGTTAGAGAGGTGTTGATATCTCATTGACAGACAAGGGATGGACAAAATTTAAGAAACTCGTCCCAGTATAACAATTAAGCTCAAAAGCACCTTTGGCAATATACTCCAAAATGGCCACGAAGTTGAAGTCTTTAAAACTGCTAAATCAAATTAAGGTCATGTTATAGTTAACTTGTCTTAACATTGGTTAGAATGCTAATAATTTTAGCTCAGTCCACTAAGCTGTCACAGGCCAGAGTGCTGCAAAGCTCTGCAATACAGTAGTTTAATGGAGTAACAACGTAGTTTAAGAGACACCTCAATGTTATACAAGCCATGTTAGTTTTCTGTAACTTTAACGTTATGTTTCAGTGAACAATTGACGTTAACTGTGACACGTTTAAACACGTCCAGTAAGTTAGGTAACGTTAGCAAACAACACTTGTTTGCATACATGCAGACTGACACTACTCAGTTAACATTAACGTTTACGGTAACACACCTATTGATAGCTGTACCGATAAAACGTTAGCTAGCTTTAGCCAGAGGCTAGCGTTGTGTAGGCAGAAAAGTTAGCGGTAATAACTTGCCAGAAAGCAACCGTTATTGTTAGCAACCTTTATGCTACTAGGGCTGACTTTTGGTGCAGTTTATATGTCAAGACCCATTTACTTTACCTTTTCCTTGCTGTTTTCGTCTAAGGTGGATGTCATGATGGGGCTGAAATCGACGGAATGGCAAGAACAGGCCAACAACCCAAATAACAAAACTATATGCAGGAAGCTCTTCCTCCGCGGAATGGTTAGCTGCCTGACGAGCTGTCAAATCGCTTTTTTCGCCCCCATCCTGGTGATGAAAGATTAAATCCCGCCTACAGTGAATTTGACTGGACAATGTCAAATTTGCTAAAGCTACGATTGGGTTTTATCCCAATCAGTCATATCACATTTTTGTACCCTTTGGATTGACATATTATGATCTTTATGATAACTTGTTTTTAAATGGTAATGTGACCGTTTGTTTCCGTTAACAAACAGATGAGTTGTTAGGAGCAAAAAAAGTAAATGAAAGTAACTAAACTAAACCCCGCCGCCTAGGCAATGACAATACGGATGTATTTCAATGATACACTGCACCTTATGGGTAATGTAGTTTCTACTGTTTCAAATACAGTCATGAATCCACCCGGAACTTCAATTTCCAGGTACGGAAGTTTGTGCAACCAAAAAGGCGCGTCGTTTAGAAACAGTTGTGTGCATTTGGACGAGTTACTCTGGGACATGTTGGGGCATGGACCGTTGCAGTAATGTACTGTAAGAACATCGAAACTGCTTTTGTTATACGTAGTTAGCTAGTTGATAAGTTATTATTTTTCATATTTCAAGTGTGTTGAGTGAAAGCCGCCTGAATGTTCATTCTTAAACTCGTGGTGTCTGTTGGAGGCAGCATGGTCCCTCAGTGCACCTCCCTCCTTGTGAGGAACTTGTCACTTGCCTGTCATTGCCTAAGATACCCCAAACGAAACAGCCCATACAGCCCATCGAACAGTGAGCGCTACTCTTCTCTTTTGAAGTCTGTCATGTCCTCCAGGGTCAGTTCCCAAACCCCAGAGACCCTCCAAGCGGAAGACGACCACATTTATGGACCTATCGTCAAAGGGCAAACACCCTCCTCAAGACCAGAGATGAGAGAACCTAGAACCTTTCATCCCTTCTTAAACTGTGAAAAGACTCTCGAAACGGAGGAGCCTGAGTCAGGACTTCCAGTCCGGATTTTGTTTGACAGGAGCCCAGGAAGGACTATCGTACCGAGTGTGAGCCGCATACTTCAGCAGACGCTTTCCCCAGAGCAGATCTTCTACCTGGAGAGATGGAAGAAGAGGATGGTCGCAGAGCTTGGAGAGGATGGCTTCAAAGAATACACACAGAGTAAGTTTTGGAACATGATTGGAACATGCTACTATCATGTGTTAGTTGTGTATTCTTGATATTCGTGCTTACAGGTGAGATTCTCAAGTGACCCAATATTGTTTTTCAAACAGATTTATTTAGACAAGGGAAGATCTTCCATTCCGTTTTGGAGGATGTTCTGATGTCAGGTGAAACATGGGAGGAAACACATCCTCCAGAGACACCAGAGTATCCACCTGAAGTACAGGGATACATGGAGAGCATATCTCACATACTGGAGGATGTCACTGCAGTGAGAGCTACTGAAAGTACAGTACAACATGACACCCTGAACTATCTGGGAATTGTAGACTGTGTTGCTCACTACAGGTAAATATGCTGAATCTGCAGACACAGGTAGACTGTGCATTTTCCGTACGAGACTTGACTTTTCATACAACATTCACTACACTCTGCCTGTTTTTGTCCACAGAGGCGTACTGTGCGTTATTGACTGGAAGACTTCAGAAAAGCCCAAACCATTCCTGAGAAACACATATGACAACCCTATTCAAGTGGCAGCCTACGCTGGAGCTTTGAATAGTGACGACAACTACAAATACCAGGTGTTCTATTGAGATAAATGTTGTGGTGACCTTCTACTTCACTGATTTTCACCCAGATTGTAGAACTGTCTCTCAGCCTGAAGTCAGATTCCTAACTTATAGGATAGATTATAGAAAAGTAATCATCGGTCTTAGTGATAACTCTTTCTGCCACTGTGTGTCACACATAGGCAAAACTTCATAAGCAACTGATCTCTTCTCACTGCAGGTTGAAAATGGGCTCATTGTCGTGGCCTACAAAGACGGTTCACCTGCCCACGCTCATCAGCTGAGCTCAGAGCTGATGCTAGAGTACTGGAAAACTTGGTTGCTACGCCTTGAAGAGTTCACAGAACAGAGGTGACGCATTTAGAACAGTTTTTTCCTATTCCTTTCAAAATAATTACAATTCCATTTCCACTTTGCTCCTTCATGAACTAGTGAAACTAAAATGTTACGTTGACAAATAATTTGATGAATCAAGAGGAATTTCAAATCAAACTAACAGTTGATTAACGAGGTAGTAGTTTGGAGTCACTATAGTTACTTGTTACTGCAATTTCTCATTATATTTGACCTTTTATAAACCATATATACCACAAGTTTTAATTTAATTTGCTCCCAGCACCAGAGAAGTCTGGATAATAAATAATCTTTTGACTAAAATTGCCCACTATTTCCCCTTTCTTAAACATAGGGTAATAAATAGGTACATAATTTACATTAAGATTTCTTCTTTTCATTTCAGACCCAGTCATGTGTCAAGTGCTTTTTCAGAAAAGAGATGAGATGTTTGAAAAGACATCTGCAAAGGCATGTCCACTGAGCAGGTTTTTTCAGTTCAAGGCGACCTAACCTGGAGTGAAAGTGTAACATGCTCCAATGCAGTAGGAGCTTTTTTACCCTCATTTTTCACTAGCATTTTCATTTCATCACAGCCCTTTTCTGTGCTACAAATGCAAATTAATTAGCTCACATTCTGGATCTTACTTGTTAATATATGGGCCTAGTTAATTAGAAACCTGCACTTCAATATTAGCCTTTATTGAAGTATCTAAATATCATTGAATGCAAACCAGGTTTCCCTGTACGAGGGATTTTCAGTAAAGCCCAAGTTTTTAAAGAGCCTGTAGGAGACCGTGTTCTCCTCCTCTATGAAGCAGTAGACTGGGTAGCCCTCAGCAAGGAGTCTTCTGGCCATGGTGCCGACCAGGACTTTGGCGTAGCCTTTCCCTCTGTGCTCTGGCAGAGTGTACAACATCCCCATGGCACACGACGAATAGGTCAGGATCCAGGACACAGGCTTTCTCTCTGCATCCAGCACACAGCAGGAGGGGAAGTTTGCAGTCATGTTGTGCATCATCCTCATAGCAGCCTCATTCTTTCCAAACTTCCATGTCTGATTCACTAAGCCAATGTGAGATTCATCCAGACAACTTAGGCAGATCCCTGGGTTGATGCTGAACAGAGAGGAGAAAGAGCAGAATCCTGTATTATTAAGGACCTATCAAACCTTGAAATAATGGTTTTGACTCGCACTAGAATTAAGATATAGCTGTATGGACAGGCTTTACCTGTCTAGAGAGGGAAGCTTGGATACATCCTCTAGAATCATCATGTGACACACGGCCCTTTTTTTGCTGGGTGCGTTTTTTTCTGATGCCACAGCTGTGAATATCTCTGCATGGCGAAGATCAATTCCTTGGACAGAAGGAAAAAAAGTTTCTTCTTTTTTTTTTTAATGGAAAAGGTATTAACCAATGTGTGAAACTTAATGTACTATTCGTATTTCTTTTGAGTAGCCTACTGAGAAACTGTATGCTGTATTTAAACAGGATTAGAAATTCCGGTGTCAGAAATTATTTCCACCTTGCTTTGAAACCTTAAATGTGCAAAGGGTGATATATTTGTAACAAAAAGATCAAGTAATATTGTTGCTATGATATAACAAAAAGTTAATAAATACTGTTTTACATAGCCATCTTGGAATAAAGGTTTTCTGTTCCCTTATGATATGAATCCTCAATCATGACCTCTTTTCTCCTAATTTCTTCCTTTCTTATTTACCTGTTTTATTCCCCAGTGCTTTGCTTTTACTGATCTTTGCCCTCATAAGCTTTTGTGGTGTAGGAATATGAAATAAAATTATGTCATATCTGTCTTGGATCACTAAATGATATGCCACCAACAATGGGAGGACTTTGAACACAATGAAATAATAGGTTTAAGTTCAAAACACAGCTATATTTTTATATTAATGGCTGCAGTACAAAAATCAAGATCTACTATCAGATATCTGGGTTATGTAACTTCCTTTCCTTTATATCTTGTCATTACGTTTTGAAGGAATTATCATTTAATGGAAAATTCCTTCATTAAAAAAATAGAGCTGAATAATGGGAGTGCAAAGATTAGTGTATTAATGACATGGTAGTATTTCAATTACCATATAAAGCCGTTATCGAAGAGAAATGTGCAAAGAAAGGAACAAAATAAGAATTAAATGAACTGACTTCCGTTACTATTGGAGAAACGGTGAGAACAACAAAAGTGCTTTCCATTACCAACACAAAGGAACAAGGTCCAATCAATAACAGACGACTTCCTTATGGTTTCCTTGAGCATAACTTCATCGTTTGCAAAAACCAGTACGTCTTTGAAGAGATCACCCTCCTGTAAGAAAAATGAGATAAGATACTGTACGCAGACATACAGAGGAAGGATATACAGTATATATATTATTTTTAATACACATATACAGTTACCTGTTCATATTGTGGTTTGCTGAGGATAACATTGAACTCTGGCCATCTGTCCACTAAAACCTTTACAGGGTCTGATCTGACTCTGTTTCTGAGGACCAAAGTACCGTAAACCTTAAAAATGAAACAAATAACTTACATATACAACTAATACAACTAATAGTTTGATCAGTTATTAGTGAGGCAGTGTACTTTCAAAAGTGACGCCGACGACATAAAAGTCAATTGTAGCGATCATCGATTTGCATTAGTCTGTTTACAATATTGTACGAGTTTACACGCCGGCTGTGACCGCGGTAAATATCTTTTCAACAGGGTCTCTGCCGTTTTCAGCTGCTCCCCAGTCAGCTCCGAGGTTCGTAATGTTTGGTGATATTTCTTCAGTATGAAATATCAAGAAGAAGCACTTAAGAAGACCAGTTCATGGATTGGAGGATCGATCATGGAAGTCTGCTCCTGTAAGAAACAAAACTGTGCAGCCGACTGTCGTTGGCTTTCGATTCGCACTTTCGTCACGTGAGTTGAAGGCAAACTTGAAGAGGGGAAGAAAGTCTCCTCCATATTTTCTAATGCTTATTCTAGTTCACCACCACGTCAAAATATTGTAGGCCCTTTCCAGATTTGTCAACATTTTTCGACATTATTTGTCATTATTAAAAAGGCGATTATCTTCATTCAATGTAATTACTGATGTCTTTTCTCCAATAATCAATCAATCAATCAATCTATCTATCTATCTATCTATCTATCTATCTATCTATCTATCTATCTATCTATCTATCTATCTATCTATCTATCTATTTATCTGATTTGGAGAGCCTGTAAAATTTGGACTCTGTAATAGCACATATTAAAATGCGACAATGCACTATCAATATATGACCAATAAGATTACAATTACTTTAAAATGTTTAAAATGTGCAAGCAAAGAAAACTTGTGTCACAGCAATGACAGACTAGTGTTATTAATTACCTTTAATTTTGGTTACATTACACGTCATCCATATTTTTATCCATTCATCCATCCATCTTAAACTTCACGGCAGTTACAAAATCAAAAGTTGAATTCAAACCATGCCGCCCTGTATGAGGGGTCCTCAGTGAAGCCCAGGTTTTTAAAGAGTCTGTAGGAGACCACATTATCCTCCTCTATGAAGCAGTAGACTGGGTAGCCCTCAGCATGGAGTCTTTTGGCCATGGTGCCTACCAGGACTTTGGCGTAGCCTTTTCCTCTGTGCTCTGGCAGAGTGTACAACATCCCCATGGCACAGTAATCATACACCAGAATCCAGGACACGGGCTGACCCTGGTCGTCAGTGATGCAGCATGACGGGAAGTTGCTGATGAGGTTTTTAATGGTATTGTAACCTTGCTCATCCCCTCCAAACTTCCAGGTTTTATTCACCACGTCAACATGGGAAAGGTTCAGAGATGAAATCCTTGATTCAAGCTCACTATAGAGAAAAACATTATTCACACATTATTGCATCTGAGATGAGAAAAAATATTTTACTTTTCTCTGATGCAGATTCAAGTATATCCTTTCAAGTGCATTTTAATTATCTGAACATACCTGTCCACTTTTGGCACGAGAACATGGCTGCTGTCTGGCAAATACAGAAGATTCACCAAAGTAAAGCATCTGTTATTAACCTCTCTTTCAGAAGACACTTCTTTGAGCATGGCGGCATGGGAAATGTCCAAACCTGTGGGACAAAAATGATTCACATGTTAATGCTATTCTATATAGTCTCTGCAAGGGGTTGCACTAGTAGTGAAGGAAATATTCACATCTCTAACTCAGTAAAAAATATAGCAAAACCATACTGCAAAAACACTCCATTACTGTTAAAGACCTGCATGAAAATGGAAAAACATAAACAATATTGTTGTTAAATGTACTTAAGGTAGCAAAAATAAAAGTACTCAATGCAGAAAAATGGTCCCTATGAATATTAAACTATTAAATATTATGTTATATACATTATTATAACTAATGCATTATTTATAACTATCACTTTACAGTTAAAATAATGCATCGTATTTTATAAGCTTACCATTCTAGATGATTCCAGTGCAAAATCTTGTAATAAAGTAGTAACTACAGCTGTTATTTACCGGTAGTGAAGTAAAAGGTACAATCTTTACCGCTGAACTGTATGGCATGAAATACAAATACTACGATAAAGTACAGTTCTAGGACAGGACATCTCTTGGGTAAATATATATAGCTACATGTATTGAGTTACACACCAACAATGAACCTGTGTTGTCGTCAAGTCCCATCATGACTGAATATTAAACCACTTGTTCTGTGCAGTTCTCTAAATTCACCTCCGACTAGGAAAGAAGAACTCCAGTCAACTGCATCCTGCTCTGTCAGCATTTTCCTTAAAATCTGTTCATCCGTGCTGTAGTATGCCACCTTTTTCCTAAATTCCAAGGCGTGCTTGTTCTGTGGGGTAAGCACAAAATTCAACAATCATGTGGCACATTAAAATTTCAGTCTGCTACAGCAACAATTATCTAACAGGATGTGAACTCACCTCTCGATGTGGTCGGCAAATGATTACCTTAAAATCAGGCCACTCATCAACGACTATTTCCAGTGTACTGGGTTTGTTTCTGTTGATACCATATAGGAATCCGTAGACCTTAAAACACGAAAAATTGGAAGTACAATTGTTTAGGCAATGGATAATGCTGCCATAATGAAGAGTCTGTTTGAAATAGGTTGCAGCCGTTTACCTTAAAACTCTTCGGTAAGTGTTTTAGCAGAACTCCTTCAGCAATCTGCAGCTCATCTTTGTGTAGGACCTTCATGTTTGGGCAGTGGAGCTTCCTGACTGACACACTTTATTACCTCCTGTCCTTTAAACTCATGTGTCCCAATAAAACTTTTTCAATGGGTCAGCCTTTATAAATCATTGACAGTCGGTCGTCGCCGTTCATGTTGTGCATATCCTATACTATCGTTTCACGTCTGCTCAAAGTAAGTAGTTGGTTACTTCCTGTCTGAAATTTAAAAATAAGAGCTATATTTAGAAATATACACACATATGGACTTTCAAAATAAAATCCGTAAAGACGACCACGTCTACAAGTCATAACGGGAAGGAAATACAATTTATCTCTCTCTCCCGATCGAAAAAAATTATTTATTCATTATTTATTATTATTATTTTGTTACAGATGCCAGCTCATAGTTTGTGTAAAAATCTGTCTTGGAAGTTTACACTAAAGTTATTGAAAAAATGAATAATGAATGAAATACGATACGACATAAGAGATTTTTTTTTGCTTTTTAACAAAAAAACAGTTGTAATTACCCTACTTATGAAAATGTAGTTTTTCCTTCCCAAATCATACCCTTCACTGCATTCAAACCATTTTGGTCGATGTCAGATGACAGAGATAGAACAAAACAGTAACATTTAAGACCAACATCTGAACTTTACACTTGTATGAATGTACCAACAGTAAGGTCTGAAAAACAAGTTGACACATGGACACATTTATTGATGTTTAAGTACTACTTTAATTTTAATTTCATTTTAACCACCATTTAACAATTCAAATGTGTAAAGTATATGAAATTAATAAAGCACATCTCCTTTTATTGCATTACAATAATGCATGGGTTATTCTGAAGTCTGAAACATAGTGATTTTAAGAGGTTATTCAATTTAGCATACAGTGAAACAGCATGGGTAAAAATGGAAAGGTTAATACTTTGTGGTTGGTCTTCAAGAAAACACATATTGCTTCTGTGTTAAAATTATTTTGCAAATCTCAAGACTGAGAGACAGCTGTTGCAAAACTCAAGATTTCCCACATAGTTCTCCGTCTAGCATTTCTCATCCAGCATCCTGATGTCATTGATCCATGGGCGACTCCACACGGTAAATGTGCACTGGTAAGGCTGTGGGGAAAAATTTTGGAAACACATAAGATTTCATTAAATTATTTAATTTATTTAAATATATAAATATGTTCCACTAACAATTCATGATCATTATTAATAAACAAGTGTTGAATTAATTATATGTTTAACTTAAAAATCTAGTTAAAAATAAATGTAGTTTAACATCATAATTGTCATCAAAGAAATACATATGACTAATTATACACCCAATGCAATCATGTAAGATGATTGGTGTATTGTCATATTTTGGTGTGATGTTTTTGATGCAAGTTGTGAGCTAAGTCCATCTGATTCACTCCCTATAGTTTCATTCCACTGCCTCTCTGTATGGTAACAACAACAAACAAAGCTTGATTGGTCAGAGGGGAAGTATGCAGCTATTTCGCAATCTGTTGAAACACATTGTGATCTACTGTTGAAGTGTTTCAGAGCAAGTCTACTGTATGATGTTTAAACATTGTGTATAATAACTCCTAATGTAAAAAAATAAATAAATGGCATTTATTTTCCCCCCAGAAGCTGCAGTTGTCATTACCCGAGCCAGTGCCTCGTCTGTGTGGACGGCACACAGTTCATTTGCACTGTCCTTTCTGCAGGGGGTCTTCCCCATTTTCACAGTTATGATGTACTTGCTGCCAGCAACCACCTGTAGGGAGAAGTGGGTGAGAACTACTGGAAATACTGATCATGGTAAATCGTAATAATAAGCACTGTAGCAATCCTACAGCAGACTTCAGGACTTCCCTGCCATCAAGTTTCACTTTAACAGAACACATACCTTAAATACCAACATTTGCAATTATCAGCTTGTGTCAGTCAAATGAAGTTCACACCAACATAAATGATCTGACGTAGCTCCACGTTAACCCTCTTCTGCAGTTCGACGAACGGCACAACAAATACCAAAAATAACTAAATTAGTGTTTCTTTTCAGCTTCCTTTTATTGGCCTTCATTCGTGTCTAAAGAGTAGGTTGCCAGCTCATTTATTTGTTTGGAAAAACCTGGGAGGGACCTGCAGCTGCCTCGACATAGTGTAGAGACAGACAAGATACACAAATAGTAAAGCTTGACAGACAAGATGGGATTTAACAAGATGTTGTTTGTATTCGGGCCGACGTTACTTCACTGCCAGCCATTGATTTAGCTTTAAGGATCCGTACACACTGTGCATAGATATAACACTGTACATATAAACGCATGTTAAAGTGACTTCATGCAGTTTAGGGCTGGAAATTAAATCTTAAACGGGTACAGGCGTAACGGCCCAACTGTTTGTCACACCGAGGCCGAAATATACGATGGATTACGTTTACTTTACCAAGTGACTGTCCGTTTCCCTACAACAGTCTGTAGACCCTCACAAGTCCAGATCAAACGTTACTGACCTGTCTTTGGACCTTAACCACTTTCGCCACTTGGCTCAGGAACAGGTCGTTAGTGCCTCTGTTGTGTTGGACGACGGCGAAGTCCAGGGCTTCTCGTGCCCCTTCCTGATTGATATCTATGTCTTGAGGCCCCCCCACAAGACTACCTAATCCGACGGCGAAAACAGCCGCAAGAACTGGAAATACAAGCTTCCACATTGTGTCTCTGTCGACTCAAATCTCTGCCGTGGACAAACAGTCGCCTCCCTATTATATAAACAACTACGTAACCGCTTTTGTGCACTCGAAGTGCCAAATCTCGCGAGAAGGTAAACTACTTGTAATCTCGCAGTCAATGAACAATCTCTGCAAGGCAAAACCATATCTGATTTGGGTTTCCACTTCACTACTCAACCGAGTGTGTGTTGATTTTGCACACCGCTAAATCCCGTAGTCCTGTTGGTAGAACATTTTACAGGCACACTATAAAACAAGCAAAAAGGTATGTTGAAATGCATGATAGATGAATTTTTGCGTGCGTGTACACAACGTTTTAAGTGCAGTGCGGTGAATGAAACATTTTTGACCTCTGTCCTGTTGCAGGTCTAAAAAAAAAAAAACACCTGTTGGCGCTCACCTTTGGACACAATGCTAAGGCTGCAGGTTTTGAAGTAAGTAGACTTTTACCACTAACACTTTAATTTTATCAGGATTAAAATCTTTGTGGTGAGATCAGAGCTGTAATTATCTGCAATTATTTGATCTAATTTTTCTACACTTTGCAGGGAAACTTTCTTTGGCTTGAATGCTGCCCAACAGCAGCTTGTAATAGGGACAGCTGCGGCAGCAGGCGGGATACTTGCATACATAGTACACCAAAGAAGACATGTCAAAAGTATTCCACTTGGTGAAGGGTGGTGGGGAACAGAGGAGAAACCGCTGATAGAGGATGATAAAATCTACCCCTTTCATGTGCAAACCTCAGATAAAGAGATTGAGGTAATTTTTATCTATAAATTACACTTTGATCACTAATGACCAAACTAAAAGTAATAAAAGTTCCAATAATAAGACAGTAAGGTGTTCATGTGACGTAATCAGCTGTGCTCTTATTGAACAGGACCTTCATGAGCGCATTGACAGAACCCGATATACGGATCCTTTAGAAGATAGTGGCTTTCACTATGGTTTCAGTTCCACTTATCTGAAGAAAGTGGTTTCCTACTGGAGACATGAATTTGACTGGAAAAGTCAGGTGGTAGTGCTTAACAAGTATCCACACTTCAAAACTAAAATAGAAGGTACACCCTGCCTCACACTGAATCAACATGGTTTACTTGCAGTAATTCCTAATAATTTGGATTGTCAGTCCACACACACTATTTCTTTCTTTTCTGTGCTTCCAATGCGTTTGCTTTAATTCAGGTTTGGATGTGCATTTCATCCATGTGCGGCCACCACACCGTGAGAATCAGAAGGTTCTGCCTCTCATGCTCGTTCACGGCTGGCCTGGCTCCTTCTACGAGTTCTACAGAATTCTGCCACTTCTCACAGAGAACCAGGATGGTGTTGTTTTTGAGGTCATATGCCCATCTATTCCTGGCTACGGTTTCTCAGAAGCCCCTCATAAACAAGGTAGGTGATTCTAAATACATGCGGGTCAGCTTGAGCAACAGATGTCTACAGATGTGCCTCCTGTATTTTCTCAGGATTTGACAGTCTCGCTGCTGCCCGAGTTTTCCTGACACTGATGGAGCGTTTAGGTTTCTCCCAGTTCTATCTGCAGGGAGGAGACTGGGGCTCCCTCATCACTACCAACATGGCACAGATGAAGCCTCAGTAAGACAGTCAGCAAAACAAGCCCTTACTGAAAACAAGTCATCACTGCAGTGGAATTTCCACTACCAACTTGTTTTCTAAAGCGAGCATTGTGACATTCATCAGTTGTGAAAGTGTTTGCAGTGTACAAAGTGCAACAATGACCAAAACCAGTGACACTACAAATTCCAGTAGACATGAATAAATGAAGGATATTTTACCACAAGAAATACACAAACATTTATAGCTATACATTGATACTTAATACAGATTAAAATTGTCTATAATCTTAGATAAAAATTATATTTTTTAGTAATCTGCTTCACAAACTATCTTCCCAGGTGCGTGAAAGGTCTCCACTTAAACATGTTTTCGTCCAGTACGGGGTTCAAAGTGCTGTTGTCCCTCATGATTGGTCCTTATCTGCCCTTCCTGGTGGGCTTCAGTCGGGAAGATGTCCACCGGTTGTTCCCTTTCTTTGAGAAGAATGTCTGGGACATCCTGAGGGAAACAGGCTACCTTCACATTCAGGCCACTAAACCAGACACTGCAGGTAGGGGCATACATACCCAGGAAATAAACTCACTGATTCTGATCATCATATTGACATTGCTGATGGATTAAAAACAAACTCACTGTTTTTCAAAGCTTTTTATGAGAAGCTACCTAAAAAAATCCAAGTGTTACAAATATTTTGTGGTCTCATTATTATTTCAGCTGTTAATATAGTTTAAATGGTGTTCACAGGTTGTGGAGTTAATGACTCTCCTGTGGGTCTGGCTGCCTACATTCTGGAGAAATTCTCCACCTGGACTGATCTTGGGAACAGAGATCTGGCCGATGGTGGACTGGAGAGGTACAAGAAGGCGTTCCTTCTCACCCTTCTAGTATTATCATCATATAAATTATATGGGGTTAGTTTCAACAAGGATTGTGTGATTGTTATTGTCTCTAATGAATTATAAATGACTGCATTTGTACAGGAAGTTCAGTCTGGATGACCTCTTGACAAATGTCATGATCTACTGGACCACAGGCTCCATAGTCTCCTCCATGCGCTTCTACAAAGAGAACTTAAAGAGTAATCCTGAAAAAAGACCGGATGCAAAGTATGTGCCCAAGTGCTCATACTGTCAAAACTCACAACTTGTATTTTGCATACCTGACAACCCCTTTTATCCCATCATGCTGACCCTAATAAAATTTTGCTGTTTTGATTTAGGACAGGGATATTTGTGCCCACTGGACTGGCTGCCTTCCCTGGGGAGCCAATGCACTGCCCTAAATCGTGGGCACAAATTAGGTATAGAAACATCTACTCCTACACTTTCATGCCTCGAGGTGGTCACTTTGCTGCCTTCGAGGAGCCTCAGCTGCTGGCCAGTGACCTTGTTCAGTTTGTCAGAAAAGTGGAGAAGTTCTGCAGAACATCAATGTAATTATGGTATTTTTTTTTTTTTTTTTATGATTGCTGTTGTTTGATTTTTAGTGATCACTCCAAATGGGACATGTATACAAATTCTTGTTTCTATCATCTCTCTCACACTACAATTCTTCTTATTGCTTGATGTGCCTACACTGCTGAAATCATTAAAGTCTAAGGTTTTCTAAACATACACAAAGATGATCCTGTCCAATGTGTCCACAGGGTGGATTAAAGAAAGTAATATAATGCATCAAACCTCTCAATTTATGTTCATTAAAAATATATTACACCAATATTGTGTGTTGTTGTGTTTAATGTGCTTAGTAATGAGTGATATTTTATGTAAAACATTCTTTATAAATATAAATAAGAAACTATGTTCTCAAAACAGATTTCAATACGTGCCAACAAAGCATCTTCAGAACAGTTTCCCAAAATTTTAGATGATAAAAAAAAAAAAAGGATAATACGCCATACTGCTTGTGTCAATAAAGCCACTATTGTTTGAATCTACATACTTTTAATCACAAGTAGTAAAAATGAAACTCATAATTCATTAAAATATATACAGTTCAAGATTCACTTGTACTGCCATTAAAATTTCACTGTGGTACAGAAAGAGACCTCCAATCTCTACTGTGCACTCCCCAACTTTATGGGTTAGTTGCTGAAGCCCTTGATAGTCATGGGTGCCTGAAACCACACATAATCCTGCCACTCTGACCCCTCTGCTCTTGGTTCCTCAAAAGTGCTGGGATCAGTAGACAGAGCAATAACTTTGTTCTTAACACGAGCTGGTACTTTAAATTGTAGTTTTGGGCGAAACCAACCTACGCCACAATCCCTGTGAGCCAGCACTAAGACTGTGGTGGACATTAACCGAACAGGTCTGGTGTCAGACAAAATGTCAGCCACAAAAAGAGTGCGGAAAAGCTGCCTTAGGCATGAGGATACCCGTAGACACTGATCTCCACCAGCCAACACCAGCGCCTCCATGTTGATCTCATACAGCTCTTTTGGCAGGATGAGGGAGCCACCCAGTAGGAGCAGCACACGGGGCACCCTGCTAAGGGAAAATAGCACCTCCAGCTGCTGCAGCACTTCCTCTAGCTCCTGAAGGGTTTGCTGACACTTCCGCCAATCCATGTCTGCAGACTTCACCGGCCTCCGACTCACCATGTCTTTGTCCTGAAAAGCAAAACATTCATCAAACACTTAGTTTAACTCAAATCAACAACATTTCTTTGTTTATGAACATTTGATTTGCAGTACTATAATATTTCCAAATCACCTGCATTGAGGCCTGTTGTTTCTTTTGGGAATACACCAGCTGGTCATATGTCATGGGTAGTTGCTGTCTCTGATAGAGAATGCACTTGAGGATCTCGCTGACGAAGCGGCAGCAGCCCTCCTGAGTCAGAGTGCCTGGAAAGACGACATTCACACAGCCTTCCTCCTGTGCTCTTCTCACCACCTCAGCATCACTGTCCTCTGTGTCACCGTGTTGTTTACTGGCAGTCACATTGGAATCTGGCAAACTTCTCTGACCAGAAGTGTCTTCTCCTTGGGTATTTTCTGACAAACATGGACCAGAGTAATGTCATTAAAATGAGCAAGGGATCTGTCTGGCTCAAATTTAGCTGGTTAAATGTTAATGAAATCTAGCAAGGCCAGTTTCCCAATGAAGCCATTGTCCCCGTTTTCCTATTAAACCTCAAATATTACTACTGTCTGGCTGTGGTAGAAGAATTACAATTATCCTTTTGCTTAAGCAAAAGAAGTATATACATATTATCAGCAAAATGTATTCAATGCATCAAAACAAAAGTACTCATAATTCAGAATCGTTCTTTTCAGAGTCATATATTGTACTACTGGATTAAAATAACTGATTCTTTAAAGTGTAAGCAGCATTTTAATGCAACTAGTCAAGGTGAAGGCTAATTTGAACTACTTTCTATAATGCTGATTAGTTTAATCAAAGAATCATATTTTTCTGTGTTGATCTTAATGTGAATGTTGACCTTTAAAAAAAACTATCTCCAAAGAAACTAGAGGGGCTAGAGAATAGCAACCAATAAACATATTCAGATGTTTAAAAAAACACAAAAATGTACATGTACAAAAATTAAAAACCATAGAAAAGCTGCAAGCCATCAAACACATTAAGATACTGGAATCAGACAGTGGTTGGAGCTTTTGCTTCATAAATGACTTCAAACCACTATTCGTTGATCATCGTTGCCATCGATTAATGGACTAATTGTTTCAGTTTTAAACTATTGCTGTTAAATAAATGTGGTGAAGTAAAAAGTGTAATATTTCCCTGTGAAATACAGTTTGTTTTTACAATGCAACAGCCGATGCTTCATACTCATCTTCTTTGCTATAATGCTTCCCGTTGCGAATAAATGAGGACACACCGGTTGTCCTAGCATTTCCTACCTGTAGTGATGGTTGTAGAGGGCGTTGTGGAGTTTTCCTTGTCTTCAGTGTGCTTTACATTGTGCTGTTTAGAATGTAGACGACATTCAAGAGAGAGATCTTTTATTTCAATGACATTTTTCACCTTTAAACATGTGTTTACGGCCTGTGGTGAGAGCTGCTCGGCGATGTCCGCAGAGGGTAGGCATGAACTCGAGTTGTCAGGAACACTTTGTAATGTTGAGACGTCACACGTGTCCAGTGTGCTAATATCTTTTTCTGACGAAAACGAGAGGCGCCTTTGTATCCCATTGTCTCCGCTGTTAATATTGGACGCTTTTTCAGCTTCTTCTGAGTTCGACGAAACTTCTGCCATAGTTTTGAATGTCCCCGCCGGCTCTTTACCGCATTGCATCATGGGAAACCCGAATCGACTTCAATGAAGCTTTCACGTTACACAGGAAGATTCGGAAATCGGACTTCCCTCAGAAAATGCTGCTCGTCCGACTATTGTATGCTAATGAATACATTAAAATTAATTCATTCTTGCGGACATGACGGCTGGGTTTGTAGGTGACCCACGATTTTTACAGCTTGCTTAATTTTGAACGTCACTTGTTGTAACGTTTAATTAAGTGCTTTGATAGTGTCATTTCGTAACAACTCAACATACTAATTAGCACTGGATCTTGCATTAAAGGTGTGTTTCGTGAATGTGAGAAGAAATCAGAAATACAATAAAATAACTAAACTTTTCAGATAGGCCTGACTACTAACACGTCCTATAATCAGTTTAACCATTAACTGGTGTGTTTTTCCCGTGTGACGCAAATGCATCATATTGACACAAACATTCAAATCATAAACACATGGATTTTACTGGCATGGGTTTATTGATTAGCAACTCAGAATATGATTTGAAGTCACATAAATGTCATAAAATGTTTAATGTTTGGGCAAGTCTCTTTTCATTTCCATAAGAGGATATGATATTTGGCGAGTAATTAAATTGACAAAAACCTAAGACATCTACCTGCACTTTATTCTTGTAGAATATCACCAGGCTGCATTCAAAGTCACTGCTATTTAAACAAAACAAAAAAATAAGATGTTTTGTTTGGAGTACAGGTTATCAATTCTTAATACAACCCAGCGGGTAGTCTGTCTAGTGCATTGAGAAAGTGAGGACAGGCCCCAGGTGTGGTAATTAGGTGTGAAGTGCTTTGCATTGATGTTCACGCGAACGCCTTCATGTGTAGGCACACTTCTTTTTCAAAGAAGGAGAAACAGGCCAGGAGAACTGGCTGTTAGATGTGTTCTGTCTGATTTTGATTAACAATGGCTTCAGTGAGAGTAGCGGTCCGAGTTCGCCCGCTGAACAAAAGGTAGGTAGTATGACTGCTTTTATTTTTTTCAAGTTTTCAAAAGAAACACGTAATTTTGATGGTGACGTTCACGTTCCCACAGAGAAAAGCAGCTATCCTCGAGGGTGATAATTCGTGTGAACGGCAGCACTACATCTATTCACAAGGTATTTTATTACTAAAATAAAAATGCACTACACTGCAGATCATGAAGTTTTTATCAAGAGCTAGATTTTATATTATTTATAATATTGTAATTCCAGCCTTCACCTGTTCGAGGGGAGGAGCTGAAGAACAGAGGGAAAACCTTTTCTTTTGACTTCTCATATGATTCAACTGACAGAGGAAGCCCTATATTTGCATCCCAGGAGAGGGTATTCGACTTCTTCCGGTTTTCGTTTTATCCTCAGAGTCCAGTGTGTTTTATACAGTGTTTTTTTTTTTTGTTTGTTTTTTTACCTGATATTTATACCAACCCTTTCCTCTGCTGATTTAGATTTTTCATGACTTGGGGTCTGATGTACTGAAAGCTGCATTTGATGGTTTCAATGCCTGTATGTTTGCCTATGGCCAGACAGGCTCAGGAAAGTCTTACACCATGATGGGTGACACAGTAAGTAAGGCCTTGTCAGATTTCTCAGCACTGTATGGTTAAAGTGCAATTTTTAATTTATCCTCTAGGGTAGCTGTACTATAAACATAGTTAGATTACTTCTAACTTGAATGTCAAGCGTGCCCTGTAAATGCGCCCCTCTATCATGCATTATCATGCAGGATATTAAAATATTCCCAACATTGTCAAGCTTGCATTGCAGAATACCCCAGTAGTGCTAACCCAGTGTGCGCATAGCACAAGCTACAGACCACATTAGAAACTGACTGATGGCAGCCTCATCAGAGGTCCCTCCCCTTCTCTTCATTTATCTCCATGTTTCTCCCAACTAATCCGAAAATGTGATGAGGGCAGCAACCCAAAGCTTTTTTTTCCTCACCTTGCACAGCAATGGAAATTTCACATTACCAATGAGGTTTCTGCTTGTCTACCAGGAGACTTGTGCAAGGTCATCAGCAGAGCTTCTGTCAACATCCCTGATAATTATATATGCCTCTTAATGCTTACTATCTGTTACTTTGTAATTAAAACAAGAGGGCATGCAGCTCAGAGTGGAATTGCTTTTATGCTTCAGTAACTCCATATCAGATGAGCTGTTGTTTGTGTTGTTCAGCAGTCTTTCCATGTGCTGAATTGTGGTCACAGCATAGCATAGGCACTCAAATTAAGAGAACATAATGAGCGGAAAATGAAATTGTCATTTAAAAGTACACTATGTGTATCATTCTGTAATAAGAGTTCTAAATACGCCATTTTCTCCTTTTGATGCATTAGGAAGATAAAGGTTTAATCCCACGCATCTGTGAAGGCTTGTTCTGGGAGATATCTCAAAGAAGTAAGAGTGATGCTGTGTCATTCCGTACAGAGGTCAGGTAAGGAAGCAGCTTACATACAGTGATACTTCTTTTCATCTTAAGTCAGGAAAAAAGTCCTGCAGACTGTTAGTTTTGTTGTTCTGTTTTTGCCTAACTGTAATTTAGTCCTTTTTAAAACCAGAAAAAGAAAAAATGAAGGCTTTATTTCTATAATCAAATAATAATAATTGAAGTCCAAAATGGTATCTAGTCACATCAATATCCATTTCATGTCTCAGCTCTGCTCTTAGATGATTATGTTCGGAGATAAAATTGAGGATTTTCAGCCTGTCAAGCTACTGTGAAACCATTATTCAGCCATTTGGTATAATCTGTGCTGCTGGCACATTATTTGGGTTTAATTCAACTCTAGAATTGGGTTTTTATTTGACAAGGGCTGCCAGGCTTTGCTATAGAAATGTTGAATATCTTGAAAATGAGTGAGCAATAGCTTTTGACAAATTTGTATTGGAATTATTGGAATTGCAATGTGACTTACACATTCCAAATAAATTTTACATGTGTTTATCATTACTGAAATCAAAGTATTATTGTCAGTGTTACAAGAAACACCTTTTACTTGCAAACAACATGAAAAACACAAAAATTCAGTTTTTTGTTCAAGTAGATGGTAAAGATGGTAATTATTAAAAATGCATTAAAATTCCTTATGCACACAACATAGATTATAGTTTCATACAGTATGGTTTCCTTTATTATTTCATCAGTTAAATCCTCCTGGGCTTCCAAGTTGATGTTAAGGTGGTAGCTTTTATAATGATTTTGATCAATTAAAAATAAAACTGATAGGAATATTTGTAGGGAATGTGTATGTAAAATTCTTGGTATTAAACTGTTTGTGTAGTGTTTTTTATATATATATACATACATACACACACACACACACACACACACACACTCTCACACACACACACAGTTCTACTGTGTGTGTAGAACAATATGGTTCATCGCCTACTGTCAGGTTTTTCTGTCATGTCTTAAGGTCATGGTTTCCACTGCTTCCAGGAATAAGGACTTTAGTTTGTGCTAGTTGTGTGGGTAGCTTTCTTGAAGCATTTCATCGCCACATTGTAAAACATCATCATACATTTTGTATTCTGTAATGAGGTTATGATAGTTGGATATCATATGTAACTGGCTTAATAATCCTCCCTATTTTGTTAGTGTAATTATGATCGTTATGCCTCTAGTCATTTAGAAACCATCTAATATTGTAACCTGTTTGAGTTCTCACCTCTGTTGCCAGAAAACAACCTGCATGGCTACATCCACAGGATATGGTCCCTGCCATTTCATTACTGTCATGCTCTTGTAAAGCCTAATTGCTCCATGCCTTGCATTACCTTTGAATCAGACACTCAAACTAGTACTTTTGCTTTTTGCACACACACCCACCACTGTACAATTGAAGTTCTCTGCCAAAACCTTTACATGTTTGTTGATTCATTGTCACTGCAAGCAGAACAATGCAAGCACAAGAATTTGGCTGTAAACCTGCTGTGAATCTCTTTTCACAGTGAATAGCAACTTGTTTTGTTGTCATCTGGTGCTGTGCCATTCACATATCAACACTGAAACCCTTCATTAATTTGTGCCTTTGTAGTCTTGGTGCAATCTTGGATCAGATTCTATATTTCTATTTCTGTCTTGGTGCCAGCTATTTAGAGATCTATAATGAACGTGTGCAGGACCTTCTGAACAAGAGAACTACAGCTACAGATGGTGGATGCTTGAGAGTGAGAGAGCACCCCAGAGACGGGCCCTATGTTGAGAGTAAGCTTCTTCTTTTCTTTTTTTTTAAATATGAAATGTGTTCATATGAAATGTTGTGCTATATGAAAATCTAACATAGAAAACTACCACTTATGTGTAGATCTGTCCAAGCACTTGATATATAACCACAGAGACATGGAGGACCTGATTATTCTCGGCAATGCCAACCGCACCACAGCCAGCACGGGCATGAATGACTTAAGCAGCCGCTCCCACGCCATCTTAACCATCAGCTTCACACAGGTGAAATGCAGTGCTAAGAAGTTGTCCTTGCTGCCATGTCTCATGTTGTCAGTTTGAATTGGAGTAAATATTCTTTCAAAGTGTCCCTGAAAACTCTTTGGGTGTTAGTAAAGGCCATTCCTCAAGAGCTTTAATTAGCCCTGTGTATCCGTTTTGTGGAGTGGTAATTTTTAACACGTCTTTTCATCTTCAAAGGCTTTTTCATTTTTTCCATCTTAAGTAGCACTTTTTGTCGTCATATTGCCTAAGTATTCCTCTGTGATGTTACCTCTTTTGAACTAAACGAGGATTTCTCAGTAATGTTTTTTTTTTTTTTATGCCACAGGCGTGGTTTGATGCAGAGTTGCCACGTGAGACGCTGAGTAAGATCCACCTGGTAGACCTGGCAGGCAGTGAGAGGGCTGATGCCACACGCACCACAGGCACCAGGCTGAAGGAAGGTGCCAACATCAACAAATCCCTGGTCACCCTGGGCAGTGTGATCTCAGCTTTGGGTAAATGACAGTTACAGATACTGACAGAAGATGACACCATATCTTTATCTAGTTATGTGATAGCTCAATAATAGATGGAAATATGACTGTATTCTATGTGGGGATGGTGATTTTGTTTATCTTGTAGTTTATTTCAAAAATAGACACTGTATGGGTGTTATTTTTCTAGTTTGTCTGTTTTACAGCACTTACATTTTTATTACAGATTTTGCAATTTGATGTTTGGTTCTATTCCAAATTGGTTTTGGGTCATTTGAAGGAAAAAAAAAAAAAATCAGATAAAATTATGGCTGGAATTAATCTCACTGTTGGATTTTTTTCTTTAGGTACTTAGCAAACTCAAGGCCTTAGTGCAAATTAATGATATTTGATAAGCACTAATATTGGTTTGTGACCCTTTTTCTGTCAAAATGGGTCTACAGAGCTTTAGGATGAAATATTTCATATCTTACGCGGCACCCCCCATCCCCATCCCCATCCCCATCCCCAATCTGCTCCCTGCCTGGGTGCTGCACTGTGGCTGCCCACTGCTCCTGTCTGTGTGTGCTCACTGCTCACAGATGGGTTAAATGCAGAGGTCAAATTTCCTGTGTGTGTGGGGGGAAAAAATAAAAATAACTAACAAAGAAAAAATGAACTTTTCTTTCCGTGTGACCTCCCAGCTGACCTTGGTGTAGGAGGACAGTCAACAAATAAGAAGAAGCAGATCTTCATTCCTTACAGAGACTCTGTGCTGACATGGCTACTAAAAGACAGCCTGGGTGGAAACTCTATGACTACAATGATAGCGAGTATGTACTGTAAAGACAGTTCAGGCTGTTTCCAGAGAACGTTTGTTGCCTCTTTATTCCTGCTTCCTTGAAAATGTTTTTTTTTTTTTTTAAAATGAAGATAATGTTAACCACATAACCCTTCATTGTTTTTCATATAATATTCCACCACTTGTCGTGAACCTGGGTATATTTCTTCCTGACAATCTCGCATGGCAGCTGTTTCTCCTGCTGATGTGAATTACGGGGAGACCCTGAGCACTTTGCGCTATGCCAGCCGAGCTAAGAACATAGTGAACTCTCCCACCGTGAATGAAGATGGAAGTGTGAAGGTTGTCAGAGAGCTGCAGGCAGAGGTTACCAGGCTCCGAAGGCTACTAGAAGAAACCAGTCAGGTCCTGCATACATTCAAGCTCACATAAAAGGCCATCAAGGATGCTACAATATATATGTTGACAGTCTTTTATCCAAAGGTTATATCGTAGGTTGGGCTGTCTTTTCAATACTACTCCAGGTCTCCCGTGGGGAGCTGCCTTCCTCTGTGAAAGTAGAGGAGGAGTTGCATCACAATGAGGAAAAGGTGAGTCATCCTCTGTCAAACAGAACAGGTGTTTTGATGTTCTTCTTTGTAAATAATACACCTGTTACTTCTGCGATTCCCCTCAGGTTCTCGCACTGACCAAGAAGTGGACCAGCAAATGGGGTGAGACTCAGAGTATTCTGCAGGTACAACAAATCTTTATAACCCTTTTTAAACTTAGTATAATCGGACACTGCCTTACACAAAAAAACACACCACTGCACATTGAAAGAGCAATCACACTTCTTCGTCTGAATAATTGTGATGTCTTTCTTGCTTTCTGTTTGTCTCTCTGACTTACATGTGCTCCAGCCTGTGGTGTCATCCAGCAACCTCCACAATACTTTTAGCCAGGAGCAATAGGAGTTTGATCTGCCAGTTTGTAAAAACCAACTATTCTTACAATACATTGATGAAAAGCCCAAGTGAGCTTTTGTGTAAATATCCTGGAGCCAATTTAACATTGATTGGTTTGGCTCACAGAGGCCTGGTACTGTATGTTTGTACTGATTCTTGGACATGAGCTAGAGGATAAGACTGTAACTGGAGAGAAGTGTTTGAACTGCCCGGTTCCACTGATCCAGCTTGTTGTAGTTCTTTAATTTAATCAGATAATATTATAAAGATTCATAGTATAACCCTGTGGTTTAACTCTTATGTTCAGGGTTGGATAAACATTTCATAATAGTGTGTGGTGGCTTTAGTTAGTTATAGTTACAGTCTTTGGAGCTTTGTTGTTTCTAGACAAGACAATAGTTTGTGAGGTGCTTTTTTTCCCTTATGTTTGTGTTGCCTACCTTGTTTTCTGTGCCACAAGTATCAATTTAGTAAGGAATTTGTGTTTCATTTTCAAGTCCAACATCCACAGTTGTATTTGAATAATGATGCAAAAATATGCAACTTGAAGCTCGGTACAGAAGGACAAGTAAAATAGAAGGCCACTGAGTACACAGACTGTGGAGGCTTCATTAATTTTAACACTAACAATCAACAAAACGGCAAGCTCCCAGCAGCAGTTTTGGCATATGTTGCTGCTTGCAGTATAGACATCCTACCAGCTGGTGTCACTGCAAGTCTTGTGAACAGCCACAGCTGCTTCATGGACTGGAAATGGTAATGAGTAGTAGAGTCGACCTGGCATTTAATTTTTAATTTTCCATCTATTCAGATTTAAATGGCATCCAAAAGCAGTGTTCTTGTCTTGACTGTGAAGTTATTGTGTTACAGTATTTGGGGAGTGTGACAAAGAGAGACAGAACAGATATGCCTCCTCCTCCAACCCAATATGGTTTCTCTGAGGCTGGGACAGGGTGGCAGCATCCCTACAAGACCCCAAGCTGCAACAGAAAAATGCCAGAGTTTTCCAGCACCGAGTTTACACCGAACACTTTTTCTCTGTTGAATTTGTGCCCAACCTCCCAAATAACACCAAATGTCATCTGTTTGGGACTCATCGTGTTCAGCCAAGTAGCCTGTTGCATTATGCATTGAACTGTGAAGCGTGCCAGTCATGAAGAGCATGGAGTTGACTTTTTGTCTCCATTATACATGCTAGCAGTACATTTCCTACATCAGTGTTAAACTGTTGTGTTGATGTGGCCTTTGAAAGATGTCTCTTAATAGGTTTGTGTTTTGACCTTGTACCAGATTACCAGCGTTAGTTGTCAGATTGGTTTTGTGAAGCTATAAGTTTAAGACATTGTGTAGGAATTTTAAATACACTATACATGAAAGTTTGTTATATGTGCTTGTTGGGTAATTAACATTCTGCTCTGTATGATGGTTAGCAGGTGACATTTACTGGCTTGACGGCCCTTTATTCATGACAGTGTATTGGAACTCATTACCAGCTGTCACTGCTCCTAATTAAGAGGTCTTGATTATTGACATATGGCACTTTCGTTTCTGACTGTCCGGCATATTAATTAGAGTTACTGTATTGTAAATCTGTTTGCGTGTCCAGGCGGTGATGACTTTATGCTCAGCAGCAACATCGTCCATCTCCGCTGGCAGAGCTGACAAATATGCCTTATTTAGACCTGTGCCCATCCATGTAAATGCACCTGTTATGATGCATGATTCAATTTGACACCTAGGCTAAAAGGCCACCATACTGGTGACCAGCAGGCACACTGATGTTGCCGGAACTGAAGTGTTTGATGAATGACTTTATGGATTTGACATTTGTCTTCCTGTGCATTTGCATTCTGCCTGGGTGAAAAATGATAAGTGGGATTCCTGCATGGAATGGTGCACAGACATTAGAGGTGGTGTCTTTACTCAGTTCAGTACAGAGAAGCACAACGCATTCTGCACATGTACTTGACATACAAAAGCCTGATCAATTGGAGCCGTTTATTTAAAGTAGTTTTTTTTTTTTTTTTTTTAAACAAATGGCCTGCAACATGTTTTGTTTAAAAGGAATGGTGCTGATATAAAATCTAGCCTCCACCTTAAGTGTTCGTTACACTCACTGCGTGTTCTCCGTCTCTAGCACTTGCTTTTTTTTTCCTATTTTTTTTTTTTAAATCGAGAGCAGTCTTCTCTAACGCTTCAAGTCTCATATATTTTGTGTTTAATTCAGTGGATTCTGTTGCTCAGAGCTAGATGAAATTTTCTGCTCGGGCTGTAAGGAGAGAAGTACGGAGACGAGCTGACCAAGAGCGGTGTAAACAGAATTTTGAATTCTGTATTCAAAGCAGATTTAGAATGCAAAGTTATTCATCGTCAGCTTCCCAGATTGGTTACAGGGCATGTGGGGAAGAGAAAGTAATTAATATAAGATGGATTCCAGAGCAGCCTCTTACCAGACAGAGACGGCAACAGATTGAGAGAACAAAAAAGGCAGGAAGAGGGTAAAGTGAAATGTTGTTCTACTGCAGGGGTGTGTGTGTATATGCGTGTGTGTGTGTTTTTATATATAATATGATAAAAATGAAATAATATACATAGTTAATGTCACACACACACAGATTTGTGAGTAGTTTTATTTCACGAGTTGCATTCTGCTCCCCGAGCCACCCTCTCAGGTCCCCATGTAACACAGCGTGGTGGGAGGAACCTCCATTTGACTAAGTTAAAATGAACCACAGTGTTTCTTTGATCCTGGTAGTCTTTGTATTTCCCCAAACATGCTACAATCAGCACAAAGGCACAATTTAAGCTCTGAATGCTCTGAGCCTTGTTCTGTTTAATGTCAATTTACCTCATACTGTCAGCAGTTATACATCATAGTCATTATACCATTTAATTTGACATATTCTTGCCTTTGATTCTTCACATGCCAGAATCTAAGTTTTGGCTCCAAAACTTGAACTTTCTTTGCTCAATTTAATTCACAAAAATGAAAAATGATTCTAAGGTGTTTGAAACACATGGTGAGCACATGTGTTATAGGTATCATTTGTGCACATCTAGGACTAAAATCTTCTTGCTTAGGCCCTAAAAATAACGGTGCCGGTAGGAGTGTTTGGTCCAGTTGATTTTCACATTCTTTAAATAAATGACACAAATAATAAGAATATGTGAAATTGCACCATACATATCGAACCTGTGCAAAATGACAACCATTAATTGACACGAGTTGCAATGGGACACGTAGCAGGAGAAGAGCTCCACAAGTGCTTTCATCAGGTTGAATCCCTCTCTAGCTTTCAACCACAAGTTGCATCCTGTTGCTGATTTGCTGGAGTGCATATGAAGCTAATTACACAACATGTTCATATTACAACCAGAAGAACAACCTTCTGGTTGAGAACCTGTTTTTACATGTAGCTCAAGCGCAAGTAACAAAGTGGAGGGTAAAAAGCAGAAACGACTGTTAATAAGATTCCAGTTCTTTTCTTCACTGGAATATGACGAATCACTTCAAACAAAAGGCATCATACCATTTTGAAAACTGGCCATGTAATTGCCTTTTGTCTTTTATGCATTATTCTTTCAACTTTTATAAAGAGCAGTAATCTGTGATATAAATACAGCTTTCAAGGAAATGAACCTTTTTATTGTAATGGAGCGATTCATATGCAGAAGTTTTTCTCTTGTTCTGGATTCAGTACCTGCGTATCCATTTGGTTGGCAGGTTGCTCGACTTGACAAGGCTGATTGGCAGTCGGGAAAGAGTCATTGATTGGCCTAGTAATGCAGTATTTTGAAACCAAGTCGGGAACCTGAACTGTCAAAGCACTGAGGAAAAATCCATTAAAAATTCTGGCCAACCACAGATGATGGCTTTTAATGGAAGCCTAAATGCTGCCTGAGCCTGGCTGCTGGTCTAGGCCACAGTTAATTACAGTATGTTCACCAGCTGCCTCAATCTGAAAGCAAACTTCTTTTTGTCCTCATGACACACACACACACACACACACACACACACACACACACACTCCCTGACTGACGGGGTGTGGTGAAGAGCAAGTTTCTCTGGGATGTGTGTGAATGTGGGGAGAAAATAAGAGGATCTCATCTGTTCCTGGTGTCTGAGGAAAGTGACACAGTGCATTAATCTGCCAGGCTGCTCCTCACCTCTAATGAAGTCTGTGAAAAATCCCTTTTAATTAAGTACAGGGGCTGGGGTCGATACCTCTCCTTCTTCATTAGAAAAAGGATTTCTCCTATCTCACAATGAGTGAGGTGGTGCTGGTGGTGGACACATCTCTCACTTCACAGTCCCAATCTATACGAAAGAGGGCAGGAGGAGGTTGAAAGAAAGGGGAACTAGTTTATGCAGCGTGCTGGTTCTGAATCCTCCATATGTGAGATTTTCTGCTCTGCCTCTTGGGGAGGTACTTAAGATAATCCATGGCAATGTGAGGCATTAGTCCACCAGCTTAACAGGAAGAATACTTCTGATAGGACCACTCATACTTGGGTAGGCTCTGGGTTATTGAACCGCAGCCATTGCCCTGGGAGGAAAAGGTTACTGGCCTTAAACAGAGTTAAGTTTCCCCGTATGGCTTTAATTCAGTATGTCTTTTGAACCTCGCAGGTCATCCAAGGCTAAGTGTTTAATTTCTTGCTGAATAATTGGCAAATGCTCAACAAACTCATTCTGTCTGCAGCTCGTCTGGCCTTTTTTCTTTCTTTTTTTTTTTTTTAAGCTTGACTCTTTCCCTTTTTAGTTAAGTTAGAAATGAAATAAAACTAAAATGACATTTTATACAAAGTTAAATGAACATCGGCCCTTGACAGACACACATGATGTAAGGCAGTGTGACTCTTGCTTTAAATTTCCTCAGCAACAATTGTTGGAGGCAGTGAAGCGGTATATGGAGCAGATCAGAGGTTTAAGTGTAGCCGACCTGTGCTTTAGAAATGGCTTTCAGGGATTAAATCAATTTCTCTACCTCTTATCGCTTTTCTGTGGAGAGCTGCTGTAACACCATTAAATACATATTTAGCAGAGATTTCTGGACAAGCACAAAGTTTGTTTGTTTTTTTTGTTTGTTTTTTTACTTTTGAGTGATCTAACTGTAATGTGTCACTACAGTGCAGTAATAATCAATAGCTTAAGTGTGAAATAGACAGTTTGTGTGCTAAGATTTGGCATTTATGTAAACAAAAAAACTGAAAACCTATGAAATGGTCTTTTAATGATTCATTTCACCACATTTATTGACTTTCCTCACTATTTATGGGAAACAAAATGCCCTGTTCCTTTACGTTTAAGCTGTAGCATGCTGTCCACTTAATGTGTGTGTGTATAAGGAGCCAGGAATTCACTGTCGTTTGACCTTCAACGCAATACTTCTTTCAGACACATTCTAGATGACATCGAGCTAGCTGAAGTTTGTTGCTGTTGAAGTTGGCATACTTTACAAGCTCGGGAGTATTTTAATAGCAACATACAGTGTTGATAGCTATGTATCAATAAAGGCAATGGTGCGTGGTATACAACCCACCTGTGTGTGGGTGGTGGCACTGCGTCTGTTTCGCTCGCTGAACACAATGTACAGTTTGACTCTCACCACGATAATCTGAATGATTTATGGTGTCTCTCTTGCCGTTAGCCACTCTACTGCTTCATGGTGACACATGGTTGGAACGCCGCTATTCTGCGTGGCCTTCAGGCAAGGAAGAGCAGTCATAAAGAATTCAGTTTTCTGCTGGTTGCCATTAAATGTCTGTCAGCATTTTTATTTTTTATTGTGTGCCATTCCAGCTACAGGCTATTGAGAGATTTTTTTTTTTTTTTTTTTTTTTTTAACCCCTTCCCTCTATATTCTCTTGTCTCCTATAGGAGGAGACTGTGGCTCTGAGGAAGGAGGGGAGTGGCGTGGTCCTGGACTGCCAGTTACCTCATCTGATTGGCATTGAGAAAGATCTACTCAGCACTGGCATCATCCTCTATTATTTGAAAGTAAATACAGCATTTGAACTTGATATATTTCACACATTAGTCGATTTTTTTTTTTTTTCTCCCAGAAATCATTACCAGCCTAGGTCCGCTGCCTCTGTCAATTACTCTGATTGTCAAACAACACCTTGCATATTGTATTATGACCTTTGAATCTCTTCTGTAGGAGGGGAGAACCCTGATTGGGAGTGACAAAGTATCATACAGCCAGGATATCGGTGAGTCAAGGTTACTACAGTGTATTCCCAGCTGCTGTGTTGTCAACCAAACTGAAAATAAACAATTTCTTTGTGTGCCTTCATATTTAATTGCATTGTAGTGCATCATGGGCCTGGTCTCCTCGGCGAACATTGTGTGCTCGAGAACCATGCTGGGACCGTGACTCTGATCCCTCAGGATGGTGCACTGTGTTCAGTCAATGGCTCTGTGGTCACTGGTCCTTGCCAGCTGAATCAGGGTAAGAATTTGTGCAAAGAAAATATGCTTGTGAGGTTCCTTAATGAACGGGCGGGAGAGAGCAAGTAAAATCTGTAATGATGAAGAAGGATGAGGATTTGTCTCTCAGATTCACAATTATTTTGCTAGTGGGAGGCAATAACACTTCCATCCGTTTTGAATGCCGTTATAGGAGATCACTGCGTCACATCTGCAAATGAAATCCACTTTATGTCCCTGGTTCCCCAATGGCAGCGCACTCAGGACATGAGTGGATTGTGAACACAGCTCTCCACAGGGCAGATGCCATTTCTCTTACTAAACATTTTGAAGGGCGAGAGGCTCTGGACAAAGCTCCAGACAAAGCCCCAGGCCCTCCATTTAATTGGCAGATGGAGTTGATAGGGCCGACAGGTTTGAAGTGGGCCAGATCATTAACCTTTCAAAGGACAGAGCCAAGCCGAGCTGAAACTCCTGCCCCCCTGAGTCGACCCTGCTTGCCGGGGCTGGGAGCTTTCACTGCCTCCTCATCCACGCTGCTTTGCTTTTCCAGAGATAAAAACTGCACACAGAGCCAGGCAGCGCAGGGCTGGGCCACGCTAGTCTCTTTTCTAACCATTTCAATTTATCCAATATCCCCTTCAGAAACGGCTGCATCTGAAGCTATTTTCTTGAACAAATGATAGTAATTTTCAGTCCAAAAGCAGCTGGAATCCATCACAGACTGCCCTCTCAGGTGCTTTGTCACTCGTCAGAAGTCATTAGTAGCAGCAAGATTAGTATTTGCTGTGCTGAGAGAGGAGGTGGAGAATGGAGAGAAACCACGAGAAAATCTGTGGATATGGCAATATGAGCATGAGTGTGATATAAACTCCAATATCACTTCAGTTCTATAGCCTTACAAGACTTCAGAAGATTCCTTGGACCATTTTCTCTGGTAAACCATCCTTCTGGCCCAGGTCACTGCCAATCACATTGAGGTTTGTGTTCCTCCTCTACTTCAGTAGAGGAATGTTGGAGAACTTTTGTGCTATTTGTCAAGTTTCCCCAAGTTCCCTGCAATCCCACGATGAGGGGAAGATTCCCATGGTCAGACTATTTTGCTCTTCACCTTTTCATACATTATAGATACTGTGCCACACCCACAAAGCCTTCCTGGCAGACTTTCAGCACCATTACTGTCACTTCAAAAACGCATCACATTTTGCCTCTGCCAGTCTTTCTCACAGTGTAATGCATAATTCAGTGGTTGCTGTAGCATTTATACCAAATGGCAAAGTTGAAGCTGGTAAGTAAGTTAGTGGTTTGCATCTTTTTTTCATGGTTTACGTCTTCGGTTTGCTCTAGGTACCACCATACAGCTTGGAAGAGGAGCCATACTGAGGTTTAACCACCCAACTGAAGCTGCCCAGCTGAGAGTGAAACGCCAGGTACAGACGGTGCCACCACTACAGACGAGCCTTATTGTGTTCTTACACTGTTGTGCTGTTTTTGTGAAGCTGAGGGAGCGTCTTTCAGAGAAGACACTGCCTCGACTGCATTTTCAGCTGGTAATTTTGTAAAAACAGCAGCATCACACATTTTTTCCATAACCACCAGCTGTAATACCTGCTTCCTTCAGCAAACATTGCTCATGTTGAACTCTCATTCAAATTTCACTCCACATCAAAAAACTCCACAAACCGTAACGGTGTGATCCATGCAGATTCATTCTGATGAGAGTAAGAACTTCTGCCCGCCCCTCAGCTGCTACTGCTCGTTTTTGCCTGTTGAGCATGAAACTCTGATTAACTGGCTCACAAAAAAGCAGCACACTAGCACAAGGAGACTGTTTTCAACCTTGGGGAAGCTCTCTGCCGTCTCTGAGAGGCCAGGTGTAGCTTTCAAAACTGTCTGCTTTTCGTCCATCTTGTAACAGATCCCTCTTGGCTTTCATTAACTTACATGTGTTTTTAAAGAGGCATTGTGTGAGTGCACCCTTTCTCCTAAAGACACCACAGCCTGTTTCTCTCTCCAATAATGTTCAGGTTTAAGTACTGAGTGTGTGTTAGGGAAAAAAAAACCCCTGAAGTCTTTATGTTCTGGGAAGAATTAAGTCATTTTAAAATGCGTAAATATTGCCTGAAAATGTCAAATATATGAAGTAGAAAATGGCAAGTTTACTGCACTTTTTACATATATTTCCTTTTCCTGTCGTATCCACCCATATCTACAGAGATATGCATTTATTAGTCAGTAAATTCATACAGAGGCTCCCTCAACAATGAACTGTCTGAGGCTATAAAAAGTAATCACCCCCTTGGACATGTTTTATTGTTTTAAAATATCAAATCACAGATATTTGATTTTTTGACAGATCATGTCAAAAATGTTTAAGCTGAAGTTGCAATGTAAGCTAAATGTGTGTTGCATATATATCTGTTAGCTGTAACTGCTGCTTTGTGAGTTTCATAGCAACAGTTTCCTAATTTCCTACAAGAGTACAAAGTACGGTATGGTTGATAATAAAGAATGCAAAATCTTGGACAGCTGTAAATATGCATAGAGCAAGACAGAATGGTATGTGAGTAGACTCTGTGAACTCTGTGAGAGAGCTACAGGCTTCTGTTCCTGAGATGTTAAACACTGCATACAAATACTGTTCAGGGCGCGTCACTAGTCAGTTATATGGTAGAGGGAAAGTTGCTGTTGAAGAAATTCATAAACACATATTCAGATCAAATGTAATGTTTTAAAAACTCTCTTAATGAAGTGACTATACTGAGTTAACTGGTTTCTCAGAACAAACATTGATAACGACAGTCTACTGCTATAATGCTCTCTCCTTTAAAATTAAGTTCTGGTCTTAGATACATTTTCAGGAAAATAAATTGTTATGCATATTTATTGTAGCATGTGAAAGAAAAAGACTATAAAGCCTGCAACTTAAATTAAGTCCCGTTTAAGCATTTATTTCTGTGCGTCATAACATTTTATGTAGTAAAATGGATTCACACACCAATGTATAAACATAGCTGTACTTCTGGTTTTTGACAGGTTTCTGCTCTTTGCATTATTGAAAAGTGCACATTATTACAGCCAAGTAAAGTACAGACATTCAAGCCCTGCTGTGGCTCTAGGAAGAGTCTTTGCCATTCATTTTTAACATAGATTCCAAATGAGATGGTCTCAGGAGTTACAAATCCGCTCAGTCTGAATATGAGCTAGCACACCCAGAGTACAGTGTGTAACTGTTTTGTAAAAACTGGATTTTAAAATGGTCTATTTCAACAGAAGCACATTGTATTACAATTCTCTCTTAGTTACCGAGTGAAAATGTGGAAAGAACGGTGCTAAAGATAAACTGTAAAAACTACATGGAACCACAAAAATGGACCATGTTGTACATCGCAGCTGCTTTCTTGCCAGCCTATGTATATATGACCCTTTCATTTTAGGAATGTATAATAGTTTTATGCTGCTTATCCCCATTTTTTAAAAATAATAATCACTTATAATGTAATGTGATTATTCCAGAGAGATTTTGACTAATTCTTAAAATGTTGTCAATATCTTTCACAAAACAGTGTCGAGAATACTGAAGACATACAGTATAAACTATAATTAAACCATTGTATAATTGCAAATGTTCCATAGGCAGCTGTCACTCATTTCCTACACTGTTGCACAGATTTTCATTTCACAGTGCTGTCTCATTCTGTTGTCTGCAGAGCAGGCTGTCGTCTGCCTTCAGCTTGTCCTTGACTGACATGTCCAAATCTGCAGAGAATCTGTCCGAGGTGATGCTGCAGAATCCAGGGTGAGACTTACGCAGACACGTGTGCACTCTGTGACCCAAGCACGACTGAACCTACTCCACCTCAATCTCCACAATATGCCTGCTTACTGAGCAGCATTCATTGGACACGTAGACCAAATCAAAGCCATAAATCATGGCAGCATTTCTGGGAGGAGAGGTGGGAACATGCAAAAAGCCATTCTGAAGTGCTTCATGCTGAGCCAGTGAAAATCAACAGCAGGCATTTCTCCTACAGCTGAGGGCATGTCCCAAATCGGCCCCTGGTTCAGAAGGTAGTGAACTGCCCCGTGTTCCATTTCCAAAAACACTGCAGTGCACCTGAAGTTCTGCTCCCCAGAAAATTCCCACAATGCACTGATTTAAAGAGAGGCAGTGTAGTGTATATTAAATTGTTTTATAGTAAATGTGCATTATAATGAAGATTACAACTGTGCCTGTTGAGTGCATCTCACAGTTGAAAGCTCTGTAAAAGTGAACTTTGAATTGAGGTTATTTTGTCACACAGTAGGTGTATACAAAAATGTTGAGGTTCAAACCCTCAAGGATGCAAATTCAAAGTTCTGCGCTGAGAAAGACCTTCAGTCACAGCATGTAGACACTGCTGCAGCTGATTAATATAATGGCTAAATTTAATTTATGTAAGTTGGTTTAGGTTTTAGGTCAGTTTGAACCACTGTACAACACTGATGATAAATGGACTGAAAACAAAACAGACTGCAGCGGTTTCTCCTGGATTATCTAATTTTTCTATAAAAATGTGCCATCGGTATAATTTAAAAGACACTGTGCACTATAGCCTACCAGACTCTGAGGGACATTATGCTAATGTCACATCTTTATACCCTGCCACTGCCTTGGAACCGTGTGACAGGTCGTTGATCTGTCAGTGTCCCAGTGTTCTTTGAATTAGTGTCCAAAATCCAATTCACGTTCTAGTGATTCACCACCTACTGAAGTAGTCGTGAGCAATTTGAGACAAACCCATGTTCGCTCATGATATGAAAACCCTGATGTTTTATAGCATGAGGAGCTGTCTGACATGTAATTTCCCTCAGTGCTGTAGTGCCAAAAAGCAATGCTTTGGCTCAGATGGTTCATACTGCTTTCAGTCTGACACCTGCAACCCCGGTGCTGTGTAGATATAAAAGGGTGAATACAGGTGTTTGGGTAAATAGAGGATTGCTACTATTAGTCAACTACACAGCTAACAGCTGAAAGTGATCTTACAGAGTAGCTGGAAGATGAAGAAGAGGTGGACAGAGACTGAGCTTCTGTAGGCGTTAATGACAGATCAGCAGCAGGACTGTCAACAGTTCCTTCACAGTACAGAAAACCGATGGGTGACAAACTGAAGGACCAACTTAAAGTGTCTTTAGTGAGGTGTTGGGCCACCATGTGCTGCCAGAAAGGTTTCACTGCTCCTTGGCCAGACCTCTCCCATCAGTATATAAATGTTTCTTCACAGGATAAAGTTGATCACTCAGAGGGAAGGGTCACTGCAAATCGATACAAAGTTGTTCTAAGGGAACAAGTGAACCCAAACCATGAGAGCCTAACAGCCACCGGATCCTCTCCACTGTAGTGGTGAAGCATTCAGGCCTGTACTGTTCTCTTGGGTTTTCGCCACAAATGCAGTCACCCACTTGTGGAAAATATGGTGGATGACAACTCATCTGACCGTATCACTTTTTTCCACGTCTCTGTAGAACAGTGCCTATGGGTTTTGCACCACTGTACTCTCAAACGTGCATCCATCTTTGTAATGAGGGGTTTATGCACTGCAACCTTACTATAATATCCCTCTTTATGTAATCGTCGACATACTGTTCTTGCTGATGCAGCTTGATCACGTCCTGCATTGACATTCTCAGCCCCCTGAGGAGGGGCTGATGTTGATGGCTGTTTTTCCTTACCTATCACAATAATGCACGAGCATCACGCTCATCAAATGTGCGCTGTCGACCACAATTTTGGCCCCATTTTCTGACGTGTTTCTCACAGATCTAAATGTCACTTTATTCACAGTTTCTATTGAAACAGTAGCCAGTAGAGCAGTCTTTGGCCCAGGTCAGTCAGTATGCCTGTTGGGTGATCTGATCAACTCTAAGCATGTCAGTTCACACCTGGCATTAGCATGTGTCTCAAGTGACCGCTTGTGATCGGATCTCACTTCCCACTCTATATGCAGATAGTCACAGCCTTTTGGACCCCACAGTACGTCATTTGTGTTTGCAAAGACGAAATGCATTGTTGTTTTTAGCAAGTTCAACTATGACAGATTGATCTGTTATCAATGTGTTTGAGTGAGAGAGAGAGTGTATAGTAAGAAAGAAAATCATCATTTTGTGGTCTGTGTGGCAAGTGGCCACAAATAAATCAATGCCTAGGAAACACTGAAGTAGTAAATATTTTTGATTCATAATGAAACTGTAGCAGGATTAATTAGACTGATGTCAGTAGGCGGTCCTTCAGTGTGGCCCGCGACACGTTTGTGTACACACACAAGAGTGTGGCCATATTCGACCCAGACCACCTCCAACTGAGGTCTGAGCCATCGGGCCTTTGTGTCCTCAATGCATCTGTAGTACATTCACACCTGTACAAGCTGTCCACTTGTGATCCGATTACCCAAAATGCATGTTAATGCCAGGTATTAACAGGCCACCTCGATACAAGATCAGAATCCACTGGGCCTGCTCAGCATTTTTATACCTGCCACAGAGCGTGATTGGATGTTAATTGCTGACTTATACCATGCAGTGCCTCTGTGTGGAAGCATCTGCTTTTGTTATGTTTCTCCTCCTTTATTCAGGTTTTTCCTTTTTTAATTTGTCACCTGTCTGCATAATACACAGTCAAATACAGCGGCACAGTACATTGCAAAATACACTTTATTTGATTCCTCTGTGGGTCTAAATTCTAACTCAACATGCATCATAAAATACTAAATGTGCATTCAGCTGATACTTGTGTTTTTTTTTTTTTTTTGGTTTGTTTTTTGACCTCTTCTTACCTCGCACCAGCATCTGTTGAGGAACTCAAGGCAGTGGGGTGGGGGGTGGGGGGGGGGTCGCATCTGTTGCTTAGATATGTATTCCATCCTTGTTCAGCTTGTTGTTCACATAGCAAGTACTCCCTCACAGCAAGGACAGATTAATCTTAAAATTTCCCAATCATCTTAAAAATAACTCTCAGTAGTAAATACAAGCACATAATTTGAATTCTAACAGTGGCTGTGGATATCTGCTCAGCTCTGGGAGCGACACAAGATATCAATGAGCTGACCTTCAGTTGCTTGAGGGGATGCTCCATAGCAACAAAAGCAACCTGCCCATTATCAGCTACATCAGTCGGATCAAAACATTTCTCACTTGAGAGTTCTGACAGGAAGAGGCTAACTGCATTATCAAAAGGCTGACCTGCTCTTAGGGCATGGGATCCCTTAACAATTTTTATATTTATCCAGATCTTTGATTCAATTTGTGTGGATGTGATGTTCAAGTGCAATTGTTTCAACTGAATGCAGATTTTCTCACCTGGCCTTGCCTCTGAACATAACGTTGATACAATGTAATGTAATAACATTAAAGTTCATATTCAAAGAGAGCTTTTAAATATGGGGTGGATGTTTTACTCAGTCATGATGTACCATGCAGAATTTCACTGGTCAATTCTCCCATGAATTTGATTGGTTTATGGTAAAGACATATAGGAAAATATTAAATAATTAGCATCAATCACTGAGCTTTTAGTTTGGAAACTTCCAAGATGGATACTCCGAGCAAGAAATGACTTTCTCTGCTATGGCTGAGTCCCATGCTATTGTATTGCGTATTATTTCATGACTGTCCACAAGACCTAGTTTTTTACCTTTAACTAAAAGGTAGCCCACTGTGTGTGAGTCATTCTATAGACAGTATGTTAAAATGCAGCTCTTTCAAACCCAGCAAGTTTGAAACTCCGGAGCAGGTCAGCTGGTGTTTGATCCGTGCTGCTTTTAATTGCCACCCTCAGCTCTGAAAGTGCCTCATCTGACGTCCCATGTCTGGCCAGAAGGCCAAGTGGTAACTATACTATTTACCTCCTCCGACCACCAAAAGGCTGTTATTAGGAGCTTATGTCTCCTGAAATAGTGTTTTTACACTGCTTAACATCCATCACTCTAGGAGCTCCCATGACGCCTCCTACCACAAGTTTTAGTGCCGTTACAAAGATCTTACTTAGAAACTTATCTAGCTCTGAAGGATTTTTGTGTCACTTTACTTTAAGCTGTTCTTTCTACTCATCATTCCAGGTGTCTCTTTAGAATGTCAAGAAGTTTCTTAAAACAGCCACAAAATGAATTGGAATTGTTTGAAAGTACGGAAGGATGTGATAAAGGGTGTGTATGAAAGGAGCTCTATCATTTTTATGGCATATCTCATAAGTTCTGTACAATCTGTGGATATGTGTGTGTGTGATGTGATGACTAGGAGGATGGAAGAGAAGCTCAACCAGCAGGAGGTGGCATGGCATCAGGTCCAAGAAAGCCTGAACAGACGCAACTGGGACATCAAAAGACTTCCAGAGGAAAGCAGTGGGGCTCCCCATCAACAGAGAGCAGAGGAGAAGACGAAGGGGGCAGAGATGGAAGAGACTGGTAATGGGTACGTGAGAGGGAGGCGAACTGTGCTCTCTGTGGTGATGTATATGAATCCTTTGTTTGTGTACCAGTTTTGTTCAGTCATTCTGCAGCAAGAACACTGTAAACCTCTGCATGTGAGTAATGTGTGCCACAGAAAAACATGGTATTAAGAAAATTTGGTCAGCTTCTTAGATTGGGAATCCCAGATCAGTGATTCTCCATTTACTCATGCGAGGAGACAAACATTGCCGAGTCCTCTCCACTGATCTTCAGGATCTGCAAAAATCCTTTTAAGCGTCACAAGGACCTGCACTGTGTCCCTCTTGTTGATGATGTTAATGCTTTAGTGCTCCCGCTTTCCCCCCTCGTCAACCTGTTGCAACGCACAAAGCTCAGCCAAAGCCGCTGTTTACTGTCAGAAATCATTCTGAGCTGTATATTTGGTTTCGGCTCCCCCCTCCAGAGTGCCGAGTATTGTATGTAAATCCTCAAATCAACATGCACAGATTCTATTTAATTTCACAGCTAGTAGAGTGGCTCTAATCTCATCCAGCCATTTGGGCTGTTTGCTTTTCAAATCTAATGGATGGATTTGTGAAGGGGGGGCTGGGGGTTATTGCAGTCTTGCCTTTTGGCTGAAAACTGTTTGAAGTCTCCAGTGTCACACCACAGCAAATAATTAAATTTGCTTTTGAAAACAAAGAGCCTGGCAGTATGCATAAGCATATAACCATAGCTGTATTGTGCAAACCCCTCCTCGTATCGAGACGCAATTTTTCTTTTCTGATATATTATGAAATGTATTATTATTTCTTGTGTCTTCGCTGTGTCCTTTTTGCAGTCTGATGGATATGCTGGCTGCAGACACAGTGGAGTCCGCAGCGCCAAGCAGCTGTCTCACTTCTGCCACATCAGAGAGACTCATGACTACAGTATGTATGCATGTTTTTTACAGTGACTACAATAAATCACTCTTGATTTAAAAATATCACAAATAAGGATTTAATCAATGAGCTATGGGTATAGTTAAGTATAAAGATTTAATTGTTTTTAAGAGATTGAAGCTAAAAAGCCAAAACACAGCATGCATACAGTGAGACTTTGCGCTACAGTTTTTCTTGGAGACACAATGCAACTGAAGCATTAATGGCGTTTGTCTTTGCAAACCAGAGCAAATGTCAGTACCTACCCCCCCCCCCCCCCCCCCCCCCCCCCTCTCCAGCCAGGCCCATACAGATTTTTATGAGGCATGAAATACTTTTCCCTTGGCTTGTTCTGTTTGTTTATTATGCACATATTTAAACCCTATTACACTTTCCTGTAGGGGTTTCGAAAGAAATGACATTCATTTTGTGCAAGCATATTGCAATGAGAGCAATTTTGAAATATTTCTGTTTATACATGTACCTTGATATTCTTCACTCCATTTTGCTGTGCATGTGTTTATGTATTCAAACATAACTGAATACATAAATGAACTTATGTTTTTAAAAGGCAGCTGTGTGAAGTTGTTATTTTCTGCTCCTTCTCAGCAGTGGCCTTAATTATTTTGTAGTAAATTCAATAAAACAACAGGATCTTTAAATTACTCTGCATAAAATGTTGCACTTTGAGGTTTATTTCCTCTCATTGTTTCTCCTTTTCTCATCCACCTACACAATGTAAACTAGGTCATGCCTGGAAAATGTCCTGTCCCTCACTCTACTTTTGAGTTGGATGGAGATGCACTACAGGGCGGAGTAAACACCAGGGATGGCCATGACCAGGAGAGGGACTCGTGTCATAAATCAAGGCCAGGGCTCATGTCTGAGAGGCCGTGGAGAAAACGTCAGAGTGGGGCTCGAGTTGCAAGTTATAAGACAGAAGGGGTTTGGTCAGGGGATGCCGGCCTCCAGCAGACAAGTGTCCTGGGCCCGCGTGATGGATGTGGCATGAAGCCAGAGGGGAATGCTAACGAGATCCAAGGTGTCGTGGCTGACTGCTACAAGAGGAGACCTGGCTCTGGTGGGAGCTCATTAGGCCGCATGTCCCACCTGCAGAGCAGCGGAGGAACAGGCTCCATGTCTGTCCTCACACAGACCAGCACTTGCTCTCAGCTCGACAAAAAGCCTCTCACTAGTCGGGTGCCCTGCTGTCCACCTGAGGAAACTTCCTTTGAGGGCCAGTTCAGCTGTGGAGAGATGAATGAATCTGGAGGTCTGGAGGAGTTTCCAGGAGTGTGTGTTACAGAGACCGTTGAAGCCACGGCTCAAAATTCAGGGCTGGGCTCTTTGGTCAGCAGAGTTTCTTGGATGGTCCAGGATGCAGGGCGTCTCCTGTGGAGCTCTCGCACAGTATTGCAGCAGGTCAGGGAGGAGGGACTGCAGCCTGTTGGGGCCCGCTGGTCCAGTCATGTTGTGTCTCTGGTCAGAGAAAGTAATGTTGTGTCAGTGGTGAAGGACAGCCAGGTCTTCTCCATGGTTAAAGGGAGCTTCGTCTTCTCTCTGATCAAGGATAGTCGCATTTTTTCCACAGTGAAAGAACTACCACTCATACAGCAGATTCAGATGGAGATAACTCAACACCATCAGTCCGAGGAGGCAGCTCAAATGATTCAGGGCTGCACCACACAACTCCCAGTCCTGACACCAACCCAAATCTTTACCAAAGCAGAAGAATTGCCAGATGACGACATGCCACTAATCCCAGAAGATATCTGGACCAGGAATAAGAGTACTGGGGATCTGCCACAAGAGCAAGACATTACTGGTGTTCATGTAAAACAAGGCACCAAACAGATCACAGAGCTGTTGTCAGTGAAACACATCAGTGAGCTGGAGGTCGCCCATGCTTCTGAAGACAAAGATCAGGAGAACTGGAGGGCTCTGCAAAACAAAGAGGATGTCAAAATCTTAAGTCAAACGTTGATAGAATTTCCTGATTTGCTTTTGAACCTTCAAACTCTGCCATTACTCGACCTGATGGATGCTTTACGCTCTATTATCTCCATCGCAGCGATCACCTCCCACAAGATTGTAGCTCTCTGTTGGCTGAACGTGGCTAAATGCAGCCAACCGGAGCCCTGTCCTGCCCTTCTGATCCTGGCAGAGACCGGCCTCTATACCCTGGCCGCTCACTCTGGGGACCTGGTTTTGTTCCATCACCTCCCCTTGTTCCAGCTGAAGGAGGTGCAGATAGGCTTAGCAGGCCACAGTTTGCGTTTGATGGGCGCTACAGAGGAGAGCATCCTGGGTGTCTACACCCACAGCCAGAAGCTTACCAGAGAGCTGTGCTGGGCCATAATTGGGTTAATCTGCCCTGGGGACAGCAGGGTGTCTCAGCACCCGCTGCTTCATGAAGATTTGATGATGATGTCTCTAGACTGGCAGGCTTATGTACCTGACCTGCTGCTGGATGCTGGTTTTAGGGTTTGCTGCCAGTTCCAGAAGAGTCTTGCTGATCTGGTTTACCTTCTTCATTGTAACATGGATCAAAAAACAGTCACTCTGGGAGAGGTACAGCTCCTACTCTACACAAGTGTAGGGGTGTGCATCAGCCCCAGCACACACACTGAGCCTCTTGCCCAGCTTTTACTTACTGATACCCACCTTGGCCTGGTGCAGGAGGATGCTGTCTTTCACCCGACTCCACGCTCTGTCACCATAGCGCCCTGCCGTCCCCTATTCCACAACTTAACTCTTCGCCAGCGCTCAGATGTGCGCTGCGTGCTGGTGCATGATGAAGACAAGCGTGGAGCTGTCAGACTGGATGTAATTCTAGCAAACGTGAGGGGCAGGGGTCACCCTGAAAGCGTGACTAAGGCAGCTACCCTGCCTGCACATGCTTCAAATTCATCCCTGCATGCAGAAGTGTGGAAATTAACTTTCAGTTGCTCCGCTGAGGCCGCCTGCCTGATTAATCACTTGTCAAATGTCTGATCAAGAACTGAACAGCCAGTAATGAACAGCCCAGCTTGAAAACTCTCACTCACAGGGAGCAATGGCAAAAGTGCATCCCAGACAGTTCATAGGAAAAGCTCTACTGGTAAATGACAGAGAAAACTATGACTGACTTTGAAGTTTCCGTATTGATTCGTTCCTCTAGAAGTTTTGGTCATTTTAATGCTGCATGGCTTTAGTACTTGGATATTTTATCTTTAAAACAATTTCTTTGTTCTTGCATTGTTTTTGTTCTTCACCCGCTACACCCCCCCACCCCCATCCCCCACCTCCATTATTATTTTTGTCAGAGTTGTCTGTTTCATTTGTAATGTTTTAAACAATTAAGGGCTGGAGGTTCAGCACTGAGGATTAAAAAATATTTTGTAATATTTATATAGTATTTTAGATGTGACCAAATTATCGCTGTATATCATGTAAGCCATATGTATGTCAAGTTGTTGCCAATTTCAAATATTTTATCTAAAAATATCTGTTTTGAACTGATTATATTTGTAAAAATAAAAGGAAGGTGAATCCACTGCTGCTCAGGAGTGTTGTTTACCACTTAGAATGCAGATGAGCAGATAGTTGAGCTTTTAAGATGGAAAAACAAAGAATTCAGAGTCTGATGCATTTCACTGCTTTCTCTAATGTCTAATATTTTGTCTTCCTATCATCTCCGTCAGGCATCCTCTCTCTCCCCTCCTCTCTGATGTTAGCTTTTGCATAGGTGCCTTTTTTACTTTCAGCCTTTTCATGACTGTCTAGGTCTCTGCATGAATCTGTATTCCACTCGCAGTACTGAACTCTCCACTAGAAAGACTTTTAGTGTCTGAGGTCAAGCTGAACCTCCACTACACCGTTACTATCTGCACATCGGCTCAGTGGATTTACTGCTGCCAGTCAGCATTGTTCACTCCAGCAGCTGCTTTAAATTTTGGATAGGTTGATCATGCTGCATCTGAGAAAGGACTGGAGTTTGATTCACATCTCAAGAGTTGGAGCTGGAGACTGTCTGCTCCTTTTCTTGACTGAGTGACCCCATCCAGCCCGCAAAATTACAGGGGCAATATAGCGCAATCAGTTCTCTTGTCTGCTCCAGCATGAAGGATGGAGATTTGGCCTTGAGTGAAGAAACACATCACACCTGGTAGCGGTGAGGTTTGAGCCAGGATGAAAGCTCAGGGATGTGAAAGGGTTGTTTTTCTCTTTTGCTCGAGACAGTTAATTAGCATTCAAGGCAGCGACTGTGTATCATGCCTTCCTGTGAATAAAGCACAAAAGACAGACAAATCATAACCAGATACATTGAAATGAACACAGTAGTCTGCGGGGGAAAGAGGTTAGAATTATGGATTTAATTTTCCGTGGGTTGATTTCCACATTTTCCGATTACATCAAGGACAATGTATTGCAAATATTTTTGCAGGTTATGAATAGTTTAATATCAATGGCAAAATGAGAGACTGCAAGTGTCATCTGGCAGATAAATCTGTAGATTCTGGCAGTATTTGGAAACAGAGAGTTCGGCATGTTTCTCCATCCAATATCATAAGACCATGATTATTAGTGATTTAGAAGTTTTAGTGATTGTTCCGCTGCCATGTGGGACGGGGGGCTGGAGAGTTCCTCCTTGAGGCAGTTGGCCAACATCTCAATAACCTTTCTGCTTCTTCTGAAACATATGCGACACTTTCAGTGTGTTGTTTCCAATCCTTTGGATCCTTTGGGACTGCAAATTTTGGGGTATTGAGTAATCTTTGATACTAGTGTTAAATTATATATTAACTGAAGTAAATCTCGGCTTCTGAATTTATTTTTCTGTTGAAATGGGAAAACTGCTGATTCTCATGTTGAGTTCACTGACTGGTTTATGACTGAAATAAACCCAAGCTCTTGTTAGGCGCAGCCTGGTTAAGGGGAAGTGCTCACTCTCAGACTGCAGATATAAATACCCACTGGCAGGCTCTGAATCTCTAATCATTACTCTGTGTGATTTCCCACTGGGTTCTCCGGCCCTAATACCCACAGCCATTGACGGCATATAACAAGATAATTTGTTTACCTCCTCCTTTGGAAGCATGTGAACGTGACCTAGTCAGTTCTCTCATTGCTTAGCTGTGGATGGGCTAAATCTTTTTTATGTCAATCTTGATCATTCTGGCAGCCTGTAGTAATCACAAAAATGCAGTGATTTTATTTATGTTTTCTTTAGGTTTTGAAGGCTAATCCACAACCCGTCCATAGGAGCAAATTGGCCCTGGCGATGTTTATATAATGTTTCATAATTAAATCACTTTTTGACATGCAAACTTAAAAGTATCCCATTTCCTTTTGTTTCTTTTGCTTGGAGTCAGTTTCCTGGTTACAAATTAAGCTTGGCTTTACAATAAAAAACATCTTGTTAAGTCAAGAAATAATCTTTCAGAGAAGCCGGTTTCTCAATTTAACCGTAATGCAAGGCCTTTGGAAAAGAGGCCAGCAGATCAGCACAGAACATTTATAATGCAGGTGGTGAGTTTGCCCTAAATTGCAAAGGCAAACCAATGTGTGGATAAAAGTAATTTGTAAAATGCTGGACCAAATACTGCAGTGATTATGTGGACTGATTTTCAAAGTTTGAAAACCACCAATTTGAAACTCAATTAATTTAAAGTTTGAGATACTAAGACAAAGTTGTGGTCATCTGTGAATTTGTTGAAATTGTATGTAGCCTACCGCTCCTCTTTCCTCACTGTCACACTAGTTTGAGATTTTATATAGGCTATACGCAACATTTTCTGTTTTTAATAGGTCTTGAACATCTTGGAAAACAACAATAACATAGCAGCAGTAATTCAGCTTCTCCTCTCACTTTGCCAAGCTGGTTGCTGTACTGTTCAAACTGTGCAGAGATGACTTAGTTCTCCTCTGTGTGTGATTGCTTCCTGCCCCGTAGCTGCTCAGGTCACCTGCCGGACTTCCACTCATCACTGCAGGAAAAGCACAGGTGTATTTAATAACGTCATTGATTGCTCAGTTCACTGGAAGTCCCCCGGTGAGTTACGCCACTAAGCCAGCACACGTAGCCTCGTAGCATTTTTTCTTTTTCTTTTTGTGAACCCAAAGGACTGAAAGGAAAGACATGCTCTGCCAAGAAACAGGTCTGTTGTTGTCCCACTTACACAATCCAGTCTTACACTCTGTTGGCCACAGTTTTCAACTTCATCTTGTAATCAAACACACCTGCTCAGCTGCTGCGTGTGTTACTGCCGCCCCGCGTGTTTGCTTGTCGTCTGCTACTTTCTGTCCAGTTAGCCAGGTGCAATGCTGCTGATGATATTGATCGTGACTTCCTGCGAGTCATTTTCTTTTGGAGGTTCTCGGGCTTGTGCCTTGTGATGTGTATGACTCTTGTGTAGTAGTTAAATGTGTGCTCTCATGACTGAGTATTATGGGCCTCTGCGGTGGTTTGGTGACGTTCTGCATTTCCTCTGAAGGCTGATTTTGGAGGCTGTTATGTAACGTGAGAAGCCACTGATATAATCATTTTCCTGTACTTACATGGTGAAGTCATCATGGCTTTTGTCACGGACGACAGGTAGTTATATTCACATTTCGTCCACGTACCTCACTTACACCTAAACTGCTGAGCTCCTGTTCTGTGGTCTCTGCCGCTGCCACACTCAGCTGCACCCATTACCAATGTAAGGATATATTCCCATGTACTTATGGTTATCTGTTTATCACGCAACATAACCTTTCACAAGAAGAAATTATATGTTCCAGCCCATTAATTTGTGATTTTATTTATTTATTTATTTTAAATACCTGCTAGTAAATACTGTAAGTACCTGCTGATGTACCCTGCATATAATTTGGATTGTTTGGGTTTAGGTTTACTCCTCATCTCACTAGATGCAATATTCACCTAGTAGTTTGGAGGTGCCTAGAAGAGGAATGGACCCAGCCTCACATAGATTACACACTATAGTTGTGATCAGACTCTGCATCTAATGCAGGGTTTTGGGGTGAACGTTTTAATTTTCACTTCCTAATCTCTGTTGTGCAAAGTGAGATGTTTTTTTTTTTTTTTTTTTTTTTTTGTGGGGAATGACATCAGGCCATATAGTTGGTGAGCAAGCGAGTGAGCAGGTGTCAACTCTGAACATATTTCCATAATAATCTGTTATATCTGATATAAATGCATCACATTTACATTGCACACTCTGTTACTCAGTCATGGTGTAGATTGTGTTTACGTACAGGATTCAATCAACTGTGCTGCATTAATCTGAAACTTTGAACTAGTGAGTGAAACACTGCTAATTACCAAAGATTTGACTGTGTGTATGTGTGAAGTGAAACAGAGGGACTTCTGGATGTGTTCATTAGCAGATAAAAACCAATGTCACATCAGTACTCTCCTTCTGAAGGCTTCATGTCAAGGGCACTTTTTCAAATTGAGTTCCAGCTGAGTGGAGGTCTTTTGAATGTCCAGTATGTGCACCCCCACTGTTTTAAACTCATTTCACTCAAAAGCAGCACATTATAATTAACTTTCTTACTATAACCCATCTAATGAAGGCTAGTGTTTGCCAGCAATGGCAAGTTTCATCCAGGCCTCTGATGGAACGTGTTGGGAGCGGGCCTCAAAGGAGATGGACACAATGGCAACCTTAATGTCAGTGGCATCTTTGAGCAGCACTCATTTGTGAATGTCTGACTGCAGGCCAGAGAAAACTCTCTGCCCTCTGAAAGGATGAGTTTGTCACACAGTGTCATTTTTAAATTGGACTCCATCTCTCCCTGCCCACCCCTGCTCAGTTTTGGACCTCACTTGAGCTTCATTAGCATTTGCAGGAACTGCGAGACATTTACCACCATGGATTGTGACAGATTTCACAAGCTCAGTTTTACTGTTGCCCTGGGGGGGGGAAAGAAGCAGTGCTCACCATCTGTTGATTGTGACTGTACCCAGCACTTCCATAAGAGGCTGCCTTCCTGCCCTTGCTAACAGTCCTATGACAATTCTGATATCTACACAAGAAATGAAGGGAAAGAAAATTGTCCTAGAATCTTTGAGGTAGGAAGTTACTGTAGTTGTTAGATATCAAACTTTGTTTTTTTGTCACAATCAACCTTTAATCTTCAGATTAGCTCCAGTTCTCACTGGATTGTTTAAACTTTGTTAAAGTCTCTATTTCAGTTTGCACTCCTGAACTTTCGAATGTAATGTTTTAAGTCTGGAAAATTGGCAGGTGAGTGAAGACATTTGATTTCCTCTTGATTTCTGTGAAACGGCTGTTGAAGTTGTTTATCAGTGTGTATGGAGGCAATATTGTTGGAGTTATGATGCACACTGATTATGGGGGAAAACGCTTTTATCTCTATACCAGATGCATGCCCCAGCTTGGCCATCACTGCACTGATTGTAGAGGGAGTCTTGATGCAGGTGCTGGTGATTGGGTGTTTTCCTTGTGGGGGTAAGCTGTTGCATGTGAGTCGCTGATTGGTTTAATAAAAATCCCACTGATGGCTCCTGTGGGTAATAGGGAGTTAGATTTTCAACTTTATTTGATTTGATGATATGAAGGCGATGTCTAATGAATTCTGATGGGATAACAGGGTGATGATAAAATGTATAAATGTATAGAAGAGGAAGTGATGATGGAGTGGAGGAGGAATACTGAAGAATGACTTTGAATATTCTTAGTTAAGATATTCAATTATATCATTTTTTAAATTGCTCTGTTAGTTACCTTTATTTGTTTCGATGACACTCACTGCTAATTAGCGTTCAACTTAATACTTGCCTATGCGGCTGCTTTTTGTGTGGTTAATTCTTTGATTCATTAATGAATGTGCAGCTCACAAGCTAACGCCTTGAAAAAAGCAGCCCAGCTCATATTTGTGCTGCTGGCAATGTACCGCAGTCCTTTGAGACCTCAAGTATTTCTGATCACATTCTAATAAAAGGAGACAGGGGTGCTTTGCTGCAGGTCGCACAGACGAGGAGCTGTTGCAAGTGGATGTGCTTTTACATGATTTTCTTAAGACTCCCATAAAAGTTGGAGAAAAGGATGCAACTTCAAATATTCATGAGTGGTGCTTAATGGAAGAGCTTTCTACATATTCCTCAAAATAAACTTGTAAAGGAGTTAAAGACCACATATTGTGCAAATAAGAACCATGCAGTGTTTCGGTGAATCATATTGGTTTACATCAATCATAAAATGCTCTTGACTTGTGCAGGTTTTGTGGATTGGTACCAGCTGGAATATGTTAATATTTTGTATGAGTGTGCCCATCAGTAAACCTCAGTCTCTGGACTGTTGGAGACTGGGTCTCCAGTCAAAAAGTTGGCTCATTATAAATAGGCTGAGGGACTAGTGAATGATAAATAGACTATGATTGATAGTCAAATGGTGTTGCTACTTGTATATGCTCCTCATCTCAGCATAGTTCACTTAGAACATACGTGTCTGAAAAACTGGTTTAGCAGCAGCTGGGTTTCAACGTTTGTCATGCTAATGCTTATTCACTCTTGGCTCAAGTGTGGAGCACAGTGAAGTTAGAAGTGTCCATAAGAATAGTCTAAGCTGTCCTCTCTTCACTAACAATCAGAGCCTTCTTCAGTTCTCGTTATCTCATTATGTTACATATGAGTGTAGAAGCATGAAGGTAACATAGGACTGATTATATGACCAGGTCAGCATCAGGCCTGCTCCCAGTACAACATGTGCAGGGTTCACAATAGTACATGAGAACACTTTTATTATATCTGAAAAAAAAATCATAATCACCCAGACACCAACAAATTGCAACAACACATATAAATCTCTGCCATGGCTCATAGTCCTGTAATTGAAACAAATAACAAAGCCATATATTCACCATAGAGATGAGCAGGGGTGGACTGGCCATCTGGCATACCGGGCATCGTCCCGGTGGGCCGTTGAAACAATGTGGGCCGGTCCGGTCCTCTATGTTTTTTTTTGTTTTGTTTTTCTTCTCTAAATTCCCTCCATTTGGGCCAATCGGCTACAGAGGGCTAGCAGTGTGTTGCCAGCATCGACACATATTATCGGTCTATTGTTTGTCATTGTCAATCAATCATGGGCTGACAGGCTCAGAGAGCCCTGACAGTGCTGTCAATCACAACACAAACCAGGGTGGGCGGGACCTCATGCCATGGGCGGGAGTCGTGAGACGGGCTGCTGCTGAGCTGAAGACGGAGAAGCGGAAGAAACGCCCGGGTGGCGCTGAAAAACTGCGACTTAAAAAGCTGAAGTCTCTGGAGGTGGCTGCTGCTAAATGTTCTAAATTGACGGACCTATCTGGTGCCGGGGTCACCACCCCAGCAGGTGCTGCCGCGCCGGGAGACGAGCGAGTGGAGGCATACACGGTAAGTAACGTTAGCATGCGGCTGGCTAGGCTACATTTTTGAGACGTGTCCAAAACAAAGTAGAAAACGTTTTTACATTGAATGATGTGACCTAATTAAATGCATAGTCCTACTTGTGACAACATGTTAGCCCAGATTTGAAGGGCTGTGAATGTTGGTAGTTGTGGTTGATTTTGTTTAAATATGCCGAATTGTGATATTATGGGTTATTATTGTTCAGATGATTTAGCTAAGCTAGCTAAGAGCTGCTAACGTCAGCGGTCTCTTGTTGCCATAGCAACAGTAAACATTCACATGGACCAATGAGCTGTAAGTAGAGATGCAGAATCAAGCTGTATTGTAAATACAGATGAGATACTTTGAATTTTAGCACAAAATACAAGTAAACCTATAGGAAATAATTAGTTTAATTTGCAATATTTGCCATTGAATTTATTGTAATCTTTCAATTCATTTATTGTTTACTGAGGTGATAACTATTTCATAATTTGTGTGTAACTTTAATTTCTGTGTAAATGTGTTACTTTTACTGTAGTTTTCAAATGGCTGTGTATAGTGCTGTCTTGAGCATTTTCAGGTATTGTCACAAAGATCTGACTTTTTTGCATTGGAAAACACTAGTAAGTGTCATAATGAAAACATGGCAAAGCCACTAGTGTTGTTACGCTCGCGAACGTTTCGTTCAATATGAACTAATCTTTTATCTTGTACATTATTCTGTGGTTTTGAGTTAGGGCTCTTTTGAGACTTAAGTCATCCTTCATGACAGATAAATTTTGTTCACCAAGTGACACTACGTCACAAAAAGGCTACATATACTTGTCAGTACACAGATACTGAGTACGAGTTCTGTTTGCTGTTTCTTGCAGGTCATGAATTTGGTGAGGAGCGGAGCTGGCTGGCTGCGGACGAGGAAGTAGGGCAATACATACTTGTGCACATACACGTATACGAGAATGCATATCTATTCACACCTGTAACCCATGTCTTAGACTTTTTCACACAGCTATATATATATATTTTTTTCCAATTCTCTATTTATGGTTTCATAATGACTGAGTCACCGTTGAGTGAGTGAGTTTCAGCTCTAATGCTGCTACTGTCTGTAATATGTTTCTATTTAGATTATTTGACAGGATATTTTTTTGTTATTATTGTCCGAGTCTGGTTTTAACTAATGCTGGGCTTACACCAAAAGATTTTCACAGTCACAGACTAAAAACTGAAAGGGGAGCATAAGGGTTCTTCCCCTTAGTCTCGTCCCACCCCTTGTCATGACATAACTTCTGTTGTGATTTGACACTATAATGAATAAAGATTGATTGATTGATTGCTATAGCTGTCAATTTTAGTCCTTGAGTTCATAGTTAAGTGCTTTATTTGTTAACTGCTATCAAGGAGTATGACTCTCCTTTGTAGTATGCATGAGAGAAGATGCCGCGAGATTAGTGGACTTCTATGTAGTGTCCGCTGATAATGTAGTGGGCTGGTCTGGACAGAAAATGCCAGGGCTGAATTTTTGTCCCAGTCCACCCCTGGAGATGAGTAAGCTACTTAATTAGAGCCAAGAGAAATGGAGGCAATGTATCACAAATGCAGTATACTGTAATAATAACACTTTGTCATTTAGCTTGACAAAATGCCTCGTGATGCTGATTGTTGGCTTGCTCTGTGGCACCGTCCTCCATCGCTGAACAGGTGAATATGTTGAATTACAGAGTGACTTATAAAAATCCCAGAACCAAATGTAATCATTCATAATTGCTATTGATCAACAGCTCTATCCAAGCACTGTTGATACAGCAGAGTCATCTGTGCTGTAGGACTGAAAAAAAAAAAGTAACTCATTGAAGCTGTAGGTAAATGATTATCACTTTGTGGCTCAAAAGATTAGTGTTATCTGAAACAATGCTTTGCACTTAGTGTGGCTGGCACCAGCAGATGAAGTGCCAGGGTGGTGATGAGTGCTATCACCAAAGCTTTCACCTCTGGGGCTTGAGAAACACGATATTTACAACAAGCTCTCTGACAAACAGGACAAGGCTGTTTTCCAAACCTGCTGCATTTTACTTTTATGGGAAGCGGGCGAGAGCGGTGACAGACGGAGCGGGTCCAGACTGCTGATGCTGGCGATGTGAGCTCCTTCTCCCCACCTCCTATTTCTAGGCTTCCAGCTTCTAGCATGGTGTCATTAATCAAGCTCCAGAAGTTAAGTGTTACTGGAGGCATTGCTGTGTTATAAATTGCATGGGAAATGCATAATTAGTTAGCAACAAATCTATTTTACAGTCATACTGTATTCAGTTGGGGATGCATTTTGCTCCAATTGCTTTTCTGCAGGGATAATAATCACTGCTTTGGACCAGAGGTGGTGCTGGCTCACCTGATGCAAGTGAGACCAGAGAATAGTTTGAAGCCTCGCCGGAGCCACTGCAAAGCAGAGAAATAGGATAACACTTTGTTGACCGGCATCTCTTTCATCCCTCAGACGTCCTTTGCGTGTAAATGACTGCGTCGTGTACAGGAAGGATGTTTACACTCGGAGAATCCATTTGGCAGGATGCTGTAGGGAGGTCTGCCCCTGCTCTCTTCTTCAGTGCCATAAAGGCAGACTCAACTGACTCCTCGCCAACAAAAGCAATTTTCTCTAGGTCTCTCACACAAACACACACATACACGCTGAGTTTCTTGATAACCTTCTGACTCCCTTCATAACTTGACAAGCTATGCCCGCCTTTGCAAAGTTTTTATATTTCCGGTTCACAGAGTTGTGTGTTCCACATTTCATCTGTGTGCCTGTTCTGCTTGAAGCTAAAAGAAGAGTATTCGCTCATTATCCCCCCACATCTTTAGCCTATCCTCGGGACCTTAACCCAGACAGGGACTATTTCCATGTAATTGGTACTCATGTTGCTACTGTTGCCATTTAGTATTTTTGATATGGCCCTGCTTTCTGAACGGAAGGAACAGGGTGCAAAGTGTCCCTCACTACAGGCGGCAAATTACTCCTCAGAACTCCCTAACACCCCTGTGCAGAGCAGAGCTGCCGTAAAGGCAAAACAATTTGTCCAACATGAATAGGCTCCCTGGAGACTGTCTTAAGTGTTAAATGACCTGGGTGAACCCAATACTAATCCGCGGCTGGGAGTTATTCAGGCTTGGATTGCTAACACTTACACCCTCTGCGCAGCCATTTGAAGGCTGTTTATGCAAATTCAAGGTGATCTGATTTTTTTTTTCATGGCTTAGTTTACTGTCTCTCTCAGCCCCCTGGGGGCTCCTGCAGTCACTCCAATCTTTCTAACTCTCCGCCTGCACAGACATGTCTGTGTGAGTGGGCATGAGGATAATGTAGTACAGATGTTTCACATATAATTAAGCTTCTTGAGTAATCGTGTAAAAATTGATATTTAAAGAATCACAATGAAAATCTCAAACTGCTGCACGATGCAGACAGAAGTAAGTCCAGGGACTGCTGTTAGTGTGCATGTTCTCTGGATGTGTAGTTTGTGCACACACTAAGAAATGTAGACGCGTATGTCCACAGAGAAATCAAACATGAGACCTGAGGCTTTAAGAAAGTATGAACAATACAACTTTTTTTTGTCCTGCTGACAGCCTTAAAGCTTCTTTGAGGGTAAACCTGTGTAGTGCGTTAGGTGTGGAATGCTAATGTTTACACAGTAGGGGGCAGCAGTGAGCCACGGGTCGAGCACTGAACATCAGGTTTGACTTCCTACCTTTCTGTTCTCCCTCGCTCTTTTCTCATAAACAGGATTGTGGTCTGCCCTCCAGACATCTGCTCGGTTGTAAATGCAATGAATAAATAAAAACAGAGGCCTATGAATGACGCTCCAAGAATTTATGTTGCATGCAAACATATATTCTGTTTCAATATTATAATCCTTATTGGTACATTTACTGTTTGTGTCAGCATTTATGTTGAAGTGCATCTGTGTCGTGTTATGTGTTTGTAAAATGAAAGGAGGGCGTACAAGGAAGCCAGGACTCAGGAGACTTGTGCATGAAAGGATGGAGTGAAGTTTGGAAAGAAAGTGTAGTGTGACAGCCAGTCACTGTACAATAGAGAGAACAGATCATTAATTAATGCTGCCGAGAGTGTGAAGTGAATCGATTCGCCCCCTGAGCACGACACGCACTAACACCCCCATCTAACAGGCATGGTGGGGGTAGCTGGGTTGGTGCTGGGGGAATCTACACTCCCCTTGTCAGTTCACCTTTTAATCACCTCTAATTGTTTCCAATGGCACGCAGAAAATATCTAGCGGGAAGAATGCAATACACTCTCTTCCCCCTGGTTCTTCTCATCAGGTCCCTTTCTGTCTTTCATGCTTGTTGTTGTTTGTTTTTTTTTTTTGGCCCATTCATTCCCTCCCTCAGCGAGAGCCGAAAGCCTTGATTAAAGTAGTTGTTTCATAAGTGTCTTTTTTGTTATGCGTCTGTTTTTGTGTGTTCACTGAGCCTGTGTTATCAGTACACATGGAGGAGTGTGCGTACCCCTGTCAGGGGGTGACAGCTGGCTCTCTCTGCCCCCTGTCACAAAGAGGCTGTGACTGCTGGAGTGTGACCAGCCTCTCGCCTGCCTGCCCGCCTCCCACCCCCCCCCTCCACCCCTGCAGCCTGGCCTGCCCTGCTACTTTGCTTGTGGCCCTCTCTCGCTCTCTCTTTAGCTCCACATTGCATATGGGTCTGGTCAGCCATGGAAACCTGCTCAGCCCAATTAGAAGCAGCCGCCAGCTGGGCTTCCCTTCCATTCTTCATTCCCTCCTCTCTGGCCCTGCCACATCCCTCTCTGTTCCTCTCCAGTGGCTTCACGCTCCAGCATCCCACAATCAGAGCCTCTCTCACGCCCATAATCATGCCAAGCTGATGGGCACACTGTCCCTGGCGCGTGGGATGGAAGCAGCGATTTGTGACACGTCGTCTCTCTGCGGGCGCCACGCACACAGATCCATTCTACTGCATCTACACATACCAAAACAGACAAACACACATGCGAGCCGTGGTGACGGGTCCACATTCTCCCCTGCCAGATGCTGTGTTGTCTCCGGCCTCTCCAGCTGGTTTGGACCAAATGGCCGGAGAAAATAAAGCAGTCTGTTATCGAGTTCACATCTCAGTGGTTGAACTATAGGGAGGACAACTCTGCTTCAGTCAAACCCTCTCAAAGCACTTTCTGGCTTTAGAGACAAGGTGGCAGGAGGAATCAGGTATCATTCAATATGACTTGAGCAATCGGGGCTTGCCAGTGACTGTGAAATAAGAGTATTCACTTTCTTGATTTCTTGGTTTTCTTGTCTTATTGAAATAGTTCTGCATTCTGGCTTCATACTCACTCACTTAGCATTCATTATCACTCACTGGAATATGATATGGGAAAGTCTTTCAGTAAATAGCGACAGCCCAAAGTCATTTCATGAGTTTGAGAGATTATTTTCAGTGAGGAAGATTATTTTCTCTCTCTAATGGCTTCATCTGTTTTTAGATGGTTGCAACTTCCTCACCTGCAGTTCAGGGACTCGCAGAGACATCACATGTTATGTAATACAAAACTTGCCAGAAGAGTCACTGATGTCATGAAAAAGCTCTTACTGCCTGACAAATAAAATGTCAAACTCTGCTTGAGAATTATCTTTGGAATGAAAAACAATAATTGGCTATCAGAAAGGCACATGTGTTGTAGCCTAAATTATTAAACACATGATTGGTCATGTGAGAGAGACACTGCACGCACACAACCATATAGATTTCTCTCATTCCAGCATATTACTTTTTTACTTTATTTATTGTCCAAGTCACTTGTTTCAGTTCAGAAAGTTTCGATTAACCATTGTACTATGAAGGATCCTGAAGTGTCTGGGCTCTGGGCTTACTACTCAAAATTGTCTTTTTTTGCCTTGGCCACTTCTCTGCTGTCTTTCCTCATATTCCACTTTGTGCTCATCAATCACTGATGAAGGCCTGATTGCACATGAAGTGGCTGGATCCCATTTTGAGGTGTGACAGGGGCCTATTTTGCACTGGTGGCAGTGATGGCTGCGTGTCAGAGCTCATGACAGGATGCTCTCTGCTGTGTCTCCAGAGGTTTGGGAGGTTGAGGGGCCACCAGCCCCCTTTTGTCCTCCTTTTTTGTAGATGGTCTTCGACACGGCTTGTTTTAGGCAGAAGGCAAAGACAGTAATTGATTTCTCTCTCCCCTCCGATTCCGCCCGTGGCTCTTCAGGCTGCATCTCTCCTCTGAAAAAAAAAAAAAACAGATGAATAAAAAGACAGAGTGTGAAGTTTATAGCCAACAGTCACAGTGCTGACAGATGGTCAAACCTTGCGTTATCAGGGCCTGATAGAAGTCCGGAATGTGGTGGTTAGCTTCTGAATTGGCTTCTGAAAGGATCGGTCATATATATTAGAGCAGAGAGTATTGAGCCGTGAAGAGCTGGAGAGATGGGAGATATTGAGGTGCTCAGACGCTGAAGGTGAGAAGCACCTCAGCTTAGATCTCACAGGCTACATTAATAGATCGGTGAAATGATAGATGCACAATGGAATGGTGTGATGAATAAACTGATTCAGGCCCAGAAATTGAATTTCAATTCCTTTTTGCTACAGCCGGTGGGAAAAGTTGCTGCAATGTTCAGTGACGTGTCTGAGATTCATCCAAGTGAATCTCACAGGAGTCAATTTTTAACTTCACTCCCAGCATCAGTATTTTTCCATGTTGACTGGCCAATCTAATTATTTTAAGCTCAGCAAAAGTAAATTGAAGTCTTTTTTTTTTTTCCCTGATATCAAAAGAATCAACAGAGCATTCATCATAATTGTGACCTCGTGTCTTCCTGTCAACGAGACTGACTTAATCAATTGCAGGAGTTGTCAGCTGTGACAAGAGGCGTTTAGCCTGGAGAGAAGACAGACGGGTGGCATGGACTGTCTGCAGACGCTCTAGCCTCTCTCCATTAACGTCAGTGTCTGTTCCAATCCAAACAACTCTTCTCAGACACACTCTGAAACTTTGTTAGTCAAGTTTAAGCTCAACAAAGCTTCTTTTTTCACTGCACGCAGGAATAAATGAGCCAATTAACAGTGAATGAGAAAATCTCCCTGTATGTTACAGTCTGAGGTGTTTCGTGAGTTGCATCTTGAAGAGAGGCTGTGGCAAATTGTGACAGGAAAACCTAAAAAGTGTTTCTCGGTGTCATTTTAATCGTCTCTATCAGCTCGTTTGAGTTGTTAACACCTTTCCAGCAGGCTCAGGCAATTTGACAATGATGCTAAATGAATCGTATTTATTAATGGAGTTCATACAGCTATGATTCATCAACATAAATTACCACTGCTGTTATGTGTTCTGAACTGTTGGCCCATTACTGTCACTGTAAACAAAAGTAGAAATCCTCCATTTTAATGAATTGTGAAGAATACATTGAGTTATTCAGCTTAGTGAGAAAGAAGGGTATAAAAAGGACAAAGCAGAGGCACTGATGAGTCAAACAGATCTCCTTACATGTCCTTTACCCTCCACCTGCCCTGCAGTAGCTTGCAGAGACGACTAGCGTGTCTGTCTGTAACCATCCCTAAATTCACTGCTGAATGATTGGTTGTGAAATGGCGCATTTAAATTGCATGCTGTGTTGAAGTGATTTTCCTGCCTACCTTGATGCCTATTTTGTTATGGAAATTCATGATACATTAACATAAGCAGCAGGAGTTCAGAACAGAAAATAATGAATCCTGGTGAGGAGCAGCAGTGCTCTCCACCCTTATCTGTGAATTAATAAACACACATACAGTTTGCACCTGAGGGTCACACCACGTGAACTGCAACACACACTTACCACACTTGATGGCTGTTCCCCATAGTTAACTGAAGCCATTCCTTAGTGAGAAATGGATGTAATGGCACATGTGTAACAGAAAGGCGTTCTGCAGGCGGAGGATTTTGAAAGCAGCGTGTCACCTGAACCATCTAATGGTCTGATATCCATACTCTGCCTCACAACGGTCAAGTAAAAAGACTAACCAGCAGCTGCCATTACTACAATCAGCTGGAGGAGACATAACTGTACCATAGCTTACCTGTGGAATGCGAAATTTCTGCAGTCCACCATCACAGCTGCGCTTTAAACATTTTTTTTTTTATCTTATGTTGTAAAATATTTTATCGTTAAGTCAACTCATCAACCTGACCTCAGACATTTCCTCAGCAGTCATTATTGAACAGTAGTTGGGATGGTCCGTTCACTTTGCTCTGTTCAGTGGCTAAACTCCATTCACCTGCTTTTGAATGCAAACGGGGCCTCACTTAGTACAGCTTGTTGCTACAGCAACAGTTCTACAAAGCACTCGAGGACGCCAAAGGCTCCGTTGACACTGACAGGCAAGATGCAGAAATACAAAAGCAATCAAGCTTATCTATCTCTTTTCTCGTGAAGATGGGATCTCACATTTGTTTGGGAAAATAATCAAGCAGATGTAAATGTTCACAACAGTGGCAAACCTACCAGCAGATTATCAGCTTTTTATCAAGATTTTATATGACATAATGCGCAGGAAACAGTATTGAATTTCAGCACATTTGTCACTTTAAGTTAGTGGCAACTTTTTTGACAACAGTGATTAGTCAGAGTGGCCAAGAAGTTGCCTAGAGAGTCTAGGTTAATCACACAGGCAGAGGTTGCTGCCAGGATTCATTTGAATAGCTCTTAAGACAGTGACTCATTTTGTTGATTAGTGCTGTGAGTTTGCCCGTCTGCAACAAAACAAATAATATTAATCCAGCAAACACTCATGCAATCAAACTAGTGATGCTTTATTTAACATGGCCACTGCATCAAAGGGTTCTCCTATAAGAATCTTGCAGTAAATAAAACACGCTGATCGTTAAGCAAACGCTAATTTGATTAAAAATACTCATGAAGCTCAGGACAATATGAGTCATATCCAGAGGGTTCCTGGCAAATTATGGAGCTTTGGCAAATATAGGATCCATTAAAACCCTATTTCTTAACTTGTGACAGCTGAGAAGCACTTAGTGGAATATAGTGTTGCCAAATAGATGGGAATTAAATTCCCATGATGCTCAGAGTGCTTATTGACTATTTTTGATTTGCTAGAGAAAAACCCCCCTGAAATCAAGGCCAGTAAAAAAAACATACTGTACATGCTGTAACTCATAGATGACCACAAATGACAATAACAGAAGAAACTCACGCGTAAACATCTGTTCATACTGGTTTCTGGTAGCACGCGTGTACATAAACGAATGTGCAGGGAGCCAAAATAGGAAAGAAAGAACAGGAGGCTAAGTCATGATGTTGGACGGTTTGATTCAGGTCTGGGGGCTTGTTGTGTTTATTCCCCAGGAGAAAGGTCAGACTCGTCCTCAGGAACAGGTGAGAGCAGACAGCTCAACTGATTGTCCAGAGATGCTGGAAACGAAGCCTGTGAGAGTAAATACAATGATAGTCACATATTCGAACTGCCCATCTGATCACAGGTGAAGCCCTCAATCCAGTCACGTTTGTACTGCTGAAGACCGAGTGGATGAGGAGTGCTGCACCTTGACATGAGGATGTAGAGGTGCATGGACATCAATCAAAAAGAGGCAGAAATGAGTGATATAGTAAGTTATGATTAGCAGGCACATGATTTATCATGGCCGACACGGTAAAACTGAACGTATTTTCAGCATAGTCAGAAAGAGGTAGAGAAACCTCATCACTGAAGTGCGAGAAAGTATTAGAGGAACTCCTGCCTTTTAATAAGTAATTAATAAAGTCGTTAATTGTTTTTTCATGTGGTAACAAACTGTTGGCATGTCTTTCAACAGTATATTATCAGTGTGAGAGAAAGCCAGAGAGAAAGTATACTTTTCTGTTACACAGAATTAAGCATCATTTAACAGCTAATGGTCATCTAGTTGAAATTATACTTAATGATATGTGTGTTGAAAGATTGAGTACTTGCACTGTTACCCTCTGGCAGGTTACAATGTTTTACAAGTGCATATTCTATTTTGCATCTTTACATCTGCCATTTACTTAAAAAGAGTCTCCAACTGATTTTATAAAAAAAAAATTGGAAGACCTTTTTACAATTGACCCCAGCTTCCCCACTGCTCTGCTACTGTTCTCTTCTGCTCAGTATTTGTAGTTAAGTGCATTCAAATTAGACGGCTGCAGTGAAAAGCAGCAGGGCTCCAGGAGAAACCTTGCACTCCACTCAGCTTGACTTGTAAGTTCTTGATCTTTAAATGCATTGCTGATTCATTCCCAGAAACCCTGGAAACTAAAGAGGTGACATTTCATTTTGCTTTAATAAGTTGGAGAACATTGGCATAAGTGAAATACTCACAAAGTTACAGCTAAATAAGGCAAATGCATTTATTAATGTCGAATTTAATTACTGAGCATTTTAGAGCCGTTGCTTTTCATTTTCTTTCATTAGGCTTTTAGGGGGTTTTCTTCTGTTGCTAAAACAACACGGAAAAATTTTAATTATTTCTGAAGTAAATTCATTAACAAGGGGAGAAACATGTTGAGTCTTTATTTCTTCACTGTTTGCATTTATTTAGGTGTAATCCAAATGGAGGCTCGTTCATTCACATAAAAGCTCCGACCTGTAATAATAAATAACGAGGACAGTTCAGCACTAATGGTGCCAATTTAACTGAGCTTTATCAACAGATGTCGTTGATGGCTCTCCAACTAAAATAAATGCAGGACCTTGTATTTACTCCAGCTGCTCTTTATCAGTCTTGGTGATAAGCAGTTCAACCCATAAAGCAGCAAAATAAGTTTACTGCTACACAGCCACTGCACAACATATTAGTTTCATAAGCCATTGAAATTTCTTATTTTACACTGAAGCAAACTGAGTTTTGTTTTGAAAGCAGCAGTGAAATGAATTCAGGTGTGGATGTCACTCATGTGAATTATCTCTAAGTTGTTATTCTGAGCAAGCTGATGGGGAAAAAAACATTAGAGAACTGCTCTCCTCAACCCTAATTTACAGCTCAGTGATTAAAAAAGAAAAAAGAGGCAGACTTTGATAACTTCATGCTGTATGTTAAAGACACTAAACAGTTTCCATCTGGCCTTATCTGTACTATAGCTACAATGATGATGAGAATTTGCCATATCACCTGAATAAGCACATTATCAAGCTGATAATTAGAGCAAGAACAGAGAGCGGGAGAGATAAAAGTAGTTTATTAGTCCTCCTTCTCTTCAGCTCTCTTGTCATGAGGGGCCATCAGCATGAGACAAACGTGCTTTTTTAGTCAGACAACAAATGTAATCTGCATAACCGTCTTGTGCTAGTTTAATCGACGTATCCTCACTTGTTCAAAGCGAACCAGCAATGCTGCGAGTCAGTTTCCTTTCAACATTTCAGTGGCTCTCGCTGCCTTTGAAGACAAGCATCCATAATGAATGGCGTCAATTTTCATCCCAATTAGAGTGTTTATCTCGGCTCAGTTCACCTATAGTGTTGCCTTTGCCTCTTGTGGGAGAGATGAATTTTCATGAAGGACAAACACTGTACTTCAGATAAAAACAGCTTATCTAGCTCTGGGATTTAAAGCTCTAGAGCTGGAATTATTTTTCTCCAATTTGTCAGAGCTGTGTTAACAGCGTGTGTGGCGCCAGGTCGCCGTGGTGTGGCAGGAGGGTGGAAGAAAGTGGGAGGAGTTAGCATCAGGAGAGCAGTGAACATGGTAATGCATGTTTATATAAGAACCGGTCCACGGGGCTTTCATCTGGAAAATTGAATAAACGCAGCACATCGCGTCATATCAGCTCACAGCTGCCTCATACCTGTCAGATAGACAGTGACAAAAACATGGCTACTACACAGGTCAATCAGTACTACTGTCACATACATAAATACTCTGTCATGTGTATTGTTATTGTGTAGTATGAACATACTGTGAGATGTTGTTGTTGCAGTGCTGTTAGGGAGTGTGAGTGAGCAATTTCAGCCTCATAACTCTGAAGTAAGCCAGAAAATCCAACATCGTTAGGTGTAAACTAGGATGGCAGGCTGTTTTTGTGGAATAGGCGGTTTGTTATTTCAGCAGCAAAGTGTTTTTGTATGCCAAGGAGCCGGTGCAGAGCAGCATGCCTGTGTGATGAAGCTGTTTCCCCTGATACTACCTAATGCTCAGGTTCAGGGAACCCACCGCTCTGACATGCAACATTTAAATGAAGTCATTAAAATTTAAACCGTCTCCATTCCAGGGACAATCACTCCTGACATCCGCTTGGCATGCGACAAGTTAATGGAAGGTAAACATGGGAGCTGCTAAAGCAATGCAAAACTTGTTTTTCATTGGCTTTTCACACGAACAGATGAGAAACCTGTTGTCGATTCTTTTTTTTGCCATTATGTTATCCAAAACTGATAACAAGGCCTGAATGTTGTTCTTTATAATCCAATTATAAACGGTGTGGTGAAGTTTAAAACACCTGTTTCTGTATGTGAATGATGTTCCTTTGGTGAAAAGAAATAATTTTCCTGTGTTGGGATGAACAGAAACATGTTCAGAATAATTTTTCTCGTCTGTATTGGACGGATTTTGCAGTGTTACGAGTTAGAAGTCCTCTGGTTAAAATACAGATCATATAACCACGACTCCCCCGGTTTGATCTCATTCATTTTGTGTTGGACCTCCCCCTCTCGCTCCCATGTCACCTGTCCATCTCTACATCATCTATCAGCTATCAAACAAAGACGGACGACTTGGTCAAAAATTGTTCACTGTTCAAACTTTACTCCTTGATTGCCCTACAGCAGGCTCAGAAAAAATCTTAAAGCATCTTAAATGTGTAAGTGAGGACACACATGATGACTGATTAAAAAATATGATTTGGGTTTGACGATTGGTTGGCGCGAGCCTTTTCCAGTCTGGGTCATTCGTTGTTGAAAGTCTGGAGAAGAAGGATCCAGTGAGCTTCTACAGCTCTAATGGGCCTCTAATTGTTTGCCTTCTGGTCTAGATGCTTCTCAACTCACTACAATCATTTTAAACATGTTTCATATTTATCATATACTGTATATCACGCCTTTTAAGCGAGAGAATAATTACATAAAGATTGAGCAAATGGGGATCTAGTGTAGTAGTAGTAGTAGTAGTAGTAGTTAAAGTTTAGTTCAGGTGTTGCTGCTCTCTCTCCATCCACCATCTCATCCACATTGTGGCGTTGGTGTAAATCAGGGAAGCAAACTCTTTCTGATGAATGTCCATGTCTGTTTAGTAAAGGACCACACATGAATTTGTGTCCTCAGGAATATGGTGGTTGCCTGGCAACACATCTGTAATGATAGGCTACATACCGCCAGTGTGTTGCCTCAATATTTACATCATATGTTGAATATGTGCTCCTTTCTGGCTGTAAAGACTGAAAACATCTCTGTCGGTGTGAAAAGTTGTCGTATGGTTTGGCTCATCTTCAGGTTCCAGCTTTGTTCTGATGGAGGCATTTTTGTTTGTTGACAGATGAGACAAACCTCGTGCCAGGTGTTGTTTTTGTTTTTATCACTGCCACAGAGGGTGCCAACTTGTATACATTCCTTTTAATGACTGATTGTTAAAATATGTACAGTAGTTTTGTGACAGGTGGCAGTTCAACTCATGGAGTTTGACTCAAGGAGTTAGGAACGGAAGAAAACATTCATCAGATTTAAAAAGTGGCTAAGATAACATTTTCGTCACTGATAAGGGAGGTGAGTGATAGAGAGGTTCTGGTCTGCAGAGCTGCTGAGTCTTTGATAAAAAAACTGCTTGTGAGGTCTCTGGCCATTAGTGAGTTACTCAGAGAGAGGGAGGGAGGGCTCTGGGGTGAGAGCGTCTGCCAGATATCTCCTCTCATTTGATACAGGAGGGAGCCTGAGGGCCAGAGAGGCAGCATGCTGGAGATCACAGGACACACTAATTGTTTCTGTCTACCCTGAGACACGTGACTGATCGTTCTGTTACAGTTGTTCAATTTCACACGTATGAACTGAGGGGAAATTAACTGTACCAGCTGCTACTAGAATGACATAAAATACGAGCTTCTGTCACGACACAAGTAAAAACCAGACACACGACAATCCACATTAAAAGCTGAGACATGGCTTCCACCTTAAACTTTATTAGTTGTTTCTGTTATAGTTTAGCAAAGCAAACATCAAAGTATGAAGGCATCATTTCATAGAACTTTAATTCATCTGATCTGCAGTATGGCACCACTGAAAAATAATTCATGAATCATACCGACATTTAAAATAAACCAAAACCATTTTTAAAATCAACCGAGGAAAAAAAACAAGAAACCATTGACAACAGGTATTAGCCATTACATGATGTACCTAAAATTACTAATCATCAGCAAGCAATACACAACCAAGAATTCATACTTGGATCACCTCCTTAGGTCTGTGATTGTGATTTTGAAGTTTGTTACGAAATAAGGCAGATTCCCTCGATACAATTATAGACAATCTGGATAGGAGACAAGCGGAAGCCAAGGGGACTGTTTTTCCTGTTTTATGTTGGTGAAGTTCAAAGCAATTTTCTGGCATGCACTGGAAGTGGCAAAGAAAAAGGGAGGGGGGAGGGGGGAAGGGGGGGGGGTTTGATTGGTTAAAAGACACACATCCTCTTTAGTGTGCATGGGTGCTGATGAACAGTTTCCTGGTAAAAGCAGTTAAGCTGCAGTTAGAGCAGCGGCAGACATGGGACATTATTAGTGATGTTAGATAGATGACTGACTGGGAGTGGCACATCGCCTTACTGAATCATTGTATTGGCTGATTTAACTAAACAATGGAGCTCGAGCTGCGGTGGCGCGTGAGGAGACATGGCAGGTGTCAGTGTGTTGCACTCCAAAGAGGCTTACAAATGCAGGGTGTCGTCAGGTATTCCACTGTTGGATGTCATCATGACTGTGGCGGTGGTATTTGAGTTGTAAGAACAAAAGGATGGTTGATGTTAAGCATCACCCAGCCTGGAGTGTCAACATGAAGGAGCTGTGGCTGTTGTCCTCTGACAGCTTCACCATGCTCTCACAGTGGGTTTAGATCAAACAAAGAGACTTGAACCTGGTTTATCTCCTCACACCCAGCTGGCTAAATGATGTATGACTCTAACACACAGTGAGGTATGGCTCATCTTTTCTGATTGATATGTTCAAGTCCTATAGTAAGGTTTTGTACATACATACATATACATACAGTACATACATACTTCAGGGATGAGTAGTTTCTTAACTAAGAAGGAAAAGGCAAAATAAAATTGGGAATGTGAGCATCTTGTGAGTAACTGGTTGCCCTGGGCCAGTGTCAGAGCCCATACTGACATGGGCCAGTCTGACACCAGTGTGGTTGGCCTTCGCACAGTTTGCTGGCTGTCAGATGAGGTTGATTGTCCTGTCCCTCAGCTGGTCATTCTTTCTTCTCAACAGTGTCTGGATGGAAAAACAAATCCACAGTCTGAATTAAGATTTTGCACGTTTGAAATACTGGTTCAAGAATTAATATCACATCTAGACTTCTGCAGAAGAGATTAGTGTGAAATGAAGATTAGAACAAGCTCTGCTCTGCTGAAATGATCATTATACCCACAAAATGAAAAGGATTTGCTGCTTTTGCTCTCTTTGTCATGTGACAGCAAACTGAAAATCTTAAAGGTTTAGACTGTTGCTCAGATATAAGGAACAATATAATGACACCGCCTTCGGCTTTAAGAAATTTGGATGAGAACTTTTCAACTTTTTCTGACATTTTATAGACCAAAGGAATAATAAGTGACAGTAACTGTTAGTTGCAGAAACAATATATGACCCTGCTATTCTCAGGTTTATTCTAATGTTGTCTTAAGAGAAAGACCCTGGGTCATTAAATCACAGGGAATTTTTCCTGTTGGATTCATGAATATGGTCATGATATTTCATAGTTATCGTTCTATAGACTCGGAAATATACGACCATTTTTGCCGGAGGGTGGCATCAGTTCTAGTGCAGCAGTGGAAATATTCGTATATTGCTGGCTGTAGAAGACGGTTCAGTGAGGTCACTGAAAACATTGGAATTCATCCGTCTGAAAACCATGAATATTATGAATATCTGCAAATTTCATGAAACTCCAGAGATTTTGACTTTGTCATGGACCAAAAAACTTGGTAAAGGTTGGAAATGTTTGACCCGATAACCAAGGTCACCTCAACCTCTCTGTGGGACCAAGAACATCTTTACCAAATTTCATGGAAATCTAATCAATTGAGATTTGTTCCACAGCAAGACATTTTGCAGTGGACACAGTAGACAAATTGTACCAATCTGTGATGTTCAAGAAAGTCTCTGTGACACAGAGGATGAAAAGATATCTGGAAACTGTTACTCGCTATGAAATCTCAACAGAAAACATGGATCAGTCTCAATGTGTATCTTTAATCCAATCCACCATCTTTGTTCAGAAAACATTTGTTTTATCAAATATTTGTTGCCCAATGAAAACATGAAGTTTTCTACTGCACTGTAGGTACCAGAGACAGACAACTAACTCTTACAACTATAACAACAACACGTGGCGACAAGTGTGTGTGACAGGTCTGCAGTGACTTGGGGGTGGGGTGCTAAGGAGATACTTTGCCTTTGAGATGGATATCATGGACAAGTTATAGACAACTAGAAGACAGTATGCAAATGGTGTCAGAGAATTGCACACAAAAGCAGGACAAGCCTCAAACTTATCTGAACTGTGACAGCTGCCATCTTGTTTAGGCCAATGCAGCGATAGATCATAACATTGGCAGGCTACTGTCATTACCTCTCTGTCAAACTATAACACTGACTTTTCAAATGAATATTTTCACACTACGTCATTCAACCTAAACTACTGACTGCACACTGACTATATGGAGGTGTGTGTGTACTCTTATCGTTATATCCTAGTGAGGACTTTAACCTGAATACACGCTATCCCATGGGGACTTGTGGCACTGTGGGGATTTCAGGTCCCCACAGGTAGAGACGGCTTTTTGAGGGTTAAGACTTGGTTTTAGGATTCAGGTCAAAATAAGGTTTACGTTGGCGTTAGGCATTTACTTGTGATGGTTAAAGTTAGGGTAAGGGGCTAGGGAATAGATTATATCAATGAGTGTCTCCAAAGGTATAGTGGAACATGTGTGTTTGTGTGTATATGTTAGCAGACATTGTGCACAGCAGCCTCTTTTGTTTTCTACTTTTTGCTTTTATATTGAATTTCGTGATATGCTGTGGAGTGACTAGCACGTTTGGTTGATTATGGCACTTGTAATCTTTTTCTAAAACACTCTCAGTGCTGACATAGCTTATCATTTACCCATCACTATTTATATATTATGCAAGTGGCACACACAGGTAGCTATACTGCTCAAATTGTGCAAAATCTATCTACTATGTTTATTTTTTTGTTATAGACCAGTACATCAAGGAAATAGCATCTTGTTTGGTTGATCTGGTGTGATTATTATTTGTTTAAGGGGGACCTATTATGCTATTTATGCTAATTGTTCCTTACTTATAGTGGTTTTGTGCATGTAAATGGTCTCCAGAGTCACTCTGTCAAGGTAAAAACCCAATTTTCTCTTTTGTATGAAACACCTTGTTGGGAGTCCTATTGACGTCAATACTTCTCTTGGTGCTGCCCACCTGCAAGCTTGGCACGCCCCACAAAACTACTTAGAATGAAGAGTTTTATCTAGTTTTGTAGCCATGCCGAAAAGACACCATGTTCTCAACTGCCTGCAGAAATCTGCTTTATTTTTCCACGGTTCTCCACTGCTCCAAATATTAGAGTGTGAGCCAGCAAATCAAGGAGGACTGCTTCAGAAACCATGCACAGTTAGACACTTCATTTTCACAACGGTTATTTCTGTAATTCACACTTAATGTAATTCGCACTTCACACTCAAGCTCACAGCTTGTCAGTCTGCATTGTTATTGTGGATTTGTGATGTTAACCACGTTACCGCAACCTGATCACGTTAGTAAGAAGCAGCAAAGCAAAGATATAAATGCTTAAAGGCTTGTCAGTGTTGACATGCTGTACCTCCTTAGCTCATATAAATTATCCACAGTTTAACTGAGTTCTTTTTTCAGTAAATATGCACACTTAACGTTAAATTCATTCAGATCTACCGGTATCGTAAACCAGCAGGAGGTGAAGCAGTGGAGACTCCCGACCTGTCGACTGTCTGTCTGGTCCTCCATTATTTATATTCCTTTAGTCCGGAAGTGTCCACACATAAAAAAAATCCTAAAAGGGTTTCTTATAAAAATATTCCAAGTTATGAATAATGCCACCCGAAGTGTTTGCTGACTGTCCAGCGTCTTGATTCGCAGCACTCTTGATATTTTTCCCTCCTTCCAGCTGCCTGACAGTGGGTACGCTTGTTTTCTGGTCAAGTCCAGCTTGTGAAGGTGATCAGGTCTGTCATATTGTGGTTCAGAATCTAACTCTGGCTCAAAACTATAAATGGGACCAAAGCTGCCACAACTTTTTTTTTTAAAAAACACAAAACGTGCGAAACGTTTCATTGCCATGGTAGTTGCCGGCAAAGTGAGTAATCAGAGCACACTGGGCTCTGATTGGTCAACTTCAGAGGGAACAGAGTGTTTCAGACAAAGGGTGAATAGAGGACAGTAAGAGATGTACAGAAGAAGAAAAATAAAGTCTTTTCAGAACATTAAAGCATGTAATCTATTTTAGTAAACACCAAGAATTAAATGATTAACACTGAAAATGGCCATAATGGGTCCTCTTTAAGTTGATTGCAGGGTGAGAGATCAACTGCTGAGTGAGCAACATTGACTTTTAACAAGAGAGGGAGTGGGCCAATGCCATTTCATAAGCTCGTCTCAACAGAAGTGGTCTATTCTTTCAAGGCAATATAGAGACAATCAAGTCGGGCAGGAATTTTCAGCTCTACCTCCCATCCTGCCTACATTGTTTTCTTCCAGTCTCAGTAGAAACTGCATTTGCATTTTCCAATATTGGGTAGATTTTTCATCAACAACCTCTATACTGTCACATGTGTGCGTGGCAGTGTAAAATGGCCTGTTGTGATTGGTTCAGACTTGAGACATGCTAGTAGCCCACTAAATATTTTCTTTTACTTTTTTACAAAGGGAAATATTTTTTGTATTTAAATGTTTATTTTAATAATAAAAATAAAAGGTAAGAAATGTTCTCCCAGTCATTTAAGATAGGCCAGTTGTACAAATGGATGGGCCCAGGTGCTTTAGGCCCACCCACAACACCACGCCTGCCCTAAGCCACACGGTCGTTCAACAACAAGCTGCTTCTTCTCTGGTGATTTGTCTGGCGTTGTTTAAGCTCTCTCCTTTCTACACCAAGCCGTTAGTCTCTGCCAAGTTATTTAATGTGCTGCTAGCCTGTCCTGTTTATTCAACCCTGACAATCTGTTCACAACAGTTGCTTAATGAATTTTTTCTACCTGGAAACTGTACGATACCCAAATCTAAATCCCATTCTTTGGCTCAACAACTCTATAGAACCACACAGAGAACAAACGCAGACATGGAAATTCATCGCTCTCTCTACAGATGTCTACTTTCAAATTACACGCCGTCTTATTACTCTAAATCTCAACGGAGACCTGAGAATAACAACAATGAGGTATCCTTATCAAATATGATTTATTGGCATGATTATTGCCCCTACCGTCTTTGGCTGCATATTAAAATAATACGCATTACACACTTGATTTATTAAATGTCTGATAGTTGAGTTTGCGGGTAATTCATCACACTCAATCTCCAAAGACACGCTGACACGTTTATTCCAAAATATCAGGGTCATAGCTGCAGCCCTGAAATGGGTAGCGAGGATTTACAAATGCATTTGGCCCCGGAGGAGCACATATAAACGGCCTGCCTGCCACCTGCCCCTGCAGAGAAGAGGAGATGGAGAAAGATGGGGGAAAAAACTGAGACAAGGAGGGTGAAGCTGGGTAACACTCGGCTGCACAGTGTTTAGGATTCTCCAGATGAAGTGAATTTTAATTCAGCAGCTGTGGCCACTAATAAGAATCTGCTTATAAATAGAGATGAGTGCGAGATAAGTGCATGGTGTGAGTGCTTCCTCCACGCCCTTACCTTTGGACTGAATGCTGTCAGTTGGAATTGAATCAGGTTCTCCTGAGCTCTCGACATGATCTTTCATCTCCTCTAGACAAGTGTAGGGCGAGGGGAAAAAGAAAAGAATCGAGAGGGAGAGGCAATGATAATCAATCTGTTGCCCCCTCATCCTATGTAGTAAAGCATCAATTTACTTAAACAATCTCTCTGCTCTGCCAAGCCAAGAGTTTATAATAGTTACAATATAGCACATATACAAATATGTACTGTGATATTTAATGAATGTAAGCAGGTATGTTGACAGAAATATCCACCCGTAAGTAGCACAAGCAGGAAATGGAGGAAAGGATGAGGACAGCAGAGAGGTTTCTGTTAAGTGACAAGTTTCCCTGATGCGTCACAGTGTCGAGAGTGGGGTGAAAAACATGATCTTTACTCACCTCCATTGCTGGTGCCAGTGTCGTTGATCTCAGAGGCATCTGTAATGCGGATCAGACATAGATATGTTATTCATCTTGAAAGTCAATTCACACATGCACATGCAGTGGATAAAAGGCTTAGGTATTAGTAAAAGTAATCATTTGTGCAAGATTATTTTGCTTTTTTTATTGTTCCACTCTTAGTTTTCTTTTTTTATAAAAATACATTATGCTAAAAAAAGGTCCTCCCGAAACCAGTCCAGGGAATTTAAGCAGCGTCATACTCGTGGCCTCACATTTGCATCTATGGTGATGTAGAACAGTCTCTCATGCCTGGAAATACGGCGCCTTCCTAAAGAGTTATACTTCAAAAAAGAACAAAACAAACGCGAGAAGGGAGAGACGCATGCAAAATTAATTACAGACTGCTAGCCCTGTAAGGCAGCCTGAGACACCCCCGCCCCTCAACCCAACAACAATCATCCAAACAAAGCACACCATAAAAATAACCGCTCTCCCCAGGCGATCCAGTGATGATGTAAACAAATACAACTGCTTAGGCATGATGGAAGAACGTGTGGAATCCAAAATGGTTTCACTGTTCTGTATATTTACAGCAACAAGTCTGCTGACAAGGTCATTTAATCCCTTACAGCAACACCGGTTCCCTGGTAGTAATTGCAGGTTTGGATCAACGTGTCAGGTTGCAGAGGTTCTTACTTATTACCTTTGCTTCAATTTGGACCTGTAGACTGCCACCTATAGAGAACATATACTTCACACTGCTCCTTCAACATAATACTGATTTAATCTGTTGCAACATTTTGGAAGGAAATTTCTCCACCCTGAGACGCCTCTGGGACTCGAGGACTGGTGAAAAGCAGGAAGGATGAAGCAAAAACGATCTCACCCTCATTATTTAGCTTTTTTTTTTTTTTTATTATTATTGTTTTTAAAAACATTAAATTTTTTTATTAGCTTTTGATCTGAGGCATAGAATCATAAGTCCATAAGTATTTAAAGGATAATTCAGGTTATTTACAACGTGGATCTTATTTTTCTATCAATAATAACATTATCCTCACCAAGCTAATTGGAAGTCCAGTGGGGCAAGAAATGTCAAAACTGTCGGTATAAACAGAGTTTAGAGAGCTGTCTTACTTGGTTCAGTTGAGAGCTTTCCTCTGCAATGAGGGATTATTACAGACAACTGCAATGACTTTTGCTTTTACCTCCAAATAATATCAGTTTAATCTGTTTTAACTAAACTTGTTTGTAATTTATGTGTTTCTTGCCCTGCTGTTGTTGCGATGCCATTGTATGCTCAGCAGTGACTTTTATCATAACTGACAGAAATGGCCAAAACCATGTGAATAATTAACAGATTGTAAAACCTAGGAACTATCCCCACCACATCCAGCTCTTCATTGTGTATTTCCTGACAATTTATTCCATTACAATTTAAGATAAACACAAAGCTTGTGCTACAGAAAATGGACCAGACTCAGTGAATAGCTCCCTAAGCTTAACATGTCCTATGATAACTATTAATTTAGCTATACAGACTAATGAGCAGTGATAACTAACATGTCTTTGGGGTCATCAGGTGGGAACCTCCTTTCACCAGCGTTTCGTCTAGTTGGTCCCACGACACCTCCAGGAGGCTAGACAGTGATCACTGGCGTCCCAGAGTCACTCCCCTAATGCCAGCCATCACTGCTCCTCACGCCACGACTATTTTCTTTATCTTGCCTATGCTACCACAAACAACACCATCATCAACTCTGACAAAACACACTAACAGATTAAGCAGATTCAGCAAACAAAATCCCCTAAACAGTTGGAGAAAGTGGCAGCCATTTTGAATGAGGGAGGTAGAGTCAAGGAGAGATGCCTTTTGAGCTAAACTCTCCCCCGCCGGGTTAGGCTGTGCTCTACCCCCCCCCCCCCCCACTCCCCCACTCTCCAAGACATCAAACAAACAAACAAACAATCAAACTCACCTAAACAGCCACACACTACAAACCAATTCAATACAAGCAAACAATACAGGCCACCTCACCTGGACTAACCGCATGGTCTCAAAGAGGCTCACACAGGCCACACCCCCACTTAAAAACACTTCCTCTTCCTGGATTTCTTCCTTGCTTCTCCTAAGAGTCTGTCTATCCTAAGTGCTCCCCCTGCTGGGCCCCCAGCTACCATTACTCCTTCTCATCCAAATCCACTGACTGGATCTTGCTGCCTCATCTGACATGTCCTTTACAATTTTCCTCACACTCTGTCCACTTGCTCCTAACTCCCTTACCAAAGAGACAACAGACCTTGCTACAAATCCTCTACATCCTACTTCCACTGGACAAATCCTAACTTTCCATCCTCGCTGCTCTGCTTCTGCCCCTAACTCTGCATACCTGAGCTTTTTCCTTTCATATGCTTCTTCAACTAAGGCCTCCCACAGAACAGTCAGCTCTATGAAATATACTTTCATTCTACTCCTACTACTCCTACTCTACAAACATATTGTACCACATATGTACAAGAGGCAGGTGTTTGCCATCAATAGTGATGCAATAAATTATGCATACCCGTGAAATGCAAGGCATTAACACTTTTCCACATAATTACCTTGTGGATATTGAAGCTGATGGCGGGACATGTGAAATGTGCCGGATGTTATGACTTGTGTTGGAACAGAGCCTTCATCATGTCTGCCTTTTTAAACGAGCTAGCATAGCATGGCTGTGTGTAGCAGCAGGAGCTCACTGAAGCACTGGCCTCATTCCAGATTTCTCTCTCTCTCTCTCTCTCTCTCTCTCTCTCTCTCTCTCTCTCTCTCTCTCTCTCTCTCTCTCTCTCTCTCTCTCTCTCTCTCTCTCTCTCTCTCTCTCTCCTCTCTCTCTCTCTCTCTCTCTCTCTCTCTCTCTCTCTCTCTTCTCTCTCTCTCTCTCTCTCTCTCTCTCTCTCTGGTAATAACAACACAGTCTTGGTGCTGGGGTGCCATCCTCTTCCTCTAATATCCAGCACTGATCAAAACAAAGCCAAAAGCTTGGAATTTCAATTGATTGCAGCCCCTGCCTGGAGCTCAGAGGGTACAGCACCAATGGTCTGTCTCCCTCTCTAATTTGACTCCTGTGTGCTGACAGTGGAGGGGCTATCATTTAGGGGAGGGTGTGCGTGTGCTGTGGTAAACAAATAAACAAGATGGGGGGAGAGAGAAAAACAGGGCTGTCTCAAGGTTCTGGTGAAGGAGAGAGAGTCCACAGAGAGCTGATGAGGAAAAGAGGAGAAAAACAATAGACTGAATTGACTCCCTCAGCAGGAAACTAGACAGCTTACACCAGTGGTTCTTAAAGCCGGGACCAAGGGGCCTGAGGGGGCCTTGACAGTGTCTCCCACCCTCCTGTTGGTATGTATGTTTATCAGTATGAATGGTAGGAGAATTTTTACATGGTATGGGTTATTGTGGAGGTCTAGAGAAAGCAGGAATAAAACTGGCTTACACTAATTGCATTACATTTCTATAGGCAACATCAGCAAGGGTGAGTGGTAATCAATGTTTTAAATGGGTACCTAATCTGCATTTCTTTCGCATCTAAGAGCAGTAATCAGTTTATCTTTGTTATCCTTCAAGTTATCATATTTCAGTGGCGACAGATTAATTTCACAAGTGAACAGAGGTCACGCCGGAGATGGAAAACATTGAATACGTTTGTCAAACTTTCACATTCTTTAACTTTTCTCGTCATTTCAGCCTCTCAGTGAAAACATCCCTGAGAGAAAACCCATCAAGAGGGAGGATGAGAAAATATGTGTGTGTGTGTGTGTGATCACATTTCTACACATAAGAGAGGGGAGAGGAAGGAAGAGAGTTGGGCATAAGTCACCCTTGTATGCAGACAAGCAGAAAATTACATCCCCCCCACCTTCAATTCATTTATTAGACAAGAGGTAGTTAGCGTTTTGTTGGTCAGCATTAGTGTACTGCAGCACAGTATTCAGCCATGAGAGGGAAATGTGTTTGAACTGAGCAGCAATGGTGAGTTAAGATTTTAAAACATGATATAGATATTTGAACAGCTGTAGCTTTTGTATGATACGTTTTCTCATTATTTTGCATCATTCTTGAACAGCGTTTGTCACAATCTACAGCAGTTCTGCTTCCGCACCAATATTACTGTTCTTGTTATTCCGGCTCAGTCAGCCTACAGGGACTGCCTTCCCTGTGGGTCACCCACACAGCAGCATGGGAACCGTCTCTGCTTAATGTTCCAGACAGGAGCCTTGAGCAGAACAGGAGGTTCCTTTTGTCCCTCAGCCACGGGACATCTCTCCGTCTTTCATTCATCTCTCTCTTTTCTTGAGCAGTGGAAGAATAAAAAAATCGACGGAGGTGCAGAAGTGTGTGTGCCGTACAGTGTCAGTTCCCCAGGAGGATTTCTCCTGTTCATTTGATCCCCAAACCGTAGCGTGGAGAGCTGGTCTTCTGTGTCTGAACAGGTCCTGGAGCTTTGATCTCAGCCAACACACAGGTGTCCAGCTGCTCCCACTCAAACAATGGACGTGACCTATCACAGTCTCTGTTCAGGAGCTACCACAACAACTCTCACTTCCCCACAGCTGCGCAGTATCTTCTGTGAAATGCCCAAATTGAATACATCATAAGTGAAAAACATTTACTGACTGAATCTCTTCTGCTTATTGCATTGAGTATTTCTATTTTGCTTGAGTTGATCAAGTATCTGGTAAAGGTCTTTCGTTTCTGTGGCTTTTATGAAGCTGATGGAGGGCCACTGCTCGCTCAACAGCACTTCATCTTGAGAGAATAGGATAGGAAAATGTCAAGGTCAGTAACAGTATCTATTAAGAAGCTCCATCTCCTTTCAGAAGATGAGAACAGAATTAATTTCAGAGTACAAACTGGGTGGTCTATGAGGGACTTGGGCCTGGTCTGCATTGGGCCATGTATATTAAACAAGTATCAAAGAGCCCCTCATTGAACTTTGCATGGACTAATAGCTTTGGGCCTGATATGCCTAGTGCAAAGATAATTAAAGACATCTCCCTGCTCGAGCAAAACAAGAGCGGGTGGACCTCAACAAGTTCCCGACCAAAAGAACTAATGAGCTGGTAAATGTGGAAAGCAGCCCATTTTCATATGTTAATGTTAAATTTATAGTACAGGCTTGTGGAAATACCTTAGCTGCATGAGCTGCCACTCTAAAAAACAGGGGAAAAAAGGATTTTGTGAGGAGGGGTGGGTCAGCAATTGATAGCCAGAGTTTTCTTTACTATGAGATGGAACAGTGTCTGACAATCTGAGCCAATTAAAGAGCATTGAGCTGTGACCTGCAGGCTAGGGAGACGAAAACAAGCCTGCTCAGTAAACACAGTGACCGCCCCTCTCTACTGCTATCCTCCTGAAAAGCCAAGAGTCTTCATTAATATTCCGCCTTTCTTCTCCCTAAGAAAAGGCCGAGGGGTTGTGGACACTAAGTAGCATTGTGCTCCCCTGCGGGTTTGGGTAACCTTGCAGTGGTGGACGCGGTGGGGCAACTCCGCGTTGGGTCAGGGTTCTCTAAACACTGAAAAGGCCCAAGCTCATTACACAGGCCTGGGCTATGCTTGACAAGATGAGAAAACACAAAGTACTCTGAATGACTGAACAGAGAACAGGACACCATCTGCTTTGGGGTTAAGCTACAACTCAAGAGAAACTGAAGATGATTAGAGGCAGGGAGGGATGGCAAGAGAAAAGAGAGGGCACAGTTGACAACATATGTTGCAAAAAATGAAGGGAAAATGACCACTGGCAAACCTTTGATAAGACATAGGGTTGAAAGAAACAGCAAAGCCAGTATAAAAAAAAAAGAAAAAGAAAAAAAAGTTGTCTCCACTGGCAATGTGTCCTACGCTTGATCTGTCTTTTTAGTCTTTTTATATTCCCCACTTTGTCCAAGGTAGTGTGAGACGGTCACCGTGGTCTGTCAGAAGATAAGAGAAGAGCGAGAACACTGAGATATGCGGAGATGAAAGGAGTAAGTGAATAACTGATTAAGTTAAGAAGTGAGAAATGGAGACAACATAAAAATAGACATGGAAGGGAAAAAATGCAAAAGAGGCCTCCCCCTGTGTGACCTACATACCTGCTAAACCTGTCAGTGGTGGACTGCTCCTCTCTCATCACTCGCTGAATTACTTTACATAATCTTTAGACTCTCTCTGTGCTGCTAGCGGGCCTGCTGCAGGAAGCTGCCCTGCCGCTGTCTTCAATACCTATTGTGGTTTACTATATCAAGGCACAGACAGACAGTCTTGCAGAGGACTGGTGAATCTGACCCCCCACCCCCACCCCCCACCGCGATACATTAAAATGGGACACACCACAGCTGAGGGAGGTGTAGAAGCAGCATGTTTATAGAGGAAGGCCTGGATGTTTTTGTGTCACCAAGGACACGGCTCAGGCCAGCTGACAGATTTGCAGTTATGAAGTGATGCCTCTTCTGGGCAGCTCAAGGTTTTCCACAGGAGATCATGGATTGGACCAGTCAATATAATCACAGAGCTAGACTGCAGTGAAAACCAGGCAGAGCAGCTGTCTATTATTTAAAGGTCAGCTAGAGAGCAGCTTGATTGGTAGACCTCAGTAGAAGCTGTGTGTGTGTGTGTGTGTGTGTGTGTGTGTGTGTGTGTGAGAGAGAGAGAGGTGTGTGCGCTGTCGGGCTAATGGAGATATAATTATGGAGAATGAAGAAGTTACATCTGATATTACTATCATGACACTTTAACCTGATCTCACTTCCCCTTTGTTTGCTGATTATTTGCCCAGTTGTTGTCCAATACAGCGTTTTCTCTGATGACTTATTCTGATGTATCACTTTCTAACTGTAGTCAGAGCATGAGATAATGTACTGAACTGTGTCATACTGTTAGAGCTACAACTAATGAGTATTTTAATTGGTCTAATGGACTGCACTTATATTGTACTTTTCTAGTCTTATTGACCACTCAAAGTGCTTTACACTAAAAGCCATCTACACCCATTCACATGCGCTCTCTCTCTATATATAGTGCTTCTCTATCACACACGATACATTGGGGGCGAGTTTCGGGTTTCGCTCAAGCCACAGCATAAACATAAAGCTGGAAACATAACATATTTGGCACATTTTTGCTGATCTACTAATCAATTTATGGACTAATTATTGCAGCTCTAATATCATGCATTGTTGCATTATAGCCTCTTTGGATTCTGAGTGAATTTGGAGAGGGGAGAGAAAGGGGTCAATATTTGAACAATTCTAGTGAGTAAGGCACACAATGACATTTGCAGACTAAAGAGTTAAAGACTCATAGTCCCAGTTGTCATGTCTTAGTCTCAAAGACTATTGTAGTCAGCATCCCGCCTGGGTTTGCTTCTGTTTCAGACTGAAGCGTCGCTGCCATCAAATCTTCTTCACTGCCACCCAGAGACAGGCAACCTGTACAGAGATCACTCATCACTCAGACATTGTCTGTGTGTGTTTTCAAAGGTTGTGTGTGTATGTGTGAGAGAGAGAGATGGAGACAAAAATGTGTTTGAGACTTTTCAAACACGCATTTGTTGTATCTCTGCTGGCTGACAAATTCTCACTCTGCTCAGAGTTGATTCATTTGCTGTTTTTGTGAACCAAACAGAGGGGTGGAGACAGGAGAAGAGAGCTGATCAAAAGAGGAACTTCAAAGGAGCACAGAAAAAGTGTGTCCCTTCTAGTCTGTGGGATGAGGCCCCTGTCTTTGAAGCTGGCTTCTGGGCCAGAGGTGACCAACATAATGGACATTGTGCACATTGTTGGTCCATTCTGCATCTCCAGCTAAATGAGTCTCTCATCAGTAGGAAAACGTTACAAAATGATGGATGTGCTGAGGAATGATGGCAAAGAATCAAATTCACTCAGACTCCAAGGGATCAACAGACTGAGAAAATACATTTTCAAAAGTGAAACTTTTTCATATCGAAATCACCAGGAAACAGGCTCCATTTGATACCCACTGACCCAAACTTAACAAAACAAGTCAAAACAAGGAGTCAAGTTGAGTTTAAGTATGAGGAGCAAAGCCAAATGGAATTCAACAATGAAAGCTGCATTAATAGAGATAAATATAAGTAGTCTCCTCTTGGCATTCACACACAATGCCTCAGCAGGGTTGTGATTGGTGTAACTGCTGTTCCTGGACTTTCACAGTCAGCGTAAAAGGCTATAAAACACAAGCATAGCCTAATGTCTTCAGCCAGTGGCAGCTTGCTCCCCAAGGAGCCACTCAGTGTTACAGTATACAATGTTATGCCAAAAGTTAATTGTGTGCTGACAACTCATAGCCACAGGAAAGACCGCATTGCTCTCCAGAATAAGATTTACACCACCAGTATTCCATTGTTCACAAAAGACCAAGACAAAAGGGCACAAAACAACCAATTAAGCAAAGCTTCAAATCCTCTTTGCAATTTTAAATGAAAGAATATAAATGCAAACCGCACTTCAACAACAACAAATTCTGAATGGAACAGACCAATGAAATCTGGGATAAATTATTCAAGATGCTAAAAAGAAGAAGAAAAAACTCTTTTGATTTGCAGTGGATTAATAAAAAATTCCACTCTGTACTTGATGCTTTAACAAATCAGCGACCACACAGGGTCACCATGCTGTGATAGTTCTGTGAGTACCTTCACATTGCCAATGGCAAGTCCGCTATATTTCAGAAGAACCATTTGTGTCAGCGTGTTCACACACACATACACACACGTTGTACCACTGGGGGAGTAAAATACATAGAAATCAATAACATCCTCTGATAACACTTGCAAATAACAGAATAAAACAAATTCTCATGATCTCATATCATGTACGAAGGGGATTGGTTGCACCTTCATTTTGATGTTTTTTATTTTATAGTTTGTGGATCTTAAAAGAAGATGAATAAAAGAAGGTGGGTACACGACATGCATGTGGTGTCTGGGCACCATATGGCACTTGTGGATGCAGCTGGGTTTTCTGCTCAGAGCCTCACATACAGCGAGCTGCAAGCAGTTGTGACAGAGTCACAGTGCTAAATAAAGCAGTTGCAGCCATCAATACTTAACACATCCTGGCCACCAGGGTAAAAAAACATTTGGAGATAGAAAGCAATATAATTTAAGACAATCATGTAACCATAAAGCAGTGAAGACTCTTGGATAATGAGGATGAACTGAAGTTTACTTGAGCTGCTGTAATGTTTTTTTCACAACAGGTCTAAGGAGGGAAAAGGAAACAAAGAAAAAATCAAGGGAGAGATGAGCAGTGGGAGTGTCAGCTCCAGCAGCCTCTGGGCTGATGTAATGGTGGCTTGTCTCTCTGCTGTGTTGAGACTGAGATTGTTGTGATGGCCTGCTGGGTCTGTCTGTCTCTCCATCCTCTTTCTCTCCATCTCCCCTGCAGGGTTCCTCCTGCCTGGCTTTAGTATGCTATTACAGTCTGCCCCCTACTCCTCTGTCTGCTCTGCAGGTCTGCACCCAGCCATGTTCAGGCAGAGACCACCCCTCTAAAGTATTCTCTGTAGCGTCTTTCCATAGTCAAGGTGCTGCTTTCATCCCACAGCCAACCTCTAGCAGAGGCGGGCTTTATCAAAGGCAGAAAAATATAAGAAACAGGGATATAGTGAAGATTCAGGCTCGTTAAGTTGCAAAGTCGCCTGTGCTGTATATTCAGGCGTACTTGTACATCGAGGAGTAGCATCATTGGAACAGGACTGTCTTTAGGCCATATTTAAAAAAAGGCCGTGTGGACAATCGGCACATACTAAGCTGACTGGCAGTGGAATAGGAAATCCCATCACAGAACAGTCATGCACGTCACAAACTTTATTCAGGTTTGTGTTGGTGCATTGCATGACATGGCGAATGCTCAGCAGTCGAAACTTCCTCCAAATTTGATTGGAGAGAAGGAAGAGCTGCTGTTTACTCAGTGGCATTGAATCTGTGCAGCCATTAAATCTTACCTTTGGAGCTAAGACAATAGCTATCGACTCCTGAATCACACTGCATGAAGGAAAAACAATTTCTGTTCACAACTCAGATTTATTTATTCGTAGCTTTAGGCAAAGACGGTCGTATTTTAATTTATGGGTGTTCCGTGAGCTTACTGAAGCGGGTGCCCAGTCTCAAGTCACCAGAATCAGGCTTGCTAGACAGATATTTCAAATACAATAACAATATATTGTAGCCTCTATTTCCATTTCCAAGTAGGTTATGAATATTCATAAGTAAAGGCTGCTTGGATTCCTATTTCAATTTGGGGAGCCTTTATAACATCCCAAATATCAGAGAATTGCCTGTTCAGAGAGATATCTAATACATATGATTCATTTAGTGGAGGCGCAGCCTGATTTAAAATACAAAATCTCTCCTCTGACTACCTCCTCACATATCTCTACAGCACAAAGACATTCTAGAGAGGTAAATAAAATCCCTAGAATATAGCGTTTGTTATACATTGTGTGGATCCTATTGCTCTCGGTTGCTTATAACTGTATTAATTACTAAATATTTAAAAAATAAGCGTATTTATATAAACAGACCTGCGATGTAAACAACAGATGGCATAGTTTGGTAATAAGACCTATATCTATAATCAGGACACGTGTGTAGACAGAATAAATTATTACATTAACAAGTTATAATGATGACGAGCGTGAATATGAATAAAACATAAAGCTGTTTTCCTTAGCTTTGTGTTATGTTATTTTGCGCGACTGAACTGGGACTGAGATGCTTAGCTGTGAAACACACTTCCACATGTGCAATACTGAACTACGTGAGAACAGCAGGGTGTCAACAGACATCGCAGACAACTGGGAGCACGTGGATATAAATGTGCAAATGCAAAGGATGATATTGGAGAGGAATGTAGACACGTGGCTATCAATATCACATCCTGCAATGTGGGATCACTAATATGTACAGTGTTCATCACGAGGTTAATCAGTGAAGCCTCCTGCTATGACAATGTTCAGAGGACTGGAAGGTATCAAGCTGGTAATTTTGAAATCAAATGCGTCCACAGCCACAGGTGCAGTATAGCTGGTTCGATATATGCTACAGTACATTACATGCTGCTCAGAGGCCTACAGTTCATGGCTGAACAACCTGACTGAATAATTAACCAAATAACAAATTAGAAAACATTAATCTAGCAGAATTTACTGCAGGATTAAAGAGAACAGACTACAAGAGGCAGCAAACTCCTTTTTTGCTCAGATCATAGCATCAGATTTATCTTTCCTTTTGGCCACTGTTAGCATGTTGGCAACGTTAGCTCATTTCTAAAATGGTGATGTCTGAGGTGAGGAGTCTGCCCTTGACACAGAAGGGAAAAATAATTCAGTATATCAAAGATCTATAATTAAATTGAATGATTGGCAACATTTTGCTCAAATATATAATTTTTTTGTTGCCTGCAATCAGAACCCCCCCCCCCCCCCCCCCCCCATCCTGTTCCCGTAGAGACAACATCAGACTGCTAAGAGGGTGTGAAGAGAAGAAAACAAAATGAAAGAATTAATCCAAAACTTACATCACCATCTCTCGGTCACTTGTGTTTGCAAATTACTACTTGTTTTTTAATATAATACATTGTCAAAATGTATACAAAAATAAGGTAGCGAGTAAGACTGAGTGTAGAAGAAACACATACACTCATGAGTAGGTGTATGCACGTGTGTATGTGTGTAGCAAACTCATATTCAGCTGTCCTCAGATTGTTTGAATCATTACTTATTCCTCCCATCATTATGAGCCATTTTATTACTCCTTTCAATGAAGCAGATTTAACCTCTATGGCCATGAGCAGGCAGTCTGATTACAGTTATTATTTCTAATAATGGGTATTGGCTCTGGAATCATTGGGTCTTGTACTGTGAATAACTGGTTATGCATGGCTAAGCCGGGCAGTGTTGGCCTGCATGAGATTCAATATCCGAGACGGTTTGGGTCTGCACTCTGTCCAAGGCCCCGCTCCTCTATACAAAATGCAATCTGCCTGCAATCAGGAACGACACTGCTGTTTACCGCTTGACAGTGCCACCACACAGCACACGGCCCGTGGTAACCCTAGACAGTGACAGGCACTGGTGGGCGCAGGCAAGACACAATCAACAGGCTGGAGTGAAGCTTTCCAGTGATGGAAAGCCTGTAGTGTTTGCAGGACATATTCCAGTGGCTTTTCACAGAGGATGGAGAAGGCTATCTCAGATAGATCTATCTGGAATGCTCACTCTCACCCTAAATTAATTGAATGTCAGTAAAAGAGAAAGTGAAATAGAGGTGAGAGAGTGACTTAGACCTTTGTGTTAGTGCAGTGGTGGGAGAGGCTGGGGTTCACAAATCAAGCCCTCAACTTCTCCAGAGAACAGCCTTAATCAGTGACGGTGTGAGCCAGAGAAATATGGGGATTATAAAGACAGATTATTCCACGCGGTCAACGGAAAAACATAAATGAGGACTTTGCACCAAGAGCAGAGGTTAGTGTATATTGAAATGGCTGGCTTCATAATGGAGCTCAATTGGAGAGAGTGAATATGAGTAAAGGCTAAAGATATGACAGCCCAATTAAAAGAGAGAAACATAAAAATTAAATGTCTGTTTTAAAGGGTATTTTTCCTCTAAATATTGTGTTTTCTTTAGTCCGAATAATACAATATTTTTCTTATTGTGAACAAAGCAGAGACCAAAAATGTGTAAGCACATCCAACTTACCGAGCCTGTGGCCAGTGTGTTCCCACTGAAAACGTTTTAAAAACGGGTCACAAATATACAGTCTAAGTAAAAGTAATTCCCTTAAACAGCTGGGCACTTCAGTCTTCAACAAATATTACTCATACAAGAAAAAGTGAATTTGTTGGGGACTATTTTCAGCTGCAGATTATCACACATTTGGTGCAACAGTGAGTATTTACAGCAGCAGGAAGGTGTATATGGGATTGATGCAAAATAAACTACGGTGCCCATGTTCATTCATGATGGAACATGTCACAGAGTGCAATGGTTTGGCTCACTGATGTGTTAAAGCTTTGGGTAACAGTGGATGTCGACAGCACAGAGGAGTATGATATGTTAGGCTTTGGAATACAAAGATAATGCTTTTCAAGGCATTTGTTGACAACAAAAAAATATAGAATATTAGCCTTATTATTTACAAAGCTGTTTTGAAGCACAAACAGCTGCTACTAACTCTAGCCACTCACTATGTTAAGCTAGTTCAGGTGCAACTCAGATGTATTCATAAGTAAAAACAACAGTTTGATTTGGGGGAAATAGCTACACAGCTACACTGGCATATTTGGGTTAAAAGGTATGAGCATGGATGTATTAAGGAGAAGTGGATACCACGTTCACAGAAGGTGTCCCTTTCAGTCCCATGAAAATTTCTCACTGGGCACATATGTCAAAAATGTTAATGTTAGAATGAACTGTGGCTGCTATCAACTCCTCCATCATGGCCTCCAGCATGTGTTAGGCCACTGGAGGCTCCCTTCCATGCCTGAGGACTGCCTGTTCAAAGTGATGCATATGTGATAAAGTAGATCCTATGGACTGAGCCAGCAACTGATTCCAGAGGAAATCTAGTTTGGCAGACAGCAGACAACAAAAACAACGCTGACCACACTAATTCAATACACAAGTATACAAATACACTAAACTGGACGAAGAGCATCACGATTGAACACCAGTCAGTCAGACTCTCAATCAGGTCAAATCAAATCATATCAAATCAAATCAAATCCAAGCAAATCAGATCTTGCCTTCCATCTCCGCAGTGGACTTGGCTGCGTTGTCGTCGTCTTCTTCTTTCTTTGTAGCAGGTTGCTCTTCCTTTGCTGGAAAAAGGAAAGCGAAGCTGTGATGCTTGTTAAACTACAAATTGACATGACATCAGTGTCTTTGCAGACAGGTGATCACACCCACCCGTCTGCAAAAAAGAAGGCTGACCTGCTGTCTTCGGTTAGATCAGCGTTGTTAATGTGTTTACGTGTGAGTATGGTTGCCTCAGTGTGTGTATGTGCTGTGGACTGTGAGGCTCCAGTGATAACATTGTATGTCCAATCTGTAATACGGCACACAATCTCAGTCCCAATTTCTCCTCACTGCTGTTCTGCTTATTCTGTGCTGAGAGATAAATTTGCATATATTCAAAACACTGACAGGAAGAAATAAAAAACACTTCAGCATGGAAAACCCTTATTGTGCATTTATAGTGTTCCATCTCCCAACCATGTAATTTAAGACTGGCTGGTAACCCCAAAAAAACGCAAACATCTATGTTTTCATTTTGTTATTCTGTCATTAAATCAACCATCCGGGTTTCATGAATTAAACTGTCTTGCTCATATCTGTCTGCCTCTGTGCCCAGTGAATATTTTGCCACATACAATAAGAAATCATCAGAGAATCACCTGAATCCTTTTCAATTAAAGATTAATATCTGTGATTGAAAACTTACGTACTTCACACATTTGGATGTAAGGATAACAACAAACACATGTACTCTTATGTAAGTACCTTTGTCTTCCTCTTTATTTTCATCTTTGTCGATGTCTTTATCTTCAGCTCTGTCATTATTGATGTCCATATCTTCCTGTTTCTCTTGGTTCTCTTGGTCCTCCGCAGCCTTCTCTTGATCTGGCTCCTCGTCTCCTAAATTCTCTTCTGTAGGCACACAAACATTGAAATATAAAAAAGTTCAGAAGCATTCAGGCATAGGGAGTTCAAACCTTCACATTAAATCCTGTAACACGTGGCAGAAAAACAATTCTGTACTTTATTACTGCTGACAGAAATCTCTCAGAAACATTTTCACACCAACAAGTGCTTTGTTTCCTCTTTGAAAGGCATTGATCTTGTCAAAACAGAAGGAAAAACGCTCAGACACAACATTTTTCTGAAGAACAAGTGCTTGACTTAGGCAGTAAATGCAAGTTTAAATGTATATTACTTGTAATGATTGGTGTTATAAAGGTGTCATTTGGTTATTGCCAACCTGTATTTGCTAGGGTGTGGTCTCTAAAGTCTGAAGACAAATTCTAGTTATTTTGCTATAATAGCTGTATATTCTAGGTATTAGTAGTTAAAGAAACAAATTGAACATAAAAGGAATAGCACAAAGCAGAATGTGGAGGAGCAGAGTAATCTGTAAATAAACATGCTAATAAAGGTGTGTGCAGGTTAGGTTATAAGGTTATATTTTACAAAGTAACCAAGGCCACATAATTGAACAACATATTGATCTGTTTTCACCTGCAATACACACGCACACACACACACACACACACACACACACACACACACACACACACACACACACACAATGCAACTGTTGCATTTTTTGGCAGAATTAGCCAGCAGGTGTTGTTTTTAAACTGTATATCTTTGCTCCTCCTAGGTGATACCTCTATGTTTGTGTCTCATGAGAAAGTAATTACATATCTCAGGTCTTGGATTGCATCCCAGGGCTGCATTTGCTATAACTCTCTCATAGAATATCTACAAAATTCATGTTCAGAGAGGCTCTATCTGTCAAATCTTTGTCAATGGGATGGGATTTGAATAAAACAAAAACAGAGGAGAGGAGAGGCGAGGCACTGCTCACTGCCAGTATGCAAATTCAGAATCTTAATTATATACCAGCAGCATAGAGGATATTCGGAAAAAGAAAAATGGTTCTAGCTCCAAGTTAATGGTTGCCCCTTTGCAACACACACAGTTCACTTAAGGCTCTCTCTGTCAGCACAATAAAACACATCAGAGTCTTGGGATCTGTTATACTGATGCATTTAGAATTTTTTTATACTAGTTATTCCTTTACTGCTAACAACACTGATCGGGGTAGATCTTTAATCAAACTCTGAGCTCAAGTGAAAACCAGAGCAATGAGCTGCACGTCGCTCAGCTCCTACTATTCCCATCTCATCTACAGATAAGAGTCAGATCAATCTGCGCTCCTTCCCTCTCGGTAGCGAGCGATGTGTAGAGTAGTGACAAACTACACACTAACAGTAACCCAAAATCACACCCCCCATCCATGCTGGAGCCTTGACTTGTAACTGTACCTGGGTTTTGACTTGCCATCTCCACGTCTTCTTCTTTTCCCCAAGCATCTAGAAAAACAGAAGAATTCAAAAGAGTGGAAAACATTTGAGTTCATTGCTAGAGCCTGGAGTTGAATTGACTTGGCTTTTGATATCACCTCAAACAGCCTTTTCATTCTATCTCTTTGTGTAGCTTTGTCTTTGTACTGCAGTATGAGAGCAATGGAACCACAAAGACATGCATAAATTAAGTGACAGAAAAGAAGGGGAAAAGAATGTCACTTCTAAAGCCATACATAATTGAGGGATTTCTTTGTTCCAAGCCTCTGTGATAAGAGTACTTTTCTTTAGTTAGAGTAGTGGCATACAGGATGGAAAGACTGAACTGGAGCGAATAGAAAATTCAATTTTTGATGACAAATGACATCAAGAAGCACTGGTAGCGCCGAGAGGCTCAGAACATGTGTTAATGGTCCGTAGAGCTACATTACCATTGTCACCCTCTTCTTCATCACCTGTTTCCTCTTTACCTGAAAAAGGGAGGGAAAGGAATCATCAACCAAACACAAACATGCATGGGGATAATGCCAGTCATTAATTCTGAAAAACAAAGCTACCAGTAATACTAATGATCACAAACTGTTCAACTCTAGACAAAAGATTCATCTTGTGAGAGCTGGCATCACATTTTAAAACAGCAACGTCCTCCTGTTTCGGTAGCCTCACTTTCAAAATGTGCTTTTATATAGAGGAGTTTTCATTCAGTTATCAATCAGGGAAGCTCAAACATGATGATGGGTTTTTCTGTCCATGTTATGGGTAAGGAAACAAACTACTGCTCTAACTAATAACATTTGGACAAACCCTTATTTTATTTAAAATGCAACAGCTAATTTGTTAGCTTTGTTAGGGTTAGACATAATCAGCTTTATGCTTCATTTTTTTAAGGATTACAAACTGATCATTGTTACAGTATATTCTTGTTACAGTGAACAGGTGTGCAGCAGGGGATACTTATAGAGCCAGTCTATAGTCATGCTAGCAGCACTGTCAGGCTGTCATTAGGTTTAACGGTGCTTCGAGTTAAATGTTAACATTGGCATCCTAACATACACACAGTTAAAAGGTAGCATTATGCTAAAAGGTATTATTATGTGTTAACATGATCACCCTTGTAATTCACAGTGTAAACATGCTAATCTTGCTAACTTGTATTGAACAAAAAGTTCAGCTGAAGTTAGTATAGTATATACTAGGTAGTATCACTATGATACTATGAAACATACAGACGTAACATCAAATTTAGAGTCAGGACAGCATCTGCCCAACTTCAACTACCCACCTACTGTACAACACTATAGCAAAATTTATCTAAATTATGCACAAAAGACAGATTTTAGAAGTGACATCAAACAACTTTAATCCATGCATCATATCTGTTACCCCCACCCTATTCAACATTATTGTCGCTCTCAGAAATTCTTATGCACGAACACGTGCACACGCACACACACACACATGCACACACAAAAACGATGACATTTGGGACAAATTGAGTAAATGAAAGCCATGACACCAATAAGAGAACATGCTCTACAATGGCTATTGTGCAGCTTCCATAATTGCTTTTTTAACAAGCTGCAGAGAGAAACCATTTTTTCATATCTATGCAATTTTGCCCTGCACTCAGAACAATAAAAATGCCAGCCTCTATTAAATGGGAAAAAGGCCAGTTCTACCAGTGCTGCATGTTTGTCTCAAGTGCCTCTGTCCATCACAGAGAATGCTGGTGACACACAGTAGATGGCAATCCTTTCTATTAATCATGACTGGCATTTTGAGATGGAGCCACAGACATGGGGCTGAAAAGAATACTTCATTGGGAAAAACAAGTTAAGATTAATGCTTCGCTGGCCATGAGGTCACCCTAAACCTTTCTTCCGCGTTTAAAAATTATGCGTGGCTGTTGAATCTGTCTAAAGTGATCCCAAACAACAATATATCAGATACGACAAAAGGCTGAATGTAATTTCCTCCCTGTTATTTGATCATTCGTATTTGGCTTATTGAATGGAACAGTATTCAATTTGTGATAAAGGATGCTATAAGGGACAGATTGTGGGTAAACACACTGATACACGCACAAAGCAGACAACAAAAGATTCTATGTAGGGCAGATGTGATTTATAATGGCTTCAAGTTAAGTTCAATTAGAACATTGTCTGTCCATGAAGTAAAAACCCAACCAGCCTCTCCACCGGCCCGCTCACTCAGGTGCTATAAACAGCAGGTGGCAGCATTGTCACAGCTTTACTCTACCTGATACTCACTGTACTAAACTGTCTTCACCATGAATCAGAGTCTGACATACTTCACACAGAGGGGCTCCAGCCAAAGTCCACACCGCAGCACTGTTGGTGTCAAATCTCCCATGAATTCCACTTTCAGAAATATGGCGAGAAAACAGGACATTTCAGGTATTAACCTGCCCTCGAGTTGAATGAATGACAGTACTGTAGTGTGTTGAATAAAATCTTAGTCTCACACACACATGAATAATTTATTTATATAAACATCAGATCCAGAGGTACAGTATCACAAAGTCTTTAACAATTTAGATGCTGATATTCAACCTTCCCTGTGTGTCCTACTTGCATGACCGTCGAGTAAACATCAGCTTCAGATAATATTTTCTATTTCTATTTTGTAGGAAGTAAAAGCAGAATTTCATATTCAGGGCTGAATAGAAATGTGAACAAGTTAACTTGCACACGCACACACACTCTCACTTACTCACACACCCACACAGTCTAGTTATGCTATCTCTTCCCCCAGCCCTGCCTCTCTTATTCCTTCCATTAAAGCCAAGTGGAGCAAAGGACAAAAAAGAAATTAAAAAAAAAAAGGGTGAATTTGAAAAATTCATGAGACACGTGTAAAGAAAAAAGGGCTCAGAGATGACCAACAGCTACCATTCAAAGACCTTTTGCATGTAAAATGTGTGTTGGCAAGCACAGTGCAAGTGTGTTTGTGAGCGATGCTTGACGGTGTGCCAAGGTGTAAAGGATGGCATCCCATGGAGAAGCTAACTGTCTGTCCACACATAGGGTTATTACTCTGAAAGTCCATCGCCGCTCTGTGCCATCTCTCACCATCTCCCCCTCTCTTCTTCAGGTCTTTCCCAGAAAAAGCTCAAGCATGCCAGGCAAACCGACCCAGCCAGGCATTGATTTCTGGCTCAATGTTCACATTTTACTGTGCCCTGTGACATCCACTAATCTCACTAATACCAATCTGATATCAAATAATAGACACTGTGGGGCTGCTTGCCAACTCAGGTGTGCTTTAAAGAGGCCACACTCCAACCTGGACCTTTATGCCAGCATTCAACTCCATGTCTCACCCCTCCCTCTCTGTCTCTTTTTCTTTCTATGGCTCACAGCATCTGCATGCTGTGCTTCTGTTTCATGTGGATTACATCACAGCACCACACACATAGCTCATCTCTCACACACACACACACACACACACACACACACACACACACACACACACACACACACACACACACACACACACACACACACACACACACACACACACACACACACATACACTCACACACACACACACACACAGACACACACACACAGACACACACACACACACACACACACACACACACACACACACACACACACACACACACACACACACACACACACACACACACACACACACACACACAGAGCGTTAATCTATGACCCTGGTTTACAAATACACTTCGGGGTTATTTGTAGTTGATTGTGATTTTTCTTCCTCTTTTGAAGAAGAGTGGATATGCTGTTTTTCAAATCTGAAATACTCCCCTGTTCACCAGCTACATTTGTTTTCAAATTTTAACTTTGATTTTACAGCAATTTAACATTGACAGGAATGTTTTGTGAATGAGGAACATTTATTAGACATGAATGAGACACTAAGTGCATAGAAAAGATGACAAGAAAAAATGATAAAACTAAAAAAAACAACAAAAAAAACAGTGAAATGACATTTAAAAAAATAGAATTAGATAAAATAAATTTAACACAGTCACACAAAGTATGATGTGAATGTGTTTTGATGTTGTCTGATGTTCGAGAGAAGACAGAGAGGTTGCTGTGTTGCTTGATTGCTTAGTTGTACCACAGGTTATGTGCTCTTTTATCCAGTAGGGTGTTTGTGTTAATTTTGTGCTTTTCACTAGCAATTGTTGCGTGTGGGACAGAGTAGCCCTATAATTACCTCCAGTCCACTGTAACCAGTGTATTTATTGTGGAACAACAGTAGAGAAAGGCTTAATGCTCTCTCTTTATCAGTGCTGTGGCTAAAAGCCCCTCATGCCTGACCCATGGACTGGGGAGAGTGAATCCCCTGAGGAGTTTGATGGATGTGATGGATCACACTGAGGCACATTGACAGACACACTCCACCAACTCCACTGCAGTGTAATTTATTCTAAAAAGTGCTCCACATATTGACTATCACAAATAGATGACCTGCTTTGCTGGCTCTTTAGACACGATGGTGAAATATGGCGTGTTTTTGTTGAAACGGGATCTTACACAGCTTTACAGATGTGGTATCAGACTCTCGAGCGTCTTATAATGTCCGCCTCACGTACAGTAGCTGACAGTGTGGTTTTGCAGCTCGCGTTTCCTCTAGACTTTGCTATCTTGACATCTGAGTGTTGTCTATGATTAATCCGTCCTATGTGCTATATCGAACCAGTCCTAACCTTTACAGTGCAGGCAGTACAAAATCATTTCATTCTCCTCCTGTGAGAGAGGTTGTCTCAAGGACTGAGTGTTCCCATGCTAGAAAGCTGTGCCAAGGCCTTTTGTGAATGGATTAGTTACTATTAAGCTGCCGGGCCTGATAAATTAGGATTTATAAAGATTATTACAAAATACTTATGCCCTCCTAATGCTGGTGATTGAATTTGTGAATCATATTGAATTACTGCTTCGGATTATGGAAAGGTATGTTGAATAGGCGGGAAGAAATGACTTATTGTGCTTTGTTTAACAACACAGTATGTATTGACGTCCTTGAAGTGACTGCGCTATCTAGTCCAGCCTCTCTCAATCAGCGAGAGGAGCCGTTTCCCTAAAGAAAACAACCGTGACTGCTATCTTCAAAAATTCCCTGCAACCTTAAGGCTTGAAGACAAATGGATGGTGTACGATTTTAATTGCCTACTAACACCCTCCAGTGTAAGAATCTAATTATCTTTGGTCCATCGTATCGGAGAAGCCTATAATTGTTTCAATATTACACATCCAAAGGGGCTGAAACTGCAGAATAGCCAGATAATGGCTTCTTAAACAAGTTTGCCTCTAAGAAAACATTCTTTTAAAAAAGACCAAGCTTCATCTTGTATTCATTTCCCCAAAGAGGAACTTGGCACCAGAGAGCAAGAGATTACTGACCAAGAACACACTCCATTACTTCATACACCCAAAACAAATATTTCTGTACACACATATCAATATACAATGTTCCCTCTGCCAGTAACGGTGTTCGACATGTTGTAAACAAGCAATCCTCATTAATAACATTAGAACACACACACACACACACACACACACACACACACACACACACACACACACACACACGCACTAATGAAGGCATACCTCTGTTGTTATCTTCACTTTCCTCCTTGGTTGTGGATTTCGTAGATGGAGGTGTGTTATCTATAAACAGACAAAAAAAAAATGGTCATTTACACCACTTAGGATGCAAAGGGCGTTCCGTGTTGTCAGTTTGAACTGTTAGCTGGGAAATGGTGTGAGTGAAGAGGGCTTTTGGCATGCCAAACCCATGGTAGCAGTTCTTATTCTAACTTGGCCGTTCTGTCTCAACTGACCACACTACAAAAGCCTGTGGGAGAACTCCATGGCTCTTGCGTTGTTTGGTTTTATACCTGCCTGAGAAAAAAAAATGACTCCTGTGAGAGAAAGGGGAAGAATGCGAGGCTTTGAGACCAACTCCAGAGCTCAGTCTGGGACAAAAGCACTATTCCATGTGAGAATGGTAGGCGTTTGAACCTTTGAATAGGCTCCAGGCTGTACTGATTCAAACTCTGGCTGATGGAGCAGAATAAAAGGCCAGTTCTTGGCACTGGCGCAGAGGCCCATCAAACAAGGCCAAACTGGACCAGGGCAGGGCTGGCATGATGACACAACAGAGCTAGGAATTATCAGGGTTATTTCGGTTGGCTTGATACGGTCTGGTGCTATGTTATTATACTGTATGCAGTGTAAAATAGCTGGTGAGGAACATGACAGAAAACAACATAGTCGCTCAGGCGCTAACAATAGGGCAAACACACAAATGCTGTTCCTCCTAGCCAAGCCTTTATGATTTAGCCATTACGTGCACATTGTTTCACTCTGGAATATCACATTTTACTGTGCACTTATAAAACAGCCCTTTTATGTTCACCTAAAATAGAATCTCATTGGAAACACAGATGCGTGTAATTGGCAAATCATGGGGGTGACTTTGGGAGGAAAAACATTTTGATAGTACCCTGCGTTCTACATCTATGGTAATCTGAACACTTCCTTCGACAGACAGTAAAACTAACATTGTTCTCTGCTTAGTTGGTTGCACGTGTACTGTGACGTCTTCGAGGGACGAAGCAGTTAGACCCTGGAAAGCCACTGGTCTGAATCCCTTTGTACTCGGAAAGAAAACTTGCCATCAAGTGCTTTCCAAGACCTACTGTACCTTAGAGAAAACTGCTAGAGGCAGTACATTTTATCAAACATTTCATAAAAATGACATTTTTTGTTGACCGAGGAGAAATAAAGCAACTGCTGCCTCTCTTTTGGATCTATTGTTCCTGCTATTCAAACAATACACACACTTCCATGAGGTTTTCTGTCCGTGTTATTGCTTATTCAGGACATCAGTGCACAGACAAATGTCAATAGTTTATCCCGATAAGCAGTATCTGGGAGTTTCAGGCCGTGTGCCAAGATGGAGCGGTGATAAAAGCATTATGCGGTGACAGTTGTGTTTGTGTCATCGTCTGGCGCATGCTGCGCAGGGACGTTGCTCTGCTGTTTCTTTGTCACTCACTTTAGGTGGCTGAAGGCATTGTGCCCGTAAGCCAGATGGAGAGAATGGTGTTGGGAATTAGCTGTGGATATAATCTCTTGTAATGTAATGTACTCACATGAAGTATTTTTAACTGTGATGTGTCAGACCCGGGATTCAACTTGTCACCGAATGACTAAACATTCAGTTTCATCGGCTGCATAAAACCTAGCAAATCACTGTCACGAGCTGAAGCTACGCCACTCACTCAGCCTCTGTGAGCTTTAATGGAGGTGTTAAGGTGAAAAGGCAACCATGAAATATTCTGTCACTCACCTCCCTTCAGCTGGTCCTCTGTAACCTCCATGTCATTGTCTGGCAGAGGGGGGAAAAGACAGCGTGTCAAACCATGCTATTTTATAATGTATGATACAATGAGTCATCACAACATGTCTCCTTGATTAAAATGTTAGAGCACAGTATTCCTTGCTGCTGTGTACTCTGTCTGCTTGAACCAGTCAACAGTGAAGGCAGAACCTACAGTGTTTCCTCAGAATGTGATTGAAATATGAGTTTTATTTTAGGAGAAGAAAAAAACCCCAGTCCATTCACATGTCCAAAAGCCGGCTGTTGAAACTTTTTCACCTCCTCCCTCCTCATCACACCAGCTGCCATGCTCCAAAATCATACCAACAACCTTCACAGCCTCCCTCAATTCCCCCAGCAGACGGCCTTGGATCTAGAGAGTTATTATGCCAAATGACTGTGTATGTGGGAGTGTGTGTTTCATGGGACATTCTGTTTCAATTAAATCTATACTGGTATGCTCGGCATAAATGACACAAAACCTCCCATTTCCTCAAATTACAAGGACTGAAGGCTGGGGTGGACCAAAAAAAAAAAAAAAAAAAACCTTTGATTTTCTCTCCTTTTCTCTATACGTCTATTGTAAGAGTGAACTAGAGGTGTTTCTGGGTGTATGAGTTGAGTTGCACAGTGTGAGATGAGAAGGAGGCTTTGGATGCTGCTTCAGGAAGAACTGCAGAGTGAAAGATGGGGAGGGAGAAACTGTGGGTGCCTGCTCGCAGCTCCTGAATCCCATCACACAAACACACTGATACGCTCAGACCTCGCACAGCTCAGCATGCCTTAAAATGCTTTGAGTCATGCCACTATATGTACAGTACGTGTGTGCTTTAATGCGCATAGTTCATACTGTATGAATGGAATACTCTGTATGTGTGTGGGCACATGTATGATATATATGTGTATATGGCTGTGCATGAGTCTGAGCAATGATTGCACTGTGGTTAACAAGCAAAAGCAAGTGTTAGCTTGATGAAAAGCTGTTGTCATCTGTTCTGTAGAATTGTAACCATCAGAGCTCCCTGTGGATCCAGCGACAGGCTTTTCTTTTGTATAACACTGAATAAAAGGGTACAGTACATTAATCTAACCCTGCTTGGGGAAACAAAGGAAAGGCCCACTGATACTGTATAACAATGGCACAAGAATGGAAACATGGGTGGAAACATGGGGTGTCTAAGCTACTGCCATGTCCTATAACATTTATACCACTGCACAAGAGTGCATTCCAATGTATGTGATGTGGTCAATACTAACAATATATGACACCTTTCTTTCTTTCCTTCTTTCTTCCTCGGGGTAAAGACAACACCAGGGTTAAATTCACACAAAAGATTCTCTCATGACTTATTATACAAAACAGATAAGAAACTATCAGCTATCATAGTTTGACATACTGGGAATTCTCATTTGCTGTCTGTCTGAGGGGTAAATGAGAGGATCGATACCACTCTCATATTTATGCGTGAAATAATAAACTATAGCCAGGATATGTGTGTGTAGCTTAGCATAAAGACTGGTATCAGTGTCCAAAGGTAAAAAACAGCTACCAGCACTGATTTAAACACCATTAATTAACAGGCTATATGACCCAGAGTCTTTCCACCTGACTAATAAAATTGTCCAGCTCACAAACCCATGTAAAACCATAACTTGAGTTTAAGGTTTTGTATGAAATAAACATATGATATAATGTGTTTATTAGTGAGCTTTAGAGATACCGGTAAAACTTAAAGTACTGATGTTTCTTGACAAGAAAGTGAAACCCTAACCCTTTTGGGCACATTTTTCACTTACATGTTGGAATAGCTTGCTAGTATGTGAGGGGTGGAGTGGACATTGTTAGATTTGAAGTTTTGAACTGAATTGCATTACAGCCTTAAGTCCTAAACCTTTAACTTATCAAAAAGGACCTATGCCTGGCCAGTGCTGTACATGTTGATAAGCAGGTAGTCAAGATATGTATTTGCACATTTTCTACACATCTGTGATTTATGCACAAACGTGAACATCTTTACATGTGACCAGCTAAAGCTGATCCGCATGTCTGCTGAAGCTGACAGAGAGACTCTGAGCCAGTTTGCTTTCTGGCAATCACAACACTAACACACCATGGTCTCCTCATTTCCCTGCCCCAAGGGATAACCAACACAGACTTCATTTTCACCCCTCACAGGGTTCCTGTAGCCATTCATATCCTCTGTCAACAAATTACATGTGTGTGTGATAGAAGCTTGTGCATACCACAGCTTTACATCTTCTAGAGCAGTGGGGGGGTTGAGAGGATGCTTCTATACTAGACATTTGGTGGTAGGTATGTGGGTTGGGGGGTTGGGAGTATGGAGTGTATTAAGCGGCATGTAAATAAATGTCAATTGGAAAGTCAGTGAAACAGTTGGAGAGAATGGAGCAGCCCCTGTAGATCTGCGGGCTGTGTTAATATTGTCAGCACTGTGGCTGATTGAGGAGAAGAAGAGATGGAGCCCAGCTTGTGGGCAGCCACCCGGATCATATTAGTGGAGGAGTGTACCCAGAATCAATTTCAACATGCTTTTACTCTCTACAACCACAGCTGCCTGACTGCTCCCATGCTTGCAAATAATATGTGCCAAGGCAAGCATGTGGTCAATCATGATCTATGAACCAATCTGAATACTTAATAGAATCATGTCATATAATTAATTGCATTGATTGAGCTCTATATGTTAATCAATTAATGGTTTCACTTACTTTATATTTCTAAAAGTACAACCATGGTAACTTTGTGAAATTTTCTGGTTACTGTTTCTGTGGGGGCGTATTCCTTCAAAGATGCAAACACTGATGGTTCTCTCAACCAGATAGCAAGACTGTCATAGCACCTTTGAGATATGTACAGTTTATGGCTTTTCAAAGTAATGAATAGGTCATTATATCACTGGTTATGAGCTCAGTTGGCGAGGTGAATTATGAATGATGAATGGTACGACAGAGGCAAAACTCTTAACGTATAGCTGCTGTATGTTTTAGCTTGTTTGTCTATTTGCACGTGTGTTTGAGTGGCCTCCTTTACAAAATATATGACTCCAAACAACTGAAGTGCTCCTCGAGCTGGCGCTACATAAAAATACCTTTGTGAGAACTCTGTCACCACTCATTAAACAGCTTCTCCTACGGGGCCTAATGTATAAAGCTTTGCACAGAATTAATCCTGAAACGTAGTGCTAGCACAATGCTGGAAAGCAGTGTAAAGAAAAAAAAAAAAATTTAGATGTACGAAACTGTGCGCATGCAGGATTCTACACCCCAATCAATGTGAAATTGAGCTCACATTCACGAGCACCACACTCCGCTCTCTGCCCTAAATGTAATATGCTAATTAATATAAATACTCATGGGCCACCCCTCCTTTCAGAATTAGGAAAAATGGCAAAACCAAGTGGCAAATCAGCCAAACAAAGCAGTTTCAGTGAGTGTGAGGTGGAGGTGAATAAAACTATTTTATTTAGCACTCTTTTGTCTGGTATTTTGAGTGGGATAGGCAGATGCTTCTTTCTCTTCTTTCTCTTGATTGAAATGACTAATATAGGTTTCAGTAGTATTTGCTTTATTTCCCATAGCATACACTATACCATACACTATGGTATACACATGTCTCTCGCTGAAACCACTGAGGAGTAACGACGCACTAAAGACTGCATGATATTTGGGGGCGTATATAATCCTGCTTCAGAGGAGTTGATTTTGAATTAATTTAACTTATAAATGAATTGCACCCATCATGCACCCTGCCGGCTTGTGGCCTGTTCCTAACCATGTTGTTGGTTTGGATAATTTAATTGTGGCTTGACCCACGCCACCTGGCCACAATATTAGTCAGTCACATTTGTGCATCACATATTATTTGCACGTTGATGGAATGAAAATGCTTTCTATTAACATGGACAAATTTGTCCCTGTGATGGTGCCTTTGTAGCAGTGTGTGTGTAGCTGATAGCTCCGATTACATGAGGGAAACCGGCTCTGGCTGCAAATCATACTTAAATGTTAGGCTGGTCAACCACATTACATGGGAACTTTATATACATGGCTGACACATGGATGATCCCTTCCCATACAGCTGGCATGGTGTGGATTTCCCCCTGAAACCCAGAGTGGTCAGCATGACTCCTCACCATGTCATTCTCCAAAGCTGGACCCAACTCAGCAGACTGTTCCAGGAGGACGGCTCTAAGAAATCTCAAACAGCTGATAAGCCGGTCATCATTATGGTCCAAAAAAATGTGCTTGGTTTCTAAACACCCATTCGCTTCTAATTCTGCCATTCACTATGTCGTCTAATAAGGTCAAAGCTGTCATTGTTATTAGCGTGTGTATTGCATCCTTTTGTGCATGCTTTTTATGTGCACTTATTTACAGTAATTGCATACCTGCGGATGTGTTATTGTTTGCAATACGGCCTGTTTGTCAGTGAGTGTGAAAGATGACGTATGCAACATTTCTACATGAAGCCCCTGCAGAGTCTGCAAATCTGCAGTCACTTGCTCTAATGTTTCGTTGTGATGTCAGTATTTTAATATTAAATACTCCATGCAACTTCCTGTTTTATATGTAGGTGTTATATGGTTGATGTGCCTGTATGCAGGTATTAGAGTATTCTGGTTGCACGGGCTATTTTTCAGTTTCCTCCATCTGCAGGGATGTAACCATGCTTTGGTTCTCTCATAGTGACAGCTTGTGGGAATGCACATTGTGATAGAGCAATTTCCTGTATGCAAATGTCCTGTTTACATGTTCCTTCTCCAGTCATTGTCACTTGACATATTGCTTGAATATGAGGGTAGCAGCTATACAATGAAAAATGAGAATAGTAAGACTTCAATAAAGAATCTATTGTGCCTATTCTCAGCTCTAAATATGTTTGAAACTGATCTCACAGGGAAGATTACGAGTTTAACATGACCAGACACACACACTCACACATTACAGAAAAATCAAGGTCACAATTCACAACAGCTCCATAGCAGCCTACTGATAGAGTAGGTGATGGAGAAGCTCCTCCTTGATATAATGATGAAGAATGATAGAAAGTGGAGGGATGAGGTAATGGGTGGCATGGGAACAAGTGAGAATGAGTGAGGAATGGGGGGGCGGGGGGGGGCGTGACAGAGGGTTATTGAAAGCGAGAGGATGTTGCAGGAGATAGAATGGGTTGAGGCCTCTGTGTGATGCTTTCAGTGTTGCCACAAGATCTACCTGACTGTCGGTATCTAGCAGTGAGGATGATGAGATGTTCTGAACGCGCTGGAGCACACCTGCAGAGCTAATTCACAGCTTCTGATTTACTCTTACCATTCTGTGCAGGCTAAATGCAAGTCTTTTCACACCACAAGGTTATGCATTCCCTTAATGGTGCAATCATACAAATCAGCATTTCTTCCTTTAAAGCACATGTATCAACTACTGTTAAACTCATCTACATGATGTAGCCCGGCTGAGTAAAACGTATGAATTCACTCGCCTAACTTGCCTGAGAATCTAGTCTACAATCACATCACCAGTAATTATGCTATCTTTAGATACTTCCTTGTGGAACAGCATAAAATAGTGTTTTTTTTCATACGGTATGGTAAAAGCTTTGAACATGCACAGGAGTTGAAAGACTGGAGCTGGTGTAGGTGGGCGTTGTGTAAAAAAAATGTGTCTGCCGCACTCCAAACAACGACCCTGAGTCGCAATATCACACTTATTTAGGCACTTGGTCTATAATGGGATTAATATCGTCTCCAGCCAACTCATACACACAGAACAGTGATAAAGGTGGCCCTGACTCCTGAAGTCAAAGGGCATGTGACAGGCGAGACACTGTGATGAGGAAAAGCACTTTGGCTAGCATCTCCGTGTGTGCTGTGGTAGCCTTCTGGAACGACCCCATATTTAATCAAATACTGACCTCAGGCATCCTCATTAGCAACTCATTGCATGTTGGTAAACAATAGTTTTTAAGGACTTATCTTCTAATAATGCAACTCAAAAGTTTTCTGCTTTCCCTTTGTGACACACGCAGAGCCTGTTGTTTTGTTTCGTCCCCGTTCCCAGCCACGGAGAGATGTAGGGCATTTATCCACTGACAGCACTTGTAAATGGCGAGAGTGATAACTGGAGAACAACAGCTCCAGATTCTCATCTCAGAGCACTAATATGATGAGACGGGTGCTGGGTGCATGGGGGCAGGCAATATAATTAAGGTCTCTCCCTAGAATGTAATCTTTCAGGGAAGAGCCTGGGCGGGGAGCGGGACAGATGACAGGAGTGCAGGGGGAACAAAACATTCTCCATCTGGGAGCAGCGAGATGAAGGCCTGAGAGCTGGTATTCCATTGGGGAGTGGGGAGGGAAAAGTGAGGTAAATGGGAGGTAATGCTAGGATGGTGAAACCAGCCAGCCTCTTTCAGCTCCCCGGCTATTCAACTCAATCCTCCGTGGAGCCCCCATCAGAGCTGGTGACTGCTCCTGGCCCCCGAAAAAAGATGATGACATGAAAGGGGGGAGGGAATTGAGAGAGAAAGCGACAGACAGAAAGGAGAGTGGGAGTTGAAGATAATGGATGTTTGTTTATTTCGCATACAGAATTGAAGAGCAGTAACCAAGGATGATCAGTGGTTGCTATGCATCCATGAATTTTTTAGTTCTTGCAGAAGACATTCGCTGCAGAGGACCATTATTACAGTCAATCAAATTTGACATTTAAGTCTCATCAGAATATCAAAAATTATGTAAAAGATCAGCTTGCTAGTTCACTGACAAGAAGTCTAACTATTCCAATCCTATTAAAGCAAATCCGTCGAGAACCTGAAACTTGTTATACCAACTGTCAGCGTAAATTCTCACTGTTAATCTCCCAAATCGTTGCGCAGGTGCATTGATTTTGTTTACACTTGTAGGTGTAACCCGGGCCCGACAGGTCCTTATACTACTGCTTCAAGGAACAACATATCTCTTGCTGCAGATGTTTCCCGGGATACACAAGGAGGCAAAGCTGCCTCGCTGCCTCTATACAGATGGTCAATTAAGTAGGTGGTGACATCACATAATACACAAGATCTTTGGAAGGAGGCCTCAGAGAAACACAGCATATTAATCATTCATTAATCCATTAGCTAGTTCAACTCAAAACAGCAAAGGGTAACGGAGAAAGTGTAATGATACAGCATTAGTGTTATGCAGCAGAGTCATCTGGAAGTAAACACACATACCTTGAAAAATGACAGACATTTTCTTCTTGTAGATGGCAAAGTCAGTCTCCAGGAAGACGCAGAAAATGACCCGAGTAATCTGCAAAGTAAAAGAAAAAAAAAGAAAGATGGAAAAGCAATTATTGTACAAGCTCATTGCAAAAAGGTCTCTCTGGTGAACTACACGACAGAAAACTTACAGGACATGTTTTGATGTGACAGTAGCAATCTGCATCAGCAGGACACAGTCATAGCCACTCAGAAATCTAAAAATGTAATTTGTTACCCTCCCAGTCAGGACCACCCAAATGATACCCTCTGAGACAGCTTTTAGAGAATATTACGGCACGTTACATCAGAATAAGCATTATTGAATGGCTGCATTGGTTAGAGCAGAGCAATACGCCTCAGTATCACACAAAGTGCAACGACATGAAATTGCAACATTAATGATGAGCAATGGAAAATACTTTTGCCCAAATTGAAAATTACAAGAGAAAATGGCAAAGGAATGATTTTACCCTAGCACTAAGGATAATAAAGTCAGAATTAGATATTGAAAGAAAAACAACACAGAATAAGTAGATTTGATATTGAAACCTCAAACAACTATCATAATGACAATTTATGAAATTGAAAACTTTCAATACAAAACAAGAAATTGACATATTTTCTGTTTCAGTGGCATAACAAACAACAGCTATGATGGAATTAATATATCTTTGTGCTTTTGGAATCAAATAGCTGTAAAAAAAGAAAAAAAAAGAAGATTTGATTCAAGTTCACAAAATACAAACAATACAGAAACTACCGCTGGGCAATTATCATTTTATGTCCTTAGATTACATCTCGTCTTCATAGCTGTGAAGGAGTGTGACAGTAACTGATGTCAGTGACAACTCTGGAAACAAACATTAAACAATATATATATGTTATTATATATATTATATATATAAACTGATGTATTGTAAACTGCACAGCTGCTAAATCAAATTAGGAGTCTGCCTGCAACAACTGTGAAGAAGGTCTTTCTGTCTGATGAACACAAACAACAGTAAATAAAACTCTGAGTGAACTGAGACTTAACAAGGACTTTATAATGACAAATTATTAAATATGAATTAACTTCCAGCATATTTGAATTATTCGACTTCTATTCTTTGGCTCAGTTGATGTCTGACAACCATTGTGTTTTTCACCCTCTGGGAAAATATATCCCTTACATACTAAACCGAATCCTGCACAAGAGGATGATAAAGCTGGACAGCATCATGGTCTCTAGTGCTTTTAGTAATATAGACATATTCCAAACATTTAAATGATGCGTAAACATGCCACTGATTTGATCAAAACCAAACAGTGACCAAGCAAATCATATAGATAACAAAACTGTTGTTTGTTCATACTGTACATTAGCAATATGCACTTTCCATACTGTAATAATGTGTTGAACTCTGAGCTGTTGAAAGACTGCAGAGAAGGAGGTCACCTCTTTCACTTTCACTCTTCTCCAGTGGAGTCTTAGATGTGCAGACATCAGTCACAGTCACAAAGATGCATTACACACCACGGCAGCAGATAATCGCTTGACTGAATAATGGCAATTTTACCCAACAGCCATAATGGCAGCTATCTGCCCACCATCGTACTACACGCAAGATAGTGATGTTATGGGGGAATAAAGACAGCTCACCAGCTTTAGCCCCATTACTGACCCTGCCCAACACAAGGATCCGATTCAAAGAGGCACCCTTCTGGTGCTCATACAGACATATATCTATTAATAGTTTATGATCCATGCTTTGGAGTAAATGTTAGGAGCTGCATCCAGGACGGTAACATTTCATTGAGCTAGATGTCTGGGGGGGCTTTGTTCATAAAATGTAGACTGACTCTCTCAACCCCTCAACTCCGACAGTAAATGAAAGAAAGCTTTAAGTCTCCTTTTAAGTCATGGGCTCACTGACAAACAGATTGTGTGAAAAGTGATAATGCACCAAGATAGTGCATACCACTGGGTGCTGGAAGGCCACAGGACATCAGCTCCCCAGGAATTTCCATTACTCTTTTATGGAGCTCCATTCTGAAACTGACTGCCCACTGTGAAACAGGATGAATCATGAATTCATGCCTTCCACTGAAACACACAGCGTTCACACACACATACACAGATACCACTGATGATGATTACATTTCTAAGCTGTGTATTGATGTGATAAAGCAAAGGAGAAACATTTCTCTGATTTATCTGACAACTTGTGCTAAAACGCAACCAAACAGAAAATCTTAGTATCCAAGTCATGTAGACTCTTCTCTCTGGCTCCCTCTTCCTCTGTCAATCTCTTTGTCTAGTTTCTTTTACAGCACTTCCACATTCTGCAGAAGGCTTGGGCAACTTCTTTTATTCCACAGATCAGAAAGACATCGTATGGTCTTTGACAGATATCAGCCAGACCAGGATGCCAAATGAAACCAGTGCCAGCGTAGAACATTGACATTCTGTCTGTATCCAAACAAACACTGTTGGCCAAGGCTTCATACCATTGTAAAATAAATCAAATACAACAGAGAAGGTGATCTGTGACTTTTCTTTGGAAAAGTAAATTCCACTAGTCTGTACTTAAAATACCTTGTTCTTTCGATGTCAACGAGAGACAACTTATCTCCTGTATGCATATGCACACATATAGAAAGTCATAGTTGTAAAGCATTTTACTGAACACTAGTTCATTTTCAACTAAAACATTATCTGTCACACAAGCTTTATATTGATGTATTTTTGCATGATTACAAACAGAGAGAAAAGATGATACACAAAATGGCATTATGCTGTATGAATGTAATTATATTTGAATATGGAAGATATACAGTAGACTAGTAACACATGAAAAAACGAACAAAACAGAACATACTCTTCTGGCCAATTAGGCTGAGAGGGAGCATGATTTAAATGAGCACTGCGGAGTAGAAGATGTTACTAAATACTTTATTTTAGATTTTAGATTTTGGAGAGGAGGCCTAATATTTTGGTCTGAGGCTGTGAGATATGTGTGTGTGTGTGTGTGTGTGTGTGTGTGTTTAGTGTGCACCCCGCAGCCGCCAAGGTTGAAAAAGTTAATGGAAGACTAATTAGAAAGCTGGGATCACTGCATGCTAGCCTGCCTAGTCATTACTCATCCCTGATTGGAGGGCCTTTGCCAAAGGGTGAGGACAATATGATTGGGTCCTCTGGTTGCATATGGGAAGGATGGCCGTCTTGACAGAAACGTGTTCTGCACGATAAGATGTGAGACTCTGTAGCTGGCTTGACCTGTCGCTCTTTGATCTGTATTTGGTGGAGACCCTCCCAACTTGGGGAAAAGCTAAGAGTTCAGTGGACTCAAAAGTTTTTGACAGTGAACAGTGTGTTTCCTCAAAAAAAGACCTTTAAAATGTATAAACTGCATTATTCAGACATTGTACATCAGCTTATTAATATGATAGTCAGGGGAGAATATGCACTCCTTTAATTAAATACAAATCAAAATGATATTTTAAAATATTTCCAATTAATTATTTCATCCATGAAGACCTGAGTTTCAGCAGTGTGATGAGGGTATATTACACTATAAAGACATTCATTTATGTTGCAGACATTATTTGTCAACACTAATGCTGCACTGTGAAATATTTAATGATGCAGGTTAAATATCTCATTTCAATTATTTCATTTAAATCCTCTGCAGAACACTTTGCTCATCTAGCCTAATCAATTCAAAACCAATGCTTCTTAGTTGTAATTAAGTTCTGAATATATGATAAAATGAGACTAATTAAAATGATAATGCCAGGGGTTCAACCTATGCCTTTGTAACTCATTTGCAAGAGACATGACATGGAGACAAACAAGATGTGGGAGTGGCCAGCTCTGTCAGTCTGGGGTAGATGCAAGTGCCACAGTGTTAATGAGCAGCATGCCGCGATATGAAAGCATCCTTTACTCACATTTCTTGTTTCACAAAGTACTTCATGTGATTTTTAATTTGTGTGTATCTGTGGCTCATCATTCTAGTGCAGGGCTCACCAGGTGCCCCAGACTCCTACTGGCTGGCTAACAGATGAGCTGTCATAGCTGGCCACCCATGCCCATAATTACATTGGGGGCACTGCCAGCAGAATCTGACGTGCAGGCACAACACACGCACTTTTTATACTTGCATTTCCTTCTTGATTCTGTCACAAACAATAATAGGGACAGGTTGCCCTAGCAAGTCTGCTCCAGCTGGAGCCCGAACCCAAGGGAGATCTGTGTATATGTGTCCTGTGCTGCCTCGTTAAAGAGCCACCGGCTGATGCAGGATCCTGAATGGTTGCATCCAGATGGACGACAGCGACAGGAGACGGATATACAATATTAACACTGGCTGAAATGATTCATTCATTCGCTTTATTTGCTCATATTCAATGTCATAGTGAGTAAACACCAGTATGCACTGGATGGAAGGAAGCCTATGCAGGTCACCAATCCATCACAGTGGCTGGCCATAATGAATTGTATACAGTATATCATACACTCACATGTACACAAAGTAAAAACATATTGTGTTTGTTTTGTTTAGGATTTATTCACCTCTGATATATGATATATGACATATGAGTGCTGTGTGTGATCATACACTGATAGTAGATGTCATTGTTCGAGACAGATTGAATAATTCCAGCAAATATTCCAGAGCCAGAAATATCTCCCCATAAAACACAGGCTTCTAGCTGCACCATCAAAGCCATAATCAGCGAGCGCCTGTCTCCTTTGTTGTCAGCGGCGCTGGACTGGATAGAGGGTTCACTTTGAGGCAGGTGGACCATATCCAGGCCTTATTACTGATGTAATTACACACACCTGCGTCCCCCTCACCACGAGTACACAGAGCCTGCAGCTTGGAAAAGCAGCAAAAACCTCATCTTAGGTCGGACATGTATCTAGAGTCAGAGCTGTGTACACACTCAAACACATAAACATATCCTTGATCCTTCGTCACCGGGACAGCACAGCTGCGAAGTCCACATTCTGCTGCTTAAAACGTGCTCATCACTGTGACATCCCTTGTGTCTTCTGTCTTTAGCAGAGGTAGAGATTATGTCGGCGGCGGGGCTGACAGCAACAGCCAGACACTGGTGCCGGCTACTCGGGTGAAGCTGTGAGCGGCTCCTCCATTTGACTTTGATTGACCCTGTCTGCGGAGAGAGCTGCAGCTCCACCTGCAGCAAGCTGGTGAATTATCATTTCAAAGAAGTGCCCAGAAAAGGTTATGCCTTTGAACAAAACACCTCCATCCATACATCAAAGGAGAAGCCTGACACTAGTCTTTGAGAAGGCATGGTAACAACCAAAGCCTGGAAGAAAGTGCTGAGCTCAAATTCTTACTTTCAAAAGCTGGTCAAAATTAGACGCCCACTATAGCATATCATGATAAGAGCAATAAAATAGTCAATGGAGTCTGATTAATATTGCAAAACAGACAACAGATTTTAGTAAATGGTTATGTACACTATTATGTATGAATGCTCAGCACAGTGTGACTAAATAGAAGTGATAACATTCTGGTAAGCTGCCTGGTTATTTCATCAGTGTAAAACATCACCGTGCTGCTTCTGAGGCTGTATGCAGTGCAGAATATAAAACATTTTGACAGGAAAATGCTGTCTTGTGAGATTTTGAAAAATCCATAAGATAATATATCAGCAATTTGTATGTTAATTCAACAAATGCTGCGTATGCCTCACCTTTTTTACACATTAGAGCTGAACAAATAGTTCATACTGTATTATTCAGGCTTCATTGCTCCATGGTACTGTAGACAAAAATTGGAGTACAGCATCCTTGAGGCATCTTGCATTTTAGCTCACATTTTCAAAAATTGTTCTCTAAAACTGAAAAACACAGCATTTGACTTTCACAGGCTTTGAGCGGTTCCTGCCAGTTTCCGTTGCCAGCAGCAGAGGCACTGTGCTATCTGATTAAAAAAAAAAAAAAAAAAAAAAAAGAAAGACAGACACAATTTCAGCAGGAAAAACTCATAATTCATCCCCTGTATTTTGTATGGTTTTCATATTTTATCTTTCTGAAAGAGAAGGGCAGACTTTATGGACTTTAAATTCTTCCAATAAGTGCACCAAACACAGTGGCTGAAAAATATTCAAAGGTAGCTATTTTGTCACAGCGAACTCTGCCCCACCAGAGTAAAGTAAAATGTCAATAATCTCCCACAGGAACAGTAAGTGACATCACTTGACTGCAACTAAATGTTTAGTAGTACATAACCAATGACAGTAATGAAAATCCTTCCCTAACAACAAGAGGACTCGGAAGTCCCTTGGAGGTGTTCTCAGGGAAATGTCACTCCCACGTGTGCCTCCAGAGATTTTAGGTTCACAGTATTACAGCATCTTTACAGTGAATGACAAATGATGCAATAGACTCCACTGACAAATTTGTCAATTAATATGGATGGTCAAATAATTATAATGATTGAATACTTGTGTCAAGTCTATGGGGAATAGTGTGAGTGTGAAGGAGAAGGATTAGGCCATTTTCTGATCATAAAGATGAGAGGTAGTGCAGCTGTGGACGAGGTCAGAGGGGAATGATGAAGGAAGGACTACTATAAGGGCTGTATCTATGATCCATGGCTGCATTGGTAATGATCTGACCTCTGGACAGCCACTGGTCTATAACAACCTCTGCTGATGAGGCAGAGTATTTGTGCATGTGTGTATGTGTGGAGGGATAATGTGATAGCTTCTTTTAATATACAAGAGACGTCAGTTAGAAATACAGTATTTTCCTTCCTGCTCTTTCAGATAAACTCATGGATGCTTATCTTCTGTATCTGTGAGCATTTTAAACTGTGTTGAATGCTGAGCTTAATTAACTCATCTTAACTCATGTTTCTAGAATGACGAGGAAATCCTCTAAGAAGTCCAGAAATAGTAAACCTCGATTTGCAGAGAAATGTAGTAGTCTATTTCTTGCCTTTAAGAGATCTTGCTACTTGATCAAACAGTAGCTGAGCTATGTTATTGAGGCTTGTATCAACCTTTAAACTGCATGCAGAGACGTGAAAATGTCATCACCGAGTTTGTCTGCTTCTAGGTAAAGGTATCCTGTGGAGTTTTCAACAATCCTACTTTTGTGCGCATTCAACATTTCTCACTAAAATGTATTGTTTGTCTCCCTAAGGGGATAAACATGTTGAATGCATTTCCTACCTCATAAAACCTTTGTTTGGATGTTCTGAGATCTTGCAGTCCTTTTCTACTCATTTATTGGTTCATTTCTTGCTTTTATGGCCCACCAACTGTTAATATATTATGTCTTTCTGCATAGATCTTTTTTGTGTTTGTAAACAGTGATGATGTGTTTTCTGGATGGAGCCAAAGTGGTGGCAGAAACTGTTATTGGTGTCAGGTGTCATATTAAAACATTGGAATATGGATCAACCTGATTCCTTCTCCAAACATTTTAATGGTCTGCCAGCAGAAGACGGTTAAATAAGTGGATAAGTGAACAATGAGGCAACATAATCTGGACTCTCTGGATCCATGGATGGTAAATGGTAAATGGTAAATGGACTTGCACTTATATAGCACTTTTCTAGTCTTACTGACCACTGAAAGCGCTTTAAAATACTTGCCACATTCACCCAATCACTCACACATTCATACATCACAGTCATATGCTGATAGAACAGCCATCAGGGGCAATGTGGGGTTCAGTATCTTGCCCAAGAACACTTAACATGCGGCCTGGACGAGCCGGGGATCGAACCACCGACCTTCTAATTAGTGGACGACCCGCTGTATCTCCTGATGCCTCCCCTTAAGACATCCTCAGTCATTACGTTGTAACGCCAATGACAATGTGTGGTCACTAGGCTTAGCTAAGTTTGTGCTCAGTCATGGTATAATGTGAACGTTATATCACAGACATAATATTACTGTTTGCCCCATTCATTCATTAAATGCTTCCAGAAATACTGAGTGATGTAATAGCTAAACCGGCTATGAGCAATTTGGTTTGTTTAATAGCTACTTCTGTTTACATGTTGATGTTGCTAACATTGGTCAATGGTGTTTACCTTTATGAAATAGCCTACTGAGATTGCCAGCTTTGTGGTTGCAGCTGTTGTTAATTTAGCATTATTAACTACATCATTGATTTTGCTGTGGTGTGTGATAAACAGTGGAGATTTCATCAGTCCAGTCTGTCTGTTTCATAGTTTGCAACCATAAACACTGCGTTTAACTTCAAATAGCATCTTCGATGACGGTGTTCTAAAAACATGAAGGTCATCTATTTACATTCCTATCCTGACATCAAACCACACAAGACATTTTTTTTCCTATTTCTACAGATCTCGCCCTTTTCACTCTACTAGTTTCTGCTGTTTTTCTGTCACCACAATGTGCTCGGTACTGCAGTGATGTGACCGTGACATCTACTCCAAATTAGACTATTTGGCAGCAATGTTAGCATGTTACCACATCCTCAGGGTGTGTATGTGTGTCCTCTTGATCTTGTTGTTAATATGGGGACTCCCTCATCAAAACAGTTTCTCATGAACCAAACTAAGTTTAGAAACTGAAATCTGTTGCGTATGATAAAAATAAACTCTAATCAAACCAGGAATGTTGTATGCTAACACATTGCAATATTTTCTGCATGTTAAGATATAGCAGTCTTCCTCCTATGTGAGTTAATCTCCCCTGTTGAGCACCTTTAAAGCAACAACTGGCCTCTGACACCTTTGCTGCACTCCCAATTCCCATATTGACCGCCAATAGGCAGTATTACATGTCAAGTTGAAGGATTGCTGCTTCGTGTGGATGTGTCAGGCTCTGTGTCTGCTCATCCGCTCTCCAGGATCATGCCAGGGTTACCCTGCTTGGTTGTTAAATCCACTAATATTTTCATTTTTCCTTTTCCTATTTAGTCAAAAGCTGCTCAGTCTCTGGGAGCAGGCCAGCCAACTCAGCCCTATCTGAGGGTTGGTGGTGTGCAGCCAGTTATAGACATTCTCTAAGCTGAACCTGTTATGCGCAGCTCATGTTGATGAAGTCATTATACAATGTGTGTTATTTTTCAGATAGAAACAGTCTTCACACAACAGCTGCATGTTTGCCCTGCCTGGGCTTGACTGGTTCTCGGGGGGGTTTCCTGGGAGGAAATATGTGATGTGATCCAGCCAGGTCCTCTCCAATTTGAGTATTTCACAAAAGCTGCCAGATGAGAGGGAATCCAATCACAGCTTCCCATAGCAAAATTGCCTAACTGCATACAAGCCATGGATCTGGCTGTCATGTATGTAAAGACCACAGGAGCCATGTAGAGACACAGAAGAGGCACTGGTGACCTGCAATTCATCTAACAAACACGTCCACATTTCTTCAGGAGAGTGGATGTGCTACAGCTGCTGGCCTTCAAGCCGTGTCTTTGTCCTGTGCGCTCTTATTAACCATGATCTCCAGCCTTGTAACCAAGCCAGTTCTTGAACATGATAATGCAGATGAGTGAGAATGTGTGTGGGCTGTGCTAACCCTCACTACACGTAAATGCTAATAACTTTGTCAGTTCGCTAAGGTTTTTCCTGCATGTGGTGTTTTTTTTTCTTGTGGAGCTTCATGCCATAAGGTCAGGAGGAACACTCATTAGAAAGTACTCTGCTTCATACACTTTCTTCGAGCTAAAGCTATTACCCCTTTGTTACTTTTATAACAGAGTTCTACAAGATGCCAACAAAATGTTCAGGCAGAAATATTAATATTTTTTCCTTCCTGCTTATCCACTGTCTGCATTAGGGCTGGCACCAAAACCTCAGAGAAAAGGTTCATTAAAGCCCTTTTTGCTTTCAAATCCAAACAGCGACACAATCAGCTGAGTACTTCTCATTATTTCATCTCAAGTTTAGAAGTGGACTTATTTGTTTTTTGCCATATAGACCCACATTCAAAATCCAAATCCTCTCATTATACTAATAAAACCATCCTGTGATGCCATGAATAGTTACTGGAGGTTTTAGGTGTCTACAAGCATCAAAAAAGGATAAAGAAACACTCACAAAATTAAAAGATAAATATCAATGAACATGTGTTACAATGAGAAAGGTGAGCCTTTTCACACTAAAATGCCACAATAGCCACTGTTGGGTTATGGCAGATTTACACACTGCTGAATGCAGCACAGGATGAGTGTAACAGCAGGAAATAAAAAACAGAAAAACTGATCGTGAGAGCGATACCATATGGCTGTGTGGGTGACATCAAACAGGGAAGCAGGCCTCAAAGCAGAGGTGCTGTTTGACATAACTTACAAAGTGGAATGAAGATCTGATCTGGACTTTGTCAGATGCATCAAGCAAATTTACATTCTTTCATTCAATGTGAATTGTAGAGAGTGTCAGGGCTATTTATTTATCATGAGAGAATGGCAGATGGTAAAATGCTTTTCGAGGGGCAAGCGGATTAGGATTACCATGAAAGTAGAGAAAATAGTTAAACATCGCATAATGCATAAATCATTCATAAATAGAGATAGCAGAATATTTGCTGTGAACTACAACATGTCAAATGGCCAGTATCACTTCTCAGTTAAAAAGTAAAAATGTTGAAACTTATGTCAACAACCACAGTAGACAGACGGATGTTGATGTTGTACGTGGACTGTTAATAAAATTCTGTTCTCACAGAAAGTGCCCAAAACAGAGACTTTGAAATCAGTGATTAAGATAAAATTCTCTGGTTTTGGTTTCCTCTGTGTTGCACTGACTGGCAGCAGCAGACCGATAGGAGGTGCCTGAAGGTGTTTGCTCAGGAGATGGGAGGCTGATTAGATATTGTACATGTAAGAGACTCAAGGTTTATGGCAGGTAAATGAACTAAAGGAGAGTTAAACCATGAAGATTTGCGTAAATGAGTGTCACCCACGGAAGTCTTTCTTTTCTGATGACAAACAGCTGTGGAATAGTGGAGCTAGTCAAAGGCACAGTTATGGACGGTTATATTATCGTGACACAACAGCTGGCCTTAACACGCACATCTCACATCTGAATATCTGGAGTCCATTTATAGTAAACCTGAAATAAAAATTCCACTCCAACACGTACTCTGAAATCTGATATACCTTTCTCTTAGCATAACACGGATCGCTGAAGGCTAATTTCCTCTGATAATATTTATTCCCTATGTCCTTTCTAGTTCTTCCCTTTCTGTGTTTATCCCTATGAGCTTTCTATGACAACATTACTGCCCACTCTCCCTGCCTCCTGCTTGATTTACATGTGAAAGCTTAATAGTAGGGTTAGATACAGGTGCTATTAAATGTAATTTGGAGGTTCTTTTCAATATAACCAAATGTGTCACTGGCAGCCTCTAGATCAAGCTTCATCTCATTCACGGATTTGCTGCGTCTTTGCTCTATCCGAGTATAATCTGATTACCCATTTTGGTGTTGATGCAAGGTGCAACAAGGATCAAAACACATGCACGGGGAAGATCATCTAAATAAGGATTAAGGTTTGTTGTGGGAGGAGGAAGACTTCTAATTAGCCAAGCCCTGCTACAAGAGAAGACCAGAGTGCTGTCAAGCTCAGTTTCTACTTATAAAACTACATATAAAAAAACCCCATAAAACTCAAAAAGCTTTTGGCTTGATGGAAATAATGGGAACAAAACACATCCCACTGTACTACATGACCTTATAGTAGGAAGACTTTAACACAAAAGGCAAGATTTTGTCATCATCTCCAGTCTAGCAGAGTCGTAACAATGCAGCAGGGAGGGGGGAGAGGGGTAATTCTCCCCAGTCTCCCTGATTTGCATGATTTCACTGAGAAACACTGTAATATATCTATATTAGTGTCAGTGTCCTTATGCATGTTTGCTGTGCTGCACCAAAGGGTAGAGCTAGATGCTAATAACCCACAGTGAAGGCCATTTAAAAACAAGAAGGGATCCCTATGAGGGCCTTTCAGGTCATTCACGCCAGAGACACAATTCAGTCAGACTGATCAGAGAGCTCATAAGTGTGGGGTGTTACTAAAATAGGCAGCGCTGCGCTTTTCAAACACCAATCCACAACAAAAAAAAAAAGCATCTCAAAAGATCCCCCCGAGTAACAATAAAATTGCTAAAGTGGGTCTAATTAGCATGGTTAGTAGAAGGAAGCTTTGCACTCCACTCTTGAATATGAATCAAATTATTTCACTTGTTGGCAGATCAAATAAAAGCATCAAAAAATCAAAAAAATATCCAATGACTTGTTGACTTTAGTGTGATAACTGTGGGCTAATATTAAAAAATTAAACAAGGTGATGAGAGCTGCTGCAGATGTCTGCTGAAAATAGTCAACAATATTATTCCATTTTGTTGGACATGGCATCATTTTGTGTTATGTTGGAAGATTCATCTTGAGAGACACAATGACCTTTTGAAAAAAAATTCATGCAAATGAACTACAGTATAGCAAAATACTTTTACTGGAGGGAGAAGAGCTGTGGAGCAGAATATGCTTTACATCTATACAGCAACCACATTAGCAGAAGGTGCTGAGGTAGTCTGTGTCACGCATGATGGACGGTCATACAGCACAGCTCCACAGAGTACTGTTTCCCAGCCTCCGAACTCTTCTCCAGCTTTCTACTACTGTCCCAAGGAAGTGTCCAGTCAATACAGTATCTGTTTCGGTCTAGCTGTCGCTTAGAAAATCAATGGCCTCCCTCTATTTCTAGCACTGTTTTCCACACGGTCTCTTGTAAGCTTCCCTCAACCTGACTGGAACCAAAGCAAGAGCTAGATATCTCACAGCCTCCTACTGAAGTGACTATCCACAAGAGATGGGTGACACTTTCTTAATGCGACAACTGTGTAACATGGTGCACGGAGTGCTGCTGTAATTAATAATACTAATCCAACATCACTTTATATGTGCTCTTAGAAAAAGACAAACAAGGATAAGTAGGAGAGGAAAACACACTGTAGAATGGGTATGATGAATGAGCAGGCTCACTAAGTGACTAATGCCAGGGGATAAGAGAGAGTATTTCCCCCCTGTTGTTAATACTTTAATAAACAAGGACATCCACTATTTTCAAGTAATATATCCAGTCTAGGTACTAATTAATGTTCCTGATAAATACGCACCGTTAAAGATGTGTCAAGGGACTAATTAGATCAGTGGAAGAAAAGTCGCTATGCATGCAGTGATATCACATGGGACTGTCGAGTAAAGAGGGAGAGCACCCACTCTGTCATGTGGTGGAGACCCAGCTGACTCAGTCTTAAGGAAATCCTCCCTGCTCCATCAAGAGGAAACCAAGGGCTAATATAATACCTTGAGATCCATAAGTAACAACCAGCAGAAAAGCCAGATGCAGAATAAATGAAATGTGATTCGTCTTTACGTGGCAAACGGCCACTTAAAACAGCATCTGAGCTGTGAAGAGGAGCAGGGACAGGGCCTTGGAGGGAGTGAGGGGACACACCAGCCCCCAGTAAGCCTGTCTTAACCACACCTCTAACCAGGTCCAGGTGGACTCTCGCTTCAGTGCCAGATCCTCAGAATTGGGTCAACTAACACAGGAGGGGAAAAAAGCTCTCAAGGAGATACATAATATAATGCAGACGAGGAGGACGCTGTTGTGTTTGTGACCACACAAAACTTGGCTCAGCGTTAGCTAATGGTGCTAATATACTCCACAAAGCCATTTTGCCAGGATGAGAGGAACCCACATTGACCCTGTGACCTCTGGAGGAGCACTTCTATATTACCATTCTACATGTCTGTGCTTTGACCTTTTCAAATCCCTCTTTAAAGGTTGCGTGTTCCTGTGTCTGTGGGCTGCGAGGGCTCTGCTGGAGCAGCCGGCGGACTGAGCGCACCTTGCCTCTCCACAGAGTGACCTACAAAGCTATTGTATTAAAAGAACCATATTTATCACTGCTTGCCACACCACTCTGTTCTACCTGCTTCATGAAGAACATAACCCTTCCTCAAACTCAAGTGCTCCTCCACTTGGTGCTTTGAAAAGCTTTTTAGGCATGATTGGTTTGAGGGATCTTTGAAAAGGAAGCCTATCGCGTGGCTGCTTTGTGAGGTGAAAATGGTATTCAGCAGCCACTTAAAGTTTAATCAGTCTGTGATATGTCTCTGCTGGGCCATTGAAACACAAGGCTGAGCTAATATAGGCCATGACTGCTTGCTGATTACAATGGGGCTGTGTCATTTCTTTTTTTTTCTTTGAACTGTCACTGTTTATTACATTTGCATTTGTAATTATTTCTCATGAACATCATGCAGATTCTGTCAAACTGAATTCCTGACTATTGAAAATGATGTGAACCCTAAAACCTGAAATACTGACAGAGTGCTGACAGCAAGATTGGTTCTGAAGCCAACAGTAAGGCCTGAGTATAAAGGGTTAACCTGAAAGTCTACACTAAGAGCACAACCTTTCAGCTTCCAATCTTTTCATGTTTTCAGATTACGAATGAAGCTGTCAAGATGACAGGTAACAAGGGCCTTTGGAGCAACAGGGGCTTCAGGAAAGGCTGTAATGCAGGAGCATCAATGAATATCTATTATTACATGTGTAGCAATTATCCAACGAACACCTCTACTGCCAGCCCCCAGCCCACTACCCTGGTGTGCTGTGAACAAATACGGTCGACCAACTGTGGTTCCAGTGCCACAGAGCATCAGTGTCCATACACAACAACTTCCTTCAAAATGAATAGCACTTTCATATGAGCAAATAAAACAGTTAAAATATATTTTGTTTCTAAGCTACAGCTGACATCATATCAGACAGCTCTGATTTAGCAACAAAACAAAACAATTAGCTGGAAACACTCTGTAACCAAGAGTAAAGAGGCCCAAGGCAAACAGAGCCACAAGTTCCCCGTAATTCCTCCAATAATCTAATTAAGATACTTACTGGAACCATGGCAAGCTAATGAGAGGGCTATGACACATTTGTAGTCTAAAGACTCTCTCGCTTTATCTGTGTGCACTGGGAAAATGGAATTATTTCCACAAATGCATCTGCGGTCTGATATCCTTTCTCTCCTGGAATGGTTTTGTTTTGCCTGCCCTATCTCATCTGCTCATCTCCACTCCAATCTTATTGTTAATTCTTCCAAGACGGGAACCCAATGCAATTCCATTTTAATGATTAAAAACAGAGGTTTCTAGAAAACTTAAGTAGGTTAAATAAACAGTGGAACTCCGACGGGCATAAAATGACTGCAGCACATCTCCGTATCAGATATTTATAGCTCAGAGTAACAGTGGCTAGTTGTGATATGTCTCTCTCCGCAGGGATGTGGCTGTGGCTCTGTTCTGACATACAGTGTATCAGTGTCCTACTGTCTTTGCGACCTGAACATACAGAGGCGCATGTTGACAATAGTGCACACACAGCGGAAACATGCCGTCCTTTGTGCGTCCTGTCCGGTGCGCATCCTATCCTGTGTGCTGTGACCAAATCTTTAATTCATGTGTTGTGTCTGTGTCTGTGCTGGGTCCGCGCCGTGTTTTGGCCGATGGCTGCCTGTCTGACAAGGGTGGAGGGGTGAGGGGTGTTGATATGGAGGTGTAAGACAGTTTGGTGGGGTTAGGTGCATTTTAAAAATGGAGGCAGATGGCAGCATGTGAGAATTTCAAGTAGACTTCACTTCCTGCTTTGCGTTGACTGCGGGTCGGCAGGGTCAACAGACAGCTTTGCGATTGTAGCCCATGCTGCGCACACAGGAAGAGAGTGGGTCACTCTTTTATCACCAAGACATATTGAAAAAGCAGCTGAGAAAAGATCACAGCAGCACAGGGGGAACGCAGACCCAGAGGTATATCTCTCCTGCTTTCACTTACCCAGATAAGGCGCTGAGCCTGACAGCACTTTCATTTCTGCCACTTGCTTATTTCATTTGATTGAGCTTTAATGGGTTTTGGTGGATAACATCCCTTTGTTTTTCACTGTATTTTTTTTCTAATTGAGATTCAGTATGACATGTTGAAGTCCTTTTGTTTTTGTAGCACCAGCCTACTGCAAAATGAAACTGAGCTTTTGTGAACATGAGGGCAACCATCAGGAAGGAATTTAGTTTCTCTTCATCTTTAAAACCAGAAACACAGTTTCTCACCTCTTCCTCTGCGCTGCTCAGCAGAGATTGAAAAATCCCTGCTTTCCTTAGAATATTCACTTTGAAGAAGTAAAACACCTATAAAACACGCTAAATTGACAAAGACATGGGTGAGGTGGTATTTGTAAAACCAAAAGGAAATGGATAAAAGTAACGTCTGTATATATAGTAGGCCGTGTGTGGGGGCTGCAAGCGTAATCCCAACATTGAGGGAGAAAGAAACTTGACTATGCCATGAATAAGAAAATGCATTAGAGCTGAAGCAGTATAAATTCTCACTACCTTGAATGATAGCACAAATTTACATTTTTTTTTACTCATTGAAATTCATCTTTCCTCAATGGTATGCTATAATTGGCACAGTTTAGTAATCTGTGGCAACTGTATGAATATGAATGCACAATACTACCATAGGATATACTATATTTCAAATCAGCAGGCACATCTATCTTTCAGCATGTCCCAATTAAATTTGACATTCTGTATGAGGCAGCTTTGAGCAGTCAGTGGTGTGTGTTTATGAATATGTATTTTTTTTTACTGTGTCAATTAAGCATCGGATAAACGTCCATGATATGCTTTTCACGAGCTTAAGTGTAGTCAAACTAATTCTAATTAGCTGGTTTATATGAGAGGCTCAGATTAAGTGCAAAGAGCTGTGGATGTCCCATCGGCACAAGGCTACGAGCCCATATGTGAGACTGTGTGTGTTTTGTAGGAATAATAAATCGTCTCACATGTTTTACACTTCAGAGTTGTTCAGCCTTGGCGCTTAGTGGATTCACTTGCCAACATTCCCGAGAAAAAAAACAGACATCTGTAAGGCATTTCCAAAGTTGATGGTTGATGTGCTTTGGACAGTGTCATTAAAACATCCCAGGTTACGGCCAGTTATAAAAATGCCCAGCTATCCAGGTGTCAGGAGACATTTACTGGACTCCAACTGGCTTTGTGAGGCAAAAGAGGATTTGGAAGTTTTCATGAAAAGACAAGTAAACGTGTATGAAAACCTCTCCACCTAAAACTGCAGGAAAGCATCCAGAACGAGGATTAAGGTTCAAATTCCATCTGCGTGACGGACAGACAAGTACTTAGCAGACAATTATAATCTGTTAAAAAGCTAATAAAAGAACCACCATGCTGTTTTAGAATGAGGTGTGCCAGGCGGGGACTGATGCTGGCTCTCTCCCTCTGATTGGCGGTCTGCTGATGAGAGGTAGACATCCTATCTACAGCCCCAGTCCCCACAACAACCTCAGGCTTAGGGGGTCAGAAGTCAGACCTGCGATCACATCAATCACACATCCAGTGTGAACACTACATGGGTTAATTTGGGATCTAATTTATCTGGGATGGCTTTCTGCCTCATATCAGTATATACGCCTCATGGATGTAACACAAGTCTTTACTGCTCCATTGAGGAGAGAGCAACCCCCACGTGCCTGCTTCAGCGACTCGCTGCAGTAGGCATGAGATCAAAATGGAACTACTTTTTGATGTTTCTCTTCAATCTGAGAAGAAATACTAATAAGCTGAACATCCAGCTCTGATATGAAAAGTACTGAGAAATAAAACTCAAACTGTCAGTGGCAGTCTGAATTTGGGTTTGTGCTACTGCAGGACAACCAACCAGGACAACCTAAAGTGTCGCCTCTTTCATCTGGTTGGACACAAGTACATCAGGGAACTCATTAAGATGGCAGGCGTTCAAACCAAAAACTCAGCATCCCTTCAGGGAAACATCTGTGTGATATCCATGCCTCCAGCGCCACCCTGCCCCGCCCAGTAACTCAGGTTACAAGGTTAATTGGTATCCAGGACGGTCTAACATGTGGTAGAGATGTCTGATGATACCAACTGATTCACTGATATACAGCCAAGTGGTGTGCTTTGTAATATCCTGCTCTTTGTATAATTTAACTAAGCAGCTGTATTTCAAATTTCTGTCAGTATAATTCCAAAGAGAAAAGCAAAAATACAGAAAAGGCACGGACATATTGAGGATGCATCGGGAACAAACTTACAAAACGATGAATAAAGCTGAAAGGTAAGCGGAAATGAGACATTTTATCGCTCTTCTCCAGTAAGGGAGGTAGGAGGAGTGCTTCAATGAGTCAAAGGTTTAAGATACATTTAAACCGTGCCAAATGCAAGTTTGTTTTATTATCAGTTTTTGTCTGAAACTTTATAAACCTATCACCAATGTTATGCCTTTATCTCTACTGTTTGGATATGCATGTGAGCCCAGAGGATGAAAATATTTATTCTCTTGCTAGCAGTGGATAATAGGATGTACCCTTGAGCCAGTGGGCTGGCAGGAGAATACAAAGACACACACATGGAGATGAATCAATACTGATGATAATATGAGCTGGATGCAGTGAGTCAGCTTGGGTCCAGGCTCTGTGACCTGTCACATTCAGACATAAAGCAGTGACTCCAAAGATTAAGGGGAAGCTCTGCCTCTGTTCTCTGCCTGTAACTGAAATGTTTAAGTTGTCCTTTAGATCCCTCCTGTATGCTATGGCCGTGAGCACAGTCTTTAGAAGTGGATTGTGGGGAAACCTGATGTAAATATGTGCAGCTGGCTGCTCATGTGGTTTTGTTCATTCTGTGCAGCTCGCACGGTACAGTATGGATTTCTATGAAAATAACCTTTTTAAACTCAGTTTGAAAGTTAACCTCTTGAAAAGTGCATTCGCCATCTGAAAAACATTTAAACAAGTGCTCTCTATATGAACTCTTATAAGTGCTCTTCGACAAAATGAAGTGACTGGAATGGTCCAAGGTGTCACTGCACAAGACTCGGATAATTACAACCTATGTGTGGTCTCTGGATGTAGCAGTTAATCCTGTGTGATGGGCCTGACTGTATCTGACAATCTGGACTGTCTGAAGACTGACTGACATTCTTGACATTACACTGAATCTGCCAACATTTACAAATACTGCAGAGAGCAAAACAAGGCTGCTGCAATGGAAAAGAATAAACATCTTTCTTCATGGAAACTGAATCTATGGTCCCTCTTGGTTAAAGCAACTGTGCCAATTTAAAAATAACAAATACAGACACAGAGACTTCAGGGACCCAAAGCTTTTACTGTAAACTGTAGCAGCCGGCAGGGATATCACACTGCTGATAGATACTTCCAAATAAGATATGAGACACGGGTTCTCTTGTGTGTTACCTCATAACCTTTCAATTATATATCCTCATAACATTTCAACTTTTATTGTCAGATATGATGCTGATAAATGTCACATAAACTGCAAAGAACATAATGGCTGCAGTCGCTCAGGCTCTGCTGAAACAACACAACATCCCAACAAGATGAGAGGGAGCCAGAGCACAAGTTGACTGCCACAGCTACATGCATTTTTACAATCCACAGTTCAGATCCATATTTTTTTAATTACTCTGAATATAAATTATGCATGGGTCAAACGCTATCTAGTTCACACTAGTTTGACTCCTTCAATGGCTGTTTTCAATCAGATTCCAGTCTGGGATAGTCAGTTCTGGAGAGGAACTCTAATGAGTAAGACACACTTACATCCAGGCTATTCCATCCACTTTATGCTTTTGAAATTACATTAACCTTTTTAAACACGGTTTTCAGAGGATTTTGAAGGCGGCTAAGTATTGCATCACTAATTGACTGCTTAGCAGAGGAAATGTGGTGGAAAATGACAAGATTATTAGATACAGAGTGAGAATGGAGTGCCAAAGAAAGGGCTCACTGTTAACACCTTCAAAAATGCCAACAAATAGTAGGAACACTGCACTAAAATCCGTCTGTATGAGAGGGGGAAAGACAAACTTATGTTCACACACTTTCAGACTACGGCAAAGTCATAAATGCACACCCACACTAGGTAAGTCACATTTTGCATGAAAATGTGATAAAGATGACTATCTCAGAGGTGCAGCTAAATCCAGACTCACACAGGCCGCTTATGTTGCCCCTACCATAAACATGTTAAATTCAATAAGAGCTTGATACTATTTTAATAAGAGGAAAGGCTTGCAGCTTAAATAACTTTGTTTTTCTTCCACAGAGCTCCCCATATCACATTTCTCAATTTCAGGCTTTTTCTAATATCCCCCATCCCCTGAAGGAACACTTGTATGTTTCAGTCAGTGTTCAGTAGACTGCATGGGTTCACTCCTCTAACTCTTACCACATGTGCACTGACTGGGGCCGCACTGCGCACCAGATAAAGCCTCTGTAAAACACGGCCATGCTTATCTCCCCTATTCAAGTCCTTCAATTATTACTAAATAAAAGATCACCCCAAAAAGTATTGCTGACATGGTGTACGGCAGCCTTGACACAACACACTGTCACAGCTTGAAAGCAAAATCTAAATCAATTTAGATCAAGTATTGATAAGGATTGGGTTGGGGGAAAAGGAGGTGACTGATACACAGGGCATAAGAAAGTATCGCAGCAGATGATAAAGCAGAGATGTTTTTTAAATTTTCTGACACAAAGGAATCTATGAAAGTCTGCTGCGCTGTTTGACTGCAGTCAGACAGACAGACAGAGAGAGAGATCTAAACATTGGCATATGAATTCTTTATGAAGAAATTAATTGTTTTTGTCTATTGGATCGGGTTGAGCTAGACTGCCGCACATCAATGTATTTACTTTCCTATTATTATTCACTATAAATCAATGACCTGAAGAGTCTTCTGATCGTTTTATTTTCATTAAACTCAGCCAAATTTCCTCTCATATAATATTACTGAAATCACCCAAACGTTACACAATAAAACAACAAGGAATGAGTGTAACTACAACTGCTCACAGCTCCAGCCTTATTGTTTTACATGCTACACTGCACAAAGGGGCAATACTTATTACAGAGAGCAACACTGCTGCAAGTGTAGATTGGCTTGAACATATAAAGATGCACTAATTCTGAAATGGGCCATGAAATACACAGGACTGTAGATTATTGCTGGTCACAGAGAGAGGCTAATCAGCTCACCAAATGAATGATGAGGAGTGCTGAATTGAAGACTCCCCCTCGCTCTCCCCATTATCCGGCGACGTGCAGAGAGGCTGCCTGGTGTGAACACACAGACTTCATGCCCGTGCAGTGGGCATTGGCCCACGCTGGGCATCCCGCGCGCATCAGATAATTGGTAGAGCACCACCACGTGAAGCAGTGTGCCGAGGGGACGGCGTGCAGAGAAAAACACACAATTTCAGCAGATGGCTTGTCTGATGAACAAACAGCATGTGAAGACGGAGCGAGACGAAGAGGTAGAAAGAATGGAGAGCATCCTCAAAATATAAGGAAAGCTGTAGACTGAGAGAGAGGAAGCACAAATGTGTTTTCTTGTGTGTGCATTTGTGTGTCTGCACACATCCTGACTGACATATAATACAACAAAAGTGGAAAGATCTGACGCTGACTGGCAGCACATTCGTTCATTATCACACAACATTGGTTTCTATCAGTATTTCCTAACAATCCCAGGTGTCAGAAAATCAAAACGCAGTTGAGCAGCCATGCAGGGAGGAGAAAATCAAATATGTCACAGTAACAACAAAACACCATATATTGGGCTTTTGATGACACAATAAACAAGCACACTGAGCAAAACAGTGCTTAGACACTGCAGCAACAGTAAAGAGGATATCATTACAGCACTTCAGTCGCTTTATTCCACAGTATGGGTCAGAAGAAACAAGCTAACAGAGCTGAATCATTGTGACAGGGTTAATGACTGTTTCTGTCTTCTAAACTCCGGCTGTGGAGCAGCTGGGCCTCAGGGACCCAGGTGACAGTTTTTCTGTCATATCCACCCAGTCACACTCCACTTCTTCACCTCACTTCACCACCATGATGCCATGACGCTTTCTCCCCTGACACTGGCACTCAACCGCAGCGCCTCGGCTCCTCACCTGCAGGCCTCGCAAGACCTGAGCATGTTTAAATCAAAACCACTTGATTATATACACCCATGTCACTCTGCTGACGGAGAGACAATCAAGCTTGGGGGAAATAGCGCTCACAGTTCTTTGGTTTGTTTAATCATAATTACGTGGCAGATGGGTGGGGCCTGAGACACAGACCGACAACACGCTACAGAGGAACAGAGGAACCTTCACTCAGGTGTGTATTCGAAACATAATTTAGTATGCTTCTTTGATTCACACATCATCTGTGCGCTATACAGGTTAGAACAGTATTATTGGACCCTAATAAGAAAAGGGGTAAGGCATGTCTTCACAATATGAAGCACAAAAACATACTGATTCAATTTAAAAAAAAAAAAAATTACATTATTATCTAACATTTTATAACATATTATTTATTTATGATTTTTTTATTTTGTAAATTTTATCCCTCTTCTTTTTCTCTTATTCTGATAGATATTATTACACATATCCTTTTATCACATCCTCATGAGAATTCCATGACAAGTGACAAAGAAACTGTTCAATCTTCTAAATCATTAGAATATTCTTACTGATTTCAATATAGTGCACAATATCAAGTGGCTGACATGCAGGAAATGTTTGAGGTGTCCTGATTTTAATTTAATTTGAATCTTTAGAAATTTAACTGACACCTGCTGATAATCAGAAGAATTACCTGTGGCCATAGCTGCAAAGAATTATATATTTTATTCAAAAAATAGGTAAAACATGAATATGGCCTCAAATGTGCATTTTAACTAAAAGTAAATATCATGGGAGCACTCATTTGTAATTAGTTAATTTTTTATCAGCATTTTTTTTTAATAGTCTTATTCTAAAATGAAATCTTTTAAATGTGGTCCCATGAAAACTGTCACTGTGTTTGTGATTAAAAAATCCTGATGAGATTCAGAAAACCAAAGGCCTGTGTGAGGTTGTGCGTTCATGGGTGTGTTTATGTGTTATTCAGGGTCTCTTGATATACGTGTATGGCTGGACATGATGTTCAGAGAAAGTGTAAGTGGGTTATTGTGTGAATCAACTCCATGTGTGACTGTCGGACCACACTTTGGAAAAGTTGCTGATTTAGTGCAAGAGGCCATCTGTACCAATTTCGCTGACCTTCAGGGGGATGTGACTGCGACAGCAAGCAATTCCCTCTCCGTAGGATGGCTGTGTTTTTATATATTTGTGTGTATGTGAAAGACACACAGGATCAAAACACTCTTTTGTGAGGCTCTGAGTGTACACACTTCACAATGATATGTTTCATTGTAGATGGTTTGACTTTCTATTTGTCCTCAGGCTGTGATCTTTACTCCAGTCCAAGCACAATAGCCACCAGAAATAAATTGATTATATCAAGAAAATTACAGTTGAACTGAACATACCCCAAAAAAGGCTTGTCAGAATGTGTTCCTGCCCACTAGGCAATGGTCTAGTGTCCCCTCACAGTGATGGTGACCTCCTGATTTACTCCTTCTGGCCCTGGTCATTCCGTCATTCAGGAACATATCAACACCCAAGCACAGTCCACAGCCCTGGCTGGTCAGCCTGAACAAAATCCAAAAGAGAAAAAACACCCTTCCCTGCTGTCACAGATTTACAACCCTCTGACAGGACTGCTCGCCAGAGGACAGCAACAATGCGGCACAGAAGGGATGAATCATCCCTACTTCTTCCTCTGCACCTTTGAATTGGTGAAGTGGTGATGAGAGCACTGGGATTGTCACAGAGCTGGAGCTAGAAGGGAGCAGTCTGATTTCACTGAACTGTATTGAATATCTGCCGTTATAGTCAGTTTTTTGTTATTGTCCTGACACTGAGCTGTGATCACCACTGCAGGAGAGGATAAACATGGGACATTAGTAGGCAGAGTGACTCTTGCAGATGTGACCACATTGCCCCACTTTCTACCACATGCTCACCAGGGCCTGTCCTGCCTGAGGAGCCTCTTTCTCTTCTCTCCTTCCCCTCTGAGGGAGAGGGCAGTGCCAGCCACTAGTGTGGACTGTCCAGGGGATGGCGGGCAAACTGGTCCCCAGCTGAGCTGCCACTGCTGAAGGGGCTGTCATCACTGCCATGTCGCCCTGGGCACCGCAGCAGGACCAAGTATCTGGTCCCTTGATCGCTGTGGTTAAAGCTCATCTGTAACTGTGCTGGGGCCAAAGAGGCTCCTCATGCCGAACCACTAACATGGAGGCAGGGCAGAGGAGACTGGCTGTAATTCATAATATTAGTCACAAGAAAGAATCTGTGGCTCATACTCTGTATCACTGAGCTTTTATTTGTAGTATATTACTTTAAACAGGTGCTTACAGCATGACTAGTAGTAATAGTGCTGTAATCAGTTATGAACGCAAAAACATTATGAATATCTTCACGTTATTTGAACAAAACCCAAAATCCCTCTCAGTCCATCATTCTATCAGCACAAAAACAGCTACATAAACATTTAGAAGAAACAGACAACACTTACAAACCTGCACACATCTATGCTTTTGTGTGGTAGCTAGAATATTAAGTCTGAACCACAGTATGTGGTTTGAACTGGAGACACTGTTTGCTTGTTAATGTCTTGTAGCTGTGGAGGGTTGGAGAATTATTGCTTTGGGTCAGCTCCGATGATACTGTAATACTGCTGGAGTTACATAACATTTTCTCAGTTATACAGTAGTTCAGCTGCTGTTTTAAATTTTTCGATGCTTTGTTTAACTAGAACAAAACAATTAACAGTGGTCTTGTCGAATTCATGTTGAACTATGTATAAAAAAATATTCAGCCAGCTCTGTTTTATTCTGTATTTGGATTTAGCAGTTGCAATTACAATGTCAGGAAAATCGACATCTGAGAAACACTGTCTCTAAAGGTCCCTTCCCTTTTCCTTCTCAAATACAACTCAATTTTTTTCAGAACGGCACCAAATTCTAAGAAAAACTTTAAATTTTTCAGATGCTTCTTTCAGTTATGATTTCTGGTCAAGGGTAGTTCAGCATTCTCCTGCATTTTACCATGAGCATTTGAGCTGCAAGAGGTGTCTTTATACTCTGGGTTTACCTGCGATGCACTTGGTAAAAAAAAAAAAGAAAAGTCATCAAGAAACAAAGTGTTAGTGGAAGTTTTTTGGCAGTTATTATTTCCTGTCTATCTAGATAGAAAGGGAAAAACAACTGTATCCTGTCAACGACGGCAGATGAGACTCGTTCACGCTATATCACATGTTGTGTAGCTACAAAGGGCGACAGTGAAATATGTTGTCTGTCACTCTATCTCCGACATTGCTGTGATTAAGCAGCAGTTCTTGTGGCTCTGATACAGTTATCAGCAGTAATGCTGACTGAACAGACTCTCCAGCTCAGGGATGAATGTACTGGCTGATGGAGAGACCCAGCTCCCCAGACAGTTGAACTGCCACTCTGTGTGCCAGGGCAACAGGGAGTGGCAGCGAGGAAAACAAGAGTGCAAAATTAATCGCTTTGGTCAAGTCACGCTGCACGAAAGGCAAAGTTTGGGAATAAAATGACATTCACAGGAAAATGATTTACTGTGATGAAGGCAGGATATGATATTTTAAATCACATTTGTCACTCTTGACATTCAACTAAGTGACTGACTTTTATATGCTTTCCACTCTGCCCAATTTGCCCATTAAATTAAGTGAAAGTGGAATGAAAATCAGACCGGCATGGTGTCAAGTGGTTGTGTAAAATAACATCATGTCTACAGGCATGTTCCGTGCATATTCAAAGAGAAGTGACTGGTAAACCAGGGCATAATCTCATGAACACATGCACTAGAGATGCAGTAATGTAGTGTGTGCTGTATTCTAAACAGGACTTCACACACTCAGTACTTGGCAGGGAAACATGACCGCAAATCCAATTCATCATACAATATGTTGTTACATTCAGTGCAAAATGACTTATTTCTAGTCACTGTTGTACAAATACTCCATTTGCAAAAATACACGTTCGTAAAAACTGTAGGAACAAACACGTTTGCTCATGTGTGAACTTTGCTGAATATGTATTAGACACTGTTCTCAAATGGAAACAGGATTTAAATAATAATAAATAGTAATAGTAATAATCATCAGCATTCGTCAGTTCCTGCTCTTGTTTTTAGAGCAGTGAATGTAGTTTTTTTCTGTTTCTCACTAACCCTTAACTTCATCTTATTCTGTTTAGTTTTAGATGCAGACAAAAGATTCATAACAAGATAATTTTTAAACAGATAATTTTTAAAAATATTATTATTAATATATTTTTAATCAATTGCATAAAATGCAAACAACATATTAATTATATATATTTAAAAAAATCCAGGCCAATAGCTATTCTGCATAAATCTATGGAGGTATTTAATTTACTGCTCACTTATACTTCCCTGTATAACTTATTGTGCAGACACATGGGGTCGACCTTTAAAACAAGTATAAATTCAATAGTTTTACTACAAAAAATAGCCATTCATATTATCAATAAGGCTGGTTACTATGATTGCACTAATCCATTGTTTTTAAATTCTAATGCTATGAATTGTATTAAGTATATTATAAAATAATGCAAATAATGTTCAGAGGTAAATCAAAGTCACTCCCCGATTGTGTACAAATGTTTTTGATATTGTTTAAAATTACTGTATTATGTGTGATGACTGTATCATGTTAGTTGGTCTACAGTCAATGACAGTTGAGCTGTGAGGCAGTTTAGGATGAAGCACAAAGGCCATTTGAGGTGAGGACACACACCGACTGCAGTGCATGAACATGGAAACGTTTTTTAAGAAGCAGCAGGTTCAGTGAGAGATTTGTGAAGCCAGTGTAGTTTCAGCTCGTTCGACACTGTGTAAACTAAAAGCATTCAGGTAGCACTATTCTGCACTCTGTGCTGGAGACAGTACAAGTAACAGTAAAAGACAAGACAAGCGCAGGCCTGCAGGTGTTGCTGCCACGGTAGCCATCCTCTCTTTATCTCAGTCTCACCTGTGTCCTGGACAGTTTAATCCATCCAGCTCTTTGTGGCGTTCCACAGTGACATTCGATTAGTCGCCCAATTATAAACAGCAGTGCTTTAAGCCCCCCCCCCCCCCCCCCCCCCGTGTCAGGGTGAGAGACCTAGATGATGACTGAGGAAGTTCAGGAAAGAAGAAACTATGATGCTAATGCCAGGTTGATACAGTAAAGTCACTTTAAAGTATGTGTAAATTCAAACAAACAAACTCTATACACACAGTAGAATTTCACAAGGGAGTGACCTTAGTCAACTTCTAACCTTTGTCTGGACACATGGGGCATCATGAGATGTTTTTCACTGCCAGCTCTAGTTCAGAAGAATCGTTGGTAAATGAATCATTAGCAGCTGTGTTAACTCCTTAGAGAATCTATACACAGATGCTTCTGCTAAAACACCAAGAAAGAAAAGCTGATGCCACACTAATGATGAAAGACATGTTTGCCTTAACCTATTTCCTCTGATAGCTGTATAGATTTTCTTCAAAGAGGGGTTAATGCTTATGTTGGCTGGATCCTTGCCTTTTAACAATGCAATTAGTGAGGCAAAGGTAGCAACAAATCACTTTCATTTGCACTAATTGATTTCTAGTCGTTGTAATTATGACTATCAATTGCGAGTCACATCAAGGAGGGCACTCCGCTCTGGTTCCTGTTTTAATTTAGTCACGCTGAGTAGGTAAGCGTCATGGTGGAAAAAGGACCAACCCAAGATCTCTCTCACACGTACACACACATACAAACACACACACACGCACACCTCCTGATCGGTTCCGTTTCTCACCAAATTTGCAGGGATGTGATTTGGCATATGTTCCTGCTATGGCCAGGAGTGTGAACAGGTGGAGCAGAAGATGGTGTCAATGGCTAGATACGCAGCAAGGTAGAGACAGCACCTTCTGTCACAATCTTGGGACTAACCCAGGTCTGATCAGCCTCAGGGCCACCGCTGACATCTGGGTCATGGTGATGAGAGGCTGGGATTGGTTAATAGCACAATTTTCACCGACAGCTTGAGCTCCACCAGCCCCTTCTTCTGTCACTGCTTTGTCTTTGAGGTGAAAAAAAAAGCTGGCTGCTAATGTCCTGCTAATGTAGTGATCCAATTAGAAAAGACAGAGTGGTTGATGCCAACAGTGCCTTTCCCCTTTACTTTTTTCTTCTGGAAGAGAAATATAATTGTGATATGATGAAACAATTGCACTTTGCCATTAGCTTCATTTCTAATATTTAGTAGGCTCAAACGAGCAGGTGGAAATCACTTTCTATGATGAGGCAACATAGAAATGAAAGCAGCGCTGAGGGCAGGATTCACCCATGGGTTTTCTCTTCCATCCAACCTTTCAGTGACATGGAGAAGGACTGTAAGAAGCAGGGGAATTGAACTTCCCCCTCCATGGGCAACAGTAGCCATCTCTAATTGTCCACCGGAGCAGAGTTGGCCTTGGTGGAGGCTCTTCACAGGGAACCCCCTGTGCACTGTGGGAGAGCACCTTGGGCCGTCATGGAGTGACAGGAGCTTACACACACTTATGCGGCATGCTCTGAATAATGCAAATCATGTCAGCCCTCACACAACTCTACCTAACAAGGCTCTGGTGGTTTCACACAGCATCATCTGTAACAGTGACAAATCCCAGCGTGAGGCAAATTAAAACAGTGTATGAGATTATTTTCACTATAGTGTAGCCCCTCCACTGAATTATGAACCAATACATTTTAGCTGAACAGAAATTTCTCAGAGCTACTGTACTGATAGATGCTTGGTGAGGTGCCTGTTAATAGGATTGTTGTCTAATAGCAAATATACTTTCTGACACTCCATCACACATAAGTGAAATCCTGATTTGAATTCACACACACACACACACACACACACACACACACACACACACACACACACACACACACACACACACACACACACACACACACACACACACACACACACACACACACACACACACACACACACACACACACACACACACACACACACACACACACACACACACACACACACACACACACACACACACACACACACACACACACACACACACACACACACACACACACACACACACACACCACACACACACACACACACACACACACACACACACACACACACACACACACACACACACACACACACAACACACACACACACACACACACACACACACACACACACACACACACACACACACACACACCACACACACACACACACACACACACACACACACACACACACACACACACACACACACACACACACACACACACACACACACACACACACACTTCATCCACTTTTAGGCCAGTTGCAGAATACCAGTAGCAGGTCCAGAGCAACGGCCTGGACTTGGTCACTACTGAGGTTTTAGGCCCCCAGGCCTCATTCATCACAGCTGCTTGTGTCTGGACCTCTGGATCAGAGCAGGGGTTTTTTTCTGCAGGCTCTGCATTTTAAATTGCCCACAGGGAGGGGAGGCGATGATGGACGCACCAGTCAGGACATCTGCTGCAAACACACTCCGAGCCTCCCTGACAGAAACACTCCTGACGAACACACATCGCCCATCTGGCTGTAGTCAGTAGCAGAGAGTGGGCAGTGCCAGAGGGGCCAGTCACACACACATATATATATATATATATATATATATACATATATATATATATATGTACCTCTGGTATTGTTCTTGCTTGAGAAAAGACAGGCTTATCGAAGTGTAATTCCATCTCGTACAGTTACCTTTAAAAGAACTCCTTGCTGTAAACACTTTGCAGTGACAGAGATGTCCACGAACATCCCATTATACTCCCGAATGTGATTCTGGTTTGTCTTAAACCACAGCCACTGGTTATAGGTGATAGGTAAACATAACTAGATGATGCATTGTGTTGGACAACAATTCTAGTTGCTCTCCATCTTCCCTAGGGCAATTGGGAAAACTCGGCCTCACTGCTATGTCTCACCGAAGGCCATTTTTACACCTCGACACCTTGGCCTGATGAGACAAACCATGCATGATAATTATGTGTGACTCAACAAGCTGCAGGGAAACTGTTAAGTAAGCACAGCGCTTCTGCATGCATGTTGATGCATCTGTGTTGATGTGTCTGTCATTACTCAATTCCCATTTAGCTGACTGATTCCATCGTTGACCCCTGAAATAGGCATAGCAATGACAAACTGGGTGGCAACGGTATTAATAAAGTATGAAAAAGGCAGCGTTTGAATCTAATTATTACTCTAATGCATTAGATGTGATCACACAGCCTCTCCAGTGATGAGGAAATCATTCCCGTAAGACTCCACACTGAAAATTACAATAACATTAACCTTTGCCTTTTTAATTCAGGCCCTCATAGCTATTCATCTCAGGTCAGAGACCCCTTAGAACATTTCTTCACACTAGTTTTGCAGTTGGTGAAAACACTGATGTGGTGTGGACAGAAATCAAGCGGTAACAAGCACCCACTGTTTCTTTAAAATGAATGAACAAAAGAGCACTGTATTCATTGCTTGGTGGCGCATATTTCCTTTCTACCCTGTCAAGTGTGGATGAGTGCTCACGTGTGTGCGTGTGAAAGGAGTTTTGAGTGAGGACAGGTTTCAAATTGACACAATAATTAGACTACCTCAATGGCAAGGAAACATGACTCATTAATCCATTCATGTCTCACACGTAATGATAGTCTTTTCTGCACTCATTTTGTGCTATTTGGATGCTTCTAATGATGTATGTGTTGCGAGCAGACAAAAATTTGATATGAGAGCTACACACACACACACACACACACACACACACACACACACACACACACACACACACACACACACACACACACACACACACACGTGCATTTCATACATTTTTAGCCAACTGCTTTCTGCACCGTCCCTCCTGCCACACTCAATCTCAAATGAGCTGCAATAACAGCAACCAAAAATTAATATGGATAGAGCAGACAGTAAACACTTGATAAGGCAGACAAACAAATAAAAATATAAAAAATTCACACACACACCCTGGAAGATACAGATCACACAATAAACTACTGAGGTAACACAGCGACTATATTGGACTGGGAACAATAGAGATGTTTCAAAGGTTCCAGGTTTCTATTCCCTCGACTCCATTATAAGATCATGAGCAGGAAAACCAATTACTTTTCTCCTCATTACAAGATTAGTTTTTACATCAAAATATGAAAGTATCAAATTAAAGTTTTAAATATCTTAAGTAAGCCTCCAAACATGTCTATGATGTCAGCACTATAGCTCATCACTGTTCAGTATTGCTGTAAACAGTCCCCCATCAACATGTTGGTCAGCATTTTTCACTGACGTGGAAACTGAAAACACAGCTGTCACTTCACAAGTTGTATCATACTGTGACTGAGAACATGTTTTTCATGTGAGAGAGACACATTGAAATGGAGCTGGTGTTTGGAAGCTGATACATACAGAATGGTAGGTGTCTCATTATCCTTTAGGAAGGCAGAATATTCTCTGTGTGAAACATCATAACTGTATACATAATCAATAATCAATCTTGTTTGGGATTGACACAACTGCATGATTTGGCACGTGCAGGGTTATTATTTGCTAGTCACACTTGGCTGATTGGTAAATCAAGTTTGTTCTGCAGTACACTGAATAATAAATAACAGAAATACCTTTTTGTATAATGCAATACACTTCAACAGTACCACAAACCTCATCCTCCGGAATGATCAGTAAGTTGAATCAACAACTCTCTAAAATAGTTTGAACAAGAACTAAAACTCATAACCTTCATGAAGGAGGGTTTATTCTAGGACTGTAGGATTAGGCTGCATTAGTTTTATCTTGGTACCAACTGAGTGTGTCTATACAGAGATCTATTTTGGAATTGACTAATTCAATCCACAAATTTTTCCTATAGGGGCCAGCAGACGTCAAATTTGGTTGACTAAATTCACTGTCATTTCCTATCACAGAAGCGGCACAAGCATAGTTAACACTAATAATATTTACCATAATAGAACTGTGTGTTGATAAACAGGGAAACCCCTTGAAACACCTCGCAAATTACTGAGAGAATGTTTAAACTAACACTTAACATGGAAATGTGAAAGAAAAATAGAACATTAACATAAAAAAATAATCACATTAACATTTGCAATTTACATTAAGTCTTAATCAGTGCAATGATTGTTTGATTTCTTGACAATAATGTAAATGGGCTTTGAGTGCATTTGTGTCTATGAGTGCATATGCATGTTTTATTAGTATTCATTTGCAACAAAAATTAAAAAATGATGCACCCTTGGATAGTAAGACTTGATATGCATATAGCACAATATGCCCTCTGACTTTCCCTGATTTGCATCTAGATAGCTTTAATTATGAATAAAAGTCAAGTCAACCGATTGGATGGGATAGTGGAGAATCGATTGGGAACCGTGAATAATGACAAAAGGCGCAGCACCACTTCTTATCACAGCTCGAAAAGCATATCAATCTCAATATGTGGCACAGCAAATAACCACTCCGGTGCACCACATGCTGGATCACTGTACATGCGATTATTTTTTAACATTTGTAGCAGTTTAATGGCCTTGTTGAATGTCGATGATCAGAAATAATATTTGAATATACAAATAAATTTTCCCGTGTAATGTGGTCTCAAGTCATTTAACTCATGAGGGAGAGAGGAGTTAATGTGGAACAGTAGCTGTGAGTGAGGAAAATATGTGTAACTCAAGGACCTGAGTCCAGTCACCTTTGAAATGAGACTTTTGACAAGGAAACATGTTTTCTAACAGCACAAAATTATTGTCGCCCAGGTTTGTCCATTTTAATAATAAAATATCAACTTTTACACAGGCTCCCTTTGGGTTTGCTCCTACATATTGTGCACACATGCATATACTGTATACTCTCGGTTATTAAAATACCAGCCGGAGGTTCATGAGGTGAGAACACTTGCGGCATCATATGCACAGCTTTATCTTTTCCTTTGCCTTTATTTCCCTCCTTCATTACTGAGTGGATATGTGTCCTTGCTTGCGCTGTCAAGACAGTTGGCATCATCTGAAGCCTTCTGACTTGTGCCATCTATTGAAATCTACCTCAGCATATTAGGTGGGTTATCATAAACATCCAAGGTAAAACAGTGTCAATAGATTGACTGGGCAGGCTAGAGGCTGTTTCTTCCTTTCACAAACAGCCTGCCTCAGCCTCAGCATAGAGAAATCGGTTCAAAGTGAATGTTGACGCTGGGTGCTTTCTGGATGCGGCTATCGGTCGTGACACGGGTTGTGTAGTTCAGTTGACTTTAAAGGGGGTGTTGTATTGATGGCTGCCGCTCAGTGTCAATATTGGATGCCTGATGGCTGCTGTGTAGCTTCTCAGTTAGGATACAGGAACTGTTCCATTTTCATCCTATTGGTGCTGCTTATAATGTGTTATCATCCTTTATTAGAGTATCTTTGTCGAGCTAATTTGTGCCAACAACCAGTAGGTATATTATGGAGAGAGAATGAAATTATGGGAAATACATGGACACTGACATTTAATATATTATACAAATATAATAAATACTGTACCATAAGCTGAGAGTAGAGCATATGTAAAGCCCTAGTTTAAAGGTTGTTCACAATCTGACTGATAATATATACAAACTATGCTCAACAATAAGTAACAGTAACAAGTAAGAGTAAATATCAGCATTAGGGCTGTGTGATTGTGGATGTTTTTCATACACAAGGAAAAATATTAGAAACACACACACACACACACACACACACACAACACACACACACACACACACACACACACACACACACACACACACTCACACACAACTCAATTTGCTGTTTTCTTCTCAATGGCAAAATATCTTCCGTCCGGATGCCAATGATAATGTGTTGATTCTGGGTGAAACTCACGAGTAGGCTATTTTCTCATTGCTAAATCTGATTGCAAAGTATAATTTGATTAGGACCTCCACTGCAGGCATAAGACACAGCACATTTTCTGAGGTTTTTCTCAGAAATATTCAAGTTTTTCTAATAAATTTGTGAGTTTTTTTCTTGTAAATTTATGACTTTATTCTGAGTTTCTTCTTGGAATACATGATGTTTCTCATGTGAATATTTTTTCTGGGAGGTGTGATGCTGAAAAAGACTTGTGCAGTAAACTGACAGACAGATGCTGGAGTCTTGGATGTCATCACTAAACACAACCCTGACTTTCAGCACTTTGTTATTCTAACTAGATGCCTGAATCATCTACATTTGCATTGATGTAAATTCTGCAGTTTAAAGTATGAAGTACCTTCTCCCCTGACTCTCAACCAGTAACAGCAGCCAATCCTTTTTCTTTCTTTCCTTCAGTAGTATTACTGTTATCTCTGCTCTGCCCATATCTACATGACACACTAAACTATTTTTATACAGTTAGGGGCAGTACTGGACTGAAGGCTACATTTAGTCGGAGTTTTCTCTTTGTGCTTCCGATCTACTGTCTTGCACTCATGTCTTTTTCACTCACAGAGATGATTCACCACAGCCTCTCTAGCACCGACAATCTTCCAGTAACAATGTTGTAATGATGCAAACAGCTTGACATAAATGACTTGGAGGCCATGCCTCCTCTCACAGACAGAGGAACTCTAGAGTTTTCTTAGTGCTGTATTTATTTTTCTTGTCCTGGCTGCAGGCTTTTTGACCTCCCAAGAGCCACGCTGGGCATTTCTTGTGTAATTTTTCTCCATCTCTAACTGGGCCATAGCATCATTGCGAGGGCCTGATTGTACTTTGATTGTTTCCAGCCCATTTCATGAGTGTATGGTGTGCCTGCCAGTCCTGGTGGACTGAATCAGGACATAATGGGTTCATTAAAAATCAAGACTGCTGGCATTGGGAGGAATGATTAGTGAGATAAGCAGGGGATATGAGCTTAATGGAACAAGAGGTGGCTCACCAAGATTAAAAGCCTTTTCCACATCACTGCCATTTTCCCTCCAATTCAGCAAATCACTTAATTGAAATTCTTTCAATTTTCTTTTTAATTTTCTCCTCAAAAACCCCTGCCGGAATTGCAACCCAAAGATGAATAGTGGACTGAGGTGTGACTGAGACGAATGTTATTATTCTTAAGTCGTTCAGTGTGTCATCTTGGAGCCCTTTTATGACACCATCATTAGAGGAATATACAACAGTTCAACAAATCCAATGTTTTGTCTGAAATATTAGACTGTGATACCCATATCAGCCAATACTCACTGTATCTACAAATATTGAATCATATAGTAATACCCTGGTGCACCAAAGAACGCAGTGTTACTTCCGCTGTTTTTCTCCTTGCTCTAAAGTCAACATTAGAAGAAAAATTAAATTAAAAAGCATATTTGCAAATTTAAATTAGAAAGAAATATCCCCTGCTGGTCCACAGAACCAATGCTGAATTCAAGGGCACAGACTGGAACATTAGTCCCCACTAGTTGCACACTCATAATACAACCATAAAATCCCCACATCAAACATGTCGAGAACCTGCTAAGAGGCAGATTCCATGGCGGCAGAAACACGGAAATCGGAGGGTGGCTGCTGCCAGTCAAAAATGTATGCGAGGGCTTTGTAGTGTGATACCCTGTCAAAAGCTGTGCAGTCTCTGTGGTTTGTTGCATGGGCCTTCAGAGAGGCTGCACAGAGGATGAGAGACATAAATAAGTCTACTCAGAAGTCTGTCAGAAAAAACCACAAAGCTGTCAGATGATGCAGCCCTCTCTGGCCCACAACACAAAGGCCAGCATGCACCCAGAAAGAAACAATTTGTTTGTATGACTCAAACTGACGCGGCACTAGCTTGAACCAATTTAGAATCGACTCCTAGTGCAATTGGAGATCAATAAATGCCATGTAATGTAATACAGCATTATCCTGCTGTATTGTACATAGACAAGCATAGGCGCACCAACACGCACACACACGTGCATACTTTACATGCAGACACAAGCCATATTTAACCCTAACCTTGAAAGATGTCTTTGTAAGCTCCATTAAGAAATCATCTCCCTGCTAAAACCAGACCACGACATGTCACTGAGCACTCTGTCAGAGGCACATTTAGACAATAGCATGTCTGAAGTCTCGGTGATGATGTGACAGGCTGAATCTGGTTTTGGTCCAAACCCCTGGCTGGCTGATGAAGGGAGAGAGGATGAATGGGGTCTTATCAGGTCGTGTTGAGAGAACTGAAATGGCAAAAAAGCACAAAGCCTTCCAGAGATCTCTCTCAATCTGTCTGTCAGATGAGGATGAAAAGTGCCAATGCTGAGGCTACCCAGTGCTCATAGTTTAATGTCATTCAGTTTGCCTTGACAGCGGCAGACACCAAGTGGGTAATTATTTGGCATTGTAGTCTTTTTCCAAAAAAAAAAAAAAAAGGCTTGTGTAAATTGTTTCTCTACAGTCTGGAGCCAGTGTTACATAAACAGCATGATTTGAAAACATCTGAGGATACTAGATGCCAAGAGGATGTGTCAGAGACAGGGAGAAGAACCCTTCTAAACAGTGTTTGGAGACTGAAGCAAGCTCAAGTGTACTCTGGGTGCTCTGAAGGTCATGGCTCAGACAGTCTGTCGATCTTCATTATATCCCATCTTGTTTTATGATGTACAGGAAAACATATCTGACCAACAGCTTAGCTGTGAGTGTGAGAGCCTGGCTGACAGCATATCTAATAATTGTTATGCTTTCAACTACAGCACAGGCTGCATTCAGCCTCCCTGCCAGAAGCCAGACTAAGCTAAACCTGATAGAGCATTTCGTCAGTTTGGATTAAGAAGCCATTAGACCAGGATGCTCACAAGCAACAGCACAGACATTGACAGGGATCTTCACTACACTTCAATAACAATATAAGACTCAGGCGTATGGCTGACTACACTTCTCATTGACATCAGTCACATTATAATGCAGCACTGGTAGCTACTGACTTTACTGTATAAGCATACCATCTTTACAGTTGGTGTTTGCCTGCTGACTACAGGTACCACCGGGCCTACTAATGAATTAATATTTCAATTCTCACTATCAGTATGAATATCAATACATCAAAGATAACTCATCATCCCAACTGGCTCAGTGGAGTCCATTTAACAACTGCCTTTGTTTTTCATGATGAGCCTGCTTTATCTAAAACGTGTTACTCTGGTGTGCCTGCAGTGTAGCACAATCCTTTCGTCTAACAATTTACAGCAAAACAATGATCACAGAAAATGTCTTTTTCTACCTTACTCCTTTCACTACTGTTGGCAAAAAATCCTTCTCATTTTTCAAAACAGTCTTTTAAGAACAATTATAGTTACGATCATAATTAAAAATAAAATCACAATGCAGAATAGATACAACGTGTCTTTGGGAATTCTGATGGGACGCATGTAAATGAACACACATTCAAACATCATTAAAAGCCTCCCCAATGCAATTAATAGAATATATTTTCTTCAAAGACTGCCATTTTCACAAAGGTTGTGATTTCTCATGTTTAAAGGGTCTTTCCATTCGTTTTAATGCAGCTGAGCGGAATTAATCTCATTTACATTTTATTTTTTGTGACATTTCAGAAATTTATGAGACAGCTGAATAAAAAATATGGCTTTCTGCCATCTTGCATTAATGGACCACAGCAAGCAATCAACATTCAACTTACAACATGAACTTTCTTGGTTTTATGATTAAGGACAAATATCTGACTGAAAACTCTGGTATAGAAGTGCTGAAAAAACCCATTGCCAGACAGACATGTGAGATAATCAATAGAGTTTTCACTGGAGAATCAACGTCTGCAGTATAACCTCATTCTTTGTCTGTTCAGTTTGAGGTTTGCCCTCTTCAGATGAGAAAGCAGAATTACTGTGCATCAAAGGCAGAAAATCTTACCAGATTTGCCAGAATACTTTGGCTCTGTATCCTTGAGATTAGATTTGATGTCCATCAAAGCTTTTATGAAAAACTCTATCTGTGGTGTTCACATTACAGACTGAGAGTGGTTTTTATCACATAACTGTGAACAAATCTAATCCGATGACTTCATGAAGGGGTACATTTTCATTTCAGCACTCAGGAGAGACTGTTAACAGTGATTAAAATATAGACACAAATCCTATTGATGTTATCAGTTGAAGAAACAAGCTTCCCCAGGACTTCAGATTTAAAGATTATCTAACCCTATAAAAGGAATTGGGAGAAAGTTGAGGACGTATTAAAAATAGATTTTTGGCTGGACCGCAACAGCAGGGCCAGCCATATAATCACAAATGTCCGCGAGTGGGTGAGTGAGTGAGTGAGTGAGTGATCATAGTTGAGTAATCATAATCCACCATTGGTCAGCTGAATGCCATTGGCCAAACAAGACTGGGTATACACCTAGTATATCTGGCCTGTGTATGGATGCCAACCTTGGGCTTAGGGCTATACCCCTTGTTATGGAGAGTCTAACAAGCCGCTCTGGTTTCCTGGCTGCTTGGGAACTGCAGGGAAATGGAGTAACGCTTCCAATTCACTGAGCCTTGCCTCCGTTACGGCATATTAACTATTTTTCATCACATGTATCATTATTACTAAAGGAGGCAGAAGAATAACTAAACATAAGACACACTGAGCAGAGAGAGCAGGAGAGAGGGAGGGAGAGAGAAAGTCATCGGTAATGGCTAAGCTAAAGAAACTAGCAGATCTTAACAGTATGTAAACAAAACAGAACCACTAGCAACCAGAAATGAGACAATTCACTTACTGCAGCACATCAGCAAAACAATAAAAGCCCTGTTAATAAATGACGTGTTTCTGTAAACTAAAACACTAGTGGGCTTTTAATTGAAAATGATCGCAGGAAGTTTGTATTAACACGTAATGCAGGAACACGACATACGGGAGTGAGTGGTTGAAAACTGTTGTGGATGGCAAACGGATGGTGTGTGTGAGAGACTATTCTGTCACATCCAAAGCCTCCGATAATGTTTGATAACGATATTGTCTTACAGTTTACTCTACCCCACTCTACTCCAGTCCACTTTTTGCTCAGCCAAGAGGAATTCATAAAAGGAGTAGACAAGTAAAACTTCATAGCAACACAGCTTTAGCTATGCTGGTTGAGCAGGGACAGACTCTGGTGTACTGTCAAAGTTCAGCACATAAATAGTAATTCAGTGCTCCAGGCGAGGAGAACACAGGAGCGTACTGGGGACCACTCTACAGGACGACAGCTTCTTAACAGCCTCCACTGAATAAAAAATAGGAAATACAGAGAATACAGAGCGATAGAAAAGGCTGGACGCATCAGCTGCTCTCTTTAATATGTCTAGGATAAGGAACCCTTTGTCAGCCTATTAAACGAGAAAGAGAAATTTAGGCAGTTACAGATCGAAGAACCTTAAGCCCTGCACTGCAGTCTGCCTGTAATGAGAAAGCAGGTGAGTGTACAAGAATTTATGTGGGCCCATTTATCAATTTGAAATAGAAATGCAGTTTATTATCCTATTAAAACATTTCACACTGAAACATAGGAAATAATAAAGAAATATGCAACATAGCTGTTATTTAGACCAAAATTTAGGGGAACGGCTCCACACCCTTCAATACCTTACTGACATAGTAATGCTCAAATTCAGTTAGATTCACACCGGTTAGAGCCCAAAGAGGGAAACCCAGCAATATGAAATCCACCAGCACAAACAACTGAAATAAACAGCATTACAGAGGAGCAGAGAGGCAATATCAGAGATTGCCCTGAGAGAGTGTAATGGAAAAGGACTTGTTCTGTCACAGCCTCTCATGGTGATAGAATGCCACATGGTCCTTTCTGACAGTGTGATATTGGCTTGGCACGAGCTTGATGAATGTATCAGCCATAAGTCAGACAAACCCCTGCCCTTCCTGGAACAGCACCTTCTAAGATGTTTATGCCAGGGTATAGAGACAGACATTGTGCAATAGGAATAGGACCATTGTCTGAAATAGGTTTATGGAAAGCGGGCAGGCTCAATTCCAATTCTAGCTATTATTTCAAATGGAATGTTATTATTCTTTTAGGTTAGATGCATTGCTGCTTGGAAAATAAGATGGGCATTTGGTTGGGGTGACTTTGCAGCATCCCCTCAGAGAATGGACTGTAACTTCCTGGTGGTTGGTTGTGGCAGACGGTGAAGGGAAAGAAAAGAAAGTAGGTTGGGTGATGAGAGGAAGAGGGGCGACCTTTCCCCGGGCAGGTGAAGACCCATCCTGGACCACCTGGCTTCCTGCCAGGGTCAAGCAATTAATGCTGCCCTCCTTTGATTACTTCAGACAGCCTGGGGATGCAGCAGGTCAGCAGATAGCATCCAGGCCAGGACCGTCGCACAAGGCGAAGAGGAGACAGCTCTGATGAAGGTTCAAGCTTGGGTCACATTGTTAACATACATAGCCATTACAAACATCAGAAAAAGTAAGCCGCTTTGCTTAATTATTTTTGCATTTGCATAGTAATGCAGCATAAACATACACAGCTGTCTCTAGGCCATGTCACCCCCTGCTTACAGCTTTACCAACTTTACCAACCTCAGCTGCACACTTAATATTACATTTGTACAGACAATATGACAATTAACAGAGCTGAAAGCTTTTCATACAGTAGGTGACAGCATGAGTTGGACTGTAAGGATGTATTTTTTCAGTTACATTTGTCTCCTCACTAAGACTAAGAATAGTAAGTATCCTAAAAACTAAAGCATCTACTATCCAAATTCTAGCCCTCCAGACTTCACACAGCGAGTGTCTCCTGCTGTACCCATGAGCCTGCTCTACCATGTAGCTGACAACAGAGCCCAGCCGTCTCTCTGAAGCCCTGTTGAGTTACAACATGTACCAGTCCTACCATACTGGCCTTGCTGGCTGTGCGCCCTCGTCAGTCACCCCTGTGACGATCATCAGTAAAGTATAAGATAACACTCAAACAATGATATCATTTAAAGGATTATTAGACACAGGAGTGGTAAGGCAAGGGTGGTGAGAGACAGCCTTGCTTATGTGTGTCCATAATCACATCTGGTAATGACGCATGCTGACTTTAAACATCTCTCGTCCTTCAGCTGAGTAGAAAGCTCTCACAGGTAACGCAAACTGCATGGGGGATTAGCTCTTCAGAACTCAGCATGACTTGAACCGAACCACAGCTTTAACCTTTAACACAACTTTGAAGAGCATTTACACCCTTTTATGGTTCACCGAATCATCTGGCTACCACTGGAAATATGAGTATCTTCGTCTCATCTTGAATAGCTCTCTTCATACTGCTGGTTTGTGCAAACACTATAGCAAATTTTGATAGCTTGTTATATGGTTTAATGCAGATTTAAAAATGGAATCTTTTTGGAAAAGCAAGTGACCAAGAGCACAGGCAAAATGCTCTGTGTTTGTGTGAAATTCTGGACAATTTTTAAAATTCATGCTGAAATAAAACTTGGGTGACCTGACATGACCCTCTTTCACCCCTCTCACTGTGACAACCCATACTTCTGAATACAACCTTGGGCAAAAGGTGCTTGATTTGTGCTTGGAAATAAAACATTGACTTTCAAATGTGTCACTGCCTAAAGCCATGGCTTTGAGGCTGATTTGATCCCCCTTTGAGATGGTGAGCGATACGGCCCATTCCCCCTAATCACATGTCAGAGACCATGCAATCACACAGCAACAGCTAAAGTAATCACTACAGTGGCCTCCACCCGTCCTTCTTGAATCAAGCCTCAATCCTACAACATCAGTAGCACTGGGAAGTCCTGAATATGTGCTACAGCAACAGACATACTGTAGCCTGTAGCACCATAGCCAAATATTTACACTGTAAGTGTGTTGATGAGGCGAGGCGATAATGAACAAATGTTGTAATGGCGCCACTGCATGAATGGTGACCTCATGCAGCTGCAAATATTTGAACAGGGGGGTCGAGCATTTTTTCTGCTTAGGTATTGCCTTTCATTATGTTATGAGTCCATTGTCCCATATGTTGCCCACATGGTGGATGCAGACAATCTTGTGCTTTATTTTTGAGATATTTCTTCCTGCAACTTTTTGAATTAGACTTGCAGGGAATTAGAAAACTGGGACTGTATTCAACCCCTTATTTATTTTGCAGGTGCTAGACAGAGCTTTTGTTTGTGGAAAACAAAACACTGGGAGGGGAACAAGAAAACTGCAGTAACTAACAAACTCATTGACTACACTATCTTTTTTCTTTTTTCTTTAACTATCTTTTTGTGGTTACTAAGCTGTACATTAAATAGACTTCTGGTTATGTGGTAATCACTTTGCATACTGTGTGAATGCAACATAAACACCTGTGTCTTAGCATAATTTTTGTTAAGTACTGTCCCTGCTAAATGCCAAAACATTCTCTCTCCTTGCAGAATACAGTTACACAGGATGAAATGTTACTAATCTATCAGTATATGTTATTTCTTAACATTTTTCACTTAAAACTGTGAAAATCGATACTTAAATGTGTTCAATAGGGTATACAAAAAGCTTAACTTCTGGTTCATGATGTAATGAATTATTATTGAAAGCCAAATTTACATCCTGATATAGAGGCTATACTTAACTGTACATGTTCAGTTCATAAATGACTGTTTTCCTTTTGCTGTATCATTCAAGAAGAAGTTCTATACTAGCCAAGGTTATTTGCGTGTCCCAGACTTTATGACTTAATGTCAGCACAAGTGAGTGAGAGGACAGTGGAGTGGTCATAATGTTTTTCTTCCCTATCTGTTTCTGCAGGCCATAGATAGACTACATAATTAATGGCTGTGATGAATGTTCTTGTGACAACACAGCAAAGGATTTTGTGTGTTGTGTAAGTGCTTGTGTAAGTGCGTGTGTGTGTGTGTGTGTGTGTGTGTGTTGTGTGTGTGTGTGTGTGTGTGTGTGTGTGTGTGCTGTCCGAACTTGCGGCAGTTTTCAAATGAGCTTACTGCGTCATGTACTGTATTTATAAGATCAAACACTTAACGGTCTGAACACACACATACTATACACAGACAAAACATGCCACAGTAAAGGTGTCCATGCTTCAGCATGGGGTACTGCAGTGTAAAATTGTGCTCAAATAGAGTAAATGAGCTGGTTGGAGTTTGATGAGTCTCCTGTCTTCTTCTGAACCAATAGCTCGACCCACTCCTGCTTTATCACGGTGTGCCAGCCCAGCGCTATCTGTGCTACACTAAATCAATTAGCATGTCATTAAGATAGCTTGTTCCAGCACAGTAAGCATGGAGGTGGGACTACAGTATCTGTACGAACGGAAAGAGCTGAACGCAAAGGGCATCATATCTCGGTCTGCATGTGTTAAAGTGCGGTAGGCTGTACTTACTGGTGGGCTCAGTGCATGTGTACAAGAGCACCTGGATATGGGAGACAGCAGTTTCTAACAACTAAACATCAAGGTCTTTCTCACCACAAAAAAGTGTTTAACATCGTGTCAAGCAAGCGCCAGAAATCTGTATTAACCATAAGCCATGCATTATTTCATAAGGTGTTTGGTATTTCTTAGTTGGCTCTGTAATCCTCAATAACAGCCACAATTTTTACATCCAAAGCTTTATATTAGTACTCTACCCTGTAATCACACGCATCTTCCATTTATTTCTGTAATCAATCCTGTGAAGAGAGTTTTATTTGCTCCTTTATTAATTCTTTTCATTCCAAGTGGGGACAAAGCATGAAGAGAGCATTCAGTATTCACCCCCCTCAGAACAGAGGACTCAAAGTCACCTTACATCAAAGAATAAGGTGATCACTCTGCAATTACCAGGACTAAAGCAACACCTTGGTTGTTGGACAAGATAGAGAGATGATAGGCTTAATCCCCATTCGCGCAGAGAAGATTTCTCTCTGAGGGCAAGAGCTCAATCAAATCATTCAGATAAACATTGAAAATACTGTAGCATTTGCTGCTCATGATAAACTCTTTATCGTTGAAGGCATGAGCGCTTAATCAAAACTGCTTTTCCTTCTGCAGATAACATAAAGTGCTAAAAGTTAAACATTTAAGAAATAAGTTTCACTTGTGTCAATTCAGAAATTGGATCCATATCATCTTAAATCTCTTTAAACACTGAAACTAGTAGTATTTAACTACACCAACCTGAGGTCAAGGGAATCAAATAGCACACATCATATTAGCCAGAGTGAGCCAGATAATAAAATCCTCAGATCATAAAAGTCATAAAATTCCCATTCTGCTGCTTTGGGCCAAATGGCTGCCACTAATGTATTAGACTACATAGCATGTATTAGCACCTGGGCCAGGAAAGTAATTTTCTGACAGAGAAAACTAAGAGGGCACCTCACACACTCTCTCCAAACCATTTCTATAGCCAAATCTGCCAGTGTGTGACAGAGTCTGGAGACAGAATACAGTTCTCTGAGGTCAATCTGTGCGTCTCCATCTACACTAGACAATACAGTATGTGGATGAAGAGCCGAGCGTTTAGTCATGCTCTCAGCTCCTGATCAGCCCGTATCTCCCTGATGCTCTCAGTCACAGCAAACGATTCAAAGAGGCTAGACACTGACTTCAAAAGACCAGTGCTGGCTTTGAACACCATGCCAGTCGCACAAACCATCAGCGGCACATCAGCATCCTCGAGGCATGCGTGGAGCAAATTTGTGCCTCTCTCGGCTGCAGATGCAACACTTGGCAAAGTCTTTTCACTGGATACTAGACAACAAAAACACCATGAAGAGGCAACGCAGCAACAGAGAGCTGAAGTACTGCCTCACTTAGTGTTAGCCTCTGTTCCAGTAGCTGTCGGTTTTTCCAACAGAAGGCTTCTTTCATCAGTGTAAACTGAACTTACTGGGGTTTTCAGTCCCCACTAACCAAGTTAAAACAATGGTACACCCATCAGAACAAATATACACCCATCAGAACAAATATACAACTACTACAACTAAAAAAATAAAGGAATAAAGGAAGGAAGAATCACCAAATATCTGAACACTATATAGAAAGTATAGTATATAGAAAGTAAGAAAACAAATCAGAAACTATTTTGATAATCATTCAAATACTTCTTAAAGCAAAAATTCTCTCTTTCCTGATTCTCAGATGTGAATATTTGTTGGTTTTGCTTGTCTTATATGCTCCACAACTAACTATATTCAATTTATTTTCAACTTTTCTCTGATCAATTAATCATTTCTTCCATAAAATGTCAATCAAGTAAATAATCGACAGATGAACTGATAATGTTTGGATGCAGCCCTGTACTGTAGATCCAACTGTTTCACCGAATAAAATACATTATATTTTGTGAAATTAGAAAAGTATGTCTGTAAGAGCTGAAGAACACTCATCAAATGGAATAGTTTTTGTTAATGTTTACAGCCACTGATTCAAAGACAGTGCTTTATAGATGTAATCTAGAGACTAAATAGACATTTTCTGGTGCAATGCAGCATAATATCTATTACTGTAATTGTGTTCATTTAAGAACATAATTATTATGTTTCTGCCTTTTGGAAAGACCAATATAATAAACCTTTAATTGAAAATACCCCGTCTGGATGAGGCCAAAAGTACAAAGACTGGGTTTAAAAAAGTGGTGGGACTTTGAACCTCTTTTCTCTTTGTGGTCTCCGAGGCAATTCATCATTTTAACCACCATGTATAGTAGGTGATAACCAAGCATAGGGAGCACATGTGTAGTGCTTGACATGCATGTGAGATAAACCTGGTCACAATCCACAAAAAATGTATTTCAGATTTTCTAAAGGTGAACTGCACAATATAGCCATGATAACAGCAACCATCCATCTTATTCAGGTGTATGACAATGAATGCCTCAATGTTGTCATGTTGTAGTTCCATCTGCCAAAACCCAGACAGCGTCCTAAACTGATATCCATTCACACAGAAAAACACAATCATACAAAACATACACCATAAAATATATTTATTCTTAATAGTCACTTGACATTTGTCACAAATCACTGTTAAGTCTCCAGCCTTGGCTTGGGATGGAATTTATTATCAGGCGTCTTAAATGACAAATGCAACAAAGGTAAACAGATCATTTACAGAGCAGGAACGGGGATGTAAACACCTGTTTTGGGAACGTCATCAGCACAGTGGAGTGCTTAATACTAAAGCCCAAGCCAGAGTGATGTTGAAAGGTGAAATCTCTACACATCAATTTTGTCCTGAGCACCACAGCGCAACAGAGCTTATTACAGACTCCCAATCTGTCTCAAGTGTTCAGTCTGTGTCAGTAATGCTGGGCTGCCTGGCCCTCGAAACGCTTCATTAAAAAGCTTGGCCATCCAGAGCACATCCGTGGCAGCCAAATAAAGTGTCAGACCGCATTTTTCATCTGCAGATTAAACCTATGTAAGTCCGAATTAAACCAAATTAGATCTGAAAATGAGAAATAAACCAAAGCCAGATGAGCAGAGGGGCGGGTGGCGTGACCAGGAGGAAACTGCTCCAATACCATATGGAAAACTGGTTGTGTTGGTTTGTCAGTGCCTCTGTGTCTGCAACTGCTTATGCATTTTTGAAGAGATTAGAGCCCTCTGGTCTGTTGTTTACACACACCCACATATTCTATTTCATTTATTCGTGTGGGGGATACAGGGAAGCGGAGGCTGACAGGGGATACAGGGAAGCAGAGGCTGACCTCTCTTATTCTTTCATCTATTGTGATCTGAAGGATAATTCCTGCTCTCTAGATTAAAGGATCTGTTCTCCTTGACCACGGTGAGGCTGTTTATTCTCCCACAATGGAAGTCGAGGTGCTTTTAAGAGTGAATTTCATGCTGGCATTGGGGCCCTTTGAGCATTGGTGAGTGTATCAGGGCTACAGTGTGCTGGCCTGGGAGATAAACTCACTGCTAATCAATCACACAGTGTCCTCTTCTTTCCTCTCCATCCTCTCTCCCTGTCTTGCACACACACATACTATACACACAAAGCCCTCTGCTATTTGATGCAACAGTGTCCTCAGACCCTCTTGTGAGCACATTTCAATCAATGGACGATTACAGTTCCAATTGCTGTGTGTGCTGCTACACCCCGCCAGATTCACATGTATCTCAACTACATACCACACATGCACACATTAACAGATGGACATACCACAGACAATGCTATCATGTCAGAGTGTGTGTGTGTCCCTGGAGAGGGTTGCGGAGGGGGGCTGTGGCCTGTACTCTGCCACCCCAGTGTGTTAGATCCTCAGCCAGCCCATTGTGCTGAAATTCAGCCACAATAGCACAGTATCTTCCCCAAAGCAGAGCCCTTATCATGGCCCCGAAATGAATCGCCTCTGTGGACGCCCACAACACAGACTCCTCGGGGCTGAGCGCACAGATCTGGAGGTGAGCGAGCGGAGCAATCTAGTCCTATTGTTCTATGCATGATAAACTGGGCTTCAAACCTCTCATTCTCTGTCTATCTTTGGGAAGCTGTGTGCAATCTGTGATATGAGCCACTGCAGCAATACAAAACTTTTGCAAGCTTTTTGATGGCATAGTGTGCAACATCCACTTGCACAACACTGTACACTCAAGGCCTCTATTCTGGATGTCTTTATTGATTATAAGCTCTCGGTAAGAGCAGAACATGCAGTTAACAATTGTCAGCTGATAAATTTCCTATGAGTAGTCAGTTATGAATCATGCTCAGTGTGTCAATCACATAAATGCTGCAGTCATAAATTAGATTTCTAAACATATCAGACAAAGCAGGGGGCATTTATATTAACATTTAATGTGCAATGAAATGCTAAAACAGCTGAGAGGAAAGGCATCATACTGTTCCTTCAGGCATTATGAAATTACACATTTATTTAAATTCTGCTTAAATTCTCCATTTCTCTCTGGTAAAAACTAAACTGACATAATTACTTACAAAAGGATTTTTTTTTCTATCATGAATCCTTTTCGGGAAAAACCAAGAGTCACTAAGCACCAAGCAACAGTGAATGAAGTGAAAATTGGAGAGAAGACCTCGTGCTTCAGTGTATGTTGTTCTGCGGTTTGATTGGAAGACTTTCCAATGTAAGGGAAATACCGCTGCGCTTCTGGGTAAAATGCATCACTTTATTCTCTCTGATCTTATTAAAAGCTTACTCACTCTTGGTCTAGTTAAAGTTGAGGACCCACTGTTTGTGCTGGCGGAGCTTTGCCAAACAGTATTCAGGGAAGCCTCCGTAGACGTCTACCCCACTCCATAAATTGTAATACTTTCCACTTGATCTACCCACGCCAGAGAATGCTATCAGTCAGCACGTCAAAAAGTCGTCTCTTATGTGAGACAGTGCAGCCTCAGTATGGCGAGTAGCAATCCTGGATGTTGAACAACACAACCACAAAAGTCAGCTTTGCACATTAGCTTGTTATTTACTGTGAGCAATAAGCTATATAAAACCTTCTTTTACGCCAGAGTGTTGATGGATTCCCCAAGTACATGTTACAGCAATCATCAGGCAGAGAACAAGTGCGGCAAACATAGCACATCAACTGCAAAGTAATCCAGCAGCTCGGTATCATTTGGCTTTCTGTTCACAACATCCATAACACCAGCTGAGGGATACTGTAGCACATCAAGCTGTGAGCTTTATAAAACACCTCAATCCACAGTGACAGATATAAACAGTGCCACAGTAAACAGAGATGACCCCTGAAGGTTACCATCACTCACTGACTCACAAACTGATAAATGCTGTGTACAGCTTTAAACTGCCTCCTGACAACTGCACAAAATTCTGTTTTCATGAACTGCTAATGAAAATACATCAAGGTGATAAACTCTTTTTACATATGTTACATATAATAATGCAGCTGTGAAAGCTTTATGTTACGAACTACTAATTGACAGTATTAAAATTAGCCCTAGCTTTAATTTGGTCATTTTAACACATGGAGTTTAACCTGGTCAATTACATTACAAGACCGTCACATATAAAGGTGATGACACAAACAGCTTCAGAGAAATACTTCATAATCGGACCTAACCTGACATCAAGGTCATACTGAAACCAGTATAAAGAAGTAGCTTTGTAAAGTAGCACACCAGTGTTTGTTTTTCTCTCTGGTTAATAAGACAGTAATGCTGGCTTCACTCTGGTAAAGATCATTACAGCAGCATGCAGCTCAATCTTCAGCAAAAGTGGCTTTGAAATTAAAATGTCCACATCCATTTCAGTTTCCCACAGGGGACATGGGTATATTATCTCTTTGTGACAGTTATTTCAAATGATGACTATTTTGCTACTCACCTAATAACTAAAATTGAAGATGATTGTCTCTTTGTCAGATTATACCATTTCTTCTCCTTTTCACTTCAAGATGACTGTGTTTATGTATGTTTTTCACCAAATAAATTGAGGTTGCACAATGGATCAGCAAGCATTAATGACTGGAAATTTGTAGACTATATGAGCCTTCAGTCCTCAGAAAGCAAGATTACACTTCATTTTACACAAAAAACAATTTCTGAATATTTCATCTGATGTGTTTATGTTCTTCTGGGTTTATTAGCTCTCCCCAGCATAGACCAATTAAACAGTCAACCGACCATTTAAGGCCTGATTAGTCTCAGACTGGCTTTTAATTTGATATGCATGCAGATCTCAAACTAAATGGTTGATCAAGCGAGGCAGGTGTCCATATCAGATGCCTGTCTGATACGGAGAAGCATGGGAATTAGTGTTCTGTGTTTCTGCCGGGTTCCAATAATCTCCCGTCAAAACAAATCAACAAAAGCACAAAATGCATAAGTAGCTTCAGATTGACAGTTTGTTTTTTTTAACATGCATGACCCTGGCATGTCCTACCTTATCAGGATTCTCTTCGATCCAGCTCTTTACCGTGTTCAGAGCAATGTCAGCTGCGGGCTCATTGGGAAAGCCTAGTGGAGAAAAAAAACATCTGTCAATATCAGTTTCATCCAACATGCAGATGCAAGAGGGAGACAAAAACAGACAGGCGAACAGACAGACAAACCGATATTTCCACAGGTAATAGCATTTCTCCTAAATCAATGGAAAGCAGCACAGCCTGCTTGTGTCTGGTAGATGAGACCAGCTGTCTGATAAACTGCTGTAGACGTGAGTTGCCAGATGCACTCTAATCGGAAAATACACAGACATACAGACATATTTCAGGAGAACAAAGTGTTCATATGAACTACGTATATAAATAAACAGCTGTAATTACAACCTTGCTCATTACCAACGCAGAATTATATATTATATATAATATTTTGCCTTTATGGGGTAAGTTACTCTTGATATTTTATCAGTTTCACAGAATGAAAACATAGAAAAGCTAGTGTGGCTAAGAGGCAACATGGCTAACGACTGAGTTAATCACAACAGTTGTGTCAATTCAGGAACCCTAATGCATGAACACAACATACTTAATTTTTAATAAGTCCAGCTAAGGAAAGACTGCTGGATGCTAATCTCAAGATCATTTTCAGCCATAGTAGAGAACTTCCAAAGACCCAACACTTAGAGTGAACTATTGACTATAAAAGACCTTGGGCCAGCCTTGCTATAACTGGAGAGTATATATGCCATTACCAAAAGCGCTGACAATCGGCTACTGTGTCACAGAGTAGTGTTTCAGTTGTCTTCATTTCAAAGTAATTATAGTTGAGTCTGGTCTTCTGTGCCTTTCACAAAACTTGACGACAGCATTTTACTCTAAAGCCTCTGTAAAAATCCTAGAGCAAGTTTGAAGTGGCCTTACAAGTATAACCTTCACACTGCGAGCCCTATGCAAAGTTAAGACCAGAATCCAGCAAACAAACATGGCCCGTTTTTTCAGTCATGACTGACCTGGTTCAGGATTTAAAACTCGTCGCTGTTCCATATTATAACCCTTGACATTCACAAGGGACCACAGGTTGCAACAGACAATGTCTTCCTCTAACGACAGAGGTCAAGACCTCAATTTCAACCCACATCAACTGATACAAGGGCCATGCCACAGTTGTAACCTGTTGGTTATTGCATGGGTCACATTCTCAAATATTTTTCTTTTCCTGGGTCATTGCCACAACCATAATGTTCTATGACCTATGTAACAGGCTTACAAGTACTGCAACGACCTCTACCCTTAAAGCCGCATGTAAAGGAAAGTGAATAGCCACAAGGATCTAGCCGTACATTTCCTGAATTCTTTCATTTCAGACCACCTGCTGTCAAAGACTCTCAATAACTATTCTGTAAATATTCTAAATCAACTGGTTTGGCAGTTAGGATATACCGTATGTAGCCTCATCCCCACCACTCTCACCCATCTGACTACTATTGATGTCTCTCTCTTCCTGTTTTTCTTCTCCTCCCCCTTTTCAGCCTGACAGGAGCGGCTGAGTTACACTGAGGAGAGGAGAGGGGCTGAGCTGAGCTGAGCTCCTGTTCAAGCCCTGGGTGAAGCGAGATGTGAGCTGCATACCAGCCGGCAGTGACAGCCAGTCTGCTCCTACGGCTCTGTTAGGCAATGTCTGCAGACAGTGCATGGCCCGTTCACGGCTTCTGCCCTTCAAAAGCTGCCCCAAGAGCTGTGTGCTCAGAACCTAATCCAGCATGCCAAATCAGTTTGCAGGTCACCTGACTCCTCTTGTCTCCCAAACACACTTAACCTTTTCAGTGATATCACTTTGTCTGGTGATGTTTCCTTTTTGAAATCCGTTTGCACACATATGCAGGTGTACCGACACTCCAACTCACACATCGGGTAACGTAGGCAAACAGAAGTGCGGAAGACGAAGAAGAGAAATAGATCCACGAAGATAGGAGCAGCTGTTAAGGAAGAGTGCGCACAATGGGAGAGGTGTCAGAGGAATAAGCACATAAACAAATGAAATAAATTAGTAAATTGTTAAAGAAGTGAGGACCCGCCTTTGTGCTCTCACTGTGTCATCTTAACTGAGATGAAGTGAGGCACATTAGAAAACAAGTCTTAATCATAATAATAGGACGTTCTGATCCCCATCAGTGGTTAGATGGCATTGAGTACATTTAATCTGTTCAGTGTAGAGTTTCTACAAATGCTCTATTGATTTGAGAGCAAAACCTATTAATCATAGCAGATCTGAAAAGGAGAGAGAGTGGGAAAAGAGGTGAGCTATAGAAACAGTGAAAAACACAGCAGGGAAGTGCAATGATAGATACATACAAAAGAAAGAGAGTTAGATGGAAAGCTGGGAAAAAGGGGTCAGTGCAGCTAGGGGCAGCCCGCCGGAGAAACGCTGCTCGACAGCAACATCAGTGGCCCAAGGTCAACAGCAGCAGCTCAAGTGCATCAGCAGCTCTCTCTAATCATTTGTCTCCTTCACAGTATCCTCTACCTTGAGCTCTCCTAACATCTCTTCTCAGTGCCTCTCTGTCCCTGTCAGCTCGGCCAAATATGTTTATATGCAGAAAAACAGATACAATACAATACTCTCAATCATCCCATGCACCAGCTCTTGGCCAGAGAGCCATTGGCAGTACAGTTAATACAATCCACTTGTTCAGAAAACTAATCTTTCAAAAAGGACTGAGCGAGGCGACTTTTTTATGCTCAAGTACACACAACATGAAAAAGTTCAGTGCGTTACTTCTACATCGACTCCTCTCAACATCCCCTCCTCATTCTCTTTTGCTCCATTTGCTGTGTGGAGGGTTCAACGAAAGCTAATCTGTCAGGAGGTGGAGAGCTGGCGTCAGGCGCAGTGATGGTGGGCCCTCCAGGGTCCCTGCACTGCTTGGCTTGGTTCTCTCTCATGCTGGGAACATGGTCGGCTCAGGGAGATTTGTCTTAGTGAGGCGCTCTGATGGGATATGTGCAGCGCAGTGCTGCTGATGAGGACTCAGGTGGTGCAGTGTTATTTCTGCTGAAGGCTCCTCTACTTCATCACCAGGCAGAGCACAGCATCCAGAGAGAGGGAGTGGGGGGGTGGGGGTGGGGGGTGGGTGAGACTTTGGCACGTGCCATGTGAACAAAGGGTTACGGTGGCGCAATGTGCTTACATAACATTTGCATAGTACATCCAGTGAAGTTGAAGGCAATAGCAGTTATGGGTTCAGTCACCACAACAAATTTGGACTCGTGACAAGGGAGAATTACGTTAGATAATCACAGAATCTGACCTGGGAAGACTGGGAGCCAGGTCTTTTCCATTAGTGGTCTTCCAATCATTTCATTCATATGACTCATTTTAAGCCACAATTAAAAAGCATGATTGAATTATATGAAAAAGATGACTTGGTTTAATTTCCTTTTTAAATGAAAAGTACATTTTCAGCCATGTCTCCATGTCAGCACAGTGAGTTATGCCAAAGGGAAGATTCATCTTAAAACAGAATTCACATATTTTATTCCTATGATCTCGGGCATGTAGGACCTTTGTTAATATGAAGAAAAAGAGAGCCCTCTCTAATCTCTGATGCAACCCAGAGACACAGACTCTGGTCCCTCTCTTACTCATATGCAAAACACCTTTAGGAACACTTGTACAGGACCCTGGGTGACTTTTAAGGAATATGGTTTTATGTATTTTATACGAATCTAGAAACCAGAGGAAAGCCACTGTTTGGATGAAGCTCAGAAATACACATTTATTCAGCTCATAATGAAACAGCTCCCAGTTTACATTATAAACAACATTACATCGACTCTGTGAAAGCTGGAAAGAGAAGTTCATGTTCAAAAATATCCACTGAACTGGAGCGTAGGAAAAATAATATAAATGTGCACTCTGCCTTAGGGGGAATTTTTGCTTTAAGAACAAGCAAAGCCCATTGCTCTCTCTTTTGCCAACATGGCAACTCTTTCATATCCTAAATTTACAGAGTGAACTTTCACAACAAACTTGTGTAGCTAAGGTGTTTTTCTCTGGTGAGACAGAGTGAGAAGTAGCTGCATCACCTGATAAAGCAAGTAGAGGTAAGTCAACAAGTTGAATACATGTCTGTGATATGATGGATTCCCATTCTTTGTTTGCAAATATATGGGTAGGCACATACTGCAGACCACACCGGTTTTGTTTTCCCTGAGTGGGCTTATATTGTGCACCACAACATGCTGTTATCTAAGGGTTTTATCATTTCTACCATTTCCTTTTTTTTTTTTAAAGCACATAATGATAGGTTGTGGGGGCATGTGGCTGAGGTTTGATAAACATATGCTGACTGAATTCTTGTAAAATACAAGGTAGAGCTTTTCTGCCCTGGAGGCAAGAATCGTATTGTTGGTCATACTCTCCTTCCCCTCAGTTGTAGCTGGTAAAGTTCACATCTCAACACTCGTCATTCATTCTGATGAGCTGTCTACCTTGAAGTAGCGTATAGCCCGAGGCTCAGGTATCTGGCACTTGTAAATTCACCAGAGGTGTTGAGAGGGAGCGGTAAACATAGGAAATCTGCTATAGAGAAAAAATGGCAATATAAAATGAATATGAAATGCTAATGTTTGTCTGTTTTTGAAAGGCCTTTAACATTTAGCCTCACAATATTTCAAATGCATACTTTTTTTTTTTTTTTTTACAAATGTCGTTCAGAAATGTCTTTAAAGTATTTTTCTAAAGAAATGTTTTGTATGTGGTGTTTTTTCCTTATTTATAAAATGTTGATAGGGCACAGAGAATATGACTGTTGCCCCAAAGACCACTGTTATAAACGACAGGTAGAATCATTCAAGTACTTTAGAATACAAAGTAGAGTAGCTGAGTGTGTGTTGGGCAGCAGAAGGGAGTCATTAAGTGTAGCACAGTCTGCTCTAGTTGAGGGCAGCAGTGCTATGTTTTTGTCTGGAAAGGGAGGGGGTTGTCACCCCATCAGGGCCCAGAGGAGAGGTGAGGTGACCTGGGGTGGAGGACAGAGGAGCGCCCCAGGACTCTAGATGCCAAAGCGTGGGTGTCAAATGGCCCGGAGCTCCTCCCTACACCAACACTGGGACACGGCAGGGCTGTGACCATGACCGACTTTGCAGCCCACAGAAGGAGACAGAGACAAAGAGGGATGGGAGGGTGCGTTGTGAGGAAGACAGGCAGAAAAAGATGTAGGAAGAAAGAGAGCAGCCTCCGTGGCACAACAGATGATGACCTTCGTTGGAAACGTTCCATATAGGTGATGCCATGCTTTGTCCTACATGCTAAAATTAACACCTGACATTTCACTTTTTAAAAACATCCTGAGGAGTGTATGATATGCAAAAGTTTAATGCTCAACCGAGTTTCTCAAAGGCCTAAATCTATTGTCCTGTGGGTGGGAAGTATTTTTACATTTGGCTTATCATCCATGAAAATGGTAGTGCAAGGCTAGTGTTGAGTACAATGCACACTGTGTGACTCAGTTAAATGGGCTACGAAGCCCCTGTTCGCTCTGAGCACACACTCTGCTGCCCACTGATACAGCACGTTACTCCTATGTACCTTGAAATTCCTAAACCAGCTGGGCTAAGCTCCCTGTGGTAAACCTAGGTTTTAAGAGAAGGAGGAACTTGCCCAGGCCATCTCTGGCTTACTACCGGGAAGCCATCACTGTCAAGAGATAAGGTGCCATAAATGTCTCCAACCTTCCTAATCCCGGACAGGGATGAAGAGAGCCAGAGCATGATGCTGGCTGGAGGAAAAAAATTCTTAGCTGCTTGACACCTTTGATCTGGACAGTACAGTAGAATGGCAGTGTGGACATACCAGTAGAGCCTGGGTGGATTACATCCGCATATCTCCCATAGCCACCAGTCAGTGCTAAAACTCCTCTGTCAACAATCCTCGGATCAGTTACAGAGACACGTGAGCTAAAGGGGATAGGTGAGCAGTAGACGGGGAGATATTTGTCGTAAGAGCTGCTGCATTGCTGTGTTCAGGGCCTCTGATTGTTTTGATAGGGTTATAAATGCATGTATTCGATGGCATCTGTCAGGTAAATAGTAGACTTAATGTTCATGTCCTTGCTTTTGCATCGTGCCAGTGAGCCCTCTGCTCCGTGCTAAGATTGATCTCGGCAGACTACTCCTAAACTGTACAACTCATTACAATGCTGTTGGAAAGTGCTCTTTCAGCGCTAGCAAAGATGTGATCTCCACAAGGCTAAATTGTCCACAATGCATCACGAAATGGGATTTTTGCTTTGCTTTGCTTGAGCAAGTGTCTCTGCCTGTGTGTGAGCACGAATGTGTGTGTCGAAGTGTGAGAAAGACGCGCGAGGGAGAAAAAGACCTGCGAGAGACAAGAGGATGTATGGGAGGGAAGACATGAGAGAAAAGGATACAAAAGGAGAAAATGACCTCTCTAAGTCGAGGTAGTTGGAGTCTTGGCACTGATCTTGTGAGACATTGAGAGGTGTCTCCTCCTTGGAAGGAATAATCCATTTAAACCTGGGTCGCATGGCTGTGATTGATGTGCAAACAGGAGTAGCACTTAATAACCTCTATCATGCTGGGTGACCTCATGGCCCACGGTGGGCACCAGTTTGTTTATGGGTGGTACCTCCGACACACTATCCGTGCAGAAATTCTGTTGTGGCTAATGGGTTGGACTGAGGGATTGGACTGTCAGCACAGTGTGAGCCCTCATTTTTCTTTTCAAGCGTCTAAGGTACCCCCTTGTGCACCCCCTCTACACCCAACCTCCCTGCTCTGCCATCATCTGTCAATGGTGACTGAGTCTCCTGGAATATGGAGGCGTGAGAGAGAGTGTCAATTAGCATTAGCTTTCCTGACAAATCTGTTTTTCTTTCCACAAAGGACTTGGATAACTTGTTCCTGATTCCTCTCTGTCACAATGTTAGGGCCACAGGATTTGTCCCTACTGCTCTACAAGTGTGGAAATGGGTCAAGCACATGTGCATACGTGTAATACCTGGGTGCATGACCATGTACATATTTATAAAACAAAGGCTATATCTGTGTGTATTCTACAGAGAAATAGAAAGAGACACACAGGAAGACAGATAGAAAGAGAGAGAAAGAGAGAGAGAGAGAGACTGGGAAGATGTGCCTTTCACACTAAAAAGCTTTTGTTTACTTTTCTGAAATGGAGGCTGACCTTAAAGGTTATCTAAAATGTACAGAAAATGTCAAAACGCCTGACAAGAGAGCAGGGCCCCTTTCAGAACATGGCAGTACTCAGGGGGCACAGGGACGAGTCATACAGAATAACATCATAGCACTGTACTATAGTGTAGTTCCTTTGAAAGTCCCCCCTCTATTTGCCCTCTGCTGTGTGAAGATCTTCAGTCTTAATCAGCTGTATTGTTCTATGGAGATGAGGTTATGGGAAGCGCTAAGCTGTTTATTTATTGAACAGGCTGTTTAATTCCCCCCCCCCCTCCCCCCGCTGCATGCTTGTCTCTGCACAGCCTATCCCTTTGATGTGAGGGGCTGCTGGTGGAGTGCTATGATGGGCTCCCACTGGCAATGCAGCACACGGCACCACAGCGAACAGCAATAAGCAGTGGCCTCATCAGCGGCATACAGTACAAACAGTGACCACCCCCTCCCTCTTGCATGTATTCGGGCAACCTCTGTGACGCTACAACAGAGCTGTTTTACTGCAAAATTACATAAATCCATTTTGAAAATAGACCTGTATGAATCCATTAGCTGACATTCTTCATTTTATTTCTTTAATTCAACCTGTAAAAAGTCTCATCATGGCTGACAAACAAATTAACTTTGATAAACAAAAAATACTGGAACTTTGGTCTGTCCATCATAATTAGTTAAGTTAATTTACTGAGGATTTATGAGAGTCTCTAAGTTAAGCACTAATGAGTAACTAATCACTTATAATTACTATGGGGTGAAAATAATCAGATTAATGCAAAATGAGTAGTTGGAAATTCCTATGCAAGACAGGAAAATATGAGAAGAGGAAATTCATTTAACAGAAATAACTGCTGAACTTATCATCGCCCACTGAAAATTCTGCAGTGAAATAACCAGCAAGGGAAAGACAGAGAGAGGATGAGAGGAGAAGAGTAAGAAAGAATTTACAATTTCAGCCCTTTGTGTCATTAACACTTCAGTAATAGCCATTTTGAGATGCGTGTATAGACAGGTGGCAGAAAACAGACAATACTGCAGAGAGAAGGGTGAGAGGAAATGATGAGGAGCTGTTGTGCAGTAAACTGTGCGAATTACAAAAGTGATGGCTGGAAAATGTTCAATATCCCAAGAGGACGTGTTCCATCCAGCACAGAGTGCATAATTATAAACATCTAGTGATTTATATGCACAAAGCCTCCTTTTACTACACACACTGGGCTTCACTAACAACTGTATGCTATGTGCTGTATATCAGGATGCTTAGACACTTACCCATTGACTGGCATGGAAGTTTAACTGTGCTGACTGGGAATTTGTGCACAGATCTGCAGCTGTGTGGTTTTCAATGAACAAATGGACAGCCTGGTGAACTCCTCACTATTAAACCATAATTAGTTATTCTTTTTTTTTTTTTTTACTGTCTCAGCTACATCTCCACTCATTTAGAGATCAGATCAGCACCCTGGATTTTAATAATGTGGTGGGCGCTTTTTGCCCAGAATCTGGTGAGGAAAGAAAAACATTATTTAAGGGAAATTACTCTGTTAGTGTGTGTTCAGTTGGTTTAATGAGCACAGCAAAAGTTGATCAAGTTCCATAATCAGTGCATTCTAATCGGGAACTGTATGTTGGGATGTTTAATATTTCAGTGTGCAACTTGGTGACAGCTGCCAGTTACTATTAATACAGGGTTGATAAAGGAGGAAGTGTGATGGCTTTGGATGCAAACTGCCTCACTAGTGTGTGTGCAAAGATGTTTCCCTGTGGCTGAATAAGTGTTGTATGTTTTTAACTTTTGCATACACAGTTAACAAATGAGTAAAAGTTTCTTCATATAATTAACAGAAATGTAATATAATGAATCTTTACACCAGCTGTCTGTCTAATTTCATATATGCTATCAGTACTGAGGTATAGCAGTGTGTGTGTGTGTTTCCTGTGCACAACCTGTTTTTGAGTTGAAAGCCTTGTTTTACCTCCTCCTTGTCGGAAGAGGAGTGCATGATTACATTTCCAAAATATGTTTTTAAGTTCCTCTAACCAATATATCATGTCTAGCAGTAGAACATTTGCAGATATAAGCAAGGCGCATCTTTCAGCACTGTGCAGACATGTGTGGCTGAAATGCACAACAAACCACTAGTCAGGTGTTCAACTGCCACTGATTTCCAATTATTTTTCATAAACAGACTGCAGTTTTGTTTCACGTTGGGCTGTGACTGGCTAGATGCATCACAGAAATAAGCTACAGTACTATTTTTTCAGCCAGAAGGAGAAATACAACTCACAGAGGCAAAGTTGCATGCCATGTATGGTATTTGGAAAAATCAAAGGAAAATCCCATATGGTCAATGCATCGCTTGCAGTTTTCAGTTCAGCTGCAGATGTCTGCATGTAAAGTTAAACAGACCAGCATCAGGTCTTAATTAGCGGCAGTGCATTTAAATAACTCAACTGTAGTTGTGCTCCTTTACCGTACACTATCAGTGTTGGAAAGCACCCAGTTAAATTAAAAACATGCAGTGATGCAAAAATCTGCAGCCATGACTCTAATTTGCAGTAGGTTTAGTAAATTTAGCCCAAGGTATTACATTTTATAAAAGGCTGCCAACCCTGTATAGAACAAAACCTCAACAATTTCACAAGTGAAGGATGTCATAACATCTGGTATCTACTATGAAGTACTGTGCTAGAAGTAACTACAGAATCGAAAATACAGCTCAGAAACATGCAAAGGTGAACAAAACAAAAGAAACATGGTAGAATGATATTCACTGTCAACCGTGTGAGCAGAGTTAGGATCACCTTTTGGCTCCAGAACCTTCAAACCTCTTTGGTTTGTGTCCTAATGTGTTTTAGGAGGTAAATTACATCATCTCTTTCCTGATGGAGACCATGTAAAGGTTTAATGTTAAGTTCTGGTCATTCGGGCGGCCACGGAAGGGTTATGGAATCACTTTAGAGTTTAAGAAAGCACTTTTGAATTTGTTTTTACATTGTACACAGGGGCGTTATAACCCTTCTACATGTATATGGGAAAATTTTGAGGAAACACTGTTTGCACCACAGGGAGAACCTGGTCTTGTAAAATGGTCTTAATTTTCTTGACTTCCTGGTTATATGCTCTTAGAAAGTGATCAGAGGAGCGAACGACTCTCATGAGATGACTGCCCAAACAATTACAGATCTATGATCGTGTTTAACAGTTACTGGCTTACACTAGCCTTTGTTGTAACCATGGCAAAAGCATGGTGGTACACAAAATACATAATTTTGAAATTATTCATAACTATTCATAAGAGTTGTGTTTATATGGAACCACACTCCCGGTGACTTACTGTCTCTGACAGCCAGCAGAGGTTATCATGTTAAAACATTAAACAGTACTGTGAAAAAATATGTTTATCATCTCAGTAATGGGAACCTATATTTTCTATAAAATCCAGTTTCCCTGCCTCCCACATCTTTTACCATCAAAACTTCAAAGCCTGTCAACAAGTTTTGCATGTTTTCAATGTGACTTTATTTAAGACTAATGAGCACACCAGCTCTTTGCCAGCGATGCCTTGCTGCATATCAGGCCTGGTCCCACAAGGGAACACAAGCATTGTTCAGGGTCTACATTTTGCTCACCTTATACTAGGTTGTGTCTTTGTGCAACACGGTGTGAGGTGAACTTGTTGGTTTGTTTCTCCGTACTGTACTCGTCTTCAAAGTCATAGCTTTGTAAATCTAGTTACATTATTTTGTGTACCTGCTTCCCTTGATGCAGAATTTTGAACATATACTGCAGTCAGTGGAATCAGATTAGCAACAAGAGGTATGTATAGAGTGATAATGTGAACACATCATAAAACATTATTTACAGTGAAAAGCAATAAATTCAAGAATAAAGTAAAATAAATAAAATAAGAGAGATTGAGCTTACCATAGATGCCTGTGGATATACATGGGAAGGCCTGTGCAAAAAAAACAAGAGAGAGAGAGAGAGCGATAACGGTCAAACCATGATCACAAGTAAAATGTGACAAAATAATAATAATTACAACAACAACAATAATAATGATAATAATAACAAAAATATTAATACATTTTACAGACACCTTTCAAGGCACTCAAGGACACCTTACAAAACACAGTTAGAGAAATCAAATATACTGTAGCAGCAGACAGTCGTCCAACAAGGCATGAAATACAAAATAAGTTAGAATACATATAATTGGATGAGATAAATATGATTGTATAGAATGTGAATGCTGAAGTCAAACAGAATAGGCAAGTTGAAGAGGTGTGTTTTGAGGTAGCAAGAGAGTCAATATTACAGATGTCTTGTGGGAGTGAGTTCCTGAGGCGAGGGGCAACACAGCTGAAGGCTCTGAACCTCATGGTAGTCAGACAGGCAGGGGGTGCAGCCTGATTAATGGAAGAGGATGATCTAAGTGTATGGGCAGGTGTGGAGATGTGACGTACATCATAGATCACAAAAGTAACTTCTATCAGTCTCATTAAGAAATGAATGTGTGCTGAGAAGTGATAAATAAACAACAGTCTTTTCTCTCCACCCAGGTCGTTGAAATCCTATCAGCCTTTTTGTGAGTCTGTTATTACATTTCCTTTCACAGTAAAGCACACTCCACCTGTGATTTTTATTTAACAAGATATAATAAAATCCAAAGCAGAGCAATTCAAACACCAACGACTGAAAGTAAATATAGCATATCTCTGCATTAAACTATAGCCATTGTGGGACACCTACTCTTCACCTTTGTATGTTTGTCGTTTATCTCTACTGCTTCACTTATTCATTCCCAAGAGGAGCAATTTGCAATACCATTTGCCCAAAACCCTGCAATGCTAATGCACCACTGCACTGTAAACCATACTCCAGCTCTCATATACAATGCAGACACACAAACACACATTTATGTACTGTGCACTTTTCTGCTGACTTCCAAAAACAGACACATTAAATCCATCCTGCACTTGAACACCCCTGTTTACACACACATTAGATATATTATCATGATCACACTGTGGTGTTGAGGAGGCTGCCGGACTAAATTCTATCATGTACTGTTGCCCAAATGAACGAGATGCTCTATTAGTACTTAATGCCCGTACTTGATGTCCATAACAGTCGTAGTTTGCATATGTTGCCTGAGGGAACTGTGGTGAATTCATAGGTACATCTAGAGCTCGCTGCTTAATAATCTGCAGCACATGAATATCCAAATGAGGTCGATTGATCCTGTCTTTTTGCCTACAGCCCAAACTTAGACGCAGCCGTTCTCTTCTATCAATGTTTATGGACCTTAACCAAGGGCAGAGGCTATGCCACTCATCAAATTTTGTTTCAGCCCATTGATACATGTCTTCAACTTAATGTATTTTGTTGTCTAGATAGATTTCATTCTGTGTAAAGTTGATGCAAACTGCCAACGGGGACTCTGCTGTGTCTCAATAACGACACGGACATCACAGCAGGGGGCTTTTCAGTGCATTTGATTCAAATGATGAGAAAACTAAACACAAGCTCACAGTCATTGCTGCCACATGTGGATCAATAGGAGAACTCAATAATATCCCACCAACCACCAAAGCGCAGGGACACACATACATAAAACCAAACAGACATAACGGAGAATCAGAATAAATATTATACATATGTTCATGAGCTTAAGAGCAAAATCCTACATGTATTTATGGCTGTCTTTTCCAAAAAGATTATAAAAAGTAACCACCTTGTAATAGCTCTTGCTTTGTAGCGCTTTGCAGCAGACATATTATTCAAGCATGGCTTTATAGCAGAAAATAGTTTCATTATTCTTTACTTGTGTGAGCAAATATATTATGATACATAGGCCTTGTTGTAAGTTTCCCTATTTCACATTCATCTTTTTAAGTATATTAATAAACAGTAAAGAGAAAGATTTTTTTTCAAAGGTCCCATTTGTCCTCAAAAGCAGCTGAATACGTGCTTTAGTTCCCGCATTCATCAAAAGGCGTGGCTACAACATTAATATCGTGAGATGACAAATGTAAAAAAAGGAAAACATTTCCTGTAGCAGCTCACAACAGGATGAATATAGAACAACAAAGAGATTCATCAAAGAACAACACTCATATGTCAGATTCTCCCGGTGCCAAAACTAAGCCCAACAGTTTGTTTTGCCACACTGACCCTGTCAAGTTGTATTTAGAAACATGCTGTTGCTAGCAGCTGTGCCAAGATCATTTCATTTTAGAACTGCAAACACAATTAATAGACCTAAAAGAGATAGATAGCAAATACATGTCACCTCATATAATTATACAAACAAGTAGTCAGAGTTCTAATCTTGTGTGGCTCTAATCTTTTCAACTGACAGAGGAAATAAACATAATTCTAATATTAAGATAGTAATTAATTAACTGAATACTGATAAATTATGCAATTTTTTTTCCTAACACATCACAACCTATGACACCTGCTTTGAAATGCAACGGGCGCTTTGTCCTTGCTTTAAGCAAAGAGAAATGAGTCTCTGTTTGTATTCTTATTTACTAGTTTTCAGGTTCCGCCTGTCAAGGTGAATCTTTCTTCTGTAGGGTGATTTAAATCTTTTACCAAAGAGCTCTGACCTTTCCAGATGACTGTCTGGGTCTGACACAAACCATAGATGATGAAGCGTGGAAAAGCATGACCATTTTTAGTCCTGTGCCAAGCTCTGCCCATGGCACACACAGAGGCATACTGAGACTGAGACACAAAAAGCTTAAATATCTGAAACAGAGAATTAATATAAGAAATGAATAATAGCAGTGCAAATCTAATGTTAGATACAAACAAGTTTGTATTTGATACCCAAAGGACATCTGAACATCTGCAGCAATGAAATGTAGTGCTTCATAAAAGTGTAATTCTAATCCATGGACTCATTAGCAGCATCTTGGAATTTAGTCCAGTGAGAATCCAATACTTTTCGGTGTTCTCTAAATGATCCAGTTTTACATTTGGCAACATTCAACAGAAATAGGCATCAACATTTTCTTTAAAAGGAGGAATCTATTTAAAGCTGTATTATAATAAGAAGAAAAGTAAATGAATTGAATCTTCAGATAAGATGAGCATTTTTTCCTGTCAGTGACTCCAGCCAGTCTCAGCTGCCGAACTGATCCTGAGCCAGAAGCCTTGTTATCCTCTCCCAGCTGAAAGGCCATGATGTCAGTCTCTTCAATTTGAACTTCTGCTCTGACTGCAACTAAACCTTAACACATCACAGGTTGTGGCAATGACATGCCATCAGCATAATCAATTAGAATCTTTTTTATTAGTTCCCTGGCTGATCCATTAAGGAGTATTGATCCAGTGTGAAAATGCATCAGGTAATCACTTAACGGGATGCTGTAAAGATCTGACGCCTTTGTGGCACATGCAGATATCACTTACTTGTTTAAAGGACAGTTATAGCCAAAAGTAAAGAGAAATATCCAATAAAACTGTAGAGGCCTGAGAGCATCTTGGCACACACATCTCCTTTTCAGCTATAAATCAGCTGCAATAAATTACACTAAAGTGTGCACAAATTATACACCTAACAGCCAATTCATATCTGTAAATATCAATATGTTCATTTTATTCATAAGCTTCAAGTTTTGTTAAAATCATTAAAGACTTTAGATGTTAAATATGCAACTTTCCTAATGTAAAGGTGAGCGTGGGGAGGACTATAGGACTATTGTTTACCGGACATAAAATTTTTACTTATTGTCTATAAGTCACTTAATGCCCTGGGCCCTAAATGCATTTCAGAAATGTTTCATGTATATGAGCCAAATAGGTCTCTAAGATCAGCAGGAGCTGGTCAGTTAGTGGTGCCTAGAGTTAAAACTAAACAGAGTGAAATGGCTTTCAGACATTATGTTATCCACTGCTGGAACCAGCTTCCTCTGGAGATCAAATCTGCCCAAACTGTCACTGACTTTAAAAAGAAGCTAAAAATTGCTCTATTTTCCTTCATTGAAATTTTAATCTTGCACTTTGCCTATTTTATAATCTGTTTTTATTTTATTTTCTTATCGTGCTTTTTTACTTCTATTTTTATGCTTCTTTTATTTTTGTTAAGCACATTGAATGACCTCTGTGTATGATAAAGTGCTATACAAATAAATGTGCATTGCCATGCCTTGCCTTACTGTGGTACCTGCTTCAGCGATGCAATTATTCACATTCAGAGTAGATGAGTAGTGATGGTCAGTCCCACTGGAACTGTTCATCGTCAAATCAAGTTGCAGCTCTTTTAAAGACAAAAAAACAAATGATTGCCAGTGTCTTATAATTTGTTATGACAGCATGTAAGGCGGGAATACTCCAAGTGAGTGTAGTAAAACAGCTCTAGCGGATTTCAAAAGCAGCCACAGCATGCAACTCTGTAAGCCTAGTAAAGCATAGCCTATTTTTCTTCTTCTTCCACCATCAACACTGGGCCACCGTAGAAGCTATTTTGATGGTTGTTAGCGTACATACCTGTACATCGGCTTACACTGTAAAAGGTCTAGTGTTAATTAGGACAGTCAGCGGTATATATGCAGTCATGACCTATGATTCCTAATTTAGGTTATTATTTCTGGCTGCTCATTAGAAGTGAGTCAGCATGTCCGCCTGCACCCTGGCATGCTGCTGTGCCTGACATGTTGGCTTGTTGCTGATTTTCTTTGCTTAGGGAGTGTTCAGAAATTGGTCACCAGGGAAATTATTCTGTTGCTGGAACTCCTCCCTAATCTATCACATAGCTTTAAAGTGGAGCACCTTTCCTCTCAGCATCTCTACACACTTATTCAGCTCGCAGTATATTAAATACAGCACAAACTGGCTACAGTGTCTTTTGTTGGAAAAACTATAATTCTGTTACATTAATTCATCTTTTTAATGAATATGATATTAATTATAATTCATATGCATTTACTGTAATATTTACATATGAAATTGCATATGAATTTTTTTTAACAGCTTATTAAAACAATGATTTATTGACTTGAAAGTGTGACTAGAGTTTCACAAAGACAGCGCTCATAAAACTAATTCACTGTTACTCCACTGAGATCCCGGTAGCCCGCAGCTTTCATTCATTTGTTAAGCAGCAGGAAATGACACAGTAAAGATGGCTCAACCTGTGGCAAGATGCGGCTGTCCTGCTGAAGCTGTCACATTCCCAAGCTGCAGCAACTACAGAGTAGCCATGAGCAGTCAGGTTAAGGTAAGAAAACCATGCATGGGCACAGTGACTGCAGGATCCTGCCGAGGGAGAACCTCGTCTCGGCTGGCTGAGTAAATAGCACTGGACCCGGGGTGCTGCCCCCGTAGCTTGAAGCCTCCTAGCCTGTTTGCAGATGGAAGCTATGCTTATAAATCACAGCAGCGAGGGGAGACCTTGTGCAAATGCGACCAGAAGTATGTTATTATTCACCACTGTTGCCACAGTGTGGGCTTACATCATAGTATCAGAACATGAATCCAAGACAATCCTCTTTGTTGACTGCTGTAATTCTTTAAGCATGTAGGTCATGCCTGGTCTCTCTGTCTGAATCAGCTACCTGCTGCTGCTGGGAAGAGCATGTCATGGTTACAGATCAGGATATTAAAATATGACACGTTAACACCCTTTTATTCTGCATAATGCCACACTCCATATTCTAATGTGAGCGCTGATTGTTTGAGTGTCATTATGCTAAATGGAGGATGGAGAAATGCACAGGGTGAGAAAACCTGGAACCTAATGGCCTGAGTCCCACCACCCATTTTTATATCTGCTGTGATGAAGTGTAACTATTATCACAATAATATCTGAGTGTCCATTAAGGACTCAACAGCACTGGCTCTGTTTACATGCAGGGGAGTAATTTACAGGCCATGACGCTCTGGAAAACAGCTTATTTAGTTTAAGATGTTTGCATACACCTTTGCTCCTCTGTGATGGAAAATCCGTGTTGTTATGAATAAACCAGAACAGAACATTCCTATCCCCCTCAAGGGTCTTGTCTGCAATAAAGTATGAAATGTGCCACCACCAAGTAAATCCTTCCCCTAAGCAACAGTAGGTGACATCTAATAAATGAAAGAGAATTGACAATCCAGACTTTAGAAATTGTACATTGTGCTTACAACTATGTTTTTGTTGACATCAAAAAGTATCTATTGTGCTGTGCTAGTCTGAAGCAGCAATGAAGACAAACTGTAGAATGGGTGAGACGTTCCCTTCACACAGTAAAATAACTAATGCTGAATTATGTCTGCCATCTTAACCTGTCCTTTTGTGAACGCAGTGTGAGGTTTACTGGGTTACTCTCATCCAAATATTATGTGAAAATGGGTCATTTTAAAGAGCAAGTATTATCAGTGTTCTCTGGGCATGTAAACAAACTTTGGGATATACTGGCAATGTGCACAATTTGATAAATAAGAGGTTTGAAGGATGTTTCAAGATGAAGTGGTGTGTAGTGTTTGTTTTCTGGCGACGCTGTCATCCTTGTTTCAACTTCTGTTATAGTCTAATGTTAAAAATAACAGGTTATTTGGTCAAGCACTCAGTATGACTGTAGGGGTCCATAAATGGCTCAAAAGCTTCACAAGAGCCTTTAAGCACTTGCCACTTTTACAGCGAGACAACCCTGAGCCCTTGCTGACTTATCGGAAATGTAAGTTTGTCAGTCCACAAGGACATGCATTGGGATTGGACCAAAAGCTATAACTGTAGATAGACATAATTAAGTCTCTTTGCATATAATGAAGCTCAGAATGCTCTATGATTGTCAGTCCCACAGTACTGATTCCATGTGCGCATGCACTGGATGCAGTGTTGGAGGGGGAAAAAGAAAGGCTGCAGCATGTCCGTCGGCCAAACATGTGACAGGGGTGGGATGAATGGGCAGAAAAAGGTGTAAATGCTGCAGCCTGTGGATAGGGCAGAGCAGTGGAGCAAATACAAGCAGATACTGAACTGATGGCTGCTTGATTCATTGGTCCATGACCAGCAGTATGGTTGATCAAGCACAGTTCAGCCTGAAGCCCAAAGCTGCAGTGCGCAGTTACACTAAGAAGCTTTTGTGAATACAACATTTCATGGGGAACTAGAATGCAACTTTGAAAACTGCAAAGCTACAACATGCTAACGTGTAGTGCTTGCAAGACTAAAGTATTATACATTGAATGCATAACTACCATAGACTTGCGGTTTGAAATTGTTCTCTTTTATTATTCATATCAACGTGAGCTCCCACAGAGGTCTGCTGGTGACACTGATTCTTTTAGTGTTAAAGAGAGAGCATTTAGACCGGCATGGAAATGATAGTGCTCTGAACTGAGGGCACATACAACCAGACGCCTGCTCATATTTATGTATGAGAGCTCCTGCTCAATATCTGTTGAAATTATATCACTGACCACTGAGCAACAGAGAGGCAAAGACAAAAGAAAGAAATCCACATTGGTGAGACAAACTGACTGACCGCTCCATGACCCGCACATGACTGACAGAATTCAAATGAGTAGGCGAGGAACATGTCAGCTAAACTCAATAACAAAATGTATTCCTGCTACTCAACCACTACTCTGTACAGTCGGCAGGCAGACTTCTGGTTAGATATTTTCTGTTTTTCAAAATAGAACTTATTGATTAGCGTAGAATGCTTGTGGTAGGTGAAATCAAGACTGGTCTGCAGGGCTGCTCTGAAAGGCTGTGGAGTGGAGAGAGCCTCAGACTGACAGTTGAGATAATAGACCTGTGGTTTTGTTGTCTGATCACGAATCATCGTGAAATACAGTACATTCACAAATAGTGGCCGCTGCCTTTATTTACCCTAACTGAAGGGATTAACCAGGACTTTATTTGAGACAGGCTGTTATTAGACATAGACCTTTATATCTCATCTACTGTCTAATGTCTATTCTATCATACTTTTTAGTCTAGTCTTCTTGTTCCTGTTTGCTGTGGAAATTTGCTGTTAATGCAAACATTGACCGACCATGAAAAATATTTATGTTAAAAAATACAAAAAATGGAAAGTACATCATGACTATGTTGTATTGGTGGAAATATTGCTGAAAAAAATGCATATTATCCAGCAAATGCCACATGAGCCATCATAGCACAGGTCATTTCTTTTTTTCCCCTTTATTGGTGACCAAACTTTATTTGTTCCAATAGACCACAGCTTCAACTATAATTTGAAAACCAGCTTTTATTTGACAATTTACAGTATCTAACATCGGCTTCCTTTAAGGCCTTGAACTTTACTTTGATTAAGATCCTCACCCTGAGATGATTATGATGGTCTTATGAATTTTTTATTGCATTTATCACAAGAGCCATGACATTATAAACTGTTGGAGGCATTTTGATTGAATCCCAGGATGGCAGCAAAGAAAGCAGCAAATAAAGGAGAAATGTATCTGTGGTAATCCGGAGCAAAATGTTTGATTTGAATATTTGAACCTCAATACTCAGCGGTGTAGAAGACATCATTCAATATGCCTCAGGGCCTTTAAAGCCTGTGATTATTCCAATGAGTGCTTAAGAAATGTAGAGCGCATGTGCATACTGTGTAGCATCAAAAGTCATTTGCATTTTGGAGGCCTGAATTACAGGTGGGCCTAAAGAAAATGATCAAAGCAGGGAACAGGAGGATTCAGTATGAATCTATCAAACTGCTGTTTCATGAGCTAATTCAAAGTGAGAAAGCGTCTGAAATGCTGAAGATAAAATGGAGCAAAAGAGACAAGACAAGCCACATATCCCTCAATGGAAGGTAAAACCAGGCCATGTATGGATTCTTAAATATCCTTTTGCCATGTCACACAGTCTCTGTAGAGATTAGCAGCATATGGAGCTGCGAGGTTAGAATTATCAGTAATCCTAAAATATAGCTCATGATTTGTACCACAAGAGCAGAAGATTCACACGTGGTTGATCTAAATGAAAGTAAAATAGTAATTAGGGAGCATTTTTCATGAGACATTACTTTAATTTCCATTCATAAATTAACTTCAATGGCACATTTAATCAGAGAAAGGAAAAAAAGGGGTTCTGGTCTTGCAATGTGAAAGCCAGCCTATGGTACCCTTCCAATGTAAGGCTACTAATTAAACTTTTTTTTTTTCTTTCAAGGCGTCCTTCAACATTTCAAAAGCACCATATCAAAGAGGCTTCAAAGTCAAAACCCCACTCTGAATTTTGACGTGACAGAAAGAGCATACATATGAGGGCAAGTGACTAGCTGCATGGCCTCTGTCTTTGTGGCAGAACCAGTGTGAGACAAAAATCATGTCTGCTGCAACCACCGCTGCCATTTAAAGAGAGCACGGATGATTGATGATTTTAATCGACCTTTATTTTCTTTCCCCGCATTATTTATAGCATTAAAGGTTTATTGATGAGTGTAGTTAAAGGTATGCTAATGTTTCGGGAGTAGTCATAGTGGGGTGAGAGCTATTGTGCAGTTGTTACTGTGGAGTCAGTATCAATGTAAAACAGAGAAGCGGCGTTAGCATGTGGTCAGCAGGGTGGTGGGAATTAATATGGTGTATGTGAAAGTTGAGATTATTCTTAGCTAAAGTCCCATGATCACCCAGGACAGTGGAGAGAAGTCACTGAAGGGTATTCATCACTAAAATCAGGACTTTGGATATGAACACTGAAATCCCAATAGATATGAACTCCAGGTCATCCCCACAGTCACAGCTTTATACAGCCTTGGAAGGCTGACTGATCGAGCAATGACAAATTCATATTCCATTAACACAACAGATAAGTTTGTTTAAATAAGAATGATTCTCAGTAATTATACAGAGTTGTGAACCTTACATTACAGCTAATTAAGAAACTCCATAACTTATTTTAGTTGGACTTTTATTCAGTGTGCAATGGTATAAAATGGAAAAGCTAAGATAAATATTACCCAAATGAATATAGATGGGAGCTCTGCACAGAATCAAAAGGGATGATAAAATAGGCCATAACCGCATTTCCCAAAGCACTACATACAAAATAAAAACTAACATTCGTTAAGAGACCCAACCTCATTAACTGCAAATCGAACTGAGCGCTCTGTACTGGTGCAGCAGTGACCCCTTGGAAGCATGGTAAGTACATAATTATTATTGAATCATAGGGACACATTTTCCAATTAGAAGAATGAATGTTTGTGTTTTTCCTGTATACTGTAAGTCAAAACATACAGTACAGCATTGGCTAAGTCTGTTTCTTCTGATTTCTTCATCGACCTTGTGCTTTAGGAATAATTACTCCAAGACTTGAAGCCTGGGATGTTTTTGTCAACTGGGAATTTAATGGACTTAATGAACTCTCTTTGTTAACGGAAGCTCAGGGTGCTCTGTGATTGCCTTCATCGAACTAGGTTCCGCAACGCTTATGATAACTCATCCCATTTGCACAACTCCAGTGATACATAGCCTGTGTGAACTCCTGCGATGCAGTGTTGTGGGGAAATAAAAGGCAGGCTGCTACATGTTGGTGAGCCAAGGTAGACTGGGGTGAGATGAATAGGCACGAGAAAATAAATGCTGAAGCTATAGACAGATAGATAACTTGAACAGAATAACTTCTGTTGGAGGCTAGCTACTTCCCGCTGCTGCCAATTTTTGTGCTAGGGTAGGCTAAACATGTGACTGATCTATCTCTGTATTGAATGTGAAGGAATGAAATTGATATTGATCGTCTTATGTAATGCTTGGTAAATCAGCAAATAATCCAAAATGCCTAAGCATCCCTTTAAAGATTGAATAAATCTTACAGTAGATTATAATGTATTAAAATATATAGGAGCTTGGATTGTACAGAAGTACAGCACAAAACTAGCAGTAATACTACCATATCTATAAAATCTATATTACACTACAACACAAGGACGTGATCATATAATCAGTGTCAAAATACATTATCTTATTTGTGACCTATTTGTTAAACTGCAGGTATATTTCAATAACACACAGCACACGCATATGCAGTTAAGGTATCCACATGTACACCAGAGCATTGGTTCAGAGTATGAAAGTCTGTTTATCTATGAAGTCCGTGGGCAGACTAGGCACCAACAGCACACTTTCACTTTAAAGCTCTGCCCAACATGAAGCCATAAATCTGAGCTTGCCCAGAGGTAAGAGCAACCAACACTAATTAACAGAAGCGGGATGAGAGGTCAAGGCCTGTGTCGTATTAGCGTGAGAAAACACTATTTTTCAATTTACAGTCCATACTGGTCTGGTGCGTTTCAAGTAATAAAGACTTAAGCTTACAGTAAACCATGGGCATGAGTACAAATACATTCACTGTATGCAATAATGCATGTTTCCAACCTCAGTTTATTCCAGCTGTATAAACACGCGGGCTTTCAAATGAGACGACTAAACTGTCTTTATACGACTGACACTATAGATACGATGACTGCCTCAGGGAATGTCCATAAAGCAAGATCACTGATCCAAAGTAAAGCTCAATTTAGGCCCACTGCGCAGAATCGGTTTTCAATGAATATGTCCAGCCCTTAAAAGGACTTTGGTCCAAGGACATAGTAAGCTCTGAGGAGGTCAGCTCTCCCCCTGTGCAAACCTTTGGGCCATTCTCTCACACTTTGATCTGAGCTCTGATGATGGTGTGGCAGGCAGACTCAGGAGTAGAGGGATTAGGGACAGGAGGGACATGGAGAGTGACAGCTTCCTTTGTATTCATTTTATCCTCATTTTGGGCATAACAGCAGACAGCATGCAAACCAATGGCTTCTCTAAGGTGTTCTTTTTTTGGCTGTAAAATCCTCAACACTTAAAAAGAGAGATCAAAGGGGAAGCAGGCTCATTGATAACTGTATAATGGCTCACTTTGAGAGAACAGGCATTTTGCTGAGGTGGTGGCGTGGTTCAAACTGCAAGCTATTAGTCATGCTGTCGGCTCATTTCCATATGTGTTTTATTGTCTCATGGGCAAAGGCTACTGCACCTACTCGCATTTATTGCACTCACAGTAGAGCTAATGATATTCACACCTACGGCAAAAACAAAGGGCCTTGCATCTCTTTGTCTCCATATGAAAAGGCTCTTGAAAGGTGTCAATGTGAATGCACATTTCAGATTTGTGTGTAGTTCTTTGATGAGCTTTTAGCCCTGCTTGTCTAGAACCATATGAAGCTACATAATAGCAGAGCTGTCTCAGAAATCATTATCATGACAGATTAAACATGAATTCAATAATGCAGACATATTTTATGCAAGGTGATAAGGAATGTAACAAGAATAAATACTTAAAAAAAAACATGCTTGTTGAGTGCATTTATTACATTCTCAGCAGCACTGACACGTTCTGCTCCTCAGCAACTTTGAAGTTGATTATTAAGCTAATCATCAAAATTAAACATAATTTCCTTGAAATGTCTGCTCAGCTACTGTTATGGAATCGTAATGTACATATGGCAGTGGCTACCTAGCTATTAGCCCGTGGGCAATGCGTTTTATTAATCAATGTTAGCTTTAGCTGATAGACATAATTGTGATTTATATAAGAGCAATATAATATTAGTCACAGTACAGCTTTGCCACTGTGTGGTCCGAGTGTCAGCAAAATATAATGTTAATGATGTCCTACAGAAATAGGTTACCATGGAGGATTATTTTAAATTCTCTGTGCAATGACATAGAAATGACCTGATGCCACAGAAGACACAGTAGCATGGAGTGCTGTGTTTTTTAAGACTGCAGTACATGGGGTTTCACTGTTACTGTTTAATTGTGCTACTGGTTGTGGTAAGAATACTTAAATTTATGGGACTGCAACATCATTAAGGTGACACTACTGCCCTGTTCCCCACCTGCTCTTAATCCACCCTGTTTGAGAATCAAGAGGACGTACACTCCCAGTGGTCACTGCATGTAAACACTGCATGAAGGTAATTACGATGGGATAAGCTGCAGCGAGGATGCCCTAGGAGACCTAATCTCATCCCCCCGTCCCCACATTTTCCCTGATCTGAAAATCTACACACATCGAGCCCAGTGGCAGCCTCTTCTTGCCAAGCTCGAGGGGAGAGTCCATAATATATCTGCCTTGTCACGTCGGAAAGTTCCTTTATTCATGGCAGGTACAGGGATATGGGGGATCAACAGATGTGAAAGTGTTGGTAGGAGTACTCCCTAAGGCTTGTTGCCATCTTCAAGTAGTCCTGTCACTTTTCCACCACAGTGCAGGATATGGATATAAAGCATGAGGCTGTAAAAGCAGTGTTTTGAAACATTGGGGCGTTAGTGGATTTATTGAGTGTAAAAGCCCTGTGAAGGATTGCCTGTTCAAAGTATCCACCTTTAAATCCCAAAGGAGATTTATTTCACCGAGCGTCCAGGTCTAATCAAAATCTCCCCTCAGACACTAGCTGGATACAAGTTAGACTGCTTTGTACAAAGATGTTGCTAGAGAGAAAACATACTGACACACTCAGATACATTTAGCATTCAGAATATACACAAAGATATGAAGGAGTAAGGGTCTAGTGTGTGAGTGCATGAAGCTGTGGTCATCATTAAGGTGCTTAATAGACCATGTCGCCTGTAGGACCTGACAGGCAAGCTGGGCAGAGTGGAGGATCCAGAGAGAGGGTCACCTTCATGTAGAGACAGTTCTGTCACACTGGGGCCTTGAAGGGAGCCATCCTGCCAGCCCTGCCTGGCCCAGACTATACATGTCTATGTTCAACCAAGCAGAACAACAAATCCCCCACCTCCTCCAGACTTCAACAAAAACAATAACAAAAAAGAAAGACTCAGAGAGAGAATTTAGGCACAAAATCTAGCTGCAAAATAATGATTATTATTAGAAATATCAAAGCTAATACTTATATTGAACACTACTATGTATCCTGGTTTCTACAAGTAACCATGTATGTTTTATCTTTTGAATATTTTACTTTTACTCAAATACTGTTAATACTGTGTATGCACGAGGCAGAAATACTGACTGTGTATATGAGATTTTTTGTTAAATGCAGTCAAATCCCAGAGCGGCATTGCAAAGTGGTTCTATCTTGGTATGAGCACAGGTGCAACTCTAAATGAGGAGGAATGAGAAAGGACCCGAAGCCCACCAACAAATGCCGAACAAAGAAGAAGGGACATGCCACTCAAGGTCATGGTGAATTGCAGCGGCAGTGGCACTGCAGATTGATTGGGAGTAGAGGGAGCAGCTGGCTGAGAGGAAACAGGAAGGTGACTGAGGGAATCACCACGTGGCAAAGGTGAATTATGACACCGTCCGTCCAACTCTTTCTATCTTCCATGCAGACTAAGAGGCTCTGTCATGTGCTGTTTGCCTCTGGAATGACTTCTGATTTCCATGCTAGGTAATAACCAACTGTAGAGTATATCAGTTGGTCAGAAACTCGAGTTGTTGCTGTGGTTTGATTTGAACTATATGGATAACATTTTCACAAATGGCCAGAGGATAATATAGCTAATTACAGCTTTCTAAATGTGGAGTTCATCATGAATATTGATAAAGCATTAATTAGTTACTAAAACTGGAAAACCATTTTCTCTGCACCAAATACATCACATGTTTTTGGAGCAAAAATGTACTGCATCACTTTATCGGAGAGTGGATTCATATTCCACTGCAATTATTAATGGAACCAAACAATTCTGTCACTCAGGAAATAAAGAGGAAAGAGAAAACACTGGAGAAGACTAGGGTCTGTTTTTCTATAACATCTCTTTATCAATAATGTAAGAAAAGCACAAGCAACTCACAGAGGCCTGATTAGTGGATCACATTGAGGCTTGGGGAAGAGACCATCATGTAGGTCATCATCACTATGCCTGACAGAGGTCTATGCCAAACACATACACATTTTCTTATGACTCAGCGTCTTTCTGGAAAAGCCAATGACTCTTGCAGAACTGGGCCCCGGTTGGGAGCCATTAAGTCCTCACGTTAGGAATCCGGAGCCATGATGGCCTTGATTAAGCCAAAGCGATCTGATGTGTACACTTATCTCAAATCACTTCTCTTCAATTTCATAATAGAGCCTCTTCACTGCATCACTGAATGGGAAATCCTGTAGTATGCTTGTTCTTTTAATTGCTCAGTGACTTTGCTGTGCTGAGTCCAGATAAAAAAGAAAACTTCCTGTAAGGGAATTTATCAGATGAAGTGCTTTCTCAATATCCAAATTGATTGGTGTCCTCTGGCGTTGCTCCAGAGAGTTTGATGCTCTCCTGATCAAAAAGTGCATTCTACCCACTATGTCCACCTCTGTGCTACAATACTGTACACACAAACATACAAAAACACACCTTAAACATTTACTTTTAGCACTCCACTACACATATCTAAAAGTGATTAGAAGGACATTTGTTTTGTTCCATGTTCTCCATCTCGCACTCTTTGCTCTCCTGAGAGGGGGCTAAGACCTTAATGATAAAGAGCCTCAGATTTTATTCCATGCATATTGTCATTACCAGGGGTTTATGGATGTGACATTAGATATTAAGCTGAGTGAGATTTGGAGGTTATCTGGCATTCCAAGCTGTGAGCGAAAAGTCAAACCATGAAACAGGATTCACCCCTGTGTTCGCTCTGGCAGGCACTTCATTCAGCATGTGGCATGGTGACTAAATCTTTGGGCTTTCTAGATTCATCTGTACGTGAAAGGAATAAGGTAGATACAGGTACAGTAATAGCTGATTTAAATTCAAATCTGTTCTATGGCCCTGACAGTTGTGGTATCATTCATAAAAGGCGAGTGTGACGTTTATAATATTAAGGTCACTGGTTGACAATGAAAGAAATGTTTAATCTGCTAAATTACCCCATGAAATGATTACTTCAGTAGGCCTACTTCATAATGATTTATTGCTAACATGGTGTATAATTTTTAATTAACTTGGAACAGGAGAAAAATGTGGAAGGTGGGGGTGTAACTCAAGGAATAGCTGCACATTCAAAAATCAGTGGTCTGATATTCAGCTGCTAAATGCTTTCTCTCTATCACACATTAAATCACAAAAAACAATAACAAAATACAAGCCCAGGGAGAAATGGCTTGTTTCTTGCACACTGCACATCATCCAAGTAAATGTTATGCGTAAGGTCGACAACAAGGCCACACTGTTTTTTTATCCACAATACTAATAACCAGCAAAATAATCTCAGTCCGAACACAAATGTCATTGCCAGTACATGGGATAAAACATTTGCTGGGCCAAAAAGAAGCATCTTATACTTCTGTGGCAATCTCCAGCATCAAAGAAGACAAGCCTGCAGTGTTAGAGCTAATATATTTCTCTCATAAACCTGTGCAAGGTGCTGCATTGCCTCCTGAATTGCTGAGTAGGCCTAGATTGAGCCAGTTTGAAATTGTGAGTCAATCAGCTCAGGCCAGGCACAGTGCATCATCCCTCGTTTGCTTTGACCTTGGGAGATAATAATGGCACTAAACTGGGTGTATGTGTGGGGTAATAGCACCGTGATTAAAGAATTATGTAGGAGAGCATAAACACTGGCGTGTCTGCCAATGTGCACAATCATTCACCTAAGCCTGCGGGAAGACTGCTGCGGTTTCGATAACAAAATGATGAGGGGGGCAAGGCTTGTAACTTGTGTACATTTGTGTATACAGTTTAAGTCTTAAGAACTTTGTACTGAGTCTCATAGCTGTCCTGATGTTCTCATGTATATGCATAAATATGGGCTGGTGAATTGGTCAACAAAGCATGAACTGTTCCCAGTTTGCTGTCGTCAAACCAAACAAAGCTGATCATAAATATGTGCCAAGCAGATGGGGACTATTATAAATATTCATTTCTGAATTTATACATATCCTGGATGTAGACATGCAGTTGTGCACTTCTGAACCACACAAAGAACTACAAACATTCCCGAGGCTCCCAATACCTGTCAGCTCTCTTCCTTATGCATTCTCTTTGATAAAACACACGGGAACCAATGCATTAACAAAACACAGGAAAGAGTTGTGCTCAGTGTGTTTTTAGGGGAGGAAAAGACTTGCTATAAAAATCTGAAGAAAACCTGCAGTGAAAAACTTAATCTCAGCGCAGAGAACTAGCTGTTTGTGCATAAGGAAAAATAAGCTACAAAAAAGAAAGACAATTAAAAAAAAGAAAACCGAGTCAAAATAATTTAGAAAGAATAAAATGCCAACTACAAGATAACGTTTAAGAGGATTAAAAATTATTTATGGCGATATGGTTGAACATAACATTACCTCATCTATTTTCAAAGGGGAACAAAGAGACAACTTTGCTGTTGTGAAAGCTCTGGAAAGAGACAATTCTGTTCCCTCATTTTCTTTGAGTTAAATCATTCTGTCATTGCTCAACACTAACAAAACATGACACTGTCCTGTCCCACACCATAGGTCATCTGTGCAGGCAGCTTATTATGACCCATAGTTACGTTTTATTTATGGGCAACTCTTTAATTATGTAATTATGACCGGAGAAAAGGAGGAAGTTATAGGGAAGTATAGGGTGACAAAGTTAGAGTTGGGAGGGGGTTGAGGTGGATGGATAGTTCAACAAAACACAGGACTTTCACTTGTTCCCTGTTTGAAACCAAACGTTAAACATAACCAAGTAGTTTTTGTGCCTAAACTTAATCAAACCGTGACCGTTCGTGTTTAATAGTGTTACCATCATGACAAAGGTTTTTATTTGTGTAAAAGCAATAGCTACCTTGTGATTAATTAGAAGGGGGTAGCAATTAATGTCAGTGCATAGGGGACCTAAGCTTGAGGATCTTGTGGTTTTTATTCCCTTGAATGTCTATTATGCATAAACAAAACATTGGGAAAAAAGAGCAACATTGAAAAGGGTCTTACAGTTAGCACACCCTTTAGCAGCCTGACAGACTAGTAATTTGTATGTCTAAATGTGTTAATGTAATATACCCTGCTGTATCTTCGTGTTCAGTGCCATGCTCATAATTGTCATAATTGCTACTTATCCAGTCTAAAAGCTACAAATAAGCAAATAAATAATTCTTTGGGTGACATTCATTTTAATCTGAGATGGTATCTGACTTCTTCCCTTGAAAACATTTCATGTGTACAGCCAGAGCAAGAGAGAACGTCCCCTGTATTTCAAATTACGACAGAGACCTTGTACTCTGACTAAACACATCTGTAGGACTGGGGACTATGATTGAAGGAAAACTGCGTGCAAGCTTGTTGAAATGGAACCCTGTGATAGACTAGGAAATTCCAGTTTCATGGACACAAGCCCGGCAAGGTCAACACTGGGTTCAACACCTGTGTGTGAAAGACTGAGAGGCCAAGGACCTTGATTCAACACTGAAGTGAAACTAGGATTCAAACATGTAGTAGAGTTACTAACCTGATTAGTCCAAATACATCACACTTCACAATAACTGCATGCTTTATCATGTTGTATTTTTCTTAATACATAATCGTCCTCATGTTAAATGTCTCACCTTGTAATTTCAATCAAGTGCTTTAAGAGGAATGTGGCATAGTCATTATTATTCATTCGATAATATTAAAATACCCATCTATGAGTGTTAAATTGAAAATGTTGCCAGGCGTGTCACAATTGCAGCAATGTTCCGCCAAGATTTGCGGAGCAGTTAGAGGTAGACAATGACTGGATGATTTGTACATGTCTAGGGTGTAAGGGTTTTTTTGGTTATTCATTTATATACACTGTGGGGAATAGTCCCATCCACTGGCATACACTCAAAGGGATCATAAGAATGACCAAACATTCTAGAGCAGCATGAGTTGTTACACTGGAGACAGTGCTGCATTAGTAATGAGATGACTGAGTGTGTGACAGCTCTGTCTGGCTTCCCTGCGCACGCACGCACGCATGCACGCACGCACACACACACACACACACACACACACAGTTGGCTGGGCTGAATCTGCATGGTAATTAACCATAATGATGTAAACAAGAACTCATTCCACCAATGTCCGCTCCCGATGAACAGCAATCTGTTACAGTATCTGTGAGATTGCTGAGATTTACTCAGTTGAAGAGCAACTGTCGAGTTATGAGAGAGGCCTGCTTTGCATGTAATGTATTTCACATCCTTCTTTCCTGCTCAGCTCCTTAGATTAAAGCAGAGGCATTTATCAGGTGCTGGGGGAAATGTTTGATGACAGTGTAGTGTTTCAGACTAGAGCACAACTCTAAAAAGATGGGAACCTGGTAGAGGAAAAACATACTTTCAGGTGTACAACAAGGACTAGGTTATTTTTGTTGATGTTTTGTACGTATTGGTTTAGCTAAGAAGGCTTCAAAGCAAACAAGACACCACCGTCCATGTACTGTCTCTAGTTCAGTTTTTCTCTTGTCGGAAACAATGCGATTCAAAGGTGGCCTCCCTGAGGCAAAGGACTTGAAACTTTCTTTGAAAATCAGCATTGTTGCAAATGACTCATTCTAACACCACAGTTTATCCAAATGAGATGTTGCTAATCAGAACTAATTGTCACTAACAATTGTTTCCTTGTGTAGATCCCTAAGCTTTTCTACTGTTCGCTCTGTTAGTCAAACCTGAGGTAAGAAATGAGTCACTTTCTCATTCCTGTTGTGAAGCAGAGACATAGATAGACAGCAACGGCTTTTGTTCTTCTGTATTGCCCACATTCTTCAGGTATGCTTAAATAATGCATGTTTATTATGGTGTTCTTGTCTCATGGCGAATGGCAGGAAAGACGTCTGTTTAATCAACAACTTCCTCTGACAGTCCCTCAGTTGGGTGTGAGCTGTCGCTTCTATTCTCAGATGGTACCGCAGAGGGATATGAGCCTCATAGAAATTCAGGAAGTCGTCTCCAGGAGCTCCTCACAGCCAGGTACAGCAGCAGAGAAAAAGAAGAAGTGAAAGCAGCCTGAGTGTTGAGCCTGAGTCTTATACTGCTTGACTGTGCTTTAGTACTTAAATTATTTGAAGAGCCTTTATTATTGTCAGAGCACATTAATCTAGAATGAAACTGCTGCCATTTCCCTCACAGAACATCTAGGTAGAGTAGCCTTTGTGGGAGACAGGGTTTAGTCTTTCTGATGATTGCTATGGCCTTCCTGTGCTTGTAATCAAGACACTGGCATGCTCACATCAGCCCACTCCACATGGACACTCTGGAGATTACTGCTTCAATCCCCATCAACTGTGATTACCCCTCTCGAGGTGTGTAGAAATGTCACATTTTACATATCCTAATATTTCACCTCGCATGAAGTTTGGCAGTCTTCTCTGGAGTGAGGGGAATGTCAAGGGAAGATGATGTAGCAGGGCCCAGACCTGAAGCTCCTCCTCCTGCCATGGTTTCCTCCTTTCCTAATCAGGGCACTGGGGTAACTGGGGTTTCAGTGGTCATTAACTTAGACTAGGTGGCAGACCACGACAAGCACTATCAGTGTAATTGGATCTAATTGGCCTAGTGTTGCCAATGACTCGGATCAGACAAACAGCATTGACTAATTTAAATGGTGGCGTGACCTTTTGAAAGCTTCACTCTAATTAACCTTTGTCGATGCATGCAGGTACTGTATGTGGAAGTGGGTTACGAGCAACCACTGGCCACAGACAGGGCCGGGTTATAATCACATATTGTAGGTAATTACTGATTGGGGAATGACACCCGGTGAAATCCTCTGTACTGGATTTTATTCCTCTCATTTGAGTGAGGTGTCTGGTTTTACTCTAGATCTCCAGTTGGATTAACACTGTGATAAACACTGCTAGAAGGCACAATTTATACCCAGGTAGAACAGAGTAAATTTCAAATTTATAAATAAACAATATCTCCTAGCACAGAGAGGGGCAATAAAAATGTACTGGCAATATTCTCACTTTTAGATGTGAGACAAAAAGATGGGTTTAAGAAAAACACATTCACCTGACATTAGAGGAAAGTAGTTTTAGTATTATCTCTCTCTGTCACAGCATTTAGCCATCATACTCTTTTGTGACATATGGGGCTTTATCTTTATAAAGCACAGGTGCATGCTGCATAGTACAGCAGCCAAAGATGTATGGCAGAAGAGGCAGACTGCTAAAAACTGCTATTTGGTAGAATCTTAAAAATATACTCTACTCGAATCATCTTTTTTCCTCACTACATAAGTGCAGCTGACCTGCAGTTCGCTGCAAATTAAGTTCACCAAATATTGTCATAAAGAATAGGATCTTGGATTATATTATAGAGGAATTCAAAGTAGGAACTAAATGAAATACTGTGTGATATAGAGACAAAAGACCAACTGCGTTCTGTAAGCAGATCCGCGGGGAGCCTCTCATTCTTCTATCCCAATTAATGGCACAGTTTACTTTGCTATGATCAGAAGCCAAGTACATGCACAATCAACCCTCTATACTTCTCTCAGCCATTATATAATTAAATCTGGAGTCGCTTGCACTTGTGGACAATAATTTATGAGAAAGGGGAGAGAAGTGGATAGAGGAAAAGTTTGCACACGATCTGTTCAGTACATAAATGAGAATTAATTAATCACTTGGGGAGTCGGCATACCAAGATGGAATAGGGTGGAGTACAAAGTTGTTAAGTTTGATATGGTGGCATTTGGAAACATAAATAATGACAAAGACCCCCTAGTCCACTTAAAGACAGCAGTAAAAACACATTTTCAAATATCACCAATGACCTACATTAATAAAGGTGGAACAGTAAAAGTTATTTATAGCGTATCTTATATTATTCCTGAGGACAGAGGAGGTGCTTTAAAAATGGTCGGCCAAAACACAATGTAAGACGAGATTTAAGTCAATTTTGCCACCCAAAGCTCAGTGTGTTGTCTCTCTCAAAGACACCTCGGGGCATGGTAGCTTATCCCTTTGTTCTTCACTTGCTGTCCTTGTCATGTCAAACAGATCATCTCGTAGGGGCTATGCTATGCTTTTTGGGAACGCTGTCGGGCAAAAGGAATGGAAGCTAATGCTCCTAGCAGCCTTGGAATGAGCCCACAGAGAAGGGTGGCTAATCCTATCATTCTACACCATTCATCTCCAATCCACTTGGCTTTCAGCATTTTTCTCAACGGGCAATTTGTGGCTTCCCTGCTGGATCTCCTCAAAGCCAGTGTGTTATGACTACAAAACACTTCCAGGGCTGCCTGGGAGTCAGAGAGGAGGCCACTAAATGCAGTCTGCGACCCTGTCACTGTCCACACTGACAGCTGCCAGCCCACTGCGTGCTGCCAGAAATAGCTTAATGACAGATAGTTTCGGAAAGCATCAAATTGTGGCCTGTCAGCGTCAAATTAGGAACAAAAAGGAGGCTCAGTTGGCCATAAGATCATTAGTCAACAACTAAACTGCTCGCTGTATCTTGATGCCATATCCCCTTGAGACTGAAATGCTTGTTATTTCGTCTCAACCAAACACTCCCCAAAGACTCAAAAGGAAGGCTAAATTAAATGAAACAATAATGATGTTTGGGGTAAACATGGCTATTCTTTTATTCTAAAAGGTCACAGTCTAAGGGTTGTTTAATATGGTCTCTAAAACGAAACAGAGTAAGGCTGAATGGCTTCCAGATGGTGGCGTCCCCCTCCACACAGTCTGTCTGTTTCTGCCTGACAGATGCTGCACTTGCTTCCGGGGAAGAATCTGAACAGCCTTCCATGACTAACCAAGACAGGGGACCTGCATTAACCATCTTCTCGGCCTCATGTACTGTATGGCTTTTCAGCTCTTTAGTGAGGAGGTCCCCCAGGGTCTGACTGTACACAGATACAGTATACACATACCCAAGAGTGCATCGCTAAAATGCACAGACACACAGGTGAATAATTAAACTTCACCAGATACTAAAAACCCAATCGTTGATGCAAGAAATGATTCTTTCAATCACAAGATAATGTGATTGTCAGGTCTCACTCAGTGGTAACGAATATGCATGTTTTCAGCACTGCATGCCACCTTAACACACAAACTAATTACAGGAATTATTTTTTTTTTGTCTGTTGTCCATTGAAACTTTCCAAATACAATATGGCATGGTTCATATATCAGTGCAACCATGATTAGACATATTTAATATGTCCTAGCTCAAGCAAATATTGGTAGTCTGCTAGAGCATCTTCAATTGTACTGACCGGCAATGCAGCGTTATTATCACAATTCATGTCTAGAATCAATCCACCAAAAATCTATTTTCCTGGCTGTATTTCCTTTTCGGCTCGTCACCTGAGCCTCCTTTAAAGGCACACAACATACTGTAGTATAACAAGCAGTGAGCAGAGGAGGGGGCTGTTTGACAACGGGCTGCTCATCAGCCCAGAGCTGCAACTCTACTTACAGGCTGCACAGCTCCCACGGCTCCCCTGTGTGATGTTGCAAAGCCCAGCCGGCAATGCTGGCATTCTGGCTGTGGGCTGTGGTCAGTCAGAGCCCAGGGAGCCGTGACAGCCTGCTGCTCTTTCAGCCGCACCCAAAAAGAAAAAAAAAAAAAAAAAAAGAGGGGGGGGGCACTGAAGCGTAAGAGCCCACTAGGCAGAGAAGAAATGAGCAAAGAACATTGCAAAAACAGTGGCACATTCACATATGCCAAAGGAAGAACTCACATAAAAGACATAGTGTATGTATGCACATGGGCATAAATACACGCTATAACTTTCCAGCATGCACTGCTGCCAAATGATTTGGAAAACACAACTCAGCAGGCCATCCAGCCATCTGATTTTATCCAGAGACTAAGACAGAGTGAGTGTGTTAAAGTCTGGACTGTTCCAGATAGCTCTCAACTACAGTGTGGGGGTTAAACGGCAGGTTTCCTGGCTCAGGTTGATCGTCATTTTTCATCTGAAGGCCATCCCTCACTAAAGCTTAGAACGGCATCCAATACTTACAGTTTGCCCTGTGGGCCATGGGTAGTCATATAAACAAAATGTGCACATCTGCCTTTACATTTCAGCCAATATGGGCTTGGCAAAAAGTCCAGCATGAGTTTTATGACTTTAGATAAACAATAAGCCACTACAGTGCTGTGTAGAGATGGTTATTTTTTTCTTATGCAACATTTAATGCCTTGTTGAACATTATCTAAAAAGACAAGAGGCCTTGGACAGTTTGCATAACTTAGCAAGAAATTTTACCCAATTATCTCTCAAAACTAAAACAAGGAAACAGGGGTCTGATATTAATGCCCTCATGAGCCACTGTCTGAGCTGCCCCATAATGGAGACTTTATGACTTTATAGACTTTATGGACATTCACTCAAGCTGTTATTTCCCAATGAGTTATTTTATGGTAATGGTAAGAATACAACCTAGAAACTCAGAAACAACCCCAAAACTCAGCCAGGAATCGCCTTAGGTTGTCTAAAAGTCACATTTTCTGTCTTCCCCAGTTCTGCCCCAGTGGAGCTATGAATCAGTGCAACATTACTTAGGGACAGGAAAAGCTCTTCTATCAAATTTCTGACTGCTGGGGATAATAGTAAATGTTCTGTCATACACAGTGAGTTACCCTAAGGTAAAGGAAATGCAATTCAGTGCTGAAACTCAGTAGTATTGCCTGTAAACTCTCTGTCTTGACATGCTACAGTCACAAGAAGATTTTGATGTGATGACTGTGGTAGCTGTACTGTTTCATAGCCTAAAGGGTGTCTTTGAGCTTTAAGAAACAGGGATTAACTACCAGGCTCTGCTTCTTTTTAATCTTTCATGCTCAAGTTTATTTTGTGTTAGGCTTTGTTTTGACTCCTATTCCTCTATAATGCCCTGGAATCCCCATTAGTGAGCCAGCTGTCTAGGATTCCTAAATGTAGCACCCCTCTTTCGCCCACTTTGTAGACCCACTTGGCGGGGAGCCCGTCTTCCGTGGGATCTCTTGTTTCTCTCACATAGCAAAGCTCATAGTGAGACCCTTTCAGATGAGTCAAAATGAGCTTAGTGCTGATCAGCTAACCAAAAACTTGGACTCTTTGTGCTCTGCACCAAGAGACTGCAAGACTGTCTGTTAACAAAGAATTGGGACCAGAGAACCCTTAGAGCCTTAGAGTAAGTCTTGCATATCAAGGCAGGCTAGAGTAAACCAAATCAAGGCCACATCCTTGCTTGAAGAAAGAAACAGCTATTTCCCTTTTACTTGTGGTAAAAAGGTTTTCTGTTGTCCTTGCAGCAAGGAGAGACGAAATGGACTGTGGCTAAGATAATGTAATGTCTAGGTTCAGCCTACAAGGCCAGTCCATCGCAGAACACCACTGTTTTCACTGAAGGCCTTCTCAGCTGTATAAATACATCAGACAGGATCCAGCCTGCTCCCTGTAAAAACAGAAACTCTGTCTCTTATAAATATATAGACTATTGGATAAATAAATCAAGAGATAGGCCTAAACTAAATAAATCTCTGTAATGTGCCAGAAACAAAGCAAAGCAGACAAGCTGGTTCCTGCATTGAGGCCCAGAAGGCCCGGTGACGCCTCAAGCCCACCAGAGTAAATTATTCCACTGTGCAAATGACAGTCTAAAGTAATTAGTATCATTGTGTCTCATCATATCTTAGTGGACACAACAGTTATTAGGGAAGTTTAAAGATCAGCAGGCATGCTGCTGATTTTGATATAACTTCAAAACACTTACCATAACTACTTCAGTCACAATCCATTTAATTCCTACCCAGAGGTGTCCGTTGCACTTATAATAAGTTGCCACTAGAGCAGGAATTTCTTACAATTATCTTTAATGAAACTGGCACTCATCTATGTCTCCTCTCTCTATTGGTAAGTACTTCCATTGATTGGCAGTAGGTTGGTGCAGAAAATGTGATTTGTGGCTATTTGGTGTGATACTGATTTGTTTACCCTCTGTGGGCAGGGCAAATCCATATATCACATGGACCAGACTGAAACATTCAGTCCAGAAGCTGGGAGAGTGTGTGAATGATCGCCTGCTGCCAGCTGTGGGTATTTTGTGGGTATTGTTTCATATAAAGCCCTTATGATTCAGCAACAATTAACTAAACCTTGTGTTTTTATGTGTTTTCAAGATGAAAATGCTTCTTGAAGAGGTGGCGGAGACATACCCAAGAATCAAAACATCTGAAAATACTTTCTGGTGCTAATTTCTTGAAAATAAAAAAAGAATAAATGGCACATTTACATCAAAGCCTTTGCAGAATTTAAGCAAGGTCACCATTTTCCAACCTTAAAATGGTTTCCCGAACAATGACAAAGGAAAACCTGCGTAGTTATTCATTGTGGCAATATGGAGAAGTGGATACCAAGACCTGCCTTTCATTTAATCACAAGCCAAAGTGGTCTACATGAAAAGCCTTCATTTGACAAACATGAAACATTACCATTTTGTTGTGTTCTCTGTTGCTTTTGTTTAAATAAAGAAGATTAAGGTTTTTTTCAGAGCTGTATCTAAAATGAAAGATGCTAAATCCTTTTGTTCTTGTACCTTTTCCCAATTTCCTAAAAAATTCAAAAACAGCTTTTCTCACTGAAGGCTTATTCACTGTCAAACAAAAACACAGAAGCATATAATTTATTTCTTTCAAGCTGCACATAACAGAGACAAATTTCTCCTCAGATAAGTGTGAGTTAGCGTACTGTACTCACCACAGTGCTCAAGCCATGCTCCTTCATCAGCCTGAGGGAGTTCTGGTAGCAGGATGTGAGGTCATTGGTCTCGGTAGGGCCCACATGACCTCTGGCCACTGGGCCCACGGTGTGGATCACATCTGTCGGAAGGGGACAACACACAAAGCTCATTTCAGCACAGCCTACTTCTGGCAAGGTTACACGGTTGGCAGTATTTCTAGTAGTGCAATGGAGCCTGGGGATAAGTACAATGCTGTAAAACCTTTTAGTTGTCTGCCATGCAGCTGAGCAGTTGAGCCAAAGTTTTCAGAATCTGCAAAATCATCATCAAATACAAAATACGATAAAGTTCGTCCTCACAATGAGACAAAGGGTACAGCAATAACAACCCACTGTCTGAAATGAATGCATTTATTCAGTAAATGAAACGGCAGCTTAGATAGAAAATCAATTACAAGATTCTTTTATGCCATCTACTCAAATATTCATACCTCTCCCTGTACTCTCTTTCCCTTCGCATAGTAATGTCTTTACCTGTCAATCATTGGTCTCCTTGTCTGGCATGCCCAGACTGAGGAATGCAGCTTCTTAATTGAATCATAGGATTGATGACAGGAAAATAAGAGAATGTAAGCAGTGACTTGACAGAGACAGAAATCTTCTGCATTCTTCCTAACTACCCTTGGCCTTCTCAATGGTGGACAGGACAGGTCAAAATCAACACACAAGAACTACTGCATCACCCACAGATCATTGCAGAGTGGTTCCCCACAGGTGTCGCATTCAATGACACAGTAAAAAGGAAATTAATATTTTTTAATAAGAGAGCAAATATCAATGACTGCAGTAATAACACTTCTCTATGTGTATGAAAATATGCTACTATGTACACCTGATAATTCCTCAAAAAGTTCATTAAGGTTTGGTGCAATATCCTGTGAACTTTAAGCCATGAAGCCATGATTGATGCATGTTTTTCTGTTTATTTAAAAGCAGTCAGTTTCAGAGTCCAAATAAATGTCTTCTACTTCATTCAGCAACCGTGGCTGGTAAATCTCAATTCATGGCCCATCAAATATAGATCAAGCATGACTCATACATTTTTAGTTTAACACATCAAGTCTGCATTTCTGTGCAGTGAAATATTAAACCCTGTTTAAGTATGACTACTGAGAATTCAGACCTGGTTCAGGTGGGGACATGCAAGGACAACCAAACAGCCTGTGTTTTAAAATGCTCTAACCTCATGTGTTTTCTTACACATAACCTCACCATTTACTTCTAATGTAAAACACTTAGCTTCACTTTCCCACAGAATAAATGTAAGCCATATTACTACTCCACTTCACCATAAATCATTTATAGATTAAATTTAGTTCTCTAGTTGTATGTCTGGTTGCTTAATAGGTCAGAATGATAAAATGCATGGGGAACTGCTATAATCAAGTGGCTTTCACTGGTATTGCTCAAAGGGGGAGATTTTGTGTTTGGGAAAGTTAAGAAACAAGGGGTTTGAGTGATCCCCAGCCAGGCTGAGGTTGGGCTGTAATGAGAATGGAGCTGTCTGAAGTATTGTCTTTTTCCAGAATAGCAGGCTGAAAATTGCATAGCACAATGTGGTTATAATGGGACACGTGGTGAGTTGTTTTTTGTGCATAATTCATGAAGTTTTTCACTACAAGAACGGCAACACGCCAATTAGAGTGTGGGTAAGCGCCAAAAACCTGACTACTGGTGAATTCATGAAATTTTAAACAGTTCTTATCTCACCAGTACCGATGTCTCTACTCGCATCCTCACAACTTCCACATCAAATAAATATTTATACAGCTGTGTTTCTGTAAGGCGAAAGACATATCTCACTTTGTAACTAAGGAGGGATATTACAGGAAGGACAGTCAGTTGCGGTAGAGCTCAAAACCCTCCAACAGCTGCTTCAATATCTCTGTAAACTTAAACACAAATGACCCCTCTACCCTTGGACTTGGAGGAATTGAGGTTATTTATTTTGTTCAGACGAACGGCACAATTGTTTTGTAGACCCAAAACAATCCAATGATTATTTGCAGTGAGATGTTACAGGCCATTAAGCTGCAGTAAAATTATCAGGATTTTTTTTTATCATAATTTTCAAGACTTGTATCTACTGAAAAAATCTAGTCCAGTCCTCTGCAGAGATACCTAAGTACAAATTTAAATAATTAGTTTAGTAATACGAACAAATTTAACCTCGTCAGTATAGTGCTTTAGCTATAGACAGGTTAACCTTGAAGATACTCTTGCCTTCAGGAAAATGCTCTAAATATATGAAAATACATGATTTTTCAGTGTTTGAAGACTGAGGAAATGATTATTTATGACCACACGGTTTTTTAATACATAAATTATACAAAGATGCTCTTTGCAATAAGAGTTTGAAAAGCTCTGGCAGATAATCCATCCAACATGGGTCTTTATCATCATTGTTGTTTTTCTCCTGGAAGCCCTCAGCTTTTATTATAATTTATATCCATTAGCTGACAGACACATTTAAGTGTATCAGTGTTTTTTCGTTATTGAGAAACACATACCGACATATGTTTATCATTATCTCTGTGCAACCTTCGAACAAGAGGCACATAAATCTCTATCTCAGAGGGGCTGAAAAGATTACTAGCGGTTCTCTTGCAATGCGGGGGTTGGGCTTGATTGCAGGGATGATAACGGATGCAGAAAACATCAAGAGAAATGTCCTGATGAAATATGTAAAAGGGAAGCTCTGTTTTGTATGTTGAGAGGAAAGGAGTCAGTCAATATCGGAAAATTTCAAATCCTCACACCAAAAATGAGAAAGAGGAATTCACTTGTGAAAAATAAAGAAATATGGAGATGACTAGGAAATAAAAGGCCTGTAATGTCGACATTAACCTGTAAAGAAACAGAACAGAACTACAGAGGCTAAATTACTAGACATGGTAGAGCATCTAGTTTGCTCTCAGCATACAAAATAAGTCATTAAGGAACTATTCTTTATCAATCCCCGCTGCACACACTTCCTTCAAGACCGTCGCCTTGCCAATTTCACCACTAGTTAATGAGCTTCATTCCAAGCAATGTTTTTTTTGCAGCTTTTCCACCAATGTGTCCACTGGATTTGTTTATTGCAGTCCCTTGCTTGGGGCTACAGGGTCAATAAAAGAAAAGACTGATGATTGCCATTCAAACCATGTATTCTTTCCCTGTGAGCCTATAGGCTCTGCAAAGACAAACAAACAAAACCAACAACAAAACTAAATAATCTCGCAAGTTTATTCTTTATAAAAATAAAAGTTGAAGGTGTGAGGACTCAACCACACTCGTATTGACTGACCATATCTATTGTGGTGTGATGACACTCTACTTACTTTGTGTTCTGTATGCAACCCTCAATACTGAGGGAAACATGACCTAACTACTTCCCTCAGAATGTTTGAATGTTTATCCTCTCTGTTACTATGACCACTCAGCATGGACAGATATGCTATAAACTACATTTAACTTTTAACAGAGAGACTGCAGAGTCTTTTAATTGTCTTCAATCTTTTTCATTTGAATGGAGGAAATATGCCATAGTGCTTGCATTATGCTGCCTGTTGTGGACTTCTAATGTACCCTGATTAGCACATTTCTCCCATCAATTCTAGAGAGTCAATAAAAAGAACTGAAATGGAGAAACATGTAGCAAGTTGCAAAGTCAACAGAAAATTGTTGTTTTTTTATCTTTTTTTTTTTTTTTTAAATTCAGGACTATCACACAAACAACTTATTTGGTGACATATTCTCAAATCCTATTCAAGCAAAAAAAAAAAAACAGCTTTATGCATACATATGTTATAGAAACTACTTTTGATGTTTCTACTGTTTTTTGAGTTCAATCAGCCTTGAAAGAAATGACCGCAAAAATGCATTACTGGATACAATTAAAAAGACACAAAATTCAGAATCCACACAGCCTTTGCTTGAATACCCTAAGCACCAGAGTGTGCAACTTATCTTTTCCTTCAGTTTGTAAGGGAGGGCGTCATATTTCTGTAACAGTGAGGGACCCTGGAGAATAATGAGGCAAATAACTGTATAACGGAAAAGATGCTTTTAAGTATTTATCCATCGAGTGCTATGATAACAACACAAGTGCAAGTGTAAGACATAATTCTCACATGCACTTCTCAAGTCAGACTGATAATAAAACTTTGTGTAAACCAGAAGTAAATTTAATTCGGGGCGTGATCGTGTTGTTCTCCTAACCCTAATAACTGTAAACCGCTGTTGAACGTTAGAAACCACCACACAGGGAAGCTGGTGACAATAATAAGAATTAATGTTAATAATCGACACATTACATTGTGACAAAAATTTGGTTTGGTTCAGTCAGCGAACGTGCATGGGAAAGACACATTATGTAGAACTGATCCATTTCACAGTTTCACTTTCAGAAGATGCACCAAAGCTCTATTTTGGTTGAAAAGAAAAAAGGGTGGTATTGTCTCTGTCTTGGTTTAAAACTGCACTAGAGCATCTTGTTCATGCTGGAAAAAAAGGTAAGATGTCCATGACCTGTTCAAGACTGTTTCAGATTGACATATACAAAAATGCTGAGGATATTATACAAAACACTATAGGAAACCATTAGAAAACTTAAATGCAAGCTATAATTTCGTTATACAGACCTATTCAGATGTCTAAAATATCTTGACATATTCCTTCAAATTGCAAGGGGCTAACTTTGCACTGTACGGCTGCATTATGTAAGAAAATATGAATATCACATGTGGACTCAATATTGGCACATTCTTAATAGTAAAAAGCTCAGATCAGGAGGAAAACCTAAAGCAAAAAATAAGATGAAAAAAAAATTCTGAGCGAGACATTTCTAGTGGCAAGTGATTTTCAGTATGTCTGGGCTGTTCAGGATGGACTGGACACAAAATGACCCCTTAACACACCAAGTGTAGAGCAAGTGTGTGAACATCTTAGATGAGCCTAATAAAATATTCCTCAGCTCTGGGAAAGCTGAGGAATAACTACCAAGGGGACATGCTCACTTCAAAGACGCCACTTTCTTAGCAACTAAAAACTCTTTTGAAATATCTAGACTTCATTTAGAAGAGAAGTGCTGTGGTATTTCAGAGAGGGACCAGCACTCCACCGCCTAATCAATCTTTCATTTTAACTTGCCCGTACTGACTTTGAGGCTTTAGCATTCCACGTAATAACAATTCCAAAAGGCTGAAAATGCTTGAACACGTTTACTATAGTGTGGCCACTCCTGAATTCTCACATTCTTGCAAACAACCCTAGAAGTACAGTATCAACAGCATGAGTACCAAACAGATATCTAGATATGGGAGCTTCATCTATTATAATTCACAAGAGCTATCAGATAATAATCAAACCGGTTTTGTGCTGCCCATGGCAATTACCTTCTACACTTAAGAATCAACAAAGCACGTAATGACTTACAGCTAATTGAGGAATTCAGCCAGAACTGAATTTAAACGTAGTCACCATTATTAGGGGTTAAGCCAGATTTTGTATGGAGAGTGGACTGTATAGGCTTATTAGTTTGTGAGGGCCTTGGTAATAGAATTAAGTGTCCCTCTAAAGTTCTATGACTGATGCTGAAAATCAGCAACTGCACTGTATTCACTGCACTCTTGATTTCACTGTGGTGGCCGAGCCGTTTTCAAATTATTTTTAAGTCAATAGTTAGCTCAGTCACTATCTAATTCCCATTTCTAAGGGTGGAACAGCACAATGAAAACACTGGTTCAATTTAAATATATTGTTATATATAGTTTCCTAATTAAGAGAAAAGGTTCTTTGCATAATAATATCAGTAAAAGCACCATCAAAATTAATGCTGGGTCTGTTATGAAAAGGGTCCCTGGGGAAAGTGAACTGCAGCTGGCTGGGATGGCAGGGCATGGGATATTTCTGGAGAAGGTGCTTTGTGTTGTGATTTAGAGGGACACTACAGTGTAATGCATAAGACAAAATTTAAGAAAGAAGGTAAATAAAGTAACTCTAAATTTTGTAAATCTATAATGTGTGCCATCAATATTGATATTAATAACATTGAACCCCCCCCCCATATTTAAAGAATACATATATAAATCTGTTGCTATGCTGCTGTCTAATGTTTCACTTCCAGCCACACCCTAATCTATCTTTACCTTTTAACTATAAAGCACAAAGAGATTAAGATGTGAAGATGTATCTATTATTATTATCATTATTATCATTATTATTATCATTAGTAGTAGTAGTAGTAGTAGTAGCATGGTATTTATCTTCAATACAGTGTTGTATGAGTTCATGATCATGTTAAACACTTGCTCTTGCTTTGCATTGCCAACCAGTCAAAGTAAAAAATTAATCTTTTAACTTTTGTATACATGCCGGTTTTGATTAATGACTCCTTCCACATATCTTAACATGACAGCAAATAAGTGCCAGTCATTGCGAGCCGAGGGGACTTGTCTATCTTTAGTCAATCATGAAGCTGTCTCTTCAAAGTGTTCAATGGTCCATGGAAAAAAGAATTGAGAGATGGCATCTTGCTTCAAAGAGCTCTCCAGCAGTTCTCATTCCTTCGTCTCTGCATGTAACTCACTGTCAGTGTTTCAGAGTTGTACACGGTGTAGGCACCAGATAATGCTCGGGCCTGTGTTTACAGATGATGTAACACATTATGATTGGCTGTTTGTTGGAAGGTGTATGGATGCCAGCGTTTCCTTGTGGTCTTCATTTCTTAGCTAAAAGAGATAAATTAATGATGGAGAATTTCAAGACTGAAATAAAACTGTTATATGATAAATTAATACATTAATTAATTATATGATAAAAAGTGCTCCATTTGTGGGTTGTGTAAGGGATTTGTTGTACTTTCTGATAAATAATGGAGCAGCACATGTCCCAGACTGCAGCAGTAAATTTATGCCCAGCACAGAACTAAATACAGAATTTGAAACACACACAAATAAATAAATACACACATATATACATATGTCTGATCCGTACACATTCCAACGTAAAGACCATCCATAAACACCGGGGATACAACTCTGATGGAGATTTACAGAGCGACCCAAACTGAGTGCATCAGTTTAGGGTTCTCTTCACTTACTGTGCAACTTAGAAATACAACAGTATGAACAGTCTGAGAGAGAACAGGGGTAAAAGGTTGGTGAGAGGTAATATTTCATTCTACTAAATTACTTAACTCTGCCAGGTTTAAAAAGATAAACAAGACATTGGCACAGTTGGGCTCCAGTGTTAACATAAAGATTTAAAACTGTATGAATTTTATACAGTATCAGTATCGCAAACTGAAAGAAGGTTGTGAGTGACACGTTACAAGTAAACTGTAATAGTGTAAGTAAACTGTAAGGGGGAGGACAGAATATGTGTGAGTTTCAGGGGGTTGTGTGGGTGACAGAGTTGAAGTCTTGGCACTAAGGGCTTTGATGGCTCACTTGTAAAAGATTTCAAATGTATCCAGGTGAGTGTATTTGTACATGGCTCTGCTCTTTGTATAAACTGTAAAAGGCAAATAACTACTAGTATGACTCAATAAAAAAAACTTCCCAATAAAACTGGATGTTACTGTATACAGTAGATGCCAGCCACTGCCACTCAAACTTTACTTCCATAATGCCCACAAGACTGATCACATTTCCAGTAATTAAGTGTATTTCGACGTGATTGCTAGTCTGGACCCTCTCAGCATGCACACAGCTGTTACCATGTTGGTCGCTGAGGATTACTAAATGAAGTGTGTACACCCACTCGGACATGGAAACTGGTGTTGTCATGGTGACAGAGAGTGCAGAGTGATCCCCTAATGCTCGCTGAAGCTCCAGTCTGAAAGAGGGGGCTTTTTGCAGACCTGGAATCATCTGCCTCACGCCGAGCAGATACAGTTGTTAATGCATTAATATTCCCTTTAAAAATGGATTAAGGGTATCTTAGTGATTATTCATACACTTGGCTTTCAAAGAGCTTTTCCATTGTGAGTGTCACTGAGATTCTGTCACACTTGAAACAGGCTAAGGGGTAAAGAGCACGAGAGGAGCAGTTACAAAGGATGATGGCAGAGCATCATGCACACATGCAATATCACAAGAATCTTTCTGCTGATTGTGACCGATCATTTTTTAATACGAGAGTTCACACAGACACAGAATAGCTAAAATTTCTCTATGTTTTATACATAGATCTTACTGTACGTTACATAAATTAATCAGATTTGATGTGCAGGATACTGGAGCCTCTCTAAAGTACCTTTTTTTCCACTGTGAGAGGAGGCATGACATGAAGCACAGTGCAGACATGCAAACACCCAGACAGGCATAAAGTACAGTGCAATGCTGCCTTCAAATGTCAAGAAGCTCTTCGAGTGAAAGAAAAGATCACTTAATTGAAAAGCCATCTCTCAGCCTGCTGGCACACATTTTTACAGTACTGAACAGAAGGTGAGGTGTGGGTGTGTGTGTGTGTATCTCTGTGTGTGTGTGTGCGTGTGTATGTCTGTGTGTGTGTGTGTGTGTGTGCAATGGTCCCATGCTGAAGGACAGGAACATTGGGGGTGTGATGATTGTTTTGCTGTACACATGCTGTAAGAATGGCCCTGGTAGTGTCTACAGGGACGACGGGCCCAGGGTAAAGACAGGGGGAGAAAGTCATTGAGCAGCACCGCCAGCTGTTTCCACTGCTCTGGGCTTTCTATAACATTCCTCTAAGCCTGAATGAGCTGCCAGGTGACACTGCTCTCAATAGAGCTCGCTAGTTCTGCCACTTGCTCTTATTCCAGTTTTTCAAAGCATTTTCTGAATGTTTTGAATACAGGGTGAGTATGAGAATAGCTTTGCCACGCCTGAAGTGAAACTGTGGATGCACAAAACAAGTCATGCACCCACAATTTGTAGACTTACAGAGTACACCAAGACAATGCTATTCAACATGTGCTAAAGTACACGGGTATCAAGCGAGTAGCGTATATCCTGTATCATACTGTATGAGTTGATATGGTCAAAATATGAATGTGAAAAAAAATATAGACGTGCCTCTTAGTTTTAAAGGAAAAATGAAAACATGACCATTGCGCGCACACACACACACACACACACACACACACACACACACACACACACACACACACACACACACACACACACAAACCACATGATATATATGTAACATTATAAGAGAATGGACGGATTTACTTTTCACAACTGACATGTCGTCAGAGCTTCTGTGAGTGAACATACTGAAGCTAAACTGTTACATGAGCGACAGCCACAGCATCACGGGTCTCAATCTGGTTGTAGCATCTCTGCAGGCATGACATGGCTACATATGTGGTAATGTAGTGCAGAACCAGCGTGCAATGACACTATTGTGTAAGAGGACGTAGACCTGCTGGGTAACATAAACTGCATTCATGTTGTGAGGAAAATACAATTTTGGATTTTCCTGTATAACACTGAACCCTTTATAAACACATTTGAGAGCAACCCACAGTAGAGATCTACTATATTTGTTGTTTACTTTTCAGTTCCAATAGTGCAAGGCGCCCTGTTATGGCAGAGCTTTAAAAGCAACCTGCCTTTAAAGCTCTGTTTGTTCGTATTAAATGTCAAAAATATACCACATACAGCTTCAATACAGCCTTTCATCTTTGCCACTGAACATTAGACTGTGATCTTGTTACCTGACTTCAACTTCATCTCATCATTTCTCTGATGAGGGTATCAAATAGCCGGGGTAGTACATCTTAATTCTACAGGGGTCTGTGCAAGCAGGTCCTTGAGCTGGTGAGCTGAGCCTCATGAATCTTTCAAATGTCAGGAAGGTTTGCACACACACACACACACACACACACACACAAACACACACACACACACACACACACACACACACACACACACACACACACACACACACACACACACACACACACACACACACACACACACACACACACACATATTCACACACTTGTACACATTCATGCACGCAGTTGTGGAGGCACAGCTGCACGGAGACTGAAAATGATGCGGCCTTCACAGATGCTATTACCCGTCATTTCAATTAAGACATATGCGCCCGATGTGGATTTGATGGAGAAAGACACTGCGGGTGGAGAGATTAAGCACTCTCTCATTCCAGCAACATGTGCCACACGCTCTCCAAATTATCCTAATGACAGTAATTACAAAGCCAAATTCAAGTCTGTGTTTGGGTAAGTAAGGGTTAGGAAATGGGAATAAATAGTATTGTCTGGCTATAGTATATTTCACCCTTACCAACAGACACAGGACCAGTGAACAATCAAGCTGCAAGTTTTGTTAATTCGTTAAGGAGATTTGCTCTAATCCTGAAAACTCCTACAAAACAAGGAAAGCACTTTTACTGTCCCTATGAATCACTGTACAGTACCATATGTGTGATTCAAAGACTTATGCATAGACTTTTTACTTGATATTTCAATATTGCGCTGCTTAACACACTGAGGATCATTGATTAAATGTAAGGTAATGTGCTGTGGCTTTGCTGTGTGTGTGTGTGTGTGTGTGTGTGTGTGTGTGTTTACTTTGAATAAATGGGTGAGAAAATATAAATAAATAAATAAAATTACAAGACAATAATAATGACAACAGATGACAGTTGAGTGGTAACAGCCAGAAAATAAAAGTCTGTGTGAAAATATAAATGAAAATCTCAGCTAAAGCTGAAACCATGCATTTTGAAACACAGACAAATAAAGCCTCTTCTTTCTGTCTGTGTCAACACCAGAAAACTTTTAGAAGTTTGTTTTGTTAGAACATGTTTTTGTATGTTTCCTAAAGAGCAGTGAAAATCTGAAGTTAACTTATGGATGTTATCCAGTGGTTATGCAAGGAAAATTACTGTGTGCATGTGTGCATGTGTAGACAGCTTGATAACAACTGGAAATTACCCTGTGTATTTTTCCAATGTTTACAAGTACAAAATGGAGCTTAAAATTTATAAAAATGATCACCAGCTTGTGCTGTCGTTATTGTGCTTTCCACGCTGTTGACTTCTCTCTTCCATTTGCTCCTTAAAGACTTGAAAAAGTGGGATGCTTTATATTATAGCCTGAAGCAAATAAATATTTTTGTTAATCAGATAATAACTTTTGACGTTCTGCTCCTTCACATGAATGATGAACTCTACAGTCTTGGCAAGTGTAGACCTAAGTGTGGCCTTGAAGCACTGGGAAGGGGGACATTTTTTTGCTTTCTTTTATTTTTGGAGTTCAAAGTAATATGATAATGCCACAAGGCCTTTGAAAATCTTGTTACTACGTATAAAAAAAAAATTGTCAGACAGTTGCTAACATGCTGACATTCATGAGGCTGCAATAAGAAAAAACTGCAGGGGGCTGCATCATCTCATGCTGAAAGAGCTGCTCTCTCCCTGGGGCTGGACTGAGGCCTGTCTTCATGTGAATGTGAAATGGTTATTTAATCTGGCCGTGTTCCGGAAAGTACTCGAGCATGTTCTCTGTATAAATATCAACGTTTTTTTTATACTTGTTAGTTTTGTGTGAACCAGCAGAGAAAGGAGTGGGATACATTACGAATATGTTTGTTGTCTTTTAGAAGACGCACTTGTAGTTTATTGATAAATTCATCTGTTCATAGATTTTGGAACCATAAAAATCTATTTATCAATCAGTATCAATTAGTGGTAATATAGCTGTTATTTGTGTTCTGGGCTAAAATACAGCTCCTTGCATTTGCTAAGATGTGTCCAATCTCACAATAAAAAAAAAAGCACAGTTAAGTGTGTCACATGGAGGCAGTGGGCAGTGACCTTCAAGAGTAACATTTGAGTCAAAACAAGACGGTCAGCCCTTTTCCTATTTCCTGCACCCTGTCTGTCAGGAGTGTGTGACGCTTAGGTTCCTCTCAGCCCGAAGCTCCACCAAATAGACAGCCCACTTATCAACTCATTTCACATCCATGGTGCCACTCATTACTCATGTATTCATAGCCTCTGCAGTTTAATTACAAGACTAATCACAACAAACTATCTCCTTCACTACTGAACCAGCTGCGGGCCTGAGGGATTCAATGCAGCTAATCAGTTCGATGTTTGCTGTTTTCTTCAGGATCACCACTGCAGCTACATGGAATTTGATTCTATGTATTATCTAATATTGACTAACAATGTCAAAACATATCAAGAGAAGCAAAACCATCCATGCAATTTCTCTGTGTATTAGCCAGAAAGAAACCAAGTTGACAATTCCTCACTGGTTTATAATAACCACAAAATTTCACAACATTGGTCAGTTTGCAGGAAAACGGCAAAGGTCAAAAGAAACCAATGTAAATACTAGGACAATGACATTAAAAAACTCCATACTGATAGGACTGGGAGTCAAGCTTCAGTTCTGCTTGAAGGAAGCAGCTAACCACCAACCCACCATAATAACAGCATTCAAAAAAATTGTGTTTATCTTTTGTGGACACTTTGGCTAGTTCAAAGTACGACCTCCCAGTAATGACAGAAGAATGACTATGGCAGTCTTATTTTTCCCAGAGAGTTCAGTCAGTGGAACTGGGGTATAGTCCTATTACTGCTCCACCAGAGCATCCTCTTATCTGTGCCTGTTTCAGGTACCTCCACTAAAGAAGCTGTGACAAGTAGCCATCCAGCCAGTGCAGTCTCACAGGACCTGGGTCCCTGAAGGTACACTCCTCCATGCACTCACACTCTAACATTCAAAGACGAATTATCTACAACAGCATCAAAACTTGCCCATCAGTGTGAGGCAGTACTGACAACTTCTGTGAGAGGGCCCCATCAAAATAAATAGAGGTCATTCTCACACTCCTCTCTTCTCTCAGCCCTCCTCACCCCTCCCTCCAAACACCCACGGAGACAGTTTCAGGGACCCATGTGGATGAAGAAGAACTGCAACCAAACTCCTCCAGGGAGGCAGACCCGACAGAGAAAAAAAAAAAAAAGCACCTACCAAGCAGTGGTACACCTGCCACATAATAAGCCTACTTCAAAGGACAGAGAACACACATACACAGTGTGCTGAATGGCTGCTTGTGCAACACGACCAAAAGGTATAAGAAACATACTCTTATGGGAATACATTACTCACATGGCCACATGGTGCAGCACAGATCAAACAATCTGGAAAACAGTTGAAGTTACTACACGGTGAGTACACGTGCGCTGAGTGCTGATGCTTTGGATTGATGGTATAGTAAAATCTCATTAGGGGCTGTGTTGGAACCTGGCCCAGCACTGTCTCTTTTTCAGTTCTCCTTCCTTTTTGTCTTTTTGCCTTTGTCAGTCTCTCTTTCTCTTCCTTCCCTCCAATGTTTCCTGTATCTCTGTCTATCTGTCTCTCAGTGGTGTTGTAAATGAAATCTGTTGAACTGCTGAATTTAGCAAAGGTTTATGTCTAGAAAACGCAAGGTCATGTGTAGCATCGGCCGGCTCCCCACCTGCTTTAGTGCAATTTGTTTGCCGTGTGTGTTTATCACATATGCAGCCATTTCTGCACTGAGGGCTGTGCCACTCTGTGCATACGCGCACTTTGTTACCGCCGACAGAAATGCCTCACCAGGGAGAAGCCTTTAGTAGAGCACGTATAAACTCGTGCCTTTTAGTGGCATGGGAAATGCTGAAATACATACATTTATGGGGTCTGTTTCTGAGCGCTACACACTAAACTCCAGAGTTTGACCTTGCCACTGCTTTGCACAGGCTTTTCAAAAATGCTGAGGTGACTGTTTTAAACAATGGATAATTAATGCTCTTCTTCCAGTTCCTAGGAGTGGCTTGGATATCTGGTCATGTCATCAGACAGGGTACATTACATAAAAAATATAAAAGATTAGATTTCATAAAAATGGAGTTTGGCTGAGAAGTTTAGAAGGGAAACATTTGCTAGAGTGGTCTCATCGTTGGCGAAGAGAAGGGGGCAGCAACTTGTTGGCCTTTCAGCTGCACCAGGCAGAGCCATCAGATAAGGAAAGCAAACAGGAGATAAGAGAGTGCCGCTAGATCTCTCAGCAGGCCTGCATTAATGCTACTAATGGCACAGTGCACTTTAGGGTGAGCTTTTGATGACACAGGCAGCTGGGTGATGTTTCCATATGTTCAACAAACATTGGAGGCCCTGTATAGCTGGGTCACACAAGAACTTTGAGCACAGTTGGCCTGAGTGCAGCAGAATGATGGACGGGAGACTATCCCTGCTCCCTCCCCCAGCCCCTATAATTCATAGCAGTCCAGCCTTTTGCACAACAGTCTCTTGTTCTTCAGAGTATTTTGGCAATCAGAGCCACATGCTGCATGAACATTTATCTTACTTTCACAAAAATGTGGGCTTAATGAGGTAATTTGGGGTACGATGCTAGACTGACGTGGCAGAAGAGCTTCAATGTGTGGTCTCTACACAAGCAGAGAACAGGTCAGGGGTATGAGAGCTTGTTAGTTGTGCGCAATAAATGGCACAGGCTGGCTCTTTTAGCTGACGCAAACACAGTACAGCAAGAGAAATTATCACAGGACCCGGCGGTGGATGGAAGACACAGTAGGACTAACGGGAAATGTTTTTTACAACCAGGTGGCACAAGGTGAGCTGAGCAATCAGCCATCAGTTTCACCCCAGCTAAGAGAAATCATTTAGCCTTGAAGCACACAAGCAGGTCTCCCTTTCTGCCAGATCTAGCAGATGACTGTTACTACCATAATGACCTTTAAAATATGCCTCACCATCTGATTTCAGTTTTAAGCCCAACATAAAGAGCCACCAATACAGATAAGTACAGAGAAAGAGAAATGAAAGATCCAAAAAAAAAAAAAAAAAAAATACCAAAATAATCCAGGAGATACAGTTGCACAGCTATCACTGCTGTTCTTATCCAGGGATAATCAATTGAGATTCATGTTGTTAACAAATTTTTTTCCTTTCCAAACAGTACCACAGCAGTTTATAAAAACCTTTATTTTTTTCATGTATCAGACCAAACTGTTTTCCATTCGGGTACGTCTGGCCAGTCAGGCCGTATGGAAGAGAAGAGGCAGAGAGGATTCTCTTTTAGCAGAGAGGCACAAACATAAAAACAACCTCTTAAATCCACTGCATAGCAGCCAAAAACACACAGACACATCAGCCAGATAGCACTTCTTCAAAGTAAGCCTGCTCAGGATATGAAATGAAATGATGAAGAGCAGGTGAAAAACATTGCACACATCAGTGCTGCCGCTCAGACAGAGCTGAAAATAGTTCTCCTCACCTGACTGAAGAGACGGAGAGAATCTAAAGGATGGACAGCAAATGTCGGCCTGCCTGTACACTTCAGGATAAATGATGGATACAGATGAGTTTTACACTCCAAAGCCTCGCAGCTGACAATTATATAACCCAGTAATGTGAGGCAGAGATGATGCAAGGGGTAAGCTATGGATACATTTTTAACTTCATTAAACTCTAAGAGTTGCTGGCAGTGTAAATTGTCTGTGGGATAGCTGCAGCATATTCCAAAGCTCAGCATGTCAAAGCATCTGTCTACCTATGAGGAATATTCTGGGTGTCTATCCTCAGCCACATGTTTTACTCAGTATCTTTGCTGTATCATGTTTTATTGCTCTGTGTTTGGAACAGCACAAATTAGACATTCTTATCATGAGTGATGAGAACTGTGGAGGTTCGCCTTAGGCTATTTGATGTCAACATGGAATATGTGTGGCACTGTATCGTCTTTAAACAATAAAAAAATGCAGCATAAGCAATGAAGATAAATCCACAGGCTTGAGGCAGCCTTCACCTGTTCAGTATAGAAGCTATTGCAGAGGCAACGGCTGTTTCCTGTTTCCTCTGCTGCAATTACTTATTATAGCCATCGCACACATCACAGTTAATAGGGCGAATATTTAAAATCAAGATAAATATTACATGTCAACGTATACCTGCTCAGCATTAAACTGCATGATCTATTCCGTACTGATTACCATGTTGTCATAGAAACAGTGGCCACAGAAATCATAGTTTGCCGAAATACAACTAAGAATGGGGTTCATACCTCATGTGGGTTGTAATCGTTAATTTAGAACTGCATGAAGGAAGCTGCAAGGATTCAACTGTACACAAGTAAACACATACATATATACATGTACATTAATATGAATTGTACTATCTGTTCAGCACTCGCAGGTTGAGCAAGTATAATCATAATTTCTATTACTATGCAGCGTCTGATAAAGTATACAATTATAAATGAGGTATTACAGCCCTATGAGGATCTAATCTTATTAGTTGTTTACAAAGTATCGTTCCTCTGAGAGACTTGATCAAAGACTACTTCTTCTGCACTCGCAGTGACATCATGTGTAAACAGTGAGTGCTGCAGTGGGTGTTTGTGTGTGTGTGTGTGTAAGTCAATGGAAAAGAAAAGACTGGAGGCAGGGCCTTCTCCCATGTTGAGACTTGGATGAAAATTTTGTGCAAATACAGCAAAAAGGCTGTGACAGCGTGCTTAATTATTTTTGGCTGTAGCAGGCCCTGCCACTGCCTGGTGGTGCCCAGCGGTGCCTACCTCTCAGGGGGGCAGAGACATGCCGCCATCTGGGGGTGTGTCTGCCCCGGCCTTGTTAGCATAAACCTAACTACAGATTCATGAAATTACCTCTGAGACGTCTTCGAAATACACACAGATCTGTGGCTATGGTAAATAGATTGCCCTTACTGCAGTCCTCATAAATAAAGAGAAAACATACCATTTTCGCTATCCGGTATCTGCAGTGGAGAAGAAAATGGAAAGGTAACCTCAGCGGACGTGAAAATGAAATATGAGAGTGTGAAATGGGGGTAAATGCACTTGCTGGTGTTTTCTTTAAGCATCTGCTAAGGTGGGGTGTGACATTGCTGAGGTAGGCTACAGGAAGGGCACAATGTCTCCCAGGTGACTTAAGGGGGAAGTTTCTCTCACACATTGCTCTCCACACAATCGCAAAAGAGCAGTGGGAATCAATATATTTCCTAAAACACCTCTCAAAATGTTTCTCAAGACAAAAATTGTTTGTTTTCCGAAGTCTGCCCTCAACTGCTAGTCGCAGCCCCAAATGACAAAAGGTGGAAAACAAAGGTAACTGCTTTAGGTTTTCTTGCCATAAGTAAGTATAACCTCTTTCTTCTCCCTCTCTTCTGCTGGCCTCCCACTGTGCCAAGGGAAGAAGCAGGTTGCCTGATGATGGCAGGCGCCCACCACTGACCTGGGAAATAAATCCTTTAACAGGTGGCCAGCATGGAGGGGAAGGGCTAAATCAGCAGCACACCTTCCTGCTGCCACGGAGGCTGGCTGTTTTATGTGCTTTAATTACACAGTCCTCCAAAACCTTCACCCCCATCTTTTCTTTCCCTGCACCCACTGCCCTTCATTCACCCTCTGACTCCAAGGAACCACACACACACATAAATGCAATCAGGCACATACTAGCTTTCCACCACGTAATCAGTTCAATTCAAATGTCAGGTGTTGAGTTAATACAGTTTAACACAGCGATATGAAAAAGTTGGTGGCATTTCAACTACAGAGAATATCCAACGTGTTGGTAATATCCAGACTGAAATTTCTCAGACAGCTAGAGAATGGTGTGTTGTGACATCTATTCCGGTGCGCCCCATTCATTGATCCAGTTTCTGAATGATACCACCGATTTTTGGCCCTTGACTCCATGGGGAGATCAGCCATGTGTAGTTTTGTCAGCCTCTGTAGCTAAGCAACTGAGCATTACAGTGAAAGAGACCAGCGCTTGCGGCGGTTGCTAGGGAACTGCTAGAGAGTGTTACCACTTGTGAATGGCGCTTCGATATATCAGCCTCTAATGGTTAAGGTCTGATGGAGCTTCGCCTAGAAGGAGATGAGGGATCGGCAAGCAGGCAGCATGCTCCATCTCACCAGCTATACCATATGTCACAGTCGACAAGTCTCCGGAGTCCCACGCATCAGCACACATAACAACCAGATGAAAATGATGGCAGGTTTTTCCTCAATAGGAAACCATTTGCATAGAAGTGGAAACTGAATAATTGAGAGGTGTGGGAGAGAGCATGGTGGCTGAATTGGGATGAAGGGATGTATGCCTGCCAGCCAAATCCATTAGCCAGGCCTTGCTTGGCTGAGGCAGGCAGCTGATGGGAAGGCTCTGTTATCGGACACTAAAGGACACTAGGGCTGGCCATCACCACGCCTGCCCTCTCTACTCTTTGCCTCAGGGAGAGAGAGAGAGAGAGAGAGAAAAAGACAGAGAGGGAAAGGAAAGGAGGCGAAATGACAGAGACAAAAAGTGAAACTGAGGGTGATACCAGAGAGGTTCAATAACTGAAAAACTGAAGAGGTGTTGCCCTGTTACAGCTTTATAATTGGCCTGCAAGGGCGGTCAAATGAGAGGCTACTTATCGCGCATAGCAGTTCCACAAGAATACTTGTCCATCTCTATAGCTGGAGCCTATTTAAAAGAGCATTAGGACAAATGAAGCGTTGAAAAAGAGGACACCATCTCTCTATTTAAGCCAGGATAAAAAAAAAAGAAAAAAAAAAGAAAAGAAGTGTTAGACAATTGGATCTCATGCAAAAAAGTACCTATGTTGGGTTCTGTTGGGGGCTTAATCACCCAGGAGAATATAGTGGACAAGCACAGAGAAGCCTTCACAGAGGACATGTCTGTAAGACAAAATCTGCCACAGTCGCTACAGCACACACAATCCAGGGTCAAAAGATAGGTGTCCTGTGTTTTACAGATTGTAAAGTCCATTATGGCAAATTTGTGATTTTAGGCTACATAAAATAAATTTATTGGGCCTGACATGACTATAAGTTAGAAATTAATAAATTACCTGTTATCTGAAGATTTTAACTTCACTGAGCAGAAAGTTAATACTACACTTACATTCATCATTTGACATGACAGTGGGCTAAAGCAAATTGCTCTCTATCTGCCAGACGCCAACAGGATGGTGATACCAACTTAATAAATCCATTGTGTAACAAAAGCTCTGTTGCCAAAATTTTGTTTTTCACTTCAGAATTGCTTAAAACAACTTTAAAAATGACTCACTGTTAGCTGTTAAAATTTGTGAAACCACGGCACAGTGGATGCAGCGCTTGTAGTTTTGATCTTTGAGGTCTTTGAGCTGACTTCCTGAGTAAATGTTGTGTTGATCTTGTCTCACACCGTGGAAAGAGCTAAAGCAAAAAGTTAACATCCAATATTTGACAACAGTGAATGGAGCAACTGTTTTCAAAGAATCCCCACTAATTCTAACATTTCTTTCCATCTCTTTCCTCAAATTTGCCATTTCAATGTGTCTCTGTTAGCGGTTTACACTAAGTATCTCTGCGTGAAAGAAAAACACTTTGCTGCAGTGATGCATTGCCAGTCAGATTTATGCTGCACAGTCTGGTGATCCTGGAGAGGGAGACATCCAAACAAAGATAAAGAGAGAAAGAGAGGAACACTATCCTAAGACTGACGCTGCTTGTACGGAATCCAGTACAGCATGACAAAGTCCTGGCTTTGAATAAGCACAGAGAGACACAACTCAAAATAATGAGCATCAAACAATAACCATCAACAGGGCATTTCAATATAACATATTGATTTGTGGGTCTGGGTCTAGTTTTTGCTCTTGCAGCTCAATGAATTTAAGGAGAAACTAAATCTACTTCGGGGAAACAGAACCCAAAACAGAAACTAATCACATCCAGCCTCAACCACAATGATGGTGTATAAAGATGCTTCTTCCTCAAACAAACAAATAGAGGAGAGACAGAAATAGAGGGCAAGACAGACAGGAAATGGTGGAACATAACAAGTATTTGCTGTTCAAGGCCTGAGTTTCATTGCCCCTTATGACAGAAGTACATGATAGCTTACACACAGAGAAGAAGAGGGGACGGCCACGGGGCCTGCTTTAAGAGGATACAGCTGTATGTGTTTACAAAGCTTGCATCTCCTAAAGCTCTCTCTCCCTCAACACACACACTGAAAATCAAGCATGAACAGATATGCACAATTAAATTAGCTCTGAGCTCTGTTTAACCGCATCTGCCAAATAAAAGACATTAAAAAACATGACCCATAAAATTTCAACTTTACATCTTCCTGTCCCCATAAGATCACTGAATAGAAAATTAGGTTCAAGGACATGCTGTTCTCTAATGTTAAGAATAGCATTATTGGAGTAATACTGGGTATTCATCTGTGGGAAAGCCCTCACTGTGAATACTCACATTATGTCATATGCTATTTGGTTGGTGGCCTCACCTGGTGTGCTTTATTACACTGTAAGTGAATAAATGCTCAACATGCATGGATCAAGCAGGAATCAAACTGTTAACCTATGGTGTTAATGCTATGCTATTCAGTTACAGTATAAAACACATGCGGCCACTCTCACCACAGTAAACTTGCAATGTAAAACTCTGTTTCTTTGATCTCGACCAAACCACATAAGATTGCAAATAATTACTGCAACATAAACCTTTTTGTGCTTTCACACCATTTTGCCACCTCAGAGTAAGCAGGTCTAGAAATCTCAGTCCATATTAAAATAGGCATTTTGCAAGAAGAAATAGCAGCTATCACATGCGAGTGGCACCGCATTCCAATGAGTTTGGCAGTGCTACAGGAAGTGCATCCCTGCAAAGCGTTGAAGTCTCATTTGCATGTTTTCATATTTAATTCTGGACAGCAGAGACAGGTCTTGATGTGGCCTAATGTGATGCCTGACATTGCCTAAGCCCTGTAATTATTTCCCTGACCTGCCCAACAATCATCTTTCCTCCAGTTAATTGCGAACATAAACAAATCCTCAGGTGGTCCAAGTTCATAGGGAATGTTTTGCATGCATAACGGCAGTCTCACTGCAAAGACTAAACGACTGTCAAATTCTCCCAAGGCTCGTCACAACTTGTTCCATTGCCGCTTCATGAAGCGCTAAATGACAGTTTTTCTCAAACAGCATGATTGAAAGACTGATTGATAATGATAATTATTGGAAACATGATGGCAAATGTATGATCCCTCCCAAGTAGAAACATAGGAAGTATTCTAAAAGAAAAAAAGATAACCAAGAAGTTCAGAATGAATATTTAATATAATTCCAACTAGTGTTATCAAGCTTTCTGAGTTATGGAAGTCATTGTTGCTGACTATTCAGTATTTCAAAAGACATGGAATGAGGTAAATGTCTTTTTCCTTGGATATGGCTCTATGTTCTGTTCAGATATCTGCACAGTGGCACTTTTATTGTGGATCTTTTGTGTCATGTCTGTGTGTGCTTAATGTCGCTGCGAGTGAATATTTAATGAAGCCATGGCAAGCTCTCCACTGCTGTTCATCTGGGCATCGAGTCAGCGGAAAAACTCTCTCTCTCTCTCTGGTTCTGCCATCTGTTGGAATCAATAAGGGGGGCTTGAAACCCCCAGCCGCCGTTCAGGGCTCCAGCATGTTGACGATTAAAGCTAACCCCTCTCTCTGTTCCTGCAAGTCCTGCTCACCACCAGCAAGGTTAAATGGCAGGTGCTGAAAGAAGTATATTATATCCTGCACAGTAATGCTAATCCCTCAATTAAATTATAGCTCCTAAGCAGACAGGCCTTTCCTGGCGCTGCAGCTCCGAAAGCAAATCCCTGCGACATGTTTGCGCACTACAGTCTGCACTTCATGCTGGGGCTTCGGATGGATTTACGGAGGGAATGATACTCTGCAGAAAGACAACAGTACACAATGTGTTTGTGCAGGGTAACTAGACATTAAAAGCTCTGGGATGTGTTTGTTTAGTGTGGCTGAAGCGTTATGGAGCCTTCAAACAACAGGAACATTCAAAAATCCTCTTTGTCCTGTTTGCTTTCGTCTGATGTTTACAGTATGCGGCTGTCATGGGTGCACAGCAATAATGTCAGTCTGCAGCAGATGGGAAAAGACTGAAGCAATGTCCTTCTTCTTCAGCCCAGAGGGGTGCTCCTCCTCTAATGGGGAAAAATAAGGTTGTTTAATTGTAGTTTATTTCAGAGCCTGATTGCTTTTATTGAGCTCCATTATTCTTGTTAATGAGCCTGTAATGTGAATGCTGATAATGTGAGAGCAAGTCTTTTCCTCACAATGTGAGATCCTAGTGTTTTCTGGCCACTAAATCCTTGGCTCCTTTTCTTAGCCAAGCATCTGTTTGCAGCTCCCTGCATAGCTGTCATTGACCTAGCAATCAGTCAGGAATGAAACTTTATGTCCCATGGTTAACATTTCTTACTGGAAACTGCCACAGATGTAATGAAAAGCAAAAGATGTGTCACAGAAATTCTCAGGAAGATAGTGGAAAGTCAGGGATGTTTACTTCTCTAGAAGAGTTTATCAAGGAATGTTTATGGATATTTACTCTAAAGTTTTTAGTGTTTTCTCCCAGATACACGAAAAAAACAGTGCGCACACACACGCACGCACGCACGCACGCACGCACGCACGCACGCACGCACGCACGCACGCACACACACACACAGACATATTAATGTTATGAGCAACAATTTCTTTTGCAAGAGAGCAACAACATTTTGACTGTCATTCGTATTTGGCAAGTCGACTGGCATTAAATTGGGTTATGCAGTGACAAGTGTGCTAAAATGTTGTTGGCATTTGGAACAGGGAGAAGGCATTAGCATTACACAAAGAGTGCATTATGAGTGAATAATGCACTGTGGTACCAGTTTGGACATGCAGCAAAGCGAATGTCAAAACTCATTCTAACACACATTCTTCAGCCCATGCAGCCGCATATCACGCTTAAACAAGGATACAAGGGATCCTGTCTCCTGCTCATTCCTTCATTATGATAAGCACAGAAACAGCACAAGAGGAGGGAGACGCCAGTGCCAGAAATGCAGATATAGATGATAGCAGTCAGTCAGCATGGCAGCAACTTGCTCATCACGGGTCATGGGAGGACTGGAGCCTACCTCAACATGAATTATGTAAAAGGCAGGAAAACACCCTGTCCATCACACGGCAAGAACACAGACAAAGAAAGACACATCGTACACTCAACTGTGGATACTCTGGTGCCTTCAGTTCACCTGATCCAGATGTGTTTGGAATATGGGAGAAAAACACAGAAAACTCGGAACACATCAAAAAGATCAAAAAGATCCAAAAAACACAACTCCAGGACTTTTTTGCTGCGACTGCCATAATATACACTCACCCTGATACACACTAAGTTTTCTTTTTGTTGTTTGTTTGCTTTTACTTCCAGTATGCAGAAGCATTCACTGATCTGGTTACTGCAGAAGGAAAAGTGCTTTGAGGGTAACTAATGACATCAGACCCTTATAACATTAATAACTGCTGACAACATTTGATCCCTGTTACACTGGTCTGACGAGAACACTTATCTATGCAGTTCAGTGATGTAATGTTTGCCACACTGTATTCCACCAAGCACAACACCGAGCTTGGTGGAATACAGGGCATCATATCATTGGGCAGTTGCTTGCTTAGGAAACCTGCCAGCTGATAATGGCTCTGTAATGTAATTACAGTCCTATCAGGGCAGTTATTTCACAGACTTATGAGAACACATTTTGCTTCACAAAGATCCTGTTCCCTTCTCTGAATAAGCCATTAAACTGGCTTCAGACTGTCACAGCCATCAAGCTTAAACCCTCAAAATTATAATGATCAACTTGTCCTTGCAAACTATCAGAGAACACATAACACTAATACTACTCTGATGAATTTAGAGTGAAGGAGGATAAATGAAAGACAAAGAAAATGACTATTAACAAACTGGAAGAATTATGAAACTGTTTTAAATCCCGTAACCTCCATATAAACCAAATCTTTTTATGTAGCTTTCCCATCTGCTGCTACCACTGCTGTGAAGACCAAGACTGCACAATAACACCCTTACAGACACACTCACAGGCTGCAAAAAGGAGGCACTTTTCTTTGTGCAGAGGCCTCTATGACTTCTGAGAAAATGTAATAGCTGATATTATCTCACATTGCCTCTGTAAAAAGAAATAATGGGGTCCTCTCCATTAAAGACCACATCCAAATGCTACAGCATTTCTTGTTAATGTATGTTTTAGAAACACATGAGAGGAGAAAAGTAATCAGTGCCACTGCATGAAAACACTCTAAATCTGAGCCTTTTCTTCTCTGATCTTGCCACCACCACATTATCGGTTTTCCCTGTGAACTAGACTGTATTCGTTTTCACTGAGGGTTTATCAGTGATGACATGCTGTGTACTCGTGTTGACAGAACAGAGGGTTGTTGCTCTGCATGAGGCCAAGGGGGTACAGCCATACCCAGGCTGGCTGCTTCAAAGCCCAGGAGAGAAAAATCTTTCTATTCCCTTTTCTTACCCCCTTCTTCACTCTCTGTCTCTCACCCGTACATGTTTAATGAGCTGGCATCTTTTCTTTCAATTTTTATATCCAATCCCCCCCCCACACACAAACTACTCCACTCCATCACTTTCCCTCCATGCCCGCACTCGCTTTTTCTTGTTTCTCTTTTTCTTCCTCATCCAATGCTCTTCCTGCTGGCATTCACAGTGCTCCAGAAGGGACTGAGGAACACTACTATCCTTTGCTATCAAGAAACATTTTCTACCACAGTACTTCACATTCTCTGCGCTAACATTCACTGTCCCACATTCCACGCCAAAGGTATGAGGTATGCAAGAAAAAAATTACATTTTAGTGGGGGTAACAATGGAGTGAATAAAAGCTTAAGAAGTGAATTTGGGGTTCACAGACCTGTGAATATGTAAAAAAGATAATCATAGAAAATGGCATATCTTGCATTTCAATTTAAGTACAAGAATAGTTCTAATCAGAACCCATCATCATTTTTGTGCTGTAAAAAACTAAAATTAATTCTTTGTGTTGGAGGATTGTAAGGCAGGTGAAGAGAATGGCATTAATAAAAAAGCCTATCTCTCCTGCACGATTGGGTTTTTCCATTTTGCTACTTCCTGTCAAAAGCATCACTCCATAAAACAGGACAAATGAGATTCCATGAATAGATGAATGGTTTCTTCATACATGTTCAATCTAAATCAATCATTAATGAGTTAATTTGTCGAGGGGATGGGATAAAGCTCCATCACACGGACCACAACGACTCCATCTCTTTGACAGGGAGAGCAGACTTCGGGGAATGGCTGGCTGACTGCCTCCTCATGAGTGTAAGAGAGTCCGGCAGCCTCAGTGTCTGCGAAGCCAATGTGTAGCACTTCAAGAGACATGCTGACACTGGGAGTGTGAACCTTGTGCAGTAATTAACTACATCCTGCTTTCTTTGCAGAGGCAAAAGCAGAGATGCTGGAGACTGAATACTCATTTCTGGCCTCATTGAGATGGTGGTCTGTGAGCCACAATAAGCCGATCGTGCAGATTATCTCCACGCTTCTTTTAGCAAACCATGTGTAAATGTTCAAACTTAGAAATGACTTGATTAAGGGTTAAGTCAAAGTGTGTTTTTTAATGAATCAGCTTCCTCAGAAGACCAGCCATGGCATTTGCCTCAGTATCTCATGTTAGCACAGGCAAGCAAAACAAAGACTGTGAAGCAAAAAAATAAAAAAATAAGTAATAGACTTTAATCATGTTCCGTGGGAAAATAAAAATCTGCCAGTCAGAGAAGATGAGGAGAGGAGATAAAAAATAGGAGGGGAGAAAGAATGAAAGTTGTTGCAGAGCAGGATCTGATTTATCTGCAGTGGTTCATATGTGAATAGTAGAGGAGGCCAGAATGTTCCAACAGGCTGGGGATGTCTGAGGAGGCCTTGGGCAGTGATTTATGGATCAGTGGTGGATGTGTTAATGGACTGGGCCTATGGAGCATATCCATCCCAGGTATGGAGCCCCATACCAAGGATGGATATGCTCCATGGCAGTCTCTCAGAGCAGCACAACACATCATCAATGAGACTGACAGCGTTTTGGATGTATATAAACACAGGGCCTAGTGTCAGCCTCTGTTAAAGGATGAATAGGCCACTGGTGACGCACTTCACAAACATTAATATGGCACAGTAGGAAAACAGGGATTGAGACAGGTGAGAGAGGTTAAGAACAGTGTGTGTACTTTTACCATTTTGTTCCAAAAACAGACGTAGCAACTCTGACACAATGATTAATAGTGCAACATTTAAACTTTCACACAAAATAGCACACAGCTGGCTAAGGCTTGATAAATATTCATTTAATTTACATTCCTCAAATATAGAGGATGTATATTGACTTCCTCAAATGATACTACAACCATGTTACCCCCCCTAACCACCCCACGGCTACATAAATCAGGAGAGTTTGAATGAAAATGTTAAGGCCATCAGAATCGATCAGTATGACATATTGGAGGTTAACGTGAATGCCTGTAGGTGTCATTAAGGTAAAACAGACACTGACTGGGACAATATGAGCAGCTCAGACACAAAGGAAGTAATGTTATATTAAACAAAGCCTGAAGGCATAAAGACACCTGGTCTGATTTTAAAGCAGGATTGTTCTGCCCGACCAAACAAGGAGGACTTCAAAGGATATTCGAATCATCTGTGGACAGGTTTGTAGATGCTTTATTGTGAGAAAGTATCAGAAAATACAGGTCCAATAAATGACTAGTTTGGCCCAAAAGAAAATATAAAAATGAACACTGCATGGATGTGGATGTAATGATAATAGCAATTATTTTTGCTCTATTGCTCATTTATTATCATTATTCATCCATTCCAAAAACAAAAAGTACTGCACCTGCGCATTTCACATAAATGTGCAGGTGCATTTACGTATAAAACTTTTACAATGTGCATGGCATACTTGTAAATAAATATTGCTCAAAATGTGCAATCTTATTCACAGCAAAACATTAAATCTCCTTAGAGTTAAACAAACTTATTTGGACTTATTTGCCACATAAGCATAGCGTTCACTTGAATTCTTGGTTTGAGTATTTCTCAGGCAAAAAGTGGCTACCAAACATGTCAAAATAGGGAGGACCCTCTTGCATAGTAACAGTGAGCTATCTAGTATCTGAAGCTATGCCATTATCGGTGCATGCCTGCTGTCTTGGTGCCTGCTGCAGTGTTTTTTTCTGATATAAACAAACACAATAAAGTCACAAAGTTGGTTACAAAATCATTTGGTCCTTTCACACAGAGATCCAGCTATACTGCTGTTAAGAAGACACTTCATTATGCTGCTCTTGGTTGTTTTTGGCGTCTGTCCTGCCATGCTGCTGGCTCAGTGGCTCTGTGACTACCCTGCCCTATCTATCTCCACTGCCGGCTTGAAGGCGGAGCAACAATGCCCCGCCTCCATTTTGGATTTGTACCTTTTATTCACATCGGTGAGGTGGAATAGAGACGCAAACATTCCCGTCTTGAACAGGTTGTGTAAAAGGAGCTTTTGTTTGTCAGTTATAATTAGTCATGTTAAAAGAAATTCCTGCACACAATTACAGTGATTGGTAATTAATTAAAAAATGATTAAATAGATTTAAATAATTGAAAATCACAGTAGATTAAGGTGATGACCTTCCTGTTAGAGTCAATGAATCATTTTAGTTTTCATTATTTAATTTTTAAATTTACCTAAAATAAAAATAAGAAAAAAAGAGTGATTACTGATAATTAGTCTTTTACAAATACAACAAACATTCCACAGTGGAAATCTGAAGGGAAACCGAAACCTTTTTGTCATTAGATTAACAAGCAAATAACACGCCTCCATGGAACGCAAATGAGAATGGATTGTGGAAGAAGATATTTTAATTCACAACACCCTCAACCTCTCCGTAATGCAGCTTCCTCACTGCTCTGTTTTGGCTGCAAACTCTCTCAAACTGCACAACACGTGAATAATTGCTATGTTTTATCAAGGCATAAACCAGGTTTGAAGAAAGTTGAGTGCCAGACTGCGACAGCTCAGCAACACCAGCCATGTGTCTCTGACAGAATCCAAACCTTGTAAACACCATTAAAACATCAGGGCCTATAAACCACTTTTATGAAGTAAAGAGGCAACTTTACGGGTTTTGTACTATGGCTCCTAAAATGTATGACGTGCCTATTGCTTCTACCTCCATCAGAGCAGGATAACAGGGCTGAGACAACTTTTAGATATCCACAGCAGAAACCTGTTTACACTGGAGAATTGTTAGTCTGGATGTCTTAACACTGATTAATGATCACATGTTATAGATACATACATTTGCATGAATGTGAGAATGTTGATTTATGTGTATTAATGTCCTTCTCTAAATCATTTTTGGACACACCACATTTGGTTATTATTCTCTTCACTGGGAGTCGGCACAGTTTAACAGTGTCTCAGCACTCAACGTTTTTCATGTAATAACTCTGGAGGAGTTTGCCTGGTGGTGCAGAGGGTCACTGTTTACACTTTACTAGTGCTGTTAGACGCAGTCCAACAGAAGCCAATATCCATTTGTAAAAGACCTATTACATGAGGCAAGTGTCCTTCGACGCTGCTCCCCCCCCCCCCCCCCCTTTCACATACGGTAGCCTCTTATTCAGATTGGTCAAAAACGGCCCCAATTTCAGTGGGTAAATAAATAAATAAAGCCAAGAAAATCACTTATACAGTATTTTGGAGCCAACATTCATCATTGTCAGCAGGCATATACAGTTCATATGCCCCTAACACGTCCCATTTCCCCACCAGCAGCCATCCTGCCGTTTGATAGGACAGCATCCTAGCTCATTTATAGAAGAGCCTGTCAGTTTTGTGCTATTTACTAATGTAAATGTCCCCTGGATGAAGTCATCGTCAGGCATACCCTTGCTGTGACAGGAAAACAGGCAAGCGTAGCCATTTTGACTCATATTTGCGTCCGTGCTGCATAGATTTGAATACCTACTCTGCAAAAGTAGTTGAAGGTCATGACGACCTCCAGGCAATATATGTTATAGTGCTTAGCTTACCTCGTGCGAAAAACTCTGTCACAAAGTTCAGGAGGAGCAGCGCAAAGATAGGCAGTTGACATAAAAGCCTCTTTACAGAGAACTGTATGACAACCGTCAAAGTAAAGTCTAACATTTCATTCATGCCTAATCTAATAAGCCGTGTTAGGGGAAATATTCTTGTGTTGCCTTACAAGTTTTAGACTCTACAGACTGGAAATTGTGTTGTATACACAAGCTATAAAAACATTTGCTCAACAACAACAGTCTAATGGTTTACATACATAAACAGAGTACCTATCCAGTAGCATAAAGCATGCAGAAGAGGAACTGGCTGTTGATCCAAGCAGCTGAGGTTACTGCCCAAATCCCAACAAAGAGAGGACTTCACTGTTGTTTACAATGAAATTCTCTAAAAGCCATCATATCTGCTGTGTTCCTATTGAGTTATAGGACAAATGAATTTCTGGGCATTTAGTATGGCAAACAACAGCTTCTCTTAAAGGCGGATCTCAGGACTGAGCCAGAGAGAAATGCCACTGCTGAGATCCATTTCCAGCTACGTAGGAGGGGAACTAAACAGTCCTCTTCCCCTCTCTACTGCTCTTTCAATTTATTCTCTGTTTGAATGTTCGCTGTGGTCTGCCCACTTGTTTCTGAAGCTGATAATCAGCTCAGGAAAATTAGCTTATCTACATTTAGCATTCAGCAAGACAGAGGAGTCTCGTAAACAGAAATAAATAAAATACAGCACTGTACAATACTGTGTGTGTGTGTGTGTGTGTGTGTGTGTGTGTGTGTGTGTGTGTGTGTGTGTGTCTGTGTCTGTGTATGTGTGTGCGTAAAAGAGAGACAGAGATAGCTTGCTCTCGGGTGCTTGTATTACAGCAAACAGGAGGGGGGCTCCAAAGGCATTTTTTTAATACTGAGGATTTTTAAATTGACAAAATGATTGACACTCATTCCTCTGTATGTGGAAAGGCCTGCACGGCTTCAAGTGTTCAGTGAGCTGCACCTGTTTATTCTGGCTATAGCTCCACATCAGTACATCTCCCTGTCAGTCAAAGGTCTGACGTCATGAAGCAAGGAGTCAGCTCTCTGCTCGGCCTCTGCAGGTGTATTACAGGGAGGGCATGGTGCTACCTGGCCCTGTACCAACTCATAAGAGCCTGTTATTAGTGACCCATACCGTTGAAGCTCAAACCCCTATTTAGGAACGTGTTTCCTTCAATTTGATTGGCAGGGTATTAGAAGACGCCACGGGCACATAGAGTGAAACCTATTTCAGTGTTAAAGCCTTCAACAGGGTCTGGCTTCTTCCTGTGGCAGAAAGCAGTTTGAACCACACTTTACTACACATTACCATTCTGGATAATCTGTAGGAGGCAGGCGTCATACATTATTTGGGTTTATAGAACTAATCCATTAGTTGTTTTTTTGTTTTTTCCCCCCAACCCTGAGAGCAGGGAACTCACATGCCTTCATTAAGTTCCCCACTAGAAAGCGAGTGTCACATCACATTCAGCATGGATGCACATCTGACAGAGGCCGGTGGTGCTACAATAAAGAAAGGCACAGGCAGTCAGCAGACACTGTAACCTCCCCAGGCCAAATCACCATCACGTACAGAGACAGACCCAAGCTGTCACAATTAATTAGATACCCTCATGACAACAAACAGTAAAAGCCCAGCCCTGTCTGCAAAAAGGCTACAAGACGGCTTAGAAGGAAAACAAAGAAAACACAAAAGATAGGGGAACATGGACAAGAGAGGGATTTCCATGTTAACTGCTGTCTGAAGTCTGAACAGGCAGCTCTCTAATAAGACAGGTTAAAATTGTGTTGACCATACCTATCAAATATCAACTTCATAAATCCCCCATGATGCCTAAAGCACAAAATCTATTTAAGCAATTTCCACACGCGGCTGATGATTTCCACTGACATAATAACAGCCAATAATCCCAGATGAGCTCTTAAACAAACACAGTTTTATGTTGCCAGGCAAATTGCCACCTCTGTAAAGGGCTAACTGACATCACTGAGCTAAAACAATGCAGGTGTATGACCAATATTAATTCTGCCTTATCATACACAGTACGAGGCATTAATGCACTTAACTTCTACTTCTGCACCTCATACCTTCAGTGGTCACCTGAAAGGACAACCACAGTGAGGTCAGGACACTGCAACATAATGATTCCAATGAAACAACTTCAGGGGTGTTTTATGAATCTTGTCGAGAAGTGCTATTAAAGCCACAGGCTTGACAGCAGGAAGTAAGGAAGTTTTAAGAGGGGTGCCTTGAGGGGCTATTACCTCACCTGTGGGTGATATCTCAATATGAAGCATGTCCTACACAATAGAGCAGAGGGCATTAGTGTCTTGACCTATACAGCTTCTTGACATGGATTAAGACCTGCATGTGCAGTGAATCAAAACAGCCACTCTGAGGAATTTTCATCCTAAAAGAGATCAAGAAAAGGAAATCCTGTACCTTATTCCAAATGTCTAAGGTAGGGGCGGTATAAATACAAATCACCATTCATCTTCAAGTGTGGAGTGAGCCTTGTTTTCCGTGCTAAGGCTACTTTTTGTGAATGCCTTCAATTATAATGATACAGTAAGATCTGTTTCAAATGGAAAAATAATCTAAAAACTTACATGTGATTTACCAGAAATTTAAAAAAGTTTGATAGCCACAGCTTAAAGTCATACCAGTAATACCTTCAGCTACAGTGAGGACTGTAATCACTGAAGTATGGTTATGGTTAATATTGTTATACAGTAGGTGAGAAGTCCTGATAGAGTGGAAGATAGAGAACAGATTGTCTCAGTTTACCAAGATGATTGAAATTACCCACTGTGAGCCATCCAATACCAACAGATTAAACAAATACACAATCACAGCCTCTGGATACAATGGATCTCCAGCTGACACTAAATCAGTTTACAGATGATGAATATTTGTGTTAATCCTGTGGTGGTGAAGACTTCCCCTCAGAATGAAGCCATCAAAAGTATTCTCTAAGATTGATAAATGAGATTGTAACCGTGACTTCACATTTTTACCAAAATTCAGGCTACATGCACTTTACTTGTATTCAGCCATCATATGATGGCTTGTTGTTCATTGGATTATCTAATTTGAAAAAGATGTCTGCACTGTCAGTGACTGTACATATCTTTTGATGATAAAAAATTGTTACTGTACATTGTGTGGTAACGATAAGGAATCTCCTCTGGACAGAGTTATACTTTTCTTTCTCATACCACTTGAAATAACAGAGTGATTTTTCAGATATAAAAATTTTAACAACGTTTTAAATGGCTCAGGCATCTTTTTAAAATAAACTCTGGAAGATAGTCTTTTTTTATAGTCTCCAATCTGGCAATAGTCTTATATTAGTACAGGACAATACTATACTAATACAATACTAGGTGGCCACCGTCGTGATACAAGTCTCTCAAATTACAGTGCATTCGGAACATAGAAAATCAGAGATTGTATTACATGTTATTCCATTCATTACTGAGAATCAATAGACATGTATAATGCTTCAATTCAGATGGGCTCCAGATTTTATAATATATATCCTTTGAATTCAAAGAAATGGGTTTCCACTAAAATGGTGTAAAAGGAGTGGTAGGTATGAAGACAATATAGGAAGGAAAGGAAGTGTACTGACAGGGTTAAGGCGAGGTTGATCTGTGTTAAGACTGATATGACGTGCACAAGCTCCACATTTGGCAGCTCTGATCCGTCACCTTGGACTGAGGCTTTACACCCCAGTCTGGTGAGATACATTCTGACTCAGTTCACTGTTTCAGCAGTTTTTTCACGCCAGGACACAAGTGTGCCAAAACGCCTGCATAACCAGTCTTTTTGACTGGGATTCAAGAGTGATGACGATGAGAGTATCCCCACACATTCAGCAGATGGCAGATTCATAATAGTGTTTGTCTGGTCCATAATAATATGAATCACACACACAGTGCATGATTTGCCTGTGTGTGTGTGTACATACCTTTTTGAATATGGGAGAAATAGAGGACTTCTACTTCAACACTTATCCTAATTCATTTTCAGTTTGACATGTTATGTTGTTGGACATGTTATAAAAGTAATTTCCTGTCGTATCCAGGATAAAACGTTTAAGATATCTTACAAGTAAGTATCATGCAGACATGGTTTGAAAATCCTTTACTGAATATTTTTTTGTAGAACCCATCTAACTTTGTCATAGCAGAAAGGGAAATGGTAGTAAAAATTAAAGCATAAATCAATTTAAATAAACAGAGAGCACACTTCATGCAATCTTTGGAGGTTTGTCTGCACAAGCCAATTATAGGAAGATGTGTGTTACAGGCAGACTGAAAACTCCTTACTAAATTGCAGTTTAAAAAAGACCCACTTAAACCTAGTAAAATGTTGATTTCCTTGTTTCAGACACTTGGGTAGTTACTCCAAAGCACGTGTCAATCAAATGTTAGCTCTGCAGTTACCAAGCAGTGAATAAAAACAACCACATGAGGTGCCGGGTGGTGATGTACTCTAAAAACACAGTGGTGCCTAGGAGCCAGTTTTTTTTTTTTCACCCATTGCATTTTATCACCTGCTCACATATAAGAGCATCTGGAAACAGACGTCAAACCCTATAACAAGGGATAGTAATGCTCCAAATGCTGGAGAGAACATATGATATAGATACTGTCTAATATATACATCGAAGACAGCTGGGGCACATTTTGGCCAGAAAAAAAACATATCAAAGTCATCCTTCAGTGTGCATGCCATACAAGAATAACAGCGGAAATTAGATAAATCCCAAAAGGGAAAAAAAAATCCTGTCCCTTGTTGGATTCTTAACATCCAAGAAACTATCTCTAATTAGTGACAAGGCTGCTCCCAGGGAGCTGAGGAGAAATATTTGTTTGATTATTTTGGCATGAAAATTAATGGTAGGAAAAATAAAAATAAGAAGAAGGATTAAATGTGGTTTAAAAATCAAGCAGGACGTAGCTACATGGGTAAGTTGGGAGGAGTCATGAAGACACAACTAAGGGTCCACTCACTCTTTCTGTCATCTTTTTATTGCTGTTGGAATGAATTCTGATTTCTCAGGCCAAAATAGTGGAACACCTACCAGTGAAGGAAATAAACAGATGCTAGTCCTGACTAAGCAATTCTTCACACCCTTGCATTGAAATCCAAAAGTTATGGGAAGAAGAAAAAAAACAAGATTATATTCCCCCTTTAAAACCATTCTAAGGCGCTGTCGGATTGAATATCATTAAACCCCTTTATTTCTTTTCATTTCTTCTGTTGACAGCTAGTTGTCATAAACCGCCACCAAAACCCCCACGAGGCCCCCTAGTGCAGTCAGACGGAGTACAAAGCAATCATATCTGCTGATTAAAGCTCTATTGCATTCTGCTGCACGGGGCTGGGCCCTGCATCATTAATGAAGAGCAGATATTATATCCTGTTTACAGGGATAAGGGAGGCAGCTCATATTAAGCATTAGCGCTCCCCTTGCACTGTACTTCCACCCACTCGCTGACAGCGTAGCATGCCCCTGGCTCAGCACTGACCTGCAGACTTTGGCTAACAGTAGGCTGTGGAAGGTGGAACAAGAATGACACACACTATCTCAGAGGCTGCGTCGTTACATCAGTGAGTGAATGCCTCTGGGAAAAATCTGCACCTTGTTTGACTGGAGATGTGTGTGTCTGTGTCTGCACATGTCTGCATATTTTTGCAGGTGTGGACAGTTAGAGAGGTTACCCACAAGGTTATCTACCCTAGCTGAGGTCTGAGGTCACCTCTCATTTTACTTTCCCCATTATTTGCCCCTTGCTCCCGCTCTCTCCTTCTTTCTCTGATTCTCTTGGCATCAACCCAGTGGATGTAGGGCCAAGTGGTCAGTCTCTGAGGAGGGACACCCGCTCGGCATGGTGTTCGGGACAAACACTGCAGCAGCGTTTCCTCTGCTCTACCCATCTGTTGGTTTTGGCGCACTCCTCTGGACCACAGCACAGATCTGGCCAGGGTTTAGCAAACACGCTTGTACAGCAGCCAGACCACTTTACACAGGACTTTTCTGTAAGTACTGTCGGCAGCAATTAAATGTGGGAATGGAACCGGAATTCTGGGCTTTGGACAGTGGGATGGTTAAAACATAGAGAAAAGGTCATTCCCACGATATTTACAGCACATAAACTCTATTTCTGACCTTCCCCTGGAGAACTGCGCATCTGATGCTTCTCTCTGATAATATAACAGGAGCATGAATGTACAAGTAAGGACATTTAGTTGAGTATACACGATGGAATAAAAGTTGACTCATACAGTATATCTCATGAAATGATAGTTTCAACTCTTCCACAGTCACATCACATATATCACAGTGATATGTTACAAGTCCCAAAGGCAATCAATTTACGAATTGGAGTGCCATTGTGTCAGCAACTGATTAATATACAGTGAGTTAATCATTATTGGATACTCTAATTGGATTATCTTCCAAGAACACAAAAAGGACTAATTATTCATCAAGAGCACTCTCGTGTAAACACCGTTTATTTTTCTGACTTGCTCTTCCCCTAAGCCTTTCTTACCTCCTGAGCCACAACACTGTCACATCAACATCGTCAAAGTCAAGTAAACAGGGACAATGAAATCATGAGACAAATCATTTGAGTCATCTGCATTTAAAACAGTGGCAAGCCCAAGAGCAGTCTGTGCTATGACAATCTAATTACAAAACTTCACTGGAGCAGAAAAGAGAGGAGAGGAGAGGAGGAAAGGAAAGGAACGGAAAGGAAGGAAATGAAAGGAAAGGAAAGGAAAGGAAAGGAAAGGAGAGGAGAGGAGAGGAGAGAAGAGGAGAGAAGAGGTCTTTCGCTTTCCCCTGCAACTGCATTACTAAAACACCAGGCCTTTAATTTATCTATATCTTCAAGCCCAGGTAATTTTTGAGTGCAGAGCAGGGAATCATACAGACACTCAATCGATAAAAAGGAGCCATGAAGAAGCAAAAGAAGTGATTGTTTCAACCTGCTAAGGACAGCTCGAGGATATGAGCTGTTCCTCCGATTATTTTCATATGACATCAAAAACTCTAACAAATAGAAACTGCAGCTAATGTATGACTTACCTGAAAGGTATTATAGCAGACAAGAGTTGATTGGGCCGAACGGACGACAACATGAAAGAAAAGAAAAGGACAGACATTAGTGACACTGAAGAAGAATGAGGAAAGTGTTTTTTTTCTCCGGATATGGTCCTTTGTAGTCTCTGTGTTACCTATAAAAGCTAAGGAAGGTGGGCTGCGAGTGGTTATTAGGAATGTGTGAAACATACTAAACATTAGAGCAATGTTTTAAATAAGCTCCAGAGGAAAAAGATTTCAGTATTTACTGTACATAGCTGTTTTTTGGGACACGTATGGCCAGATAAGTGCACACTGAATGATAATCCACATTCCAGCCACAATTTGGTCCAAAGCCTTCTGAAAATTGGCACCAGATGCCCGAGGGAGGAAAAACAAATCCCCAAATGAGCCTATCTGATTAAGTACCATCCACCCCACAGTGTCTGGCTTGCACAGACACTGACATCAACGTCCACTGTGATAAGCGATAAATTCAACACAGATGGAGGAATAATCAGACTTTTTGACCTTAATTTCCAATAGTTTCCTGTTACCTGAGACCAGTCTAGGTTTTAAATAGGGACTTATTTTCCATGCACGCTGATTTCTGTGTTACAGAACATTCAATAAGCTAAATCAAGAAGTTGAAGTGTGATCAATAAGAACATAAAAAAACAGTATAGAAATAGTTTTTACAATACAGAAAATACAAAATAATTATTTAACCAAACCAAAACTAAAATACATTTACATTTAGCAAACGCTTTTATCCAAGACAACACTAAAGTTTCAGTACAGTAGGACAAGTGAAAGTTATGAAATAACAAGGACAGTAAGATTTAGTATAATGTATTTCATCATGAAACATATGAGCTTTAAAAATACACACCTACACTGATGGTTAGCCATGCCTGCTTCTACTATGATGGCAGAACTTTCTATTACATGTATAACACTTTCTTTTCATCTGTTAAAGAGTATGAAAAAAAAAATCATAGAGTGACAGATGAGATACGCAGGTATTTCCTTTATTAAACCCTTCTTTAAAATAATCACCAGTTGTTTCTGTGGTTCTCACAGGTACAAGAAAGATGAATCTAGTGTTGAATCAATTCCGCAGGCAAACTGGCAGAGTCAAGGAGAAATGACGTGTCTTTTGTTTATTTAGTTCCCCTTCTGGAAACACACAAGAACAGAGACCATACCAAGAAGACAGGTGTGAGCTACCCCTCAGCTCTGGCCAAGGGCAAGTTTTGTTTTCCTAGGATGTAGTGGTTACGCTTTGGAATGGATTAGGACAACGTGATCCAAGACTGCAGTAGAGCTTGGAGGCATCTTTTCTCAAGAGTGTGGTCTCACAGCCTGAGGAGCGGTAGATACTGTTGACTGTGATAAAGTACGGTTGATGCACACATTGTAACTGGATTAGGCCCTCTGGCCACACGGTATTCTCTGGAGGTCAGCAAGCACAGAATTCATTGTCACAGAAATATGAGTCAGAGCTGTGAAACACTGGCATCATATTGCCAAGGATGTTTGACACCTTCAAAGAAAACTTCTGAAGGTGGTGATTAGAAAGTTTTGCACTAATTATTTAAAGTCAGATGCTCCTGTTCTTGGCACAACAGATGAGGCTTAGAAACAGATGCAAATTCCTCAACCACCAATTAACACAAACACTATTTTAAAGTCTTGACTTTGTCAAACAATATGGCAGCTATTAACAACTACTGGTAATTTACATCCGGTTTATGGAAACACATACTAAAAGAGGTACAAACTGAAGCATATTTGTGCCCAAATGATTGTCACAGTTATGTAGAAACTTACTCCAGGAATGTGTTCTTTGCTACCTTATCTATATAAGCAGTTGTCTGTTGCCTTTGGAGCATTGTTAAAGGATAGATAGACAAAATGCTATCGGAGAATAGTTCCATTTGGTTAACCAGCAGGAGAGAGAAGTAGCATTATAGCCTCCGACATAGCTGAAATACTGAATAGCAGGACTTAAATTTGCCCTGCTAGACAACAAAAAAGGTCTGCTGCTGCTTCCACTGTGGAAAGGCTGACTTCTTAACACTATCTGGTCCCATACAATTGCTATCTTAATTGGATATCAAGCACCTGATAGATCACCCATTTAATAAATGTGTGGGACATTGATAAGAAATGGAGTAATTGTCATGGCTGGCACTAAAATAATGAAGTTGAAAATAATGGGCATGTGTAGACATTCTCTGTCAAAGGACATCACATAACCCATAAGTATACTACTAACAGGATAAAAATCTGAAACTTCAAAGAAAAATCACATAAAAAAAAAAACAGAAAAACAAATAACAATAATTAGAGATTTCCTTTTTTTCACTTTCAAACAGGCCACCACAGGAACTGACACTCATCTTAATGCTGACAGCCAACAGGACAACACATGTGCAACACAGTGGTTGAGATAAATCTATTCTTTCTAATGACCATACAGGCAGCAGCTCAAGAGATGCAAGCGCTGTCCATTCCTGGGAGAGATAGGGAAACGCCAGAGGTAATTAACAGCAGCGGAGGTGCTGAAGGGCTGCATGACATCCAGCACCAGATAGTATGTTCCTCTCCTCTGTCTTTTGTTAATTAGTAGCATTAAACTAATCCCAGCCTCATCCTTTCTTTTCCACCATCAAAGTCCACCAGGGCAATGGCACAGTGAAGCAGAGCAGACTAAAATGAGGAACTATAACAATACCAATTTGCCACAGCACTGAACACTGCAGCATTTCCTAAATATATGTGCTCGCACTCGTCTCCTCTGTGTAAGCCTGAGTGCTGCAGGGTAGAGGTTTGGAGTGAAATGAAAGAGATCATAGGGAGCTGGAGCTTGCTACATAGGTGTGTCTGTATCAACACTGGTGTTGTTATACCCCTGCCTGAGGCACGATGCTGTAGAATGCTATGTGATTTATTAGCCTGCATAGATAGTAGCATGAGAGCATTGGGATAACAGATGCCACTAATGTAAACTATAGCTGTCTAATAATAGCCTTCAAAAGGCTTTCTGCAACAATGTGTTGATTAAACATGTACATCTAAAGTAATTGCTCAGATAATGGAGACATCAGTAGTTTTGCATCGATAGGAAACTGGATGCAGCATAAAAAACACTGAACATGATTTAGTTTGAAAAAGCCTTTCACATCAGCGTGCTTGAAGAACCAAACCTAAATCTGCAGATATAAAATTTAAACCTGACCTTAACTTTACCCTGACAGACATGCCAACATGTTCGATCAGTTCAAAAATCTGATTCTGTGGGGATGATGGGAAAACAAAAACACAAATCTGCGTGTGAGTTTGTGTCTGTGAAAAACACTTCTCAGTCTAGGTATCTCAGGCAAGTCTAAAAGTATGACGCCCACCCGCAGCCCCGACAGTGTCTTCACAATCTTACAATGTATGCAGGAGTCATGACCCTTTCCTCCCTGACTAGTTAAATTATTTACAGGTGCTCTCCTCCCGACAAACCTCTTACTGTCCTCACCTCCTGACACAGAGGCACTCAGCCACTCAGCTGAATATAAACCACCACCATGCGAGTGCTAGATGGGCAGACAGAATTCAAGCTGGACAATGCGTTAAAGCAAGTGTGCAGCACTCACATTTTCCGTACATCACTTGATTCAGAGTAAAAGTGCATTATCTGTGGACTTCTAGTCAAAAAAAGCACAACGTTATTGACAGTTAGAAAATCCTGAATCAAATCGCAAACTGTGCTACTGGTTCCATATTTTTCCATATTAACCGTATTTTTTCCACACTGGCAGATGAGAGAGAACGGTGGCTTTGTGATGAAAAATGAACTTGCTCTGACCACAAAGAGAGTGAACTTGCACACACTCACAAAGAGAAAGGATGGTTGAAAAATAGGGGAAATCATTTCCTTATCTTTTCCCAACCTCTGTGTTTAATGCTTTGAATCTGACTTCAAAGCAATGTGGGTCTGAAAGTCACCCTGTTGTGTGGGTGGGAAGCTTTTACTTTCTTTGTTGGTAACACCGCAGTTCGCTGCATACCTGTTAGAACAAGACAAAAATGCTAATCAGTCAGAGCATTTTGGTTCTTGGTGTGTAGTTTAACAAACAGGCAGGGGCACACAAATCTGTAAATACAGATCAACACTGTAGGCATGAAGGATATGGGTGATGTGACATGCCCTGGATGTTGACAGCTGCATATATGTAAAGCATAATGTAATTGTCAAAGTGTCACTGTTCTTGTCATGCATTGTTGCAGTGTTGTAGTGTTTTTTCAAAGCTCTACATTTCTTTTATTATATCTGAGACATAATCAATCCCTATTTGACCTAAACATCGCTGATGATCTGTGACTCACTGCGATTGGCTAAACAAGACTTGTTCCTCCAAAAAGCAAATAAAAAACAGCTACTTTATCAACCAAAGCTCTTCTGACAACTGGCACTTTTACAGACGTGCATGAGTTTGGGTGTTTCATGTCACTGTCAAACCACAATGTTTTCTTTATTGATTTTCCTGTCTGATCTCATCACAGCCACAGAGGAAGGGAGGCAGGGTGGACACATCAGAAAGAAAACATCAGAAAAAGTAATGTAATACTGGAATTGTTGAGGCTCAACAGAAGCAATTGTGTTGGTGTCTAGAGTAGGATGATTGCTTTATAAAGCTCTGTAATCCTTGTCAGTTCTGCCAGTATGTTAATGAAGGTGCTGCAGCAGTAGGAGGCAGCGTTGGCTGGCATCTGGCTGGGAAGAAGTCTCCCTTGGGGACTCACATCCCTCTACCGGGGCATGTGGCAGAAGACTGGGAGGGGGGCCTATTTGTGAGCTCCAGCGGTTGCCAGAAAGATCACAGTGACCTGCTCCAGGAGCGTGTGTCCCACTGACAGAGCTCCTGAAGCCAAAATAGACTCTTCAATCAGTGTCCGCGGCGGACTGCAGGCGATGTCATTACTATCACCAGTCTTGTATTTTTCTCAAAAGAAAACCACATCAAAAGTGCATCTTGTATGTGCCTCGCAGGAAGTACAGGAGTCCTCTGATGAAACCTACCTCTATTATGCAGCCTCTGACTGCAGACTGCTACAGATACTGACCTTCTGAAGATATGAAGGTTTTCTACATGATCCTTAATGATTAAAGAAAAAACAAGGTGAAGGCATCCCCAGAGGTGGAATGAGAAAGATATCAACATAGCTAGATTAGAAATCCAAATTTATGTTGAAAAAAGTTTTTGTGTTTCTCTGCTTCTGTTGCCTCTGTTTACTCCATAATAAAAAGGAGTATATTACTCTGCAAAGTCCTGCAAAAATAAAATATCTTTATAAAATATTGTAACATTTATTCAGTAGCATGCTCCTTTTCAAACCATTGCACTACTGTACAGTATGTTGAACACTGTTTTACATGAATTTCAGCAATATTTACTGAAATGGTGCAATAAAAAAAAAAAAGTTAAATGTTTTCAGTTTTAACCATGGCTTACTATTATATCAATTAGTATTAATTGCAAAAATACATGTTAGCAAGCCCTTTAATACAATATACTGCCATTAAACAAAATTTCCTAAAGATAAGAGAAAACTCAGCCAGTGGGGTGAGTTAATTCCACTAGTTCCCAGGTTTGCTTTTTTTTAAACAGCCAATATATCTTGAAGCAAAGACAGGATAAAGCATGTTTTCTGCATTCACACAGAGAAAATTACATTTCATTCTGCAAAAACCTAAATTCTCAGCTTGATTTGTATTGAAAACAGATGAAATTATCATTCCACTCAAACAGCAGACTTATCCTTGTCGAAAAAAAAAAACTTTTTGGAAGTCAAAGAATGTGTTACTGTAAATTATTGGATAAAATACATTTTTTGCAGTGCTCCAGGAAAACATCCACAGGGACTGTATCCCCTGGTACATCACAACTCACATGTTACTGTTTAGTTCATCAGAGCAAGTGCTGTTTAAGCTTGCTTTGAAAAGTGGTGAATTTCTATTCTCAGACTCGTTTCAAAACACAACTCTAATGTAAATTAACTATATGAGGAGCAGCAGGACAGTTTAGAGATTTTAATTTTAAAATGAAACTTCATATATTGACTACAGGGCTCAATTAGTTCACACAGGTTCATGAGACGATTTACAGTAATTGAAAGCTTTTGATCCTAAAGCCTGAATTGCCAAGGACAGGAGTTAAAAACTAATGAATGTCAGTATGTATGCAACAATGTAAGAAGGGAAATACAGAACGCTAGAAAAAAGCAAAAGATAGAACTGTGAAGTTTGTCTTCTCCACCATATATTCTTCCCTGCACAGCGGTTCCTCTCTCATGTGGATGTGAGCTTCATTTCCACCTTACTGCAACTCTATCAAGAAATATGATTAATATGTTGGGCCAGAAACCAGGTCCATGGCACAGGCAGATAATTAAGTTCTAATCTTCACACTGTGGTGATATCATTAACTAACTCACCCCTACAGCTCCATAAAGAGGCAGAAACCAATTGACAGTTTGGTGGGCATAGGTGCAAAAGCCACATTAAAATGAGACCTGGGAAAAGCAGGTTTTCATACAGCTATTGCCTAAATCGATAAAGGCTATTAGGTCCAAGTCCCTAAGGCACATCTGACAGAACTCAGGCCCAGGAAAGACTAAAGAGGCCGAAAAAATGTCTCGGTAATTCATTCAGAGTCAACACAGGATAAATAATAGACAAATATTAATCGTCTTGGTGGCGTAGAGCTGCCTATTCCATAGCAACAGAGCCTGTTTCATTCTCCTTTGCTGCAGAATCTTCTGTAGAATCTTCTGACAGCAGCCAAACGTGTAAATGTGTGCAGCTTGTCATGAAATGTGAATATTATTTTAGAACAAAGAGAGAGGTAATAATGTTACAGTATATACAGTAGTTGTGATGAAATCTTAAAAGCTTTACTTTTTTTTTTTTCCCATCATTTCATTCTCGACACATGATGCTGTGATGTGTTGTATCACTACTCATCTATTGCACTATTTATACATCTTGTTAAATAATGTATTCTGATCACAGTTGTTCATATAATCATCTCTACCTCACTCCTCTGCTGTCTCACCATCACACAGTGATTTGTTTCACAGTGGTTTGAGATTGACAACTTCCTAATGTTGACAGCTAATGCCAAAACCACTGGCAGGCTGCAAAACAAGGCAGTCCACACTGAAATATCTGACAATCCCTAAGCATACCCTAACCTTCATGCTCTTTTCTAGTCAAAAGCAAAGATAGCCAAGACGAACACTGTACAAAAATAGTCTACACATACATGATGTAATGGTGCTCAGCATTGAATATAGCACCCAGGCTAATTTTACACATCTTCAAAGCTGAAACACCTTTAAATATCATCTATTTCAAAGACAGATCAAAATCTAATCTGTAATCAGTCAGTCTTCAGGCAAGTCACTGTGTCTTTGGCTACTTCAAGAATACCTTGGATGAAACACACACACAGACACAGACAGACACACACACACACACACACACACACACACACACACACACACACACACACACACACACACACACACACACACACACACACAAAACACTGTAATCAACATCAAAAAAGTATATTATAAGATTACAAAACTCATTTTAAATTGAGCTAAAAGACTTAACCTTGGTTCAAGCTAATTAAGTGGACACATGGTGCTCATAAACATTTATCTGTTATGCCTTCTCTCAATGGGGCCAGGTGTTGACTTGTGCAACTTGTCAAACTACCTTTTCTTTCTCAAAACTTTTCCATTGATTTTACACCAGTATTGCAGACAATAAACAATGACATATCCAAGATGTCAGAATGAACTGGTCTCTGATTTGACAGACGAGACATATAAACAATAACAAGAACATGAACCAACCCTGACTTCCATCAACTCCCACCCAACCTTCACCAACCCATTAACCCTTCCCACCTGCAATCTCAGATTCCTCCCACTGGCTATAGACAAACAGACATTAAGTGAGAGGGTCAAACTACCATTTAAACAGAACAGGAACTTCAATTAATTGTCCAACAACACTTAATGAAGTGCTGATTGTGACAACAGAACAGTGTCCAGAAACATAATGAAGTCATTAATGCTAATTTATACAAAGTCTAACATTTGAGCCCTTTGTTTATTTGTGAGAGGCCAGAAAAACATCCTATGGGTTCATTATGATCTGGAGAGCTTCCGCTAGTTGTGTGTTGGACATGGGGGTCAGGACAGGCATGCAATCAGCCAAGTGCCTCATCTAGCGTATGCAGAGCCATTCCTGTTTTATGCTAATGTCATCTCGGTGGGCAGAAATGAGAAAGTAGTGATGCAAGATAATTACCAGGGCACACCAGAGACAGGTGGTGCCCTAACTGTGGTGATTTAGCATTTTGAATTCCTCATTCTCATTAAGCCTGTACTATTCCTCAGTTAGGAAGTAAACTTTGGTGCACTAGGCACTAAATCTTCACACAGAAACTCTAAGGAACGGCAGATCCCAAATGCCTTCAAAACATGCTAATGGAGGGGGCTATTACAAAAAGTCACAAACAAACCTGGTGTTTACCTGCAGTCAAGGTCAGCTTGCAGGTTATCAGTGGTTCTGCATGGCAGACTCATTTCTCAGGGCTATCCCTGTACACACTTTCAAAAGGTCAGTCATTAACCATGCCATAAGAACAGAGCACCGCTTAAGTGCCCCTTCTTCACTGTTGGGTAAAGACCTATTTATGTCAGTTCTAATGGCGGAGTTCCTAAAAAGCCAAGGCACAATGGAAGCACTGCTAATAAACTGGCTTCTTAAGGGGTTAATTTTGTACTGCCCAGGCTGAAACAGGTTGACATGATGCGACTTCATGATTCATGACCCCTGCTGATGCCTAGTCGAACCACTAATTGTCTGCTTATCACCGGAACAACATGGGAACAATGGGTGGCCATTGCACTAAGGCAGAAAATCTCACTTCAGGTTCAGGTTGAAGTTTCTCTAATGACTCACTATTAGCCGCCTGACTTATACCGTTGAATTATACCTGTTTAGCTCAATAGGAACTGTCTGGGGCTGCAGACAAAATGGTCTGTCACAGGGCAGAGAGTGCTTTGGTTCCTGCCTTGAAACAAATGGATTTCACACTCCACCTGCGGGGATGCTGGGGAAAGGTGTGAATGGACACTGAAGAACAGCCACAGGACAGGACTCGACAAACTATGGAGGGAGCCAATTAGACGTGGATCTGCAGGGAAGCTCGCACTCTCTTCTTCACCTGAAAAGCAATATTGACACCGCACGGCATTCCATTTTGTAGGCAATATTCAAAATACAATTCCTGTGCCATCAATGAATATTATACACCCCCAGCGGCAGGGAGAGAGAGAGAGAGAGAGGCTCTGAGCTTTAATGATGGACAGAAAAGTGTCAGCAGATGAACCAAGCTGAGGTGAAAAGAGGGAGTAGAGGAATATTTTCTCACCACTACACATTACCAGCAGTGGCCATTTGTTTCCGGTGCCAAGTGAGTCATTTTGTGTGAGCACAATACTAACTGCCAGAGCCTGTATTAAAACTGTAGTCCACAGATAGGCAGGAAAGCTTCTGTAAGGACTTTAATCATAATAATGCTTCCACGCCTGCCATCCTCCAAATCCCACCTTGTCCCTCCTTGGTGACAGCTCAAACTTGAACTCTTTCCAGTATGCAGTTGGAATTAGATGAAATTACAGTAAAAAATGGAAGTGATTCAACATTTTCTGACATGCATCATTTTGCCCATCAAATGCCATTAAAGACAATTGATTGTAGAATATAGAAAGGTATGACAATGCAGGAGAAGAAAGGCAAAAGAAAGAGGCAGGAGAAAATTCCTACTGTCACACGGCAACGGGATGGATGAATTTAAGCTGTCAAGAAATGTAGGTATTGTCAGCTAAGATGGTTAAAAGCCAGGGACTCTCGAAATCCTGACACTAAGATGCTGTCAAACTGCCTGGAGGAATAAGAGTGGCAGTGATGTGAAACAAAGAATTCTTGCATGTTCTTGCCTGTTAACTAGTATAATCCCAATGCAGAGGAAAAGTATTGCTCAATTTAATCATGGGAATATTAAGATAATTGTTGATAACTGTTACTTTCATTTGGGGATTATAACAACATAGATAATGCTGATTACAAAGGCTCAGCCAAAAAAAAAATCAAAAATCAAAAGAAACCTAAACTTCCAGCCCACATATGTCACAAAGGTGATATCTTAACCCCGAAAAAGTTGGTGAGATGCCCAATAAAATTTTATTATATACAGTATGAATAGACTCTTCCTTTTGGCAACACGACATTAACATACGAACAACTCATACTGCTGTGTCCGTTTTATTACTATAGTATTCTATATAAAACCATCTCCAGCCTAAGATTCACAATCACCCGACTAAATAAATCATCATTTTATAGACATAGACAAACATTTCTGTTTATTGCTGTGCTAAATCTCTGGTAAGCAAAAGCATCAAAATCGCACTCCTCTTTCTTCAAGATAGACAAAAGATGGTATTTTTATTTATTTATTTATTTTGTGGTTTTACAGTCGTTTTTTAGCATTTGGATAAGACATTGGGTGGGGGATACACATATCCTGCGTGAAACAAAAAACAGGCCGATTTGAGATTTATGTATTGTGCATAATCTCATTTGGAGTTACCGTGTCCTAAAATATGTTATCTTTATCTATTTTGTTTAGTTTTTTTTGAGTACATAATTCAAATTGGGCAACAAATATCGGCCATGTAAAGAATTAAGGCTTTCCTTCTAAAATATTTCTGTTAAAACAACAGATACACTGATGACTTAATGAAAATGAAGTTGATGGATACAAATAAATATTTACAGACTATTAATAGTAGATATTCATATTATGTCAGTGCTCCATTATACAGAGCCAGACTGCTTTAAGCCTTCATCATCTTTCACTTTGTTAACTTTCTGTCTGTCTCAGACACAAGCAGCAGCCCCCTCTGCTTGGTTCACCCTGCTGTTGTTGTGCTTTCTGTGTCTCGGCCTGCAGACCAATCAGGAGCTTAATGGGACACACCTGCACCTCGCATGCCCCATGCATATAAGCCAGAGCAGCAGTCAGTCTGTGGACAGATGTCTGTATGGGCATTTTTTCTCTTTGCTTTTACACCGCCAATACCCATGCAGCACATTTTCACTCAGCCACTCCCTACACCACTGACATTATAGATTCCTCACATATCGACACCCTCTTAAAATAATGGCCTAAGTCATTTTTTCAGGTTTTTCAGGAAACACAAAAAACTCAACAAAATATTGAATATATAACATTTATTAATGATTTCACTCAAAAAGGTCATTACAATAGATGACTGTTGACATGCTAATAACAGTGTATGCCAATTATGTAACACAAGAGCAATAAATGACTTAGGCAAATTTTTGAACATGCCTTTGTGACTTAGGCAAAAATACCCTTTAACTCTGGCAACAATAAAGCTCAACTAACAAAGCAACTAAGAATTATGCTGAGGAGGCATGCACATCTCCTCACTCCTCCCTCTAGCCCCACTTTTCTGGATTCTCTACTGATGCCTATTAATGTGGCAAATTGTCAAAGAAGTGATGACACTCCACTGGCATCACATGTTTCATTGACTGGAGGTCCTGGAACTTTCTCTCCTTAATTGGCAGAGCACACGGAAACATTCTTATCCATGATATTGGTTCATTTGGCATCGCTACCCTCTGTGGCAATGCTTCCCACGCAGAGTCCTCTGAAAAGGACAGCTTGAACTGGATCATGCCTTCACTGCTGAACTGAAGAGCCCGCAACTCATGCACAGTTGGATCTCCAGCTCTTTTGCCTGGTCTGATGCTACTGAAGTAAGATCCACTCATTTTCAGAAACGCATCATGCTTGAGCACCTTCACATGGTAAGGTGATGGCTTGATTCTTGCAGTCTGAAGTATGACGACGTAGTCTCTCGGGGTGAAGATATCTGCAACTATTTTGCGTTCAATGGTACTATGCATGCTATCACACTCCATTTGTGTGTGCCCTGCAACAAGGTATTTCTGTGTTATTAGTACCCCATATTTCCTTGCAAGCTCAGAGAATGCATTTGACACACACACATTGCGGTTCTGATAACCACAGCCATCACTCCACACGATGATCTCCTTGAGTTCTGGATGGTTTTGGATCACACCTTCAAAATGGCAGTATTGAAGGTGGGCAAATACCTGACTACTCAGGGTGCCCTCCGTTTCATCCCAAATGTAGCAGTACCCTTCCTTTGATCTCAGGTTGAAGAAGGTAAAGTTATGGACCTGCAGTTTTGTTTTGTAATATAGGCTGCTGGCTTGAGTTCTTGGACACAGCAGCACAGCTTGCAAGTCCATTGACCAAACCGACTTCTCATCATTTGCAGAATCCTTGTCACGGGACTTCTCTTGCCTCGCTTCATCTTTCTGGATGATATGTGCATCATATTCAGCCTTACTTATATTTCTGTGCTTGAATGAAACACAAACATCACACTGATCTTTTCGTGGAATGAATACAGAATAGTTCTCTTCATGGAACACATCTGTAAAATGTCGTATCCCAACGGCCCTCAATCCAGCAGTTGCAGCTGCCTGTTGATATTCCCGATGTAGTTGGGAGATGGTTGTGCCTGGGTGAAGGAACTTCTTGTCTTTGTAGGTGTTTGTGCTTCTGCAGTAGTGTGAATCAACAGTAGGTAGGTCCCTCAACCAGTCTTTAAGGAAATCCTTGACTTCAGGTTCAAGCTTTGCATGCTTGCCACTTTTAGGTCCACTTTTAGATGCCACTTCTTTGTCATGGTCAGTTGTGTCTTTGTTCAGCCAGTGTGTAATGGTTCTTTCAGGGAGACCAAGTGTAGAGGAAAAAAGTGATTTGCACACTTTGAGACTCGTTCCATCCTGAAGCTTCAGTTGGAAGGACAATGAGAACTTGCGTCGGGATCCCTCAGCAACTTTCTTTTGCTTGATGTCAACCTTTTTGGCTAAAGTGGTGACATATAACCGACGTTCTTCCCAGGTCTTCATTGCCCATAACTTCTGAAATATCCACTGCCTCTGCTCTTCTGTAATTACTTGGCAGCCACGAGTTGAGACGCGCTGACAGAACTTGGAGATGCAGGGAGGACCCATAGTCTTTGCATTTATCTCTTTTCCACCTTTGCCCTTGTATGACATTCCTTTCAGACGTTTTTCCTTGGATTCATTTTGCTTCCATGTTCCTGTACTGAGGCATTTGTTTCTTTTCCTTTTGCCCATATTGTCTAAAACTTCCTCCTCATCCTGCTGTTCTGGAGTAGTTGAAACCATGGTTAGGCTATCTTCATGTTCAGGGGCAGAGGACTCATCACAAGGTGGGGTATAGTCTGGATCGATGACGACATCATCACCATTATCAACATCACTGTCATCGTCATAAATGTCCTCTTCAAGGTGTGTCAGCTTGACATCTTCAACAACTTTATCAGGAGTGTTTAAGGTATTGTCTGCACCTTCAGTAACAGAGTCTTGGTCTGTAATATGCTGCTCCATCTCTTCAACAGCAGTCTCATCAGTTTCAGTAAATGAGGCCTAATTAGTGTCAGCTTTGTCAAGTGCATCTCCTACCAAAAAGATGTAGTTACTTTGCTGACAAAAAAGCTGACTAAAAGACTGAATTTAAATACTAAATAACTGTAATATTTAAAGCGTAGCCTAAATTGTAGTAATCCTCATCACTTACAAGTAGGGGATGAGCCCTGAATGATCGAAATAAAGTCAGTGGCTGAGTAGCGTTTCATTTTTTTTGAAGCAGTCGCCATTTTGAAAAGCTTGTAAAATTGCCTAAATCACATTGTCTTTTGACTTAGGCAAAAATAATATGGCCTAAGTCACACTTTTGACATAGGCCATTATACAACAGGGGTAGAATTGCATGTTCCCCTCAACTGAGGATTCAGGCGATTTTACCAGAGGTGGCCAGCATCATGAGGGGGTGATTTAGGCAAAAAAAACATTTTTGTCAAAAAATGACTTAGGCCATTATTTTAGGAAGGTGACGATATACTTCTTTGTGTTTGTTTTGATAATTCTGTTATGAATAAATTGCTTTGTTATTTAGTTTACCCATGTGTCTCCTGTTTTTTTGTTGCAGTCTAAGAGCCGGGCTGTATCATAAATACAACCAGTAGCTGAAGCCCCAGGCCTGTGTGTTGAGTGGAAAAATCAGATAATATTGGATATTGATAATTTCTGTTTATTTTAGGTAGATACTATGAAATGAAGAAAGGGCTGTTTTATTGGTAAATGCATATGCTGTAGCTGTTGGTTCACAATGACAGATTTTCACTATAGTTTCATGTTATATGGTGTAATAATTTTATTTAATTGTATAATGTTTAACTGGCTGGCTTCTTAAATTTTGTACTATAGTGAAAGTTAAAACACTTGGATGTAGCTCCTGTATTATATTTTCATCACTGTCCTTTACACAGATTCAGTTTTGCCTGATAAGGAGCATTGGTCATGAGTGCAACTGCAGCCGCCATGTTGACCTGTATACAGTAGCCATGGCTCTGTAGACACACTTCAGAGACAACTGGGTTGACACTCCAGGGCCTTCCTACTGTCACCATGCTGCTACACAAAGATGTGTGCATGTGTGTGTTATAAGGGGGTAGTGTTGATACTGCTGGCCACAGATCCCCTCCTCTCATCATTAGGCCTCGCTGCCTGCTTCCCCTCCGGGTCCCAGGTTCCTGACTAGACTCCTTTGTGGGAAAATCAAATCTAAGGGACAGCCTGGGTTTCGCTTCAGGCTACAGAAAACAGGGTCACTGGAAAAGGCAAACGACAACACAGTTGTTTACCTGCCACATAGCTGGCTGAGCATTAAAAGCTACACAAACTTCCCTCAAACAGAAGCGGGATGTGCACTAAATGAAGCAGAACTCAATCAACATGCCGTACATACAGCATATCAAATCACCTATCTAGCATACAGCTGGAGGCTTCACAGAGTGACAAGCACATACAGCAATGATTCAGCCAGAAGGAAAGTCTTCTTTCAGGGCACACTGAGCTTGCTTGTTGTGCTGAATTAGGAAATTAAGAAATAACTGCGCTGTTCTGTGCAGATGTGAAGAGTCCTGTGTTGTTTCTTTCTTCTGGTAATTGCACAGCTTGAGTCCTCTTGCGCGCCCCCCACCACCACCCCACACACACACACACACACACACACACACACACACACACACACCACACACACACACACACACACACACACACACACACACACACACACACACACACACACACACACACACACACACACACACACACACACACACACACACACACACACACACACACACACCACACACACACACACACACACACACACACACACACACACACACACACACACACACACCCCCACACCCCCCTCCAGCAGTATTGCTGAATACACACTCAATCCCCTCTCTGCCCATGTATCTTGTTGCAAAGTGTTACGTCCAATTGCAAATGGAATTACCCGGCTCTTTCATTGTGTGCATGTCTCTTCTTTTCTCCACATGCCAAAACCATATGCTGGTCCAACAGTGAGCTTTAGAAAAGTGTACCCTTTGGTCCAATGAAGTCCTTGGCCCAGGGGCCACTTAAGTATATTTACCTTTAATCAAGCCTCTGTGGAGAGAAGGCCCACATATGAACCATGAACCCTTTCTCCTTAAATTATTAGTGTCTATACAACTAAACTACAAAGGCAAATATGTTTTGTAGGAAACCTAATTGTAACAGTACGAAATCTTCTATTAACATAAGATATGCTGCTATTTACGTATTTGGCAATTTGCGAATATGTTGAAACCAATACATATAAGTAAAATGTTCACAGTCAATGTATTGTTTTTGCAGTATAATATCCACTTGTAGTCACTTCACCAGTTTCATGCATGTTTAGGTGCTCACAGCACTTGGTTAGGGAAAGATTGTGGTCTAGTTTAATACAAAAAAAAGTCCACAGCGGCTTCAACATGATTATTTACATTTATCCTAAACCACAATCTTTCTCTAACCTTAACCAAGTGCTTTTGTTGCCTACAGCTAACCACAGACAAGACTCTGGATGTGAGCCCTGATCTCTTGCGTTTTTTGGTCCTGCAATGTGTACGCCCACCATCCACACCAACCACCCCCTGGCACCTCCATGACTATGTGTCCTACAAAATGTATTTGGTGTTTTAGTTTATTGCATAGAAACAACATTTCTAGACATGGTTGGAATTGCTGATAATCAAGCTTTTATGCGCAAGTTAAATAAATAGTAGACGACCAGAAGTACATTACATCAAAGAAACTGGTTTAGCTACATGGATAACTTTTCAAAACAGTGACAATATTGTAATCATTAGGTAATAACTACTTATATAACCTTTCTATTTTATTTCTTACAGAATCCCTTTAGGAAAGATAGCAGAATTACTGCAGTGCCACTCAATCGCACTCAGTTTCCTCATATTTAACATTTGGGTTCTGACTCATACCTAACACGAGGGAGTACGGATTCATGTCCCAGCAGACAGTGAAATGGTTACACTGGAGGTGGAATCCAAGAGGAAAATCACAGGGGGGGGGCAGTCAAATGATTTCTGTGCAAACCAACTGTATACGGCCGGTAGCCTACATGACATTGCTGATGATTTGATTTAGCTCAGCCATGTCCAAATATGCTCTATGTCTATGACTCTGGAAGGACCTCTAGCAATATATTCAAGGTCCACCGTGTTTTCATTAACATGTGACTGAGGCCTCAGAGTGTGATTTTCCTTATGGAATTCAATGGTCAATAAAACAAAATGAATGACTTAAGCCAGCACCCCTCTACTCATTACAGAGGCCACCAAGATGGATTTGACATTTCCAATACGCTGAGTGATTCCAGAAAAAGACCTCATTGATTGAGGCCAGGACATTGCACTGAGACAAAATATTAATTTTTCTAATAGCATTGTGTTTTTGCAAGAGCAGAGGCAAGCGGGTTCAAATAAAAACCCACATACATGAATAAGCCAAACATTTCTGTTTGATTTTTTTGAACATGAAGTACAGTAAACATCGCTTTTATTTTAAAGTGTAAAGATGATGTAGTCAGTTTAAAACACTGAAAAGGAGCAGATTATTCTTTGTCACTGGAGACAGCCCTAATAATACATTTCATCAGATGTCAGCTACTACAAATTATTTACAAAATGACAGCCCTCTCAAGCTGCAGTCCAAAAGCCGCACTCGCTCTGCTGGCACTCACTCTGAGAGTCAGTAACTACTCATGATGAACAAGATTCGTGAGAGACCTCATAAATCTTAAACAGCCACCTGCAAGCAGGCAAGGAGGTTCTCATTCAAAGGTTACACTCCATATTGCAGTTTCTCACAGTCCCTCCCTCTGCTCTGCAACACATAAAAATGCCACTGGTACATAAATGTAATCACCGTTAAAAACAGCTATTTGTATGGTTACCCTGACTGTGAGATTAAAAAAAAAAGTCAAGCTTTTCCATTAAAGCCAGATCCATAAATTGACGGAGCATTAGATCATACTGTCAAGTCTATGTCCTTTTCTCCCCCTTTCCCTTCTATTCATCCCTTTCACTTAAAAGCACTTTCGGGTTGCCCCAGAGGGCCTCGGCAACTGTCGCATAACTACAAAGTTGCTTCAAAGACGCTCTCTGTTGTCCATGTTGATATTTCTTTTGTGAAAAGGCAGTTGGGCTCCATCAGTCACACATATGCTGTTTGTAATGATGTCTTTGTAATGCCGGTTAGTACTGAGTGCTGTGGTCAGCAGTGTCCCACAGGATTAGCAATGGGAGGTCGATCATTTCCTGTTCCTGCTAAACTGAGCCAGAGGTAAGTGGGGTGTACAAATTAGCGCATGAATAGGAAACACGACCACAGCAGAGCCGATCAGACAATGGGTTATCCTACATCTTCATTGTTAAGCAGGATATAAGTGAAACTAATATTAACTGTGAACTCTTTAACTTCCACCTGCTGTTCTCTTTCTTCCCATTTTGCCATTCTGTCGTGTGTTCTGTTCAGCATGAAACCACATAGATTTAAACGCACCATGTGGTGGACGGATATAGGATTTATGTGGAAGACCACATACAGTAAAATGTAGTACAGTTGGAGACACCATGGGAGGTATGTAGGCATGACCAAATGGCCTGACTCACAGGTGATTGATCCAGGGAAGGAGCAAATGATAAGCCCTTGAGAAAGAGCAGCTGAGGAAGATGTCTTCTGTTATCAGTTACACTAGATTAGGAAGTTCCACGCCCATGTTGAAACAAAGAGGAATCTGTAGATCTCCACCCCACTGGTCCATTATACTATACAGACGGCCCATCTGTTCCAGCAGCCTCACTACTGCCATTCATCACCACCTTCCAGGTCCATCACACCGGGACCCAGCACCGGAATTGAATGAGGAGCCAGAGAAGAATGAAGAACGAAGAAAGAACAAAGTCCAGCTGCATTTTGAGCACATTTCTGGTTAGGGCTTTTGGTCATTACAGGGATGATTACATGCAAGGGTGTACTACAGAAATGTTTATATCTAAGGGTGTACTATACGTCCTTCCACACCTCAGCCACAACAATTTCCAGTGAATGTGGTCGTACTGGTAAACCTGTGCAATGACAAATACAAGATAACAAACCATCAACACACCCAGACATATCTGCAGTATTAATAGATCACAATTGTTTGTATATACAGTTAATAGCAGGATTAATTCAATCCTTTTACAAGAAGAAGTCAACATCAATACGATGCTGTAAATTCCTGTAAAATGATGTAATATTGTAAAAGAAAAAACAAGTAACCAGTTTACTATTATATAAGAAAGTCAAGTAAATGTTTTCTAAATATTCCCACACTTTTGTATCATGATAGTCATATGTACAAGATAATATGAATACTGTATACAAGACATGTGCACAGAAAACATTTATTAAGAGTGATTGCATTTTGAAGATTATTTTCATGGTGTTTGCCTTGGCTGGCTGACAGTGGCTAGGTAGGCTACGGCAAACATGGAAAATCAGAGACTGGGATGACATATGCCAAAGGTTCATGGCCTGATCCGAACTCTCCACCTCACAGTATGCGCCCCAGACCACGAGGCAAGCAGACCGCCTCAGATTCATGCAATTTGACAGATGGAGTAAACCCTCCTCTGAAAAATACACACATTGCAACTGGCATCGCTCCATAATGAGGGTATTTCCAACCATGTACACCATGTGCATACTCGTGCTGAATATGGGATAATATCAGCCAAAGTCAAATGACACAGGAAAACAGCTCCATATAACTGTTGTTTTTCTAACAAATTACCAATCAAATCCCAGCATGAAAAATGTTGTTTGCTGTTTTCTAAGCTACAGTGACTCGCAACAATAAAACAAATATAGAGTACCTATTCAATTATAATGTGGGCTTCCATAAAAGCAATACAAAACCACAGCTTACCAGTGTAATAAAGAACAGTTATTTGTCCTGAATACAACAATTAAGTAGACTCACAATGTAGCTCTAGATGCTTTACTGCTTATGTGCTGTTACAATCACAGCACATACATAGAAAAAAATGGAATCAGATTGCTGCTAAACTCATTTATTTAGGATTAAGATTTTGAGCGTTGCAAACTTGAGCTTTATGAACCAGGCTAAACTGAAAACGCCACATGTGACTGTCAGTGGCACTTGTACAACAACTGACAGAGAGGCTTATTCTCCAGCTAGAAAACTGAGACATACTGTATCTATCTGGATGTTGATCGTGTTGGTGCAGTGAAAAGACTGACTGTGGGAGGTTAAAAGAAGTGCATCTCGAGGCTGATGTAATGAGGTTGTAATGCTGTTTGCTTTGATGACAAACCAATATTCCCCATGGCAATGTATGCAAGCTACAGGTGAGTCAGTCTGAACAGATACATATACACAAATTTACATTTTATTATTTGAAAAGAGAGTTGGCAAAGTATTGATTGGTTCTCCTTTATAACGTTTCAAATGTTTCAAATTTGGAAAAAAAAAAAAAAAGAAGAAGGGAGAGAGACAGGGAAAAACCGCAGGATGCGGGTATTTTGATTCAAAGTCCCATGGGTCTGTGATGTGTTTATAACATAGGGAGACAACCCTGTTAAGCCTGCCAAGACTGTGAATTAACTGTCCACTATATTTCTGTGTAGACATTTGATAGCAGCAGAAGCTGAATATTGTTTAGGAGCTTACAACAAGCTGGTCACAACAAAGAAAGAGATGTGGGTTTCAAAGGCTTATTCCATTTATAACACATTAGGATACAGTAGTTATCAATAAACATACAAACAAGCACTTTTAAAATTGTAAGTGCAAGATTATTACGATAGTGCTATACACGCCCTTGGATAAGAAACTTTTAATTGCAATTGGGAAAAATTCTAAGAGCAATTTTAGCTTTTACCTTCATAATCATTTATATTTCATGAGCTGCTAATTGACTCCATATTATCTTTGTCTTCCGGCATGCTAATCCTTAGGAGAGATTGGCACAGATGCATAGGGCTAGGTATGCATGAATCACCACGGTCTGCTATTGATCCCTGCTCCTCATTGAAAAACAACTTAATGAACATTCGCCAAGGCGTCACACAATGCATCAGTGTGTTCCAGCAGATAAGTGTTCTTGTGGATTGACAAGAGGAAAAATAGGAGGCTGGTGGACACCAGAGTCCAGTCAGGGCAAGATCCATAGATTTATTGATCCCATCTCTAGATAAGAGATGCGAGAATAATGATGCTCTGAACGCTTCAGCTGGGATGGCCCGAATCCTGGGAGATTGGGCATTGCAAGAGAGGGAGTTCAGGACTGGGCTGGAAGTTGAAAAGCCAATTTGTGGACTCCTCTCTTGACACCAAGATGTCATTAGTATTGAACACTGTTGACATCCAGCCACAACCTGTACAGCCTCTCAAGAATTGTCGCCACATCTTGTCCACAGATATGCTACAGATCTCTTCACAGTGCAAGCATTCATTAATAAGTAAAAGGGAAACTTAAACTGATGACCTTTGCAACCACACAAATGCAACCTCCCCAAGGAATATCTAAAAATAAAAAAGAATGAAAAAATAAGCATCTTTACCTAACTATTTCAGAGCAATTGGCTTTCCCTAGCTCCAGCCCTAAAGGGCAGGAGAGTTATCCTCTGTTCCCTCTAAAGTACACTTTGTCCCAGTTTCCTTACCAGATGGGCACACTTTTTAACTACTGAGGCTTCTTTGCAATGATTATCATGGGCACAGCAAAAATGAGTGCAAAAGAAGTTCGCTGCATCCTCTCTCTCTCTTTATCTGTAAACCTCAAAAGGCAGGAAAATGGAGTACCTAACGTGGAGAGTAACACTACCGCCACTAATTGATGACACTAGTTACAGGGTCAAGGTGAGAGATGGAAGCTACAACTTATCAGACATTATTTACTTGTTGGTAAGTTCATAGGGACCTTGACATAACTGTAATGAGAGCTCCTCATATCCCACATATCTCGCTGTTGGCACAGGGCTATATTAATCACAATAAGCCAACTGACTTCTCAAACTGGTGGAATTGATCCCCTCATTCTGTAATCCTTGTGAAGGTCACATTCACTGGTGGTCAGTAATCTTCCCACAAAAATGGACATGAGAACTATAACTACATGATCCACAATGCTTCAATAATCTATGCTTTGCTGCGCACATTTGCAAAGAATCTATATCTCATTTGCTGTGACGTGCCCTTTGTCTTTGTGTGTGCCTGAATCGTCCAAAGGTCACGCGGTGCAAACCACAGGGAACGCAAGGAAATTATCAATGGAAATCAATACAGTATAACCCCCATGAGTAACTGGGTGGAATTGTTGCCATATTTAAATAGTAGTTGACTGTAGGCGGCAATCAAATCAAACAGCCAGGTATTTATCCCCTGAAGCCTCCACAATGGTCTCTGTGAGCTCCTGTTGTTGTTGTCAATGAGCCTCTGTATGCCCACTAAGGATTCTCGTACATTCACTGGCAGATCAAATGAATTTTACTCAGAACCATTAATTATGCTTTATTTTCATAGTTTGTCATTTCTTTGTAAACAATTATAGAAAACAGCAAAATAGATATTAATATCCTTGTGTGAAATCAGGACTTCTGTGGTCGTGTCTCTGCTTTCAAAGTTCACTGACCGGCATCCCTGCAGAGCCAGCTGGAAAAGGCTCATCACTTTTCAATTACCAAGGGGTATTACTTTGCATTGAATCATTTTATTCTCATGATGTGCCTGCCTGTGTTTAAAGCCTTCTCTTTAAAAGAGAACAAGCTAGTCGACAGAATTTGGAGGCATGCTTGAAAAGGGCTAACCACAGTACAGCAGCGCACAGAGCCGCTCCATGTGGAGTACGCAGGGGGGTGATATCTAAGCTCAACAGTAAACACCGGCATCTCTCCACTAAACCGTCAACATCTTCTCCGGTAGGGCAGATCAAAGACGCATGCACTCACAAACTCTTATCGACACACAAAAGCACTAGTGCTGCACTGTGGAAAACTAGGCTGTAAAGGGGATTGCTGCTTTTCAGAAGCAAGTGTTTTGAGAAAGGGAAAAAAAAAAAAAACGAATAATTTTCAATACAAACATGTGGCTGTTAGAGATATCAGAAGACGAGAAAAGGCTTGCATTACGTTTGCCTTCCCTCTCCTCAGAAATCCACGAGGGTGAAAGGATACTTTGCTTTCCCCACCAAACTCCATTGCTGAGCACTTAAAGTGCGTGAATGTTGACAGTTGGTGTTAGCATACAGACAACCTGCTGCTGACACAGCTCCCTCTCTTTCTGTACAGATGCAAAAATAGTCCCAAAAACAAGGTAATAATTCCCTAACATCTTTGATTTGTGTACGGCATAATAATACATTTCACAATCAATATGAGCCCTGGTCTATCTATGTCAATCTAAATCTTAAATTCAGGTTGAGTAGAGAGAGCAATAAAATAATACTGAGAGGAATCAGTGTTTACCATGCAGTAATAATGAATACATTCCCCATATTTCTATTGGTGAGGAATGAAGCTCTTTTCTTGTAACGGTTTCAGACAGAGTCCAAGTATCCGTTTTACTGTTGACTCTGGAGACTGTTGCTCTTGGCACACAGAGCCTTCATCTGGATGGTGTCGCTCCAAGGATCGTATTCCTATTTTAATTGACTGTCACTCATAGCATGCGGTCAACAGTAACACTAGGATTTTGCAGATTCCTTTATAATATTCTTGACAACAAATCAATAAACAAGAGTCTGAGCAGAAGGAGAGATTTCCTGCCATTAACTGTAGCTGTCAATCTGTCTTTTCTTTGAATAAGCCCTGTTCATGATTCCTCCCACTGTCAGTGGCAACAAGATACATTCGGTGGTAGAATCTTAAGCTTTTTAACTTGCTGCTTAAACTTCTCACAATCCAAGAAATAACCATGACATCTAGGATTACTCAACATAGTAAAAAGTTAGTTCGTTGGTATATTTCATTTTACCAGATATATTTTCATTCAGCTGCACAAACTTAATTTAAAATATCCATCACAAGGCCAAAAAGGTTAGAAATCTTTGTTTTTGTTGCTGTTGTTGTTTCCAGAGAGACAGAGCGAGACCTCCAGACTAATTCTAGGCAGTCCAGGGCTGATGTCTTGCCCCATTATTGATGAAAATAAAATTTGCATTGAAAATAAACAAGAGCCTCTGGGATACAAATAACCATAAAACCAATGTTGTTCAGGAATAATTTCATCTTGAACTGAAGACAACTGACAACTTCACCATTACCGATTCAGCACATTGTCGTAATATCTGTATTACTCTACAATGTGATGGACAAGATCCACTCAGATGATCAAATAAATACCTTCGGGCTATTCTCTGCTAATGACAAGCTGTTACCAATGTTAACAATGGTTCCGTTCCTTCTTTTCTGTGCAAGGCTGCTGTGTGCAAAGCAGTAGCAGCATAAAGAATATGTCCACAGGCACCCTATGTCAGCCGGCTGACCTACTTTATTCTCTGTAAGGTCTCGCGGCTCCCTCAAGAACCCTTCCACAACAAAGACACCATTTTGTCTTCATTAGATCCAGAAAATGTCATTGCGTGCAGTTTGCCTCCCAATGATATTAGCTTTGTTTACAATGTGTTTACCGCCTTAATTCCAAATCAGCTACACAAATAAACAAATGAGGAGCGATGAAACGAGCTTTGGCTAACAAGTTTAGCTGTCTCTGACACAGAAGTAATGCCATGTGCAGGACTACCTGCACATGTAATTGGAATAGTCTGCTGGTAACAGAGTGGGTGAGCCCTATGAGATGTTTCCACTGACACTTTGTATCCCTCTGTTAGTCCCCAACCCCATTAACATTCACACCATGCAGCTGCAGCTTTTAATCATTAATACATTTCAAATTAAATACAATTACAAACCATGATCAATGATGGAGTTTTAATTACTGCTAATAACTGACCATCTGCCTGGTGGCCGAGGGGTAAGAAAGAGGCAGCAAGTTGCATCCTGAACAGTGCACTCAAAATGTTAAGCAGATCCATGAATGCCTGTGTTAATTAAAAAGTCACATTAAACTGGCCCACCCACGCCAAGGGGCTCGAGGAGTGTTAGTATGGTAATTGTGACCCATAGACAGAAGAATATCTTAGTGTGGCCCCAGATGAGATGTGGGGGATCAGATGCATCTGCCTCATCTTTCCCTGGTGGAAAAAATAAGATACATTAGCACAGCCTGGAGCAGCTGTACAGTGAAAACAATACTGAGCTAATAATTGTGTTTTGTAAGAAAAATTAATTTTTTACACGATATATGTTTTATCTGGTTATTTTTTCATGATTGTTCTGTGGTAAAAGAAACCATCCCTGTGAAATAACTTCTGGCAAAGACTCCGAAGCTTTTCTTGCTGCGAGGGCATTGCTCTTCACTGCCTCTGCACTCTAACCTCTCTGAGGGCTGCTGTCATTTTTGTGTAAGGTTAGCATTTTTTCTAGCCCAATTTCTGTCTGAGAAATTGAAAAATATGCATTTCTCTGTGGCCAAAAGCTATGTAGACACACCCCTTGTTATTTGTTTACGAGACAATGTAGCTTCAGACTTTTGTTGATGATAAATGACAGAAAGATACAGTAAAAACTGGAGCAGCATAAGGAGAAATTCATGTTTCAGTGCACAGCCATCATCGGCGGCACGGTTGATGTCTGTGCACTGAAACGTGTTAATTTGTACCATCATGCTGCTCAGGCATTAAACGTGTTTGTAAACTAGAACGTCCTCTTCTGCTTCTGCTTTCACCAAGACCGCGCACTAGGTGGGAGATTTCTCAACTAACTTTGTAGCTGTGTGCCATAATTACCTTGTCTAAACACTATAGTAACAACCACAAAAACCATCTGCACAAAAACTTTGGACCGGTTCACAAGGCCAGAGCCAAGGGAGTCATAATGATGTTGTTTATTTCAAATCTTTCTGACTGATGATCATTTTGTCTTTCTTTTCCACTCCGTCTTGCATACACAGTCATTCCCTTTGCATTTTCCTCCTTATTTTCAAACGCTCAAGTGGAAGACAGTGGCTACGGCTCCATTGAGCTGGCAGGGGGCTGAAGCAGCAGGGGACCTGCCAGAGGGTATGTTGCTGAAACATGTCTTGACGACTAAGGCCAGATTGGGCTCAGGGGGGGGAAAGGAGATGGTTGTTCTTTGAAAGCCTCCACAGTGTCTGGAGATGTGGTCCTCATGGTTGTGGAGCTTGTTATGCATGTAAAAAACACAACTCAGAAGGGGCTACATGCTTCTTTCTAAACCCACGCATACTTCTGCTTCAGCGAGCTCTGTTCATCCTCCTATGTCACTTATACTGGAAATCTAAAAAAAGTTTGTATCATCTTATGGAGTACCTGATGTTTTTAGTATATTTTATCGTATATGGTTCCATTCCTTGATTATGTGGGACCTAGAATACCTAATATATTTAGGAAAGTACCATCTTAACGGCATGAAAGTTTTATTTCAGAAAGTAACTAATTACCATTCCCTCTTAGAAAAATAAGCATTTTTTCTAAATGTAATGAGAAAAAACTGTTTTCCTCCATTTCATGTAACGTTTTCTTCTAATCACACTCGATGTTTTCTTTTAATGTATGAACAAACCGTAGGAACTGATCTCCGCAAATAAATGTACACTTAATGATTAAGCAAGATAAACCTACTTTGTACCCTGGATGAAATTTGAACTTTCTGCTTAAACATGTGTATTTGATAGTCACTGTATAAAAGAGCTAAGTTAGAGATTGGAGGGTGTCCAGACTCTTGATACCGTTGTGGTGGAGAGAGACTGCACCCTATTTGGCCAAATAGTAATGTGTGTGATCTTTGCCTCTGCTTATGATCATTGTGTTGATTGCTGGTTGTTCATTCTAATTTGACATATTGTTCAGTAATAATTCTTTGAATCTCGACAGACTCATTGTTGTCTGCTTTCCTCACCTTAGAGCAAAATTGCCTCTACACTAAACAAACAATTGAAATGAATGACCAAACAGGAAGTATGGAAATGAAAAAGAAAAAAAAAAAATTTCATTTCATTTTCTTCAAAAGCTGGAACTTTTTTGTTGATAAATGATATAACCAGCAATTTATCTGAACTCATCCAGCTCAAACAGCTTTAATTCCTGAAGGGTTTGGATTAGAGTGTTTCCATGGTAATGAATTACAGACGACACTGGGAAACATCATGAATTTTGGTCTACTTGTGCGACTTACCCTGCCAAGTTATTAGTACTTGCGACATAAGTGCATTCAAATATGCCAGGAAAATGGCTTTGTGATGATGATGCTGATGAGGATAATAAATTCTTGAGTGAATATGCAGCCCTTGACATTTAGCTGTAGTGCATACTTTTTCCCAAATTATCTTGCGCTTACATATCTGGGACGCTATTTTTCAGTTTCATTCTTCTCTTCAAAAGACTGATAGTGAATTACGGTGATGATCGTGTGATAATGCTGACCTGGCGCAAATGATTGCGTCTACCAGCGTCAACGATTTTGACTATTCTTTCAAAGATAATTGTCTTTCTGCCCATCAAACAAATGACTGCAGTAGAGTGGGGAATCTAGGACACCTCCTGAGGAAACCTACAGCGCAAATCTTCTCAGACATTTATCCCTTTGCCACCTTCACATTGAAATATGGCTTCAGAGACAATGTACATACCTGGAGGTCCCATTGATATGACACAGAAAATCACACATTGCTGAGGTGATATTTTTAGACCCGTGCTCCTCTGCTGGGCCAAACACAGAGGGATTTCTGACTGATTGCCCATCTAAATAATGCAAAGTGTGTTCTCCTGCGCACCGAGAGGCCCTAGATGCAAAAAAAATGACTTGGATGACAGGGAACAGCTGATGAGATGTTTTGCCACAAAAGTCTTTCCATGTTTCCTTTTTCCACATTGTGAGGTGTTGATGACGTCTGTGCTTTCCATAGATGCAATGTAGAAAAGAGTGGCTTATTGAATGTGTAGCTGTTAGAAAACATAAACAAATATATAATTTGAAATAAAATTCACTGTATATGTACAATTATTAGTCTGCTTTTCTTTATTTGAAATCTTGTGGCTTTTTCATTCTCTGACACTCAAATATCTCAGGGGATAAAAAAGCTCATCCCAAAGAATAGAATAAGGATTTTGTTGTGGACTTGGACCTAAACTCTTCCTATTTCAAGTAAATTTTAATTAATAGCCTGATACAGCAAAGCCTTTTTTGATTTTCAACACAAATATTAAAAAAAAAAGTTTCATTCATTATCCGTGTGAGGGATAAAAGCTGAAGACAAGTTAAGACTTTGAAAAAGAGAATCAAAAAGCTTTCTAAAGCTTTATCTATACAGAAGGTAAACATGATGGAGGCTGGTAGCACTGCCAGTAAGATAAAAAAGCAGCTCTCTGAATCCAAATCCTCATTTGTCTGAATAATGAGAAGATCTTGACCATAGCTGGTTGCATGAATCAAAAAGAAAGTTTTCAACTGCGATTAAAAGCAGTGCTTATGCATGCTTAGAATTTCTAAATAACTTTTGAAGGACGTGAGGTTATGGAGATGCAATAACACAAGTTTCTTGTTTCTGAACACACCTCCTATCAAAGACATCCTCTTTATCAAACTGCATGTGTATTTGACTGCTCCAGTGTAGTTATCCCATATATTTAAACTGTCACGTGGATGAACACAAAAAGGCCCTGAATAAATCATTTACGTGGGGTAGGTAATTGCACACCATCTGTATGTACAGTGTAAATGGACTTGATGTGCAGAATACATTTTGGTTGATTAGCGTTTTATCACATTGCTGTGTAGAGTGCAATGCATCTGGTTCTCAGTATGCTGCTACTGTACAGTATTATTTCAATCCACGATACAGAGGAACAGAAGAGAATATGAATTGGTTTCAAAATGAAGCTGTACAGAGACACATCAGAGTGCCACTCTAAAATAAGCTGCAAGTTGACAGTAGTTAATGAATCTTTAATGTTTCTGCTTAAGTTGTCAGGGAAAGAGAAAATGGCTTCACTTATACTCCTGATGCTAAAGCACTAATACAGAGTGCCTCTCTCTGCATGAAGCTCTATCAAAGTGATGTCCGAGATAGCCATCTTGTTCTCATCACCTTGAGTCCAGCTACCAAGCAGAGACTTGCTTAAAGTTCCTGCAGGACACCGTGATCACAGGACAAATATGTCTCCTGGATGAAGTGATATCTGCTGCTGAAGTTAATCATGACCTGATGACAAGGATCTGAAGAAAATTAAAGTTTGCTGGATAGAATTACAGTTTTAAAAAAGCAAAGTTAAATAAAACAAGAGACGATATTACATCTGTGGAAATACCTCAATTAGCATTTACATAATTTCACGGGTCACATGCAAAATAAACAAGGAGGTAGAAGCAAGTATAGTAACACAATCAGGACTACAGATTGCCGGCGTTCAACAAGAATGCAGCTCCATGGAAAAGCTGAACATTCTCCTGATAGTTTTCCCATGGGAGGCAGCCTGAGACTGCAGGAGGAGCATTTCACCTGGGACTCAGTGAAGGATAGAGTTTGGCCACGAGGGGAAGTGGAGTGAGAGTCCGTCTCTGAGCTGCCACAAACAATGTACTCAGACATGACAGACCTGATACTATGCACGCCTAGTCTGAGTGCCTGTTACGTCCACCCACAGGGTTGTCAGGAAACTTGGGATCTAAAAAAAAACCATCACATCAGGACTGGCTGACAAGCTTATCATATTTCTAAACTGTGCATATGATTAGATAAATACTGTTTTAAAGCCTTTAACACAGCTTAATCCCCATACGTGTATCAAGTAGACATTTTTCTTCCATTTTACACCATATATTAGTCTATGTGAAAGCAAATGAGCTCAATTGAAAAACGTCACTCATACTTTCTACTCATGATTACTTAATGCTGACTTACTATATATTATACAAAACAGTTTTGAGAAAAGCAGCGCATTAGTCTCTCTCTTGGGAGACACTTTACGTTCAAATGAAAATATAGTTCACCTTATCTGCCCACCTTTTACATTTTTAAACAGATTCTCACTGAGGACTGTGGATGGAGAAGACAAGGGTGCAACATAAATGATACAATGACAATGTTAAAAACTAGATTACACTTTAACCAACTGAAATTTACAAAGAATAAATGACAGGTGATGAAATATGAAAATATTTGGGGCTGATGAAGTGGTTTCTCACAGGATGGCTAGGTACATAGATTGATGTGCTCCTCAAGTTTTGGTTCAATCTTGTTTGTTTTTCACTCATTAATGAAGAGCAAAGATTGATCACATCGGCACACAGGCAGCTGAGAAAAATCATAAATTGGCTTGTTGTGATTACAGTTTGTTGCAATTATTGAAAACACGGAGCTGAATTCATAAAACTGTAAACTGCATATTAACAGTTAAGTGAAGCAATCAAAATAAACCTAAAATTAAAGTCTTGCCAGTATTTTCTTATTGGTGTTGTGTTTACGTGTTTTTTTATTTGTTTGTTTGTTTTTTTGCAAACAAAGACAGTATTATTCATATATGACGTGTATGTCTGTTACAATTTTGCATGCCTCGCTTTCATCTTCTGACACTGGTTGATGCTGGCTTTATTTTATCATTCTATGTTTTACCAACAATTCCCCAGAAGGACCGAAACCACCAATAAATGTATTTTCTACTACTACAACTACTACTTCACAATCAGTTTTGTCAAACTGAGCTGACAACGACAACAAGCCAAACAAAACAACACAAAAAAAAGGAAAGAAAAACTGTTTTGGAACCGCTGTAAACAACTGACATCATTGGGTCCTATTTGCATTCTGCCTAGTGTCACAGGTTTCAGCCCTTTTTCTGTTAGCTTCTCTCCCACTCTCTCTGCACACATACAGACTAGTTTGATACAGCCGAATTTCCAATAAAGCTGTTCTCATTTACCTGTTTCTTGTTTCTGTTGTCAGACAATGGAATAATTTTGAAATAGTGACTGAAACACAGGCTATTATGGGTGAGCACCCATGGGCGTGTTGGACTTAAAATGAAGGGTGGTCAGGCACATTGCTATCTTTAGGCTGCAGAAAGCCATTGTCAGATTGACCAACAAAAACCTGGTCTGAATTCAATGACACTGTTATTTTAAGAGCACATTTGCAAGAGAGTCATGTGCGCCTACACAGGCGGGTGCACAACACGCATACACTCGAGTTGAAAATGCGCTTTAGCTGTTTGGATAAGTCAAGTGGAACATTACAACACAGCCCTAAGAACGTTGGAGCATTCTTCATGGCATATTGTGTGTTGCATAACATTGCCATGTGTCATGGATGTCCCTTGGACATAAATGTGTCTGTGCAGAGGAAAAAGGAAATCCACCTTCAACCATGACCTAGAACTGAATTTGTATTTGATTGGCTGCGAGTGTGTGGTTGTTTAAATTTAATCACTTTTTTCAATTCATATATGGGCCATTAAGCTACTAGTCATCATGTGTAACCATAGCAACATGATAAAACAGTAACAAGCAAATTTAAGGTTTACTGATATTTCCATGTCACACATATCAGAAATGAATTTGTCTATACACAATAGTAACTGATGGATAGTGAGAGTGGATGTGTGTTAAATGTGTGATTTTTCCAGTGTGAAGAAACACTGTTTCCTTTTATATATATATATATATATATATATATATATTTGGTTTTGGCCAAGTGACCTGGGTTTAAGTGGGATAACCCAGACATGTGTAAAAGATTAAATAATGCACTCAAAGATATAATACTGGATAACTCACTTGAAGAACCCCACTCTGCTTCACACTGGATGTTTTTTTGGCTCTTTGCATTGTGCAATCAATGTAAACCTTGTTGTGGATTATCTGTTTCTTAAAGCAGCAATGTACATCCAAAGTTCTAAGTCGGTCCCTGACCAACAAACAACAAAGCAGAATAAATAAATAAATAAATAAAAATAGACGTAAAAACTGCTTCTCCAAACAGTGTCTGCACTTCACCTACAGCGGTAGCAGCTTCTACAGTAAAAGTAAAAAACGAAAATGTCAAAGAGCAAGCTGCGCGTGTTACGTCTGCGGTAAACCATGCATCGTCCTGTTAGCCGGGTGAACACAACGTGCTAATGCCCTTGGGAAAGCACCTAGAAAGGGACGCATGTGTCGGAAAATGAAAAAGTCAGTGTCTGGGAGCCACAATGTAAAACAGCACAACTTCACGTGGCCATGGACACGTTAACAATGGAGAGACATGAAAGATGAAGCACAAAGTAATTAAAATTCAGAGGAAATATAAATATCAAAAGCAGAGCTGTCAGAACAGGCTCTGACGGCTGCCTGCCGAGGAAAAAAAAGTAGGGCCATGTTGGCAATAGTTGACAACCCTGGTAGAGCTTCACATTTGGACGTGTGAAAAAGGAGGTGGTAGTGTGTGTATGTGTGTGTTTTTTGAGTAGAGTGGGGGTGCTTTGTGCTGTCAAAGCTGTGGAAGCTTGTTATGTAAAAAAAAGCATATAACTACTGCCAGCAGATAATGTCACTGTCTTTGTGTTTAGGAACGGGTGTTTCAGCGCTGGCTAAAATACATGAATATGGTGCACAAAAGCGCTGAAGTGTAGACTGGAAGAATAATGCCCTTGAGTTGTCTATCATATGTCCTTACCCTATTAAGCAGGAAGAATAAAACCAGTCACTCCAGTGTGCTGAAAAGACACTGTCCATTAGAAGCCTCTAGACGTGTGTTCGCTGTACCAGACAAAGCTTTTGATTCTCTGATCATTCCTTTGATCTAAATCAAAGATCGAGATGAAGGACAGTAGACATTACCTCAAAGCTTGCGATGATCATTCCTATATTAAACAGACATGAGGCATATTACTGTAGTGACAGCATTATGGGAGGTAATGGTCAGGACTGAGTCTTATCTCACTGTCCAAATTCCACAGAGAATCTACCATCTGAGATGCAATTTCACAACAAGACCTGGGTCACCCCATGTTAAGCTTTGATTCAGCCTGTGTGTTATTTGACACAGAGGGTAATACAACACCAAACAAAGTGCCAAAGTTTAAATAAGAACAATAAAGCATATGAAAATGAATTTATAGTAGTTTACTTTCTGGCAACTAAAGGAACTGGCACAAACTGCATCGTCTTGAGTGCCACAACCATCTGTTACTGTATCAATGGGTAAATGGCATAACAATTAGACACAGTCTGTGCACTACCATACTAGCACATAATATAATGCAGGTAGCACAAGACACAAGGAAGCACCAGGCAGATGTCCAGTGGGCTTTTAGGATTTTCTCTTTGGTTTCAAAAACTCAACCACCAATCAGTAGATAAAGATGTTGACAAAGATAAGAAATATCATCTTCCTTATTTTCACCTGAGACTGAGATCAATAACAGTTCTTCCAATTACTGACACAATAGTTCGTCTTCCTGTTCATAATCAGCAGTTGAGATCACTGGGATAGCGCAGAACAAACAAGAAGAGAACCACTCTTTCATAAAAAGGACAAAATCAAAACTTAAGCTTTTAGACGAGTGGGATCTAACACCAAGTAATGCAGCGACAACAGATGTGTTCCATATAAACAAACAGAACAAGTTGAACGGGCAGCACATACTTCAAAAATCGAATGCTAAACAGACAAAAGGGGGTAATGTATAAGACCCAAACAACTCATGCAGAAAGTTTTCTTTTGAAAGTGAAATTGTCCTGAACAGTGTGTATTGTGATGCATGCATTTTAATTTATGTTGATTTTAACTGTAATTTATGTAATTATTATTAAAACCTATGAACTCTTAATAAGAAATCCATTTCGCATCAGAAAAAGTTTGTTCTAAGTTAATGACAGGCAGCTAACACACAGCTCTAAAAAAGATTTATAATTATTATTTTCAAAAAAAGATTATATATTGTTTTTTATACCTATTTGTTTTATGGCAATGTATTTTCTTATTTGTTTTTGTGATCCTGTTTTTCCTGGATTTCGTCTGTGAAACATGGCAACTACATAAACAGACACATGACAGCATATATGCATGAGGCTTCCTGCGGTGCAGCATGTCCATGTGGCTTCCATTTATTATAGATGTTCTTTATGTATGTGGGCGAACACCACGGTGTCATGTGACACACTAGGGTGCCAAATGAAAAAAAGCAATAGCACAGGTGCTACCATAAAAGCAGCTTTTCATGTATTTAACTGCAATGGTTGCTCACAGAGAGGATTCCCATTGCCTAAATAAAACCGAAAACGAGTGTTGAGAACGTAATTGAGCTGCCATGTACGCTCATCATCACTGTCAAAACACAATCAGGTGCCCCAAGTACCTAAGAGATGGCCATTTCTTCCCTTCTTTATGAAAATTAATCGTTTCACAGCCACAGTAAATGACATGCCAGATTTGTTTATGGGCTCGGAGTGAATTGATAGTGAAGAAAACAGGTACGGGGAGAACGGAGTGTGGCTACTGACCCATGCTAGACTCACAGTGCATTTGCATTCATTAGTTCAATCAGGGAGCCTTCCTAACCCTCTCCATCATAAATGATAGATGACTGAGGAGGCGACTAGCCACTGAGATCACTGAGACTCACAGAATAGATATATTTTACTGATATAAATTATTCATGTCACTTTCATGCTGAAAAACAACAGCTGATTGGTTTTTAAGGAGTAGCTGGGATAAAGATTATGCAAATGCTGATCACCCATAATTGAGCATAATTGCATTGCATATGTTTGTGAAGCTCTTAACAGCCATTATTGCCTCCTCAAAATTTGTTCTAGCACACAAGAGGGGTGACTCACTCGCAGGCACCTGTTTGAGGGACAAGAGAGAAGCTCAGCATAAATGTTGTGGATGACATTTTTCCTGCAGGCCTCTCCTAGAAGCAGCAGCCAGGTTAAACTTGGGGAAGGAAAAAAAATGCAGTGGAGAGGATGTGAAGTGTTTGTGTGGACTTTTCCAGCTTCCTCAGAAAACAATAGGGATCATAAATGTTTCACAAGAGCCTAATTGGCGCTCTTTGATGTGCCGCTGTGGTTTCTCTGGTCTTTCCGTCAGCTGTCACCCCCCTGCCCAAGGTTCTCTGACAGAGCGGGCTCCAGTCAGGCCGTGCAGTTCAGCATAGGCAACAGAGTGACAGGCAGCAACTCTATTACCATGATACCAGTCATAATCAACGGGGCTGCAGGGAATATCGGCATCTGCTCAGCACAGGCGGACGAGACATCACTGTCATTGCACAATATTCCACACAGATCATCGCAATTACACAAAATGTTTGAGTTATTTGGTTCACTCCTGGTGGTTTGAGAGGGAATGACTGCAGACTGCTATGTGACATTATTGTATATTTTATATACAATAGTGTCACACAAACGTCACACTTACAGAAAACTGGAGTACTAGGGAAGGTTTCTATGTGCTCACCCACCAGATGTGTAGAGTAAGGATGCCTGACCAAAAAAAAAACAAAAACAATAACACCACCAGCCTGTCACTTGCTTCAGCCTCACTGCCTCAGTTACAGTGTAATCAATAGTCTTAATATAGAACTGAATAATGATACTAAGCCCAGCTGCCGTATCCCTCAGCACAAAGGGAGAGACATGGCCTGAGGTGCCAAAACACTGAGTAAAACACAGCACCAATCAATCTCTGTGCTACCACATCAGCCATGGCTGATTATCCCTGCTGCACCAATGCTCGTGCATGAGCAAAGTAATGAGATAAGCGTTAACAATGTCAAATATCGAACATTCAACCAAGTCACATACTACATGTCTCAGACAGATTCACAGGCAAAATGAAAACACAAGCTTCATACAGAAAAAAATGAATCATCGAATTTTACACACAATGGAACATTTCTCCCATTGAAAATGCTAATAAGCCATTCTTTGAAATGTCCTTATTTGCATTACAAACATTGCTCACAAACTCTCAGAAAAAGAGTGAGGAAGCAAGAGAGAAATTCAACCTTCTGTTCTCCATCCATCAGAGATGTTCGGCAGCCGCAAACTGTGCTTGCCGAGAAGTGCCAGGCAAGATATCTACTACAAAAACGCTGCATTACAGTCAGACTTCACCTTTTCATACAGTGTCACATTCAGATGTTGGTTTGTGATCATGAAAAGACAGATACCCTGAGGAATATGTTTCTGTGGTTCTACAAAAGATAAGAGTAATCCCAACAGAACAACCATACATATTCAAAAAGTCCTTCTGCTGGCTTTGTTGAGCTGTGTGGTATACCAAGCAGATCTCTCAACCTCACAGAATCACCAGGAGTTCACAAAACAATCAGTGTTTTACAATATGTTTAACTCCCTGTGAACAAGGAAGTCTTCAGTATAATAGAGACATGGCAAGGTACGTTGAAGACGGATGGGTCCCTAGACAAAATGAATTCAAACTGCTGTCTAACTAGACCTATCTACAAGCCTGAGGAAGATGTATTATTTTGTTAGGGTATGCTGGATACATTCGATATACATAGCCTGTCCGCAGTGCTTTTGCAGTAAGAGGTATAGGAGATAAAAATGCAGGCTTCACGCCACAGTGGATCACTGTGGTGAAAAGCTACTTGTTTAAACCAAACTAATGTTCATTCTTTGCTCCTTCGATTGGATGAAACGCCTGATAATCAAAAGAGGTAGAGCACTCTTTGCAAACAACAGGGGGGTGGGGGATGGGATGGGGGTTTAGAGGGGGAGCATTGTGTGGATTTTTGCAACAGTGTGTAATAATGTTAAGGGGGAGCAGCACATTCAGAACACAATGTCTCCTCTGTGCCAAAATATTCTTGCCAAAATTAATATGAGAGGTTTGAACACAAGCCTGCATTTTGATCATTATTTCTTTCAACATCAATCCTTTGTACCACAGACAACCTGTTAAGTATTTACAATGGTGCAGCTGCTTTTGCTGAATGGGAAAAAAAAGAGATTTAGAGTTCACATGTCCATATGAAAGAGAATTACTCACTTTCTAGAATGTCAAGACACAAAGCTGAAAAATGATCTGTCTGGAGAGGCTCACATTCTCTTTCAATCAGAGATGAAGACATAACATTTTGAGGTAGTGCAGAGAGGTCAGCCTCGACCACCTGTTGCAGCCAAGTAGGCAGCTAATGAAAGTTCATGCCGATTCACCTCAACTGTCTGCAGAGGCCTTAACATCACCATCCAATACACCAAAACCAAAATAAACTACAGGTTAAACTAATCAATAATTTACTGTAACCGAGGTCTGTGTAGAAACAAAAACAATAACATTTAAAGAATAACCAAGGACAAATAACATGAAGGTGCACTTCCAAGAAATGACTGGAATAATATCTGTGTGATGTTGGCTTTGCACTGACAGGAGCTGTCAGATCACTGTGACACAGAAGCACCCTTAAAGCTCACAGAAGTACACTTATATTCTTGGAGACACATTCAGTGGAATCATACTTGTTTGGATATTGAATGATTTTTTCAAGGCTTTCTCTAAAGTGCTGGTACTGAGGACTTTCTCATGCATTTATAATCCAATGGTCCTTCAATGATTCAGCAAGCAGTGTGGGAAGAGGCAGCCAAGAGCTCAAGCTCTTTGGGCCTTTTTAAAATTTCAGTAAACTAAAGCAGCAGTTGGAGCATCGAGGTCTTGGCAGGCACAGTATTCACCTCTGCAACCTGATGTCTGAAGGGAAGTCGCAGCATCCGAAGTCATCCAAATTACTGATAAGGGAGCAAGACATGGACGCCTGGGTGGAATATGCTAGTTTACCAACTGCTGAGAATGTCTAGGTATATGTGCATCTGTATGTGCATATATATATATATATATATATATATATATTTAAGCACTACAAGGCAAAGTCTGGATTTTTTAGCAAAAAGAGATAGTCACACAACATTTTTCATGAGATGAAAATCAAAAGATAATTCAATAAATCATGATGCTGAGTTTTCTGACAGCCAAAGACATGCAGTGTGGCTCATCTTTTGATCACTCTGTCAACTGTTTCAAAGTTGCTGTGCTTGACTGATATATTAATTAATTGCGGTGGACATTTCAGGGTTCACATATTTCTTCATTGCTTAATTTAGTAACAAGAGCTGCCTTTGAAAAAAAACCGCTAGAACTGATTAAAGGACTCCTGAAAAATGAGCTATAACAGATTGCTTGTTTTCTGAGATTGCTTGTTTTTCTAAGTGGGGTAAGTTTCATACAGTCTAAAATGCCAATGCTGCTCTAGTAATGCAATCTAATGGAAATAGTTTGAGTGTATTTTCCATTCTCTTGAGTGGGGCAGAGTGTACTGGGACACAGTACTTTACAGAGAAGCCACCCGCGTTTCCAGAGGAGTATCGCAGATACATATAACAAGAAATGAAAACTGATCGGAAATGGTCCATTGCAGGACATTTTGCATTCCACTGCTAAAATAATGGAAGCTGAGGGTCAATTAATCAGGCACTTGTTTACTATTCTCAAGGCTCTCTGTGTTCATTAGTCTGCCGAAGTTGCGCTCTATGGTGCCGCAGACAAGCACAGGAGAGGAGATCCATCTACACGCTGCGGGTGACATGCAGAGATTTACGAGCCAGCGCGTACCACACGCCACATTTCCCAACCCCATAAGACAATAAACGCTTCATTATCATTTTAAATTGCTCCTTTTGTTTCTGGTAAGGAACAGCAGCAGCAGCAGCAGCAGCAGCATAACTGTGGTTCCATAACACCCTCAACACCACTGCCCAATCACCAGCTATGGGATCTGTGAATAAAATGGACAGGATGTATATTCATGTGGAATTTCTCATGAAGAGCTGGAGGGAAAAATCCAGTGGGGCACCAGAAATGCATGATTTATATGCCAGAGTAACTCGACAGTTTGTATTTTTGCCATGATTCAGAAAACTATTGCATTGTACACGTCTCTGAACACGTAATGAAGCATTATTATTATTAAAGCCAGCAAAGCAAACAAAAAAAAAGCGTGCATAAAGTGACCAAAAATGCAATGACAAAAAAACACCAAATCTTTGGAAATCTAAGCAATTGTAGAGAGAAGCATATAATGAATAAGAGCGCAATGAATCGTGCAGGGCTTGAATGGATGTTCCTTTTCTTAAGAGCAGAAGAGAAAATGTTCCTTTCTTGTCAGCGGGCCAGCTGCATTGATGATCATCTTCCACAGCCCATTTCCCCACTTAGTCATCTGAACAGCACAAAGGAGCAGCAGAAGGTGTGAATTATCAAAGAGAAGTAAAGAGGTGCAGTGAGACACGGACAGCCCGAACAGCTACCTCACACTTAAGTAAGTCTTCCTGTTTGTCTTGCAGAGCAGGACATTTTCCTCTGACTAAATAGAGTTCAGTGTGGGCTAAAGTCTGTGTGTGAATAATGAATAATTCAGGTTGGAGGTGAGTGGGATCAGTTCCTCGTATGCAGGGGGAGATTAGCCACTGGTGGCCCCTGACAGATGGAGGCCTTACAGCCCGATGCAACACAGACCCAAGAGAATATCAGGTGTCACCTCATTACACACTTCATAGACTTTTTCAGCTTCCAATGTTACTGTCTCTGATTGGGATAACCAGGGCAACTCCAAAACAACCTACAAACATTGTTGTTGCAGACCGCCAATGTCATCAGAAAGCATTTCATTTTATTGGATGATTTTATTCTTCCAATAACTTTCTTGAATAAAAGTATGATATGATACATTATGATACATTTTTTTTGTTTAGTTTCTTTCCAAGGTAACAGTAAACATACTGCAAATACAGCACAACTAACAAATAAGTGTTCTTTTGGATATCATCAACTGGGCTCCACTCAGTTTTCAAAGGACTGCAGTGAATATAGATCTGTATTTTGAAGGGTTGGCTTTATATCTAGTATTAAATGGATTGCCTTTTCCTCAAAAGAACAGTTGGTGAAGTTGAAAGGGGGAGTAATTTACTCAATATCAGATGTTGAGGTGGTTTGAAGTTTGATTTTTTTCTCATCAAATATAAACTGGTTAAATGTTTGTTTGTTTTTTAATACTGATGAGTTTGCAAATCGTCTTTCTGCCTATCATTATCTCTCTACTTCCTCCCCCTTGCACAGCTTAAGGCTAGATTTGCTGTGGCCTGGTAACCCAGAAAAGACAAATCTAAATGTAAAGGACTGATAGATTATCAGAAGTTAATTTGTCACTAAACTGACCTAAATATTAGAGGTTACTTTCCTTAAATCATATAATCAAACTCTGTCTGATTTTGTTGAATTTATCATCATCTTGTTAATTGTATTCAGCATTTCATCACTAACTTCACTGTAAAGCAAAATGGTGAAATCTACATTAACACGGTGGGTGTATGCTGGAGAGCAACAGCAGCTGCAGAGCAGCAGAGCTATACAATTTTAAAGTTAACAAACTGAATGCACTGAACCCTATTAGCATGACTACAAAAACTAGGACAATAAAATCCAGGCTGAAAACACCAAGATTTATTCTTTAAGTCTTTAACTATGGGACTAATTATGTCTGTGCAACAGCTACTTTACTTCAGTATTATAATGTTTATTTCAAGATCTCTGGCGCAATTCTTCAACAAAAAGTTTTGTACATGTTGTAATTCTACTGATGTTGTACTACATGTTCTCCTTGTGTGTCTACTGGACTGGGATGGTGCCTCTCAAAAAATCTCAGAAAAAGAAAAATGTAAAAGTCATTGGCGGTTTCACTAAAAAATCAAAGAGATCAATCTTAATTCTTGCCTTGTAATTGACGCTGACTGCTATAAATTGGGAGTTAGGTATAGCAGATCTGTAAAGTGTCACTTTAACTTACAAATTAGTTCTTTTTTTTTTTTTATAATTTTAAATAATAATTTCAGAGGGATAGCTCCTGAGTGTTCAATAACCAATGTGGCTGGCTGTCTGTATTAAACCAAGAGACTGGATGTGCTACAAGTGAAAATTACCTTGTCTTGGCAGAAAAACATCTCTTGCAAAGATGCTCTGGAGGGGCTCCAGCTAAAGTGAAAAGGACATTCTGCTTCATGCTACCATCTTAACACTATAAATGGGACACATCTCAAGTGCATATAAGATGCATTACTAAAATGTCTGATCTTGCTGAAGACTGATCCTCATCTTTTCATAGTAGTTTAGTCTATAGTACCCCAGCATCCAGTGGTCATTACAGGGCCAAGTTTAATTCAACTGAGGGCCAGACAACTGGAAACCAACCCATTCATTACCACGGTCATGTGGTAAGACTGAAAGCATATCCCCATGCGCATCTTAATAGTTGTATCTTAGGCCCTGTTCACACCTGGCATGATCATCAGCGTGATCTGATCACTGGTGAACAACTCTAAGTATGTCAGTTCACACCTGACATTAGAATACGTCTCCACAGGTGTCTCAAGTGACCATTTGTACACATACATAATTCCTGTTTGCGAAGCCAAATGCACTGTTGTTTTTAACCAGCGAGAGGAAGCTTCCCGTAGCTACTCTGCCAAAAATAACCATCTCTGAACAGGGCCACAATACCACATAACCAGAGAGAGGTAATTACATTTTTTATTCCATGCATTGAAAGATGTCGATACCATGTGGACTAGTTGAAATTCTATTTCATGATTCCATCAACTGCTGGCAGATCTACAGTCTGGCTGCAGCACAGACAGACTCATGTAAAATCAGCTCACATGTACAGCCTCACCTGTCCACATGAACAGCTGCCTACTAATACTCTCTGAAGCCATGGCAGAAAACAATATGAGAACACACTCAAAAGGGGCTGGAGGAGACTTAATACAACAATAATATGGTAGGTATCAAAATGTGATTACATTCGAGTAGTATGATCAAATGCATTTTATGCCTGACATTTAGATAAACACACGTGCACTCATATGGGAGGAAAATAGGGAACAGAGAGGAAATGTGCAAACACAACAGGAGCAGAACTGAGATTCAAGGAAGGTTCTCTGTAAGACAACAGTGAATGCTGCCTCCCATGTCCATGAATTCAACAGATAGACCAATAGAGAACAGCTATTGTATCAAAGTTCCTCTTAGCAACAGTGTGTGAGGAAAATACACAAATTATCTACTCAGTTGTTACAAACACTGTGATAGCTGCTGGTCTTTTCCAATTCCAATGGAAATCAGCCACTTCAACAAGCTTATCAGGCCACTGGCAGCACTTAATTGCTCCAGGTTTGTTTCATCTAGGCCTCTGTTGGTGTTTTGCCTCTTCCGATTTTCCTGATGGAACAACCTGAATTAATTTACCATCTAGCATGCTATCAAGTGTTTGATGTGTTGCTGGGTGGGTTAGGGTTGGTAAGAAAGAGACATTAAAGAAAAAAGTTTGATCCTAATAGAACTGATGTTGGGACTGAGCTCATTTTAAGGGCACGACAAGGGCAGAAGACCTCTGATGCAAATTCATTAAGCCTTCTATCTAAACATGGTTTAAATCAGAGACATAATATAAAACTAATAGGAATCCTTTTAAGAGTCTTATCATTAGAAAGTTAATGAAAGATACACACAAGAAAAGAAGGAAAACTGCGTCCATCATCAGGCATCTGTAATTCTCTCTGTGAACGGACTAGTAAACTGTAAATGACCTCAGAAGGATGACTAAACTGAGAACAATATGGTTGCTGTGTTTACCTGTCTGTCTTTTTCTGCCGTGTCAAGCTGTGAGCTGCCACCAGAGGCCTGACTGACAAAGGCCCTGCAGGATGTTGTGGGGGGGTTGGCTGAGCGATGGATGTCCTATCCATCATGGCGACCCTTGCTGGTGGGCTAGGGAGCCGACATGCGGTGGTGAGGGAGAGGTGGTCAGTGAGGAGTCAGCACTCTTTGACTACTCCAGATCCATCATCCAGACAAGAGCAGCAGAGAATCTGTCTGTGAGGTGACAGCCAACAGAATGGCTTCTTCCACTCTGGGCAAAGAGCAATGTGCTGACCAGGAGAAAAAGGTTGTAAAAGGGCCGGTCAAGATGATATCATTTGGAGGATTGGGGGAATCAACACTATCAAGGATGGTTTTGGAGCAAAAGCCTTTAATATCAGATAGAAAGAAGGAGCCAGCTTAGGAGATATGTGTCATGGGTTTATTCTTTAATGTAGACAGTAAAGAAGTATCTACTACAACTATGAACTATAAAGCAGATGTTCAGATTGTAGCTCAGAAATGGGAAAGATAAAAAGTATATACTTTAGTTTAGATTATCAAGAGGGTATTAATGTTAGTATTAATTCAGTTTAAGCAACTGTACAAACTCAGCCATGTACAGGCAAGAAACTGATGACTCACACTGTACAACACTATACTCAATAGGATTTTGATGCATCTGAAACACCCACAGACAAGGTGCGATGAAGCAAGAGAAAGACTGTGCTACATACAGGTGAGGAGAAAGAGATCAATGTAGAGAGATGGATAGAGTGAGAGGAAAGAGGGGAGAGGGAGGCAGAGGACACATGCGAGAGAAAGTTCCCATGCATGAGAGAGTTCACAGTGGGCGCCAACCTCCTGTAGATCTGAAGAATTAGAGTCATAGGGAAAAATCAGCAGGGGCACAAATGCTGTTCTTGTTGTATAATACATCACCACTTGGTAAAAGAAAAAAAGAAAATGTTTGTTCTTGCCAGTTCAGGTAGAATGTGACAACTCTAGTCGTGCTGTTGCTGTGCTACAGATCAGTCAAGAAATAATGCTGCACCAGCAGTCAAAGCTGGCATTTAACAAAGCCACTGTGGAGGTGAACTCATAACCTCTGAAGACATTTAAAAACAGTTGTCTTTCAGTCATCATTACTTGTCAGGAGCTATGTCTTGTCATCAGCTATTTACAGAGTAATCTGCAAGCATCCGATCTCTACACACTGATGTCGCTGGTGACCCTGCACTGCTTTGACAGCACACTCTGTCTTTTTAACTGCACTGCCTGTTTGGCTCTGGAGGTGGATTTGTTCCCAACATTCAGGGAATGCTAAACACACCAAAACTCTAAGGTCATGTCACAGAGAAGACCCATTAGGACATGAGCTAGTTAAACTCTGGCACTCTGCCCCCTCAGCCCTGACCTCCACCGGCAGGATGCTTCTGATAAGGCTAGTTTAGGGGCCCTCCACACATTGTTAAGGCAGGGGGCAGGGAAGGGAAACAGTTATATTGAGAATTTAGTGGATTTGAGTTTTCTAGGAGCAGCTGCAAGTATTTATGATCTTGTTATTATCTGTTATCCATCCAACCCAAACCAAACATCCCCACTATATTTTTACTGAAAGATATGCAAATAATCTGTTACTGAGACATCTTATTTGCTAAAAAGCAACCTTTGCTAAGACCAACACCGGTGTCAGCGCGTAACACAAAACAAGCAGCTTCCACAGACAGGTATTTTATAGGCAATCTTCTTCTGCAAAAGAACAGAGACCAGAGAGAATACAAACCTAATTGCATCACTCCAACATGACAAGAGGCAGATATAGAAGCCTGCAGTCATACAACTCATCAGAGGCGAAAGGTAGGGAAAAATGGAGAATGAAATCATTTTTATGCACATGACGCAAGGGGATCTAGCATTCATGAACAGGGATTACCTTATGCTCTGTCATTGTGGAGTGATAGCGGGAGAGATGTGCCTTCATTTTTGAGCGCAGAGAACAGGCAGGGATGAGACAACCACTGGGATGCTGCTTGTGTTTTGCAGACACAGGATACAGGTCGTGCACTGCACCCTTTGACAAAATGAATCACCAAATCCCCCCAAACACTTTTGCATCCGATACAGACAAACATGGCAGGATGCCAAGTTCACAAATCCAGTTTAAATAATGCATGTTGTTTCTCTTTCTCTCTCTCACACACACACACACACACACACACACACACACACACACACACACACACACACACACACACACACACACACACACACACACACACACACACACACACACACACACACACACACACACACACTTAGTGCACTGCCTTTGTCTGGAAAACCTACTTCATGAAACAGGATGAGAGCGGGCTGAGGGAATGTCAAGATGAAAATGTCAGTCATATTTTACCATTTCATTTTCACATGAATCGCAGGGTGGAGCGGTGTGAGTTCGTGTGCTTGGATATATTATATATATGCAAGTGTGTGTGTGTGTGTGTGTGTAATCTGAACCAGAGGATTAGTTTAATCTAAATCAACAGATCCAATCATGCTGCAGGTATCATTTAGCAATAAGTGCACTGTGCCTTTCCGATGTGTAATCTTCTGTTGATTGGCGCCAACTTGCTGATGTAAGCTTCAAACCCAACTGTCAATACCGCCTAAACTGAAAAGGCACAAATGCGCTGCTACTGTTGCTGGTTTTTCCCACTTCTGAACAAAAGATTTGTTGCTTTTCACAACAGAGATGAGTCACATCAGACAGTGACAACTATTAACTGAGTAACTGTTAAAGGAGAGACAGTCTCTATCAGATCGTGGTCACACGACAATTGAGAATCAGGTTTATTTTACTCCATGTTAGCATATCCAGTGTTGTGCCAGTTCACACTTGAAAAGAACTAGTTCAAAGTTCAGTTCATACAGATGAAAATCTGTCTGGTTATTCACTTGTTTGTTTATAAAACCGCTTCAAATGCTCAAACAAACTGGCTTCAGCAGTAGTAGATGTGTCTGTACCGGCTATGCAGACGTCATGCGGCGTGCCGTTCACTCCAGCGAGAGTTCACGTTCATCATTTGTAAATTGATTCGTTCAATTCAGCGTTCACTAAAAATATGAATGTGTTCAATGAACAAACGCGTTCAGGCACAGCACTGAGCATATCATGCACTTGACAGCAACCGGCATCTGTGTTAATATTAACATGTAATGATGATGTGGCATTTAAGCACCAGAAAGGGAGAAAGAAGTAAATGCTAAAATGACTACTAATGAAATTGCCAGATTTTTTTGATTGAAGTTAGTGGACACTCTCCCACATTTCAAAATAGAGGAATTTCTTCTTCTTTTTTTTTTTTTTTTTTTTTTTTTTTTTTAAATCGAGCCAAATTCAACTTGGCAGGTAATTTAGCTAGTATATCAGCAAATGAACTAAATTACTTCGTTAAACCCACTGACTGTTGCAGGACAGATAATTATATTGTGGTAATGTTTCAATAAAATCTGTTTTGCTTGGTATTGAGTTTGACAGTACATTATTGCATCAGTTCCTGTTACAGATCAGTAGGTTATAGGTTAATTTCTTGGATACTAACTGCCAAAATGGAGATTAGCACAAAGAATGATGATACTTTATGGTATTAACTTATAGCATGGAGTTGGGACACACTCATTGCCTTCTTAAACTGGTTGTAGCCTTTTGTTCTCTTTTTTTAATAAGCGACTTAGACGAAGAAGAGAACCTGAGGCTAAACCTGAAAATAAATGAGCTGGATCCCGCTAATTGAGCAGTAATCGTGATGTGCCGTTTGTTTCTGTTGAAGAAACATCATTTGCTGATAAACATTTTTCTAATCACAGCTGCTGCAGGCACTGCTTCGCTGTTTAGTGCCAAGGTGACCTGAACAAAACACGAAATAATGTGACATGAAATAGGGACGCTGCCAGGAACAAAATGGCCTGTCACACTTCCTCAATATGAGGAAATGATGAGCACTATTTTGCAAATAAATCTGGCACCACTACTATTAAAAATGTGGAAAACAATCAATAGCTTTCCCACAATGCATTTGTGTCTTTGCTAACTAGCAACTCCGGTCTCTGAATAGATGAGCGAGCAGATGCAAACAGTTTCCTGTAGAGGTGATTATGATGCGAGAACATCTCATAAAATTTGTCTTGACAACCTAATTGATCACAGCAGGGAGCATAATAAATGCTTTACACAAACTGAGAAGTATATCAAGGGACCTTTGCATTAAGCTTAATTTAATTTCAAAGCACAGTCAAATTAGACCTGAAAAGTAACCCATCTTATTACAGTTGCTCAATTCTTACTTTTATACATGGTCATGCAACTTGGTCCCTGTGAGTGAAAATAAACTCACTTGACTCCTCAGAAAGGAAGCTGAGTGAAAAACAGATTTCTAACATAGTTAGGGTAACAACACGTTAAGATGTTCTGACTTCACAATACCCTTTACTGTAATCTGCTGTTTAGCCTTTCAGCACATCTGCACAACCAGCATACAGACCCAGTATCCACCCATCCACCTGTTGTGCATACAGTTTTGACTAATAGTTTTTTTCAGTGTGAGTGAAGGGGAGATTATTGGCCAGATTCTGTCTATAAAAGTGAGAGGAAAAGCTAGTCAGAACTCAGTCATCAGACGTCTCATTTACGAAAGTGATCTGGGCCTCCAGATCCCCAGGCTCTGAGCAGTCATGGCTTTGGTAGAAACCAAATGAGAAATGTCATTAAGTGGGTCTCATCATCAAGTGATGCCATTCTCTCTCTCTCTCTCTCCCACACACACACTAACAAACACACACGCACGCACGCACGCACGCACGCACGCACGCACGCACGCACGCACGCACACACGCACACACACACACACACACACACACACACACACACACACACAGGCATCCATAGACTTTACTGCCCCTAAGAGGATGCACTTCGACAGACAGTAATGAAAGTGTCTCATTCGCGATTCCAATCAAAAGCTCATCAATCACAACTTGCATCTAAAAAAGCCTCACGCACTCCTTGGCTCTTGGAGGGAAAGGTGAAAGGAGGGAGACTTGGTGCAAATCTGAACTAAGTTTAATCATGTGCTATCAAAAACAAATAGGCTGCCTGAGTAAAGACAGCTCTCCACAGAGCAACTACAGTTTACTAAACCTCATCATTGCAGTCAGTGGAATGAAGCCGTTTAGGCGACAGTGGATCAAGGCAGACGACTGGATGAGTAGAACATAAAAGGAAATGAGCATATGAAACACATATTTCTACATTTCTGATAAACTTTCAGTTCTAGTTTATTTGTGGGGATAAAGTGCTGGAGCAAAGAGATAAGAAGCGCATACACTGATGAAATTCAGTTATAAAGAACAATACTCTGCAGGTGAGAAAAAGAACGGGAAAAAAAGCACGAGGAGCTCATGCCAAAATAAACAGACAAAAATAAACTAACCTATATTAAAATGACAAGACCCAAATGCAGAGTACTAAACATAGAAACAGTATAGGAGAAAGTACTAAATAAAAATACTGAATAAAATAAAATAGAATAAAATTAATACACAGTATATATAACATATAAAATATACCAAAAGAGCCCTATTGAAGGATAGCAATATTGTCTGTGGTGTGTGCATGTGTGCCTGCGTGCTGCTAGTCACTCTCTCAACTGATCATATGACAAGCACGTATGCTGCCACATATATCCCATAATAAATTATATGTTTGAGAACTGAGGTCACAGTTACTGAGAGAGAAAAATACTCTCAATATAAAGCAGCCCACTAAACACCATGTTTATCAATAACAAACATGTAACTGAATTTACACATATCCAACAATGTCACCAAAATCTGGACATCATGAGCTTCATAAAGAAAGATACAGTGTGATTGCAGAGCTGTTGTATTGGACTACATCAGACTGTACATGTGTGCAGCGTGTAGAAATAGTAAATTCAGTCAAAAGCCACGGATTCCAGTAGTTCTCAAAGTTCATGACTACCGCTGCTCAAAGTGGCTATTATAACAATTACTATCTGTAAAGCTCCAATCTGGAGGAGAGGAGAGGGGGAAGGAGGGAAACTCCAGCAAAGGTCTGCTAGAATGGTTTAGACAAGAGTACTGTATGACTCTCTTTCTGCCCCTCTTACTCCAACCATATGAAAACATTGTGGGCAGGGCTTTCTCAATTTTGACTTCTGTTCTTTTACAATGAAAGTCAAAAAAACAGTGGACAGTAAAAAAAGGAATTGACAAGTCCACTCACCCACTCACATTGAGCTGGATAGTGAGAGGATAATATGTTTTTGCTTTGAAACCACAGGAACCAGAAACAAACATCATCCATAAGTAACACAATTATTCCACAAACTCAGGAAGTGCCCCTGAACTCTGCAGCCAAGTAAACTCCACACTGATAAATCCCTTAGTGAGGAAATCTGGCATAAGGGCAACCTGCGATGGTGAAGGCCAAAGTTTGCCTCATACATCATGGGTAACACTGGACACATCAAGTCTTATTATTAATCATACTATTAACATAAACAGCAGGGACTCATTATTCCTTTCAGTGAGAAAGTACATTCATAGTTGTAGACTGCTTGTTTGATGACAATGCTATGACTGATGTAATGAAACAATAGAAAACAATAATTACAATGCAGGGGAGAAATAGGAAAAGCACCCACATTTGGAACATTTCTTTATCATCATAATTATAAAAAATGTTGAAACATCATATTATTACACTATACACTAATATTAAGTGGGTGAACACTATACACACACACACACACACATATATATATATATATATATATATATAGTATTGTGTTCATAGCACAGCACATTTAAAATTCTCAGGTATATATTTTTGCAGTGTAGATGTTGCCTAATTTTTACATTGTAATTTGTTTAGGTGCAGTTTCTTCTTAGCAGCGCCTAAATAAGATAGATCCTGATCATGCAATGCGCTAAAAACTATTTTCACTATCTCTTACTGTATGTATGAGCTATACTTAGCGTATTGAGTTTTTTTTTTTTGTTTTTTTTTTTTATTTCCACACCTTGCTTTCTGCTTTCCTGCTTTCAGGCGTATCAAGGCTAAAAGGTTAAAGGCATGAAAGTATTACTGTAAAACCCTTTAACTTACTTTTTCCAGTACAGGAGTAAAGAAATTGCATTACAGAAGATGCAAAGGTGGGAGGACAGGGGGAGGAGGGGAATGGCAGCTGGTTCTACACTTGTGAGGGATAAGGTCAGTGGCAGAAATACCCACACTGAGTCTCTAGGGACAACCGCAGAAACATTCAAATCCTCAAATCTCAAATAAACACCTCTCTAGGGGAGTGAGGTTTTTTCCTCCCTTTTTTTCCATCTCATTGCATTCAGTAGGCCTCCACCCATGGTTATTATTCACTGCTCATTATCACTGCTCTGATTAATAAGAGCAATTTCAGGGTCCCCTGGTATTAGAGGGGAAAAAAAGGAGTGGTGTGTTTTCTGTTATAAACACAGTGAGTGTGCTACTTAGAATAGAAAGAAGGAGGGAAAGCAGCAGGTGATATTTGCCTAAGCTCCTTATCCCAGTGCCTCCAGCTTAAGGGGGCGAGGATTTCACAATAATTTCTCAATAAATAAGAAAACATATCTCCATGGTCAAGAACGGGTTGAGAAGAAACTGTACTTGACAGTAAATTCCACCAAGTATGAGACCTTTCACTCAGGTATAAGATGCTTGATGAATAGCAATATTTCTTCACATAGCCCCAGAGTGTAACAACTGGTTCACATTTTGAGATTAATCATGGAGATGGTGCAACTAAATTTTATAGAGACACACCAGTGCAACTATCAAATGTGTCCCCTTTAATTTCTGAATAATGAATTACCAGAAGGCAGAGAATTAGCTTGCATGTTTGTGAGAAGGTATGTGAGTGTGTGGGAAAGACAGCGAGACTGAGACTGAGCTTCAGTATCAGATAACCCTCAATACTCTCTGACACTCTCTCCCTCACATAGTCCTGTGGTGACAAAAAAATCCAACTCTCCTGCACTCTCCTGAGCAGACCAGTTCAGGTCAGTAGTAGTCGCAGGAGATGATGCCATGAAATTGGCAAAGATCAAATGTTATTCTTTCCAACAGGAATGGCTCACACAGTTTATGCATTGGTGGGCTATATATACTGTTCTAACTGTGGCCAGCCAGTCATGTGGGAAATTAGGTTTTCTGATTTGGCGAACCTTTTACATACAAAGCACCATTTAACAGAATAATATATATAAAGCATACAACACAAAGGAACACATGTACAGATCATGACACAGCAGCAGCTGAGCAGAGAGAATGTGTGTGTGTGTGTGTGTGTGTGTGTGTGTGTGTGTGTGTGTGTGTGTGTCTCTCATCATGGCAAAATGTGGTCCTGGAGACACCTAATGTAGCTGGAACTACCACAGAACTGCCACAGAGTACTGAGTACATGTAATAATGTATTAATAATGTAGTAATGAAAACTGAGTACTCATGTGTTGGCTTGTCAAGATGTTGACAGGTGTTGCGGTTGGGGTGATCCCATCACAAGATGGTGTCTAGTTGTACATGTTGCTAAATCACTGTTCAGTAACACAGTTAAGATTGGAAAAACTGTGTTGCTAAATGTAACCTGGTGAACTGAAATCTTGCTTAGCTTTAAATCATATCTTATATAAGTCCCCCAAAAAAACAATTCAGATTAATTGTGCTTCTTTGGATTTTTTCTTGCACCTTGAAGTAAAATGAGGATTGGTTAAGATAGCATGAATTAAACGTGTTGAAGTGCACAGGGTACTGAGAGACAAAGTGCAATAGTGATGAAAGCACCCCAAAGATGCAGAGACTCCTCTACATGGCCCTCACAGACCTCTGTGTTTCAAAGACATCGACACAATTCGTTCTCTCCACAGCTTCATTCTCATAGCTTGATGTAGTGACAAAAGCAGCAATGCTCACACTGCCCTTGTTTAAGGGAGCATTTGATTTTTCTTATAGGCATTTGTGAGGTGTTAAAAGAAAACTTGCTGTGAAGTCACCTTCAAAGAAATGCCCCAGTGCCAAGGAATTACAAAGCTAAAATAGTTTCTCAGGGAGGAGGCAGTGATTCTATTATTCTTTAAAATGCAGCGCAATGGCTTTTATGAGAGTGTGGAAAAGCCATTTGAGAAGCAGGTCAGGGAAGTGAGCAGCTTGGCCCTGAGCACATTGTGTCTTATCCTTCTCCATTTCCACCACCTTGTCCCTGAATAATGGGCAGACCTCGTCGCTGCCCCCGGAGGCTAATGGCTTCTCATGGAGGAGAAATCAACACAGAAATACCTCCACGGGTAATCCGCCTCTTTAACCAGCAACATGCCACGTGTCCAATCCTACTGTGTTCAAAATAGCATCAGAGAAATAAGCAATTCCACCCCTCTGGGATATTGCCTTAATATGCTCCATGAGAGCTGCTGATGAAAAATATATAATCTTCATGGCAATCTACCAGAAATATAGCTAGCTGAATACCTCTTCCTATTGGCGATGATATCCTGTGCCCAACAATGACGACCCGTTATGTAATTTTAAAAGTGATACAGATGAAAACTGAGTTAAGAATTTCAATGAATTACCAAGGCCAGACATCAAGTGTCAGACTCAAACTAGTCAGCTGTCGTAAAACTCACTACAGTGACGAATACGAAGTTGGCCTTTGTTCACACTGCAATGGAAAGCAATGAAATAAATTCCATCAAAATTGTAAAGAGCTTTGTTAACTCAGGGTAGCCACAAAATTGAAGTGGGTGAGAAATGTGCAATATGGAAGTGAGAGGAACACATATCTGAAACACTCATGCATAAATAATTGAACACATAAATCATATGAAACAAAATGGAAATGCGATAGAAGTTTTTAAATCACATTTGTATTGTGTAGTTAATATTCAAGCACACACACACACAAACACACACACGTATGCATGCAGATGCAAATAAATATGAAGCGAACATGAATACTCTCTAAATGAGAATGTAACCCTGCTTCAGGCACATTCAAGATGATGAATTATTGAATCACTCACTGGAGCCGTTGGTAAAACTCTTCCTCATGTAACACAGTTGTGAAGTTGTGTGTGTGTTTGTGTGTGTGTGTGTGTGTGTGTGTGTGTGTGTGTGTGTGTGTGACCCACCCAATTCAATATACCCAATTTGGTATAACAGCAGCTTCACTTTGAATTAATAAATTAACATTAAAACTACAATGATCTGCTTGAGGCCACACCTACCACTTGAGGTAAAATGTTTAATTTCAGGTATTAATGAAAGGTCAACACCATCTCATTAACAGTTGATGAATATCACATGCAATCAACACAGAGACAACAGATACACACCTCCAGTGAGCCGCTGTGACTGAAGACACTGACTTTCCTGCACACGTTTCACATTAATCCACACGTGCTAGTGGTGCTTTCAGAGTATCTTAATAGACTGCTATTTCAATTTAAATAGACACAGGTATCATCTATAAGAGAGAGGGAATGTAACATTAACTATAACACGTCACTTACAATTATTATTAACAGCTATAGTAACAACAGACTGCAGTCGATTGATCATTCTGACCAGCTTCAAAGGTCTCTACACTGGAGACCTTTTGCATAGGAAGGCAAACTTGCGGGTGAGACATTATTCCTTTAATTCCACTTAGAAAGTGCTTCAAACGTATAATCAAGCCATCCACCACCTGTCAATCCAGACTGAGGCTCTCTACTAATAAATGAAAGAAATCCATTCGATGTCAGTTTTGTCTACGTCGAGCCGGGGCAACAGAATGGTGAGAAAACAAAGGGCAACAAAGCACGGTCAAATAAGCACGAGACATGAACAGCTTTTTTTCTACTTAGACATTTCAGGTTGGCATGCTTGTTTCTTTACGCATCTATATAGGATTGGCTCTGTTTATGAATAAGCGTAAACTGTACCATGGGAGTGACTGGGCAAATTAATTATTATTCATACTTCAAACTCTTCACTCCTGCTTTTTCTGATGCAATTTTAGAAGCCTACAAATGTCTCATCAATGGAGTTAATTGAAAAACAATACAACAAAGACAAGCCTGTGAAAGATGAGAAGGAGAAAAAAAAAAGCACAATCCAAAAATACGCACATAAAAAAAATAAATAGTGAAGTCTAAACAAATAAACCCTTCTAACAATAGCAATCCGAAACCAATAATAAGGTAGGGGCAAAGTGGATGTGTTGAGTCAAAGAATGAAGCTAAACAGCTAATTTTGTTGTCAGCTAAATACACACAGTGAAGTTGGCTGATGTGCGGGTGGCCACTCCATCTCTCTAGGGGCAAATAATCCACACTGAGCTCCCTGTGGCTGAGGTCAATTTCACACTCACGCCTGCTATAATGTCCACTAACATACAAATATATGCACATGCATGTGTGTGTGCGGAGAAAGCACACACCCACACCACACACACTCTGCTGACTTGAGACGAAACAGGTGGGTTTAATGCCAGAATCTCATCTTTCACAAAGACCGCACAAGGAGTCAGGCAGTGATATTGCTTTCATATAATTCCATCGATAACACAATAACACTGAACGGAAATGAAATAACAGTTCTAGAGAAGTGTGTTGACTGTTGATCTCAATCCACCTGCTTTACTAAAGAGGGTAATGTTGTCACTGCTAAATACTTGACAAGCTGAGGGCCACCTGGAGTATTTCACCTTGGAACAATTCCTCCACACTGGCTGCTGGCCAGTTCAGTGGCACAAAATATCAATTTGGATGATATTACAAATAAAATGGTCTTTTAAAAGAATCAATACTGAGCATCACTTTGAAATTTTATTTTATTACACACTTATTAAAATGGAGGTCTCAATGAAAACATGCCCGAAAATTATTTTTGTTGGATGTAAAAATGTTGACATGTACTATCCTGGCACAATGCTATGAAATGTAAACACCATAATAACTGATATGCTTCATAAAGTATATGATGTTTTTTTTATTTGCACATTTTTAGTCTTTACACACTGTACTGAAAACACTGCTACAGTATTTCATTTCACTGCGTTTTTTGTGGTTTCCACTACTTCCACTACTACTAAAACCAGGCCCTTAACAAGAGTAGAACTACAACTCTAACATTTTTTGACCTGATTTGTTATATTAATTTCCTCCTCATGATACCTGCAAATGAGCAATTTTGACTGTAAATATACACTAATACTGTAAGAGTAATTATGAGCAGTGTGCACATCTATTCTCTGGCTATGAGTTACTTATTCTCTCAGTCAAAAAGAAGGTACAATCACTCAGAATGAGGTAGTTAAGGGGGCCCCGGTGCATTTTACATCAGTAGATTCATTGAAATGACATAGCTAGACAGAGACCAGACATCATCTAACATCAAAGTGCCTGGTTGCTGAGGGACCATCTGTTTCATAATGTACTCCACTGAATTGGAATTCTGTTGCATATGCAACAGAATTATAAAGCTGGCGAAATCTGGGCGCTGAGCTTTAAATATTTCAAGTGTTAATCAAAAATAATGCACTGGGATTTTGTCAAATGCAAAAATGAAACAAAAATAAGCTAATAAATTGGGAATGCAATGAACCTCCTTCCAACTAGGATGATTATTTTGTCCTCCTAACACATGTACCATCAATGTCTCTTTATTCTCTGATACTTTTGCTACAGCAGATGGTTCACATTGAATGGTTTCCAGAGAGGAGCTGGTGTATTACTTCCTTAAAAATACAACAGAACAAGCTCAGCTGCTGCTGCTGTTCATCCATCTGATCTGCATTTATTTTTGCCTGCATGTGTTTAACTAAACACTATGATAAGTGCTATTGTATAACAGTGCAATCATATAGCTTAGACTAACTTCTGCATTCCCTTTATACTTCTTTGGTATGTACAATGCAAACAAGTGTCCTGAATGTTCAAGTGGTGGCATGACTAGGATGAGTGAAGCGTCTTTAACTGTATACTGTAATTTCCCGGAGCAGTGTGCATGGCAGAAAGAGTGACACAAAAAAATATACACACAGAGCTCAGCTCTTATTAAAGTTCTGCTCTGGATCAACAAAAAAGAAATATTGCCCATCCTAAATTTCCAACACTGTCTCACAGTCAGTGCAAGTAACCATGCACAATGAAACTTCTCCACACATTGAGAGAAATCAATATAAATACCTCTAGGAACTTCTTCAAGCATACATGTCTGACAATACCCTCAGATCTTTTCATTTAATCTCCTCCTCATCCCACACACCACAATCAGAACTGTGGGGAGTCATCTCACCAGCTGCTGCTTGATTCTTTTCCAATCTGCATTTAGCCACTGGACTCTAGTTTTTACAGTCCTTACACAGTATTGACATCTCTTGACTGTATCTTTAATTCCATTACCTGCCTGGATTCAGTGCTTTCAGATTTCCTGTGATGAGCAACTTGATGAAAAAAAAAAATATTATCTTCCTTAAAGGCCATATGAATAAGGAATCTGAAATTCAGAATGCTGATTTTATCTTGGAGTAGACACAGTTTGAGAATGAGACAACATTTGCCTCGGACTTGAGACATAATGACGTAATCTGTAAAGAATATTTATGATTGACACCAATCACAATGTAACACTACATGAAAAGAGTCATTGAGACCTTTTCTTGCAGCATTTCCTCAGGACATTTTACATATAAATGGTTTAAATGAGGCTCCATAGGATTTGGATGAAAGTTTAGTTGGTTGAAAAAACAGATTATCTTTCATGTAGAGAGACTTCTGTATAATATGTATTTATTGAGCTATACAGCCAATAATATGGTAGGATTTGAACCCTAAAATTATGTTCAGTGCTTTGCTGCTTGTTTGTGAATCATGATGTGAATGGCTATTTGACAAAAGCTAATTACATCCTGTGACAATGTGTGCAGAGAGATTATGCAGTACTTGAAGTCCTTTGTCATTCTTAATGCTCAGTGACACTAAACTTGATTCAAAACTTAATTTATTCAGTGAAACTCTGCACATACTGTTCAGTCAGAATGTCCACAATACTGCACATGATAGCTTGTTTTATTTGATCTATTCCAATTCCCACATTCACATTGTGTTTTTGTTTATAATGGCTGTTTCCATTTTCTTGCAGGCTGTTTTGTAGACTTAATTATTACTGTGTCGTTTTGCAGAATCTCAGTTTTATGCTTTTGGTCCCAGATTGTATCTGCTGCTCTGCTGAAAATGCTAATGGAGCCATTACTTGCAGTCTGACAGAAACAATGTTCCAGGGATGATGAATTAAACAATGTCTTCTCTTGTAGCGGGACTTGAGATGACCTCTGAAGCATTAGAAACACAGTCAGGGGTCAAATGCTCATCTAAGTTCAAATTTACCATTTTATTTCACAAAGCAGGGTGACAGAGTAGTTGAAAAGTTCTGTGTCTTAATCTGAATTAAACAGGGGGTGGTTAGTGTAGCTTTATAAAAGTCTTTGTGGTTGGGTTTTAATCGCAGCTTTTGAAAAACAGCCTAGTCATTACTGGCTTACTGTCATTCCCTATAGAGTTCTCACAGCCTTGTTTAAATGGCTGATTTTGTATTGAACTGATCTTTGAATATATTCACTTCAATTTCATCTCATTCTGTGGCGACATTTAATCATTATTCTTCTTATACATCAACCCACACGTCACATTCAAAGCACGGTGTATACCTTCTATGGAGATGACATCATGTCAGTGACATTTTCAACTTCTATACATCTCATATGTCTATGCATCCCTACATGAATGTCACATACAAGGAGCTCGGAAACAAAGTCATTAAATCTGTGAAAAAGTCATACACTAAAACTAGTGATGAAGAATACAGTAACCCTAACCTTGCCAAATGGTATCATTTATGTGTTAGGTTTATTTCACTGTAAGATCAAAATCCCCGTACATTCAGATGATTCTGAAATAACTGCTCTTCTGTAAAGTTTCACATATTTCTATTTTGTTTTTCACAATTCTAAAATAAAGAAATAAATAACTAAATAACTGGGGATGTCATTATAAGATTGACAGAAGTGGTAACTAGAGATGAAAAGGTGGCATCAAGCCTCAGCATGACACCCTGCATTGATCAGTGTGTCATTTGATCAAATTAATATTTAAATAAAAACTTTGCGAAATAACAACAATCCCTGCACTGCCTGCATTTAACCATTAAGTCTTTAACCCTATTTACTATAAACAATTTTCTCTTCCCACTGCCTCCTCTCGGTCAAGGCCAACATGTAGAGTCATGTGCATTATTCTGTTTTCAAGCAATGGAGGCTAGGAGGGAGTATCCGATGACAGATAAGAGGATTTGTGACCCTGCTGCAGCTGTTCAACAACTGTCAGGTGAGCACACCAACATGAGTCCAGATACAAGACTTACATGAAAAAAAATATGTAGATTGAAACAAACAAGAGGGTCTGGCCTGTACATTTCACTACCCATTCTAAAATGTCCATTAATCCCATTGCCTGCACACGATGAAATCATTTCCAACAGTTATAAGAGAACTCTACATTTGACTTTGAGTGTGGCTTTTCCAAACCTTTAAGCCAAACCTTGAGTTAAGCTCAACATATCAAAATTAATGGGACAAAAAAAAAAAAAAAATCAATCCAACATTTACAAGCATAGACTGTGTTAAAAATAAGTCAAGTGTGTTTTCAATTGACAATAGCGAGGACATAAAGATAACAAGGCAGGGAGATAGCAGCACCACAGTGACAGAGCCTCTGTGTCTGGGGTCTTTGGATCTCAGCTTGGAGAACCATTACCCATTCCTTGTCCATCCTCTAAGGCTGTGAGGGCCGACCAGGCACACTGGGGTGACAGAATCAGGAGGAAAATGAGAGAAATAATTGGAAGGTCAGATTTGATAATGGCCACTCCAGTGGAAAACAATCTCTTAATTGGTATAAGGGCCATTTGGTGAGTTTTCAAGCTAAAAAGTGAAAGCACTCATTATCCTTTCGTTCTTGCAGAAGCTGCTGCTGCCTTGCAGGTCATAGCAGAGATAGATTCCGCCTTCATTCACAGTATTGAGCCATGACACAAGGCTTCCTTGCTCTTTGTTGGACCCAGGCTCCACTATAATGAGCCATTGAAAAAAATCATTACAGCATGTTAGAGGGAAATATTTTAGGTGAGAAGTAAAGTTGTGTTTGAGAATAGCAGGTGCCAAAGTAACTGCATCCTTTTTTCCCCACACTTTTTTCACTTTTCAAGTAACAAGTTGAAATGTCACCTTCTTGAGTTAACTTTTGTCTTCTTCTCAGTATCTCTCTGTTAAACTCATCAGGTTGCAGCATGGGCACAAGGCTGTACAGCCGGATTGAGAACATGAAGCTTTCTTTCTCTCTGACTGTGAATCCCACTAAAGCCCTAGTATCACCTGTGAGAGCTGGGAACTTGGCTTCAGGAGCCGTAGTGAGTGTTGCGCAGCAGAATGAGTGTCACCCTGCAGGACAAGTCCTTTCATCAAGCTTCCCTCTTACCCTGACCCTGCCATCTGGGAAAACAGATGATACTAATGAGGGATGGCTCCTTGTCTCCTGGCACCAAACACACACACTGCTCCCATTGTGCTACACTGTCCCTACTGCCCCCTGGGAGTCACAGACACCACTCATCTCACACACACACACACACACACACACACACACACACACACACACACACACACACACACACACACACACACACAGAGTGATGGACAAAGACAGGTAAGCTGTGACATGGGACAGTTTAACAGCATGATAAATATTTGAGTATTTGATGCTTCACCATGAAACAAGAGGCATCCAAAAAATGTAACTTCCAACAGGCTGTAATGCAGCACACAATGGTGGGGTATACTATTCAGTTTCTGTACCGTATTTAAAAAAAAAAAAAATAATAATAATACTGACAGTGACGGTGAATGGGTATAGGGTGGGTTGTCGGGGGTTGCAAGGCTTTGGATTGCTTCTGCAGGAACTGGAGAGGAGCGACCTCTCTGAGACGCGAGGGTCAGACAGGGCTAATTAGTCTGCAGCGGCCCCTCAAATTTCTGCCCTGAGATATTAATGAGGTGATCCATAGGAAAGCAGCTGCTCACCACTCCCCACCCGCCCCCACCACACTCCCCTTTCCACCCCAACAACACACTGCAGCCTCCATTCCCCTTGCCCCCCTGCCGCTCTGCGACTCTACCTAGGAAGGGCAGTGCTGTGCCAGGGAAGGAGCCCATACAATTTCCCCCCCAAGAGCATGACAGCTCCGGATCGATGGCCCCGGAGCAGGAGGCGGATGAGGAAAGGGGTGGGGTGTGCAGCTGTGTGTGTGTGTCGCCATGCCAGAAGAGGGTGACAACAGCCTGGCTTTGTGTCCTACATCAACAGACAAATAATGTTTCCACAGGAGTGAGCACAATGGTTTGAGGAATGGTTGTCTTGTCTCCACACTTTATCTATTTCTGCCTTCCTGTAGGGTGTCTGAGCCTCGCTGTCACGAGTAACTACTGAGGTAAAGCTTATTAGAGTCTTCACTGCTAGATCTACTCAGAGGCTTCCGTCACACGCAGGATGTTTTCCTGACATTTCTTCCACGTACACACAGTCCATATAGTAAATGTCACACCAACTAAATTATGTGTCTTTCGCATATCTATGAAAAAGCCTTGCTGGAAACATCCTAAATATCACAGGGAAATTTTCAGATACAGGGAAAGACAAAAATATGCCTCCCTTGTTACAATTCATTCAACATACCGCCTCAAATTCAAACAGGACAACCCTCTGAGTCAGAGAATACACAGACTGATAGTCAGTTTAATCTAGAAAAATTGACACTTATTAGCTCTTGCCGACATCAAAACTTCGATACATCAGTGAGTACAACTCAAAAGACAAAGCTCTGATAATGACATCTCACACCACAAATCAATGTCAAAAGAGGAGGATTTTTTTTTATCTATGAGCATGTGTGGAAAACTGCCACAACTGAGTCATATTTAAGGCTTTTGGAGTCTACCTAACTAAGATGAACACAAATCAAATATGGAAACACCTTACAGCTTAATTCATAATTAAAAAAAAAAAAGGTTAAGGTTTTATCCACAGGATCCACATGCCGAATGTCATCTGCACAAAGACCTGCTATGAGCTATCCAGCAGCATCAAAGTGACACTACCTTGGACAATGTTACCTCTCTAAACAATCTCCTTGTCATGGCACTGCTTCAGTCTGGGTGCTCTCACTTTTCAAACTAAAGTGCTTCTTGGACAGTACACTATACAGAAAACGTTTGCCCAGAGTTGAGCCTCTCAGGCAGCACTTCCTCCCAGGCTGTGAATCGCCTCCACCAGCCAACAGCTTGGGAGTAACAGCTGCTGGAGAGGTTTAATTCAGGGCGACAGGGTCCCTGACATGACTGTACAGTTGTGGCCAAAAAGGCCCAATAGGCAAAATGGGCAGCTTGTGTAACAAACAGTGAAACAACTGAGGAGATGAAAAATAATTATCACATTATCCATTTTAAATGAACAAATCCTATGATTGCAATTCATTATCCTTATTAATTATATAGTTGGTGTCAACTGGGATGTGCTGTTACAGAAAATAAAAAATATTTTTAAAATCTCATGATTGTTGAATATTTTATAACAGCAGGAACCTTTTACTATAGGATGAAATGCATTAACTTGCATACCTTATATCCATTATCTCTGACACCAGTGTCTGTTGATTGTCAGCACACTAGAAAATGAATTTTTCACTTAAACAAATGTCCTTGAATGAGGTGCGGAGGGTTAATATTCCCCATGTGGAGTTGTCCCCTAAAGGCAGGGGCATCATTTAGCTCTTGCAGGCTGAGCTCTTGAGAGATGCATTTAGCAGAGTGAAATCTCTGTCTTGTTATGGCTCTGACAGCTTATTCTGCGCACATCCACCGTGGCTACAGAGGGACCAGAGACGGAGTTGAAGGCCAGTAGGCCAGTGTGAATGAGAGCACCTCTGCAATTGAAGGTGAGTTGTTGTGAGAGGTCACTGTATGAATACTGAATGAGCCACATAGGTCCACAAGCACTGAATCACAGTCTTTCACGACTATGATGATGGAAATGGATATGCAAAGAAACCTCTTTTTTTTTTTTTTTAAGTATATATATATATATATTTTTTTTTTTTTTTTCTGCCTTTATTTGATAGTACAGTAGAGAGACAGGAAATGGGGAGGCAGAGAGAGAGGGGGAATGACATGCAGCAAAGGCCGTCTGATGCGGGACTCAAACCAGGGCCGACTGCAGTGAGGACTGTAGCCTCTACATATGGGGCGCCTGCAGTTAAATTGAGAAACTTCAATTTAACTGGAGAAAAAAATAATAATCTTATAATTCTAAGCTGTTAAATAATATTCTAAAAGCAATACAGATGGTGGTGGCCATCTTGAGCGCTCATGCAGACTGCATAAACATGAATACTTCCATGAGTCATGACAAAATGTCTGGTCAGAATACAGTGGTGGATAAGCCTGCTACTGTGAACAATATATGGTTCTTTTGATCATCTGCTGAGCTCCAATCTGTGGGTAAACAACTGCCAGTGCCATCCAATAATGACACATTTTACAGATGTCATGCACTGCCTTCCCAGAAGCACCTCCATTACAGCAGGTTGTCAAAAATGTGACCCCTTCTCTCTTTCATCTTCACACCTCTTAATGAACAGTCACACTCCATGAACCTTTTCTTCTTGATTGACTTTTACCTTTTCTCAGCCTCTGTACAGTATTGTGATGGGGGTGGGGGGGTCGGAGGGTTTGAGCACTGAAGTCACATCCATGATGACAGAGTTAACCCTTGGTTGGCTCTGATTTCCTAGTAAACAGTGCTGTGTCTGTGGTTCATGAGTAATTGAACACTATTGATTCTAAGGTCTGGGGGTGGCGATAATGAGGTCACATATCAGGCGACAGCAAACACAAGCTGTGAAGACAGCTTACTTTTTGATGACAGACACACACATAATTCGCTCTCTCATTTTTGGGGACATTACACAGACTTGCATTCATTTCCTACACTCTTACCTTAACCCTAACCACTACTTACCACTTACTAATCCTATCCTCAACCTAACCCTGACCTTAATCACTGACCCAAAAATCAGCTTTTTTAAAATTGGACAAGCCATCCCCAATTAACTGGTCTATAGTCTGAAATTTGTCTCCAAAGATAGCTTATGACAGAAACACACACACACACACACATACACACACACACAGAGAAGAAGAAATTTTACTTATACACTCCATGATAGCATCACTATCCACTGTCTTTTGCTGCACTTGCTTTTGCTCTCCTTATCTGCCCTGCTGTCAATACAGACAACCCTCTGCTTCACTGGGGGCACGAGGCAGTATTGACATTCAGCTCAAACCCACAGCTCTGAGTGGAGTCCAGGGTGTTGCACATGAATTATGCATGCCTTGACGCCAGGGTGCTGAGCAACACCAGTGCCATCATAATTGAAACAATTGAAAAGACAATACCAGATGGGTCAATAATTAGACAGCAGGAGGGGGAAACTTGATCCGGACGCGCCCCTGCTTGCCCTGCCAACCTAACCACCACACACATGGAGGGGACCTTTACAGACACGTCCTGGTTCCCTACAGTGCACAGTCATGTGCTGCAAAGCACGATGAATTGCGGGTGTGTGTATCTGTGTGCACAATTATTTGGAATGGAGATGGCAAACTTTCATGGGGAGATCACGTCTCAGACAGTGCTGCAGTAGCAGTGGTTTGTTCCCAATTAAAAATTTAGCATCTTATGCTTTGGACTTTTAAAAGCTCAGAGAAGTGCTGGATAAGTAAACTTTGTAGATCAGTAACAACTGCCAGAAACAATCCATGTGTATTGTTTGTCAAAAGCTTGTCATCTTGGATTAGCTTTCTGATGTTATTCATTGCTGTCTCTTGGTCTGTGGAAAACAGAGGCAGGTGACTGATCCTTCCCTCCAGCCCTGCACTTTCATAAATCCATACTGAGGGCTCCCAACAGATCCATTACACTCACTGGTCTCCTGGCCAGAGCAACGAACAAGGTGATCACCATAAAACTACTTGCCACAGGGCCATTTCTCACCTTGCAATGCCTTTAAAACAACCTGGGAAACAGAGGCAACATGATGACAAGAACACCAGGAAAACATATGTTTTTATGACTTTTGCTGGCCTTGAGCAAACATGTCCTGGTTTATAGTCAGTTTAAAGTCATTGCAAAATAAATCCTTGATATATGTGATTATATATAGAAACAATTACAAGTTTAATTGCTCTAGGCAAAGAATCAACTTCAAAAATTGATTATTTTTCTCAATTTTCCCTTGAATATTGTTAAATGTGATTAAACAACCTACATAACACTCTATCTCTCAATATTGCCCGATATGAAATCTAATCTATTTTAACCACTTAATAAGAAAGAATGATACTACACATTTACAATACACAGTCATCAGTAAAACTTCATCATGTTTCCCATGCTATGTTTTGTTGTTAAGGTGCAGCGCTAAATGATCATAGAGAAAAATTACTTAATTACTCTGAAAACCAAATTACTTCAAGACATACAGCTGTACAGATGTAAACCAGTTTTATTTCAGTGTGGTGTGAACAATAATAGGGTGAGGATTATTAAAGAAATTATTTAAAGGTTAGAAATTCGGACCATAAATTCTACACACTGGTATATAGATTTTAATTTCGTTGGAACATATTGATTGGAAGTGGACAGAAATCTGGGAACACCCCCAACACCATAATGTTATCAAAAAGAAGTTTTATTTGCCTTTTTATAGAGTCTCATTTCCGTATTTCTTAAAAGTGGTGCCCCTGTAAGCACACACATGCTCCTGTGTGTTGGTCCCATTCCCCATTAGGGTTTATAGAGAGCCATTTGCACTTTTATGGGAAGGTTAATGGATTTTAAGGACCGCAGTGCTGATCTAAATCTACAGCATTAAACCGAAGAATGGCAACCTGGGATATACACAGGTCACATGAATATATTTAAGAATAAAGTAACACATAGTTTACTAACTGGCTACCAGTGTCTATACCCTTGTATCTTGCGCAGAGGCAATCTCAGATGGGAAGAGGAAAAAAAAAAAGGAGACAAAACCTGTCAACGTTTACAATCTTAAAAGCCTAATGAGCAGAAGTAACCATAGCAATTTAGTGAAAAGAACATCAAAGACTAGGGAGCAACTATTTAGGCAGGCTGTATTCATGCATAATTAGCTGTGAAAATGGCACTACAGGAGTTTGTTACTCCCTGTTCTTAATTAGTTTTTATCCTTAGTCTTAGATGAAAGGTAAACAAAGCCATCAGATTGAAACTTTGCTTTTCTTCCTGAGACAACAACACTGTCAATGGTGGAGACATGCTAGTGTTACCCATAAACTGAGCACAATTATCCCTGCAGAATGAGTGGCAGTGTTTGGTACTGGTCTCATTCAGCAAGGCTGAAGCCCTGCTCAACACCACAATGCTGTTGTTCTAGCAAGACACTCAATTGTCAAAATAGAGCATTTAATTAAATATGATTAAAGACAGCAAGATACTGAGACACCTAAAAAGAGAAAAATTAATCCTTTTTCAGGGTGTCTGGCCTCAGTCTTCATCCACCAATATAAACTGTGAATAAACTGTGCAACCACATTGGTCTGAATGTTTATTTCTGGAGCAACGTCACATTATAATTCCTGACTCAGCAGCCATTTGTGAAAGACATCACTATTGATCGATTTAACATCAAATTGCTGAGCAACTCCTATGAGGCTATGAACAAAATGTCGAATAAAACTGAAATATCTCTTTAAGGTCAAAGTGCAAACTATTTTCTTTTGTCTTACTTGACATAATAAACACAGTCTAGAATACACTGACTAGATTGATTTTAGATAGTAAGTATTTCACATCCATTTCAAATGACACATTATTAAAGTTAGATTAGAAGCCCTGCCTCAACCATTGTAGAATTTGGAACTGTTAAGTTGAAAATCAGGTGAAAATTAGCCCTTTGCACCTGTGTTGAGGTAAGATTACGCAGATATTTGCAAAACTGTTCCATCCATCTACAACCATGGTCTAACGAGAATGTGTCCTGTTACTGTGTCATCAAACAACACAATTTAATATTAAATCAAAAGTAAAAAAAAAAAAGAAAAAAAAAAAAAGGACAGATTTGGCAGCCACATCACTTCAGCAGTGATGGTTCTCTCTCTAAATGTGCCACCACTGGGTGATGAGCCCTTTATAACGACAGCCTTCATTAGGCCAGGCTTCGTCGTGGACAGATGGGAGCTGTGTGTGATGGGAAAGCAGGAATGCATTAGAGCTGATGCCACATTCTACTTCAAACCTGACCTTCCAGTGGTCCCACTTCATCTGCCACCCACAAGCCCCCTCCTGATGCATCACTGTCATTCTAAAGCTCAGGCACACCTTGCTGCCTTCCTGTCTCAACCAAACAACCAACCCGCCACACAGGCTGTAGCTGCTCCTGCACCCCATTATTCCAAAGGCCTCTCACCTCTTATTTTTTGCCATTTTTTGGGTAAGACCACCACACTTTCTTTCTGCTGGTGTTTACACAATCACTCACAATGCCACCCCCCCTTCTAGTTTCCTGGTGATGAATGACCGTTGGCCGTCTCACTGACAGCTAGGCAGCTGATGCCACATAATTACAGTATCACCGTTTAGGCAAAATTACCAAATTACTCCAGTCCTCAAGAGGCCTGGAAGACTGACAGGCCAGCCAACAAAAGAAACACAAATATCTGAAAAGAGAGGAACATAGAGGACTACTTGGGCCTTCACAGACAAGTAGTGAAATTAGGTTTGTTCTGTTCCTTAAGAGTGCACCCATTACAGCCAGTGAGAAGCCAGAGAGGGAGTTGATTAGTCTGGAGAAGCAGAGGCTGTTTTACTCTCATAAATAATGTTAAAAAACATCTGGCCTCTTCTTGATATCCGATCTTCCTTTTCATACTCAATTTATTCAATCATTAATTCATCTTGGAGAGTATAATCACAAACAGCTTAAAATTTCATCCCAAAAGCAAGGTCTGACCATTATCTATTATGCATCCAAGTTTCATTATTTTCATTTGAGAAATGTTGCTCACCTTTCTTCTAATTAATTCTTTGTTTGATTTGATCTGCAATTTTAATGATAAAGATGAAAGATTATCATTAAATTGCAACAGAAAGTACAACTTTTATATTTAAAACTAATACTACTTAATACTATAATAACTGATAGACAGACTGCGGGACTGAGGTACCAGACAAAAACACTAAAACAATCAAAACTGTCTGAGAAAGTCTGAGGTAGACACCGTCTGGTAAATGGGGTGAGCATGAAGTGATGAAGTGACATTTATGATGTGAGTGCTAACAGTGAGCAGTAGAGAAGATGTTGATTTAGCACTGTGTGTGTGGTTGAAACTGTGATGGCCACCAGGGTTGAGTTAAGCCCCACTAATTTATCTACTACAACAAAGGATTTCTTTCACTCTAGCCTTGAATCCAAAATGAGGGAAAAAAACACCTTGTAACAGTCACACTATGCTTGTTTGATCCATTATGTTGAGATAAAGTACAGTCTGTTCAGCTGTCTGCCATTTTAGCCATTTCATTTGTGAAAAGCAAGGATAACAATGTTAACAATGCACTGCTGGTGAACAAAAATCTCATAAAATGTATTTTTCTTCACATTTTAGTTTTGAAGGATTACAGTCCTGTGTACTAAGAAAATCAAATGAACTCCTGGGATTACAGGACCCTTTTAAACCCTATTCAAAGTATAAAATATATGGTGGGCAATCTAAAAAAAAAAAAAAAAAAGGTGTTAATAGTGATGAAACTTACAAGAATAAAACAGCAGAAAAAATTCAGACTTTTAATTGTTTCTGTTGCTAATGCTGCAGGACGCATTCAAATATATTAACACAATGAAATCCAAACTTGTTGCAAAATAGTGAAACATCTTTGTTAAAGCAGTTCCTCTGCAGGACTAAATCCTTCCTTGTAGACAACAAATTTTACCCAAATTAACAAATTATGGGTTGTCCGATGGCCCCGCTGTATGTGATGGGGCGGAGACTGCTTTGATAAACAAGCTCTGCAGAATGATAATGTTCTCGGGGTAATTTAATCAGAATGAGCTATATGTCACTTACTAATAGTGGGTACTTTGCTGTGATTTATCTGTGTTTGCTGAGTGGAGAGAGACGGAACAGACGGCCTGGTCTCCCAGATTAAATAGGGCATGGGAAAGATTCTTCATGCTATCAGGGAGAAAGAATTTATCACAGGCTGATGATTAGTATTATTAGCACAGGTGCAGTTACAGTAAACACCAGAGACTCCCATTTTGTACTGAAAGGGAGCAGCACATAAAGAAGGAGGTGAGCTGAACTACGGTGCATCTCCCAAAGGTGTTTTGTCTAACTATGGTCCCATCAGTTCCACTGGAGCGTGCAACCAAAAGTACTGAAAATCTGATGCTGAAACAAACACTTGAAGGTGCTATCACAAAGTTTGCTGCACTAACAACTCTGGATCTCTGCCATATTTATAAAAGCTATTCAGCTCTGTCACCAGGCTGATTAGCCACTATCATCTATTGTGGCAGTAATTCATAGGAGAACCAGGAATAGGGATACCAAAAATAAAAAGTACCTATCTTTTTTACTTTTGTACTTTTTTATTATCATTTAGGTCAAGAGTTATTAGGTTGAAGAATGACGATGTTATGATGACTCAAGAATCATATCCTAAGAAATGTCAAACAGCCTGCTGCTCAATAAAATTATGAAAATGAACCCGATAAATCTGATATCATAAGGTCTTGTGATACTCATTCAATAATAGATCACTTACTTTGAGAGTATTTGCATGAATTTGATTGATTACACTGATAACCTTAATTTTAGCTTGATAGGTTTAGTAAGCAGGCAACTGTTTCAGCAAAGAAATCTGAAGAAAACAGTATACCATCTATTACAATGACTCCCTTAAAATACACAAGACATATGCACTTAGTTTATATGTTGTAGTCTCTCTCAAGGAGATAAATATGCAATATATACCTATTTCTGCTTAATTAGAGCTTAAACCTATAACATCCATTAACCTCTGAATATATTATATGTCTTGTGCACATTGTTAAGCAGAGATATCTGATGTTATTAAATGGTAAACACCCCTAATTGTAACAATGGGAGTTATAGACAATGTAAGGATTCACTAGATCCAGGAGGCCTGCAAGCTTGTGTGGCTGCATATCCAGCCATATACTAGGTTTTGACCTAGTATAGTACAGGTTGTACATACCATCCTTACAGAAACTTCACCCATTCATTTTAAAAGAGCAATGGCCAATGGGGAAATTCCAACTCAGTCATGTGGCATTCGGCTGACCAATGGCGGAACTATGATCATTCAACTCTATCAGTCAGTCATGGACATACAGGTGGCCCCACTGTTGCAGTCCAACCAAAAATAAATAAATGACTAAGGTGTGTGTTGTTCTACTGAGTGCACATTGGAGAAGTGCAGGGAAGTGCCTGGTCATTGTAGAGACAGAGAGCCAGTAGAGTGTGCTCAAAACGGTTAACATCCAGTTTTAGATTAGAGAGTAATCAAAGAGTCTGCTAGTGGTTCGATGCTGCATGGATGAGGTTGTGTCTCCACACTATCAAAGTGTGCTGGGTGGAGGCAATACTCCAAAGGCTGAAATCTATAACCTTACACCCGATAAGTCGATGTGGAAAGCAGTTCCATATGAATCCCAATGAGCGCAATTTCTCTGAAGGGACCAGTTAGTAAAACAGCAGACTATAATATTTTCTCTGCTCAATGAGATTAGAAAACATTTATGAGATAAAAATGAGCCCACTATTCATGCAGTACATATGAAAGAAATTGATTCATACATGTGAAGGTATAGCTGATTCTTTCTTATAACTGCAAGGTTGGAGCTCAAGAACAAAAATTCCAATGTAATTAATAAAGCTTAAAATGGAAAGAAGACACTGTTATGACAGCAACATGATAAAACAAAAATGTTAGCCCTTCTTTCTTGTATCCAAATATGATTCATTATTTAAAGCATAAACTTAGAACTCAAGCGATAATGTGTAGGAGGGAGAGAAGCAACACAAACAATAAACAGTACAAACGTTTTGAACTGTCAATCTAAAGTAGCCCTAGGGAGCAAAACAAAACTGGGTAGAAGATTTCAGATGAAACTGTGGAGTGAAAACAACTGACGTCTATCTAAAAGTTCCTCTGGGATATTAACTTTCTCAAGCAGACCTCTATTTTGAACTCTAAATACCTTCTAGGTCTACTGTGACAGCTAGGGCTGAAATGTGCAAATGCAGATTAACCTGCAAGGTCTTTGCTAAACGTTATTAGTGTGGACCTGTGGACCAGCATAATAACGATTAGATTCAGACGACTCCATTGTAGGGTTCAGTCACTGCAGATCATCCTCACATGTGTCACACATTCGAATTACAACAACACTTTGTCACACACAGCAAATAAAGTGTTTTACTATGTACAGTAAACAAGATCAAGAATACAAATTAAGATTATTATTGTTCAGTGACTGATACTGTATGTTATCATTGGGAAAGAGACAAGCTTTTCTTATTCAGCCTCTGCCTAAAGGCTTAAACCACCTTTGTTTGCAGAGGATTTAAGCTGTATTATTCTAAATAAGTGTTGAGGTATTTATTGGTGCTTTGTAATTAAAAAGTACAATGAAAACAAATATAGTGTGTATGACAGGAGCCATGTTTAGTATCATCCAATAACTTCCAGAGGCTCAAATCTATGTTGATATTCAGGATGATTATGTGGAAAATAAAAAATCCAAAGGGTTCTTTAGATTCTACTTTACTTTCCTTCCAGGAAAATGCTGGATGCCGTGATACACACTATCAACATGCTCACTTTCCCCCTTTGTTAAATGGCCTTTAATGCCTGGCCTGAAAACACATAATGGAAATAATGCCCCAAATATAAACGTCATGCAAAATGTTTTTGCGCTTTTAAAGTATCGAGCCAGCAAAGGTACCATATTGGACAGTTCTCGCAGACAGTCATTCACACAGCTTATTCATTGCATCTTATAAGGTGAGAGCTATAAAGATGCTATTTGAACTATTGGATATCTTTTCGCAAGATGCAGCACTACCTAAGTGCTTTATAAAACTTATCAAACCTGGTCTATAGCAAATGTTCACAGGTGAGACGATGTATCTACAAGCACAAGAATATAGAGCCACAGTAAAATGAAAACTATTATAAAGATTTAAGCAGTTTAAATGGCAAAAAACAACTGCAGGTGGTAAAGAGACAAGCGTATGTGCTGTAGACAGCCACAACATTGGAGGAAAGACTATTCTTTGACAGAAAAACATACTTTAATACCTGGCTAAGGCAGTCTGTTAGACTGAATCATACTGAGTTTTTATTCAAACTGGAAAATCATTGTAGGTAAAGTCAAAGAACATCAATTAAAACTAATGTTTAAATACAATTAATAAATAATGTAACAACAAAAATCAATTAAAGCAGGTACAAACAGAAATTTAAAGGTTAGAGATTAAGAATTTAAAATGACCAAGAGGTACCAAAGAATTAATTTTGAAAGTGTTTTGTAGTGAGTTCCAGGTGGATGGTGCAAAGAAGCCAAAAGCAGTTCTTTCAAGCTCAGTATGAACTCGGGGGACATGGAGGGTAAGGCAGTCACTCGTCCTGGCGTAATGTGATGTAATGTGGTTGGTACAACACCTATTGCATTTCAGCCTTTCAAATGATCTTATTTTGAAAGCTGAACTGGACAGAACCTCAGTCAGTACCTTTCTTTGCTATCTGGTGTGATTTCCACTCTTGCGTTGTGCACTTTTGTGATTTGGTAGGAAAATCCCATCTTAATGTATCCTTTGGTCACTTTTTTAGAAACAGTTCATGTTAAAAACTTGGAGTGGTGATAATGAAACAATCATGGGCAATGTTGCAACACATCCTGCAGTAGTCAAGTCATAAATATATGACTTAGCTTGTTACACTTGACATTGTATTTTCATTTGATCATTAATCTATGAACAGATGAGTAACTTGTCTAACATGAGGGCAAATAGACAATTTCCTTGTCAGATTGATAGAACAGACAGTTTTCTTTTTTTTTTTTTTTGAGTCTTTCCACTATGGTAGGTGGGTAATTACTGTCATTGATTAATAATCCTGGGCCAGCCCCATAATAATCAGTCCCACATGTGCTTGGCCCTCTTAAAGGAAAAGCTCATTTGCCACTGGGATTCACAGCCTAAACTGCTTAGTGGGATGTAATGGAGAGCAATTTTCTTGTCTTGAGAGAAAAAAAAGGCTGAGATGGGGTGGGTCATTTTCCATTGCCTCAGCACATCAAATCTCCTAACAAGGACAACTCTGATTTCAGATCAACTGCTCTTTTCCCTGTGGGCAGTAAGTAGTTTTCCAGGACGCAAGGAAGCGTTTTATTGCTTACCAGTTATTTTGAGTATTAGGTTTAAATTGCAATTTCTCTGTTTCTTACAAAAATAACAAAACCTACCAGCACAATCCTTTGTTGAGTGACATATAATACGCTGTGGGTGATATTTTCAAATAACACTTAAGACTCCAAAAACCCTGGATGATCAAGAGAAATGGCTGAGTTCGTAACGTGATGGATGGCTTATTTTCACGCATTGTTGGCAAAGTCATAAGATGACTGCTGGAGGTACAGTACAGTATGAAGCCCAACCCATATCCCTAAAATTTAATTAAAAGCAAAATGATTTACAGCTTGTTCTGCATTATTCTGGGTTTAGACTTACTTATTTCCAATTATAAGCAATGGAATGGATTCCAGAAAGTGGGGTCCCCAAAGAAGAGTGCTGTCCTCTGAGAGATTTATGTGTTTATAGAAAATTGTGAGAAGCGGCCTAATGTTCAGGCTAAACTGGAAAGTGAATGCCCACATTGGAAATATTGGGCTTTGCCAAGATGTAAACAGTAAATGGTCCATCTGGCTGTGTTCTTCTCACTCCTGGAAGAGTAGATGAGCCACCATCTGCAAATATGCGTCAGAAGAAGCAATTTTGCATGCAATGACAATGAGCACACAGTGGCCTGCAGACACGTATACATCGCATGTATACATAAAAAAAATCCTCTTTTTTGTTGGAAGTGTAAAAATGTATCCTAGTAAGTAACATTATCCATTTTTATAACATTTCTTGCACAAGACCAAGTTGGTCCAGCTGTTATTTGTCTCATCAACAGACCAATCAAGACACTTCACGGTTTGGTAGTACCGTTTAACAATTTAAAAGTCTTTGCGTTTGACATCTGACAGCCCACAGAAATCAATCTGTGTGAAAGCAGTAATAACATCACCAAATGTTTTATTTTCCAAACACCCACTATGACCATAATAATATTTGAGCTGTCTAACTCTTTTGACAGACAAAACAATGAGATGTGAAAACCAACTCCACAAGCAACTGTGGATATAGCTCCCAATTTAGACAGTGATTTTTTCAAAGCATATTCAATTCCTGTTTATGATTAGAAAAGCTGCTTCATAGCTTTTTAATTGCTTGTTATGAATACAACATTACTTTGCATAGTTTCAATACTCACCTCTGTCAGTTTTCATGGTAATCCATCTACTCTGAATATCAAAATTAATTTTATGTCAATTTTAATCATTTAATGCATTTAGCTTTAGCCACAGCAAAGGGCCCTTAGCATAACATTAACTTTCAATGAATCGAATGTAAACTGCCATTTCACTACAAGCTTTTAACCTTTCTCGTTACACCTACATGTAACATCCCTGAATTTAGGGAAATTCAGAATGTGAAAATTGCCTGTTGTCTCGTTTGTTTACTTTGTTCAGTGGTAAGGGGGTGGACAAAGACTATTATTTGAGATTTCATAAACCAAGTAGATTGTTGTTTGCAGTCACGGCAGCTTTATAATGTGTGTAGGTGGAACAAAAAAGTCAGAGACGGAAATTAATGGAAAAAGAATAAAATCCAAACAGTGGATAGAGTTTGGGAACAAGTGAGATCTCTCGTCAGAGCCGAGCACTAACAGAGAAAAGTCAAGCGGCTGTCAGTTTCCAAGAGCAGACGAGAGAGACAATACTGATGATGACAGTGATCAGAGTTGGATGATAAGAAGATGATACTGGCTGGGAGCAAAGATAGCTCTAATATGAAATAACATCACGTTCACAAAAAAGAACTGACTGTTCCCAGTGAAGAACTACACAATCTATAACAAGTTATCGGCACAGAGAAGGTGTTTTGCCCAGAGATAATTACAATAACAGTACCCAGTGGCAGTGTGATTGCTCCCAGGTGACATTGCAGGTTATTAAATTGTCATGGTGCACCCTGTTTTGGCGCAGCAGACACTTGAACTGGCTGCCCACAAGACTGACTCACAGTTTATCTGCTCCATTTGTTTGACATCTTTACGACATACCGTATTAACACAACCTAATTTCATCTGGGCCTCAATGTCTTCTCTTGGCTGTCTCCTGGAAATCCTTCAGGGTTAGGTTAGGACTGCTGGGACGTTTGTCTCGACCGAATTACACCAAGTGACATTTCTTCCATCCCATCATGTTTTCCATTTCAAGTTTGCATGGGAAGGAGCTTGTGTCAAACTTTAAAAGTGACACATGTATTACTGACAATAACCAAAAGTAATTAGCTCAGGAAATTTGTATTACAAAAATTGTTAAATTCTGAGAGGAGGTGACACACATACGCACACACACCACTAACTTTCTGAGACTTGATGACAAAACATTACATCCATGACAGACAGAAAACAAAGACAACAGTGAAGTCCCTCTTCTGATCATTTATAGCGTGACAGTAAGAGTTATGTGATCTGTTTACGGAATAAATCAGGGATGAAAAATCAATCAAATTAGGCAACTAATAGCTCTCTTAATGTCTTTGTTTGTGTGCAGATGACACTCCCATCCAGCCATACAGCAAGCACCAAACATATTAATTATCCTCCCAATAACAACTCCCCATTTATTACAAATGAGTTTTTCAGAACTAATAAATTATGATTAAAATGTTTTTATTTTGGACATTAAAAGCACCCAACTCTGTTGGATTGGCGCCAATGACCTCAGTCATCACGTGCAGGTGTCAAAGTATGTGTGGGCATGTGTGTGTAGACTTGTGAGTTTCATTTGCAATTTGATCATGTTCATCCGAACTTCATAGAAAGTATTTCCTCAATTCATAATATGGTGCATGTGCACACATGAATTGTAATCCTCTTTAAAAACTAAATATATTTTCCAATACCAATTTTCTGCATCAATGCAATGCTAGTGCAGTCCACCGGCTGGTTCAGGAGCATAGATTTTTGAATAGATGAGGCTATTCCATAAAAAATAATACAGATTAATGCTGGATTATACAGTGTTTCACTGCTCACTAACAGGTCAGGTGATGTCCCTCTATGACAGCAGTTTTGATTAGAGAACATTCCTGCAAGGGCCTGGTGCACATATCACAGAACAAACAAAAAACATATTAATTACTGATACTCACATCTTGCAGGGAGATCATAGCCGCAGGTGATCTTGGCTTTGCCGGTGTCACAGCCATTTAGAGAGTGGCACTCATCATACAGACAGGACCCTGCCGCTTTGTGTATGCAGCCATCGACTGAAACACAAACAGATGTACAGAGAGAGGTAAGGGCTATGTGAGGAGCACCATACAAAAGCAGGCACATGACATATCTCTTACCAGCTGGGCTAATTAGCGGTTTGTGTGCTTTATCATGTCAAAACAGACAACCATTGACAGGAGCAGGACCAAGAACAAGCTGAAAATTATTTTCATGATCTGGTTCTGGTTATTGAATCTCTACATTCTCAAATTATCTCCCCAGCTCTGTATCTTCTCTCTGTAGGGAGATTGGGACTGCCATAGTGTGCTGCGCCTGTTGCTGGTAAATATTGACAAGCTTAGGAATGAAATTAGCTGGGCTAGGATCTAATGCCGCCTCCACACACAATGAAAATGAGACTGTTCTTCCTGTAATCCCTCTCCACTGTCAACAGCAATATACAGACAGATCATTAACTGTATTTGCTGCCCGCTGGTGGGAATCTTATATCTGCCCTGTTCTCTGTGGTGAGCCTGTTATGATGTGGATCTGTGTTCTGATTCTGTCGCACACCGTATTGATGTGTGTGTCCTGGTTCTACGGAGACCCCGAGCCCCCGCCCCCCCTAAGGTTTTAATTTTACCGGGTTAAGGCCACGATACACTTGATTGATGGCACGTCTTACACAAGGAGGCAGAGAGATAGAAATCCACATTATCCTTCTCTGAAAGCCTGACATCCCTCCAAGAGCATGTTATCAATCACACCGAAACATCATAAAATCCTCCTCAAGTTGTCCTGTAAAAATCCTCACAAGCCATTAGAGGATAACAGAGCCAGGAGGAGGAACAGTAGCAGTTGGACAAACAGACGTGTCTTTTCTTTGGTTTCTCTTTGTAATGGCTCGGCCAATGGAGAGAACTAGGTTTATCCGTCAAAGATAAAGTGGTTGAGATTTAAGATGCCTGCAGGATAACCAATGTTTGCATATTCTGAACTGATGAAAGAAAAGAGCAAAGAAACAGATAAAAATAAAATAATCTGAATTTATTTTCCTGATAAAAGACAAAATGAGACTCTAATCATTGTCTTCATCTGTAATGTAATAATTATTCACATACGGAGCCAGGAAACACAAAACTGTGAAAAAAGGCTGTAGATTGCTTATACACTATCTTCACAAATGTACTTTGCTTCACATCATCAGCACAGACAAAAGGTCTTTTCATGAGAGATGGTCCTTTTCTGAGCTCCTTTCAATTTCCCAGGGATGCGTCAACGACAACAGCTGGGCGGAAGATTTTCTAGCTCTATCAATCATCTTTAATGGACTGAGGGACAGGCAGTTGACAGAGACGAATCCTGATGGCTTTTCGAAAAAGTAACATGAGTCTGACAGTGATGTGGATATGAGGAGGGATCGCTCTGGTGACAATGAAAGCTACTTAACACAACACAGAGCGGATGTAGTGCTGGCTGTAGGCTTGGCATTTTTATAATATCCACTGTGCAAACAAGATTGTCCATGATCATCAGCCACACTTATTTGCATCATAATTGCTTCTTAACATCTCACAAACATGAATTGCTAAATGCACAGGCTCAACTGAAAGTTCGGGGACTATAAGCTTGCGTTTTATTTATGTTCACATAAAGTCGCTCCTCCCATAGAACAAACCCTTTTTCCACTGTGTTTTATTACAGCACTGAATTAATAAGACCTGAGCACCTAAATGTGGTCACCTGATAATGCATGTGTACCACAGCACTGATAGGGCGGTCAGTATCTTCTAATACCTCCATTCCTGCAGACAGGTACAGGTACACCTCCCCAGAGTTTTGCTGTGACTAAACTTTGAGCCTTCATGTGAAGGAAATTTGAATTAAAATTTTCTTTCATAAATGCTTGCCTTTCTGTGTGTCTGTTTTATGCATAATCTTTGAATAATAAATGTATAATAATTTTTTGGTATATAATCTATGTAAAAGCATTTGGAGTTTAGCTTTTTGTGCTTCTGAATATATCATATAAATGCATTTCCCTTCCTAGTGTGATACAGAACATTGAAAAAGAGACCCAAGGCACTAAACAGAAAGTTCACATAAGGGCCAGAATGAAGCTATAACATGTACCTGTACTGTGGGTCGTAGCACTTTGTAACATTTTGAAAAGTGATTTTGCAGACACTTGCTCCTGTGAGCAAGTACATCTTGTATTTTCTGGACATTTTGACCACTAAACTGGAGCAAAACCAGAAAGTAAAATGAAAAAATGAGACACTAAAGTTTGCATATCCCATGGCTGCTGCACCGCAGATTTGGCTCTTTTAAAGAGCTAATTGCTTTGTGATCCTCAGTACTTTTATTGGCTGAGCTAGCCAACTCATCCGCGCCAAACACGGCAACTAGATTCAGTCTCTCAACAAAATTGGCATCCTGTCATTTAGGTGTACTAATGTGAAAATAAGAATATATAGAAGAGTGGGCTGCAACATACCGGTGGAGCAGGAAAATATATTGTTGAAAAAAAGAAAGAAATATGTCATATTAATGTAATATATATGCAATATGCAATATGTAATATGCAAGTGTGTATGTAAGTAGTAAGTAAGTTCCTTTGAAAAATACTTTGTTACAATCAGGCAGCAGAGACAGTTCAAGAGCAGGAAAATACCCTCAATCCTTCCCTCGAACGGGTGGAAAGTAAACTATGATCTTTTCATGGTCATATAAAGCCAGCCAGGTTAGGAAAATTTAATAATACCCTCCTCCAGTTTGCAGTGTTCCCACAGGAGTCCATCCTCCCCAGACATTTTCTCTCATCATTACCAAGCATGGCTGATCTCTTACCTATGAGCACCTTAGGAACCCAGCCAGCAAAAGCATATGGGGTTCTGTGTTTCATCTCAGTAGCTGAAGACTGAGATTGTAGATAATAGTTTCAGCTTCCATTTTGCTGCTCCTACTGTTCATGGTTGCATAACCCACTGTGACTGTGAAGCTCTTTTTCTGATGGTGTGTGTGTCACTGTGCATCTAGTGTCAGCAAGTCCCTACAAGCCTGGGAATTTGTTCACAGTGCCCGTAAACAGAGATGGAGATGCTGAACTGATCTGGCTGATTGCCAGAGTCTTGGATGCTGCTGCTACAGATTTAATTTACCTGCTTTTCTTAGACTGCTTCGCAAAATGGGTGGTGTGCAAAAGATGCATTGTGGGTAAAACATGTGTCTTTCTGTTTGTTTGAGAAAGAGGTATAGAGAGGGGTAGGGAAGCACACAGAGAAGTTTCAGATGTACTTTGCAATTTCAATTTTGTGAAGCAATCAAAATTTGATTGTGAAAACATTTTTCCATGTCCATTATTAGGCAAATAAAAGCAGATCCGAGTTCCCATAAGTGGAGATATGACCCAGATGCAATTTGGCCATCAATTTATTTTCTTGTTCAAGTAGGATTTCAGCATTATTCCCTGCAGATTTCCACATTATAGATGCCTGCAATATTACAAACGCAGCCTCAGATTCTCATTAACTAAAGCCCCTTTTATACAGCCCATTCAAGGAAGGAATGTTGCAATGTTATTCTGCCTCTCCGTTCTGTATGTATGAACACTAAATGGAGGGGGGGGTTCCCATTGTTCTGCCATTAAGCTGCCAGCAGAAGCAGTCACAGAGCCAGATCGATGTCTGTGTAAAAGGGAGAGCTGGAATGGCGTAACAGGGACAGACACGTCATGCCTCTGATTCACACTGGAGCCTCTTTTTAAACAGAGATCTCGTTATATTACCGTTAAGAGGATCCTTCATTATGCCAGCCTTGCTCGTTTACACTGAACCAAAGAAAGCCAACTTAACGTTTCATCAAGTTTCTTATTTAATTCTAATCATTGGCAAAGATATCCCCATTTTCACATTAACATTGTTGAAATTGTTAAAATTTTGCAGTTTTGTTATCATCCATATCCCCATGTGTTTGAGTTTCAGAAGGACCCCTGAACACTATTATGCATGTGTCCCTATTCCATTATACTTAGAAGCAACAATCATATTCAAATGCACAAAAAAAAAAACATCACAGTACTGAAAGGCGATCAAAGCGACCTCTCTCTCATCTCCTAGCTTTCAGCCTGAGTCACATGTCAAACAGAAGCCCTAAGATGAACATGTGCTCGGCAATCTGATGCACAATCAGGGGTGCCCAGTGCTATAATTCAACTCCTGTTCTTTATGGAGGACATTTCATTTAACAGGCTTAATATTCAGGCGGTAACATCTGCTTCTGTCCACCCCAGTACTAGGCTTCCTCAGCCCCCGTTGAAAAATATAACAGTTAATACCTCATCTATCTCTCCTTGCACCCTGCCACTGCTTTAGGCTGGGCCTATGTGGGACAAAACATTTATTCATCTTCTCCGAGTGCCTTGCTCAGAGAAAGCTTCCCCGAGCAGCCACTCCAGCAAGTCTGCACGGCTAATGAAGATAACTTTGAGCGGTGGCTGGACGGTATCCCTCTGTACTCATAATGGGAACAAGGAGAGAGAGAGAAAGAGAGAAAGAGACACAGAGAGAGACATATTGAGAGAGACAAAGAAGACGAGTGTGTGTGTGTGTGTGTGTGTGTGAGTGTGTGTGTCAGTCTAGAGCAGTTTGAATTAGTTACTCAGCTGTAACCTTGGCTCCTGCCATTGTTGAAGACACCTCTGCCTCGTCCTCTCAAGGCTCCGTTCCCACATGCATTAAGGGACTCAGCAAAGCTCTGCTTACTCTCCCTGGGCTTCTCCCAGGCAGCCCGAAAACCAAGGGCTTTCAATCGCTCCCTCAGACACAATGAATACCTGCTCTGCTCTCATTACAATACCCTGCTTTTCAGAAATAGTGTCAGCTGCAATTTTCTCTCCTAATTATTTTCCGCTCCTCTGAGGGTTAGGTTCAGGACTGGAGCCAGAGGAGGCAGCACGGGGTGGGAAGGAGGGAGGGGGGAGGGCTGAGCTGGATTCTACCTGGCTGGATATGGAGAAGTCTGAATATCAGTCCATAATCTAACAAAGGGGAATAGGGAGTCATGTATATCAAGGTAGGCCTAAACTTTAACCTATGTGGGCATTACCTGCTGAACCACTGAGCTCTCATACAACTCTTCTTGTGGGCAGGTCAAGCAGTAGGAACCAAAAGTTTTACTCTCATACTGAGAGTTGTGGTTTCCACACAAAAGCAAACATATCCCTGAAACTATTAAGCCATATATTCCCTTTCACCTATTTTTTGTAGTATCCATGGCAACAACATATTTCCTCTCTCCTCAGAGCACTTTCAGAGCTGTACACTGATCAAAACCCCTCCACAATTCCACCTCTGTGATTTACGACAGCATTTTCTACTCAACTAATTTCAGTGAAGGAGATAATGACATGGATTAGTTGCTAATCAAGTGCCAATCAGAGATCTGGCTGAACTAAATGTCAGGTGGAATATGTTCAAACTATTGTGGTTACTCCCTTGTGATACTGGATTATGTGTCCTAATCACGGTAATTTTGGATGCAACAGGAGCCAGAGCTGACTCTTTACTGTAACCAAGTTCCCAGGAAATGGATAATAATCTCCATTTTACCTGTAATACCCAGGTAAACAGGGGATTTCGACTAATAGAATGCCAGGCAGATAGTCACAGATGGTACTCTCCAAAGTGACATAAAATACCTCAGGCTTACATGACTCACAAATTCCCCTGACACCAGTATGTAAGCAGGAACCAGAATAAATGACATAATCACAGGTTCCACTACAACACACTAGAAAACCTGTTGTTATTATTGTTCGCCCAATTTGACAAATATGTCAGCTAAGATTGTAAGTGATTTCTCCGAAATGGCTTAAAGAAACACAGTAGGTTACAGTTTCAGATTTAATTATAACAACATACAGTAACATATAAGAAAGAAACTGTATCGTAAGCAGTGAAAGGGAAACCACTGCTGAGTTGCCCTTAAGCAAGGCAGTAAATCTTCAGCTGCTTAATGAAGCAGCATAGTAACCCACTGTAGAGGACTGTACTGCACGCCTCTCAGCAGTAAATGTGTCTAATTTTATGAGTACCAACAGGTCACATCCGAAGAAAGAATATATGAGCTTAAAATTGATGATTGAGAGAGAGACCCACAACGACCTAAAAAACCAACCCTCAAAGGTGATTGTAATTAGGCTGCATTTCCCCACAAGCTTTAAAAAAATAAAGATTATTATATTCACAGTTCATGACAATTCTTGGCTTTGATTCCATGTCTCCTACATTATATCCTAGATATAGTAGACTGAAACAGCCAGGGTTATTGCAGTTGTTTAAAAACAGTTCCTGAAGGCACTCACAGCCCCTTTTCACCTCCTGCTGACACTAATTCTCAGATTGAGTGTTAGTCAGGATTTATTTCAGTGTACCATAACACAGTTAGTTTGAAATAAAATTAAAAGGTAATTGTGTTAATGTTACCATGGCACCTATTTAATAACCCTCTCTAAACTGCACTTCATGCTATATGTAGATCTGTTGATCATGCTGAGATTAAGCCTTCAAGCATTCAGCTCACTGTAGACAGATTTAACTCAAAAAATGAAATATATTTACCATTCATAGGAATAATGGACAGTGAGGCTTGAAAATACTGATATTCATGACTGTATTCATGTTAGTTATCTGCACTAGAGTTGGCTTTGAGGGGCAGGGGCTGAAGTTAGATATATTAGTAACATGCAGTCTTCATGCTGTTGTTCCCAGGGCCGTAAAGGAATCCCAGGTTAGGTTACCACAGCTCATATGACACTGTCGTTGGAAACCTGGAGGCCGACAGCTGCGGACGACTCGGTGCCAGACCCCAGCCGTGCTGAAGTCCCTGGGACAATTGTGTTGGTTCTGGACCTCACATTTAAAGATGTTGTTTTAACGGCTCTGTCTTGTTGTTGGAGGATTCTCTGTCTGAGGTAGTGGTGTCATTCTGTCCAATAGACAACCTTAAGTACACTGTCTGCATTCTTTACATGACATGAGGACTGTTTATTCTTCTGAGCAACTCCAGGCAGGTTAGCAAAACTGCATTTGGATAGGCCAATGCTGATTTCCCTGTGTTAAGATATCAAATAAAAGTTTTTCCACCGAAACTAATAAACTTGACACCACTTTAAATCCTAAATCCAAGCCTAAAACGAATCCAGACATTGACTATGTACACACACCATTATGAGTTTCACTTTAAATTCTATAGATGTTTTAGTGACAAATTGCATTGAGCTGATAGGACATGGAATATCAGCAAAGGATTATCAAAATTAAGTGTGATAAGCTCCCCAGTTTGGTTTCCAGGTCTAATTTGTAGTTTGCATGCCTTAGCTATAATGATTTGTATATCCTCGCAGCACATGGAAACTGTACAGAACAAAACGGACATGAATGCATGATGTTCTCTGCCTTAAACTAGACTGTATAAATATGACTTGACAATATCTGTGGACATACAAGTGACCAGCAAAAGGGTGCCAGCACATCATCAAACTACCACTGTTAGTAACATCTTTCAAGATATCAGTCGTGTCATTTGGAAACACGCTTGGCATCGTCCCCATATCACAGATTGTGATCCCAGCTGCTTACAGAATGGTTTCCTGTCTAATGGAAATCCACCATTTGTGTGTTCCACTACTCTATCTGGGTCTCACAGCCTTCTTTCATTTCTGGCTCTGAGGTGCCCTAATAATCACAGATAAACACAAACCTCCTGTTACAGCTTCCTCTCCCTCCTTCAATATCACACTCATTTTTCACCTTTGACTCCTCATCCAGTCTCTCATTACAAACAGGCACTCTGTCAATGTGGCTATTATCGGCTCGTCTCCTAGGTTAGATTACCTTTGGCACCCCAGCTTTACTATTACTGCCAAAGGAACGAGATAGAGTGAAGGGGAGCCTCAGTAGACAGTGTGGTATGAGAGACTCAGATCTTTTTCCTTCAGAAAAACCAATCTGAGGTGTAACGTAACATGTGTCTTTGCGTTTGTGTATGTGTGTTTCTTGATTGCAGGGTATCCTATTAAAGTTCCTCTAAAAGCAGCATCATACCGCAATGAAAACAAAAAAGAAAAAATTCTCATTTGTGTGTTTCATGTCATAATTGTCTAGAAGTTCAATTGTTTATAAAATTAAACGAATTTCCATTGGTTCTTTGTGTTCATGGGACGAATCAAAGCGTTTCTGAACAACTTGAAACATTATTAACAAGAACAACATGACATGCGGTTAATTCCTCTCTGTGAGGGATTCTGACATCAAAGAGCTCTCACGGCAAGGGTTTACCAGAGCAGTACATATCTGGTACACAGGTAGTCAACATGTAACCCCCCACCACCAGGAAGCGTCTCCTATTAATAAGGTTGCCGCCTATCTCAGTGGGTGAGGGGCAAATGAGCTGCCAGAGAAGATAAAATGAAATGTGCTTTTTTCCTAATTTCAAAGTACAATCCTGCTGCTGACCACTAAGGGCTCCCCTTGGACTAGATCAAGAGTCAGAAGCACACGTGAATTATTGATTAGAAACATCATGTTTTTACTTAACATTAATGAAGACCTACCACTTCAATCACTACTGCTGCCTTTCATGTTTCTGTGTGTTTATAGCATTATATTAATGATAGGAAGTTGTATCAGTCACATGCATCTTTTTGTCCCCAACGTATGGGAAGCTCTGGAATCAATAGAGAACACACATATTTTCATCCGGACTTAATTAAATGCCTCCTCCTGAAATAATAATTGAGAAATTCAGCTAATAAGGGACACACTAATGTTGAGAAAACACATCCCCCATAGCGGATGCTGGCCATTTTCATCATAAATTACTTCCCTGCACAAAGTTGATCTTTGAGTCACCCAAGAGAGCCTGCTGCATGATGGTAAAGAATGGCTTTTCTAAGAACAACCTGGCTAGAGGTGAGAGTTGGAACAGAAGCGCTTTGTTCAATGCATGCGCTGCTCTGAGAAGCAACAACTGTGGACAGGATTAGACAAATGCATGTAATTATTGAGCAATCTGAATAGCAAGCTTTAAGGCTGGCGAAGAGAGAGAGCAAGTATAGCTGCTGCTTCAGACTCTTGGATCTTCAGGCCAAACTCTCTGGCAAGTCCGTAATTGCGGAAATGAAGAAAGATGGAACCGTTCAATGAAAGACCATTGCTTTGGATTAAAATGCATGAACAGCTGTTGCCATTATGCATGGTTCTTTGGGTTTGGTGGTGCAAGGCGCTTCTTCAGCAAAGCTCATAGCCTTGTACAATACATTAACATTTGCAGAGCAGCACACGAAGCACGTCAAAACCACAGAGAGCGATGGAATAGAAAGGTCATCATAGTTTTGTATTGTTGTATTTCTTGATCATTCATCTGTGAAAACAGAGGTTGTGGATTTTTTTATTCTGTTCAAGTGCAGCAAATAAAGGACTATGGCAATATGACTGAACTATGGTTATGGTTATTTCTACAGCTGTTAAACCAGGAGCAATAAACATTTGGACAACAGTAAAAACCAAATAGGATTTTTATAACGATGCTATTTGCTCTTGACTGTTGGCACTGAACGTATGGAATAGCCTACAGGATTAATACGTAAGCATACACTCTAGTTACTCTCATCACATCTGTCTGCTTATCATAAACCGTATATAACATACAACAGTGTCATACAAATGCATTACTGAAACAGTAGTATACAACAAGCTGAAGATAACATGATGATAAAGTACAGGCTGATATCACAGCCTTTACATTTCATATGTTATCAAAATTCATTATTAATTACTTTCATAATTACCAGAACAAACAATTATGTTTGCTGATGTCACTAAAAGATTGTCTTAATATTCATTAGGTTCTTGCTAAGCTGTGCATGTTTGACATGCCTGTGGTAGTACCCAGTGTAAGTTAGGTTACTGATAACTGCTTCTACAGTAGAAGACATTTTTCAAAGCAGTGGTAAATGTATGTTAACTTTGACTCTTTATTTGCTTCATGTATTTTTAAGTATATTTAATTCTTTTATTACTTCTTGCTGCACAGTTTTCCAAAAATTGTATATCTGTACAATCAGTCAGTTGGCTGTCTTTAGTAAATTCTTAAATTGATGAAATATCTGCCTCTAGAGAGTTTATTGTAACAGGACACTGTAAAGTCTGGCCAATATACCTGTCTGAGAGAAGAGCTAATGCCAGAGCTGTCTAAACTGGAGATGAGGGCGATTTGGTATCTTGTTTCGGCCAAGTTAAATAACTCAGCAATATCAGCTGTACAATCAGTTATACATTTTGAAGATTTAAGACAGACACATACAGTATGATACACATAATATGAGGAGAAAAAGAAGCACAGTCTATCCCACTTCAAAAAAAACAATAAATATGTTCATGTAATGCTAGTTAAATCAATCTGAGAGAACATGAGAATACACAAGATACACATGAAGCAGTGGACTGCAGTTTCCTGAACGCTTCTCATATCTATTTAGTTGTTATGTGTGGCTGTAGCTTTAAATACATTTTATCTGCATAGCCAGTAGGGAAAGAAACTGGATGTTAAATTATGTGGGCCTTTCGTTGTAAACATCACTGTGATGTCTGCCTGAAAAAGGAAGAAGCCTGAAAGAATTAGGGTTAAGCCTCAGAAATCAATACAATCATCGGTAAGTGTTTTTCTTTTCTTTCAAAAGGAGATTACCAGAGTTCTCCAGATGATTATCCATTTTCCATTATGGTGAAACTGTAAACAAGATGATTAAAAGGAGTGAAAATTGAATAAAACCAGTGAAAACTGCTGGTGGGTACAAATAATCATTTGTCTTGTGATCCTCAAGTAAAGGTATTTCAGGAATGAGTGGATTTTATGATCCCTGTGGATTTATATGTTGACTTCTGAGGTATGAAAGCCTAAAATGACTATATGAAAGTTTAAATTCAAAATGTATTAAGTTCTCAAGTTATTCAGCAATTACACTGATTGTTTTTGCATCAAAAACAAAAACATAATTATGGAGATTCCCTGAACTGTAGCCTATAATTCAGGGAAATCAAAGCACTTGTAAAAACAAAAAAAAAAAGCCCCAGTGTGCCTCACTGCTATAAAATCATTACCCTTCTGTACCTCAAAGTAGGCAAACAAAGGGAAACAGGCCACTGGGGCCAGAGCTTGCGATTGCCAGCGTGAAATCCTCTCCAGTGATTTATCTGACGGGGCCCTGACAACTTTCTTGCAGACTCCTAAAGTGTGCTATCTATTAATTGAGCCTGTGTCAGCACAGGGGAGATTAAGCGTCCGCAGCTGCCCACTGAAACGTCTTCCCCAGGCCCAGCTGTGAGACACAAATCAAAGGCCCCAGCACTGAGACCAACCGGCACAACACAGAGCCCACCTCCACACAGACACGAAGCTCAGCACTAATGTCCCGCCATGATTAACCGGCAAATATCTCTAGTATTATGCCTGATCAAGACTGTTAACCAAATCGGAAGATTTTGACACTTTACTGATGATTCAGATCAAATTCAATGTATTGGGTGATGTAAGAGAATATTTGCTTTGCTTTATAGATCTGCAACTATCACAACTGCAGTAGTTCAGTTCTGTTCCCCTATGGGTCAAACAATGCATCAGCACTTGGCACACTATTCATAGACTTGACTTATAAGCATGTCTATGATTTACCTCTTGACTCCCTGTCCTTCATAAATGATCTTGCTGTGCTTTTCTCCCCAGGCTCTGTTGCAATAAAAGCTTCGAGTAGACCTCTGGGCTCGCTCTCAGCTCCCCATATCCTCAGTTAAAGGCCTGTCGTCCTCCCACTGCCTCCACTTGTAAAAGCCCTGTGTGGTCTCAGTGCTTAACTAGTGGCCATGGCCTGGCTCCACCATGTGAGGCTCCTTGCTGCAGAGCCAAGGATTAACAGAAATGGGGCTTTTATAATTATACCGTCATGATTCCAGGCCTTTCCTGCTGGTCCTTTTAATTAAGTAGATAATTTTTCTCTGGGGAAGACCAGCTTTAACATACTTACCGGCTATTTCAAAAGCGGACTTTTCTCAGAACTGTGGCAAAGATCTTCTTCCTAAAGACTATTAATTGTTTGAATTAATAAAAAAAATATCACATTTGTGAGTATGCCAGTGTTGCATGTGACAGCAACTAATATTAATCGGCGGGGGGTTATGTTAATGCAAGCGCTGAAGTGTTTTTCTTTGTCTCCCCCACCTCCGTTACGACTATAAAAGCTGCCCTGTCTCGGAAGGATAACGTTGAATCTTGGAGGATAATAGGGTCTTCTGTCACTCACACCTTTGTGAGTGACAGTGACAAGTCTCATAACAAGGAAAATGCCTGGTCACCCTCCCATTCAACCATTTCGAAACGAACGAAGGGACCTATCTCTGCTATCCTGTGGGCAGTCACGCACCCATGCAGCACCCACCTTGCTCTGGAGAGGTTTTATAATTCAAATGGAACGGTATAATGGCCTCTAAGGTGACATCAAGATAGCTGCTTGTTCACAGCTTGGCTTACTCCCCATTCATTTTAAACCCCCCTCCAACACAATCCAAAATGTTTTTATGATGTACACCAGGAAGAAGAAATAGCAGTGGATATGGTCATTTGGAGTCAAATATAATTTCTTATTTCGCTCTCTGCTTGAGTACAAATACTTACTCTCAATCTAGCGAAAAGCTAAATAAAAAACAAACCATTCCATATCAAGACTTTATGGATTACAGAAGATTTGAAAAAAAAAAAACACACCATAATGCACCATTTTCTGTATCACAAACTGGCAGAGCTGAATATCAGTTACTGAGGCTAGGATAGAAGCCACTGACCTTCCAGAGATGATATGTGGACTTACAATACAGTGCACTGTCACCTCTGAGAATATTAGTTATCAATTCTGACTTTAAATCTCTCAGGTCAGCATATATGTCATCTAAGCGCTAGAGCAGCTGTGATGGATGTGAAATGAATAGCGGGATACATTCTTTGTTTTGGAGCTAATCTGATGATTTCCTTACAGCCTCTTAAGCAGGTTATGATCCATTTTTCATGTCTTATACTAAGACAGGATATATTAAATCCATTTATGGCATAATTGCTGATTCCATTAAAGAAGAAGCTTAAGATATTATTAAAATCTGATTATTTTGCATATCAAGGCTGACTGTACCTCAAAAATAAGACACACACAGGGAAGGAAAAAAAAGGGAAACATTGATGAGCTGATTGCGTGTTTTTGGGTGTAGACATGCCGTTGCATTGCAAAGTGTTTTTGCCATATATTTGGTTGTAAAGATCTCTGGTCAATGAGGTGTAATCCAACCAGAAGCCAGAATTCAAGACTGCCAGTATACTTACTCAATGTAGGTGTGAGGGACATAAAAGATGGGTTTGGCACTACTCAGATCTGGCATCGAAATACTATCTGTATCCAAATGTATTGTTTGGACAACGATCAACTTGTAATCACCGCTGTGTACTACCATCTGATATTTTGCATCTGCTGCTGTGGCAATGTGACCTGATGCCCAAATTGGCTTTGGTCACGCTTTACTAAAACTTGGGCAAGCAGGTGATGAAGACGAACAGGCAACATTGACAGATGAGGTGAGCACTTGAACACTAGCCAAGATGATGTCAAGCGTGTACTTGAAAACAAGAGGCAAAGCCGTTGTTACTTCCATTTTCTATTGTAGCTATAGTGGGGGAGAATAGTGCTGGATGTAAACAGTAGCTGAGTGGATGACAAACTTCTGAATGAGTCATGAGATTTTTGCTTCTTGAATGATATTTTCTACACAAAGACAAACACACTTCACATGAGTGAATACACTTGACAGGTTTCTAGGTAGATATAAACCAGACAACCCCTGGACGTAATCCAGCAGTTTGAATAATATAAAAGGCTTTAACCTTGCATTAACAACAACAACATTACAATAGGTATATAATAAATCAATCCAGTATGTGATCTCTAATGCACCACACAAACCACATGAAAACAGAACAATGATGTGGAACTGTAACCTATCTCCATTTGCATCTCAAAGCATCACATTTGGGACAGACAATAGTAATGTGCCCTGCTGTAATTGGATTCTTAATTCAGTTTCCTTACAATAAAATCCATGTGTAGTACTCTGTAGCATAGTGGCTTTGCCTCTTATAGCAAAGGCAATGAGCCTTTACACTGCATGATCTTGGCATTTAGCGTTACAACTGAGGATTTAGTCAATAGAGAAAGGGGCAAACAGAAAGCTGGCCAGCACAGAGACCTGGCACAGCCTTGGTAAACACCAATCAGGTTGGAAGTGCTGGTGCAGCTCACAGACAGAGACCAGAGGTTCTCTCTCTCTCTCTCTCTCTCTCTCTCTCTCTCTCTCTCTCTCTCTCTCTCTCTCTCTCTCTCTCTCTCTCTCTCTCTCTCTCTCTCTCTCTCTCTCTCTCTCTCTCTCTCTCTCTCTCTCTCTCTCTCTCTCTCTCTCTCTCTCTCTCTCTCTCTCTCTCTCTCTCTCTCTCGTCTGAGTCTCATAATATAGTGCAGTATTCAAGAAGAATAATGCAAATTGTAAATCTAATACCTCAACCTTTTTAAACCGCTGTTCCTACAAAATAAGCACTTGAGAGATGATACCTTGGACTGGTGAGTGTCCTGATTTTGAAGGGCACGACTGGATGTAATTTGATTGGTCATAATTGATGGCAGACACTACAACACCACCTGATATCCAACCTCTCACTGCAGGTGCACCTGAGCTACACAAAATCTCTGATCACAAAATCATCTAAATCTGTTGGTCATGCCCAAACAAGCTTGTATTATGAGATTCTGTGACCACCTGCATATGAGCTTTACAGCTCAAAAATTGGGCTTTGAGTCAAACATAATGAGGTGTTGGCCAACTTTACACTAATTACATGGCAACACATCTTTGAGATATCTCACAACAGGCCATATGAAGCAGAGCATGAACAAAACTCAGAGGAATGTGCCTTAACAAATAATTCCTGGATGGGCACAGACTCAGATAAACTTTGATCCCCTGCAAGGACACTGAAGGTGGAACAGCTTCCACACATCATGTCTCAGTCACTTCAACATGGCACAGACTCCAGAGATGTTAGCTGTAAAGTTAATTAGTCAGTGTGAATGAAAGCCCAACAATAGCACTTTGCAGTAGCAACAGAATGCTGATATCAAGCCTCTCTGCTATTATATTAGTCAATGTGCAGAGGAAAGCAAGAAACTCTGGCCGGCTTTAGGCCGTCAAATTAGACAGAAAATAAACCTAAATTTTAGACAGCTATGACTCAAAATTGGTGCAGTTTTCGTAATTGGGGGAAATTGCCTACATTTTATACAGTGATATTTCTAGAGAGAGAAAAATATTTTCCAATATATGCATTATGTTGTTTTATAACTCAATCTGTGCACACATTTATACATTATTCCTATCTCTGCTTGATATATGGGCACATTTATTTTCCTGAACACACTGACTAACACAATAAAACCTGGACACACAAAATGACACCCACAAGGGATCACTACGAGCAACTGTCTTGTCATACTCAACCATGTCTCCTGGAAATTACGTTAATTTACAACTAAATTGTTTTCATGATTACGTTGTGATTACATTTGTAATTTAAGATGTGAACATTTTAGTGACTAATTCAGTATAAACATTTCTGCATCTTACCAAATATATAAATTAACAACATATCCTCATTACGTTAACAGGAATCACAATCATAATTCCTTCAAAACATATCACTATTTATAAAATTGCATAAAAGTAATTTCTAGGCATCAAATTAATTATGAAATTAGCAAATGTTTTGCAAAAACCATTAATTGGATTAAACCATGGTCAATAAGAGATCCCCCACTCTTTGGCCTTTCTCTTTGACTTGAAGACAGGAGTGCTGTGACCATCACATACTGTATGTCTGAGGTGTTAGTATATAATCTGCTTTATATTTATTCATTTATAAGAGAAAAGGATAAAAAGTAAAAATTTACACCAAAATTGCTTAAAAATAACATGAAATTAACCCTGTCAGCTTCACTGCTTAAAGATGACAGCATGCTTTAGTATAGTGCTCAAAAATGGAAATAAAGCATTTGATGTGTCACAGTTGTTTATTTGTCTGACATTTCTTTTGTATTTTTAATTTTCTTTCCTTCACTCAGAAAATAACAAATTAGGCCAAAGCAGTACTTAGCTATTATTACAATTACAAACTAATAAAATGCTGAAATAAGTGTAATAAGGAACACTGACACAAAAATATCCATCTCATTGCAATTCCACTGCTTTACAGCACGTCCTAATGAGCACTAGTTGTTCTCTCCAACTATCAGCATTTGTATATCAGACAAAAGATACAATGAGTAGTTTGGCACTGCTCTTTTAATAATTCTATTATAAGTCTATATTAAGTGTATATACACAGACAGATTCGTATTCCTTACTGTATACAGACTAAAGATACTGTTACTGATCATGCATTCTCCAGGAATATCTCCCTTCCTATCTCTCCTAGCCCTGGACAGCCCACTTCACACAAACCAAACCTAAACCTAAAAATCTGCCTAAAATACATCTATTTATCACAATCTACAACCTATATATTTTTTGTTTTCCTCTCCTACAACTCTGTGATCTGCAACTTACTATTTTGTTTTTCTAAAAATGTTGAGATATGTTCACATATTGTTATTGTTAAGATGAACTTGTATACTGAAAAAGGCTAACAGAATTGAGTGTAGAATAACTTTCTCTTGAACACTGCTTTTTGAAAACTAGTAGTAGAAGAAGTAGTGGTGGTAGCAGTATATCAAGACAAGTTGTGTTGTGAGGTTGTAGCCAATAATTATGCCACCCTCCGTATAACTTTGGATAAGTTACAGCAAAATGATTACTGTGGAGACTAACAAAACAAACAGTGGACAACAAATGTCACCTGTCAGAAGTGAGACACCATGACTGATTTACTTCGTTTGCGGCTGTTTTAAATGTTTGTCTGGTGGCCAGGTGTATGGCACTCCCATGTTAATGAAAGGGTGAGCAACATACTGGGCCTCCAGCCAGGGATTATGGTGGGTTTAAGACAGCGACAGCCAGGAAAGCTAGCCAGGTCCTCTCAAAGTCTATGCAATCTGCAATGCAAATCAATCAACAGTGTGTGGCCAGTGCAGCAGCACTGCAGAACAGCCTGACTGTGAGCAGTCGGTGTTGAAATAATCTCTTTTTTCCTGAGTAGCCATCCTTCTCTGTCAGATGCCATGGCCATCTCATCGCTATCGCTCTAATTAGACGGGTATCCCCGGAGCAGGCAGCGTGATGGAAGACAGGAACACCAATATGCAGTCATCTCAATCAGTTGTAAACGTTGACTTCTTATTAGTACGTTTTTTTTTTTTTTAAAACAGATGATAGACACCATGTTGAATATGAGATCAGAGATGGCTGGGCCATACTTTTAATAAGAACTACTCACCAACCATCAGGAAACATATTTATAATTTCATTACATTCAGGTACAAATGTAATGGACCATGGCTTTGAAAATTTACTGGTGCAGATTTTGGACAATCACACAATGGTTGCAATGACACTGACATTAACAAGACTTAGTAGTAGTACCAGCAGCCTACTCAGTTTACTTGGTAAAGTTAGCGATTCATTTGTTAGCAATATGCCAGTATATTTCATACATGCTCAGGACCATTATTTATATGTGATTATATATAAAACAACAGGAAATTTGTATGAAGTTCAACCACAACCAAACATCCGTGTACTGCTTCAGTAATTGAAAAAAAAGTGCAATATGTGGTATCATTGACTATGACATGAGTATTTACTGTATAATGTATGTAGTTATGACTTTCGAATGCCTGAATTAAGTGTACACTGCTCAACACACAGCAAACCAGATTCATATAAACTGACAGTTACCACACTGTGCTGCAGCAGACAAGTCAGGAGTCCGAACAACTGTTCGACTTAAGCTTTTGGTTTTCAAAATCTAAACAATCTTTTATATTATTATTATTATAGTTTTGCTATTCAGTAAAATGTAATAAATAAATATATATTTTCACTTAACACAACACTTTATTAGCCTCTCATGATCATCTCATTCATCGCTTCATGGGATATTATGTGTGGTTGCCTCACAACAAAGTTAAAGCACCTGCCCTGAATCCCACTGTAGTATTTTTATCCTAAGAAATGATGTGCATGCCCTCCTCAATCTCAGCAGAGCTAAAGATGAGCTAGGCTTCCTGGTTACAGGCTAAATGTAATCATTCCTATTTCTATTCACATTGCATTTACTAAAGCCAGGTATGAAGCATGCAATTCATTTCTCTTTTTCTCCAATCTGTCTCTCAGATCATTTCTGCTGAAGCCTGGCAGATGGGAAAAAGAGGAATAGAGCAAAGCAACAGATCAAATCCAAGGGTGATTCTTGTGTCGTTTCACTAAATAGTAGATTTATCCTGGTCACGTTGCTATGGTTGCAGTGCAGTGGAAAAAAATGGGAGGTAAAGTGTAAATCCCATCACTGATCACTTGGTTATACTTTCATCATTTCTTGTGGTTAAGGTGAAATATGTTTGGATCGGAGGCCTCAAAACAAGCTAGATTAAAAGGTTCTATAAAAATGGTAACTTCCCATGTCCTTATAATGGCTGAAATATCTTATTCAGTGCAATAAGGCATGCACAAGAGATGACAACAAAAAAGAAAAAGGGGAAAAACATTTAGTAACCTATTTATTAAATAAATGTAATATTGGAGTATATTTGTGACAGGACTGGAGGGCAGGCATAATGAATGGCTTCTCTGAAGTCATTTAGAACAGATAAAAACTAGTTTAGTTTAATTAGATTTTCAAACGGGTGGGGGTGTTGTCCCAGTTCTGAAACTGAACAGTCTTTGTGAAGTTGCATTTAAAAGCTCGGTGCATAGGCTACTCTAAAATACATAATAACTGTGCATTTTAATAAGCTTGAGAAGTGTGAGGCAAAACAAGCTGAAACCCATCTGCATGAACAATGAGATACAAAATAAAAATCAAGGTTATAATATCAATTCTTTTTTAATAGTTCACATTCTCTCCAGCTACAAACAACACAGCCCAACGGAAAAAATAGACATGTGCAAGCAAATCCTTCCTGGCATTCATTCAAAGAACAGAAAAACATAATAATTTTCGGGCAATGATAGGGACATACTCAGGATGCAAATTTAATGGGATATACTATAATAAATAGAAATCCATAAATCAGTCAGTATTTTTGAAAAAAATTTCAAAAATGGCTGAACAAGTGCTAACAAAAAATACAGACTATACTTCTTGTTTTCTTCCTCAATATGTGCTCCAGTGAAGAGCACAATAACAGGTTGTGCCTCTCCCATGGCCTGTAAATCGAGTGGATGATTGGAAATCGCTCCAAAGGGATGCCAGACAACCCCTCACCTGCACTGAAGAATGTACCACAGCCAGGATATAGAGTCTAATAGTAGGCCAAAGGCACACAGGAAAAGCTGAATGCGTCCTCACATTTCGCAGTGACGGACGCCCACCTGATTTAGAGTGTAGTTTTAGAGTGTACCCATGTTACAAGCCTTCACATCAAAGCTGACAACAGAACTGTTGGCCAATATCAGAAAACAAGTCTGTCATTGTGTGGCGCTCAGAGGACACTTAGTTGAACTGCATGCCAATCAATGAGCACAATTAATGTTCCAATGACCACCAGGCACTGATGCTTTAACTGGATAGAACTAAAGAGAGAGGGAGGATGACCCTTTCAGTGACCCTTATCAATGGAGCTGTGCCTGGAGCATAACCTTATGAATGACCCCGGTGTCAGAGGTTGATCAGGACAACCCTGCTTAACCCCTGGACACATCAGCCCATGAGGCCATTTAGCATCATTTGAAATCATGTGTCAAAAGACAGCTAGCATCTGGCAAGCATTTTTTCAATAAGACTAGAATTGGGGAAAAATGAGCCGTGACAAGTAGATTGGTGGTTCCCAAGCACACAAGGACATCCAGGAGAGAAAGGGTGAAAATATAACTTCCTTGCAAATTTCCTTCACATGAACTGAGCAGTCCAACAGCTTAATGGAGAAAATGCATGCAAAAACGTTGAATTGTAGTACCACAGTGCTGTTCAGTGAATTTTATTAAATTAATGAATTCTATTTTATTATTAACAATCTTATTTGGACAACATTTAACTAAATATCTGTTATTATTTAATGAGAGCAAGTTACGTCACAATCTGGGTTGTCAGTTGTTGTAAAATATTAACAATGACAACTTCAGATCCTGCGTATCCTATGCAGTACAAATGTCTGCTATTGCTGCATTGCGAGGTGCATTCTTACCATTTTTCAATTGACAGAGAGGCTGATTTGACAGGTACAAATCCCTAGGGTCTGCAGAGAGGAAGATATTCGACTAAAGTGCTACAAAGGAGCGACATAACTAAAAGATATCAGTGAACAAGTCGACACAACATCTTAGGTATCCTGATGAACACCTCACAGTGTTTATATTTAAGCTTTAAGCTGTGGAAGCAGGAGATAACCTGTTTGAATAAATCAAACACAGAATTTTTAGAAATAGAGTGACTGGGAAAATAAAATAAGAAGTACTGCCTGCCTTAAGTGTAAGGCATTGTATCATTTGAATGACTTTGCTAATGAATGTGAGGGAAAGTTAAGTCAGTAATCTTCAATGACCTAACCAATTGCCTTTACAGGGAATAAGAGGTCTTTGGGTTTAAACAGCAAGAGAGAGAGTAATTACATGCACAAAGTCAGACTGGCCTCAAAAAGTTTCAGGTTGACTTAGCAGGTGCTAATGGGATGTTTGACAGCTTAGGCTTTGTGGAGTGGAAGCAGCCATCTCAGACAGTGAGATGACTGGAGCACGAAAAGACACCCAGTCACTCAGTGATGCTGTGACTGACACGAGCTGACAGTCAGCTCTAGACTGGCCACTCAGCCTGCTGGACAAAACACTACTCTAGAAACACAATGGAAAACACATGCGACTGGCGAGAAAGACAGCAAAAATTTTTAAACGACTGAGGGACAAGGCCTGTCTAGCATCTGTCATGGACGTCTGACAAAGACAGAAGAAAGCTGCAGTTCTTTTGTGCCACAGTTGTAATTTCAGAGTTGTTAATTACTATCCAGAGAACTGAAATCGATGCCAGCATGCTGGTACTATCTAATGATTTCTTTCAGCTACAGGATATGTCAATGGCACAAGTAATTCGCAGAGTGCCATTGCATGCCTTTGACAGGATAAGATGTAAAAAAAAAAAAAAAAAAAAATAGGAAAAAGTGCTGTAGATTACACTTTGCACATCCCTATCAAAGGAAATGAATCATTTCTGACGTCCAGGACTCTGCGTCTGGTGTGCCTGCGTTGATATGTCCAGATATGGCATTCTTTGTGCTGTTTTGATAATTCAACCAGCCATGAGCTGCTGTGACTCATGATGTCTCTCTGTGTACTTGGAAACACATTTTTAGTCATCCTGTGGTCAATACACATCAACGCTGTTAGCACAAAGCTTGTCCAGACACAGTTAAAATTGTTATTTCTAGACTGAAGTAATAAAGGTTGCAATATCCACTTGTCACAGACCGTTTGCAAAAGTGTTGTATAAGATAACAGGGGAAACGGGTTCTTTAGCTACTCTAACAAGCAATTGCTGTGGCCATTATGCATCGAGTATGCCATGTGTTCTTGTAACAGAAGAAACCTGAGTGCTTAGATGAGGGAACAAATTGCCTGTATCAATATGCATCGAGCACAGCGAAAGGGAGAATGGTGATGTTAATTATTTACTGAGGAAAATGTTGCCCTGTTGCTTTCACTGACAGGTCAGACTTCAAATGCTGAGACACTTAACGTATGCGGCTGCTGAAAAAAACATTAGTGCCTCATCCCAGCTCCTCAATTAAAAACTCAGTATAACAACATCCTTACTAGGAAAAAAGAAAACACCTTACTTTGGGACCAGAGACCGGTTTTTGTAAGACATAATCAGTTGCTGCTAATTTTCTGTAAAACATATACTCATGCTGCCTTTAAAAACTATTTCTCGTAGGGGATTAAAAGCATTGGAAAGCAACTGTTAGAGCATGGCAGGCAGCAGTTTCAAGGTCAGAGGCCAAAAACAAAGCTATGAAAGCGATGAGAAACAGGGAAGTTGCGGGTAGGCATTTAAACAATGAGCTGAAACTCACTGGCTCTATAAAGCCGAGGGGAGCTGCAGAATCAATATATCATTATTATTAAAATATCAATTAAAGCCACTTAAAATTAAAACGACTATTTCCAGCATTGATATAGTTTATACTGCAGTTACACAGATTTTTTTTATACTTGTAAGTAATCGTCCATTTATTAATTTACAAAAACTGTGGCTAAGATTCAAGTTAAGAGGCAGATCAGGTTCAATGTTTTGCTTCACAAATAGAAAAACTTTTTTATTTTTTCATGGTGATACTTCTGTCTAGTGGAAAGCAACTAAGCTGACACGCAGCTTGAAATTGTTACCTCGCGAATCACAGACAATGTCTCCTACATCAAACCACCCTAGGCAACATCCCTCCAGTTTCAGCTATCTGACTATCTTATGGCTGTTGTTGAAACTTTTGTGAAAGATTTAGAAAGACATGGTGTAATGGTTTTTGTATTGCTTCCTGCAAATTGCCAGGTGTTCAGGTTGAATTGCACGGTTTTTGTCTATTTCGTTTTCACTTTGGTGTAACCCAGTGTGTGTGTGCCCAAACTTGTTCCAATAAATAGCCTCCTCCACCCTGCAGGAGTGGAGAAATCATTTATTTTATAGATTTCCTGCTTTACCATCAAGGATTACCCTCTTAACCTTAGCCTCTTGCTTCCTTATTGGCTTAGCTATTGATTGCCCTCCATCCACTCTTCTGCCTTCAAGGTGACCCATAACTAATAAACACTCCTGGAAAAGTGTGCCATGAAGCAACCTAAAAACATGTCTCTGTTTGCTGTCTGGGTCCACGGCTGCTTCTGCTTATGCTTAGTTATTGAACATTCATCGAGCAAGGGGGATACCTTTCATTTGCTGTAACAAACAAAGGTTGATTGATTTAAGCAAATGCGATCGACATGACCAAAAGGCAGTCTTATGCCATTTTAAGGTCCCTTGGTCCTTCAGGAAATGTAAACAACCACATCAGATTAAATTTTCCACATGTAAACAGCTAATTTTAGTGCAAAAAGACTGAGGACAGCCTAGCTGGTTAAAGTGATCTTGTGCTCTGTTTCCCCTCCCTTTGCTTCCTAAGAGGGTCACACTGAGGAGTGTGATGAAAAGGGAACATCTGTCTCTAAAGTGTTCCTCAATTATCCACCCATTGTGAAGGATCGGCACCTGAGCAAACAAAGAGCTTCCATTATGCCATATTCAGCAAAATCTCGACAACACCTTTACAAGCTGAGAGTGTGAGACTGAGAGAAGGGTGCAGAGTGAAAGAAGAAAGGGAAATATTGTATGGGAGCTCTAGAAGTTTCCATCTAGTGTGCTTTTTAAACAAAACTAACAATGACCATTAGTCACAAGAAACCTTTGCTCACCATCATTCTAAATGCCCCCCCTCCTAAATGGCTCTTAAAGCTGAGAGTAAGAAGACATGGCTGTTTGCGTTGTTTTGTACAACTCCACAGATTCCCTCTTTTAAAATGAGCACCTGACCTGCTTCCACAGTTTGGAGTGTCCTTTCCAGTGTAATGGTATTTTGCATAATGCCATTACTAAGCTAAAAGCATGAAATCGCTCTGCTTCAGTCCAGTTTTATAATTGCAGATAAAATGTGTGTGTGTGTGTGTGTGTGTATGTGGGGGATGGGTGCCGGGTGAGGGTGTTTGAGGGCCTAGCAAATTCAGATTCTCCAATTTTATCCCCTTTGACTACACAGTTTAGTTAATGAGAAGGGGCGGGGAACATCAGTGTTGTAGTTTGGGAATTACCCTGCCTAAGCACAGAAAAAAATCTTTATATTAACTATCCAAGCTATCCAAGACAATACACATGGTAAAATGTCATCTGTGTTGTTCATGAGCCAATATTTATAGCTAACAGTTGATAGCTACAAGGATCTAAGAGTATCAAACTGGTTGAAGACTAAACCACAGCTGTCAGCGCAAAGACTGGTTCCAGAGTTTCCTATCTTTCCCTAAACACACCACAGGGAGCCAAGAAGAAGACCCTGACCTTGCTCCCCTCTGGCCCTCTGTGCCCTGAACTCTCAAGCCAGCTGCAACATTGATCTTCTGGGCTAAAATTTCAAGGGCTGAAAAACAATATCGCTGTTGGCAAATGCATGGCATAGCAGCCCGGCTCTGGGGTCGTCAGTTCAGCGGGAGCCCAGAGGATGTGTGGACGGGTGGTGAAGGGCAGGAATGCTGGACAGGCAGAGGCGATAGAGACGTGTCCAGCAGGTTTTCCCTAAAGAGATCAGATGGCTCTATCTCGTACCAGGTGAAGAGGTCATCGTCACTCTCATGCCCTCTAACACTCCCTCACTTTGTACACTCTATATACAGTAACTTAGGACAAGTGGGATTTAACACTTAGCAGCTAGTACACAGCATAGCATGTTACTACACATTCTGACAAATATATTAGGGGCTCTAAAAATTTTTTGTCTCTAAAGATTTACAACTGTGCTCATAGCACTGCTGAGCAGGAGGTAACAAAGAGGGAAGAGGGCTCCACATACAGCATGAACATCACAACTCACAGCAAGGCACAGCAGTTACTTCACTGAAATTCCTATTTTAGTTTTAGAATAGCTTTTCAACAATCCTGAACTTACTGATATTATTCCTTTTGCATGTATTCTTCATTTAGAAATGTCATCAAGACTAAAAACCACAAAGCTTCATGGTGAAATTACAGGTCAAGAGATAAATTAAAATTGCTGATTTCCTCAATCTTTCTCTCAACGTTGTATCTCTCGCTCTTCCTGCCTGTCTCTGTCTGAAAGTCCTGCCCAAATGATTACTCTCATTAACTGAGTAGTCTGAATTTATCGCATCTCTGCAGCCCAGTAGCTAACTATTCACCAGCCAGTGCTAAGTTTTTGAAAACCTCCGTCCTTAGCTATCAATTTCTTCGCCCAATTTCATTTAAATAAGTGCTTTCCACCATTTTGATAGCCTCACGGTCCACCTATAAATAGGCCTACTATAATATTCATGGGATCACATTCAAAACCTGTTAAGTAGTAACCTGAGTGAGAGATGAATTTACTGAATGGAAATATGTTTGGCTATAATGGGTGCTCCTTGGTTTTTCTTGAGCCTCTGTATATATAGTGGTGTTATTGTTAGATCACAATAAAGACGAGGTTCAAAATACGACAGATAATACGTGTCCAACACATAAGGAGATGCTTGTTTACTATGTATTTCGTTATTTGTAATCTTGTAATCTCCAGGCATATTTACAATTCAGAATAATGTGCCATCTCTTGGTTAAAAATCAAATTACTGAGGGCTATTTGACAGTGATTTACTGCACTAATGAGAAGGTGTTCATGTCATTGTGGTTAGGGGTACAATAGTGGTGTTTAGTGAAAAGCTACACGTTTCACACAATAGTCTATTGCATTATCAAAATACCAAAATATATCAAAATATGTTGATGACGTAAGACTCCGGTATATTATGTAACTAAATAAAAGGATACTTTAAGTACAGTTTTTTTTTTTCTATGAGAAGATACAGGTTACTGGCCATTAATCATATCCATTTATTGATAGGAGACAGATGGGCAGTGCTTTGTTAAGTAATCTCCAAATTAACTTGTCAAGCACAAATGAGTAACAGCACACAAGGACAACTATCAAAACATTTTGGCAACAATTTTTTTAACCATCCACAAGAGAACAGAATGTCTTTGTTGTGTTTTCAATGCTTTACTTTCCTGTCAGGCCTCACTATCAAGTTTATAAGGGAGGGGGCTGCAGTATGTGGTAATAAACCGGCATGCTTGAAAATAACCAAGTTTCAAGGTACAGAGAGGTTTGAGAGGATAACTAAGGATCAGCGGTTAAGACAGGGTTTGTTGCCTCTGGCTCTAGGTCTTCCATCAAACAGAGTTGGCAGTGTCTGTGGGTGGGAAGCCAGCAAGGGATCATGCCCTTGGCATTTCACTGCATCTCTCACTGGTTGGTCAGAGCACTTGTGCAGTGAGATCTGGACGCTTTAGGACCTCTCTAGAAATCTCAATTCATGGACAGTTTTTATGACTTGTCCCTATGTGCTGTTCATTTCTGTCCAAAATCAGTTAGTAACACATATCACCTTATTTCACAAATCTAACCAATTCCTTTAGTGTTATGCATGACTGGATTACACCCTAATAAAAAGTATTGCAGTTAAGATGTTACAGTGGCTTTCAAATAAAGATGTAGCAGAGTGCATATCATTAGAAAAACAGAGGATTCCAATTGTTTGATCCAAATAATATATGAGTAGGCTAGACTAGTCTGAAGTGCACAGGACTGTATCCCTTCCAGCTCCAGTGGTGCTGAGCTGTGGGTGAACCTTGGGTTATCGCATATGTAAAGGCAGCTTTGTGTGTTTGTCGAGAGGATGTACTATGCAAAACAAAAATCCATTATTCAACAACGAAGAGTGTTTTATAACTCTCACTTATCTTACACAATGTTGTGATTTTGGAAGCCACTCACTGACCACAGCCGAGCACAAAGAAAAACTGATCATCAGATGAGCATTCAAATCACCATGTGAAGAATCAGAAATGCAAAAAGAGTTGGGCTGCTCATAGTATTTTTAAGTGTTCTGATTTCAAAAAATTTGTTTTGCATTTACCATAGCTAACCTTTTCTCAATCCTGCTCTGTCTTTAATGCTTTCTCTCACCGTCTTCTTTCATTCCATTTCTCTTTGCTGTCCCTGAAAGATAGATCTACTGAGCGAGAGAGTTCTTGTCTGCGGCTGTCTTATCGCCTGTCTCAACCCCGCAGAGAGAAATTCCTTACCATTTGTTGAATACAAGGGTGATGGTGTGCGTTAGTGGCTCATCTGTGGCTGCACTTCCTCACCTGGCACTCATGTGATTAGATTTCATATCCCAGCCTGCAGCAGATAAACTCTATCTCCATCGGCCAGGCCCCTCAACATCAATCTGCCTTGCTGATGGCCTGTGTGGTGGAGGCAGTCTCATAACACATTCCTACTACCCTGCTTATGCATATTAATAAAAACATTGATGTTCTATGCAGCATGTCATTTTAGAACATTAAAAAAAACATTTTATTATAAAAAATAATGTGTGCCTGCTTCTGAAGGCAGACAATCCAGCCCAGGGTGAGAACCCTGCTGTTATATCCGAATGCTAGCACTTAGGGGTTCAGTGCCTGCCTCCAGCTGTAAGCCAGTCATGACGAGATTTTGAACTCCACATGGAGCAAATCCTCTGTAGTTGGATGTAGGTGTAGTGAAGAAGGAAGTGGGGGGAACGAGCAGAGCAGGACAGAGCAGGTCTGCTTATTTATTATTCTCCACTGCTTTAACGGCTCGTGACCAGCTAGCTTTATTAAACTGGGCTTTGAACACACACATAGCAGCATTAAAACTTCCTGATGGCTGAGAGGGGATCAATTCGAGCTGCCGCCTGCAGGAATTACTGCAAAGTAATAGTACTATCACACAGGTAGGCCTCGCCTGTGTTAGGGGTTAAATGGACCATTTAAATTCTTTAATCAACTTCTGTATTAGCTGCATGAGGGGAGTGCTGCTCCTATCAGATATATCCAGGTGCAGACATTTCCATGAATATCAAATAAGGGGTTAACACAAAGCCCTTACCAAAGTGGTTACTATGGAAAACACCAAACAGACATGATTAATATTAAACTTCTGATAACATGATGGAGATTATCTATTGGCATAACAATAGTAAAACCTAGAAAATGAACATTTTAACATTTTTATCTTTGATTAATGTTTCTCCAAACATGTAACCATTGGCATTTTAATGATACATTTTATTTCAAAAAAGATAAAAAAATAACTATGAAGTTTCTTTACAGAACATCTGCAGAACCCTCAGAAACATTACTTACTCATATTTGCAGTTACACTATTTGCTCCATTTCCTTCTGATTCAATGTGTTATTTACTTGACACTGGTAAAAGAAATTCTTTACACAACAGACTGTATATACCATTCGCGGTTCACAATAGGGATAAAAACTAATGCAAAAGACCATAAACAACCTCTACATTTGTGAAGCTTATAATATAAATGGGACTGTATTGAATTACACTTTACTGTTAGGTTAAGTTGTTTCTAGTTTGTTCACCCACATTTGCATATGCACAGCGAGAGAATATTAGAAATGTTTTACAATATAAGGTGATACAATACAGCTTCAACATCAGCTACAACCTCAGATGAACCAACATCTTTGTGATAGTTTAAAAAAAATGGATTAACAAGACTGGATCCCATTTACAAATTAGTGTTCATTGCAGGGTGATTGTATTGAACTGGACAAGACTTTACATGTTCCTCTGTTGCTGCTTATCCTCTGTAACAATTATTATTAAGTTATCAGCAACCACTAGCAAACACTTTTAAAATATTGCTAATTGTTTATCCACAACAAAGTAACTTTCCAACACATCTTTTATATGAAAATGTAAATACTTAAAATGTGAGAGCAACCAGTTACGAGTTTATGGCCAGATAAACAGGTTTCTCCAAATCAAACTATTAAAGATATATCCAAGTTACTTCCTAAAACCATAACCAGAAAAAAGGAGAAAAAATGTTTGTCATTTACATCCATATTTTTTTTAAATAGATTACCGTTGAAAGCAGGAAATCATCTGATCGCTAGTTCATGTAAGCACTGGGTGTTGTGTACACTCTAAAACCCCTCCCCCATTTGCTTGTTGACATCATGGTCTCCTCGACCCCCCGCCACCTCTGTAAATTGTGTTTCACGGCTTGAAGGTTACAGAGAAAGGCCTGTGTTTGCTGAGGAGGCCAGATTAGTGCTCATCAGTCGTGGTGTTAGAGATCCCCACACTGACCCTTGGGCCAAAAAGCCATGCCGCTTTCACACTGCAGTACACAGGGACCCGAATGAGCCTACAGCGGCCTATTGTCACCACTCACCCAAAAGAAAAGATAGCAAATTGCCATGTCAGGAACTTTGGCCCTCATGCCAATATAATACACAGCCTTTGTCCCTCATCTCGCCTGTTAATATAAAAGGAGTTCCAAAGGGTATATAGTGCAGCTCAATTCTCGCTGCAAAATAACAACAATATGATTTGATGTAGGAGTTTGTGTGGGTGTTTGCTTCAGAGCATTTCATTTGCAACAGTTTGAATTGCAATAAAGATTTACATTTGATGCAAATGAATGCATATTCAAAATGAAGCGGGATAAAAGAGGGAGGCACACATGTGTCTGCCTTTAGATGAGCAAGAATGCAAAGTGCCAATGCTAAATATTTCAAATACCTTGTGAATAGATGACAGAAAATGAAAAGCCAAAAATTCTGCTTTGCCATTACAGTCAGGAGCAGATGAAAACAAATCTTTGGATATATGCTGAGATAAACAGCTATGTTGAAGAAACATAGCTGTGATCCTATAAGCACCAAAATCCCACTAAACCACAAACCCACTGGCTCAGTTTGCAGATATAACTTCTGTATCAACATTTTTTAATTATTTCCTATAACTGTCCTAGTTATATTCTCAAGTTTTCCACTTCTCCGTCTACAGACCCAAACCATAATTGACTTAAGGACATTTGATCATTTGTTTCATTCCTTACTGAAGTGGCCAGTGGAGGTCAGGGTTTTAAATGCCTACCAGATGACATAAATCATAAGGGTGGATTTCCTTTTCTGCTCAGTAGCCAATCATGCAAAGGTAAATAGGCATTTCTGTCTCCATGACGCTGACCGACACTAAGATTAACAGGCTTGTGGACCACAGTTGACTGGAGGTGAGAAATCTCTCGTTATTGCAGAGATGATGAACTAGGTTCTGAAGGGGTTCGATGGCACTGAAACTGGTGCAGACCACACTGCACTTCATACAGCTTACATTAAGTGTAGACCTTAAACACATTTTCACACATACCCAACCGAAAAATCTTAACAACTCATACTAAAGTACTTAGAGCACCTCCTGTAATTAATAAAAAAAAAATCACAGGCTAATCCTGTCTAACACCTCTGCCTCTGTGTGCTTTGCAAGTGAAATAACCCTGCAATTGAGTGTTGAGTCAGAATTAATGAAATGTTAGTATGCTCATTGTTTTTCCATCAGGTCTATTGGCATACTCACAAAAAGCCTCTGCATGTTTCTAATCAGCATGGTAGACATCCTAAATGGCAGCAATAAAAGCAAACAGATCTTGCAGGAATGTAAAAAGCTCCAGTAAAATAAAACGCATGATTTAATGACCATCTGTTGGGTGCCGGAGCAGACCTTGCTGCGACATGCTTTGTGAATGATCAAAGGCAGCGTCCGCATCGAGAGCGATTCACCTCAGGAGGCACGCTGGGGAATTAACAAGCCACCCAGCACAGATCCATTTTCCATGCAGTTTGGCCCTCTTGATTCTTGAACTGGTCTACCTCAGTCTCAAATGGAGGAAGAGGGAGAGTAAAACAATTCAATATACACAATACACAACAATCCAGCCCTTAAAAATGTGAAGCTTCAAGCTAAATAGCCACACACTTAAAAGTTTGAAAATCCATTTGTAGAATAACCCAGCGGAACGCTTCAAAAAAGTGCATGTATTATTAGGATTTTTTTTTTTCTTTCAGACTAGCTTTGCCATCAGCTGCTTATGTTTATGGCCTTCCTGAGTTGCTCTAAGAGTCCATTTAGGTGTTGGGGGACGGATGCCAAATGACCAATCAGCACATAAAAGGCGCATACACACACAGAGAGAGGCATGCTGATGTCCTCAGACAGACATTCCAAAACACTCGGCTCTTATCTCATCAAGGCTCAGTAAATAAAACATTTAACAGCTGCGCTAGACTTAGGATTGCAGAGACCGTGTTGGGTACACTGCCGGGTCCAGGAATAACACAGAGCTCACAGAAACACAGATACTCAAAGACAAATCATATACAAACTTATATTAATACTCATAAATTAATGCGAAGTTATAAACAGACCAAAAAAAAAAAAAAAACAGATTCTCAGGGGGACAACGAAACAGAACAGCTATTCCACTCGTGTAGGTCACGCTTCAAAAATTTACCATAAGGCATGACAAATCTCAGATGGGATCCAGACAGATAGCATTCCTACACAAAAGTTCTCAAATACTGCAGCGCTAGAATGATTAACATACACATCCTTGGGAAGACATCGTCATTACTGCTTTGTTTTGCTTTCTTTACCTTCCGTCTTTCTGCCTCGTCTTTTATCTCTCCTTAATTATTCTTCCTTTTTCACTGCCTGCCTGTCTGTAAGACTGTGTGCAGTATTTAACATGCTGAGGGGACACATGTCCACCCCAAACGCCACAGTACAAATTCGCTACTTTGTTTGCGTTCACAGCTCATTTGGCCCAATCCATGTTTTGGCGTTCTGTTATTGTCACGCTTGGTGAGGTTTTCTCCACTGCCCACCGAGAGGGAGAAACATGTTCCAGGGGCTGTCAGCTGAGGCTCGCATTCACACTCTATCCTACAGTATTTCCTTCAGGCTTACTTTTTCATGTGGTACACAGAACACAGTGTATAAAAACAGCTACTGTGGAATAACGTGTGCCTAATCTTTGGGCTGCTGCCAGTGAAATTTGAAGAAGCTAATGCAGAATTTCAAATAATTATCAAAGGAGGAACTGAACCTTGGAGGTGAAGACACAGTTGTTTCAGAAGTGGCATTAAGGTTAACTGTTTCTTCTGCTTTACTCCAATCCCACCCACATCTCGACCTTTAGAGACAAACAGAGATCAGCACTACAGCTGTGTGTGCTTTGTCATCCTTATACCGCCAAGAGAGTCACATGCCCACATGTATCCCAGCCCTCTATCTTATTTGCGCCACCAACCCCCTGAATACTTGATTGGAGTGCCTTGGGAAAGTGTCAGTGTGGTGTTGATCACTCCAACGGCCTTGGAGGTTGATGGGAAGGGACAGGGTCTTGCTTGCAATTTCACAGGTGGGACTGGCTGGTGGTGGGAATGTCCCAGCTGGTCTCAAAGGTCTAAACTCCCCTAGCAAGCAGCAGTCTATCCACCCACCGACTGTAAACACAATGGCTCCCTATGGTACTGAGCTGATTGCTGTTTCATCAGGGCCAGGACTGGAGTCAGTGGAGAGGAGCTCTGTCTCTCACTGTTTGATGAACTTGTTTATTTTTCCCTGCACATGGGAGGCCCAGAACAAACTGATTGGCAAGCAGTGTGTTTATCAGAGGCTTAGAAAGCGTTCCCAATGATACTGGACAGTCATTGCTACGCCAAAGCCACAGCAAAAAGCTTAATTAGAGCTTTCTGAAAATGATGTCTTGATACCACACCCTATAATGCCAATTATTACTGCTAAGTATGCTCCTCCATCAATTATGGCATGTGCTAATGCGAGTCTCACAGTAGAGAGCCAACATGTTTCAGTGGGCTCAAATAGCTTTGCTGCACTCTCCCACTCAGAAATTAATCTTCTTCCCAGCAGTCACCTCTGCACATGCCCAACGCAGGAAGGAAAACATATACCAGCATTGTGTAAACCGAAAACAACTCAATTTCTGGAGCCTCTTTTCCTAAAGATTTGCATCCTGAATACACAGGACTCTACAAACACACAGCATGTCCCTACAAACATGCTTATTATTTAACTGTAAAGCTATCCAATCAACAAAACGGCCTGTGTATCTGTATTTGATTAAGTGTGCTGTTTGATGATGAGAGGATCTGTGTTCCCCTTATTTCTTTTCAGTTTTGCCGGCTACTTGCTTCTGTCGTGAAAATACATGAATATGCAAAGGAAAATTAGAAGACATTACGCAAACTGTTCCTCTCACTAACACCCACTATGTCAGACATCTGTTCTCCACCTCCACCATAGTTTTTACTCTGCGTATCCCTCTGTCCCTTCATAGCACCTTCCTCGTCCCTCATTTTTCCTCGCCTTTTTCCCCACTTCTTCAATACTCTTTCCTCTCTCTCCACCTTTACGTGAGATACTGTGGTTCTCCTCTGAGATCTTTCTTCACACACATACTGCAGCTGCAGACTGTGAGTGATAATGAAGTGGCTGGGAAAAGAGGATTAGGTGGAGTGGTGGGCATCATCCCTGCGGTATAAACGCTCATCTCTCCCTCAGGAAGGACACTTGAAGCGTCTTTCACCTCAGTCCAACTGGCTGTCTCTGTGTCACTTTCAGCTAGCATACTGGGATGGCTGCTGTGGCCCTCAGGAGGCAACAGTGAGGGGGTTAACGCAACGACGCGCCCAGCTCCTTGGGGACGCTTGGCGTTTCATCCTCTGACACCCGCCTGTTTATTCTGCACAGCCAGGCTGAGAGGAGCATAACAGACACTGGGAAAGTGAAGATCTTCACCAGGGGAACAGGCTGACACAGACAGAAGGATAGATAGAGGGTGAGAGAGAGAGACGCAAGAAGAGAGGGAGCGAGAAACTCCTCCCTTTCCCTGTGGTCTGACAAAAAGATGACAGCTTTCCTCTGGAGCTTGCTCTGCCCTCTCTGGGCTGAAACCTCACTTGTAGGGAAGTGGCCTGTCAGACACAGCTAACTAGGCTGCCCCATGAGAGATGCAGAAAGCTTGACAGTTTGTTACTAGTTGGCGAAAGGCCACCATAACAGGTCAGTGTCTGCACAGAAAATGTCAGAGAAGTGCCACTAATCAGCCACCAACCAGCTCTTTAGAGATGCTCACGTGAATATTCTCCTGCCCCTCCACTCACTGCAAGTTCAAAGACCCATTATTATCAGTGCACTTCCACATACTCAAGCCTCACATCTATATACAGTAACATAAATATTAGCTACTTGAGAGCAATCAGCACTCTGTGTGATTGTTCATTTCTGCTTTTGTGATGCCTAGTGCTGAGTGGAATTATGGCACGCACTGTTTAGACAGCACAAAACCCCGAGAGCCTTGAAGTGTGAACATCTACCTCTGCTGTGAAGCAAGCTATAGTTAACATACCAGAATGGTACATGGTACATTTACAGTAAAATCAAACTCAGCAATTTAGTAATTGTTGTAATTAAAACCAAGCATGTGCTACCACACCTATGTGGTGTTAACAGTCAGAGTAGCTGCCTTCCTCCCTCCCACTAATTGTGTGTGGTCTCAAGTAAAGCAGAGAACTAGTTCACTGAGTCCAAAGTAAGCAACTCTTGCACATGTCTAATTAATCTAATAATTATCTAATAATAAATGGCAATGTGTGAGTGTATTAACCACATGCAATATTCTTAAAAACAGTTAAATTATTTGTTTGTCCAAACTAAATGGCTGCTGCAACAAGGTTATTCCGCCTGGCCTGGTGGCTGTTTATTGATTTAATGGCTCTGCTTAATGGCAATGTCCTGCTAATTTCTTCCATTGATCTCTACTGGTTCCTCAATTACCTTCACCACTGTTAGATATACAGAGTGGAGGGATGGGGGGAACCCCTGTGTTAAGGAATTAAATTCTATTTAACTTCACAGCAAAGCAAACAGGACCACAAGTTTTGATGCTAAACTTCTTCACATTTCATAGAGTTTCAGGCATCAGTTAAGGTTGTAAACTGGAAATCTAGATTTTGTTAAATGATGGATTGTGTGTGGTTCTCAGTTTCTGTTTACCTTATGTCCTGTCTGCCTGCCTGTTACTGGAAGCCTCCTATCTTCCTAATATATAGTGTACAAGAATTTCTCTAGAGTCCAATCTGAGTAAACATTTTGAAAATAATGAGGTCATCATATGATTGGTATATTGGTATGTCAGTAGCCTCTGAATCGTTTGTGAGCATGTGGCTAGGCTCTCTGAGCCTCTTGTGATGTCCTTGCTATGATTGGTGAGACTTTAGGATGGGGTAGTGCCCTGCTAAGAACTGTCCCCGTCTGTCAGATCTCATCACTCCATCCTGCATTGCTGGGGGCAGCGGGACCAAAACTGACCACTGAGTCAACTGACAAGACAGCTCAGCATCCAGTTATCCCAGAATAAGAATCACACACACACACACACACATGCACGCACGCACATGCACACTAACTTTTCAATTCAGACAGACAAGCCATCACGCGAGCAAATGCATGCACAGTCATGTTTACACTCACATTCACTGGCATGCAAACACACAGTCACATGCACACATATTCTTAACACACACAGACAAACGCATGCAAAAGAAAATGGACAGACCAAATGCACGATCTACCCCCAAAGAGCCACAACAAAGCCTTGTTGGACACAAATGTGCTCTGACACTGGAGTTGGTAATGCTTTGAGTTGTCTAAAATCTCAACAACTGACCCAGAAATCCTGGTGCAGAAAGGGATTGGTGGGGTGGGAGGGGGTCATGTGTGATGCAATGTGGAAGAGAACTAAATTGACGCTTTCTTGCCCACTTCTCAAGCCCTGTGGTGGTATTCTCACTTTGTGTACAATGAGGAGAGACAGAATAAGGTGGAAAATCCTTAAACTGGGGTGCCAGTCCTATGGTGTACAAAAAGTGAATTCCAAAGTGGCTCATATACACATAGGAGTGATGTGGGATTGCAGAATATCACTCTTCTCGTCCCCTAACTTAAGTCAAAGGCCATCTTTATTTCCTTTCAGGGATCAGGAGAGAGAGCACAAAACGCAGAGAGAGACGCTTCAGAGGTCAAACACAAAGGAAAACAAGCAGCTGCAATATGTTTATAACAGCAGCCCTGAAGGAAGGGGAGGACCTGACTGCAATATCACATATATTTATTCTCAACTAAATGATTCTGAGAAGTCAAGATGGCCTACTGTGTAAGTGTGTTGTTCCCTTGCAGGCAAACTTGAAAACATGTGCATGAGCAGAAAAATGCATGCATAAATATACATACTAGAACTGTCAAAACAACGAAAAATTGTTCATACAATAGATTTATTATCATTTTAAAGTCTTTGTACTTTGTACCTAGACAGTATGCCAAGATGTTACAGCACTCAGAGACTCCCTAGCCTCAGCTGCCTCGAGGCTTGGCTATTGCCCCGAGGTTTTGAGCTGCAGCTGACAGAGCTTGCATTTCAAACTGATAAGGCTCCAGACTTTCTCACTCCTCTGGTTCAATATATGATGGGAGAGATTCTAGAGGAGTGAAGTCCTCCACCTCAAATGACCCCTCAGTGGCAAAAGGAAGTGAGACTCTGTGTCAGTCTGAAAATTATACTGAAAATAGGTGTGTAGGGTACTGAGAATGTCTGGTGCAATTCTCAATCACAGAGATACAACCCCTTTTTCCCCTCACAACAAGCTAAGACAGGCTGAGAACGGCATCTTTTCAAGATGCTCTAAGCCTAAGGGAAAAAATGGACATTTACTCTGTCAATAGCAACCTTGTAGTTAAAATCAAAAGCACTTGGAATACACATTATCACTAATTCATTCAAATTATAGTGTAAAAAAAACAGTTTTGCGCATGCAGGAAAATTCAACTGTCAAGTACAATCAACAACAAATTAAAACACAATGTGCATTACAGTATACAGACACATTCTCTAGAGTGGATTCCAGGAAACTGTCCATTTGACAGCAAAGTGCAACTGTGAGTGTCAGAGGAGAAATGTCTTTTTGAGTAAGCATGTTTCTGTGTGGTCCTGGTTAGCCCCACAAAGCTTGCTACAGCACAGCCAGACACAGAGCTACACGCAGTTTGATATGCTGATATGTGTGCTGCTTAAAGTTAGGCCCTCACCCACACTGCAGTGCCAGAGATCAAGTGATGCCGTCAACTACCTAATGACATGACTGCCGCAGGCAATGGCCGGCAGCTTGATTTATACATGGGGACGGCGATGAATGATTCATAGGCTAAGAGAGGGATACCAGGACATGTGGCAGCTATATGCCCTTCTCGCTCGCACTTGTTCAGATACACACCTCTCCATAAATCCCTTGGAGCACTCTCTTATGTCTCATAAGCTTAGCATTACACAACTGACCAGTCCTGTTACCACTGCTCATAATCTTTCTCTCTACCTCCTTTTGTCTCCACATTTTTTTATACCTCTTCCTCACACTGTCCCTCTTTCCCTCTTGTGTTCATTGACTCCCTGACCGTTTCTTCTTCCCTTCCCATTATAATACAATGCTAATCCTAAATATGGAAAAATGAATGGCCCACTCTTTCTGCATCAATTAGTCCATCCATCACTGCTGATTTTGGGGTGTGCGTATGTGTGTGTATGTGTGACTGTTCTCTGCGGTGGCAGCACTTTCACGCTGAAATGCAATTTCCATCACTATTTAGGTACCGCACACTGCAGTCCACTCGATGACCTTGTCCTGCTAATTTCAGTGGAATGCCCTCTAAATTACGTCATCTCTGTAATAATTGGGTGAAATGGTCTGACAGCATTGGGGTTCTTCCCACATAATCATTTTTCAATATGAAGACTGATGTTTCCCTTTAGCTATCCACCAAGATGTCACTGTGCTTGACATAAATGCATATATAGTAATGGGCACTTTTCACCACCCTCCATTAAAATGCAACCAATGTTATAGTCCGGTAAAACATAGAATGAACTTTTGTTGAAAATAGATCAACTTGTGAAAGATATGCTTTCTTGCATATCATACAGTCAGTAAACTGGGTTACATATTTAACAAAGGCAAGGCAACACTACAGTGAAGTGTTAATGCATGAACCCGCTTAGAATTGCATTACACTTGGGATGTGTAGCGTTAAGTTGTTTTATAATTTAACTAAGTAAGCTTAATTTGCAAAATGACTTCTTTGTTTATGCAACAACGAGGCTAAATAAGGATTTTTTTGTTTTATTATTTAAATGAATATCAGTGGCTCAAGCTAATGCAAGGACACACCGCCATATTTGGATGGCAGTATGAAAAACAACCATGAAGAACACAATTGCAAAAACCCTGACCTGAACACAACATGCTGAAATGAGTGGTAAATATATTTACTTTAAATGCCAAAGTCAAAGACAGAGAGGGAGAATACAAATGTATTTATGCTGTGAGTGTACCTCATAAATATTTCCTAACAGCAGGGTTAATCCCAAAGAGGACAGACACACATTTATATTAGTGCCATCTCAAACACACTTAAAAAAAACACACAAAACATTAGAGTACAAATACAAGGTGGACCTAGATCAGAGTGTCACTAACTGCCTGCTAAATATGAGGATATAAATAAATCCCATGGGTATCGTGCTGACTGGGGAATCTTTGCATTCAATTTATCATTTTACATTATTTAGCCTACTCCACTGGGAAATACGCTATCTCTGTCATAAGTTATGCTAATGACTGTTACTACCATCTGTGAACTGAGGACCATCAGTCAGACATAGTGTGCAATCTATGAGTTATGAGAATAATACGTCATCTTTGAGTGATTAATCATACAGGGGAGTTCTGGTGCTTCCAGAGAGCCGAGATGGCTGTCATAGGGACAAAAGGCCACCTAGCCTAAACCTAGGACAGCCCTTATACTGTCCTATATCTCGACCTCCCCTCCCCCTGCACAGAGCACCATGCCTCCACCCCCTCCAATCTACTCAATAAACAAGCCTCGGGCAGGAGCCAGACAGAGGATAATGGTTCACCTGGAGGTGACAGGAAAAGAAAACAGAGCTCTTTGCATAACGAATGGCTAAAGAGATAAGCACAGTGAAGCACTTAGGAATCTTGATAACGGATTACCCATATGTCCAAAACTGGATACATTTTCTTTTGTTTAGCATGGTGGAGAACTTTGTTTGCAGTAAGAGCCAGTCCAGCAGCTACTGCGTAGGTCTGCTTATATTGAAATGCTGATGCTGTGGTTCTATGGTCAGATAAATTTACTATAAACAAGTTCTCACATTTCACCCAGAGGTCACAGCTAGGACTTTATACTCCTGTTAATTAGATCTGTAATTTACAAGCATTTTCTCAGCAGAGCCACTAAGCATTGCCTTGTCATGTAACTGTGACTCTACATTCAATGACGTCTTCAGTTGGGGCAAAGAACCGCATGAGCACCACCACAGCCAGGCCTAATCACAGCAAGCATAATTAATCCCATATATTAGTATGTGTTGGTACTTGCTATGACTCACACCACTGTTTAGGAAACTTATGAGGGAGTAGAGCTGGGGGCACATAGCGCTACAGCCTATGTTATGTAAGCAATGACAAAGGCTGGTGAGTTCAGTGAGCTTTAGCAGCCCGTGGCTAAATTAGCCCGAGTCAGGGTGTACAAAACAACCATGCATGTTCCCCGCTGCTTGACTGGAGCAGGGAAAGGAAGCCCAACCTGGGGTGAACGATTTGTTTGGGTGGTCTAGTTAAAGCCTAGTGCTAAATGGGCAATGGCTCTGGTTAGAATGCTAATGAGCCAATTCCCCTCCTGGATGGAGACATCAAAGGCAAGTGGAGCTCCCTCTCTCTATAGCTACACAGGGCTTCATGGTATCATTACATGGCTCAATGTGTGCTTGCATGCTTGTGTTTGTGTCTGCACACGTGTGTCAATGGGTGTGTGAGAAAGAGGAAAATGGGGGGGGGGGGGGGGGGGGGCGCACACACAGACAACATGATGTTTACATTAGGTCTATTCTTTTGGGATTGTGCCACCATCCAGCCATGCAGTGACACACATCACATGAGCAACCTGGTACCATTCGTAATTACCCTCTATCCACAAAGGCCTCATTTAGCTATTATCAGAGATCATTGTTATTTCCCTCTATGTGTGTATGGAATCCCAGTGAGACCAACATGTCTAACACTGATAACAGTGCTATTTTAGTTAACCCCAATGCGTACACACTGAAGACAGACAACCCTGAGAGAATTCCTATCAGTGATTTCTAAGGATTTAATAGAGCATCAGGGCATAACAATCTTTTTTTGTCTCCATAACTAATGCTAGGAATATAATCTGGGTTTTTTTGGGGGGGTGCAGGACAAATCTCACTCAGGGCTTTATATTTTCACTTATTTCCACAATACTCACGCTGCTGTGGCTGAAAGCCCACAAAAGACTTTACTGCTATACTGTGACAACATATTACTTATCAGTTGAATTTATGATAAGATATGCAGAAAAGTGAAACTTTTCTCTCAAAAGATACCCACACATATGACGGAATAACAAATATTTCCTCAAAGCCATGTAAAGTCAGGAGACCTTCCAAAAGTAAGTAGGTGGTAAACTAACTTTCCATACATAAACTAAAGACTTTGTCCATTTTTCACACACTGGCGAGAGGCCCACCTCCAGAGCTGTGAGAACTAAACATGGCTCAGGTGCGTTAGGCCAGCATGATGGATCATCCTGTTGTGAAGCTGCCCCTCTGCAGAGCCCTGAGAAGACAGCTGGGAGATAAGGAGGGCCCTATATGAGAGCACATCTCCTCTTCACATCGATCCTCGCTGCCACCAAGGCAGGAGGTCTTCACATGCCAAACCACAGATAGAGGTAGTGGGAGGGCCAGGGTGAGAACACAGAGAACAGTTTTGCAGGTTTAGCAGCCACCTTCGAGTGATAAAGACACTGGAAGATAAAACTCCTCTTGGCCCCGTGCAGATAAAAGAAACTGTGTAGAGCTTTGTTTTGGGGAAAAAATAACATTTTCAGCTCTCTGGTAGATAGTAGTTATCTCTCCCTGGTTATAATCATCTCCTCATTCTTTAGCATGGACAAAATAACAAAAACAAGCTGCACAAGAATACACACATAAGAAATAATAAAATAGCACACATTTGTTGTGGTCATTATTAACACGAGAAAATGAGTCCTAACGTTTTAGAGTTAATTGACCTTGTATCTTGTGCCAGTAACTTGGCAGGAATAGCATCGCTGGAAGTCAATTAAGAAGGAAAGGAGGCTTTGCTCTCAAAAAATGGCACTAGCTACAATTAGAATTCCTCTGGAGTTAATAAGCACAGCTGCAGGTCACAATCAACTGAAATGTTTTCTTGCTAAGTATGACATTAATTGACGCATGAGATCGCGTGCTCCACTGTTGACAGCCACAAATTCAACAATATTTCTGTTGCTGCTGTGTTGAAACGGAGCAACCTGTAATACCCTAACACCTATTATCAGCTGAAGATGAACCTGGATCAATCATCAAGGCTGCGTGTGTCTAAGATTCAGAGAACTGTAAAAAGGTGATTTGCCACAAAATAACAATAATGAAAACATAATAGCAAAGACAATTGCTTCTTGTGTTTCTCTGTATGTGGAAAATCAATACAGGGTGTTGACTGCAGCAGAGACAAATACCAAATCAGATGGACAGTATACCCTGTTTTACAGGGCCTGGTTTGGTTATGGAGACGCATGTTCGTGACCTCTGATCTCAATCACAGTAGTTCTTTAGATGGTTGTGCGCTGAGGGCCTCTCTATGTCACTTATTCAGATTGGGATGCTGCACCGCTATGCAGTAACGGCTGGAAAGTTTGTAGTCAGAACCATGTCTCCAGACAAGATGAGGGCCACTCCAGGCTCCATGATTAGATATGAATAAGATTTCAACAGCTCTGTGTACACTCTAATGGACGCTATGCGCACAGAGCAGTTAACTATGCTGTGGTTTTGATATTGCTTTATGCTCTCTTGCCTCTGATGACTCATATTTCATGCCAGGTGTTCACATCTTGATAACCCGGATAAATAAATACATACAGAAAGAAATGCCATCCAGTGATGTCTGTAATTCTGTCCTATCATACTGTTGTATTGTAAAAAAAAAAAAAAAAAAATACTAAATAGCACTGTATAGAAGTATTAGGTGATTTTAAACAAAAATGTGATGAATAAAATGATACACATTAACATCTTAACCAACCGCCCAAATCCTTATCTATTTCTTAGCTCTGTGATTGAAAAAAAAACAAAAAACAAACAACTATGACTAAATTAATACAGGAAAGCTACAAAATGTCTCTTAAACTCCTAAAATAAAAATTCCGATAGAGACCTACAACACACACTCTAAATAAGTTTTCATAGATATATGGATTATATTAGACAGATAAGATGTATTAGATAAATAGATGTACCAACTTCTAATGTGGCTGTTGGGATCACCCTGTGCAGCTGAGGGCTGTCAGGTGACAGTGGCACATTCAAAGTGACAGCCAACACAGGCGAATAAACAGATACGGCCGAAGCAGTGACCTTATTTCACTGTCATGCCTTTCTCACATATCATCAATTATTCCCCAATAGACTAGAAATTAACATTCCACATCTAACTGGGTGCATTTTACCCCAATTCATCTTACTGTGGTGAAGAATGATTATTTCAATCATGTCACTCTAAAAGTCAAATTTGAGAAAAGAAGAACAGGAGCAAGAGTATTCTACTGGAGTTCCCTGCCCATTATTCCCACACCACGGTCGGCTGCCTCAGATTTCCTCCGTTGCTTTGATGATAATGTTCTTCGGCAGGCCGCTAAAGTAATGACCATCTCTCAGTGTGGCACAGTGCAAGGTTGCTCTGCACTACGCTCTAATGTTTTGGCCTCATGTTCAGCCACATTTAACAAAGACATTTGACACTAAATAGTCACTAAATTCTTCCATAAACCCACAGAAGAATGTATCTGTGCCATATGCCAGACCTGACAAATGCAACTTTAATTGCTTTAATGTCATAGAACAAATAATGGGATGATATAGTGAAAAACAATGCTCACTCACCTCCCCCTCCTCCCAGAAGACTGGAGTTTGCTGAAAAGAGAGAAAAAAAGAGTCAGTACTTCAAACTTCAAAGAGTAACTATATATGGATAATTCAATAGAGTCAGCAATATCTGGCCATTTTAGTTTGGATTCTTTAACTGCACTCCATAAGTCAGATTTTTCATAAATACACCTGTTTATATTTAAACCTGTAGACATAATTTATCAAATGTCAGTTATATCACCTACTGAATAAAGCTATCACTGAAAAAAGTCACTGATATCGACAACAGAAAATAATGATTCATGAACAAGCACAAAACAGAAATACAAGATTAAGCATTTTGTTGGTAGCTTCCAACAACACCACCGTCATCCAACAGTAAGAAGTAACAAGCACGTCATCCAATACTTTGTTTATCACAACTCCAATACACAGAAGTGATCACAGTGTGTGTGTGGCAGTGTTTTTCTCTGAATATTAAATTAGCAAGTTGGCAACAAACGCGTGAGTCAGCAGCTAATTTAAATATACACTCCTTGGCAGATTTCTTCCTTGGCAACATGACAAAGGTTATGCTCAATAACACATGTGGTTCATTAAAAACAATTAACAGTGGCCCGTAGTTTGAGACAGTTGTGTCTACTGCTGTACAACAGGGAAATCCAGATTCCACCGTGGCTTTGTGGAGTCTGGTTGTTTCTTTATGGAAATATGTCACACAAACCAGTGAACATGATCTGAGAGAAGCTCCACAGTAAGGCTTCATTCTCACATGTGACACAGATATGTAGAACACCCTCAGAGTAAAGCCTAGCTCACTGTTATTCTGTTGTCAGCTGTAAGACGCTTACTGTGATATTTCTACACCGTGATAGGAGTCCTCTTGTGGTGAATTCAATTGATTGGACATGATTTGGAAAAGCACACAGCACACTGTCTCACAGCTGACAATGTATATCAGAGCAAAAAACAAGCCATGAGGTCAAAGAAACTGCCTGCAGAGCTCAGAGACAGGATTGTGTCGAGGCACAGATCTGGGGAGGGCTACAAAAACATTTCCCAAATCAGTGGAGTGCTGCAGAAATGGTTGTCCTTCTGGAAGTTTAACCCATCTCCACACAGGATCTCTAGAGCTCAGCCAGAGTGACCATCGGGTTCTTGTTCACCTCTCTTACCAAGGCCCTTCTTCCCAATTGATCAGTTTGGTCAGGTCTAGGAAGAGTCCTGGTTGTTCCACAGTAATAATGATGGAGGCCATTGTGCTCTTGTTTTGTCAGCTGTGAGACCTTATATAAACAGGTGTGTGCCTTTCCAGATCATGTCCAATCAATTAAATTTACCACAGGTGGACTCCAACCGAGGTGTAGGAACATCTCAAAGATGACCAAGAGAAATGGAAGGCACCTGAGCTAAATATCAAGGCTCATAGAAAAGCATCTGAAAACTTACAGTATGTCAATGTCATATTTCAGTTTTTCCTTTTTAATACTTTTGCAAAAATGTATAAAATTCTACTGAGTGTAGATTGATGAGGGATGTTTTTAGCTTAAGGCTGCAACATAAAATGTGAACAAAGTGAATGGATCTGAATACTTTCCAAATGCACTGTAGTTCGCAAACACTCCTTATATGTCTTAGCCCTGTATAGTATATCTCCAGCGTTAACCACAGTTTACCGGTTCAACAGAAGGTAACGTCAGACTGCTACCCTAAGTGGAGGCTTCATCATTAAAAATGAAACAATTTTCATTTTGTTCTGACAGTTAGAGACATCCATCGCACATAAGAGGAGAGAGATTAGAAGGGATTTAAAATACAGCTGTTAATTTCAGTATTACTGAAAAGTAGGTATCCTATGTGTTTGAAGTGTAGTTCAAACAGAGGACATTGTAAGAATCATACACTGCAACACGCCTTTAATGATCTTCAGTCCCAGCAACAGCATTGGCTATCATTAGCAGTGAGCACTGTCCCTGTTAAAAACGTATTATTTCTCGAGAACGTTTTGGTGCACAAGCAACAAATAGTGAACGTGTAGTATGACTGAGGGCTCTCCAATCACAGTGCAGTCCTGTGGCTGTTATTATTTTTTGCATGATTATGTGTAGAAGGGGACCTTCTGGGGTTCACTCAGTTTTTCCACACCTTTCTGTGGCACCATTATGGCTTTGCATTGTTCTCATTTGAGCACCACATATATGAGTGGGCACAGGGACAAAGAAAGCTTTCCCACTGCAGCATTTGTTTCATCAAAGGGCTTTTGTTATGCCTGTGTGTATGTGTACACACATACAGTATGAGCATAACATGCACACACAAAAAACAGCAACTCAAAACAGGGGTGTACTGACAATCCACTGTCATGTTTACAATAGCACCTCTCCAGGTTTTTCTGTGATGAAAAAGATGCTCTCCCAGCCTTTGTTTAGCTCTGGAATCTGTCAGCTATCAACAACAAGCACATACCTCAAATGTGCATCATCTCCAGAACAGCCTTTTATAAACAGGTTGGATAATGTAGTGACATTTTTTACACTTTATTACCAACAGATACATTTGATTTGAAGGTAAGAGCCAACAGTATTTTTATTGTCTGTTAAGCTTGTTGTCATCTATCTATTATCAGTACAATGAAAGTAATAGTTTCGGTGCCAGTTCAAAGCAAGCTAATAGTATGCTAGTTTTCAGCAAAGTCTATCATCATTGTCTAGTCTCCTGGGGAGTCTTCCTATTCCTGAGCTATTAAAACACTGGGGTTTAATTACCTGACATTATGGAAATGTATACCTGAGGGGGGCGCTTCATTTACTCCACACCTAATCAGAGATTGGAGATGTGGTTCCTAATCAGTCTGACACAACTCTCCTGTGTGTGTGTATGTGTGTAAGGTGGGGTAGTGGAGAACAGGGTAGTTTGTAGGTTGAGATGTTAGATGCTTTCTAACCACATGTGACTTGGTGTGATCACGGCATTTGCCCACTGGGAGATGAAGAGCATTTGACAGTCATCTCATTTCTGCGGTGCGATGGATAAATATGGAACTGGGGATGGGTAAAAAATGCTGCTTTATACCTTTTCATTTCCTCTCCCCTTGCATCCTCTCCTTTAATGATCAGACTGTCATGACACATGTTTTGGCAGTTTATCTTTAGGCACACTGTGCTGCTTATGCACACAAAATATCTATAACCTACAGAGTCAGTGAGTTCAGCCCACAGAGATTCATATCATGTGAGACATTAAAATCCCAAAATGTCTGGAGACTTACTTTAACAATCTGTCTTTAAGTGTGAGACAAATAAGAAACGGCTGCTACAAGAACTAACCTACAGCAGCAGCAGCAGCACCACACTCTTGTTACCAAAGGTTGTGAGGTTAGTCTGTATGTCTTTGCCTGAAAAGTGCTTCAATTATCCTGAGTGATGCATATTTTATAGTGTGTATTAATTATAAACTAGCTCTCCTTGCTGTTTGTGCCTGCCCTGGGCTCAGTCTGGCTATCTTGTGGTGGATCAACACATTTCTGCCTTTAGGGAAACAGTAGGAGAGCCAACAATTAGTATTATCAGAAGACCATTATCTGTTTCTTCTACAGCGGCTGAGCGCCTACATGTGGAGTTGTCCCTTTGAATATGTGTTTAATGGGTTTTTGACATTGCCATCCTCTTTCTAATGTCTGTCAGCATGTGACCCTGAGAGAATTTCATGAATCATTTTTTCTTCGAGGGCAGAATAGACCACATCTCCACCTCTAAAACAACTACAAGGATCCTATCACTTTAGACAAAACACTGCAGCGAGCTTTGAGTTTTAATATTTCAGAGAACCAGAATATTTCTTGTAGTAGTAAAGATGAGCCTTGAAGGTTTGCCAATGACCCAGTTAATGAGAGGAAAGAAGAAAACCAAAGGAGTAGGCTATGACTTGGAGTTTGTTAGAGTGCTGCTGAGAGTCGTCCCAGTAGTAACCACAACATGGGCCATAAATCTCAGTGGAAGGGCTCCCCAGACGGCCCAGAGATGGCAGGTCATTAGGAACTGCTGGTCCACGGCATTAGGCTGGCCCATTAAACACATGCCTGCACTGTCACTGCCAGGACACCCACTTCCTGCCTGCCCTTTGAACTCTCAACTCCCACAGCAACCGCATATATCCCTCTGCCAATGACAATGCAGTGGGGCTACTACTGTGTATTTTCACAGCCAGAAAATATTGATAACAGAACCCTAGCCAGAGAGTGTGACAGCCACAGTTTATGAATCGTGGCACTGCGTCAAGAAGCCAGCACAGACACAAACACAGTGGAAAGGAGTGATGAAACCACCCTCTTGTCTCAGTGTGACCATATATTTGCCGAGCATTCATAAAAGTGGCTTGTGTGCACTTCAGTGTGTGAGCCCTGTGTATGCAGAAGGCAGTGAGGCATGGATCTGGGTTGCGTGTTTGGTGTCGTCAGCAGAGCCCTAGATCATGCAGTTAAATGGGAAGTGTTAGTGCATAACCACAAAACCTCAAGGCAGTAAACAGACCCACTGTCTACCTTCTGGTCCCTGCCACCTAAACTGAGCTTTTTAAATATATCACCTTATCCTTAGTGGACTCTCACATGCTTCTCAATAAGCTCAGAGGTTAATAGTGTACTCCGCTGTGACTCTGGAATGAAAGGTGTAGCACAGAAACTAATAAAAAAGTTTTATGGTTCAGGTTGCCTGCTCTGTTGCAAATAGATAGGTTGCTGAGTCAAAAAAAAAAATCTTGTGTCAATTTTTCAAATCAACCAGGGCTGCCACTGCTATATAATGCTACCAGCGTATCTGTGTCTAGAAATCTTGGAGGTGTTTTAGCAGGATTTTCAGTAAATATACCTGAGTCAATTTAACTGTGATGGGGACTACCTGTGCTTTGTTGTATGGTGGCTTCATATCAGCAGATTTCTGTATCACTCGCTTTTCAAGCGTCTTACCCATCCGGAATAATGGAATTCAGATTTTTTTAAACATACAAACTGTCCCAAATAAACGCACAAACTAGGTCACCAGAGCTGCTCTTTATAAGTCATCTCTTTTTCCCTCTATTATTCTGCTTTAATTAAAACTCACATTCACAGCTTGAGTGGCACAAATTAGCATCTACTGCACAATGAACTGCAAATGGCAGGCCTGAAATAATGAAGACAACAGTTGAGAGAAACAAAACGACGATCATTTGTAGACTTGGTTGACACTTAGATGGTGATTAGATGTTTCTCTTCATAGTGTTTTGATGTCTAACATGTCAGCTCTGAATGTCAATGTTCAAAGAGTCAGTGGAGTTAGAGACTTTGGCAAATTCTTTTTGAGTGGAATAATGTGCTGCTCTACACAAAGACACTTTTCCACTTCAACAGCCTTCCTAACAAGCATTGCTACTGCCTGTGTATAAACACACACACACACACACACACAATCACATGCACACTTACACAACACAACTGGAAATATTCAGGCTAGGCTTTGATATCAAGAGCAGCCGATCTCATGTCTTTAGAGCTCTATGTTAAATGGAGGCTGTTCTAACCTTTAACAGTGGAGGCTCCTTTTTCTTTTAGTAGCTGCCGAAATTCGCACAAATAGAAATAAAACTTAAACGAGCCACCAGTTGTGGGACGAGAGAGGAGAGGCAACAATGGTATTTCTTATTTGTGGCGCATTAAAAATGCATGCTACACCACACATGCTGCCTTGCCTGATAATACCAGTTGGCATTTTTGTTCTTTATAGCTTCTAGTGGTCCCTGAGGAGCCTAACTGAGCCAGACAAACTTGTGGTAGAGGTGGCACAATCCCAGCAGCACATTCAAACACACAAAAAAGCCTAAAGCCTGGCTCATGCTTCATGTGAAATAAAATGCAGCGGTGTCAAAATGATGTAACTGTGGCAGAAACAAGAAAGCAAGGCTGTGTCCCACACTGGAAGCAGCATTATCTCAATATTGACATGTCAAAGTATTTACTGAAATATTAACCACGTTCCTTTGAAATGACTTTAGTTTCCAGTTTCATTGATTAAGAGCTTTTACAGCAAATTAAAAAAAAGTGTGACAGCATAAATCTTAAAGTCTACTGCGAACAAATTGAATTCAGCATTTCAGCAATGAAAAAAATGGTGAGTGTGCAACCAAGGAGAAGCACTATATTTGGCTTTAATATCTAGTGTGTGCAGGTTGAGCAGTTGGACATGATTGATTTCAGTTATCATATTTTTGTTTAGTCACATCATCTGGTTATTTTAATCTAGGCTATATGTGTGAGAAGAAAATGTCTGAGTGCTCACATGATGTGAATTCTATAGTTTAATCTATTTCTACCTTCCTTGCTTTCAAGAACTTGCAAGTTCTTTCTGTTTCTGCTGTTACAGGAAAACTTGTAAATGGAGTTATATTATGTTTGACAGTGGAACATACTAAATTTAATTTAGAGTGTACTGCAAGCCCTATACCCCCCGTCTTCCACACCAGCTTACAGTAATTCACAGGGTTTTCTGCTTTGTAAACTTGTTGCAAATCTTTTTTGCCGTTCATTCATCTTTCATGTGCATTGACACTGTCAGCTTCCAGCATAAACAAAACTTCAACTAAGTTACATGATGGGTTCAATTTTCAGCTGCTCTGTAGTATTTTCATTTCAAAACTCATCTGGCTCAGACACTTGAGGGCTGTGCGATTCCTTGGTTACTTTCACTGCTGAATACAATAGTTTGTGCGTTACCATTGCAACCTCAGCCATGTGGATTTGTTGTTGTGTGAAGCAGCATTTGACTGGAGCTTTGCTAGAGGCTTGTTTGTGTGTCAAAAACCCAAGGCTTAACTGATTAAAATCGATGCAATAAGAATAATCTGAACTCTATTTTGGTTTGATTTCACTTTGAAATACTCATTACAATATCAGGAGACTGTGGGTGGCTTCTTAAACCTATTCATGTTTTTAACAGTACTTGACTGACTAGCTGAAATTATGTTGTTTTCGCAGCTTCTTTCAAGAACTACAGCAGTAGTGTTATGATGTCTGAATGTATCAATGTGACAACAGGCTGGTGTCACAGTGATTAATCCCTTTCCTCCACAGGCTTGTCACCTTCATAACAAAGCAACAATACCAGATGCCAAAGCCAGCCCACACGTCTATTGTTATAATTACCTGACCTTCAAATCCACATTAATGAGCCCAGGATGATCCCATTCTCTTTCATCATTTGGCTTCCGAGCCCTCCTTTTATCTAACAAGGTCACCTTTCACAACACTGTTTCTCCCTGAAATACACATCCCCCTCATAAATATACATCTACCTGCATCTGCTCAACCCCCAATCCAAAGAAGGGAGCTTGGAGAAATTACAAGAAAATAAAGCTGTAGGTGGGCTCTGCAAAGCGCAAGTTTGTATTTCTTCTGAAGTCGACACCGAGGGAAAGTCAATGCCACCAAAGTTAGACAGAGAAAACAACTTTCTAATGACTGAAGTGTTACTTAATAATTGTTTTCAACACTAAAGACAGAGCCTACTAACATCAAGAAGAAAGACTCACTGCAAGGTATGTGAAGGCACCTTGCAGGGGGGCAGCAGAGAGAGCAGGGATCATTAATGAAGTTGTTTCAATCCGTTGCCACTGTTTTCATAACAAATGCACTGTGGTTGACAACAACAGAAAAATATCACTTTGTGAGAAACCACAAGTACAACCTCAGAAAAACATCACATTAGATTATTCATTTGGTCTATTATATTTCAGCCACAGTAGGACTCTAGTTGAATTTAGAGAATTTGGAAACATGAAACTGAGCTCCACGTGTTATCAATAAAGCAGTGCTGTCTAGAGCCCTGCGAGGAAATCACTGACATCTTAACTCATAATATCAATGCCTAGTGGAGATTGCAAAGTGCCACAAATATCCAAACAAATAGTGAGATTAAAGTATACAAATAAAGCCAGTTAATCACACATGTAGATGTTGACATTAGCATATTCTCACACATTTTATTGTATGTGTTGACATCTCAACACACCTCATTGCCCACAGACCATAGGTATTTACAGTATGTAATTGTTGATGACTAATGCATATCGAGGCTTGGGCAAAATGCAGTTTTAATATGCACAATGTTACGTAACACAGCAAGCAAATATGCGCATGTGTGCCAATTTTGAAGAGTCATTTTCTGGTTGAGATGAAATAGGTTATCTGCAAAATGTTAATATGTACTAAGTTATATAAGACACCAAGATATTTCAACTGATATTCACCAACTCCGAGCATGTGTGCCAACTTTGAAGAGGCTCCGTCATTTTCTGGTTGAGATGAAATAGGTTATCTGCGAACTTCACAGGGCCCAGTGTCACTGTGGCGCACTGGCAGGATTTGGGCCAGCAGCTGCATATTACGGATTTATCCAGTCTCATTCCTGGATTTATCAGCCTGTGTTAATGTAGCCTCTTCCTTACTGGTGATCAGGCCTGTTGGTATGGTAAAGACCTGCATGGCTCCTCAGGGCCTTCACAGTCCACTTCCCCCAGCTAGGTACCCGCCAGGCGCCCAGACAGTTCCCCTCACTATATCCAAAATAACATGGCTGGGATTTCTCCAGACGGAAGAGCCAGGCCAGCATTAAATTGGAGATCCTCAGTAACTGAAGTGTGGTTTCTGAATCGACTTCCTTTTTACATATCACTGCTTTCTCTTCGCAGAAAATAGAAGTCTGGAAATGAGGTTCTTGCCCTTGATGGTCAGGCCAAGGTATATATACTCTTTTAGAGGTTAGAGTCTATATGGTTTAAGTGCAGAACATTGCATTAAGGAAGAGTGCATTGTCTTTTTTAACACTAAATGTATTTTAACTTCTCTTACTTCCTTAGCAAAATGCACTTAACCGGCACTTAAGAGAATGCATTCCCACCAGCGTCTATTTGATCACAGTGGTCTAAGTGTTGAGGTGATGTGTGAAGTGAGCCCTGGCTCCAAGAGTACTACGTTTATGTCACAGACTCATCTCCCTGGAGCGGCAACAGCGGTCAGGCTGGAGCATCTCAATCATACGTCCAGGAGATAAACACGTTACCATGGCGAGAAAAGACGTGAAGGCTGTTATATTTCTACAGCTTGTATGTACATTTCTTTCTACAGAACATACCACTGTTAATGCACACAATTCGGAGAGATCAGGTAATTCAGTAATGTACAATGAGAGATAACTATTTTACGGTATATAACAGAGAACCTGATTACTGTATAAATGATAGAGGGCTGGATATAGTGAGGTTAACGCAAAAAATATCAGACATTCCTTTAGCCTAAATACACAGCACTTGTAGAAACTGCTCCTAAATCATGTGTAACAGAGTCTAAATGAAGACACGTCAGTCCAGTCCACTGAAGTGCATGATGAAAGCTCTTACAAAGATAGGCCAATCCTTCTTAGATGAGAGATGATCTCATAAATAATCATCCCTGTATTAATATTAATAGCGACAGTTGTAATGGTTTGATCATAATGGGAGGTATTTACTTTGAGACGGTTATTTATTTCCTATACTTTGTAATGGAAATAAAACCGTTTTGCACCTCAAAGACATTTTCCGTTGTTCCAGCTCTAAGTCACAGTTGTCCTAAATTACAGGCCACATTATCAGGCTCAGAAACTTTAACAGAAAAAGTGTAGTCCTACGAACAGCTTTTTGAATGTAAGTTGGAGCTGTTATTATTATTGCTTTCCAGCCATACAATCATAAAAGCTCAAAAATAAGAGATTGGACTGAATACTATTATTATTCTCTATTGCATATCTGTAAGATTTCACAGTTTATACAGTATATACAATCACACTAAAAGCAAAATGCAGTTTTCAAATATTTACCTCGGTCCCTTTCTTTCGAACAACATTGGAATTAGCTTCAATACAGAAATGTCATGGTCTGCAACAATAATAGTGTAATATTGTTTTGAGTGTTTTGAGCTTCTTTCTTTTGTATCGCATATGGATCACACGATGTTCACTTCAGGGTATCATCAAACAGCATCTGTTTTTTTTTTTTCTGCAGACACATTCACACAAAATCCCAGCAGATAATCTCCTGCTCACTGGTATCTGCGGCCTTTGTCACAACAAAACAAAAAGCCAACCTGTTTCAATTGCTTATTCGAGAAGATTTAAAAAAAATACAAAAATAAAAAAACACACCCTATGAAATAGTAAGGCACAGTTCTGACACCATGAGAATTATACAATCAGACAGACAGAGTGTTTTCCTTTTGGCAGTGTCACCAAATAAATCTGAGCTTGAATAAAACATCAAATTGGCGAAATGAAGAGCAAAATAGAGTTAAATATTCTATCTTCCAGGATTCTTCCTCTGGGGTTCTTGATGTTCTGCTTGAAGACTCATTCAGTTTATGTCAACTGAAGTGATTCGATCCATCAGTCTTGTCAAATCAGCTTTACAGTACTTCTCACTGGTCTGAAAATATCCCGCCTGGCTGACACTCATTTGTGTTAGAACCTCTCCTTGTTTCATCATCCAGTTGGAAGTCATCCTTTGACTACCTTTTGATGATACTTAATCTTGGTTTGGCTTAACAAAACCTCCCTAAGTCTAACTAAAGATAATGTGAAGTCTCTTTTTATCCACATTTGCCTGAACAACTGAAATCTATTGTATGTATTTGCCATACTTATCAAGTGTTTGAAAAACTAGGTGTGACCCAGACATGGATAATTGCTAATCATTTTTACTGTATAAAGCAGGTAAGCCTACCACAGCTTTTTTATACATATATTGTTCACTTCAGCGCATAAATCTTGTACCAGTTCTTGTATCAGAAGGTGTTCCTCTTCCATACGCACAGAGAACAGGACACATAATTAACCACATCAAACTAAATAATTGATAGATGTGTTGCAGACAGATGGAAATAGTTATCTTAAGGATACTTATCTAGGGGAATAGATTGACAATGGTTATATCTCTCTAAATACTATTGCCGTCCTCCTGCTGAACTTTGCAGTGTTGCTTAATTGCCGCCGTTAATTGGCTTGCGTCAAAGCTCTTTATTTTATATCTGAACCCCATACACACACTCCCTGTAGCCATCTTAATGTTGGGTTATGTGCCAAAGTCAAGATTTGCAAGATTTTCTCCTACTGCTGTACTGATGAAAACGATGTATATTAACTAATGTGTGGAAAATAAATTAACTGGTGTTGTTGTGGCTTTAGGATTCCCGGCTGGTCCATAAAACCCCCTCTGAAAGCCACTAGCTTTCCCACCACCAAAGCTTAAGTGACAAACAGATGACAGTAGTTTTGTCAGGAAGGTCCAGTAAAGTACTTCAATGTGTCCTTCTCAAATAGCACCGACTCAATAGTTAACAACTACTATTAGAGGTGAGCAGCCAAAGAATATGGATAATGACGAGAAGCAAACCCTGTGGTACTTGTAACCAAACAATGCCAGTTTTACATGAGCCTGTCAGCTTTAATGTTCCTGTGTTAGAGTCTCTACAATGGGAGGTGGGGCAGTGAACAGAGAGCTGCTTCACTTTGGCAGCTCCAAAACACCAATCAAACACTAAATCACGCTAGCACACTAGTTACATTGTGAGAGGCTCGTCACTGCAACAGAGCCAACTTATATGGCTTTTACACTTGCTGAAGAAAGAAAGGTTTTTTGAGGCACACAAACTGAGACTAACTATAAGGCTGACTGTAGAGCTGAATGTTAAAGGAGAACAAAACACGAGGAGGTTCCTCTCATACATTAATTTAACTCACTACTCTTTACACTTCCTTTTTCTTGCACTTAGTGTAATAGATGGAGAAGTGCCAGAGCATGCTACGTGACATCAGCATAAACGGTCCAACATTAACGCTCAATTTTAATGGCCTTGACTGGACATTTCCTGAAGACATGGATCTTTGTGTCAAATAATATGAATAACCACCATCACCCTCACACCAGGCTAACGCAAATCTCTGGCAGGTGGTAGTCTGGAAGTGGAGAAAAACCTGTATCTGGTCTGAAAAAGCAGCAAATGCAGGAAGGGATGAAATGACAGCACCAGACAGCCTGTTAACAAATTCTGCATAAAATCAAACAAGAAGTGATAAAATAAAAACTGGGAGAGGTGTAGGGGATTTGTTTGTAATTCAGATTGGAAGGCCAAAAATGGAAGGAAAGAAACTGACAGAGGCAGAGGATTAATTCTCCTGTGTTACTGAGAAGAACTCCATGAGAATAAAATATACCGTGCAAAGTTTTTTTTGAACAACTTACAAGAAAAATAAACTACTGCAACACGTAATTTTGTTATACAGTGTGACGCAACATAAGATCAAAGAGACAGTGACAAATTAGGCAGGTAAAACCTAAAGACAGCTAGGATGAAGTGAAACATAAGGCATGAAACAGATTTGATTATGGATATGATTATGATTTTGCTAAAAAAAAATTAAAAAAAAAAAACTACTGGACCATTCAGTCCTTCCCCAGTATTTAATATGGCCAAAGAAGCCAAAGCAACCAACTGTCCCAAAGGCTATTGCTCTGAAAGTTGTTATAGGGAACATGAAAGCTATTGCAGTGGAAGTCTTAATGAGGTGAATCACTACACAGAAATGAGCTTTGGAAAATTCAACCCAACAATAATGTCAGAGGGCAGACAGACCTTCTATGTAACCACACACTCTGCACAAGTCAACAAGACCTTTTCATTGTCAGGCCCATTCAATAATACCTATAGTTACACAGGCTGCTCCGAGTGAGAGAAGGACTCAGCAGTAACCTTGCATCCCAAGGACACATCATTTGAAATGCATTGGGTGCCACAATGCTGTGATATATCCTTTTTCCAGAATTAACCTCAGCTAGTCTTTCCTGTCACCGACCAATCAGAGAGTATGAGTAGGGACAGGTCCCAAGTCCCGCCACACAAATACATAGCACTTCTTGGTCTGCTTACGGTACCTTCACCAGTTCGTAGGGCAAGAGGCAAACATGACAAATTGCTTGAAAGATCTCACAGGTCAGTCAGCCACATGTTTGACAAATACAATCTAATTGTGAAACATTTGTTTGAAAAAGTCTTTTTCGGAAACGTGAAGAATGGAAATGTCTCTGTGACCTCTATTAGAGGCAGAGATCTATCTGTATTCCAAGGTTACCTCAACCATGAGGCAGTCCAGTGAGCAAAAGGGCTCCTGTCCATGTGTCTCCAAATAGTAAATGTGAGTGCATTGTGGAGAAGAGAGAAAACTGAAAGCGCAGATGGCTGAAAGCATACATGATTAAAATGCAATTCAGTTAGGAGGGTGAGATGGATGAATGACCTAAATGGAATCGGCAGCTGCACAGGTAGAGTAAGTTTGACTAAACTGGTGTAGATCAAAGGGTTTTGATTTGTCCCACAGTATCACAGTTGTCACCAGTTAAAAAACTGAAAAGAAGTTAAACAGATGATTGTAACCAAAACTACAATTACTGTGCACAGATTTTGCATTGTACATGCAGAGTTTGGGTACAAACAGAAACCACAAAATATTAACGAAACCTGACAAGATTATTGAAAGCAGAGCCAGATTCTCTCAGTCTTTTTAATTAAATGCCAAGACGGAGGCATAATAACCGTCACACTGCTAAACTCAGATTTGGCATCAGATTAGCGTCTTTGAGCTTTCTCCCTGAAATATGCTGAAAGAATGTGACACTGTCTAGATTAAGGCACCACTTCAAAGAAGAGGGACTTTGTGATCATTAATGGAAGTTCTAATTACTGAGCAGCCACCAGTAAAGGACCAGTGCTAGCTCTCGCAGCATCCATCATTTATGAAGCTGGACTACAGTTTCTACCCAAAGTAGTTAATTGGCTTATCTCTTCCTCTGCTGCACAGAAGCACAAAAGACACATGGCTTCAGACCCATTCAAAGGAACACTGGCTGACAAACCCACATAAGTCTGTGTCACTCTGCAGAGTCACATACCTTATAAATCAGCAAGACAGGATGGTTCACATTATATTCATTTTTGACTGAAGAAAGCCTCATTCATTAAAACATAAGGTGGCAGACAGCAAAAAATCTTATTAAGGCCCAGGCCAGTGTGATTTAGGGAGTTGGTGCAATATGCATGATACCTCTCGAAAAGCTTTCAAATGCAGTCTTCATATGATTCCCACCAAAAGCTTATATCACTGACTCATACTATGTCATTGTGAAAAATGTACTGTACTCCTGGGTTGCTACAGTAAAGTCCTGATAATGGTGTCCAGACCATCTGTCAGCTTGTTTGATGAAATAAACCTTTCACTGGTGTGGCAAATAAGTATTATTTTTGCCACTGCAGGAACTGCCTGTTCAATCTTATTTATGAGTAATAGAAGGAAAGTGGATGCCTCCTGCCCAGTGCTGCAGAGTGCAAAAGAGGATGTGGTTTAATCTTCACTTCCATCTTTAATGAGATCTGATGCAGGATGAAGCAGGATCCTGTGGTAGCTGCTAGCTAGAACACAATGCAGGCCCACCAAGCTGCACATAGTAATGCAATAGATGCTGTGTGATAGCGTGATATACACAAACCATTAGGACTGCACCAAATTATTTTTTGTGGTTAGCTGTGTCAGAGAGAAAGCACTAACTCAAGCAGAACGAGAAAACAGACAGGGGAGGTGGAAACTCAAGAGCAATGCCAGAAGTGTAGGATTAACCTCTCCACGCACCCTGTGCTTAAATGAAATGGATTGGCCCAAATTCATTGTCCTCTGTTCACTGGTCAGTGTTCCCTGTTGTGTTAGCTGTCTGTTTAGAGGTGTGCACTTCTCCCTGGCACCATGTGAAAGAGGACTAGGAAAGAAACACTTTGGACTGATGGGATTTGATATCCTGATATGTTTTTGTTTTTTGGATGTTTTTTGTTTTTTTTCGACTAACAGGGTGAACAACCCTTTGCTCTACATCCTCTACAACTATGTTCTGGTTACAAAGACTAACCCCCTTCCAAAAAGCCTTTGAGGTATAAGAATATAATCTCTTCAACTCTGTGTGCTGCTCAGGGAGCACCGATACCCTGTCAATACCTCTCTTTGCCTTTCCTCCCCCTTGTTGCTCAAAGAGAGGGAGCATTCATTCTTCAATTTGGCCTAATCAAGTTTGAATCGAGTTAACAGCCGTGTGTCAATCTTTTCTAGCACTCTGGTTGCAGATATGTAATCTCGGGTGATGTCTCTTGGGCATATTTAACTCATACATAAATACAGGGATTGTCTCCTGGAAATATATAATATGTCACTTCTGGCCAGACAGCAGGTATTGGTTACAGCCACCCAGTCTAGACAGGCGGCATACTAGCTTTGAGAAAAATGATATGTATTTATGTATTTTCTCTTTTAGGGTGACATTTTGTAACATAAATATGGAGGGAATAGAGAACTGATTCCAATGATACGTTTTTAAAACAAACACACATATTCTCCTCTTGCCAACAATCACATACATACAGAGCGAACAGACAAGCTCTCCCTGAAAAACCTTCTCATACAGTTGTCTCTTGTACGCTAACAGTTCTGTTGGTCTGTGAGGGCCAATGCTCCATATGGATGGCTGATTAAGCAGCCTACGTTCAAGCTAGCGGCCCAAAGGACAAGAAAAAAGGGAGGGTTCCCATTGTGGGAGTCCATTGGCCCACAGTGTCTCCTGCTCGACTAATGTAATCTATGATCTCTCCCATCCCAATTAAAAGACGAAATGGCCTCAGAACAGCTGTAAAGGGAGGCCTCACAGGAGTGCACTAACCGCTGTTAATGTCAGAAGTCTCTTTTAAAGAGCAGCATCTGTTTACGCTCCACGCAGGCCTCATGCCTCCGAGCCCACTAACAGCAGATACAACCCTGCCCATCTGGAGGGTTGCAGCAACACTCTGTCCACGACTCACACAATCGTCTGACACTCAAACCGTTTCGTTCAAGTCAAGAGACACTTTTGACTTTAAATGTTTAGTGAATTTTGTAGGAAGCCAACAAGATGATTTTTAATGATTTATTAAATTAATTGATTTCAACATTGAAATTGCAGACACTTAACTCTAAAACCACAGGAGGTACAAGGCGCTCAGTTAACATAAAAGTATATGGAAAAAAGCAGCCACTGATCTCAAAACATTAAATCAAAGTGTTATTCAGCAGCAATAATAATTATGTCTGGCTTGAAACATTTCATTGTCCAAATCACAGTGAAGGGTGATTGAATTAGATGATTACAGTTTTTTGGTTGTTAATAACCTACACTATGGTGTATATAATTAATTGATTTCAACATGTAAATAATACGTGCTGAGGTTTTAAAAATTCTGAAGTCATCTGGGACACAAACTTTAAAACAAACTGATATGCTGAGCAGGAATGACCAAAGAGAGCCCGAGTTAATCATGTGTATGAGCATGTGTGATTCCCCAAGCTATTAAAATGAACTCAGCTGTGATTTGATTTCACTTGTTTAACTTCTCAGGACCGGTAGCCTGTAGCTTCCTTTTAGATCTCTCTGCAGTCGGTCCAACAGAAACACACTACTGTTCGTTCTGATTCAAGGAACAGGAAACAGCAGTGCATGCAGCCAGGAAATGGGCTGCCAAGTGAGAGAGCAGGAGGTCCAGTAAAAAATGAAATGACATTTGTTTAGGAAGACAGGGGAAGGATGTTCACTTAAGCAAATCTGATCAGATAATTCCATTGTTCAGTGGCTTTCAACAGGAAGTACGCCCATGAATGTTCATCACTCCTGTCAAAATGAGCTGTAAACAGTGATTATGTAATGTCTCAATGAAGTTATTTTATAATAAAGTACACACCAATGGTCACTTTGTGTGTAGAACCATTTTTTCGATTGTTAACATATTGAAACATCACAATTAAAGGAGACTTGTGGGAGACTTTAGAACTCCATGCATGAGGGCAATTAAAATATATCTCTGATGCGTTTTATATCTGATAATATATTGAGGGGCTTGATGGAGTTGCTGATCAATACCAGTGACAAATGATTACTTTGCCAGCTGGAGAGACTTGCAGAGCTGCAGAGCTTTTTAAAATGCACTTTCCAGACCTTTCTCTGTTTGGGCACAAACATTCCTTACAAATTGTATTTTCAAAACACGCCTGATTCCCCATCTAACTCCCAAAAACTCGCTCCCAAAAAGACTTCCAACTACTCTTGTGTGATGCTACGTGTTAGTGTTTGGCATCCTCACACACACACACTCAATCTCAACACAACTGAGGACACAATACGATTTCAAGCCGAAAAAAAAAGAAAATGACAAACAATATTATTATTGCAGTATACCGGAGTGTGGCATATTCTGTTCTCTGAACTCCCCAAGGATCTGTCCTGTTATTAATGAAGCAGTAGTGTCTTAACTTGTGACTTTTTTTGTGGTTATTCACGGTTATTTCAAAGCGTATTGTAAAACGAAATCCAAACTTGTGTACTCACTGGCAAAATGGTTGGTTTGTTATTGAAAAAAGCCTCAAAGTCATTCACTATTTCCAGACAGACCATTGTCTGCCACGGGTTGACAATTTCATGTAATTGATTTAACTTTTTACATGTGGGCTTGTGCTGCTTTCTTTCCATTCTACTGTTTTCATATTATTTCAATCTTGAACCTTGAGAAGTTGCAACAGCTGTGACAATAAGATGAATCATTTTCAGGTGACTTGAAAAGAAATCCATCCTCTATCAGCTCCTTGTATGAACAAGGATTTATTTTCCCCAGCTTCAGTTTCATTGACAATGTAGCAAGCACACTGTAACAATACATACAGTAATTCCAGATTTCTATACATGCTTAACTCAAACAAAAATAATTTTCTTTGTAAGTGCCTGTAATTCAAGTTAATGTGTAGAGACCATTATCAAATATATAGGCCTGATTTATCACAGCTGTACGCATGCACCGACTCATCAAAAACAACAGCAGAAAGCAGCTGGTCAGTTTGCATGCTCAGCAGCTTTCAAGTAGCCCACATTAGGGAAGAAGTATTGGTAATCAAGTTTATCAAGTACACAAACCTGCAATCTCCATATGTTTGGGCCTGATTCATGGCCTGTATATAAAACACAAAATATACCAAAATGTAGCATTTAAAAGACATTGTGGACACAACAAACTAATACCAAGTTAATGAATTTGGAGGTTGAAGGAGTGAAAGAGTTGGTGCAACTTGTCCTGGTCACTACTGTATCTCTAAAATTAGAAATATGGCATCAAATTGCCCAAGACAAAGTGGCTGGAATTTAGAGTTATTAATATTTGCCATAATTTCTATAGGCACTCACTCTCTGTAACTCAACATCCTGTTTTTTAGAGGAGGGAAATAAGCTGTAGCTTCTAGGAATGGGTGAATCTGACACCAAGTCAATAATTATAGTTTGTAGAAACACAGGAATCCTGAATATCAGCAGATCATTATCTCTCTGCTAAACATTTCCTCAGATTGGTAAAATTGTGCTCATTAGCAGGGGTATTAACTGAATAACTATTTACTGGTAAACAAGGACCCTGTTGAGATGGTATGATCACAGATATACTCTGAAGAGCTAATTCCAGATTTTTCATTGTTTACAGGCCTACTGTGTGACTCCAAAACATTTGGCCAAGAGCCAACCAATGGTTAACATAGTAAGATCCCATGTCTGCACAGCATTTAATGGTTTCCAACCATCTCTACGTTGCCCTCAGCGAGGCAAAGGTTAACAATATGCATTACTCTAGTATTACTTTCCCCACCAATGCATAGAAAACAGCCCTGAACCAACCATGTGATGCAGCGTTATTATGTTTATGTAAGGCATTTTAGCAAAGCATAAGGTGTACTGTCAACTAATTCACTTTCTTTTTTTCACTTTTCAGTTAGTGAACTGTGTGCAGTCACTTTATTACATTAGCATTTGATCTCGTCCAAGTTTATAATCTTATCTTCATTACAACATATGCTATTTGTCCTTTTACTGAGAAAAATCAGTAATTCTGTTTGGTAACCCACCAAAAATAAAAGAAATGCTGTCAGGTACATCATGCCCCCAAACTACAATGCACCACTCCTTCTACTAATTCTGCGACCTTGTGTTTATATATTTATCTAATTTCCATAGTTGGAGATCTCCTGAGACATTATATGTAGGCTCATATTTGCATACGGTCAGTATATTGTGCTGTTAGATGCTGATGGGTTTCCATACCAGTGTTGTATCAAAGTCCGTTCCCCATCAATGTGTTTCTCCTATCTTAACCTGAATCTAATATTATGAATAACCCAGGTCACTTTCGCAGATGCTTAACCTGACCCCAACCTTACTCTAACCCCAACCCATCTCTGATCCAATCCAATCTCTGCTACACCTAACCATTACCTAACCTAAAACCTAAACCCAATCATGGAGGGTGGTGCAACAGGAAACACTATCCTAACAGAAGGCAAACACTATCTGAGGGCAGAACAGACTTCAACACAAGACATGGATATTTGACCTACTGTTTACTAATGTGTCAGGATAATTCAATGAGTGACGGGAATATTCATTCAATCATTCACTGTAGACAAGTCTCAGTCTTAAAGTATTAATCAGTGTTACAGAGTCTGGGGTAAATTTACACCCTGCCTTACACTTACACATTCACATCCACTATTCTGTCACTCTCCACTGCCTTTTCTGCATCTACAGAAACTTATTAATTCCAGTGACTCCAAACCACCTTGTTGGCCATCAGCTCATACAAAGACTCAGGAGACTTAAGTCACATTAAAACAAGAGTTACCTATGTAGCAACTACAGTTCAATGAATTCTGGATGACAACCTAATCTAGTATGTAGGCACTGGCTGAGAAAAAGGCTGAAATGTGTTAAAGCTATGACAGGGTGCTATGTTGATCTTTACCTAGATTTGTCATCTGTTTGTTGTTTTGAGATAGTCACTCTCAGATATCAAAATCAAAAAAAAAAAAAAAAAAAAAGTAATGTCACTTTGTTTTCAGTAAGATGCCTTCAGCTTTTGAAAAATAAGAATACCTTGCCTAATTAATGACTATACAAGCCATCAGCGTCCATGTTTACCCTACTCTGTGGAACGTTATCTCCAGCAAGCTGTGTCATCTTTCAAGTCCTGCTTGAGTATTTTTGGCAGAACGAGCTCAATTATTTCCTCTGAGATTAATTGCCTCCTAAATCATGACGGAATTTTGACAAAATGGGGCGACATGGGAGGTATTTTCACTCTCCTTACTGTTCCCCTTGTATCATGTTCAACTTTTGAAATACACACTGGCTCAAGGTCTGTTTGGAGATGGAGCAGGGCTCATGCTTGAAAGCATCAGGGTAAAACCCAGCACTTAAATTATTTTCCATCACAAGCACAGAAGTAAGATGGGCAAGAGAGGTGTTTGCCTTTACTCTACTCAGTGTAGGAAACTACAGAACCATATTACTGGTCCTCTATGGAAAAGCAGGAAGAAAATTGAGTGTAGTGTGGTTGTTTATTTTATGTAATCACTTTATTACAGAACGGCAGAGGGATGGTTACTCTGGTAATAAGAAACCTTTACACATTTTTTAAAAAACAGTCCACAGCAGCCTACTGTATGCAAAAGGACACATTTTTATGGCAAATTGTGGAAATGCACAATGTATCAACTTTGTTGTACAAGCAATAGTGTTGTTATTTGTGGTATGTCCATGTGCAGATGGTTGTATTTAGATGGAAATTAGACCATGGAGCCATTCAGTAATCAACATATCATCTCTTGAATAAATGGTTGTTTGTGTTGCTTTTCCTTTTCCTTTCATGGATATAAGATGTGATAGTAAACTGTACAATAAGACACAAAACAATGCAGGCGTATTTATGCAATAGATGTACAGAATTAAAAAAAAAAAAAACGTATACATTAGGCTTAACATAATATGTATGCTGTGTCCCAATCTGTCCAGATTACTACAATAAATCAGACTGTGTTCATTTAGCTTTATCTCATTTCATATTTCATTCAAAAATTTGATTTGTCAAATCGTTAAAATATCCCATTGATTTTTCAAAACTTCTTGCTAAATAACTTCTGCCATATTATTCTGATTATTTGTGTGGCTAACAGTTTTGCAGTCACCCGCATGCTCCATATCCTTGTTTCCCAAATGATTACATTACATAAATAATGCTTAAGGCCAGATTGTGAATTAGTACGACAAGTACAACAGGATGTTTGTTCCACCTCCAATATGAGCAGGCTTTTTACAGCTAAGCTCACTGTAAATGCATCACCTTCACAGTTTAAGTCCTTAACAGATGCAAAAATGTGACCAGTGCCACCTCATGAAAACTACTCGTGTTCACAACCACAGTATTGAAGTAAAGGCTCTTGGCACCAGTAAAAACTCATTTACTGAAAGTAAATGTGTAAAACTAGACTCACAAAGATTTTACTGAAAAAAGCTCCCTGACCAATCCTGAAGGCAGACGAACAAACCAGAGAGATACTAGTAACCATTAAATGAATGACTACTTTGTTATATCAAATAAGAATATCTCTCGTGACCCCTCTCAGCTTTTAAGAGTATCACTTTGCAAAGTGCCTAAATCTGATAACTGAATTCAAGAGAAGCAGCTTTAAACTTAGAGGAGCCCTTGTGTGTTCTGCACAGCACTTTTCATTCCTACTCTCATTTGGATAGCATCATGCTCCTTAATGACCCCACCCCTTCGTAAAGGGAAGGGGAGGTGTTCCAAAAACACTCTGGTGGAGGAAGAAAACGTGAATGTGCAGGTTTTGAGTGGCTTAAGCACTTGCCTGCTCACTAAACAGGCAAGTGTAGAAGGACACCATGCCTGGCTGCAGCCCTAATCGTCCTGAAAGAACGTATATGTGTTGCTGTTAAATCCAATTTCTATTTAGCATTAATGCCCTCTGAGAGCTCCTGTCTTTCTGCTGTGAAGAACATTACAGCCACAGAGACAAATCCAGAGCAGATCAAAAGTGTGTGAGATATAGTGTTTGTTTTTTTCTATGGAAACATTACATGAGTTTTCCATCAGTCTAAATTTGATGGTAACCATTAGTATCATGCAATCTGATACACTGTAGCTATTAATGATGATATTTTTGATGTTTTTGACCCAAAAATGTTTAAAACAAATACCCTGCATAAATGAAGACTCCTATGATAACAGTCCTTTTCCCAAAAAGGTACACAAGCACTCAACAATAATAGACTGACAATTTCCTCCTGCCTTTTGTTGAAAGAAAAACAAAATTAACAGTAGTGTTAATGTATTGTGAATAGATCAGATTTTGTCTTGTAACAGTACACAGGTTAAAGAAACAGTGAAATTCTTATTTTAAACATGAAAAACAAATAACTTTGAAGGTTTTCATTGCTTCTTAATAATGGTGCTGCTACAGTAGTGGATGTAGGCAGTTTGCTCAAGAGGATTAAAAACACCTTAAGATGCTGGTATTAGAGTTTTACAGTCCAACAGCCAAAGACTTAATGTTGCTGGAAACAGTGGCCGTTCCTAAAAAGAGCAATGGGGACTACATAGGGGGCTAAAGACAGGGCAGGACTGAGCCTCAGCTAATGATGCTAGGCAAGCGCAAGTGTCCACAGAGAGAAAGAGAAGGCCTGATGGCTGACTGAATGAGAGGTAGACTGGGAAAAGGGGGATTAGACCCTTGGATCAGCGAATTTCAACTTTGAAAGGAGTTAGAATAGTCACCCATGCCTGCTCCAACCCTTGCTTTGTCCTTAGAGACAATAAGCTTAGCTACTCTGATCCACAGCTCTGTGGTTATGATCACAACCCATTACTAATGCATTACCACTGCACATAAGACAGCAACTTGCTGATTGCCATCAATTTCAGATGTTGAGACAGCGTCGTGAGTTGTCCATTTTGCAGAGATCTGTTGTGATATGACTGGTGTGGGGGTCTCCAGTTGAAAGCAGCGACTGCTCCTGATCCACACAGATGAAAAACGCATACAGTGAGATGAAGTGAGGAGGGAAATAAATGAAGGTGGCTGAGGCCATTTCGTGTGGGGAATGAAGAGCTATTGCACTGCATTCCAACTGCTTCGGCTGCTGCTTTAAATGAAACGCTTGGCTTAAACGCGGTTTCTGGCATGGAACTTCATGCAAATCTCCAAGCTGCCCTCTGACCTGCAGACAATTGTGGGGCAATGCTTAGAGAGCACTCCCAGAGATTCTCCCCTGGACTCCAATTAGGGGGGCTTTAAATTGCTATACACAACAGGCTAAATACAGGCCAAAGCATTTTAAGCTTCTCTGCAAGTGCTGCATAGCCTGCTGGTTCCATGGCAAATACAGTAAGATAGGTGATTAAGTGTTTCAGAATGAGCCTTTTGGTAGTGGTGTTATTTGAAACGCTTTACTATTACCACAACCAGGGGAAGCACAGATAAAAGGAAAAGTAATGGTTAAAGACGACAGGAAGAACACCGTTTATTAGACGTCTGGTTATTTGAGTACATACACTACAGCACATTACACTTCAAAGATTAAAGCTGGCGTGCCAATAAGTAAATGTGTATGGTTGTTTATTTTCCAGAGGAAGTGTTATCTTAACTGACCACTGTACTATAAGAGGTGTAAAATTTGGCAGGTGCTCTGCATTATAATGAAAAGGATGCAGCAGTTAGGATAAAACGCAGCCTGTTCCACACGTAGTCCTGAGGCAGAGTGTGAAACATACTGTACAGTGTATGCACAAGCAGCAAAGCCGCACCAGTACAAGATAAAGGACTGAATTTACCCCTTGTAGTAAATAAAAGTCAGGGCACCTACAAATGAAGGTTGTTGGTTTTGTAGGAATAATTTGGCCAGAAGCTGTTGGTAGTAAAAAAGCTTTGTAGTTGCTACATGAAGACAAGTCCCATGAACCTTTCTGATTACTGAATTATTAGCTTGATAATATAAAGGCCAGTTCATGGTTTCTGCTTGCCCTCACACTACAATTGGGGTTATGTGTACGCTGACACGTTCCACAAATGAGCACTAGAAAACATGATAGTGACCTCCTGATAACAAGAAGAAATGCTTCTTTGTGTGTAGTATTTGGCTGAACAACATGAAAAAGTCAAAACAACATAACAGTGTGTGTGACCCCTGAACAAGAAAAGGACTTAGGATGGGAAATAAACAGTATATATATTGTGTTGCATAAAACTAGTGTCCAGTTTACTAGTCTGGCACATGCACAGTCGGCACACTCGCAGTGCGGACAGGCCACATGAACTCAAAATGTGGGCTGCATGCACATGCAGAAACCATGAATTGGCCTTTACAGTATATTCACCCCTGGCACCAACACAACAACTTCAAATCCAACTGTACTTTTTCCATTCAATCTGACAGCAACTGCATGCTACAGGCTTTGATTAGTATTATTACCTTTGCATGAAAATTATACATTAAAATCCATTTCAACAAGAAATTACCATATGAGGCCAGTAGGGTCAATACTGCTGAAGTACCAGGAGTAGTGGTGTTGCTTATTTCATTTCTCTACACACAGCCTTGTGAAGTAAACAGTTGTGAAGTAGTCACTTAAATAAATAGAACACTTCATCTGAAAGGTCACAGGTGCTTATCAGACTGTGAGGGCTGCTTGCTCTGTAGCTGAGAAAATGCTCTGAGAGGTACTGCAAATGAGAGGGACCATATGAGAGATAGGCAGTGACAGCACGGCTACATACACCAAGACATGCATAAAGATTTCACTTAAAGCTTGCCAAAGCACTTATCACCTGTCACTTTGACCGAGCATCTGCTTGCCAATCCATCTGAGTGCTCAGGTAGGTTGTCTTTTTTTCCCCACCATCTCATCAGAGATGCATTGAAATTCAATCTCTTGCATGGAATCAATGGGTTTGAGGAGAATTACCTGAGCAGATTAGAGCTGGAGGCAGCTGGAGAGAGCTATCGTCTGATCATTCCAGCTTTTCCTACTCTGTTTGTTTTCCCCGCACTTTAGCTAAATTAGTAATTACATTCACACAGCCAATCTCACCATGGCCACCGTGAAGCCAAAGACACACCTGCAGAAGTGCCACAAACAAAAAGCAAGTTTAGTGGTGCACAAACTCCGACAAGCTAATGAGAAAAAGTGTCTCATCTGCTATTTCCATGTGAAACCTAGTGGAATTAAAGCGGACAGGTAACACAATCAAAAGTGTAAAATTGGAATGATTGCTGAACACTAAATGGTCTATCAGCAGAGGCTGTATATCTCAGAACACATCATGCAAAATCAGTTTCTTATAGCAAAAGTCATCATACTGTCAACTGATTCAGTGCAGCGGGGGAAGTATAAGGCTAGGGCTTCAATAGCATTTTATCAAATCTGAATCCACTATTGAATCAGCTTATCAAATCTAAATATGTTAAAATCCCTTATTGAATCTATCTAGCTTTGTCTTTCAACATTGTTAAATAACTTGAAATTAAAGCAAAGAAAACTCTTCAACTGGGATCTTTAATCACCTTTAATGGCAGAGAAGGAAGAAAGACTACAATTTTAGAGGGCAGTTTAACTTATGACTGAACGTGAGCAGTGTATAATGTTGACTATATACATATCTAAAATACATTACTGACAATTTGATTATTCCTTTAATAATTTCATTTTAAACTTATTTTGTTAGACTGAATAATAAATAATGTATATATGTATAAATTTGGCTACATTTGATACATGTTTTTGACTTAAACATAGTTTGGTGCCCCTTAATGTATATAAGTGGACTGATGTCACTACTATTTAGCATGACTGTATATTATTCAATTATTTTTATTATATTTATTCAAATTGTTTTATTTGTCATGACATTCAAAAGTGGCTTCAGCTTTATTCATTGATCACCACTACGTAGTACATTGTCCATGGAACTGGCCTCTTTATTTAGTGACTTAGTTTGAGAGAGGGGAAAACAGAAGGATCCAGATGTAGACTAAATTGTAACTCACAAAGCCGTAGAATCTGCAACTCTGCTGGAAGCTAAGAGTGCTGCAGTGCGTACATGATATGTGGCATCTAACATGTGAGGAAGAGATCTAAATCCCCTTCTGCCCTCACTGTGGTGGGAGCACTGATGGAGAACAGCAGTGAGCTGGAGTGTCTTACTGTTTATCTCCATGAACAACAATCAGTGTCAGCACTACAGGAGGCTCTCACCTCTTCACACTCTGAGTGAGCATGTGGATCCCCTAATACATTTTCTCATCATTTATTAGTTATGACATTTATAATTCTGTAGCCCATTTTACAAAATCCAACAGTGCTCAAGCGTAGTTTATGGCTCTGCATGAATTTCTATATTTGCTCACACACTGTATATAAAAAGAGAGATATTTGGGAGCACTTGGGTAATGATTAATGTGAGGGGTTTTTTTTCTTTTCCATTTTTACAAAAGGGGGAAAAAAGTCAAATGACATTTTTAAAAATGGGTTCACCTGATGCAAGAGGAACTTCTCTACAATTTAAAATTGGCTCGCTTTTAGTATTTCATGGTTTATTAAACTGATTTTAATTCCAAATGATAACAAATGAGAAATTTATCACAGTGCTGTGGCATGATGGCAAAACTAGCCTTTTAAATATCTCTCTTTAATCTTGTGCATCCTGTAGCCTTTCTGTTAATGTGTCAATTGAGCCTTGAGCTGTGTTGAAGTGGAAAAGTCCTTGCATGTCAGACTACTTATATGAAAGAAAAAAAGAAAAAAAATGACTCAATGTTTTTCAAACATGATGCAAAGTTGTATTATGAAGTTGCCGGTGCATTTAGGGAGCATGTCTCAAAGGGGCACTAAGCTTAAATTACCTTCCATGTCCACATAGTCACGAGGGTGTGCATGACATAAATTTTGTTATCTGCCCATGTTTGCAAGGGTCCACAGCCTACAATTTATGACCATACAATCCATATTTGCTGAGTGAACATGTGTGTGCATATCTGCTTATGAAGACTGCAAAAGTAGTATAAACAGGACTAAGTGTACATCTAATATCCATGGTCATGTCTATTTTTGAGTATATCAGGGCCTTTACAACAACAGTCTGCTCCCCTGACAGGTCCCCGGCCTCAGCTAACACCTCATTTAGCACCTGGAGCTCCAGCTCAGGAGAAACCCAGACTGCTGTGTGTTTCAACGTGACTGAAAGAGCCCACTGGCAGTGGGTGAATAGATGAGCCAGTGGGGTTCTAAATTCATACTGCAATCCATTTCATATTCCATGAGGCACCATTCAAATGACCAAAGCAACCCTGGCTTACAAAGAAGTGGCCAGCATTCTAAGCAAACAGCTTGGCAATTGCTCACTTGGTGAACCATAAAAACAACTGGTTTTCACTCTTCTTTCTCTCACAACATCACTGACCATCATATTAGTCTCCAGACAGCAATCAAAAGCACAAGGATATCTCAAAGACTCCTCGGTGCTGTTAGACTGTGCTACAAGGCTTTGATGCGTTTCATCCCGAGCACGTTCATACAATTTCCCAAGAATATTGTGAAACCATGGGCTTTTTCTAGGCCATCTAGTCCTTCTGAGGCTGCCTGACCATGCTGTTTGGGTTGACTCAGCTTGGTCACCATGGAAACATGGCTGAATGAACAAAGGCAGAGAGTTTGTTAAACATGGCGGGGGCAAGGTCAGCTGGCCATGTGATGTGGGTAGTAGTGGCAGTGATCAGTGGTAGAGGGTGGAGGGGAAGACTGGTTGCATAAAACCAATAAAAGAACTCCTTTGACATCACAAGCTTATGTTGCTGTGACTGAATGTGAGCTGGGGAGCCACTGTGAGAAAACTTTTCTTTTGTTGTAGTTGAGCAGAGCACCTTGCAGACCTTAGGTGGCGTAAACTGATGCTTGACACTTGTATCCCCACACACATACACAAGTCTCACAATGACAAAAACAGACGTGCAGACGTAAAGAGTGGCTCAGGTAAACTGACTGCTGGATATGTGAGAAGCTTCAAATGCCTGTCAGACTATGAGAAAAATCACACACTCTGTCTCTATGGAGTATTCTATATCACTGCATTCAGAAGATCCATGCAGGGGTTCAGCAGCCTTAGCCCCAATTATAACCCAGCAGATGACTGCACAGCAGTAAGGGGAAAAATGAATACTCTTCTATTACTTCTGCCACATTCAGCTTCAGATCTGACGAATGATGTGATCTGATCCCTGACAACCCGCTGACAGATCTGGTGACAGAAAAGAACTGTTTCTCTCTGCACTCGCGTTAGTGCAGGAATAAGAATCTCCTGCTGGCACAGCAAACAACAGTCAAAGCACTTTGACTACGCAACTGTAAATCACTTATGCCAGGCATTAATTACTCACTCAGTATGTGAGTAGTCTGAGATTACATAAGGTTTTTAACAAGAATAGTAAGATTAAGAGGAAACATGCAGACATTCACACAGAATCAATTCAAACAATAGATCAGGAGATCAGTAATGGGCTATTGAGTCTGTACGGCGAACTCAGCAGTGAGTATGCTCTTGTGGATAAACAGAGAGGAGGAAAAAGAGGCTTTCTCCAGGGAATCCTTGATAATTCCCAATTGAGCCCATCGGCCCCCACCCACATACACACACACACAAGAGAGAAGAGCAAGAATATTTATTAGGAGGACGCTGAACTCTAATTACAGAAGGTGGAAGGAGTACAAGCAGGTGTGGGTTGCACCTGGATTCTGAAACCCTCGCTTCTCCAAGTCTCTCCACTGGGATGATAACACTCTCCCTTTCTGCGGCTGTGACATCACTCTCGGCCCACACCCCTACTGCTACCAACTCAGCACCCTGTGTTCTCTGCTCCTCCTACTGCACCTCCAAGGCACCGGTTCCAGGCGTGAAATTTAGCAGGGTGGGAAGCCATCCACACAAGAGAACAGACGGCAATCCACACCAGGAGAAGACTTTCTTCCTGCTTGACTGGCAGATAAATTCCTGTTGGTTGGCTCCAACTCTTTGACTCAGACAGAAAAAATATACAAGGCAGAGTACAGGGCCAAAAGTGAGAACAGTTGTTTTTTTCCCTCTTTGAGAATGAAAGACATAACCAGTCCTCTGATATTTTACTCTTGCACTCTCCAGAATCAAATTTACAAGCAAAAACATCTAGCTACTGTATTCTGGCAGCAGGCGACACTGCTGGAGACAGATATCATGCCACATTATGAACAGCTGTTAATGCTTTCACACTTAAAAGTACAATGTCATTTTTACAAGAACTGCCCTGGAAACACACAATACAGCTGCTATCCATTTTGGGGCATCACCTGTTGCTATGAAGTCAAATCGAAGTCTGTCCATGTGTCGTCGTGTGTGTGTGTGTGTATATGTGTGTGTGTGTGTGAGTGTGTGTGTGTGTGTGTGTGTGAGTGAGTGCTTCAATGTGAGTTAGTGAGAGCATGTGTTTTATCAGTTGCTGGCGCTTGTTTGAACGGAGCCGTGATGAAAGCTTAGACAAACACAAGGGAATGTCAACCGAGGACTAAAGTCAACAGACAGAGCCTCGACTCTGCCAGGGATCCCTGTGAGAGAGGCCACGCCCTCTGACACTGCACCGGACGGTTTCTCCACCATCCTTCACCAGCAACACAGAAGAAGACTCAACACAGGGACAAACGTATTCTCTGATACAGTATAAAGACATGTGAGGAGAATGTAAATTATGAGACAGAGAGAGGGAGGAAGACAGAGAGGAGACTAAATACAAGCTCATAAAGAAGCACCACCGGGCTGTTTTTTTTTTTTTCTTTCTTTCTTCCTTTTTTCTTTTTTTTTTTCTTCTAAGCAGAGGCGAGTCAGCTCAGCATACAGGATTATAGAAGGCCGGGGGTAGACACTGTCCAAACACACCACTGAACAAGTACAACTAGAATATGTCCATTTCCATACTCTGCCGGTATTAAAAAACAACACAATTAGAAATCTTCCTTCCATTTTTAGCGGAATAACTGATGCAGACAAAATATTCAAGGCAAGCTGCAGGTACTGGCGTTGAATATATTGTTGAGATTACAGCCTCGTATTTTTGGTCTGGTAATGTACTGTGAAGGCAGCGGAAGGGCAAATGGTAAAGCAGGCTGGGCAAACATCTAGCCCTATTGAATTCTGAGTTGAAGCTTCACTTTTTTTTTTTTTTTTCTTTGTCCGTTTTTGTGTGGGAAGCCAGTAGAGCGGGCCTGAATCCCTATTGACTCAATGTGCTGAGACATTTTCCCTTTTACCAATGCTAAAGTAGGCATGAGCACTAATCCTTAGGGGTTAAATGGAGCCTCCTCTGGGTTTCCCTATCCTGAGAGAGCTGGGGGCGGCTGCTGCTGCAGCGTACACTGAACTTTAATGTATTTAGCAGAATTTTGGCACAACTTTTACAAACTATGCAAATGAATTCAAGCTCAAAATTCCGTAATGCAACATTCAAACATTTAACATTCTTAAAAACAATTCATGTGGGGTTTGTATCTGCTTACTTTCAAGGCTTCCCATGGCAGATAGTCAGGTGATAGGCATGAATAAGAGAATTGCTGCTGATGGTGATAATGATAATGAAATTTTAATGAACACAGTGGGGAAATTGGGTCACTGGAGCAGCAGAAATAGTTTTACATAAAAACAAAAAAAGTACAGAGAATTAAATGTAAAACAATTCACATTAAGAAGAGTACAATAAGAGCGTGGTTGGAGCACTGCAGTAGAAAAAATAATAATTCTGTAACTGTGTTGCAGGGTAGAAGATGTAACATAGTCAAAGAATTTGGCAAATAGCTATGTTTGCAGCCGTTCGGGCTATTAGTTACTGTATATGAAACAATGAAGAAGATTGTGTGCAGCTGCACAAAAATGTGTAAGCTCACATGATCATAAAAAAGAAGTGGAAAGTGGACTGTAAACTGCTTAAATAGGTATAGAAAGAATAGCTTTTGCAAATGATACAGTCACAGTGATGAATGTTTCCAAAGAGGAAATGCTGGCATTTTATGCATTAACAGTGACCTTTACAAAGACAGGAATGTGTTTTTGAGAGCATATAGCAATGTTATGCAGGATCTTGATGCAGGCAGATACAATTCAATTAGCAGAAAGACTGCTCACCAATAACACTTGCCAGCGAAAGGAACCATTTCAAATCACAGCCATTTTCACACCAAGACTGACACAGCGTCAGTGGCCGCCAAAGTCTGGCAGCTCCTGCCTCCATTGTTTTCCCTTATCGCTGCGTATAAATTCACATCTTTGTTATTGCCTGTGTGATTGATGTTGGTTATGATGACACTACTTCTATTTACCAAATGCACATACCCATCTCCTCTGTCTGTGATTTGCTGGTTGACTTCCCCTATGTTTACTGGTTGTCTTTGATGGGTCAGCTTAAAGGAGTTCTTACTGGCCTGTGAAATGTCACAGCTTTGCCTTTATTGTTCATTTGTGAAATTGAAGCATAGAAAGACATATTTCAAGGTTATGATCTGTGAGAAGAAACGCAGAATTTGAACATTTGAAAACATGTTTTGTATTCATAAGCAATAAATATTCTTAATGTTGATTATCACTAAATGATACAGGTTCATGTTTAATTTATATCAGTGATCTGGTTTTTGTCATGCTGTGACACTGACACCTATCAGCATTCAAGTGAGGTAAGCCCTCGCAAGGTTTTCCTCCACCTCTCGTGTGAAAGGGTATTTTTCTTTGTTCATTTTAAAATGGGAATGAGGAGGTGTTTTGTGACTCTTGCCTTTAAGGTGTTTATATAAACTCTTGTTAAAAAAATGTAATATTATAAAATGTATCGTGATATTTATTATTCACATGGCATTCACATGGCAGTAATGACAATAACTAGGTCCAATGTTTCAGTAATTTTAAGCACATAGAAGAGCATGTCAATGTCCAAGATAAACATAAACACTCACAATCCAACACACTGAGATCCTCCCACACCTCATATCCCCATTACCGCTGATGTAATACACACCTACACACATATGCACCTCATCCTGTTGAGGGTTAACCTCAGAAACACCCCAGCAACACAGTGGGATAAAGAGGGTCTACTCCAGTTACATCCAGTTTTACCTAAAACATTTCATTCACAACTCCACCACAAGCACCTTACACTCTTGTGCTAATAGGTGGGCGGGCAGTCTACGAACACTTCTTTCAGGAAAGTCATAAACGTCCTCTCATCTCGAACAGTCCTTTATTCCCCCATCATCACTCCCTATAGGTTTCCTTTGAATGTGGCTCCCAGCTGCAGAGGAATAAGATATCTGATATCCAAGTCACTCAGGATCACAGCTGAAGCATTGGTGTCAGACGCTGAGCGGCAGACACCTTCCTGTTATTGGGATGGTTGGAGGTGTTACCTAAAAACACCTTCAAGTAGAGTTTAATGCCAATTAAGTGGCTCCAACTCCTCCGGCTTTCACAATAGTTTAAACTGAAGACACTTCTCACCACTACAGTGACAAAATATCAACATAACTCTACCCAGCTTTGACAGATAATATAATGATGCAAACTGGAGTATATCACTCTAGACAACCATATACAAGTGTGGAACTGAAAAATGAGAATGTATTTTAAGCAAGTGATTGAAACATTGGCTCCGAGTTGAGAACACTGATGCTACCAAGTTTGCTCTAAAATGCATGAACATATAAAAATCTGCCATTGCTTTTGTACTTTCTGAGCAGTTATTTGTTGTGTGTGAAAGAGTTGAGAAATCATTTAAAACGGGGTAATTTTTAGATATGACTCATGAGAATAAACAAAGTCATCCAGATCATAGAGAAAACAAAGTCAGAGTTAGTGTTTGACACAGATAAGTGAACACTTTGATCACGATGATGGCAGGTCTGTGTGACAACAAAGCTTTTCTGTAGTTGTCCCCCCTTTTCTTAACCCAAAATGCTGTTGCCTAAATACCATACTTCCTGTATGTGTTCCAATCAACAGGGCCATTAAGGACCTTGAGCTATTGTATAATCTATCTTATCTTATTTAGAGAAGCAAATACTTGGTTTGTTTTATGAGATAACATTAGCCCTGACTTCCTCTCCTTATGGCACTAAACCCTGACTGACCCTTTCACAAGACCCTCAAAATCCTGATCTCAAAGGACTAAATTCACCCATATAGTGAAGGAATGTGCTGCTGAGTTAAGGAATCAGAAAGCAGCAAATTTGTCTTTAAGGTTCTGTCGACGCTTACACAAGCATGTTGAGTCTATTGTAAAGATAAATGCTACCATTTAACTAAGGCTGGAGAAAAGATGCTAAGTTGGCTAATTACAGATTTAGTGCAGGAATAGTAAACCAGTAACAAAGCAAGAGAGGAGGACTTCAATTAGCTAACATTAGAGATGTATGCTGGACTGTGAAAACACTGTATGGTAATTCTATCTTTTATCTCCTTTATTGTGCTGATTAGTGCAGTGGGGGGAGAGTGCTCTATCTAATCTGATCACAGAGCATTGTGTTCGGGGTCATTAACCTATGGGAGGTCCTAAGGTTGACAAGTCAGCTCCCACCCCCTCTACCTTTTTTTATGAAACTCGCTCATCCCTGAGTTCCTCTGTCTCTACAGACAACACAACAGCAACCACAAAAACAACCAAAGAAAACAAAAGACGAGGGGAAAAACAGCCGACGGAGCTATTTGCATGGCTTGTCATTCTTCCACAAACACATGGCCAAAATGACTACTGACCGAGGCCCCTCGGCTTGCCTAAGCAGCAGGATGCCGGCCCCTTTAGTCTCTGTTGTAGTTGGCTCTTTTCTTTCTCTGGGCTGCACCCTAGTCCCAAGAGACGAATAGGGTCAACCTATCCCTCAACATCTGGGATCTGCATCAGAAAAGACTAGTACCTTACTGCATGGCCTTACAGCAATCATGCCTTCAGCAAGACCATGCTTCACATAACTGACATCTGCATTCATATGCATAAAGATCACATCAGTGAGCATCAGTCAAAGCTTTCCATTTTAGGCAATGCCATGATGCCTACCTACATTTACATTTATACAAACCCACACTAATGAAATCCATCATCCGTCGACATATTTTCCCAATCACTGTTTTATATTCTTTCTATAAACCCTCTTTCTATCCCCGTCACACACATTACATCTTCTGCAAATCAAAAATGTGAATACTCTAGCATAACCAACAGCACCTCTCATCCACAAATCATAGTTAGTTAAACTGTTGTGATACTGAAAAGCTGCCTGTCAGGATGGCAGAGCGGAGATGAAAGGCCCACAGCAAAGATCACTCCTGATTGCCTGTAGAGGATGAATATGCAAATAAAGCAGAAGGTAAATGAAAAACAAAGCGGGGATTTTGGCAGCAGTCTTTTACATGTTCCCCTTAATTTGGCATTGGTTAAGAACATGGAGAGTCTATCAATAATGAATTCCAGTCAGAGCTAGGAAGGAGACATGAGAGGAAATCAGACTCCATTTTTCCCCTGTGAGCCCCTGAGCAGTTTTGGGGCCTATTGTATTTCACAGCTTTTCAGCGAACGCACACTAAGCTTAAGTGACAGATAAACGGAAAATTGAGCAAGATAAAATAGTATCCATAACACCTAGCTTACATAGCACCAATCAGACTGGGTCTGCGTGTTTTGGCAAACGGTTCAGAAAGTAGGGCACCACAGCCTGCCAACTGTAAGCCCCATCTATTGACCACAGCGAGAGCAAATAAGTAAATCAATTATCTGGTCGAATGTCTGTCATGAGAGACCAAAACTGGGCGCAGGAGAGTTTGATATAGAACAAGACCAAGTGCACACTTAACAGTTGTTTTGTTGCCACCAGAGCCAAAAGGCACTTTAGCTAGCACTTAGCAAAATCAAGTGGCTTAATATATTTAGCTGTGCTGTCCCTCTTTGCAAACACACACAACAGAGTAGGAAACAACCTGTCTGTTGTCACAGTGAAATTGGCCAGACAGACTGGAGTGCATCCTTGGCAAAGGAGAGCGCCTATCCCTTTGAACAAAAGATGAACAGGGCAACAGATTTTCCCTGGTCTTGAGATAACAGAAACCCAACACCGTTGTCCTCCAGTGGGGCTCTTTGTATGTCTGAGAGAGGGTCAATCAGAAGCCGCTGACAGATGTGTCTGCAGTTGATTTAGGAAAGGAAGCCACGGTGAGGTCAGGCACAGGTTTCTCTGCTCTGTTTCTCTGGAGAGAAGACAAGGATCAAGTCAGGATGTCCAAGACTGACCTTTTCCCACCTTGCAGTCTTTAGCATACAACACCTGGACTTATACTTACGACAAGCATTATTGAAAACTTCACAACACAACAGAAATGTTATTTTACACTGATTTGCCTCCAAATGAACAGTATACAGGCAATTTATATTTGTCTAGGAAACCCAATGGATTTCGAACAAAAGTGAGAGCCACTCCAGCTGGAACGCAAACAAATCTGAAAACTCCTCTGGAGGTCTAAGTAGTTTTGGCAGATGCTCTAAGCTTAAGTGTCTGTTCAATTAGACACTCCAGTTGAGATGACAATCATGGTTTAACTGTGTGCTGATGAGTTGAGGCTGGAGTTGGATGACGTTCTGTCCTGGCACATGAACTGGGAATGAGATGTCAGTGGTGGTCAGATATTCTCAGACAGTCACTCTTGCATACTACACACCATTCTAATGAGTTCATAACAATTGCTAAGAGTAAAGGTTCATATCAGCCCACAAGCAAACAATAATGGATCAGAGTTTAGAAACAGATATGGTGAGTAAATAGGGATATTAAATGAGTTGTGCTGTTTGTATGTCGGGAGGTTACATGTATGGTCGTCATTTGCGTTAAGCATGATAAATTATATTACTGTGTAAACTGGGTCATTTGCAGTCTGGCTTTTCCATTCAGTAAAATGTTCTTGGGGTTGCTAATGCTAAACACAATGTCCCTAAGCTAATATCACACAAACAATTTTAACAGTTTGTGTCTTCAGGAGGAATTCCAGACCATTCTTCCTACAAAGCTGCTTCAGATCAGACATATTCTTGAGATGTATGGTGTGATCGCTTCTCACCAGGTCATTCCACAGCATCTCTACTGGATTAAGGTCTGGGCTCTGACTGGACCACTGGTGGATTTTCTTTGTTTGAAGTCATTCTGTAGTAGATTTACTTTGATGTTTAGCATTGTCCTGCTGCATCACCCAGTATCTACTGAGCTTCAGCAGGTGAAGCCACCCTGACATTATTCTATGAGAGACCTTGATACACTCAGGAATTCATTTTCCATTTGATGATGGCAAGCTGACTAGGCCCTGACTGAGCAAAGTCCAAAATCATGATGCTCCCTCCACCTTACTTCACCTTTGGGACAGTGTTTATCTAGTGCCCTTTTTGCACCATCCACAGTGCTGCATGTTCTTCCCAAACAACTCAACCTTAGTTTCGTCAGTCCATAAAACATTTTCCCAGTGTAGCCTTGTGAACTGTGAAGGTGCTCTTTGGCAAACTTTGGACATGCAGCAATGTGAGCAGTAGCTGTCTCTGTGGTGTCCATGGCAGGACACCTACTCCATGATTTGCTTATGATACACTCATGAAGCAAGATTTTAACCATCTCCAGCGATTCCTTTAAGCCTTTGGCTGTTACTCTGAGGTTCTGAGGCTGTTACTACTTTGCATTGTGCTTTTGGAGTCATACTGTGGCCCACTTCTAGGCAGAGTGTCCAGAGAACTACGTCATCTCCATTTATATACAGTTTGTGTTTAACTGTGGACTGATGAATATCTGAGCTCTTTGAGATGACTGTTACCCTCTCAACTTTATGCAAATCAACAGTTCTTAATCATAAGTCTACTGAGATCTCTCATTTGCGAGGCATATTTCATTTCAACAGATGTTTCTTGTGAATAGCAAACTCAAAATGCTTAAGTGTTTTTTATAAGTCAAAGTAGCTCTAACCCACACCTCCAATCTGGTTTGTTTGGTTGGACTCCAAGTTTGATAACTCCTGACTCCAATTAGCTTTTGTTAATGCCATTCGCCGAGGGTTTCACATACTTTTTCCAACCTCCACTGTGAATGTTTGAATTACAATTTCAATATGGACAAGAACAGTACAAAGATTTGTGTGTTATTAATAAAGATAGATTGTGTTGTTCATAATTGTAATGGATGAAGATCTGACCTTATTTTAAGACAAATTTGTACAAAAATGAAGTTAATGCCAAAGGGTTCACTTACTTTTTCATTTTGTAGTTTACTGACAAAATGTGGTCTTTTGCTTTTTTAACTGTCATTAAGTTATTACAGGGCAGCTGCTCTCTCTCCACCAACAGAAAACATGATCAACTTCAGCTCCATATTTTACTAACCCCAGAACAAGTGAATAATACTTCTCTAACAAACCTGCTAGTTTACTGAAAATGAATGCACACCCTCCAGGCATTCACAACTGAATAGCATAACAGGATTGATGTAATTATCAAAAAGTAGTATTGCAGTAGTGAATGACATGTGAGAGAGAAGTCTACACATTACACAGACAGCCGCATACGTCACACAGATCTGATCATTGACCCACTGGCATCAACAGGAAGCTGATACTCAACAACAGATAAACAGAGCTGCTCCATTGCAGCTCAGCGTGCCGGGCTGTGGTGTCTGCCCTGTCGGGTAGCCGGAGGGGGAGACACTGGAGATGACGCAGAGCAGGAGAGAGTGTCGGCTGGGTCAGATCTGCTGTACAACTGTTTGACTAACAGGGTGACTCACTGCTGCTTTGGGTCTAGTAGGGAGCAAACCCACTGTTTGGCTTCGTTTAAACATGAAACTAAAGAGGGTCAAACAGAAAACATGAGGGGTAAAAGTCATAATGGTTCAGGTATGTCAGAGCGACTCACATGTCTATCCTCTATCACCACACAGACACACACGCACGCACACACACACACGCACGCACACACACATGCACACACACACACACACACACACACACACACACACACACACACACACACACACACACACACACACAAGCATGCTGTACATATATATATATACACGTCTGCAGACACACACAGAGAAACACATATTAGGGATTAGCACAACTCCAAAATCTTGTTGAAAATGACTCTGGTTCACTGTGACATCATCATCAAACATTCATTACCTGTTAAAGTTAAAAAAGACTGTCTGGTATGTGCTTCACACAAAGGCAAACTTTTTGTTAGAATTTTAGATCTATGAAAACCGTTTTGGTTTACAATTGCGAAACTCTGGATTTCATTCTTCCTTTCAGAAAAGAAAAAACATTCTGTCTAGATGAAAAAGAGCACCTGCAACAGAGATAACTGATAGCTGAAGCTGAAGCTCCTGATGCCAAAAAACAAATCATAAATTATTCGGACACATCTCAAACAAATATGCAAATGATAATTTAACCAAACCACATGCCGCCAAAAAGAAAACATTACAAGAAACATTTTTGTGTCGCTCTCTCCTAACAACATGCACAAACATACTGTACATTTCGACTTTTTTCCTCTCCCTGTTTTTCTGCCAGTGAGCATTGCTTCCCAAACAGTGACTGCTCACTCATCTTAAGTGCACACATCTGACAAGGATGTGAGTGCCTTTCTCCTTTCCTCCACTCCCCCTAGTGTATCCATTCAACACTGCAACTTTCCTGTGCATCACTCAGAGAGAGAGAGAGAGAGAGAGAGAGAGAGAGAGAGAGAGAGAGAGAGAGAGAGAGAGAGAGAGAGAGAGAGAGAGAGAGAGAGAGACCCCTCCTCCAGATGACATCAGTGCTCTATTGAAGCAAAGCTAGAGGCATACACAACTCCACATTTGTATTGAGATCTACCCGTGCACCTATGTCCTTCCACAGCCTACAGATTGTGTGTGTGTGAGGGGGGGTCACCAGCAAACATAGCAGTGCTGCTGCAGATAAACTCCAAATAGCTCTATAGCCAAGTGAGTGAGAGGCGCTTTTTTGGATCTGAATTTAAATCCTCATAGCCTGGATTGGATTATTATTTTTCCCCCGTTGTGAACCCCACTTTAAGAGGATACCTGTTACTTTCCTTTTTTTTTTTTTTTTGGTTGATTATAGAGGTAAGTGTGTTTTTGCTGGTACACTCCTGTTGGGAATGCATCCTTTTCATCTTTTTGGATCTTCTTTCTGGAATTTAAAGTCATGTGGAATCCTCGGGAGTTGCTTGTAATTAGTTACATTTTCCCTTTCTTTAATTTTTAATACTCGGCCCAGCCGAAAATTAGTGGGTTTCTCTGAGGTGGTTGTTTCACAGGGTTAGTGACGCTTTAAGCGACAGTAACACAGAGACCGTGAGTGTACTTTCCTTTCAGATAACCAAATTCAGCTCTTCCCTGAGTTTATGCACGGCAAATCATTCTGCTCAGCCTGGCAGATAAAAATCAGACTTAAAGAGACTGCTCATCTGTCTCGTCATCTCAAGCCTCTCATGTCTTCAACTTGCTGCTTCGATCCTCTGCTGCCTCCCTCTTTATTCTGCGTGTGTCTAACAGAGACCACAAACACCAGATCTGTTTTCCCTCTCCCGTTTTTCCAGTCTGTCTGTAGAGATGAATCTCTTGCGGGCATACGCTAAATTTTCTTCTCGATCACATTTATACTCGGTACATGTCAAAACATGTGTTGAAGCACTCAGAGGGCAACAGGGAAAATCTAAAATCTTCTAATTCCTTGTTTCAGCTTTCGATATTCTTAAAGCAGTGGGAAAATAAACAGAGGCAAATACGCAAACTTGATAGGATTAGGGGACTGTGTGATTTAGTCTCGGTGTCGCAGCCTGAGAAGACACCCCGGCGTGCAGCTGAAATTGCAGCGCAGATCCCGCGGAGTTGGACATGAAGGGGCAGCTGGAGAAACTCCGCTAAATGCGTCTCCAGCGTCACTGTCTGCACGACTCGAAACAGCTCCTATTCATGTCATACCACAATGAAATTTACTGTGTGCAACTGTAAGCCTGTCTGCCGATAATACGGACGTTCACCCAAAAAAAAACCATCAACCGTCATATGTTGTGAGAGCTATGTGCTGCAGGGGCACAGTCATGAAGGTCCCCCAAAAAACGCACAAAATAAAATCCATGTAAGTTTCACACGCATGAGTTCGCACACAAGCAGCGGCTCATTTCACGCACACAACATGCTGTACGTTACATCAGCAACGCCTCAAAACAAATATCTGACATTTCTATGCAGTTTTAGCTACTGTCGTATTAATAAGCGTCCAGAAATAAACGCGGTTTACAGTAAGATAATACCTTCTGCTCATATGGCCGACTGACAGCAGAACGTCCCCTCCAATGTAATCTATATGATGCGAATGAATCAAAGTCTTCTGTTCGTTTCGCCATACAAACCTGATATTTATCCCATTAGATCAATGCAATAGAGTGGGCGCTTGCAGTTCTCACGCAGAGTATTTAAGCTGTATGTGTTAGTGGCAACACCAGGCCAGGGACCGTTTTTAATCCAATTTAACGCAGCCCTTTATCTCCATGAAATGATAAGGTCACCCAGGCTTTAAATATTGACTGATATACACAAGCTACAGCCTGATTTCAGTAAATCACTAATAATGGAAGCAAACCTGACTTCAGTTATCAGGCTTTGTAGTATAGCTCTTTGTTGTTCAGTATGTTTGACAGACAAAACATAAATAGCCGGTTAAACATGGCAGACATGAGGACAGACCCAATTGTCTTCACTGATGACTGCCTGAGGCAAAAGTCCCCAGTCAATTGCTTTCAGAGGGAATTCACATTGCAGATTAACAACTAACCAGGTCACTACAGAGAGAAGCTTCTACTGGCAGAAACAGTGAAGCATAAAATATGAATGACATGTGAGGAAAAAGGCAATAATAAGACATTCATAACTACCAAGACACTTTTCATATTCAACACTGTACTTTGAGGAGGCCTTATTCACTTCTATTCATAATTTATTTGGCCACAAAGCATTGTCTTTTTACCATCTATTCCAAGCTTTAACAGACAAATAATTTCAGATTGGTTACTGAAAGTAAAGGTGTAAACATGGCTGCAAAGCATAAACACTGCAGGAAAAACCTTTGCAAGTGATATGACTCAGGAAAAAACTGTAGTGCCTACCACCCCCATGTGGGGAAAAACCACTGCAGCTGCTATAGATCTCTCCTTTCAGGCCATTACAAAAGAGAGACCCCCGTCTGTCCCAGGCCTCTCTATGCTCTAAATGGGCCAGCAAATGTATCATCCGTTCAGCCCATCTAAAGACAGCGCCAGGAGGCCACATACCAAATCTGTGAAACTATGAGAGATTTTTGCCCATTTTCTATTTGCCTGAAACATGTTCTGTGTCCCTGTGAAGTCAGATGTGACCATGAATGTTCCATTGTGTCTCAGCACCACAGCAGGCCGCTGCCCGATGTCCTGACATACAACTTACTAATATGTGAATGAATGGCAGACACAAGGTTTCATTGCATACAAAAATTTACAAAAACTCACTTCAGTTAAGAGCAGAAAATCATGGAACAAAAAAATCTAAATACAAGAAATTACAAAAAGACACTACTTCTTGCTTTCGTATCATATTAGCTAGGTACACTTATATGCACGATCGTACAACCTAAAACATTTATGTTTTCAGGTCTTATTTGAGTGTTTGGTTAAACCCTAACCAAATTATGATGTGGCAGACAAAATACACTTTTTCAGACATAAATCTGAAAAAATAAAATACACAACTGTGTTGTGTGCAATCAATCACAATTCAAAACTATATTATGAATTTGAAGGAATAATCAACAGCAGATACAAACAGCATTGATTTCCCAATGGAGAACAATACTGTGGTTCAAAATTAATTCAAGGCTCATGAATAATTTAACAGCCAGCCATTACTACTTCTACAGCTCTTTCCCCTAAATGCAGCCCATGTAATATTATTCTGTATTTACGGAACTAAAAGTCATTATAATCTGCAATACTTTTGACAGGCATGAAATTGTTTCTATTTGAGATTTTCCAAAGCCTCTCTTGTGCAGTGTATGACTAGGGGGCACAAAGTCTTAGGCTCTGTTATTGCTGACTAAATGTGCATTTATGCGTGTTGAGCTCACAATGGCTATCAGTGTCCAGCTTTGTGTGAGCCTCCCACACTCTTCACTGAAAGGTAACTAGCTGTACACACACACACACAATTTTACCAGGATGCTCAATTTAACTTTGCCAGTTCAGATTAAATGAAGCAGAAGCCACTTTGACTGCTAAAGAAATCTCCTGTCTGGCCGGCGGAGCTTATTAGAACGATGGAGAAAGACATCCATCACTAAAAATGTTTAACTCAGCCCCCGCTGCTCTCAAAATGATTGTGTGCACATGAACATAGTATGTGTGTGTTGGTGGGTTTGCAGTGGTATACATTATTAGTAGTAAATGCAATAGAAAAGTCTTGCAAAACCAACTGTGTAAAGTAGAGGAATTTTTAAATTGCCTGAATAAAACATTTTAATACCTAAACCCCCTCTGCCGAGGCTAAAAGGTCCACATGCTTGCCTTGTAGCAAACAATAGAGAGGGGCCACTCTCCTGAAATCCGATGAGCGTGGAAAAAGAAAAGGAGAAAAAAATAGCAAAGCATCTTAGCCGACTATGCTCCTCGTAAAGTAAGCATTGTGCTTAGTTCAAAGCAGACTTCTGATAAATCATCCACAATATAATATAACACACCGAGGCCTATCATACAATATGCGACAATTTTTTCTTTCTGACTTTATTTACAGCAGCGTTCATAAATGAATATTGTGTTGGCCAAAGACAGGCAAACTAACTGGAAATGTTGGACCATATCATGTATGGAGTGCAGCTAGTTCTTGCTTGGTTCTCTCGATAATATAATACAGAAATGCAGAGACAATTACCCCCTTTTATGTAATGTTAAGAATTAAAGGATTCAAATCAAGACTACATACTTAACAATATACAGAGGATGGAGAACTTTACAAAATGAGGTGAAAAGGGCTATTTAAAATTGAAATAGCTTGACTAAGTGCTGCATTAAAAGTTCATTCCAACAGACAGATAGCACATATCCCTCCATCATCCTGCCATTTTATAAAACTCCATTACTGAATTTCATCCTTTTTTCCCTTGTCAGACTCCTTTATTCCAGAAGTTGGTAGAGGTCACATCTGGTGCTTTTTCCCCAGACTCTAATCTACTACTAATGTAATACTGGACTGAGGGCCCGTGTTTAGATGGAACAGAAGGGAGGGGGGCGTTATTATTAGACAGCATCTCAGGAGTTGTAATCGAGTTACAAGCCTCTCAATTCCCTAATCTTCTCCTTGTCATGGACTACAACTGTTAAATGGCTGGGCCCTTTGTTCCTAATTTACCTTTCCATGTTTTACAGCACGCCATGGCTGCCAGCAGGTCACATGGATGGTTACATATAAGGACACAAAGCTATTGTGTTGTAGGAGGAAGAATAACATTTTCTTTGACAAAGGAAATTCTATTTTTACAAACAGAAACAGCAGTCATAATGTAAAGAGAGGATGGGGTTGGGGTTAGGGGTCACAGAGAGAGGAGTTGGGAGTGGCAGATGTATGCAACACCCATCCTCTTCTCCATACGAAATTCAAATGGACCTCATTTGTCATGAGTGCTTTTTTTTAACAATGCGAGTAATTCAGTAAGCACTGAGCGGATCTGTTTTTCCTCTCCCGTGTGGAATCTGGACGAGCCTCATTTTTAAACTAGCACAGACTGCATTTTTTTTTTTTTTTTTTTTTAAATCACAGGACTAGTTCCCTTGTAAAACACCAAAAACTCCTTAGCAAGCGGTGAACTGGACGGAGAAGGGCATAGGGGCTCCACCCTCAGCCATTGTGTCAGGGCCTAGATCACTGTTGTCTTTCGTATGCATAGACATTCTTTCTTGTATCACTATAGAAAAGAAATGTGGTCCGTTAAAGTTACGGGCTGCAAAAGGTCAACGGGCTAAATCAGGCCCTAGAAGAAAGGGTATTTCAAAATAAGTATTCACAAAGTAATAGAGGTCTGAGTTAAGTAGAAAGCATTCCTAGATTTATAGATTTCCCCAGTATCAACATCAAGTTTCCTAATAAAACCAATCAGGGGTGCGCCGATTTAAAACAAAATGATGAAAAATGAAATTTCAACATTACGCCTGGTAATTACTTAAATATAAAGTAAATGTCTTGTATTTATCTTGAGACATGACTCTCTGTTACCTGGTGGTGATTTTGTAATAACTGAATGTGGGCACTAAATATATTTGTCTCTGCTTATTTTTCAGAACACAATCCCAGGTGTGTAGAGGGCGCAGTATGAGTCAAGCTGCAGATGCGTGAAGGAGGCTGGGCCCAGAAGGATAAGCGCCTTGCCCCGTTTTGCCCCTTAGAGGAGAAGAGAACACTGGTTATCTGCTTCAGGAAAAGGGACCAAAGCCCTGGATTAATGTGTATACAGGCTCGACAAGGGAGCAGAGGATTCTGGGTTACCTGTAGACCTGGAGTACACAAGTGAACAGGCCTGGATTGAGCCTGTGGCACAGGGGATTGGCATGGCTCAGACCAGCTTTGTGTCAACTCATCATGCCTGTCGGGCCTGATTGCAGAAAGGAGCCCTTGCTAAAGCTCACCCCATCCTCACACGGATCACTATACAACATCCAAAAAAATCTAATTTGCGGTTATGGCTGTTGAGCTTGACAATTTCAACACCCATTAGGATTTTTAATATTACCTGAGAGGGCATGCTTTGTCAGTGAGAGGGGATGCTTCTTCTACAAGCTTATCTGCCATGGTAAAGGCATTGAAAGCATGAGCCTCTGACAACACAGAGGAGGTCATCGTCCAAACAAGGATCAGCTCAGCAAACACTGACCAGGTCAGGATATCACTAGAAACCCCTTGGACAAACTTTTTCTTTCAGAAAGGATAAGAGCAAATTCAAGAGGAAATCTTGATTGGATTTTTGGTGGCTGGAAAGGATTTACCACATCGTATAAATCAGGTATGACAAATACGGATGGCTTTACTTCTTTCCACTCCGCTGACCAAACCACAATTTCTAATGAGACGTGCAGGAAGAGGTCATGGCAGGAATGCATAATTAAAGCAATAAATCAGTATTAGCCTAATTAAAAGGGAACTACACACTGATAGTGAAGAAAGAGACAGACAACCAGTTGGCACCTTCTGCTTCTCACCACAGTTTTGTTCATTTTAAGGCCATCTGCTGTAAGTTTATGAATTGTGAAATTCAATATATAGTTAATTGAAATTATTCATTAAAAACATTTAAAGTACATTTTCAAATGTTTTAACACACCACAATTACAGCAAATATCAATGGCAGTGCTATGCATGAATGAATGGATGAGGATCACAAATTTTATCTCATAGCCTCAGAAAAATGACTCCCAAAAACATGTCCTTCTTGGATCTTTATGCAAAAGACTTTTTATCAAACCTCTTCTGTGAGCAGAGATATTTCTTCACTACCTTGTAAGAAGCCAGTTAAACCCCAGAATTTGAATGGCAAAAAGCATGGGTAATGATCCAGGAGGACTTAAGAGCATGTCAGTTCCACAACAGTTCATCGACAAAGCCTGACTATGTTCACCCTCGTCGTCTGTAGCTATGAATGGCAGCCTTGAGATACAGAAACGTGTAAAACAACCAGGGAATGTTATAACATTTTATATGTCAGGGCCAAAAAGCACAATATTCAATTCACAGATTTCAGAAGTTGGAAAATTTCTTATCAAAAAGAGGAAAACGGGGCGTCGTGTAGCGTAGTGGTTTAAGCAGGCGCCCCATGTGTAGAGGCTACAGTCCTCGCTGCAGTCGGCCCCGGTTCGAATCCCGCATCGGACGGCCTTTCACTGCATGTCATTCCCCCTCTCTCTGCCTCCCTGTTTCCTGTCACTCTCCACTGTGCTGTCCATTAAAGGCATAAAAGCCCAAAAAAATATACTTAAAAAAAAAAAAGAGGAAAACAAAAAAGGCACTCCTTTTGTAATGCAGGTTATTTTTTAAACCTCTACTCGTAGAAAATCTATAAACTGGTGGATAATGTAAAGCTATCTTTGAAGCAAGCAGTTTATCTTAAAAAAAAAAAAAAAAAAACTATTGTCTGGTAATCCAAATGATCAGTTCATATCAATGTAATGGGAGGAATTCCAACTGAATTCTTTCAGGAGTTATTGCAGGCAGCATTTCAAACACCCAGCAATTATGAGAACAGGAATTTGGCTCTCCTTTAAAGGCCTTGTGCATTAAATGTACCCTTCTGTCTTCTCCCCAGGGGCTCTTGAGTGATTAGACTGCCAGACTACACAGTTTCAAGATGGTGTGTCAATGCAAGGACTTTATCCTCTTCCTCATCAGGGTCGGGCTGTTGCTTGGTCTTGCTAACCCCCTGGTGACCTCCGCCTCATGTCCCTCAGCTTGCCGCTGTGATGGGACCTTCATCTACTGTAATGACCGTGGCCTGACTTCCATCCCTACTGGTATACCCCTGGATGCTACAGTGCTCTTTCTGCAAAACAATCGCATTAAGAGTTCAGGTATTCCTGCAGAGCTCCGCAGGCTCACATTTGTGGAGAAGATCTACCTTTACTGCAACAATCTGGATGAGTTCCCCACTAACCTTCCTCTTGGGCTAAAAGAGCTCCACCTTCAAGAGAACAACATTCGGATGATTACCCATGCCTCTTTAGCTCAAATTCCCTACATTGAGGAGCTGCATCTTGATGATAACTCTGTATCAGCAGTCAGCATAGAGGAGGGGGCCTTCAGGGACAGTAATCACCTCAGACTGCTTTTTCTCTCCAGAAACCACCTAAGTACCATCCCTTCAGGCCTACCCATGAGCATTGAGGAGCTGCGCTTTGATGACAACCGCATCTCCTCCATCTCAGAGCAATCACTGCAAGATCTCATCAACCTAAAGCGACTAATCCTGGATGGTAACCTGCTCAACAACCGAGGGATTGGGGAGATGGCTTTCATCAACCTGATCAACTTGACTGAGCTCTCACTAGTGAGAAACTCCCTGACATCGCCGCCAGCCAACTTGCCAGGCACGAGTTTGGAGAAGCTGCAGCTACAAGAAAATCACATTAATCGGGTCCCACCTGGGGCGTTTGCCTTCCTACGGCAGTTGTATCGCCTGGACCTGTCTGGTAACAACCTGAGCAGCCTCCCACAGGGTGTATTTGAAGATCTGGACAATCTTACACAGCTACTGCTACGCAACAACCCCTGGCAATGCACTTGCAGGATGAAATGGGTGCGTGACTGGTTGCGGTCGTTGCCGTCTAAGGTGAATGTACGTGGCTTCATGTGCCAGGGTCCTGATAAGGTCAAAGGCATGGCAATTAAAGACCTAACTACAGACATGTTTGACTGCACAGACTCAGAATTCATCCCCACACTTGAGACAAGCACAGTCTCCAACACTTTACGCCCCTCACAGCCCCAGTGGCCCTTGTTTGTGACTAAAAGGCCTGTAGTAAAAGGGCCTGACATTGGTAAAAATTACCATAGCACTACCACCTCTTCAGGCAGAAAGATTATCACCATCAGCGTGAAGTCAAGTAGCACAGATACAATACACATATCATGGAGGGTGTCACAACCCATGACTGCCCTACGGCTTAGCTGGCTAAAGCTGGGACACAGCCCTGCCTTTGGCTCCATCACTGAAACCATTGTGCAAGGGGAGAGGACGGAGTACCTGCTCACTGCTCTGGAGCCAGAATCTTCCTATAGGATATGCATGGTTCCCATGGAGACCAGCAACCTTTACCTGTCAGACGAGACCCCAGTTTGCATAGAGACAGAGACTGGTTCTCATAAATCATACAACCCAACTACAACTTTAAACAGAGAGCAGGAGAAAGAGCCTTACAAAAATTCTAGTCTGCCTTTGGCTGCTATAATTGGAGGGGCTGTGGCTCTTTTGGCAATAATCATGTTGGCACTGGTGTGCTGGTATGTCCACAGGAACGGGTCAATTTTTTCCAGGAACTGCACCTACAACAAAGGCCGTCGGAGAAAGGATGACTATGCTGAGGCTGGCACTAAGAAAGACAACTCCATCCTAGAAATACGAGAGACTTCTTTTCAAATGATACCTATAAATCACCTGCCTGTGTCCAAGGAGGAGTTTGTGATACACACGATTTTCCCACCTAATGGTCTGAGTTTATACAAAAGTCCACATAGCGAGAACAGTATTAACAACAGGAGCTACAGAGACAGTGGAATACCAGATTCAGACCATTCCCATTCATGATATTTCGCATGGACATTCGTGATGAGTGCGTTACTTAAACAGAGTGGCAAGACTTTCACAAAACACTGGATCTATAAGACTAAGGAAGCAATGTTCTGTACATTTGCCATATAATTTATATTTAAGGACATTTTATGAAGACGGAGAACGTTCCAGTTGCAGGCCATCACTGAATCATCAGTGGGTATTGTAACTAACTGCAATTCTATATTTTAGGGATTTGTAGTAATTTGTACTGTATTTCCTTTGCTTAAGGTTATCGACCAACTAAAAGAAACTCTGTGTTCTACTGAGATATGATGACTTGTCAACTGTGAAAGTGGGTTTTCATTGCTGTGTTGAACAATCAGACTTTAGAAAACCTTGTAGTATAAGCACAGGTCATTCTTTTAACTTTGTGGCTGTCTGAAAAACAAAAAGGCAAAAAAATGACATGACATAAACTAAGGCACAGTTGACTAATTTGCAAAGCAGGCATGTTGCCCTCTAAAATGAGCAGTCAGTAGCTGTCTCCACATACTACAGACCAAGTATTCACCTGGTATTGAGTTCAAATAACTAAAGATGAGGTGCCATGCTTTATTTCTCTGCTTTGTTCAGTGTGTGATTTTTTTCTGTTTGCAAGGAGACACACAGCAAAGAGGCCCAAGCAGGGTTCCAGTGTTTCTGATAGGACTGTAGGCCACAGCACAGGGCAGATAAAGCACACCGACCTTAAGGAGTTCTCTGCTCCTCAAAACAAGTAGACTGGACAGGCTGACACAGAGGACCCCCCACTATTTCTATTTGTACGAGCCAACAAAGGCCAAATGACAATGGCGGCATTCTTTAGTACCATGTACCATACGTCATTCTAGTCACCAGGCCAAAAAGACGAGACATGTTGGCTTTCATTAGAATTACCACCAGACCAGTAACTCCTTGTTAATGAGTATTATTTTGTATTATTTTTCAAATGAACACACTTTTATGTTGCCACAATTTGAAGTTAACTGTTCTTTACAATTGAAAACCAAAGTGCATTGTATGCCCTTTGGCCAGTCTTGTATGTGCCTTGATCCAATGCTTATTGTATTTAGCTTTTTAAGAAACCAGTGACTTTTTTTCATACACACTTGAATATGAAAAATATTGGTCATATTACAGAATAAAAGTGGACAAAAATAGCTTTGCTCTTTCTTACCCCACCCAAAACAATACCTCTATTGTTCTGTTCAATTACTATTATCCCATCATGCTTTGCTGTGATTGCTCAATTTAGTTTTTGCTACTCAAGAGAATTCTATCTTTGTACAAATGTGAACTGCCGTGGAGTAAAAGAAAAGGCTGCTGGCGACGTGTTTTATTCACTCATATCTCAAATTACTGTCTAGCATCTAAAAATGCTTGGAGATGAAAACATAACCTACTGCATATTTATCCTTAACAAAGATCTGAACTCTGAGGCCGTAGCTCATAGCCTTAAAACCACAACTCCCCTTTCAAGACACAGTGAACTCTTTAACAATAACTCAGATACTGATCTTGAAACCCAGTTTTCCACTCCATGAGCAGTCTGCAGAGCAACATCTGCTTGAGGCTGCTGTTGTTCTTTCGTGCAGTGAAGCCATGTGTGACTTATCCGATTGGCCAGAGAGAGAAATATCACAGTAGCGTAGAAATAGGGCTGTGGAGAGATTGGACTCTAGGGTTTGATGAACCTCCCAGGCACCAGGGCAACAGAAAACTAATGACGAGCAACCATATGGAGGGTGGTACAGGCAGACCCTGCTGGGGATGCCCGTCCCTGCAGAGGGCAGAGTATATATACACTGCTCTGGGCTCCAGGCGGCACACTTAATGACATGGTTGCAGTTCACTCAGGCAAGGGCCCACGAAAAGGTACACATGCAAAAGTGGTAAAATAGCCTGTTACCCCATTTTACAAATGCATCCAACAGAATATCAAATGAAAGCTAACATAAACTTAATGCATTTCAGATTATACTCTTTAGACTCTAGCATTGACCATACTCCTACACAAAAGCACATAAAAGTATTCAGCATGGATCACAAAAAGTATCGCATACCCACTTTCACACACCCACAACCTCTTAACACAGTGAAAGCTTTAATTACAGTAAGGGGAGCCGCTAAAAGCTGCACAAGTGATCCAAACCTTAAGTATACACTAACCCTGCCCCAAACACTAAATATATATCACATTAACTTGGAATTAAAGTAAACAGAGGGTCTACTTTTAGAATACTGAAAAGTGATAGTTTCCACATGAACGCTGTCAACAGTTTTTTTTTTTTTATTCTTTGACTGTTCAGCCTTAATCTTATTTGATTAAAGAATCTTGAGGGCAAAAAAGGAAATTACATGATAAAATTTTTAAATGTCTGTCATTTTTATTTTATTGCGCTGAAGTAAGCAAAGCATCCTCCTCAGAGATAATATTTATCGCACTTTCTATGGTGGCCTTCTACAGAAACATAAAGGAAACTAAATAATGTGCTACTCTCCGTTTTAGGTAAATTAAACAAAACAAAAGCCTGTTTCAGTTTTCTTAATGATATTTTAAACCTAGCTGAAAATGTGTAAGCAGAGATCTCCGCTAGTTTCATAGTGTAAGCTTCTAGCTGATGACTGAGGTCGCTCTACCAATGGTGAGAGATGGATAAGTGCTCCATTTCTTGAGCACAACATCCATGTCCAGCAACAGCAAGAATTTCTAAAATGTATCAAGTGTTATTTTTGATATACACTGTATCAATTAGATCACTTTAATTTCTTAAAATAAGACAAAAATGTTTTATGTGTCATTAGTGGGCTTTCAGGATAAAGTAAATTACTCACATGGGATTGTAGTAATTGAAGTATGCTGACCACTCTAAAGCTCTGAGAACGAGCAAGCTGCTCTCACACATTCTCTCACCTGTTTGATAAATTATAGTTTACCCAAATGCTGAAAGGAGCATGCTATTGTTGTGACTTTCACTGAGAGTAATACATTAAACAGAGCAGCTTTGTGCATTTTGGCTGACCCACGTATGAGGCAAAATTGATGAACCAGACTGCTGACGACCCTGTGTGACCTCACTTATCACTCATGACCCTTGACCCATCAGTCCCTTTACACAATTCCTTAATCACTCTTATGTTCTCACTGGGGTCAGACAAGTCTTTAAACAACCCAAGATGCTACAAGCATTTGTCTCCTGTGTGACACACACAGAACCTAATTATGTTTGTCTTTTATGTAACCCACAGATTAAAACTAATGGGGGCAGCTGCACTGTCTGCCCCAGGCTGCTGTTATTCCTATTGTAATGTACTGGTCGGGCAGCCAGTCACATTTGCATTCCTATAGATGCTCGTATCAAAGCACTCCTGGATGACCTCACTGTGGCCAGTAGCTGGGCACAGTTCTTCTCCGTCAGCACCATTAGAAAAAAAAAAAGCACAGGCCATGTGACCCTATGACTGATTAGAGGTCAGTGAAGTCAGGTCATACTCAGTTCAAAGATCTCAAGAGATGAAAAACGGATGCATATCAACACCTGCAAAATATAGCCATCAGAGACTCTGATAGGCAACCTGTCCATCATAAGGATGCTCTGCTCAGGAGAAACCCCCTGGCATTCATTACAGAGCATTATTCGAGGGAACGGCAGACATTATGGGGAAAAACACTTTGAAGAAAAGGTCAGATGTTTAGCTAATGGCTTAATTGCCTTCGGAACCACACAAAAGGCTCACAGCATAAGGTTAAGCCAATGGGTTGATACAGAGAGGACCAATTTGAGTTTTTCTCTTTGCGATTTTCAGGTGATATGGTTTATCAACTTGATTAGGGATGCTAGGCAAGGGTGCAATTACTCATAATGTACAGTCAAAGGGAAATTGTCTTACAAAAAACTAATTATATTGAACATTTTGTTCTAAAAAGGGTTTAACACAGAATAAAAGCCCATTCTTTTCAAACTCTTGTAAAAAAGTTTGCTTCATCAACACATAGACTAGTATGCCAAAAACAACCACACATTCAAAACATTAATAAAAGGGGAGCTTGCTGTTCCCTCTCCCTCACATCCTGTTGCACACGGCTTGTACATCAAACAGACCCATGATTTAATGGCTTTGAAATGCTGAGCAGAGCAGTGCTGAGGTCAGACGCCAAACCAAGGCTCAGGGCCTCACACAAAGTCTGCAGGTTTGCCAGTATGTAAAATTTGTATTTACTGTGTATGTGTGTGTGTGTGTATTTGTGTGTGTGTGTGTATTTGTGTGTGTGTGTGTATTTGTGTATTTGTGTGTGTGTGTATTTGTGTGTGTGTGTATTTGTGTGTGTGTGTGTGTGTGTGTGTGTGTGTGTGTGTGTGTGTGTGTGTGTGTGTGTGAATGAGGTATAAAAAAGAAAAGAAACTATGACTGTTTATGATCTGATGTGAAGTACTTGCTCTTTAACGTTTATCCTTTGGCATCGTGTGTATGGTTCATTCACATACATCTTAATCTCTTTGGCTCTTTATATTTATACTTCAAACATGCTGTTATCAATTCAAACGTGCTTGTGAATGTCTAGGTGTGGTCACTGAGATGCATGCAAATGAGTATCTATGCTGGGAACTATAGATTGGGGAGGTAGCCATTTGACTATTCCTGTAGAATTTTGCAACTCATCGCACATTCATGATTGCATTTGACAAGGCTCATGCTAACACATGCAAAGGTCTGCTTGTGAGTGTGCTTTGTCCAACTATGTGTAATTATGAATATTATAGCAGTTATAATTACTTGTTCATTCATGTGAACCGGTGCACATTGTCAACACATGTAATTAACACAAACAGATAATTATACTGACTGATATGCATGCAAGCAGTCACCAAAAGCCATCACCCCACTTCCTTCATACAGTTGTCCTAAGACTGTCATGTGACTTTGTCGCTTTCAGTCACAAGCACAGTCTGTTCTAACTGTAAAAGAGCACAGAGCCGAAAACAGTGCGTCCGATGAGAGATGTGTCAGTGTGAGTGATGTGCTCCTGTGTGGGGGTGTTGTCCTCTCCCCTCTGTCTCTGACCAGCTCCCCCCATCCACCAGGCCAGGACCCTCTCCATCTCTTCACATTACTCAGTGACCTGAAACCACGGGGACAAAAAAAAAATCTAACCAGCTCCTCCATCTTCTTAATGAATCCAATTTTTTGCCTGAGAGCACAAGGCGTGCACATACATCCATGGCAACTCTAAATTATCTGACATTAATACAAATTAACAAGAGCCACCACCATCAAGACTGTGCCACCCCACATGGCAGACAATGACAGTGCATCTATATCACTGTATGAAGACAGCAACTTATTCTACACCCCAAAATACAGAGTCAATAATCTCATTTAAAACAGGCTATAACCAAAACAAAAGCAAAGGGGCTGATTGGTGTCTATGCCATTACACTATGAATTATACACAATATGTTATGAAAATATCTATATAATTGACTCAGCTCTATGGCAGCCATTAATTCCTGTCCTCCATTAAGTGGTTTAAATGATCTTGTAAGAGGCCATACATCTCCTGATGCCCTTTATGAGATCAACACCACGTCCCCCTTAGAACTTAATCGACCCTCAGTCCCATTTGTCCATGAAGTCTGATGGAGGGGAATAATTATTTCATCCCTAAAGGTTCTGAAGGGTCCAACTTGTCCATTACCCCCAGCAGACCTCTAGCTCTGTAGTGGGAGGCCAAAGCTCCTCTTCGATCCATTCTCTTCTCTCATTTATGTTAAGCCAGCTTTAAATGTCAGTGCAGTATTTGCATGCCAGTGTGGCTCTGTCTGCAGCTCATTATTTTCAGATGTTGACAGCCTAATCGCATGCAAGTTTAGCCCACTTTGCTAACCTAATGGTTGCTACAGCCAAGTCATACTGAACAGCAAGCCAAGGCTTGTATCTGCAGTGTTTGTCTGCAGCTGTCTTATTCACTTTGGCTATCAGGAGGAAAACACAGAAAATGCAGTAAGTTTGCATAATCAGCTGATCAGTAATGATAGGAAACCTTCCATGCTGACCATCAAACAGCACGTCTTAACCAAGTCTACTACATATCACTGATGTAACAAGGAGATCAGTATAAATTATATCAATTAAATGCTGAGGCAGTGATTCTCCTGCTCACACGCCTGACTTTGGTCTCCAAAGATGTTTCGAGGATGAAGACTGAGCAGGGCAGAACTCTACCTCAGCAGGTCTGATATTACCCTTTTGACAGCCTGACCTTCAGGCGAAAGCTCAGTCCATCTCTCCAGAGAAGTCTATCATAACCCTCATTCACTCAGACAGCCGCCTCCACACCACAGCCAGGGCTAACACATATACCTTTGCTCAACTTTAGCAATGTTTTGGTACTTCTCCAAGAGATGCAGAATTCAGCAATGTCAGCGCCTTTTAGGATTGTAAATACAACCTGTCACCATTTATCAGGGCACCAGAAGGAGAACGCAGACACTTCAAGGCCTCATTATTTTGCTGTACTCAAGCACCTTGACATAAGATCACTGCAGTGCAGCAAAGAAGTAACATCCTTGACCCGGTGTAGGCCAACAAAAGGTTATTAACATCTCATGTGGACTTGGTGTACTCACATAGTTTTCAGTCAGTTACCAAACTCTTGGAGACAGAGTTGGTCGAGCTGACATCAGAGGGTTTAAACACGTGAACACACTAAGTAGGCTATCTCCCACTTTCAGAAGTGTGGAAAAGTGACAGCAATGTCATCCTGTAACTATACAAATTCTGCACACAACACTGCAGTGGGTTGAGGGACTGCAGTCAGAAAATTCCCCGCAACTGCAGCATCCAAACACATAGTCAAAAACAGAAAGAAAGTTAAGAGGGAAAAGTTTGGGGGAGAAGCCACCAATGGGCAGGGCAGGGTGGTGGGATGTGGGATTAATTAAAAGCTGCTGTCACTGTGGTGTGCGAGTGACACGCAGCCACACGATTACGGAGATCTCTGTGTGAGAAGAATCTGCTCCCACAACTCATTTCCTCCCCACTGAGGGGGGGAGCAAAATGGGACCGTCTGTTGTACAAAATACCAAGAAAGAGTGAATCATTTTTCATTTAGAGGAATTTGAGAATCCAAAAGGAAAGAGGAAAGAGCAGGGATGGGGAAGAAGGATGAGGAGAAATTCCTTTGTTTTTGAATAAAAGTCTACTGAATCTATTTCAATCGAGTGGTACACTGGGATGGTGGGAGGGGGAGGTCAAAGGATCTAAGCCACTGTAATCCTAAGCTTGCAGCTGCTTAAAACCTGCTCAAGTTAACAGGGTGATGTGTGTGTGTCTATAGACACTATCACACTCATGCAGCTTAAACTAACATCTGGCAATGTTACCATATACTTTCCACTTATTTCTTGGGATGTTCAACAATCTCTTTGTTGTAAACAATATATTGAAACAATTAGTAAATCACAAAATATCAACAATTCTAAAAATCAGTTAACAATTTAAATAATTTTTCAAGCAAAAAGGCCACATATTCTCTGGCTCCAGCACCTCAAATGAGAAGATTTGCTGCTTTTCTGTCAAAAATTAAAGATTTAAGATTAAAGATTAATCGATAATGACAACAATTATTAGTTGCATCCCTATATCATCCACAGTATAAGCTATATGTTCTTATATAAGGCTACACAGTTCCTATAAAGCCATGCAACCAGGGGAATGGCATAATTAATAATAATGTTGAACAAGTTCAAAACAGCCAGGGTTGCTTATTTTCTATATAGGAATAATGCTTGCATGATTATTAGAATTTCAACATGTTTTTCAGCTGCTACCTAGCTACCTGTCAAAATGGCTCATTGTCATGTAGCATTAGAGAGTAGTACATACAGTATTGAAAAATGCATGATTTTTGTGAGGCAGTACATAATCCTCATGTTGCCAGTAAACCAATGTTTACACTCTGTAAAACAGACTTTACGTTCTCCTTACAGACAGGTGAAGCAGCCAGCTGACAATACATGTCAGCCATATGCTGTGTTGTCCGTGTTGATTCCAGCTCTTCTGGCTGCATTTCTTTGAGGAGTTGAGACTCAGTGAATGCAGTTAGGGCGCGGTTGAAAAGTAAAATAAAAATGTCTTGGGAAATTTCAAAAGACATCCCACCTGTTCTTAGTGTTGTCAGAGTGAGACATACAGCAGACAGGTTGGAGTGCTAAAGGTTACACCACAGCCACAGATGTCATTAACAACAATTCTTATTAAAAGGTGATAGCTGCAGTGAAAACAGGATACTGTAGATGAGGAAGACAGCAATTGTGCTTATTAATTCACACTTCATGCTTCCTGTAAAAAGGCAGATAGATCTGAAAACACTTGGAGCTTGGAAAGTAGACAGCATGTGCATGTACTTGATCTCAGTTTGGTAGCTGTTTAATCAGGGAAAAATAATCACAATCACTAAATGATATCCACTTTTTTCCTCACTTGTGAGACTGTTTCCCTCCACTACCTAACAAACCAAAGATTGTGAGCACCTCACAAATTAAAGCTCTTCAGGAGTCAGATGAAAATTTAATACAACCAGAAGCTTTAAGGCTACTAATTATTCATCTTCTTTAATATGCAGACATTTCATTTAAACAAAAACTTAGGCAGAAGAGGAAAGTTTCCAGTTTCAGAAAACACTGCTGGGAATGCTGGCAGGCCCATTCTTCATTTTCTAATTATGCTGGATTATTATTAGCTAGAGACACAACTGACGAAGAAGACATACATTGATGGAAGGAGTGCACTAATGAAATCAGGAGATGCCAGGAAATTCATGTTGAGCAGCTGATGTTATTATAAAAGGATTCTACCGTTTGTGGTGCAGAGGCAAACTTGGAGCTCAAGAATTTGCTGGAAAATACAAAAGATGCTGAAATAATGAAAGAATTTACCATGTTATTTATTTTTACTATGACATTGCTGAGCTTGAGGCACACACACTCTTTATTCGTACATCTGTCTACCGCATATTTCCTGTGTTACAGGGCAGCAGCATACGGCCAAATGTTCCCAGACTGGTGCTAATGTGACAAGGGTGATGGCTTTTGTGTAGAGTCACCAGAAGTTGTCAATGGCACCACGAGCTTGGTCATTAATCACCCAGTCGCCCAGTTGTGCGCATACATGACACGAGGGCAGGGTTGCAATGGAAGGGGGTTGAGCCCTGTAACATGGACTCTTGCCCTGGGAGCCCCAATGGACTTGAATGAAGAGGTCCCACCCATTCATAGTTACCAGGTCACTAATCAAATTATGTTGATAGCCGAGGATAGCACACAGGACAACTGAGTTCATCCCTCACCTCTATTGTCTCTCTGCTGGGGCATCACTGGGGTCTGGGATAAATAAGTAACCCCTTTTCTTCTCAATTTATTTGAATCCCTTCAAATGAATAGCGTGCCTTGTGAGAGAGGCATGAATTAAACACAACAACGAAAGTAGGTAATTTGGAACCTCTGACGACATAGCTGCCACTGCAAGAAAAACTATGCAAATGCAAATCATCAGCATGAGCCAGATGGTCATAGTTTTGGGCAAATTCACTTAGTCAGGCATAAATAATGTCTCCCATTATAAATATGGCCAATGCATTATTGGACTACACATGAAAAAGGGATGCTGAGGTGAGATCTGTCCATCCATCACCGGAGGTGATCATTTGGCTATATGTCCCCTGATGTGACTAAACACAAAACCCCTTGCACTATATGTCAAACAGGACTTTGTGTGCATGTGGGCACTTACATGTGTGTATGTCATTCATGCATATACCACAGCCCCAAAGTGCTCCAGTGCCTTTGGTGTGTAGCATTTTAATTAATCCCATGATGACAGAGTGGCTCTGGCAGGTTATGTATGTCTTAGGGCTGGGGTGAGAGGGTAGTAAGGAGAGAGGAACATGACAGTGGGGTTAATGCCAAACCCACCCAAAGGCATAACACAGTGAGCAGCAGGTCCACTCTTGGACAGGTGCTCCTTCTGGGGTCACCCGCCAACTCCCTAACCACACAAAGCCACCGTCTGTCAACACAAATCCGACCCACATGGCCAGAAATGGAGAAACACATGGCCGGAGTTGACTCTGGATATTGTTATGAATTTCTAATGAATAGAATAAAACCAAACATTTACTTATATTTTAGCCTCTTCTATTGAAAGTAAGAAATTTACCAGTTGGTGGTTTGCTTATATTGCCTGTTCATTTCCCTGGTTCCTGGTCTTGTCCCGAGGTGCAGTTACTTTGAGCAGCTTTAATGTGTATTTGACAGAGCGTAGAAGATGTATTATCACCATTGGTTTCTTTGCTTAGTGAAATTTGTCATTTCAATGACCATTTCAGCTCTTTCACACAAAGTGTGATTTGAATATAAAGTTGGCCATACATTTAAACCATCTAAAGAAATCCTTGAGAAATGCTAACTTTCTTTGAGGATGATTAATTGAAACTTTTAATATGGCGGACATTGTTTCATGCCCTGGAGTGGGCCAGAGTAGGTGACTGCACACGTTGGCGGTGAAACTGTGGGCTGGCTTGTCCATGCTTAATCATGTCTAGCCACAATACTAAACACTGTGAAGGTGAACAGTGTGACCACGTCCCAATGAGAAAATTGTATTTCAGAGTCAAAATGACAATGTCTTTAATCGATAAATCCAATAAATACAGAGGAATTCGTCTTGGTGACAAATTTCTGTGAGGAGAAATGAGAAATTGCAAGGTTTCACAGCACATACAGACACAGTGTAAGGTCAACAGGACCTCATCCACTGTGGACCTATGCACAATAATATTAACCTTACTGTGAAGTGTTTCTGCACTTTTCTTATGCCTTATCTGCCCAACAGCAGCACGATTACGACAGAGTGCATGAATGCCATTGCCTTTTTTCTCAAAAATACATTGGGTACTCAAATGTATAACATCTGCCCTCCAGCCCTCAAGGCTGTTGTCCGTCTGGCTTTTAGTCTCAATTTGAAATATACATGGGTCAAGTGCAATGAGGCCAGATATTATAACAGAAAAATACATCAATATTACAGGGCATATGGCAACATTCCTAGAGAGTGCCAATCAGCAGAACAAATGGCTGAAGCATTGGCTGAATGCTCAACTGGGACAAAGGGCTTCATTGGATGCTTGTCATTTAAGAGACAGCAATTAGCAGGTTTTATCGCAGATCACAAAGGCTGCGGAAAACGAGCATGGTTCCTCACCTGGCAGCTGTGATATGAGCACCACACAGAGTGAGGCATCTTTTGTTCTAAGGCTTAGGTGCTCGAGTTTACAATATTGTGAGAGTGCTTCTTCCAGACTACTAGCACAAGATCATATTATTAGCAGAATCAGAAGAATAGGAAAAGGTAGAGACCAAGCACAAGATGGACATAGGAGAGATTAGAAAAGAAAAGAAATTAATTGTCAGAAAGGGAAACAGACACAGTGACAGACCATCAAACAAAGAGAATGAGTGCAAATCCAAAGAGGCTAATTTGTGCATAAGTGGTATGGGCCGCAGAGACTTGAGGAAACATCTAATTGCAATTCATCCAATTTTGGGAGTGAAAATGAAATTGGATTTATTTCCTGTAAATTAAACTTAAACAAGACTAGTTTGTGCCAAAAATGTTGTTTCTACATGAAAATAGTTCCCAGAAATGATGAAGTTGCTTGTTGTTGGGGTACTGCAAGGACAGCCAATAAATAATAGGTAAACTTGTTGTAGCGAGTTTTGGAAAAAGTTGTGTGGTTTGTTGTGGTTATAGGTATATGGTATGTCAGATTATGTGAAAAGCCATTATACCATTTTTCCCCACATTTACTGGGATATTAAATTACTTGTTACACAGCTGGTGGTAAGTCACAGCTATTGTACCAAGCACGCTGCCAACTACCCATCTGATAATGATGGTATGCAATCAGCTAAGTCATAAAGACTCACCATTTTGTTATTAGTGATATTAAACATTATTAGACACAGCCCATTGTCCATGTTTTAAAATCAAAATGACACAGACTGCTGTTTCTTTCTTGAGGAAACCATCTTTGTCTGACCGTAAATAGTGCAGACAAAGCTTGCAAACAGCATACCAAGAATAAAATGAAAAAAGAACAATTGAGAGAAGGAGATGTGAGTATTTAGTTTTACAACCATGCAAAGCCTCCCTTCCTGACTCTACCTGTCAAGAAGAGAGACTATGTACAACCTACCAAGGGATGTTTGTGTACATGCATTTTGCGTGGGTGTGTTTGTGTGAAAATACACAAGTGAGCTCACACTCAGCTCAGGGAGAAAGGATGACAAAAGATGCTAGCAGATGAGAGCAGTCATGGCAGCCGCCACATACAGAAAGGGAAGGAATAATATGGATACTGTGACAATCATACGCCCCAGTGGTGAAAAATGGCTGCAATACAGCATTTATATAAACCTGTGAAAGCACACATGGTTATGTGCCCAACAAGCAAAGAGTGATACATTAAATCAAGGAATAATGGAAACAGGACCACATGTCCCTAGTGATGGTCATTCTGGCTTCACCCTCCAGGCATGCACCCTTCAAAATGTTAAGCTGGTAATACATTAAACTCCAGGGGTTTATCTTACCACTAGGAGTTCGCCTAAATGGCAAGTTCCTAGCTAAGAGTTTCCTCTTTTATCCCTCTATTATTCCTCTATGTTCTGACCTATTCAAGAGATGCTGAGATCACCTTTTACTAGAGATTGAAAAGAGGTCTAAGCTAAGAGAAACAGTTGACCTTGTTTCTATGGATGACATTGTGCTTCATGAAAGTACTCACTCATTATGCTCTCAGTGACTCATTCATAATTCATCATAATAATCTAAGAGTAATGAAACATATAATTACTGCTGCCGTATTCACTATTAAGGTGTTGTGTTGTTTGAACATGAGTACTATCTATAGCACCAGCTGCACCAAGTAGTTCAGTCATGGCTATGAAGCTAGTAGCATTATACTCTTAAAATACTACTACTAAAATAGAACTACTAATACTCTTAAAATAAATTTCAATACATTTTCAAAAGTTTGACATTATTGAATCAGACCGACGGTTGACAAGACTGCAGACATTAGGATTTCAGTTCTATTAAAAATTACAGTATAAGTATGTCTGTTATTTTCAAATCTTTTTTGTATATCGCTTGTTCAAAATTTGTAGTCCAATCGTATAAAATATATTTACAAAGAAATGCAGCAGTGTTTCATTTGGTAAATAATGAATGCTGGGAAACACACATACATTATATTTAACAATATATTACAAAATATAGTGCCATCTTGGAAATACAACCAAAAGATTCTGTCTTAAGGAAAGAAAAATAAATGGGTCAAGTTCTTTCTGGATTATATTGTAATAGAAAGTATGAAACAAGCTGATGAAAAGTGTGGCCTGCTCAGCTTGTCTACTTGATACTAAATCAAAAAGTGTTAATCAATACAAACTATAAATTCAAAATACTGAAAATTGAAACACCTACCAAGATACTTGAAAGTACAAGTATGCATTATCATTTTTGTGACAGTTTGTTTCTTGATTAACTGTTTAACTGGTTTAATATTAGTGTAGTATATTAGTGTAAACCAGTGAGGGAGTCTTTCATTTATTTAATACAAGCAGCAGATTGAATTCTCTTACTGATTTCTTTGTCAAGCTTCCACCTTAGAGCATGTCCACCACTGGCAGTAATTCTAACAATATACTATGTATTATTTGACATATGCTTTTTACGATATTATGAATTGCTTCAGGAAGTGTTGCATTAATAGTGTAACATCAGAGTTTGGGAGTGTGTTTAGTATAACACAGATTATCATTATTATTTTCAATTGTTAGTAGTAGTAGTAGTAGTAGTAGTAGTAGTAGTAGTAGTAGTAGTGGTATTTGTATCATTATCATTGGACAATTTGCAGCACCCAACAGCAAATATCAGGAAATAGGACATTTAGGACACTAACCAGACAGAGAAATGTAGGACTAAATAAGTCACTATGAATACCTATTTAATTTATTACATCAAGCAGTCAGTACTCCTACATTAAATCTGGAAAATGTTTAATGCAGATTCCATGGGCAGTCTTTGTATTTTCATTATTAATGTGGGCTCTGTGATTTTGATGGCGGTCAAAAAGTGAGAGTGAGACTGTGTCCAAATGAAGGTGCTAATACTCTAATTGGGTTAAGATTATGTACCTGATGAGGCCATTTCATAGTCTGGCTGCATGTTAGCTGACAAGCTTCATTAGTCTCAGCCTCCAAAATGGGACTCAACCTGCATGGCCAAATGGTTATCAAGTGCTAAGAGCCATGCCAGGACCTGTGCCACACACCATAAACCTCAGATATTAATTAATATCAGTTGTTCACAGATTTTATTGGGTGATGCCTTTTTAATTGACACTTGCTACGACTGACAAATTCATAAGGTACACTTCGCTGTAGGAGGGCAAAAAAGACAAATTAAAGTCAATTAGTTTGAGGCAGATTGAAAGAGGAGATGGCCATGCAGATGAGAGAGAACAGTCAGGCCACAAGAGCTCAGGCTCAGACGGAAATCCAGACTATGGGGAGACCCTGTGTCTGCCAATGTGAGATAAGGACAGCACAGAGACTATGGCGCACTGCCCTGCACTGTTGCTGTAAAAAATGGAGTGGAGAGAAATGGCTAGGGTCAGTCCTGCAACAGGATCAGTTTTAAGAAAGCTCTATTCCCAGAGAGGCCCTCTGATATGTGTAGAACAGGCAACTTTTGTTCTTTATTTACATTCTTCCTGGATTGGCTGGGATGAATTATGAAGTCTATTTTGGTTTGCAAGGGGGTTGATGAGGAGGTTGGCCAAGATGCAAGTGAAACCTCAGAGGCTTTGAGCCCCAGAAGCCGTAGTTTAAGAGTGTATTCGCCTAAGCAAGAAGCAAGAAGTTCGTGCCAACACGGAAAAACGGGATGAGAGTGTGCCTGGCCTCAGCAAGGGCCTCAAGGTCAGCTGGATGGAGAGGACGGATAAAAAACCCAGAGCAAAGCTTTACAGGTGTTCCCTCTAACACTATGACTTTTCACATGCATAGCATTTGGGTGAGTGGGAATAGCATGAATGCAGCAGGAAAGCTGTACTAACAAATACAAACACGAGACTGCCAATTTCAAGATGAAATCTCTGCCATGTCCTTAAAGGGCTCTTTGATGGGTTCAAAAACCCTTAAATCATCCTTTCAACTAAAGAGTGCATTACTCTTCTGAAAGTATTATGATCACATCAGCATAGGCTACAATATCCTTGGTAATAAGTCTACAGTGACTGGCTACGCACATCAAACTCAAACTGACAAGACACTAAGCTCAGGGCTACAAGTTGCCAAAATGAAGATTTGAAAAATTCTTTACATGGATAAAATCCAAAAGAGGCTTTGGCAGTACGATGTTAAACAAGACAAAAAAAATGTAAAATACCAGTAAAGGACTAATCTATCATCAGGGGATGATGAGAATGGGCAAGAATGTCTTGTACTGACATCTGTTAAATTGAAATATTTGGGCCTGCTGGCAAATGCACAATAAAAAAATAACAGCGGTGCTGCTTCTATCAGGGGTACTTTACTGGAACTTACTACTTTATGTCCCAAGTTGAAATCACTGTCTAAAATTTTCAACATTTTTTCCAGCATTGCATTCTATAAATTTGCATTTATTTTTTTGAAGAGGACATGATTTCCTAAATTTTTCCATGTAATCATGAAAGATTTAAAATAATCAATAAGCTATCCTTTAGCAGAGGTGCAACAAGTGAATAATGAAATGGTATTGTCATTCTAATACAGCGTATGAACTTGCTAATTATGTAATTTGGATGTACAAAATAATAAGCTTACAGAGGCCGTTCTAAAACTGAGGGATGAGTTCGTGTTTTTAAAGTATTGCTGGTTATTCACATAAACCACTCTGTGTCCAGTTTAAATTAGTGAAATATGCAAAAGAAGAATTAAAGTCATTGCCTATGCCTGTGGTACCTGGCTTTAATCAATCCCCACCCTAATGAAAACTACACCCAGTGGCTCTACATTGTTAGAAATGAAAGATGAAAATTCAATACTTTGTCTGTGTTCAGCTTCATCTCTGAGTCAGGGACAATTAAAATCAATCGGCATGACTTCAGACAATGTGGAGTCAAATGAGCAAAGTTTTGACAGTAAGGATTCATTAAAAACACTCACTGTAACAACTTAATAAGCAATGTAGAATTAATACAGTAGATGGGGAATAGGTTGATGTATGAACCATGATATGATTTTTATATTCGTGGAAATTGCAACACCTATCTTGCCATCAAGAAGACATCGAAAAATCTTATCACAGGGCGCACCGGTATCAAACATAGTTAAGTGCATAACATATATCAAGGCTGAATCATTGCCACAGAGGCCTGGGTTCGAATCTATCTTGGGTCCCTTCCAACATTTCATCCCTACACTCTCCCCTGCTTTTCCTGTCTCTCTCTACTGGCTCTATCACTAAAAAACAAAAAAAAGCAAAAAAAAACAAAAACAAAAACAGTCTCTTGTTTCCCTTCCCAGTCACCCAATTAGTCTCTCTAGGTGACAGCAAGGAAGATCATTCTCAGGGCCACTGCTCATATGCAGCTCCAAATCTAACCATGGGTCTTTCACCGTTTATCAGCCCAAGTATTTGAAGGAGGTAACAACAGGGGAGAAGCAGTGTTACTACAGTTTGCCTCATAAAGTGTTTCATTATATCTGCAAGAACCATTAGGTAATTTATTCATGATGCTGGTATTATTCACAAGGTTTGACAATATTATGAACTTTCATACTTTTAGAAATCCAGATTTATCTTATAACAATTTGTTATTGGCTAAAACAAGCATAATGAACTGAAGGGAGTGTGAGTGTGTCTGATCATTCTTGCGTCATGAAGTGAATGTGAGTACGTGAAGCAAGACTGATATAGTGATGTGGATGGGAGCGTATTAAAAGCTGACAGCTGCTGTTTGGATTCAAACAGTCTCAGACAGTCACAGGTTTCTGTCTCATCTCTGTTTCTATCAGAAGTTCATACACAAAACAAGACAAAGATTCTACAGCCACACTTGTGCCTCTGTGAGGCTGTGCAGCACTCTTTTGAGCTATATGCTGACACCAGCATGCTAACATGGTCACATTGAGGTTGATGTAGGTATAATGTTTACCATGTTCAACATCTTACTTAGAGCATTAGCAGACAAATATTTGCTAGTTAACACTAAACATTAAGTGCAGCTGTTAGTTTTGCAGGTATTTGGGCACAGACCAAAGTAAAGGACTAATTAAAAATCTGACCTCATGAGGGCACTACACGAAAAGTGAAGGATTGATCAAGTCATTACCATTCATCCATGATTTTATCAAATTTCTGGCAATCCAACCAATAGTTATCAAAAAACTAAAATATTAACCTTATGGTGGTAAAAAAAAAAAAAAAAAATTCCGTGCCAATTCATTCAGTAGTTGCTGAGATATTTCAGGGGGCTCAAAGTAAAGAGCCAACCAACGTTGCCATCCATAGAGCCCCACTGCTAACATGGCCGACAACACAGAGTATGTGGTGTTTTGTCCTTAGGACAGCTGTTTGAGCACACACAAACACAGATGTACATTCCATTTATAGTACTGCATGTTTGCCAGCATGTCATGATAACACAGGCATATAAAACAGCACAGCAAATAGAATTTAATCATGAAGCCACGCTATTAATATAGAGATGATAGTAACTGTACACAGTGGGATGTTTTGAAACCGTGTTTCATGCAGAACAAAGATTCAACAAGAAGGGAGGCCCTGAGGGTAAGGACCCAGAGCACAGTGAGAGGAAAGACACTCCTGGTCTGCTCCATAGAGTCATTAACCTTTTTCCAGCAGGGAAGGCCACGTGCTTTCTTCTTTCATTCTATTCACACACTTCATTAACAAGCTCCCTTTCACAGACTAATTCCCGTTTCAAATTTGCTCTTTGTTAATTAGAAGCAGGTTTAACCTCACAAAGAGCTTCTATTGTGTTTACTTTTAATAATATTGCCCCCATGTAAATGAATTAGCACAAAAACACACTGTCCAGGGCAGACACTTCAAAATGTATTGGCAAGTAATTGAGTGTGGATGCAAACACATTTGTGCTTTTTCAGTCAGAAATAAAAGCTGGTGTCCTGCCTTGGATTTCTCTTCTGTTGGTGTTCCTAATTAACTCCTGTTTTCAGGGGGGATTTAAAATAGGCCAATGAAGAGACTTTCAAAAGGGAGGGATATAACGGCCTCCTCATCCAGTAAATTAACCTTGGCTGCCTTCTGCACCCAAAACTGTAACAGGTTTGTAATCAATTTTGGCTCTACAACACTATTCACAAGCTTAGAGAAGAAAGACGCTCAACATGAGTTGTGCCTTGCTTACACAGTAGCTGAACACTTATCTCAAAACCACAAGACACCTTTCTCAGAGACTGTCAGGACACAGATCGGTTTTGCCCCTGGATCGAATGACCCAGTGGTCAAAACACAGCTTGTGTGCAGCCTGTATCAGCGGAAATGGACACAGTTGTAACAGTGAGAACAGCAACAATGTACAGTGTGTCCCATCTTAAGAGATGCCCACAATGAGTGAATCGCACTCAGTAGACAAAGCCCATTTATCCACAGGCATTCATCATCAGTGAGGGGTCTCTGCTGCACAGCTGCACCACCCTCTCCTTCTCTTACCTCACCTCCCTCTGCAATGACCATTTACATCAGAACACAAAGTTAACCCACAGTCATACAAACAAACTCAAACCCACATGCTACTTGTCACACTTGCATGCTCCTCAGAGGTGCTGACTGCAGCCTTGTCCCTGTCCATTAAGTGCAGATTTAAGGGGATGGTATCCTTGAAAATACAGGCTTCGACTTTGAAGGGGCATACATTATTCAGATTCAGCAACAGGGATTTCACTCCCTCCCTCCTCTAATAACCAAGGTGTAATTAAACAAAACAATTAATCTCCAATCCTAAGAATCTACAGTCGTGGGGTCAGAGAAGCATGTATCACGGCTGTGAACTTGTTTATCTCTGCTAATATATATTCAATGTCATTATTCTATATAGGGTTTGTGGTTTTATATATATATATATATATATATATATATATATATATATATATATATATATAAAACCACAAACCCTATATATATATATATATATATAAAACCACAAACCCTATATATATATATATATATATATATATATATATATAGGGTTTGTGGTTTTATATATATATATATATATATATATATATATATATATCGACACCCTCTTAAAATAATGGCCTAAGTCATTTTTTCAGGTTTTTCAGGAAACACAAAAAACTCAACAAAAGAGTCACACTTTTGACATAGGCCATTATACAACCGGGGGTAGAATTGCATGTTCCCCTCAACTGAGGATTCAGGCGATTTTACCAGAGGTGGCCAGCATCATGAGGGGGTGATTTAGGCAAAAAAAACATTTTTGTCAAAACATGACTTAGGCCATTATTTTAGGAAGGTGACGATATATATATATATATATAACCTATAACCTATATATAGGTATGTACTTAAATGAAGTATAGATGTGTCTCTAACATCAAAGGGTAATTGATCATAGCTGCCCCCCCCCCCCCAAAAAAAAAAAAAAAAGAAAACTATCAAAACCATGAAATGGTACTCCACTGAGATCACATCAAAACACTGGAGATATCTGCTGTACCCTGTCAAACACAGAGGTACAAATTACCATATTAAACACTATCCTTCTGTACAATAGTCTAAATGCGTCAGTCTCATTTTGATTAGAGGGGAAGGGAATGTGAGCCATTTCTACCACTGCTTAATTAGCAGTGTTTAACTAGCACCGCTGACACCACGGGAGAGCAGTCAGTGGTGAGACACGACTGTCAAGAAGACAGGGTAAGTGTGTTTCGGTCACGAGTCACTCATCTTTGTCTTACACACAGATGCAAATTAAATAAGTGTAACTTGAAAATGCCAGAAATGGCTTGTTTTTAGAGGGACCTCACAACAAATTGTGAAGCAGTTTAGACCTATTATATATGCTGAAGTCAGTGAGTTTACAGAGTACAAGATGAACAACTGTCTTGAAGTTGCAGTGTAGATGTGTGTGTTGGCACACTTTGGTGCATATTTGTTTCCTACGTGTCTGTTCAAAGCTATTAGTTTGATCAGTTTTTCAATCATATTAACTTGGCTCCAGAGTCCCTCCCACAGTTGGGAATATTGCACTCCCACAGATATAAAAATGTATACAAAGAAAACTTTATTATCTGCCCTTACTGTCCATCCAGTGCAGTGCAAGGGTACCTATAGAAATTAAACAAATACGCAAAATAGTGCTTTTCTTAAACTGCAGCACGGAGACACTCCAAAGAACTTTCTTAATAAGTATAATCTACAAGTAAAGGTTGAAAAAAGAATATATTAATACAGACAATTATGTATTACATGAGCAAAACAAACAAATGTAATAAAATATGCAAATATTCAGTAAAACAAGCTAATAACGAGAGGTATAAATATAGGTTGATTAATTTATTTGTCAATAGTAACATTTGTTTGACTTGTTGTTTGATTCTTTGACCTAATTTAGAGGACGCAACACTGACCCACTAACCAGGGCTGCACTGTATAACCCCTGAACAAGAGGCATTATATACATGGTATACATGTTTGTCGCTGGTAGCTCCACGTGTAGGAGGAGGAAAGTGGTCATCCCCAGGCAAACAGTGGGAGTTAGCAGTGACAAAGACGACCATGCTTGAGAGATAGAAAAACCTTAGACTGGGGTGGAAAAAAGTATTAAAAATTTTTTTTAAAAACATGAAAAAAATCAGTTAATTCTTATTGAATATCAATAAAGAGGGAAAATATGACTTGAAAAAGTTTATTGTTAATATACCAGTTGCTTTATAGTTCCATTTAAAATGTGAATGAAAAACAAGTTTGTAAAAGATGAGATCTTGATATTGGTGAATCCATTTTAATAGCACCTATAATTAATCTGGCATGAAAACCAAAATCATCGACAGCACCAGAGCTTAAAAAAACTGGACCATTTTGTTTGTGCAGTATTATTTTCAAAGTGTTGTCTTCATTTTAATAAGCAAGACGAATTGTGTGTGTATGTGTGTGTTTAAAAGCAACAGTCAGAGCGAGATTGAAGCGAGATAGGTTTAAAGACTGTGTACAGTAAGTTGAGAAGCGTGCAGCCAGACAAACATTTCCCAATTACCTTCCATGCAGGGTTTTCATTAAGTACTTCCACATAAGAGTCTGACTGGCTGCTCTTTGTCTCCACAGCCGTCTGGAGCTAATCAAATTCACAGGCTGTCTCAGAAGCCATCTCAGCCTCCCATTATCATTAATCTGGATGGCCATCTCATCGGCACCGTGGTTAACGAACAATGTTAGGGCTAGAAATTCAATTTTCTACAGTTAGCAATTGAATTGGTGATCAATTGTTGCATCTCAGAGATGAAGGATTGTCAAAGCAGGGTCCTCCATTGTTCCATTATTGGAACACTCAGATGAGCTCCTGAATCCCATTAATAAAGCGGCAGTACAGCAGCTGTGCATCACAGACCAGCCAACGCTGAAGCTGGCCCTCTCTGTTATTTCCACTGTGGGAGAAAGGACGGGGATGACAAACCACAACTGCTTTTACAAGATGAAATGTAGCAAACATGCTGCTGGCAGTATGTACTCAGCAAGAGAGGACACCAACACCACACACATGATTTGAAAATATATTATGTGAGGAATAAGTGATACAAAAATAAGAAATGGGAGGCAGGGAGAAGAAAATATAAGGTTTATATTTATTGTGGTGATGAGAGTTATTATCAGTGTAGGGCGGTAACATGACACAAAGAAGAACATGTAAATGTGTTATTTTTCTGGAGTGGAGTCATGAAAGGTTTTACTGTTTGAATTTCAGTAGCTCCATCACATTACAGCTACAGACTAATTTCGATATGCTATTGGTTTGTTCTGTAGATTCAGAATTTTAACAATTTTTACTGCTTTCAAAATGATGTGGAAAAAAATACTTTCATGGAGGCTGTGCTTTCCTTTTATCTTATTCCCGTTTACACATGCACAAACAACACAGGATGTGAACAAGACATGAGAGACAATGAGATGAAAAGGACGAGAAATTGCAGTGATAGCAAGTGAATGGTGCAGGTATGTAACAGTATTTTGAATCTGCAACATGTAGGAACAATAGCATATTGTATGAGTTCTAGGTAAAGTTCTAAGTAAAGAAGCAAATACTTGTCCTAAGGAACAACAGTTAATGTATTTCAATTTATTACAGTTAAAGTAAAGTAATACATTATACATGTAATGTTTTACTTTAAATCCCATGGCAGTGTCATTTATCATGAAATTACACAAAAGTATGAAAAAGTACCACATTCAAAAATTTGCAATGGTCTGAGTTGTGGGTCTGACAAGATCCAGCAAGTGGGTCTGGTCTTGGGAGCAGAGGGAACAGAATAGATGTGGTGCGTTACAGGAGCACCAACCCTTTTCTCAGTGCTGCATAAGCTACACTGTCTGACTGCAGTGGGGTCTATTGAGACAGAGTGCCTGCCAGAAGAGCATAAGACTAATAGTGTGCTGCCATTTCTGCTTATATTGTTACACCTGCCCCAAAGGATAGCCATACTGCTATGAAATTACACCACAAGATGTGCTGTTGCAACATTTTAGCACAGCGCACCACAAACTGACAGGGGCAACAAGTTGTGCACTTACGTGATATACTATGTATAAATTACAAATAGATGGAAAACCTTTACTTTTTTATGTGTTTAGATGTCTTTTAGATTTAGTTATATTTAGATTCATATACAATTTTGATTTAGATGTATATGTAGATAAAGATGCAGCATCGATTTTGCCTAAAGCCACAATTTTTTCATGCATTCATTTATTCTCTGCCTGCCTTTTCCATATTACTGACTCTCCTGTCTTTTCAGCCCTTGTCACTCCCTCGCCCTGCAGTAACCCCAGCTTTCCGCCTTTCTGCCACCCGACTCCTCCACGCTCACCTACTACCTGTTCCCAATTCCCTAATCAGCTCTTAGTATATATACCGCCTCATTTCCACTCATTCCCTGCCAGTGTGTCTACTGCGCTTTTAGCCCAGTAGCTTTCCAGGCTTTCTGACCCATTATCCCTGGTTTTGCCTGCCTGTTTTTGACAACCTGCCCATTTCTGGATTTCACCTTTTGCCTCTCTGGCTGTTACTGACCACTGGCCACACCCTGACTTCACCTACCTGCGTTTAAAAAAAGGCAAACTGTCTAACTTTTACTAGTGTTTCTGAGTTGTGTAAATGAGTGTTCCTAAACCCAAACCGTGACACCATGAGTAAGATTCCTCAATGCACCAGTCTTTACTGGGATTGTGTGATATTTCTATTAACAAAAATCTGAATAAACTGAAAGATCCTCCAACACATCTACACTCTAAAGTCTAAAGGTGAAACTGATGTACACGATTGGGGCTTTGAGTAAAAATACAATACAAACCAGACTACAGCATTAACTACAGCATGACTGTTGCTATGGAAATGGGAGTCATAAGAACAACCACAAAATGTCACATGTGTCTTGAGTGTTGTCAACCTCACATAGAAACAACACATTTGAGAATGAAGACGTTAACTCGCTGAGTTTGGAAAAAAGATGATTAACACTGAATAATGGTGGCAACTGAATGCCTTGAAAGATGTACAACAGATAAACAAGACTTCACAGACAACTTGATTTAATCGTTATAGAGATGCAACCAAAGAGAGAAGATGAACGCAGAGCCATGAAATCCAACAACACAATGTTCCTAACACTGCTTTGCCTATACTACCCAATGACCCCCCACACCCCGAACCCTGCTTTCCATTCAACCCCTCAACTGTCCCAAAGACGAGGGGGAGGGTAGATATGAAAGCACTTATTTGTTGGCCTTTGTGCAGCGAACTGCTCTGTCAGTGCGCGTGCTGGAGTTGCTCACCAGTCACCCACATGCTTGCAGTTGTTCAAACTCGTATCTTAGTAACAGCACAAGACAAGCAGCATTTGCAGAGGACCTTACTGTAGAAATAATAGAGGATGACAGAGTCAAAGAACTGAGCTTGCTTTCTATCTCAGAGTAAAATAAAAATGATAATAAAATGTTAGAGAGCCGCTGTAAATACAAAGTTTTGTGAAGTTTGCAAGTTTGAAGTGTGTTTAAAATTCAGGTTAGAACAACAAACAATGGTGCTATACAAAAAGGTGTACTTTCCTGCTTTATTTCTAGATATCCGTGCTACATGAAGGGAAATGGTTGCACCACCTGGGTATCTGTTTGCATCAGTGTTCCCTTTATTGTACAGGCTGGGTGACTGTCTTGTTCAGTTCTGCCCATTTCCTGTGCTTTTGTTCGAGTAGAGTTTTTCACAGAAGATATGTAAAGGTATGGATAAATATGAAAAACAGATGTGGCTGTCCAACAAAATGGCATCTTTTACTCTTGCAACTTCTTTTTGTTTTTAGGTCAAGTCAAGTACATATAATGCACAAGTTCCAGAGAAAATGAACATATATCACAATCAGAGGAAAGGACAGGATGTCCATTTCTGAACGTCCAAAACTCTATTTACCTCAATCATAACATGACAGTTGTGTTCTTTTTCTACACAAAATGGATAACTCCTGTATTTAAAAAGACTTGGTCTAACATTAATTATAAATCTAAAGCACATTTGTTTTCATGCAGAATCTGAACAGTTGCTGTTGTAGAGTTGGACACAGTGAAGGGGAAAAGAGGGAAGCAGATGTCATTAGGGTGTGAGGGGGATGTGGGCAAAGCCAGCAACTACACAGGACAGTGGCGTCCCTTCTCCTACTCTGTTGGACATTGACTAAGACCCCCTTCGAGGACACTGTGAACTGATCCTGATTATCCCAGTGGGCCTAATCCTCAGAGGCCGGCAATGCCTGGCAGTTTCCCCCCAAAAAAGACTCACTTCAGTGGACAGAGAATCCTAAACACTGTGCCCCTAAACTGTGAAAACTCTCTGCACAATAGGGACTGAGGAGAGAAAGAGACCCCAAATCCACCGTCTTCCCTCATCCCCCTGCACTCCCCATCGTCACACTTGGGAAAGCAAAGGAGCGAAGCCTCATCCTAGGAATCCTGCTCAATATCCTGGGATTAGCTGTGGCCCCTCTCAGCAGCCCTTCTCTCCCTCCTGCTAAGGCTAATTCAGACTGAATCGTCTGGCCAGACCCATTGTAAAAACCCCACCACACAAGAGAAACAATCAAATATACTAAACTTTAATCTCTTATGAGCTCATATCTCAGTCTCCCCTGTCTGCACTCAAATCCCATTGAGGGAGAGCCTGGGAGTTTGTTAAATGCAACAGGCCACATCCAGGTACATACTCACACTCGGATATCAGGAAACACATAGAGCCTGATGCAGCATAATTATTCAGGGGAATCAATGAGCGAGTCTAAGCTCAAATGTGTCCTTCCAAGTTGCATGCTAAGCAATTTAAATGTAACTAAATAAAATAGCCTTTAGCCAGTTGCTTAAGTATTTGTTTCACATGAGATTCATGCACACATCAATTCAGGCAATAGACAGGATTTTGTGTATTTTCACAGTCCATATTCAGCAATTAACAAAGAAAATGATACACATCCAGGCTGAGTTTGTTACGTGGCTTGGGCGAAATATGTCCCTTCAGTGAAACATGCAATTGTGTCCTGAACAGAGGCTTTGAAAAGTGCTTTGAAGCATCTGTGGAAGCCATGGGATGTGGGTCCAGCTGTAAAAATATGAGTGTGCCGGGGACTGCCACCCATGCAGTGAGCACTGTGTGTGTGTGTGTGTGTGTGTGTGTGTGTGTGTGTGTGTGTGTGTGTGTGTGTGTGTGTGTGTGTGTGTGTGTGTGGTAGTCAAAGATTGATCCCATTGCTGCCTTCTTCATATCCCATCACCACCCCCTCCTCTCTACTTCTGCATATAGATATACATTCACTCTGTGAGGTCTAACATCAAGGACCCCAAACATCACTCATGTGCTCATCTGGATACTCAAAGCTTCCCAGGGACATTCTGTGCTGTCACAAATACAATGCATGCCTTTTTATTTGGAGATCTCTGCTTCAGCCATTGAAAGGGTGCTCAAAGCTACCAGGACTCCAAAGAGATGAACACAATTGATAGCTCCTGAGGAGAAATCATATTACCCTTTATGCTCTATCAAATTTTATTTTGCCTCAAAGGGTACCTCTTTGCCTCTCGGAAAGGCATTGTCCTTTTTGAAATGATATCACACACGTGCAGTATACAGGTGAGAGGACATTGACAACAGAAAAGCTGTCCATCTATTCTGATAGTCATCTCCTGACCATTAAAACCTTATTAAAACAGACTTTACTGTAATGATCCATCAAGATTAAGTTGAAGTTTTTTTCAGCTTCAGCTGTCAGATCAACTCCACAGTGTGTGCAGCTTGGTCTTACAAGGACTGTATTTAAGGGAATCAGTTAGTCTATGAGGCTGCTTTTGGTAGTGACCTGGCCTTCTTTTGTTCCATGAAAGGCCTGTCGACTTTAGTCACTTTGAGGCTCACACAAAACATAGCTGTTAATTGGGGCTTTCCCAGGCATGCAGCCAGCAGACATTCTCAGTCTAATGTGGCACCTGCAAAAACTATACTCATATTGGCTTACATCCTGTTTTGCTGTTTACTTGCCGGTCTCCTTCCTGTTATGGTAGTCATTGCAATGTAGTCATGGACTGGCTTCAGATCCAAAAACTTATAAACGCAAGCTCACAATCTGCTACCCATAAGATAAATCTGTAGACATGGGAAATGAAGGCGCAAAGGAAAAAGACAGCTTAGTGGAATGAAAGAAGCAGAGGTACATGCCTCTGAAACGACTCTCAGAGAGAGTGGATTTTTGTACAGTGGCACGTATGCAAATCTGGCCATTGGGAATATGCTTTGGCTCTGCTGCGCCCTATTCTGATGATGCAGTTCAAGGCAGTGGAGGAGGAAATTGAGTTTAGTCAGATAGAGAGGTTGAGTTAACATGTGGCCTGAAGGAAAAGAAGAAGAATTCACCTCAGTCCCGAAGAAGGAGTCACCTCGGTCCCGTGGGTAGAGAGGTAAAGTCCTCAAGAACCCCAGTTAAAGGATATAGCCCCTAGGAGACGGGGATGTGGAGCTCAGTGGATCAGACTATAATGACATTCAAATGTATAGTCCACTGGGTTGGAAGTGTTAGGAGAAATGTAGAGTTTAAAGCTTGAAATATTTTAACTCTGGGGGTCAAAGCATTTAAACAATTATATCCTGATTGCTAACAACACCTATCTAATGAGAGCCCAAGATGGACTTTGAACCATACTATAATAGCTGCTAAAGGCAGACTGTCAGCTCCTTCCAACCTGAATCTGAGGACTTTATGACAGCGAGCAACCAGAAAAGAAAAGAGATGGAGTGGGTGAAAAATTCAGAAGAAAGACGGCAAAGGAGGGGGAGGGAGGGAGGGAGGGAGCTTGAGAAGAAAGGGTCATGTGAGTCTCTGAAATCTCCCCTTGGGTGTGGAGTTTTAACTGAGAACCAGCACACAGTAAAGTGCAGTATTCAGCTATACACTCTAGTCATTTCTTCTGTTTGATTTATTTGTAGTAGGTAAGAGCTTCTCTGCCACTGACGCGTCTCTAAGACTTGAAAACAAGGCCTGACAATTTGAGAAAAGCGTAGGCTCAGTAATGATGAGCAGGATATGACAGATTTATAGGACAGGTACAGAAAGATCTGACAGCCTTTCCTCCTCTAAATAAGTTAATAAGTTAGCTTGGGCAGTAAGTGCCAGAATAAAGCTGTCAAGCTGACTGCTTTGCCAACTTGCTTAACCAATATGAAAAAAAATCCTTTTTCATTCCAGTAATTGTAACAGAATCATTTAAACATTATGATAATTCCATTAAGTGTGGTTAACAAATTTATTAGTCACTGGATTAATAGCAAATATTAGTCTGGCCCTGATGTGAACACTGACCCACCCTCCCCTCCTCCGAAAAGAAAAAACATGTAGCCGACAGCTTGTGGACCTAACCAATAATGAGGAGGCTGCCTTTGTTCTGATTGGAGTACGCCCCCTCTGAGCTGAGTAATCTTGGTTCGGGTTGATATCATTCACTTGTGTTGCTCTCCCTCTGATGAATGAGTGGACACCAACTGTCTCTGTCGCCAATTAGTCACACGGTTCTAGTTCAGTTCAATATATCATAGCAGATAAAATCCTCCTTGTCTACAGACACCTTCCAGTTGCCTTTAAGATCTGTCTTTCTTGTTAGGTTAACAATAAGGTGAGAAACAGATGACGAGAGTCGACTACTTCACACGAACAACACCTTGAGGAGAGCAATAATAAACACAAGATGGGTTTCTCTATGTCTATAAATAATGTTTTCATCAGAGGTTGTTTGGTTTTCTTGATTGTTGGGTTTACCTTGAAGCACAAAAAGGAGCTTTATATTCTTTCTATTCCACATAACAAAATAACGAAAAGCACCTCACTTTGGGTTCCTGGAGCAGTTTCTTAACTGTGTACTAAACATACTGAGAGACAACAAATTGTCCACTTTGTATTTGTACCGTGTACATGGTAAATAGAGAAAGGACATGATGATCGTTGCATGATCTACCAATACTATTTGAAAACAAGTAAGTGGTCTACATTAATTAACAACTTTTCTGTAGCTAAACTACAGGTAAACATTATCAGTGGTGCCTTTTTAAGACCAGTAGTGTCTGTTTCTCCAGATCCAGCAGAGAGAGGAATGTACATCCAAAACTGTTGTGGCAATAGGAAGGTTTAGACTGGGGTTGGATGTCTGGGTCATTCACCACTCATGGGCAGGACACAGTTTGGCACAGGTACCCATTGGCTCGCCACAAATGAATAAACCACTGTCCTATTTTCCAGTGTCAGCAGACAGAAGAGAAAGATTCCTTTCAAACCCGCTCTCTGACTTACCACATTCTACTATATTTTCACTTCTCCTCTATTTGTGCCAATGTACAAAAAGAAACTTTCAGGTAGAGGTCTCTATGACCCAGACAAAAAGCATTATAAAGATAATATTAAAAATGGAATTACTTGATGAGCTCTCATGATTTTAGTGTTTCAGGTGAGGAATGAAGTGAATTGACATCAAGACTCCAGAATCCAGGGGAGCAGTCAAAAGTACCTTTATACTTGTAACATGATTAAAATAGATGCAGAACTATGGTTGTTTTTATTTGTGCAGTGGGGGCCAAATGATGCGCCACTGCGCTACATAGTTGTAATGATTTCAACTTGAGAGTGAAATTTAGAGATAGAAGTGTCTGAGTGGAAAGGGAAGCCTGGAAAATAGGGATGTTTTTTCAAGAGCCTCTCAGAAAGCTTTCTTATTATGATATGGTGGTTGATGTCCTCCAACACCAGAGCCACCCCTGCCACAAAGATTAAAAGAAGATCTGCTAGTCTTTCGTGTCATGTTACTTAAAGGCTACATTGGTGCTGGCTGTCTGCCTCAACTCAACCCAGACATTCACACCAAGACTGTGGTTCCGCTTTATGGTTTGCGTGAAGGTGGAGAACCAAAACAACTCTGCCTGTTCTTGCAATGAAAAAGGCCAGAAAATGTGAAAAGCAAAAGATCTGCTTGCCGGAAAGCGTGTGATTTATTCATGGCCTTTAGATTCACCCTTTCAGATGCTGGATCATGTGAAGCAGAGCATTAACATCGCATGTGCAGGTGCTTTTATGGGCCCTCATCCATTACTCCTGATTTGCATTCCTCAGCTAACACAGTGCTGTAAACGGAGCTGGGCAGATTCTTCAAAAGCAGCCAATAATATGTGCGGGAAGGGGTTAATAAACATACAGCAGACAGGACCTACATGTTTGTGCTAGGTCATTTACTTCTGCTGTCAAACTTCTCGGCACCCTTTTCCTGAGTGTGTAAAAATCCTTTGATAATACAACATAAGTAAGTTTGAAGCTGGGCACCAAGACGTATAAAGTGGAAACATTGCAAATGAATAAAATATGATTAACAGAGGAGAAAAAAGAATTCATATTTTAGCACCCAGTCTGTGCTGAATTCTTACAGCACTTCCATTTGAAACTTGTCTCCACTTCCCTAAATTTCTACTGCATGGGTAAGATGATATTTCAAACTTGTATGAGGTCCATTTATGCATGTTTACTTATAAGAAACACTGGGGAGTAGGTGTTTTGTGAGCAGAGTGTGGGTGGGGAAGCATCAAAAAGGCCAAATGAAGCACTTCCAGTACCACTGAGAGATTAGATGGCAGACTCTAGCTTCAAGATATCACTATTGATTTCCCTTTCTTTCTCCCATTTCTCACTCTGTGGAAAAATAACTTCATTACTGTTCTAACTGACTCATCGCTGCACAAAGAGAAAGAAGCCATATATTTCCAAGGCAACCCATCTGAGAAATGCATTTTCACATGACATACAGCACTGTGTCTAGCTAATAACTGCAAGGCAGCTATTTGTTTCATGGCTGACTGGGCCTTTGCATGTGTACACATGGTCAACAGAAGGTGTTTTATCAACAATATGCTTAAAAACAAATGTGGGGTGAATCTAGCTCATTACATTGCTGTTATCATCATCTTTGAAAATATCTAATGGGATGAGAAGAAAAATGCCCTTTCACACCTCTAATAGTTGTATTCAAATTTGCCTTTTGCTTTAGGGAGAAATTTAGTTTTTATTTTGGTCCATTCATTCTTCATGCCAACCTTGGACTTAAACTTCTTATCAGGCCAAGTCAAATTTAATTAGAACTCACTCTTTCAAACCTGAAATTCATGGCTGATTACTTGGCCTCCCTCTTGGTCCATTTGTCTTGAACCATCTTGGACGTCTATGCCTAGTAAGCACTAGATAACAAAGGAGAGGGCCAAGGGAAAGCCAGACAGTTCTGCTTCAACACTCACAACTATATCCAGATTTAATATTTCATAGAAGGGAGTTCATGATTAATAGAGGGATTTGGAAGAGTCGTAAGGAGGGACATTTAAATTGTTCCCCATCCCAAAGCAGAGTCACCTTCTCTGACAAGCCTCTCCCATCCCTCTATTATATAAGCTTTACATAACGTGAGTGAAAGAGTGTTTTGAGATTTTTTTTTTCTTGAGCATTCTGACAAATCAAACGTGGCAGTTTGGGGAGAAAATAAGGAAAAACTGTCATCTAACGCAGTTATTCAGTCCTGCAACTGAGTAACTTCTCTAACTTTCCTATCCAACAAATCTTAAGACGACAAAGTGGACAACTCTCAGAAAATAGGATCATCTAAGATACCATCTAAAAACATTTTTAAGAGCCAAAAGGAGTTTGTATGAGAATATTTGAGGCAATGTATTAGTCATCCTTGATTATTTTTATATTAAGCTACACCAAGCAACTTAGGAACATAGGTTAGCTGCTCCAGACTGCAATGAGAACTGCAAGATTTTGACTCAATTATCAGGAAATCGAGTATACTTTAAGTTATCAGTTTATTGCTTTTGAATTTAAGCTTGGCAAGACATTTGGTTCTTGTCATCATTGTTCAATACACATTTTGCAAATATCAGGAATTAGGTGAAAATTGTGGGTTTAGAAAACACATGAATTATTACTTGAAATTGTATTACAAGTGCAAAAATACACACAAGAGGGAAATCAATGATGCCTAATTGTGTAAAACCTCTAGCTACGGGTTTTGTGGGGTGTGATTTAATAGTAGGCTATTGCTATAACTCTGTACAGAATATCAGACCTTTCAGACAAAATAGCAGCCAAATAAGGGGAGTATGTGGTAGTGCTCTACCTGCTGATTGAAGCTGATGTTAGCATGGAGTCAGGTAATAGGATCAGACTGCCCAGGCGTCAGAGAGTGCCTGCAGTTTTCCTCTGGGGATTGTCAACAAAAGGCCTCCTACAATTACGCCGCTGAGAGGCAAATGAGACAAGACACATTTCTGTCTCATTAACACCTGCTGTCTCTCACCTTTATTATCAAATGGGCCTTAAAACAGTGTCTCCTGTTGTACCAGTTCTTCCCAAGAAAAACTCAGTGACTGCAGTTTCCAATCTTTTCATGCTGTGCTGAGGGTTGTAACCCATAACAGGGCAAGTGCTACTCTAACTCATTGAAAAGAGTACTTTCTGACGTCTATAATCTTCCAAGCTATTCACTTAAGAGACAATGTTTAGCAAAGTCCAAGAGATTTTAAACATTTTGTTTCAGGTAGGCCATTGGAGATGTGTCCAAGATTCTATATTTAACTGTGTGTAGCTATCTCTCACTTATCTCTGTTCTATTGTGTGTGTTGTATACAAAAGCAATGATTAATGGTTTATTTTTATTCACAAGTCTTTATATATAAGACTTGTGAACAGACCATTTTCCTATGAAGCAGATGAAATGAGCAAAACACAGCGACTAAAGAGAAAACAACTTCCATAAATCTGTGCATATGTTTGAATGGTCTTTGTCGTTGATACATCTAGCATGATACAAAGCATTTAAACTAAAATGTGACTGCACAGGTTTGAGAATTTTACATTATTGTGGTGCTTGAGACGCTTTAATTTATACATGCATTTCAATTAAATTGAAAAAAGAAAAAAAAAGAAAAATATTCATATGCACAAGATGAATTTAAATGATGAATCAGTCTGATCATCAGTCTGGCACTAGGTTTCTGGGGGAACTGTGTAAAGTGGGCAGTGCTGCAGCCAGTTGTAAATATTCTGAGATCAAGCAATATCACAAGATAATCCTGAAAAGGAAAAAAAAAAAAAAAAAAAAAAAACACACATTTGAAGGTACTGTTTCACAGCTTATTTAGGTACACATCAGAAATAATTTATTTCAACTAAAGCAAATGAGGGTATATTTTGCACATGACAAAAGGAATGTCACAAATAGATAAGTTGAAATCACATGGACAGTTGGTTATCAGCCTTACCAACACTACAGCAGACATTATTGAACTATGCATTTGGGTATAATACCCCAAGCTCCTCCACTACAGCTTTCAAACTAACACACATACTTGCACTGAGAATGTACTGCGCTGTTATCCTTTCTCACATCTGTAGAGTTTCTATACTATGAGCCCCAGAAGTCAATTTTACTTTAATCTTTTGAATCTCCTTGAACTGAAGAAACAGTCTACTCCTTTGCAAAATTAAATAGAGTGGGGATGCCAAAGCGTGCTCAGTTTCAACATCGACAAAAACATTTGATAATAAATAGCCCTATGTGCATTAAGTTAATCTCATAATTTTGAATTAACTTCAACACTAGAAATAATAAAAAACAAACTGACAAATGAAATATTGTGTCAGGCCTAAAGAAACAAATACAGTTTAATGCTGAAGAGCAAAATTTGTTGTAAACATCAAATACTCAGTTGTATTCGTTTGCTTAATGACTTTTAAATTATTTCTTATTAAAAATGAAATTAATTACGGATGTTCTCAAAAGTGCCATGTTTGAATGGTAACACAAATTACAACAAAAATGTATGTGTACTGTTGTCTGAGGTCGTTGGCTTTGTACTGTATAATTTAAAATAAGATGAACAGATACACCTGGCCAGTAACAATACAGATGGATAGTAAATTTGCTCACTGTTTGGCCATAGCAGTTTTTGTTAACAACTGGGCACTGTCTACTGGTCCGCACTGCAATATGACAGTGGAAACATTTGAAAAAAAGAGTATGTGAGTACAAGTTGCGCGGGACACCTTTAACTAAATCATGATGTAATGCATCACATCATATTTCATCTCTATGAGAGATAGCTGAATTGAAACTTATTGAGTCCTGACAAGTTTGCCTCTCCAAGAATCCACTGGAGGATATGTGCTGAGACACAACCTGAGTGAATCTAATAATGTGTAATGTACAACAGAATTTATGTGATCAAAAGACAAACAAAGACGGGTAACTACTTCCTGCACTACTACATTATCAATTCTTGCAGGCTGGCATTAGAGCATATTCAGTCTGAGGTCATCAGCCAATACAGGAGTTACAGGTTCTGTCAACAATGGATTATTGAATTAACCCATGGTTCAATAAAGCAATGTTATTTCCCCAAAAAATACTTATTACAAGTATGTCTCTCAAATACAGATAGAGTCTCAGCTAATATAAAAGCCCTTTTAGTAAGTTGGAAGGTTTGTAATGAAAACCTTGTGGAGCTGCATCAGTCAAGCAGGTCAATAAGGCCTGTCTCAAGCCATTACCCAATAAGAGTAAGACGTGTCAGGGTTCAGTGTGGCTGGCTCTGCCTTATCCTTTGTCCATTGAGCAGGGGGAAAGACATGGATAAGAATGAGAGTTTAAATCAAACCAGCCTATGAGCTCATATGAGGCAATTTTAGTTTCAATTTAATTTCACTATAAAAAGGTGAATTATTGTTCTATCTTATCTGATGAATAAACTTAGCAAAGGGCAGAAGCTCAATTTAAGAACGCCATGCACATGAATGTTTCTAAGGCATTATGACTACAAGTGAGGACACGCTGTGCCTCTGACAGTCCAAGGTAATGTTTTGTCATGTTAACATGATTTCACCTTTTGCATTTGCAATTGTTCACGTCACACTCAACTTAGCAAAGAACAAAGTCAAGCTACTTTGTCTGGTTTCTCATCAGTACAGTATATTCTAAAGAGAGCATTTCTCCAATTTCAGTCCTTCAGTCCTTTGTGTATTGGTAGTGTGGGAGGTATGTCCACAGTTTTCTCTGTCCAGGAGTAGCAGCATATTGTCTTTTATCATCTAATTCAGTTATCTTACCCTTACAAACACTTCCAATCTAGCAGTCTCAAATTTTATGTCATATTCTACTGCTGATGCCAGAGCAGAGGAACGTAGAGGAACCTGAAGTGTTTTTCAAAGATTAAACAAAAGAAACAACCACTGCCAAAGACAACAATACGGCAACAGTAATAACTTAGTAAGTGTTTCTGGAACCTGACTGTGTTCATGCAGTATAAGTGTAGCTGGCATAGCTTCCAGAAACCAGAGCCAATGAGGGGATGTTTATTATTTTTTCTTCCTCCAACCTCACAAAAAAAGAATGAATTCTTCTGCTGTGTGGTGTAACAGTATATGAAGTCCAAAAACCAACTTACAACACTTACAAGTTTCCATGTGTAGACCAAAAATGCATCCTAATAAAGTAACAGATTAAAGATCTGAATCCTCTGTGCATGTAAATATAGCTATTGTGGATTAAAACAGTTTCTGGGGTGACTCACGTAAGCAGAAAATGAGCACTCTCATCTGCACCTGCTGCAGGTCTTATAATCAAGGAGCAATCAGTATAAACTCTGCAAAGACCTGCCCCTCCCTGCTGTCAATATGGTCATGCCCACTCATCTGACTACTACAGAACATGGAAAGGAGTCATTGCCACTGGTAGTAATAAAATACACACTGTCTTACATATATAATGATGTGACTTTTCATGCAATCACTTTTTCTAACATACTGATTTAATATAGCTATTAGCGTTTATTCAGGTTTTAACTGTCCACTCCAAACTGAAACAGTGAAAGGTGAGCTTCAAAACAGCATCTCTGCAGCCTGTAGAGATGTGGTTACTGAGGGATACCTTAAGCAACGCAAACACTTGCGGATATGAACCCAGGTTTCCCTACTCTCTATCCAACCGTTCTTAGTTCATTTAGTAATTTTACAATAACATAAAAAAATCTAATTAGCTCCCACCATTAAGAAAGTAAATGAATGGCTAAACTAAGTATCCAAGAATAGAGCCTCAGAATTAAAGGGGAAATAACACTCCACTGACAGGCAATGTTTCAAACTAAACTGGGTCACTGAGCTCGAATTCCTCAAAGGTGAGATGGGAAGCTCAAAAAAAAAAAAAGAAAAAGAAAAAAAAAAGAAAAAGGCCAGGACAAGTAAGATGGAGGAGGCCATGGGTGTAAGCACAAAGCGTAAAGTTCAGTAGCATCTGTTTCTTTGTCTAATGAGTCACTGGTAGTCTGTATGGTACCTGTAACCCACAGAACAGTGCATTAGGTTTTTACAATTCCATCACGGTTTCAGATGAAAGACTTGAGCGCATAACAAGTATTTGTAATTATCAACTGAGACCAATTACAGTCAATTTCTCATGACGGCTGAATCTGATATTATAAAACATAATAATAAACCAATTATAAAGAATGAGACAGAAGACAACTAAATGAATTTGCACTAGACTCTCTCGCCTCCTCCATGACCAAACCAGGATTTTACCTTGACTGAAAGAGAAAGCTAAATTTTCAAAAACAGCTAAATAAAAGTCAGAGTAGAGATTCCATTTTCTCAACACATTAAAAGATCTGAGATTAAGAGACGGAAATGACATGCTAGAAAGACTATTTTGTTCCAATATAGAAGCAAGGTGGAGAAAGACGCACAAGAGACACATGCACTGTAAATGCACTTCTAAGAGAAGGAGGCAAATTAACGTGTTGCAAAATGAATGCAAATTTATGCAGATTCCTTCTATCAGCCTGTACTCTGTTTTTTTTCTAAACCTTTGGTCTTTTAAAACTGCAGGCGGACAAACAGCAAGCTGTTTAAAATTCATGAAACATTTATTTAATTCACCGAGCAGAGACCTTTCCTGACAACCTTTTACTTCTCCCACTAGAGCTCTGCTAGTCTGACATTCGTCAGGACCATACTGGACATGATGTATGTTTCATGACAGACTACTTTCCTGCATCATTCACGTCGCTCTCTTGGGTCGGCTTTGATCAGGGGGATAAGCATTAGCATCACACTTATGCTACTGACATACTGTATGTGATGGACAAATTGTGAATGAATAACGCAAACACACATGTACGAAAGAATAAACATGCATTAAAACACAAAAACACAACTCACTGGGACATTTACGGTTATCAATCTGATTCTAGGATCTCACTTAAAACCACAAAGCAAGTTTGCTTTTTTTAACAGCATGCAGCCTTCTCAGACATACTTATGTGACATTCAGTGGCGAACTGGTTAAAGAAGTGGGCTTGTGGCCAAAAGGTAACTGGTTTGATCCCAGTCTGGAAGGATAAATCTAGGCAAGGATTAACACTATTGTTCACTTAATCCCCAAACTGCTCAGTGGTCAACCAAGTGGTTTTACTTTGCTGCTTCTAGGTGTGAATGTGTGCAATTGTAAAAGTGGACAAGGGTGTTGCTAAAAAGAGCATTAGTGCTCTACAAACCTACCCTGCTTATATGCAAGGAAAAAACTAAACAATATATAAAATATATAGTTCATTATTATAGGAAGTCTAAACATTTTTTTTTTTTTGATGGAGCACCATCTTCCCTTGATGCCACTCATGCTGGACGGGGAGTCTGAGCAGGTCATGGCCCCGTCACTCCACACTGCTCGAGGGTCCAGCCAGTAATCATGATTATTGACAAACTAAAGGTTCAATTGGGCTTAATAGCCACACTGACAAATCCTCTGATTCTTCTACTCATCTTCCCTTTCTTCCCAGTCCTGCAGCATGACTTGGACTCAGCCCATCACTTTCACAGCCCATCTCATTCCCAGCCACTGGTTGAGCTGAAGCCCAGCTGTCCATCGAGTTGCTCTGCTGTGTGAATGACAAGGAGATGCAGTGAGAGGCAGTGAACCGCTCAATGTGGAGGAGCTTCTTTGAAATCCTCCAGGTTCTTTTCTCTAAGCCCAGGCTGTGTAAAAGTCCATCCACGCCCTCCATTACTTCCCTCCTCCCTTGTGCACTAACCCCCTTAACCAATTCCCATTCTGGCTCTCTGAGCTGCTCACCCTTCCGTGCTCCCCTCCTGTGTAAAGAAGAGATGCTTTCCCACAATTCCCTGAAGATGTGTACTATCACAAGACTATGGGTGGTATTTATTCAGTGTACAAGGCATCCTCAAACTTATTTATGTGGCTTTAGTTCAGATGCTTCTCCCTAGCCATATGGCTCCAGGAACACAGAGATGTGGAAATAAATGCCAAGATTAAGTTGAGGCAGCAAGGTATTTACAAGCACCCAACTCATCAATAGTTTGACCCTGATGTCACTAGCTTTCTGTAAAACACAAAAACCACTTAGAGTACCTGAGGAAATAAAGAGGGTATTTAACCCTAGAGTTGAGCAGATTTCAGCCATCTGTTTTGAAGAGCTTAACCTCAAACAGTCTTCCACTGTCTGGATGTGTTTAGTGACAAGAAGAAAACCAAACAAGGACCATTTACAATGAGGCATGTCCAGCTCTTGCCTCAATCTTTGCTTAGTGCATTTACTACACAGGAGCCATATGTCTCAAAATTCCTGTTTCACTTTGTACTGAATAGGGGTGAACGGACCATCTGGGGTAGTGGGAGTTTCCCTGATGAGCTACTCAACCAAAAAACTAGAACCCAGCAATATACTGGCTAAGCCAGTGGCATGTGAGTGGTGCAGTAATGCTACAGTGATCATGTAAACCTGAGAAACAAACATTATGTTGCTCTGTAAACAAAGGGTTAAATATGGTGAGTCTTCTCTGACTCGCAAGTAACAAAACTGTACATTCAGCGTGTGCTTATGTGTCATCATTTAGATAAAATCGCTACTTCATTTAAATAAAAAAAGGCTATTTCTATCATGTGAGTCATTTTTCCAAAGCCGTACTTTTATTATCCTTATCTGCCACTGTTAACTCACATTGGGAAGACGACTACAGGAAACTAATTTGAGTCTTTCCCACCTTCTATTTCTACCTGTCCTGAAATTAAAAAGTCTTTGTTGTTATAAAATCTATCAAAATTGTATTAGTCGTTACTGCTTTCTGTATTTTCTGTACCACTACCCACACAATTAAAAACATCCATCTTAAAATCTGAATTCTGTACAATGATGCCATGTTTTGGGGGCTGTTGACAGGTGTCAAAGGGATTGTGTGCCATGAATGGCAAATGTCATGGTGAAGTGAGGGATTACACTGTATTACTTTCTGAATAATTCTTCAGAGCCAATAGCATTCTAGTGAAGGAGTGGTAATCTTCTGTGGCCAGACCCCATCTGGACTGACAGCAGCTTAGTTCCACAGGGTTCAGACCGTGTACTGCCCAAAAGAAAAACTCAGCCTACCATGTCACAGTTCATCAGAGACCTAAAATCTGGCTATTCACCCCTGCTAATGAAACCGGCTCCCAATACATGCCACACCACCCCTGGCCCGCAACCAAAACAGAAAGCTGTGTTCATTACGAGGGAGTGGACGCAACCCAATGTCAAGACCTGCCATGTGAAAAGACAGCCAACGCTAGCTCTCAGAGATGAGGAGCCTGCTATTTTTCCTCAATTTCAGAGCTGTCTACAGCCTCAGGGACATAATAGCCATGTGTTTGATGTCCTGTACCACTTTTCTCTCCATCACCACAGATAAAAGAAAAGAAATAACATCACTTTTCTGCCTGGCCCTTATTTATTCCCCCTGTACTATTAAACATGAATATTGCAACACAGATATGTGTTAGATCTATAGTTTGTGGGCTGTAACTTTGACCATTGCTCTCTAATAACACTGCACTGTTCATAATGTTGGTAAACAAGACATTCATTTTCCTCAATGTATGTCACTCTAGATAAGTGTGACAGCCAAATGCCAGAAATGTAAACGTCCATTCTGCCTCCTTTCCACACATTACACTGCTCCTAAGGGGGTAAATGGTAACCAAATAGGAAAGTCTGTCAATTTTAACACACTGTCCATTTTCCAAGCTCTCCAGAGAGCAAATTGGTCACATAATGACAGTTATCCATTTAGCAGACATAGCTGGATTAAACAAACTGATCACATAATTAGGCTATATAGTATAAAGGGATGTTCTATTGACCTAAATGTCAGATCAGGCTGATAAATGGAAACCTAAATTGACAGCTTTGGAAGGTGGGATAGTGTCTCTGGTCAAATGGCCCATTGATTATTTGATTATAGCACTCTGTTGTGATTAGTTGATAAGCAGAGTGGATATTGGGCACACAATCTGTTTGAGCTCAGCTGATTGACTAGAAGACAGTGGATTCATCAGATTAGGCGAGTGGTTGTGAACAGGGATGAAAAAACAGAACTCATTTTGATCTTATGATGAGCCACTAGTTGACGATCTCAGTGATTTATTATCAAATCATTTTCACATTTTGGAACATTGCGTAAAAAACCATGAGTCTCTTACTGTGAGTGAGAATGACTGCAATAAAAACAATATTTCTGAATGGAGCTCTCAGCGGTTTGTAGTGAGGTTGTCTGGGTCTTAGACATCTCCTCTGTCTGGGCTTTCGATGCATGTTGACAGCCACAATACGAGTTGTAATAGCTAAGCATTCAGGGATCAAATTAATTCACCCCTCATGAAAACTTTATGAATACACTCTGAGGGACTGAATATAAATGTGCATATTCTGCAGAGGTAGTACACAGTGGAGGCAAGCAAATGCATCACAGTACAAATATTGTTGGATAATATTTGCCCTGTTTTTGCATATTATCCTGCTATTAACACGATTACATCATCTGGATTGCTCAAAGAGCAAACTTCAGTTTTAATTGGTGTAAGAAGATGAAAATACAATATTTAGTTGTTAAACAAAGACATGTGACTGTCCTGTGGCAGTGAACCTGCACATCTTATCTTATGCATTTTGCTACCAATGAACAACAAATGAGTTTAGTGCATTGTCCCCACTAAAAATAAATCCTTTCTTCACAGCAGTAGAATTCATCACTATCAACATCAAAAGATTTTCTTTATCCACACATATTCTTCTCAGTCATGCACAATAATAATCCAACTGAAATAATTTCATTTTAGCATTACCACGGGGGGGAAAATCCCTGTAAATATGCTATTTAATTGAAGTCTTTGTGGATACATTTACATGTATGGCAGAGTTTCCATAATATGTAGGATGCTCACGTATGCCAACCATCACGTCCTGTTTATAATAACCCAGTTAAGATCATATCCCAGTTGCCAGAAGCCTGAATATAAGAGTGGGGATATTATCTGGTATACTCAGGCATATAAACACTTAAGTCCAATTACTGTTGTGTTTTATGATGAGCACAATTTGATTTCCCTGGTAACATCTCATGGTAATATGCTGACAACTTTGTTCAATCATGTACAGGAATATGTTTGAGTGAAATCCTTAGTAGCAATCCCAAATACTGTGAGAAAGAAAACACAGCTACCATTGAAGCACATATGCTCTGCAGTTGTTTGGATAATATACAGGATTTCACCTAATGCAATATGGGAAACTCCTTATGAAACATGCACATATCCATTTTTTTTGCTTTAAAAAGAGTGGGAGGACGAGGCATTTTGCTAAAAATGCAAAATAGTTTCAAAGAGAAACATAATGGATTGGACCACTTGTAATTTCTCCTTGCAGTTGAATTACTGGGGGGAGAAAAGAGGAAAATGAGTTATGGAGCATTAACCTCCTCATTCACAATTATCCCACCGCCTCCTCTCTCTCTCTCTGTCTCTCTCTCAGTCTTGTATTACACACCACTTAATGGCACCAAACTGACCGACACTCCCTGGAGGCACCCTTCATCAGCCAATTGCCTGATGGTATTTTTTTCACAACACCCCTCTCAGTCCTAAGAGAGGGGTAAAGAAGCACCTTGATGATATCACTGATATTAAGTTTCAGAGAAGTCATTGCTCACAGTGTGAGGGGCAGGGGATAGAGGTGGGTGAAGAGAGGGCGACTGGTCTGATAAGAATCTCTTTGTCTCAGAGTGATGACCTGCACTGCCGGGTCAACATCCTGGGGAGCTAACTGGTGTAAGGCATTTTTCAACCTTGGAAAGGTGTTGAGACACTGAAGAGTGGTGTGGAGAGAGCTATTGAGTTACTGTGATGGGTGCACATTTGCTTGATGGCCTGAGGCATTAGTAAAGCAATAAGAGGGCCAGCAGCTCCCACCGGTGCCTGGTCTGTATCAGGCGTGTGACATCTGCCCTCTCACACCTGACTCAAGACAACAGTTAAGGACTACTGTAGATCAAAATCTCAGTCTTCACACGCAAGACTACCACTAACACTAGGAGAAAGATCCTGAACTGTACTGCCTAAGCGGGTGAACTCTAAAAAAGATAAAGAAAAGAGCTAAATGTTAGAAAGTAGAGTTAAACCCAGAGATGTAAATTTAGGATGACGACAATTAGAAGACTACAATTTCATACAAATGTATAGCACACAAAATCTGCATAACGTTTGCTGCTTAGATGCTACACATGCTGGAATACAGCAATACCATCAAACTGATTACCGATTAAGCTTTTATTACACCACAATCAAATAATATGGGAATTATTAAGACTGCAGCTTCTTGGCCATCCATTCCAAGTAACTTTAATAAACTCTCTTTGCCAAAGTCGTTTCGGTCGCTGTCTCCTAGCAGCCAACTAATTGAGAAAACTGATGAGCCCTGTTAGCTTCCAAGAAAGCCCTTTTGTTCTACCTGCTTGCTAATTCCTTGCGAGTCTCCATCTTTGTCCACTCAACGCTAATTCAGCACTTTCAGGCATATGAGCTCCTGATGACCTCCCAGTGGTCAGAAGAAAAATGTAAGGAAACTTTTTGATTTGAAAACTTGTGACCATGTATCCTGTAACGTTTGTATACGTTGAGCATTGTTTCTAAAACAGACAGCGACATATGAGAGGTTAAAGCTCTATGGTAAATTATGTAAGACACTTATGTCTCAAATTCAATTTCACTATCTTGAAAACCTTAACTTATCTACCCCTATCTTGAAAACCTTAAGTAAAATTAGATTTCCTTTTCACATATTATTCATTGGTATAACTGGTTTATACTGTTTCTGTAAAACAGTTCTTTTAAAAAACACCTTGCCTTAAGAAGCTGCTAACCATAAAAGAATTTAATTTGTTTGGTCTGACAGAGCTCATCATTGTTTTGTCTCAAGCCCTGACAAGAAAATAGCTCAGAGACTAAATATGCATATTTGACATGCAAATAGTAGAATTAAAAGATTTCAATTACTGACACAAAACTTTGAATTTAGTCTTAAAACACATTTATTAGCATCACCCTTTAAAAACCAATGCTGCTTGCACACTAATATTGTTGCTCATAACCAGTATATGCAAAGTCAAGTGAGGGATGACAGGGTTGATAAACACAATATAAACAGAAAGACACCAAGGCTCCTCATCACGAACACGTAAACAGCACATGAAACAAGCATAACATTAAAAGTCCTGTGGGGAATGGAGCAGTTAGTAGACACCAGCAGGTATTTACTTGATCTTTTTACAGTAGTGCTTTCACTTTAATTGCTGTCTGAATGATGAAGCACCGGAACATTTCTTGTGCTCTCTGATCAATCTGACATATTGGCTAATGAAATAAAAGCTCCAACGTTCTCTCTAGCTTTGTTGTCATCTCCTTTTGGGCCGTAAAAGAAAGTTGGTGAAATGTGCAATGATAAACACCCATAAAGCCCTGTCTCATTTTAGTGAGAGGCCATTATGGTTCCATCCTGAGATGTGCTTTCATTCTCTGACAGTTAGTGAGATTCTTCTCATCTATAAAACATGCAGGTTACATTGAGAGGTAGCTGTAAACTGCCAGTTTGCTCATTTAGTAATATCTGGGGAGTGTAGCTATCAGGTATTCATCTTCCGCCTCCTGGCCTCTTGCTGTGGCCCTGACTGGGAGGACACTGCCTCACAGTCATAAATGTACAAATGAATGGGTAAAACCTCCTGTCGATCCACCACTACTGCAACAAATTGTTTTATTAGCACTGCCACCACTGAAATCGCTTAATATTGAATTCTTTTTGCTTCCCATGCTCTGGAAGATGAAATAATTATGTCACATTTGTCAAAAACTGTCACATTTGCCACTTCACTGCAGTCTCTTGAAGGACAAGTCTGTATATTAAATTATTCAGACCTGGATGCTGGTTATATAGCAAGATGGTGAATTTGGTACTAAAGTGACTGCAAGAAACCACAAAATCCTCCATTTGTACCATCCAATCTCCATTTGTAACATCCAATGTGTTTTTAGTTCAGCTAATTGTTAATGAACTCAAACCCAGCTTTGCTCTATTCAGGTTGTCTGCTTCGTGTACTGTGCCCGTGGGACACATAGCCATAGACCCAGAAAACTTTGCTAATTGAAAAAGTACACAGCGTCAAATATACAGCCATCTATCTTGCCTTTGTGCAATAACAATGCAATCAAAGGGTAAGTGCACGGAAGAATATGTTCACCACTAATTGCAATCGAGTGCATTTCCCTAATGAAGCCCAGACCTGACCCTAATGTTTGCCTATGGGCAAAATATTGTGTGGACACATGTGAACGTATGCTTGGCCTTTGTAGCTGTTGGTGTGAGATGCCAACATATTCCTCTCTTTTGAATATTAACATAACTTTGAAACCCACAAAGCTGTTTTTACAAATGCTTTGCTGTAGGAATGGAAAAGAAGTGGATGAAACATGCACCCAAGGAATGCAGACAGGAGTGGTGCATTGTCCCATGCACCATTTGGCAGTATGAAGCACAGGCCTGTTGTCCCTTATGATGATTAATCTCCAAGCACACAGGTTTTCAAGACCTCTCCATCAACTCTCTGGTTGGAGGATCTCAGGAATGAGCCTGAAAAACAATGTGTGCACATGCATCTTCTCCCTCCTCACACCTAACACCCTTCTATGAAAGAAGAACATGTCTCAGACAAGGACAAGGCTCTTAAGTAGATTCTTCATGGAGGAGAGGAGCAAACACAGATTTGAGAGATGGAGTAAAAGTGAAAACAAAATTTCATCTAGGCTATTCATGTGCTCTACCTCTTAAAACATCCCTGCTTCTTTTAAGGAAAAAAAAAATGGGATACATACAGCCCAGGAGCTAAGTTGAAAACATCAAAAAAAGTTTTGATGAGAAACACTTAAATGGAAAATTACCATAAAGTTAGGAACCATAAAAATTCTGTAGGATTTCACCCATCATCGTGGGAGCTTTCAAAAAAAGCAGGATACGAGACTGAAAAGGACTTTCATCCCAACAACAGCTTTACTGTCTTCAGCAGAACCAACATCAGATGACTTCTTTCACCATTGCTCATTCCATGACTGCCAGGAGCTCCACATCTCTGGGTCAAATGAGAGCAAACGGGCTAATCTTGACAGTGTTGTAGCATGCACAGCACTAACAGATGTCTATTTGACCTCAAGTGACAGAAAAACCATGAATAAATGAGGGATATCAACTGAAATTGGATTGTGCTACGGTTTGCTTTCGATGGCATACAAGATAATTGGCTTCACAGTGCAGGAGTAATTGTGCTGATTCAGGCATTAACAACATCAGGAGAATTGTCAATGGTGCTGCCTGGAGTTTTGAGAAAATGTAATAGTAAATAATGAGCCAAAGTCGTATAGAAACAAACAATTACTGTTGACACCGACTACTTCTCCTAACAAATAGTTAAAATTTTAAATAATCTAATAATACACGAGTATACAAAACTATAATCTCCCAAAAATACCTGTAAGGCAGATCAAACTCCATCCTCTGTACCAGGAATTTCCTGTCTTGAAAGAAACTGTCATAAAAAGGAACTGTTAACATCTAAATATGTTGACATACCACAGCAGACGGTTGTGACTGAGACACCAGCTGGTGTTTAGAGTGAAAGCCTAAACCTAGTTTACCATAATGAAGCTCTCAGAGGGAGGCAATACACTCCTCATGCCATGCTGTTTGACTTGGCTTCTTAACATTTCCAAACCTCAAACATACGCACATGGATTTTTGGGACAAACACAAGATCTCCCTGGTCGCTACTACAAAGTGGCACTGGGTGTGTTTACACAGCTTGAGAATGCCCAACAAAAAAAAAAAATAATAATTTATTGATGATTTATGCCAACTTCCATGAGTCTAACAAAACAACAAAAAAATCTGTGTTTTGGAGTGCCAAACTATCTGAGGATTGGTAAACATAATTTTGCCCCCTCTCTGTTGGATATTGTTTATAGCTTGCTTCTTGTTCCAAGAAACTTAAAATTAAAACAATATAAATTAAAATGCGTTTATTAACGCTAACAGCAAGAATCACAGTATGTGTTGAAAAAATTATGGTGCCCTACTCCTCTTTCTACTTAATGACAGCATCCCATAACTCTAACCCTCACACTTTGAATCTAGGCTGTGCTGACTTGCCAAAAAAGGACGGTGGACTTTTTGAATCACATCAATCTTTTGCCAGCTGACAACCTCCACTTGCTTCTCAACTCTGACTGCTGTATTTCTCCACTTCAGGTCTATTTCATCACAGGGTTTAAGACACCCAAAACCAAGTCTCTCATTTGGGGGATAGCCTGCAAGTCAGTCAAATCTAGCTTCTTACAGCAAATTTTAAAATGCCTAAAAGCTATAACGTCCCAGGACACAAAATCCAGATCTCGGGTTTTTCATACTGGAAAATCCCAAACAGTATCTCACAGAAGAGTCAGCAAGTCTGTTTTTAAGCAATCAGCTGCCTCAGGCAAACAGTGGAATCCTGTTTCACACACTTCGCATAAAAACAAAGCAAAAAGTTACAATTATTACTGGTAAAAAGAAGGGATGTTTGTTTTTAAGTCATGTTATTTTCATCCCTCTTGCCCTTCTGTTGGAGTCAGTGTGAATTGATATATTTCACAGAAATAGAGGAAGCACATATTTAGAAAAACAGGGTTACCTTATTGTATCACAGACATTCCGACCCGTTAGATTCCCTTTCAACATGTCCTGCTTAGAAGTAATCAGAAATTTCCTACTTAGTTTGGACGAAGTATCACACAGGACAAAATCATCAATGAAAATACTGCTTGACCTTCTCCTTCTCCTTCCATCCTGCTGGTCTGCGCCGACATGCCTCCTCATTAATTTCAGGAGCACTGGCAGCATTAATTGGCTAACAGTTAATTGAGTTGTCTCCTAAATGGAAATCACTGTGCAGCTGTTTTGAGGACTTCGCTCCGTTAACATACTATTGTTCCTGTGTGATGTAAAACACTTACAGAAACAATCATCACAGGTTACTATGTCCATCTTATGTCCGCTCCGTTTGTAGTGTTTTATCTACATCCATTTACTTGCATTAGTGGACATGATATGCTAAGAATTGCATCTCAATATAATTCAATCAAATACAACAATGGTGCCAAATGAGCACTACTGCTGTTCTACTGGACGTATTAAGATTGTAAACTTGAAATTTAGTGCTTGAGCATTGAGTTACACAACTGGCCAATATGACTACAGTAAGAAGCAAAAACAGCTCTTAAAATCTGATGACTGCATTACTTAAGTAACCTTTATAATGATTCATGGCACTATGATTTTCTTCCACACACACACACTGATATTCTCTTCTGTTTTGCATAGACTTACAAGTATGGGACCATCTCAAGAAGGATAAAGGAAGAGAGGAGGGGAGATGTCAGAGTCGTTCATTTGCAATATTCAAGCTCAAAGGGCAGTCAAGTTTGATAAACCCTCCTACATATGTTTACCTGTTCTGTAACTATGTGCAATGCCTTGCATCAGATGGTAAGCTCTGAAAAGTTATTTTGCTAAACACAAGACAGGTAAAATGTTTTACCCTGTGTTTTGTTACATTTCAATTTGTAATTCATGAGTAATTGAGAGAGTACAGTGATATGACAATTAGCGAGATTAACAAAGCCTACAGTGAGTAGTGAAATATATTTTAAAAAGTGAGGTGAAGTAATTGCTTTTTGCTATGAATACATGAAATTGTACTCCAAGGGTTATGATATACTCTCCTTGTGATAAGTTGTTTTTGTGGTCTGTTGAATTATATTTTGCTGTAGTGTGGATTGTGTATGCAGTGTGTACTAAGCGACTAATTAAATGCCCACGTCCTGTCCTACAGCTATGAATGTGGAAAGAGCTGAGTGCTAGGAATAACTATCTTATTGCACCTATCCAAACATTTAAATTAGTTATACACATACACACACACACACACACACACACACACACACACACACACCTGGAATCTTGCATTCAAAAATGAGGTTGTTATTGTTGTTAAATGTATTCAAAAACTATTGTCATACAAACACTGAATGCAATGTTTTATAATTCACTTCATCCTCACACAGCAGCCCATATGTCACCCTCTCAACCTGGCAACTCCCTAGAGCTATATCTATAATAGACATATGCAATAAAGTCACACTTAAAAAAAAACAGAGGCAAACAAGGAAGCTCATTAGAACAGAGATCCAACAAAAATGTACACAAAAAGACACAACAGCTTATACATCATGAAGTTCAATGTTAAAATAATAATACAGCTTTGTCATATTCTGTTTAGGCTTGACAGCAGTGCATTTTAGCTTTGGCTCAATGGTTTTCCATTATTGTGCTATGAAAGAAAACTGTGAAAGAGAGTACAAGTGGAGAAGGATGATAGATATATAAAGTTGCAAAAGCTAAAAATATTGGCAGCTGATGAAAGGATTAGTCAGTGCAGTTAATGAAAAATCATATTAACCTGCAGATATACTTATGTGCTACACACACACACACACACAAACACACACACACACACACACACTATATATATGTAGCATCGTAATTGTGTCTAGCGGCAAAAAGTTTTACAAGCCTTTGGACATATAGTATGAAGCTAACTTGTTTTACCACCACTCATAAGACACCCACCCATGACAAATGCACCTACAACTGTAATGTGATGTGTTTCATCAACAACATGGCACAGCCCCTGGGGGACTGTGGTGGCTGGAGGTTGGCCATGTGGTATGTGATTACCCAGGGAATATGGGAAATTAAATCTGCTGAGAGTACACAACATTCTCCTCTGAGTCTTCTGCCAGTTATAACTTCCTTCTCCCTTCCTGTTCTTTCCCCTCACCTGTCAGCTTTTCAAAGTATACCTATAAATATACAGTGTCTTTGCACCTTGTCTTCATGTTTGTCTAAGTGGCACAACCCATGAAAAAAAAAACTCAGATGACAAACACAAGATTTTCTCCTTTACTCTACTTTTTCGTCTTCCACATCCATCCACGGCAAATTATATTCTTCTAAATCAATCAACACCTGCTCATGGCAGGTAGTGCTTAGTGCTCATATCAAAAGACAGGACTGTGTGGTAGCTGCTTAGGAGATGACTATTTACAACAGCCTGAATTTCAGCCACTTGAGATATAATTAGCTAAAGCACAACACAATAATGCAGTAACCTAGATATAGCTTATAGTACAGGGAGATTTCATTGCTCTGCAGGCAAGGTAATATGTCTTATTTTATCTGTGTATGAATCTACTTCATGTTTTATATATTTTATGTCCTATCTATATATTTCTTTCTATCCATCTTTCACCCCAACTGTCTTTTGTTCTACCCATATATCAATTTATTGGTCTCGCTATAGCTTTATTTAAAGCATGATGTGCTGCTGTTGTCCTGGGGTCTCCCTCGTAAAATGGATCCACAAACATAACCCTGCTTAAGCAAAACTGCAGCATTGGTTTGTGTTGAGGGTGTTTCTCGCCAGTGTTTATATGCGGCAGACAAAAACCCCAATACCACCCACATTATTGGGAATTCTGTTCCATCACAAAAACTGCTTCGGCTTCGCCTTATTGGGAACCTTAATCTGCTTTGTTTGTGCATGTGGTGGTGGTGGTGGTGGTGGTGATGGTGGGGAGGGGGCTAAAATTCTATTAAAGAGATTAAATTGTTTCTATAGCCAAGTGAAGCATCAAAGGCCAACCAAATTGCAGCCCTTACTTGAGTGGGTTTCGCTAAAGTCACTTATTTGTCCATTTCATCATGCTAATGGCAGAAGCCATCATCCCATTATAGCTCCACAGCTGAGCGAGGTTAAACAAATGCAGTTTGTTTGAGGTCACACAATCTCCAAGTCAGGTCTCACTGCTCTCCCCCTGTACATCACAACAAATCATCATCTTGTCTATAACTACTCTATATAAGCAACCCCCTGAACCCTGCTGCATTAACCACCTCTTCACTCACTGGCACTCAAGACATAATCATTCTCTTTTCAGTCTTTTGTTCTCTACTCTTATTGAAAATTCCTTCCCATGTAGCAGTCCCTTATTGAACTAAAATCGAACTAACTTCTTGGTCAACCTAAAATCTATTTGTTCTTCTGGGGAATTGGTAACACAGTATGACATGTCAAACATCTAACTGAATACTCTCAATGAATAAAGCATTGCTACCTTAATAACAGTGTTAAATGATCAACGGATGAAATAAAATCCTATATTATACAGTACCTTCTGTAATACAATGAACAGTGTTGATATCAGTTTGTCATAAATGAGCCCAAATGGGTTGTGGTTTTGGAGTTCATTAGTACTCATTGTCTGCATGGTAGCTACATTAAACACTGACTTGTAAGCTGTAACACCTGTCAAAAAAATAACTCCATCATGCCTAATGGAATCCCATCTCCCAGACATTTCACATACAGCTTACCGTTCATCATAGCCAAGAGGACCTCGCCTCACTTTCATTACTATTCCACTGAACGGAGGTCTTTGTCTATAATGAGTTCACACTCCCTAAGCCTTACAGTAACCACACAATCACTTGTGTCAACAAAAGGGAAATCCATTTCATCAGGATGTCCAGTCAGTGCTTCATTACCATACACAAGGGCAACAACTGTGCAGCCACGAAGCCTCAAAGAGTACATTTGTCAGTCAGTATGTTTGCCAAGAGTATTTTCATTATGACTGCACAATAGATAAAGGATGCTCAATTAAAACATAATCACAGGTCAGTTCATCACTATGACATATTGCATCACACCAGTTCTCCAACACCACAACATACTACTACAGATTGCAGTCACACAGGGAAGGTTAGGGTACTGTTATGTTTGTGTAACTTATTGTGTCTTGTGAAGATTCACATTACTTCCAGAAATTAAGATCAAGAATCGTTTAGTTGTATACGTACTCATGTACATATAAAAACCACTAACTGTCAGCATGTTTTCCTTGGGACAATCTAACTTCTATTAAGGAGCCTTCAGCAGCACTGTTCTTTAAGGTCAGGACCATTACCACAGAGAGCTTTTTGTCACTGTCAACAAGCTGACAGTTTCCCAAAAAGAATTACAACAAATTTCCTTCTCACATTTATTATATTTTGCAAGGTTTCAAAAGTTATGTTGTTTTGAATTTATACCATCTTTTTTCAATCTAGGAAAGGCTGCTGTTGTTATGAACCAGGTTCATTACAGAAGATGGAAAAGGTCTTAGGGTGATTTTCTAAAAAATGTGTATGTTTTCTGGTTTGGTACTGCAAGTGTTTCTATAAAACATAATTTGGGAATCAAAAGTCTAATATAATAAGAGTCTATCAACATTATATCTGCTGCATGACATTATATTATGCAGCAATTAGCTTAATTTGAACAGTACATGGACACACACACACACACACACACACACACACACACACACACACACACACACACACACACAGGACCTGGAAGAAGCTCAAATAGATTCTGGCTTTGGAGCGGACATTAACCTGGAAGCTCAATGATCCCAATTACTACAACATCGACACCCCTCCCTCCCTGAAGCCAGCTAAGAAATATTCTCGTGTTAAACTCTTTCTTTAAATATAGAAAATACTCAGAGAAAAGGTGCTCTCTTGTTAACTGAATATTGTTGAGATTTATGGGACAGATTAATTTTGGCATGATTCTTCCCAGTTAACCACATCAACTTAAGGCCTCTGAGCATCATGATTATTGTTAAACACACACACAAAATGTCACTCTCTTCAAAATTATTTGAGAGAAATATAAGTTTAGAAGTGAAATGGCATCTCCTCTTAGTGTGTATTCCCCAATTGCCTAGTTAGAGGCAAACCTTCGCCTTAGAAGGACTTATGAATACGCTTCTGGAAATATAACAGCACCATATTCCTCTGAGAATTACTCTTAAATAAAACTTTTAAAACTAGGAGAGAAACATCAGTTATTTTAAAATGCATTCAAAATGGCCAGTTGAGAGATACTTTTATGAACATAGCCCCTGGTTCCTCAGCTTTGAGACAAACTTGAACATGCTCACAAATATTGAATGAACTGCCCTGGGTTATAGGAATTGTATTCTCATTTAAAGCTACTCAGCAAACATCACAGTCTTTCATTTCAGTAGCTTAGAGGTCTTCTTATATGGGGTGACTTTTGTGTTTAGCAAACAGGAAACTAGTGGGGAGGACATAATTTCATATCTCCATAAAGCACTGACGTTCTAGGTGAAAAGACTTTGCTGCACTGGATTATTTCATTTCTGCTTCAACACAACTTCATGTTCCAGAAGTATGAATTTATTTTAACCACTGCATCCCCTCTGAAGAAATGGGTACTGTGAAGCTAAAGCATAAAATTATCAAATGGAGTGTCTGGTGAAAGAAAATTACATCCTTCAAATAAAAGGCCCTTGCCAAAATGTGTGCTTTATATTCCTTTACTTACTTGTAACATTATGTTGCTCATTACTTGCATCATTACCATTACCTAGCCATTATACATAGGAAACCATTATAGAAAACCTTGCCACTGCAGGCTTGTAACCGAGTAGCTCATCAGTATTTCTGCTAAGGTGCACACTTTTCCAGGTTCTCTGTGTACATGGCTTGCATTTGTTTGTTTCCACAAAGGTTTACAATATTTGGTGGACTGGAGATAAACTGAGACAAACTGAAAAATGAGGGAAATGAAGGAACGGGAGAAAACATTGGAGGAAACAGACGCAGGGCAAATGGTGTTCAAAGTGGGTTGTGTTGAAGACTAGTGAATCGCCTGCTGACGACCATGCAGAATACACTGCCTGGGGACTGTGCAGAGATACAGTCAGCAGTCAAGGGTTGATTTCTCCAACCTTCTCCTTTCCCCCCGTGCTTCACTCTGTTAGTAAAGGGCTAGTCTCAACCAGCATCTCCCCACATTCTCTTACAGATAAAAGAGCTCACTCCCCATTTTGCGCATACAACTACACAACAGCATCTCCACATCTTCAGCTAAAACTGAAGGACAAAGCACTTCTTCTATGCTAATAATACCGTAACATCTGAAACGTTGTACTGAGCTCCAAAATCAGCATGTGTTTCTTTTAAACTGTTTAATTTTGTTCCAAAAACAGCACAATATTTTTCAGACATTTTTCTAAGCTACTTGAGAGGCAGATGCTGACAATCTATAAGATGCCTTGGAATTTTCAGTTGTCACCGCAAACAGCTCTAAAGAAACATCTGTGAAGAGGAGGCAGAAAAAAGGAATTTATCCATCTGAAATGCAGAACCAGCTCAGTCATCCCACTTCTCAAACGTACTCCGCTATCAGAGATGTCAGTGATACTTAGGTGGAGCCACAGTGCCCCCTACAGGTCAATAGATAAACAAGACTTATGAGCATTGGATCTGTTCATCTGATGCTCTGCCTATGTTACCTGGTAAATGAAAGCTTTACCTGCTTTATACTGCTACAAAAAGTTTTATTCATCAGCTTGAGAGGATCATACCCTTACCACCCTTACCACACACACACACACACACAGACACACAGACACACACACACACACACACACACACACACACACACACACACACACACACACACCTTCTCATACTGTATGCATGGTCACACTGACCTTGACCTTTGACCACCAAATTCTAATCAATTCATCCTTGAGTCTAAGTGAATGTTTGTGAGATATCAGGTTCACAAGAATCGGATGGATGGCCAACCCGAAAAGATAACACTACCAACTATTTGTTTTAACATCTAATTTTTCTTTTGATGTTTTATAAGTGACGTCTACAGTTTTTATTGTTATCAAAGGTCATCAACTTGTATGAGACAAAAGAAAAGAGAAACAGAAGGTGGTGAAAGACTCTTTCCAAATGTTCCCATTTACCCTCTCAATTACTCACAGGCCTGATGGATGGGATCTGGCGTGTGTGCAGCATAAGGCAGAGTGTTTTGAAATGTTTCTTTCGGACAAGGAGGGGGCGGCGGAACAGAGATGAGAGGAAGGGGCCAGGAAAAAAAACAGGGATGCAAACAGCGACTTTCTGACCTTGACAACAATGGCTTAAGTTCTCTGCCGACTGGGGAGACGAGTGAGGACCTGACCTGAATGACAGGCCTCTTCATTAGCAATGGCACCTCTCTCCAAAAACACAGAGTCAGTTTCACGGCATAAACACCACTTTGTGTGGGTGTGTGCGGCGTTTACGTTTTCTAGTGTGAGTGTTGGAAAGAGAGCGAGGGTGTCGGCTGGGTCACAAAATGCGTGACCGTGAAGGAAGAGGAGGCTCATTCTCCAAAACACTCAATATGGTCATAGACCATTAGCAGTGCAAGCAATGGGAGATATTTTTGTAAGTGCCAGCCGGATACACACTGACAGCAAAGACTCCCATGATTACTTTCCATTAGCCACACCTCGTGAAAAATTATTTCTATTTGGTCATGTTGGCACTATGTAGGCCAAGGAGATTAGGTAAACAACTTTGACGTTGACCAAACACTGATGGAGGCTGCAAGGCTGCTCACAATCTGGACACTGGAAGGGGAGAAATCGAGCTGAAATCAGTAGAAGGGGAAGCTCTCCAGCTGGTTTGTCAACTCAGTTCACATTTACACCCTGATGGCAGGGAAAACTCTGTCCTTGTGCTGTATCTCTCTCAGAGCTGATACGATTAACTGGACCTTTTAGTGCAGGACCCAATGCAACACACTCACCGGAGTCATTTCACTGTTCAACAGAGCAGTAAGTTCTCTCAGCCAGGGGCATTGATTTTCATTCTTGGTGTGACAGAGCAACAATCACAAGTTTGCTCAAGAAGTTACCAGTCCTCTGTCATGGTTTCTAATGTACTCTGTGTGTGTGTGTGTGTGTGTGTGTGTGTGTGTGTGTGTGTGTATACTTGCATGTATACACAACTGGCAGCAGAGAGAAAGAGAGAACAGAGAGAAAGTGAGAGCCCCTGAATTGCAGTCATATTACTGGGAGCATGGCTGCATCACTCAGGGAGGTTATGGCACAGGGTGTGAATCTGCAGCGACATATAGATCCATCGAGCCAGACTCTCCAGGGGCTGAGTGTGTTGTGCAGCACATCCATGGCCTGACAGAAAATCTAATGAAGAGCCAATGCTGACAAGATCCCCAAACAGTAGGAAGCAAAACCAAAAGCCATAGGGTTTATCAATCACTAAGGGAAATGAAGAAGTATAAAGTAAATTTAAAATTTTTTTTTTCTTTTATATGTCATGACAGAGGCAGGTGTTCACCCGTATGGCCTTTTATTGAGACAACCTATTCAGTAATAATTAGATAATCTCCCCGTTTCTTAACAGCAATGTAGTGTCCTAAAAACATTTTAGACTGATGCAGTAAAATAAGGATTTGGACAGCAAATCAATTTCACAAGAGAGTATCGGTTTCACAAAGTAGAAAAGGAGAATATGTTGTCATATATTACAACTAGACCTTTAAAAGTACTCTAAAGTTGGGAAGAGTGACAAAGAAAAGTCTGTCTTTTAGCGTCTGTCTATAGACCAAGAGCTCAGCACGAGAATAAAAATGCCATATCTACTTTTCATTCTGAAAAGCCTTCTGCATTGCAAGCTAAAATATTACCAGAGCACTCAGAGAGTCATTCCCTAATAAATAAGGCAATGCTCTCCATTAAGGCTTGTGACCACAGAACCACATAATATTCTCTGGACATTACACACCATTATCCCACACTGTTGCTGCCACAACTACTGAGATTTTCAATAAGCGAGTGAGGATGAACCAGAACCACCTTGTACTTCCCTTAAAAGAAAGTAACCTTCAGAGATGCTTACATGTACCATTTTTCCATTTGTTCATCTTATTCAAGTCTTATTTCAAACAACATGACAACAAATTCAATGTCATGTTCTGGTTTCATTTACACAAGTTATTAAACAGCATAGCATGAAGATTTAGAAGCCAATTTTGTTTCCTTTAACCCACATTACACGAGGCTAATAAATTGGTCATGATTTAATATTGAATATTATGACTGACATTACCCAGAAACATAATAAACATTTGTGTGTCTACATGTTACTTTGCTCTGACCACAGAATAATGTATTCTAATCAGTGTTTACTAGACCAGGGCATATAGCCTTCTGTCCTGTACATTATGCATGAATGACTATGAAGGTAAACAATGCTGCCTGTGTGCCAAGAAACCCTGCAGGCAAATACTGTTTTAATTGACTGCATATCAGAAAACTTATAAAAGTCAGTCTGTACTGAATCATGTTATTCTGCCCTCCAAGGGTCAACGCTCTCATCACAACTGTGATGACTGCAGTACGAGTGACCCCATACAACTGAATACCAATTTCCTCTCTCACACTCAACTCCCCTTCAGGTTCTTTATAGTGTTCATAACCAGATTCCCTGTGCACACTAAATTGGCTCCTGTAAAAAATGATCTAATACAGAAAGATGGGAAAGGTTTACAGCAGGTAATGGATTAGGAGTCAACCCCTCTGCATAATTACCACAGTCATCATGATAAGAGAAGTCCTCTCCACTTCTCACTGCTATCTTTATGACCTCATTCTGATCTGAAAGGGATGGTGACACTCGCATGAACTCCACGCACAAAGACAAAGTGAAAAATGGAAGACATTATCTTGTGTTTGCCATGCAAAAGCAACAGTAATGACATACATAAAATTTAAAACCTAGTTTGAGTGTCCTTTCAACTTTTAGTGAACCCTGCAGAAAAATATCTTGATTAACAGTGATAGTCTGCTCTTTCCATGTATCATTGTCCGATACCAATTCAATGATACCTGCTAAAGACATGGGCTACTAGAGTCTATGAATTAGCAATGAGGGAAAATGCTGGGTATTTGTAAAGGTTACAGAACAGCACAGTATTATACAAAAGAGAAAAATGCACCTTGTAATAAATATCTTGGCAGAAAGTCTTCCATACTTAGGAAATCAATAACCAGGACAAAAGAGTTGCTGTTTTCCTGTTGCTTTCATCCTTTAAAAACAGTAGGAAGACAGAGAGCATGAGTAGGGTGGGTCTAACATTTTATGCAGAGCGGCGGCAGACGATTACAGGCTCGTTCAAAACAGTAGGCTGAATCAGACCATCTGCTGGCGCTGGATGCAGCCACCAAAGCCACCTTCTTGTGAAATGGCCATCCTGCCCTCTACCCCTGCAGCTTACTGATTGTCACCACAGCCCCTCCTGTCCTGCTCTCTCCAGGCTTTCACTCAGGTGACAGTTTGAGCACCTCCTCTCCAACCTCCAGCCAAACAGAATTAAGGAAGAATTAAAAACTCAATGAGCCTAATAATTAAACTTTAATGGAGGACATAAAGCAACTTGACATCCTCTAAAAGCTATAGGCAGCCACCAGAACAGCAGTACTGATCTGGCCCTAAAATTAAGGACATTTTTCCTTTGAAACCTGTGCTGTCACAGAAAACCCCTGTTGTGAACATTTTCAATGCGTGTTTGTTATGGGATAAAATAAAATAAATGAATAAAAAAAATATGTCAGCTACAAACAGAAGCAACGCAGATTTTCTTATTACCTAAAGAGGTGACATTTTGTAGTCGATGCTCACTCCAATGAGCTAAACTAAGTGCATCTGGAAAACAATAATGCTAATGCAGTAAGCTATGTAATAATACATCGTGACAAAAATTTCGATATTCTGTCTCACATTGAAGTATCACTATTATATCCATATATTGAATTACCTTGTTCAACAGCAGGACCAAACAGGCTAAACCAGTGCTAACTGCCAGTAGGTAAGCCAGCACAGGATTATACTGGCAACCTGCTCCTGTGGTTGTTATTCAATTCATGTCCACTGAACACATGCAGGGTACAATATATGTAAAAAGCGGAAAAGAGTCCTTCATTTCCATACATTTAACATGCCAACCTTCACATTTACCTGCAATATGCATGATTAGTATGCCTGCAGTTCATGTTGGACTCGTGAGAAAAGGCATTCTGACAGTTTATTAAGCTCAGAACTAATGCTTTCACAGTGCTAAAAAAAAGTCCCACACTTCATACACAGCAGTCCCCTGGTGCCAGGCGTAAATGAAAAACAGCATGAGAAAATGGAAGTACTGCAGGCTAGAGATTGGAAACAGTGAATAGATGAAAAGAAAGAAGTTGAACAAACTATCCAAAGATCTTATCTGTGTACGTTGCTCAACATCCGCAATGTTTGTTCACATGCAGCTCACAACTGTGTTAGTCACTAAAACTTGGACAAGAGCCACTACAGCCAGAGCATGCCAATTTAACAAATAGTTAAGAGCAATGTTTGTAACCATAATTCATGTAACATAGTGCCATATTCTAAAATCAAAGGTTTTGTTACCATTGACCCAAAAAAACATGGCCTGGATTATTCCATTCACATCACAACTTCATATTCACAACATACTACTGCTGTTGAACAGAGCTGTCACACTGTAACACTGGGCAACAAAGTCTATTACTATATGTTCTTATCAGTCCAACCACAAAGACAACTATTCCTGCAGTATGAATAGAGAAGCAGTGCTGAGATTTTCTGAAAATTATAAAAGGCTTCAGCAGTTCTTTCAACCTTTGAGACCCTCTGACAGCCTGCTAAACAGAACGAATTGCCTCGTGGCTAATATGTAGCTCAATCACAGCCTGGATGTCTGGCAGCCTTAACTCCTTAAGTAAACTGCCTGCATGTGCTACAATAGTATTCAATAGTTTAAAACAAAAACCTGCAATGTTCCCTCCCGAACCTCATTTCCATTCTCATACGCCCAATTTCTATAGTCACTTAATAGAAACACTGCTCACCTTACCCACTGCGCCTTAACCTTGATTTGTATAAAATATTGTCTGACAAGGACCTCATATATTTTTGGAATAAAATTGTGGAAAAGTGCAATTAAAGAGGGTTTCATGCTTTTCAGTCTATACTATACTAGGAACAGACACTATAACACCAGGGAGAAACTTCCAGAAGGACAACCATCACTGCAACACCACTGATCTGGCCTTTGTGGCAAAGTGGCTGGAAGGAGTCAAAGTTTGCAAAAAGGCACCTAAAGGAGATTATCTGGTCTGATGAAACCAAGATAGAATTGCCTGGCTTCAAGTTTTGACAAAACCAGACACTGAATTGGATGTCCCTCTGAAAGTTTCTCAAATCTTCACATGGGATCTCAGGAGCTCAGCCAGAGTGACCATCAGGTTCTTGGTCACCTCTCCCCTGACTATTCAGTTCGGCCGGGTGGCTGACTCTAGGAAGAGTCCTGGTTGTTCCAAAGTCCCCAATGCTGCAGACATTTTTTGTAGTGCCAGATCTGTGCCTCAACACAATCCTTTCTCTGCTCTGCAGGCAGTTCCTTTGACCTCATGTCTTGTTCAGCTGTGATACCTTATATAAACAGGTGTGTGCCTTTAAGAAATCATATCCAATCAGCTCAATTTATCACATGTCCAATCAAGGTGCAGAAACATCTCAAAGATAAATGAGAGAGAAATGGGAGGCACCTGAGCCAAATGTAAATAAACTGTCATAGCAGAGTGTCTAAATACGTGATATTTCAGTTCTTCTTTTTAAATAAATTTGCAAATGTTTTCACTTTTTCTTTATGGGACATTGAGTATAGATTGAGGAGGATAAAATTAATATTTTTGATTTTAGCATAAGGCTGCAACATAACAAAATGTGAAAAAACTGTAGGGGTCTGAATACTTTGCGAATGCACTCTATAGAGCATGCATACAACAATACATTTCAGACATGTAGCAGTTATCAGAAAACTCAGTGCAAACAACAAACTACTTAAAACTGCATAATAACTGCTACAAGTGTTTCATTTATAAAAAGGTCAAAATGTTGATATAGTGAAACAATTGTCATGACATTTAGGTGTGTTTCAGGTGTCTGTTAAGTGTACTACACCACATTTGTCTTTTTCATGATGCTGATGATGATTCAGAATGTCATGTCACCCTGTCCTCAGCAGGATGGGTATTTACATAATAGATTAAATTCATTAGCCTTATCCAACAGAGCAGGCTGTTTTTCACATCTATTAATCTTGCATAAATTACAGAGCTTTAATTCCACACCAGATGCACACTGCCTCAGTGGCAGTGTGTATTTGTGTGTTTAAAAATACTGCATGGTGAAGGAAAAGTTGTGAAGCACTTGCAGAAAGCAGAGGTATAATATACTGCTACCATGCAGCTATGGTGTGGGATTGTCAACTCTATACATTAGCTGCAAAATGGTCCTGGGCATCAGCTGCAGAAGCAACAGGTGAAGAAATCTTTTAGCACCTCTGACTATGTGTGTAGGTTGTGCAGACTGCAGAAAATTACATAACAGTAGCACAAATCTCTGAAAAAGGCATTTCTGCTAACCCTCTCTGCTTCTACATCCTCTCTTTTTCTCACAACATATCTTTACCAAGTTTTCCCTAACAGCAGCATTGGATATATGACCACTGATCATTATAGCACAAGCAGGCCACATTATTGACAAATGAGATTAATAGAACTGTAAACCAAATCAAAATGAATTTACCCATCAACCTTGTGTTTCACTGACACAAGGTAGCAGAAAGAGCTGGAACTGCAAACAACTTTAAAAGATAGGCAAGAAGAATTTCAGAACATAATCTGAATATTCACTGGATTTCAGTCAATGAGCAGTCTTTCTGAATCTTAACAGTAGAGGGCAGCCAAGTACAATTTAATAGCAGAGCTGCATGGAAGCAGCAAACACATCCAACAGCTCCCAAAGGTTAAAGAACAGAATTCTTACCAGCATTGACTATGGCATCCACCTCCAAGACAGTAATATCTCCTTTGTAGAGAGCCACTTTATCACTCAGCCCACCTCCACCTGTCAGCTCCTGCCCTTCCTCATTGTCATTCACTGAAAAAGAAAACAACAACTTTGACTTGTTGCATTAAGAAAGAACATAAACATATGGAAGTGTCACTCAATAAATATACACTATCTTGTTCCTTTGAATAGAGACAGTACATTAATGAAAGGTTCTCACATGTACTTGAAAAGATTAAATGTGATAATGTGATGGTCCAGATAGCATTTACATGGATACTGTGAATTTAAATTGGTCATTTATATATGTATCCTACTCCTTTCATGTAGTGAAAAAAAAAATCGAATTGTGTGTTGAAATATGAGCCACCAATTTATTAGTCAGTAAGTACTGTGTATAACAAGCCAGTTTTACTATGGCGATTTTGTATACTTCATCTATTGAGGATTGAGCCAAGAAGACTGTCAGCTAAGAGCCTCCCACATGAAGTTATTATACCTTGTTTAATTCAATGTGGAGAAACACTACAGTAGATGTCATCACCAAGCACTCCTAAACAATTTGCCAGTCTACCTCACTTCACTGAACATCAATTGTAGCCTGTGCTGGTTTTATATCAGAGTTCTCATATTACACGTTTGTTTTTGTTACTGTGTTAAGACTTTCTTCTTGCATGCACCCTTAATAACAACAACAACACTTGCCTTTCATTCAACTTTAAATATACAGGGTTTAGGCTTTGTTCTCCAATAAATTAGAAAACAATATTGCTTTGGTGAACAATATATCATGTCATATATTTTTTTTTTTTTTTTTTAATAAATCTTGCTTATCAAAGTTCACCATCACAATGTTGGTAAAAAACACAAGAAAGTAAATAATAACTTATAATAATTTGGTATTTCTACTGAATGTTAGTGTTCATAAAATACAGATACACCATAATCTGGTCTCAACTTTAGAAATGTATTACAAACATTACACATGTACCTGCACACAGGTGAATAAAACACATACAGTGCATTCATCTTTGCAGCCACATTTTGTTTTGTTGCAGCCTTAAACTAAAATTGTTTAAATACATTTTTTTCCCAATCAACTTACACTCAATACCCCATAATGACAAAGCAAAAACTGAATTTTAGATTTTTTTGCAAATTGATTAAAAAGGTAAAAACTGAAATATCACATTGACATAAGTATTCAGACTTTTTAGTCAGTACATAGTTGAAGCACCTTTCGCAGCAATTACAGCCTCGAGTTTTCTTGGGTGTGATGCGATGAGCTTTGCAGACCTGGATTTGGGGATTTTCTGAGTTGTCCCAAAGTCACGCCTGCAGTGTCTTGGCTGTGGGCTTAGAGTCATCGTCCTGTTGGAAGGTGAACCTATGGCAGAGTCTGAGGTGCTGAGTGCTCTGCACCAGGTTTTCATTAAGGATATCTCACATGTCTCCCTGTCCCAGCCACTGAAGAACACCTCCACAGCATGATGCTCCCACCACCATGCTGATTTCCTCCAGACAGTTCAATCTTGGTTTCATCAGACCAGAGAATCTTGTTTCTCACAGTCTGAGAGTCCTTTAGGTGCTATTCTGCAAACCTTCACTTAGGTGATGCTTCATCTGGTCACTCTTCCATAATGCCCAGACAGTGGAGTGCTGCAGTGATGTCTGTCCTTCTGGAAGTTTCTCCCTTTCAGATTCTTGGTCACCTCTCTGACCAAGGCCCTTCTCCCCAATTGCTCAGTACGGCCAGGCGGCCAGCACTAGGAAGAGTCCTGGTTGTTCCAAACTTCTGTCTTAAGAATTATGGAGGTCACTGTGCTCTTGGGAACTTTTAATGCAACAGAATTTTTTTGTAGCCCTCCCCAGATCTGTGTCTCCACTCCTTGTTTTGTTATTCCACCAATAAAAAAATACAGTATCTAAGCTTTGTAGGCAGTTCCTTTGACCTCATGGCTTTGTTTTTGCTCTGATACACATTGTCAGCTATGAGACCTTAGGTGTGTGCGTTTCCAAATCATGTCCAATCAGCTAAACTGACCACAGGTGGACTCCAATCAAGGTGTCGAAACATCTCAAAGATGACCAAGAGAAATGGAAGGCACCTGAGCTAAATTTCAAGTGTCATAGCAAAGTGTCTGAATACTTATGTCATTTTGGTATTTTAGTTTACCTTTTTAATAAATGTGCTAAATTTCTAATGTACTGTTTTTGCTTTGTCATAATGCAGTAGTGATTGTAGATTGATGAAGGAAAAAATGTATTTTAATGATTTTAGCATGAGGCTGTTACATAACAAAATGTGAAAAAGGTCTGAATACACTCTCTGTATTTTCTTTTCTTTTTTACCCCAAAATTACATTGTAGGTCTCCTGAGTTAAACAAATGTACATAATCTACTAATGTCCTTGATATATGATTAGCAAGCTAGAGGATATAAACATAATAGAAGGCAATGTTTTTCTGCAGAAAAAACATCACTCACAAGGTTAGGTTTGTTTTGAGGGCTATTTAAAAATGTTTCCTGTATTTAATGTTTTTTACCATATATGCTGTTTTCTTGTCTAGAGAAATTTATGACCAAGACACATTAGTTTTGTCTGTTATACTCTTGTTCATATTTATATGTGGATTGTGCTGTCCTGTGACACTTCTCTAATTCCTTTCCTCTGTGTTCATTGCCTCATTTCCTGAGGAACTTGGGGAATCACCTCACATCCATTTAAGACAGATCTGAGATCAATATAAGCCTTGTTCAGTCTTTCTGACACAGAACACAACTACCTCTATTGGTTCTCTCCCTTTGACCAGAGTCTGGAGGTCCTTAGCATGGTTTGCTTGAAATTTCACATGGTAAGAAAGTGTGGTTAAATGCACAAGAATGGGCAAAATACTTCAGATGAAACACAAAATTGTTATATAGACACTATACACTCAAACACTGAGCTTTCATACCTCTGTTTTCCTCTCTCCAGGTTGGAATCTTGTCCAGAGATATAAAATCTTGACGACGATACTCCTTGCGTCTCTCCTCCCGTTCTAGACGGAGCAGTCTCTCTGTCGAGGAAAGTAATCATAAATTTTAGCAAGAATAACACTAGTACACCTTACTGAAGAATGAAAACTATAGGAAAGAGGGAAATGAACTTGGTACTAGAATTAAAATAGACTAGAATGGAAATAAATAGTGTAACATTCATTACACTATTAATTGAATGATCTGTTTATTTTCTTCTCTTAATGTCACAACAACCTGTCTCCCAGTGCCTTTCCTTTCTTTTAAATGACCACCATCCATATAAGCGTTAGTCAGTTGCAGGTCTTGCCCCCAACCACACTCATCCTCTGCCACTCAACTGGTACAGCCATCATTTTCATCAGTCATGTACTGCTCCTCACTTTTTCTGCTCCACCCCTCCCTGGCTCTCTAAATTACTTTATGAAAAATCTGATCCTTAATAATGTGATCATTGATAATATGATCCTTCTTCATGCATTAAAATCCTCTTTTGGCTTCCATGGTCAAAGTATAGGATCAGCAATATAAGACCACCCCTGGAGCTGGTAGGGATTCTGAGTTTTGCTCAAACACACTTCATTAAGATAGCTGCTCGTCATTCAAGATGTTTGAACACATGTACCGTGATTGAATGATGGTCTACTCTGCTTACAACATCAGCGTTCTCAGCCATGTGCCATGGAGGCCCAAAACAATGCAGGTTCTCCTTCCAATCAGACACCAACTGCTGATATCACTCATTAGTTCCTCATCTTTGGCTGTTCTTGTTAATTACTGAAACTGGCTGTTGTTAAGATTGGCTGGAATGAAAATGTGAATACCCCTGGTTCTCCATGACTCTCAGCTGAGAACCACTGCACTGTGGTCACCATGTTATCTAAGCTTCGTTGCATTCTGAACTGTTTGTCCTTCATTGTTACAACTCTGTGTTGCTCTGTGATTATATTACCAATAGTTTGATAGGTTTGATAGGAGTGTTGTTGTTGAAATCTTACAGTGACCCACTTTTTGCACTGTGTCTTGTTAAGTATTGAACATTGAGAAACTTACTTTGTCATAACAATTATAACTACATTTAAGCTCCTTGTTACCTGAACTGAACTGTGCAGCCTAAGTACTTTAACAACAAACTCCAACATAATTGATTGACTTTCGTAGATCGCACAGCTGATGCTTAACCTGCACTGCTGTATCACTCTTTAATCCTCACAGCTTGTGTCCTCATGTTCATCCTCACTGACTGCAAAAGATCCTCAGCTTGCTACTGTTTCTCCAGACAGCACCAGGCTGTTCTGCAAAACAAGCTTCATCCTAATTATGTGCTCCATTGTGAAATCTTCACCATATAATACCCCGGTGCTCACAGTGAAGACTTTGGTCAATTAAAACATAAACTGGATGTGATTTAACACCACAAAGCAGAATAATAGTTTACTAAACTAGGCTCTTTCTACAACAAGGATTTGTTGCTTAGTATATAACAATACCCTCCATCATAGGAACTCTGTACTCTCTTTCTCAAAGGGGCTTGAGATATCAGGTTTGGCTCTAACGCAAATGAAAGCCTAAAATATTCAGGCAGTAGGGAATTACTATATTTTGGTGAAAAATACGAGGTTCCTTAGGTAACTTTTAGTAACATCTCACAGTAGGTCAGGTTTATATCAACGGTATTTCGGGGGGTATCTATTGTATCCCTCCTGTATTTTCTCTTCCTCTTGCCCACTCCTGTCATTCCCAAGGCTGCTTTTATTCTACATGGATGAATAAAAAGGCAGTTCTGAGGTTGAACACAACAAAGCTCTCTGGACTACACTAAAGTGCTTCGTTACTCTGCTGAACTTTTGGTCATTGAGGAATCTCATAGCTTAGCTTAGCTGCCATGAGAACAGGATGGGCTCAAAATGTGCTTTATTAAATATGAGCCTCCACATACAAAGTTGTGTCTGGAGCCTGTATAATTTTGCTATACTTGATGAGTTCTGGATGGGAAGTTCTATCACTACATGCTGCTGACATCCCTGAACCAAATTCTACTGTCACATAAAATCTAATTTAATGGAGTCTTTTTTGAACCTCAGAACAGTCTTGTTTTGTTATTTAAGTCATTTTATTTAAGAAAGTTCCCTCCCCTCACAATACTCCCCACCTGGTAAAATTCAGCATTTTTTGCTCATTTTGAAATCAGGCTGATTTTGCCAAAGAATAAACCAGGTGCCAACATGACTTACAACAATCAATCTTTGGCAGTACTACATATTACAGTTTCACCCTACAGTCTAGCCCTGGGCCAAACCGCTATTTCAAAAAATAATTATATTAAATTCCTTAAGTTTCAGAATTTCTGTCACATTTTGACTCGCCTTGATCTCCTCTTAAAGCAATTTGAGCTAGAGGGGTATATGCTCAGAATATGAAATCTGATTTTCTGATGTTCGTTCTGTGCTGGTACCTGCTAAAACTGCAAATGACTAGCTAAGATTAATTATTATGTCTGCTCAGAGATTTTTAATAACCATTAAAAAGTTTCCCATATACTCCAATAAGTCGTGAGTCAGCGAAATCGGGGACTAGACACTGACTTTATTTCACAAAAGGAGAACCACCATAAAATTCAAAATAAAGCTCACAAACAATATCAATGATTACAAATAAACTTTGTTCCAGTTATTAATTAAGACCACATCCCTGAGGTCAGGGATCAAAATTTGTCTGAACCAGTAGTCCACTTGAGCCAATGTGATATAACAAGGAACACAATTTAATCACAAACAGACCTGTTTCTGTTAGTAAGGTTTTAGGCCAAAAGTGGTACTATATTCACAACCTAAATACACAACCAATAGACAGTTTGACATGTCAAAGCAGAAAGACCACAGGTGTGGTGAATATCATTAATGATGGCTGCATTCCAATTAGGTTTACTAGTTTCCAGGTTCAGGTATAGCATTCTCACTCTGACATAAATGCATATGGTGGCCTTAATGGAATGGAGCCATCACTAATTAATGTGATTAATTACACCTGTGCTGTACCTGCTATGGCAAGTGAAAACCTTTAGCATGAAAAAGCTACTACTGTGTGAAGAAATCAATGACCTATGAATAACATTATAGGGTTTATATGTATTTGTTTTGCGCACAGCAGGTCCATCCTGTCCTGAAACCCAAAGCACTTGAGAGTCAAATAGACACGTCTAGCAGACAAGACTAGCATTACATGCAACTTTCACTGTGCGTTTGAGACACAGAAACCGCCGCTATTTGTCTTCTAATAAATTATGAATAACCACGTTTAAAACTATTAGACACTCCGCTCCTTTGTGTTGCTGAGGTGTGACTGCTGTTTGGCTACACGGATATTTAGTTCCAGAGAAGTAAGCTATCACACAGGTGGAAGGTAGGACATGTTAGTTAGGAGCAGGCTAGCCTAACAGGTGAATGAGGACTCGGGAAAAATCAGTTAGCACCTTAAATGCAAGCTAATAAGCAGGCAAGGGGCACTATGTGAACAGTGTTGTTGCGAATGTCAAACATGCATTACGGCTGCCTAACAGAGTCGCAACATAATTTTAACATTTGTACAGTGACTGTGTGGGATTATTAACAGTCTGGAGAGTAAGTTGTATCACAGTGATATGGAGAAAACAGACAGAGTGGCTGTCAGTCTACTGGCATGCTTAGAATTCATGCTGTCTGCCATGGAGATGATGATAGCCTCATTCCCCCCCAAAACAAGCCTTACCTTTTTCAGTCTTCCAGTCCTTTTTCTTTTTGCTCATGCTGCCGGAGTGATTAGACTTCGAAAGGTTGTTTTTTGACTGTGGCAACCCCAGGCTCACAGTGAATAGTGTTCCGGGAAAAAACTGAAATGTAAAGTGAAACAGCCTCTGGACGGTTGTCTCACCTGTGAAGCTGTCAAATTTCTATGGACCTCAGTCGGCTCAACCTACCGTGATTGCGCCGTAAATTATGTGTACAAATCGTGGCGAAATGATTGGCTGGTGAGAACGGAGACATCGGCGTGCAATTGGTCCAGCTAACAAGTCAATCACACGAGGTCCATAGACTGGGGAAGCAGGGTAGGCTGTTTCCGGCGGGTCATCAGCCTGGCGTGTGAGGTAGTGGGCTAGTAACGCCGGGCCAGTCGGATGCAAACTGTATGTACGAGTCAACTTTGTGTCACTGCACAGAAACAGTCCTGTAGATTTTAAAGAAATTAAATTTTAATAGGTTTATCTTTGCTGATAATCACCGTGTGTGTTTTGCAATATTTTGAGTGAAATTTTGATCCTGTTGCAGGGGAAAGTGTAGGACACAGGTGCATACAGTGAAAATAATTATTTTATTTTATTTTATATATATTATATATATATATATAATATATAAAATAAAATAAAATAATTATTTTATATAATAAGAATTTATTTATAATCTTTTTAAATCTCATACCTCTTACTATTCCTTAACTTAATGATACATAAAAGATAGAATGACAAAATGGAAATATTATCCAAGAAATATTGTGGCCATTCATTTGAAATTACCCATAATCAAAGAGGAGCCATTAAGAGTTATTGGCCTTTAGTAGAAACCTTTTTGACTGACTCTATAACAACTAAAATGCTCACTGTTTGTAAGAACTCTCATGGTAAGATAGGTTTAGTCGCGCAATATCCAAATTTTCATGATGGGGTATTTGTTGATAATACACTGAAACCTTGACCTATAATTGTGTAACTGTTTGGATTTTAGCAACATGAGGATAATTTTGATGATAGCTATGGCCAGTACTATCTGAGATAACTATTACTGTGTGACTTTAATAATTGTGAATACAATACAGTAACTCACAGGATAGACCGGATCAGACTAGTAAGTCAGGCTGTCATATGTATGAGCCTGCTTCCAGAGACCACCGTCTGTCATCTGTTGTGTGAGCTCTGCTCTGGTCCAGACCCATCTGCTCCTAAAACCACTGACATTATCTGAGAGTGGAAAATGTCTTTCATCCAAGCTGTACTATGATCCAGATCCAGATTTTTAAAATTGAGGATTATTTTACTGAAACAGTTCAGCGACTATAACTGAGTGAAAATGTATACATAGATACATAAATTACTTTAACAGTTTTATATCTAAAACTCATAATACAAAGGGCAAAAAGATTTATAATTTGGATCATGGTGGGAAAATTCACTTACAGTGTTCCTCAGACACCCCTTATTCCAGTCAAATTAAAGATCTTTATCTCATTGAGCTGCTGCCCTTTTTAAGGAAATTAAAACAAGGTAATCAGCTCTGAAATCTGGCACAAAAATTCATAATTTGTCCTTGTAATATGTTAATTAGTTTTCACTTTAACCACCTAATTCGGATTAACAAGATATTAGAAAAATGTATCAACATTTACTCTAGTTAAAAACCAAAATTTGATATTTACTGTCATTTTTCTTGTAGAGCTAGAGCCATTAAAATGCACACTCTAAACCGTCTTGACCAGTATCTAAACAAGGTGTGATTTGAATGAAGTTGTCATAGCAGTTTTCCCTTGTACTATTCAAACCAAACCACTAGATGTCGATCTTGCGACATTATAAGCAGCAGTGTACAGCGAGGATGATTCTGTTTAGAGACTGGTTGGGTCATAACCAATGATCATAGTTGGTATCACATATAATATCATGGAAGAAGATTATGAATCAAGACTAATCTTATAATAATTGGGTTACATTTTAATGAGGCATTTAGGGGGTGCTATTTTTAGCCAAATTAGTAATTCATAAGTAAATAATCCAATCTACTTTGTCTGATATTTTTATATTAGTAGGAGGTATATTAATCAGACGACCCAGGTTCAAACTCATTTAAGACAACATTCTGAATCCAAAGTGTGTGACCTTGACCTCTGACCTCTTATTATGACCTCGCATTAGGCTTTGGAACACTTAACAAAATTGAAAACTTGAAGCTTGACTACTTGTTATGACTAATAGGCTACTGAAATCAATTATACTACTACACCATAATTTTAGTTATGAGCTCAAAACTCCTACACACCCATTGTCCACTCACACAGGTGTTTTCACTTATGTTGGCTTTTCTTGGGACTGTGTACAATCCAGCCTTCAGTGACACTGCCTCATTCTCCTGTTGTTGCACCTGTTAGGGTGGATCAGTGTACCCTGCTATCATTCCTATTGGTCCATAAAGTTCTGTGGCATCACATTATTCCAAATATATTGTAGCTTAACCTGACTAGAGGTCTAATAAGCCAGAGTAAGTGAAAACACCTGTGTGCATGTAGAGGGTCTTAAAGTGTTGTTAAATGCTGTGTTGTGAATTCATGGGTTCAGGAATCATGATATTTTTTTTTGTGTGTGTTTGTGATTTGTTCTCCAATGACAAATCAACTAACAATGATACTGTATTGTCTGGACTGTATAGCCTGTTGTTTCACTTGAGGTGGAAATAGCTATACATACATTGTCATTTGCATTTGCTAGATACTGTATGTAATTATTTCATCATTGTGGCTCAGTCATTGTTCTGATGTCTGAGCAGCAAAAATATAAAACTTGGCTGGCTATTCCTAGTGAATAGTGGTTTTCTACAGGGCAATCTGTATATTCCAAACTGAGGAGGATCTATTTGTGTAAGCCTGTGTAGGCAATTGTTATTGTCATGGTTACAGCACAAGGAGATTATGTCAGTGGCTGTATGTACAAGTCACTAGTAAGAGCTAGGAGTCTAATCTGTTCTTGGCTTGATACATATGTTTTTCACGTACCACTTATGATCATAGCAACATAATTACAGCAAGCAATGCAATTATCTACAGAGAAATACACAAAATTATCCCTAACTTAAAGTGTGCCCAGAAGCTATATAATTATGACAACTGTTGTTTCTATGTGTTCTTATGTCAATATCTGTAAGCCCTTTGATGGTTACTACTTGGTTGGTACATTTCTGTGAAGGAATTATATCTTCATGTCTGTTCTCAGTCAGTATCTAATGATAAAACACACGATTTGTTTAGTACAATAATCGATTGTTTCACAGTCGTAGCTCAAGCCTCAAGCGTAGACTAAATAATTCTACTCTACGGGGATCTCTGATGAAAAACTGGGCTTAAGCCATTTATGTGCAGTTGAGGCTTTAGCAGTGGTCTTGAGATATTTAATGTTTACAGACATTTGTCATATCTTGCCAATGACAATAAAAAGTTACAGGAAACATCTCTTACTGAAAGCCTAAGATAAGGTTTGACAGTGTACATGCACAGAACGCATGTTAAAGCCTGTTGAGGGTTTGTAAAGGTGATTTCCAGGAATCAAAACAATTCCTCAGCCAAGCTGCATACACTCACATGTAGATAGTTTTCCACATGACTTCATAAACAAACTTTGCATAATAGTTCTAATTTACAGTCAACAAAGGGGGAAATAGTTTTGTAGCGATGCCACTCTGTCAGAGAAACTTTGCTGTGATCACTTTGCACTACCCTGAACATGAAAACACTGTATAGTGTGGTGGTCTGTGTGGGTTCTTTTCAACCTTCTCAATCAGACATTTGTCTGCCCATGTCATTCATTGTGTCCTGCCATATATTATGCTCATCTGTTCCACAGATGTGAACAGCGGCTCACTATTCTGATCAAAAAGAGCCAAAAACTTTGATCAAGTAACTCTATAGAAACATGTGTTCGTAGACATATTCTGATGCACATCTGTCTGCAGACATTATGTTAAGAGTTCATTATCTACTTTGCAGAACAAAACAAAACCATTGAAAAGGTTTTCAGGTTAATTGATATATATATATGAATTAACTTGTTTTAAATTAAATTAAATCAAATTAACTTTATTAATGACCTGTGTAAAATATCATTGTTTTCTTCTACTCAAAATTTTGTAATTTCAACTTCAAGTGTCTTTTACAAATATATGAAATAACGAGGGTGAGGGTGATGTTGTACAGCGTGCACCTGTGCTCTGACTCATCTGGAAAGGGAATAATCAATAGAATTTGATGTTATTAATTTTAGACCAAACAAAAGCTCCAGTAACTTACAAAATTAAACAGCTGATAAACATGAACGGGTGTGACATATTTTACTTTTTTTTTTTCTTTTTACCATTTTACATTTTTTGGCTCACACAATATTTACTTTTTTCATTTTATTTTGTTCTGTTTTCCTGTTTTTATGTTGTTTTGGCTACTGTCCTGTATCTCACAATTAGACATAATCATCTTATATTTCTCATTTTCAAGAGCATTTCTTATTTCTGGCTTTGACATGTGTTTTATTTACAATTTTTTTGTTGTAGTTCACACTCTTCACTAGTCTGTAATTCAACTGTAAGAGCAATTTGTCATGAGATGCATTGTGATGTATTGATGTGAATATAGTGGTTTACAGAATGGTACTTTGTTTAGTCTACATCCTCAGAATGGGTTTGGGGTTGGATTAAAAAAGCATCACACTGTGAGTATTCTTTTCCTGCAGGATTCCTGTGGGTTGTAGCTTTGGCAAAATGTGTTGCAACTGCTCCCTCTGTTTATTTTAGTCTATTTAATAAAGCCCCCATCCAGCATGTCTCTTCACACCAGAGCACGCCTGCTTTCTGCCTGCTCAAAGCAGCAGGAATTCCTCCCTGATCGCTGGCTGAACTCAAGCTGAATAGATTTAGTGTGGATAGATGTTCAGATGTTCAAAGCATATGCAGAAAAGTGATCCAAACTGTTGTGGCTTCTACGTATCAACAATTTTCTTTGCAGGATAATTCTGCTTATACAGTGTTGGTCTGTTGCACTACATTTGCTTTTTTCCAGCACAATAATTCCTTTATATATAACTCCTTAGTGTTTTTAACTTTGACATTTTCCTTTTTTTTAATTAAACAAAAGATTAAAGCATTAACAGAAAGGTGGAAATCTCTTTAATCCATTGCTGAAGTGTTCTGAAACAAATCAAAACATCACATGCTCCCTCTGACTATACATAATACTCACAGACAGAGTTACTCATCCAAATAAGCAACTACCTTGTCTGCCAGATGCCAGAGCAGAATATTTGAAACTCCACAGGAAAATGCTATCACAGAAATTATATTGCTCATGCTTAATGCTGCAGAAGTCTTGGATTATTGACCTCTTTTTTCTGCTTCTATCCATGCCAAAACACCACACTACAACACAACACAACACAACACAACACAACACAACACAACACAACACAACACAACACAATGACCCTATGCTTCAGCAATCTGCCCATTATAGGTTAAAAATGTTTTCAGAGGCATTTCAGTTCTAACCCTTCCTTAGTGGGAGGATAATGAATGTATTTTCTCATGATATCTTAACACATCAGGTTATGTAGCACTCTGAAACTAACGATGGGGTCAGTTTTATCGCTACAGTGTAGCCTGTCTCAGTTCACAAATAGCCTATACAAGGGTAAATTTGTCTCCAGATGAAGTGGAGGGGCCTCAAATGAATCATGTCTGCCGCCTGTGTGGTCATAACAGATAACACGTCTATTAAAGTTGAACTGGCACTTTTCCTCTGCACACCATTAACAACAGCAAGGAGAAGTTTCCACAGAGATTTGATGGCATGCGATACTAAAGCCACCCCCTAAAGGCTTGCTGGCCCCTCTTCAGCACTCTGCACCCTGGCCCCAGCTCTCTCTCCATTAATTGCTCAACAGCACTCTTTCATCTCCTTTAACTTGATCCAAAACAAATAACATTACGCTGCACATTATGATTAAACAATGTGCTTGGTTTGGTCCCCCCATACAACTTCTGCTTGGGCCTTATATTAAAAGCGCCTGTTTCAGATCAATAATGATATAGGTTTAGTGTTGATTCTAGATGATCAGGAGGTATGAGCTGAATATATACATTTACATTACTTTGCATTTTGTAGGGATATTTCCCAATGTGGATTAAACCAATAGTAACTCAAATTTTGAAGTAGGAAAGCTTCTTTTTATTACAGTTTCTGTGATAGAAAGTATGATAACATGAAGGTACATAAGAGAATATCAGTGAAAGATCTTCAGTTAAGATTTTTATGTCATTTAAGAATCTCATGGGGGAGCAATAATCTCTATATATATCCAACAATACTGAGAACTACTCTGTATCTTACCCTTTTATCTGTGTTTAGGCAATATACTGAGTCATTTTTGCTGCCTGACAAAATTTCAGAATGCCCATATGTTCCCATTCTTTTCCCTGAAGAAAGAAAGACAGCAGTGATTATTGTGGACTTGATTTGCAGCCGTGAGACCTAAACATGTACTAAAAATATCTCTTGAGCAGAAAATGGCCTCTGATTAAATATTCTGTTATTTAACCCAATAGAGAGTTTGTACTTGTCCAGAAATTTGCAGCAAAACACAACTGAGAAAAAGGTGTTAGATTCCAAGCAGTCAAACAGAGAGAAATCTGCTATAGAACCATGTAAGGGACACTAATTTCTTCACTGCCACTAGCCACTAGTCTGCAGACATTTTGTCATATCATTTCATAACATAAGCTTTTCCAGCAAATGCACACTTTTGTAGCAAGTCAGTTAATATTACTGAGATATTTTTCACATACAGAATCATACTGACCATAGGTATGGTCAATAAGTAGGCTATTATTTCATGTTTTTTATATAAACCTATAAACCCTAGTATAGGGTTTCTATAGTACAGCTAGAGACAATCCTGGAAAAGTCCCCCACTGTTTCATGGTTTCCCTATCTAAACTGTCTGGAACCACATTCAGTAAGATGTCAGTAACTAAATAATAAAAAAGATGAAACTAATTCCAATGAGAGTGTCCACAACAAGGTCTGTGGATAATCTAGAGTAACAGGGCGTAATTTATGGAAAGATATGTTGGTGTAAAAGAAGAATAAAATAAATAGGTAAAAATAATGTAAATTTTGCATGCTGTGACCACCACAAACACTATACTGTATCCACCCCACATCAGAGAAGACAGATATCTCAGAAGCTGGTAAATGAAAATATATTTCTTTCTAATTTAGTTAACTGGCCCTTTCATTTTAGTGTAGGCTAGTTAATATTAAAGCTTGTTAAAAACCCGGGTTAAAACTTGATCAAAAATGTTCTGGACAATGATTGTCTTCTAAGAGTGAGATATGATAGCCACATGAGAATTCAGTGGAGATCTCATGAAATGTTGTATAACAATGGCCTATATACTTCTTAATTAATAAAAAAGGAAATGTCAAATCGTTTTTAAATTCCTGAATCATGTACGTTTTCAATCCAATTTATTCGTTTTTGTGTGTATGCATTTTGTGTATGCATGTCCTTGCACTTGCAAACGTATTTCAATTTAATTTTTTCCAACAATATCTAAGTTTTTGTGCAGCTTCATCCACGTGTACCAATGTTTGCATTGAACGCACTTCCTTAGCAACGTGTATCTGAACCAGGAAGTACTTATGTATGCTGTAGCTAACTAGCTATGGATAGCACAGTGGACTGAAAGTGTGTGACAGCAAAGTTTGTCTTAGTTTGATTTATGAGTCCGGCTACCGTTCGTGTGTGTTTAACATATGCCAGGTTACGTCGTGGTTAGCGGGCGGTTGTGTCGCTGAGAGGAGAGGAGTGAAAAGTGTAAGTTGAGATGGTTTTGTTTGTTAGCGAGCTGTTAGCTAACAAGCTAACGACACCACAAGACTGTTAGCTTGACTTGAGATAACTTATTTGTCTTATATATAATATCATTCTTTATTCGTTAAGTAAAGACGTAACAAAAACTAAGTAAGGCTTGTTTAATAGCACAAATTGTAAAGTGACATGCGCAATGACACATTCTGTCCAACAGAAATTGTTTGGAAAGTTGATAACGTCAAATTACGTTAACGAGATGGATGATATCATTAATGTTTAAGTAAATAATATTAGGTGCTAGCTTTGAATTGTAATGTTGTGGACCATAAATATCATGTTGTCAGATGACATTAGCTACAAGGTTGGCCGTTAGTTACATGGTCTTTGTACTTGTTAGTTAGTGCTTGAATGTTACTACGTGAATGTAATGTTGTATATTAGTAAATGTAGCCTGTTATTAAGTATCACAGCTTGCAAATGCTTTTTGTAGCCACTAATGTTTGATTTGATAATATTCACCCACTCTACCCTGCAGATCACTTCAAGTTCTGAGATATTTCAGCCTGCCTGACACAAACAGCATGTTTAGCTTCCAACCACATTTTTTCAGTGTTGTTCAGGATTAGGGACTGGGAGGACTCCTCCAAAGGTTCAGTTTGAGTTTCTTGAAGTAGTTCTTGGTGGATTTTGAGGGCTCGGGTTGGGGTGTTGCGAAGTAGTTATTTTTAATTTTAAGTAAAAAAAGATTCATTTTAATGTCTTTTTGCTGCAGGGGTATTTAGCTCTATTCACTTCAAAAACAACAACGTATGTAATTTATCAAATTTTGCCCAAATTTTTGCATACAACATTGGCTAAGAACCACCATGTTGCTTTGCAAGAGTCTCTTTTCATATTGCAAATCAATCAAAAATGTCTTTTTTATTCCTGAGGTGTAATGTTTGTATTTCCTTTTATGTCACAGGTGTGCCATGAAAATGATTTTCTTACCACTGTCTGATAGGCCATGATAGGCTTATCAAGTTATGCAGGGGTTATGGAAAGTGTAATGAATTCTGCTGAAGAACAGCAACCCTCCTCTCCCCTGGCCAACGCATGGTCCAAAAAACAGGACTCAAGCAAGAATCAAAAAACAAAAGGTGTTGGTGGATTTGTTTTAGTGCATGCTGGTAAGTGTGCATGCTTTACTTAACAAATAGAATGAAGAGAAATAGTAAGCATCCTTCTTTGAGGAGGACAACTATCATCACTTTATGAATGGTCAAACAACTTTTCCCCATTATTTGCTCTCAGGAGCAGGATACCATTCTGAATCTAAGGCCAAGGAGTACAAGCATGTGTGCAAAAGAGCCTGCCAGCGAGTAAGTTTACTTTATGGATATTACCATAATAACTTGTATATGTATGTGTATGGAATGTCAGTAAAATATGATTTATTTCAATCCAAATAATTTGGTTCTTCCCAGTATTCAATCTTTTAAATATTTTCTGAATGCAGAGCAACAGCATGAAATGACACTGGTCAACAATTAAAGTAGCATTTTGGAGCGTTCCTTAAAGAATACAATAACGTTGTTTTAACATTGTATTTAAATGTAAATTTAGCTTAAATTAATGCAAAATATTATTACCAAAGAATTCTGCTGTGACCCAAGTATCAAACAGAAATAAATGTTTTTTTCTTTATGTCGTAAATATGGAATAAATATGCTTCCATCCATAAAAAGAAGTCAACCCAGTTAGTTAATTTACTTGCTCTGACCATAGAATTTGGTCAGATGTCACAACCAATTAGGTAACTGAAAGTCGCTAAATACTGAAGTGTGTTTAAACTTTTCTCTGCTACATTTTTGCACACAGATGTGGTCTGCTCTTGTTCTATCAATGGGTCCAGTGTCTTCAGAAAGTGTGTAGTTTTTCCTGACACGTGTCAAATGTTTTGCAAATGATGGATGAGGGGCATCTGTGAACAGCTGTCATTCTGTAAATTTTCAGTGGGATTCCAATCTGTGTATTGGCTGTACCACTGAAGCACTTCCATGTTCTTGTTTTAAAGTTATTCCAGTTTTCATTTGGCTGTATTGAAATAATTTTTGCTTTTGGAAGGGAATTCTTTGTTCTATTGGACTCTAAAGTATGTTCTTATCAAGAATTTACTTGTATTCAATTTCATTCATTGTTCCTTCCATCCTTTCAAGTTCCTTACTTCCTTACAACAGAAAAATAACCCCATGGTACTGCCATCACCCTTGCTTTACAATAGTTTGAGCTTTTGATAAATGTTAAATCCTCCTTACCTCTCCCATGGAGTTTATGTTTTCAGGTATAGATTTTTGTATTCGTGAGTAGCAGGAAATATAGGTAATCCAGTAAATGCATTGTAGTGTGATTACGTAGGGGCTAGAAAACAACAAAGTAGTGCCATGGAAAAAGTTAAATAATTAATTTCTGTCCGTATCTTATCACAGTGTTACATAACTGACTTTGATGAAAGTACTGTATAAATACTGAAATGAGCATGAGGGTGTATTTGGTGTTTTGACAGGTAAGCTGTTGTGCTTTCAACAAGATGTCTCCATCTGTCTTTCACAGGCTGTGGACCAGCTCAAAGCTGGGGCACTTGCAGTTGAAGCAGTGGCAGCAGCACTGGTTGAACTTGAGGTGGGTTGATTATGATCCACGCTTGATGATATGAAGTCAACCTCTATTGACTTTTTTTTTAACTAAATGTAATACCAATCCACATACAGAATATAGAACAATTATTTTAGGCCCAGATTGGACTTAAAAAGACAACATCCCAAAAGTGTTCAGTAAGGATGAGAAGCTTCATTTGACATGTGAAGGTGTTTACCTAAAGACAGGGTTGGAATAAGAAATAATGACTCTGACAAACTCTGCAGCTGTAAAAATGTACAGACGTGCAGTGTAGAAGTGTTTTTCTAAGATATCAATTAAGGTTAAACAAGATTAGAATAACCATATGCTCTGTTGTGCAGTCTCTGCACCCAGGCAGATTGAGAACAAGTGTTGTGTAAAAAAGTTATAACTACAGCACAGACTCTGTATTGTGTGGGGAAAATGCCGTTACATTAAGACTAAGGACCTTAGTGATCCTTTTTGTCTTGGTTAAACTGTCTACAAAGGAATGACATTCCTTCAGTATATTAACATTGACAATATGGCTCATCGCAAATAAAGATTTATTCTAGATTCTGCATGTCTTAATTGTTCTCAGGATTCTCCTTTTACAAACGCGGGCATGGGTTCCAACCTTAATTTGTCTGGAGAAATTGAATGTGATGCAAGCATCATGGACGGGAAGTCACTGCATTATGGAGCTGTAGGCGCTATTAGTGGTGAGTTACTACATATGTGTTGATATTTATATAAGGCTGCTATGTTGTTGTGGCTGTGAACTTCAGTCAGCTGGAAGTAATGGCAATGAGCCAAGCCTCTATCTGTCATAGGTTTTACTGATTTATATTCTACTCTCTCAAAGTCAAAAAGAGATCGCTGGAGAGAATTGGCATCATAAATCCTTACAATGGGGGACCACCCATTTTTTACCTTGAGGGCAACCAATAAATAAATAATTTAATTAATTAATAATGTGTTATACTCATATTGTCATACTCACGGTTACTTTTCCATGAAGGCTTTCAAAAGAACTTTGTATTTATTCCAAACAACAACCCAGGAGTTAAGGCAGCATTGAATGAAATGAATGAAACTTTGTTGGTTTAGAAATGTATACTTAAACGTGTGTTTTGTATGGATGTATGTAAGTAGGCTAAAAGCAAACTAGCACTTATAGGTATGCTTGTGTGACAGTGGCAAAAAAGGAAAATGTGCAATACTACGTAGTAAACTCTGTGAATACACTGCCTGTGAAAATAACTATATATGTATTACAAAAATGAAAATCGTATTCAGTTCACCGACAGCATCAAACGCAGCATACATAGAAAGTTAAGAAAATCCATTATGTTCCCCATATTTGTTTACACTGTAAAATAATCATATGGAATGAACCGCTAGCTCTGTGATAATTCTGACTTTTCCTTCAGGTATTAAGAACCCAGTGTTAGTTGCAAATCGTCTACTGAGTGAAGCACAGAAAGGGAAACTATCAGCTGGCAGAATACCACCCTGGTGATTATCATGGTTATTAATTATTGTTGTATTGATGTGACTATATCCACATGTTAATTTTTTTTCTTTTTTTAGCTTTTTAGTGGGGCTAGGAGCACATGACTGGGCTGTCAGCCATGGAATACCACCGTGCCCTTCAGAGAAAATGGCCACCAGTAAGTATTGGCACACTGATTCAGAAATAATTTTCCATCTAAAATGCATTATCTGTAGCTGCAAAAATGAATCAAAACACTGTGTTTAAAAAACATAAACTTATGTGGATGCATGAGAAAGAGATTATTTTGTCACACACAGAGTTCAGTTTATCTGCGTACAAGAGGAACAAGAGAAAGATGGAACTGGCAGAGAAAATGGACATGGGACATAATCAGACAAAGAAAAGAAGACAATCAAGTGAAAATGTGAGTACTATGTTGTGAGTAAGAACGCTTATTTTAACAGCATTAAGTGTATTCTTTCTCAACTACATCACTTCAGTAAGAATGAACCCATCTCTTCCTGCTGATTTTGAAGTTGTATTCTTCGCAGTCAACATCATGCTTTTTAATAGGCATAGTTCTGACCAGCTTACCAGGGGCATCACTTGTGCTAAACAAAAATTTCTGTACTAGTGGTCAGCAAATAGTTGGCCGAATCTGGCCTTGCACCAAAATTTTGGTCTCTCTGGTAAATAAGTTAATTAAGGTAAGTTCTACTGAATACACTGAGTGCAGAAAAGAACCAAACTTCGACCATTGCGCCAAAGAAATCAGCTTTCCCCATGGTAGACCACTCTCTAAATTTTGGACAATTGACTCATACTTGTTACCTGAATCCAAATGCAAAGATCTTTTTATTACACAAGTTCAGTTTTTCTTTGAAATAAACAACTCACCAGATATTGGCAGTGATATACATCAGAGTCCTTCAAGGCTTAACTTTGCAGACAGATTATTTCTTTTGCCTTCCATTTTAAGAAATCGCAGCAATCCAAATTGACAGAAATATCAGATGCGATCTGAGACCTAGACAACCAATATTCAGCTAATCCCTCCGCTACTCTTCATAAAAATGCCTTCAGCTCCAATCTCAATATATAGTTAGGTTGAAAGGCAACTCCTGCAAATCAAGTAACAGTTCTTTCAGCAAGCGTAGATGACTTGCACCTCTACACTGATCCTTAGAAAAGAACAAAACAAAGAGAATGTAATAACTGTAACAGTAATGCAATAATGCAACAAACACTAAAAGAGACGATGTGCTGAGAAGAAACCAGAGGTATTAGGTGTTTAAAAGTTTGTCATATAAAATCAGACTTCAGACTTAAGTCCTACAAAGGTGAGAAGGGACAGCAGTAGCAACAGTAAGAGTAAGGGTTACACATGCCTCACTCAAAATTCAACATGACTGTGGCTGCATTACTCAGTCTGTCGAGGCTGTTATTAGTGATGAAATTGGTGTGCTCCTTAAGTCAGTTTTATAATGCTTGCAGCCCATTCAACAGGTTCTTAACCAGATTCTAAGTTTTGTATGAGGAAATATGTCTTTAGACTGAATTTAACAAGACTAGGTTAAAACCTAATATATGACTGGACCGTGTATGGTCAAGGGACAAAATTGAGGAAGAGACATACCCTAATTAGCATGGTAATTAGCGACCAATGGTTTAACTTCATCACAAACTCAATATCAAATAGAATATGGTATTTTATACAAGAAAGGAATTAAACAACTCTCCACATCTAAGATATCAAGATATATTTTGACAGTTATGATCTCACTTTTCACAGGGTCATGAAATGGCATTACCAGGTTGCACAGATGGTTCCCAGAAACAACTAAAGTGTTGACAAGAGGTAGTGCAATGTGTTAGTGCCCTGAGCAGCAGAAGTAGAGAGTGGCTTGATGATGAGCTGAGTTGAAAGTCCCTAGCAGTGGCAGCAGCACGGCAGAGGGTGGGAGAGTTTGTCTTGGTTCAGATGTGAGTTGTGTTAAATGGAGTAAAACGTGTAAATGGCCAAAGCCTGTAATGCTTCATTGGACCTGTTTTTGAACAGAATTATTGTTTATTTAGTTCAGTCACATCAATCCTCAATATTAATGATATATCCATAAAAACAAAGACTAACAACTAAGCTGGACTGTTTGTTGACTTAGGCATGTTCAAGTAATACATGATTGATTTTTGTGTCAAATGGTGAGTTTGCCAAATGAGAGTTTAAGGTTTGACTTGCCCTCTGTTCTCATTTGTCTCTTACATGTTTACAAAGAACTGCTTGACCCATTAAAGGTTAATATGTGACCATTTGTGCAGTTAAGCTAACACTGACATGGACATATCTGATACTCAGACCATGAGTGTTCACATGCATGCCCTGATCAGAGTTTCAGGGTATTTAACAGGACTTTGGCATCATCCTTATTGTTCATTTTTACTAGTCAAGAGGAAATAACCAATTTTTTGTATCAAGAATGGCTTTTACTTGTGGAATCAACAAAAAACCTTACTGCATCAAATCTGGTTATAATTATCATACGCAGTGTTCTTTTATATGCCTTTGTCTTTTTGCCAAGCAATAAAATCTTTCCATTCTTTTTTTTTGGTGCAATATAAGCACCTGTCTCATGATGGTGTATCTTTGCTGTATTGTTTAGGAAAATTGAAAGCATATCATTATAATTCCAAAATGCCCTTAAGTTTCACAGTCATTATTTACTGTGGATTTTTTCATTCAAGGACAATGATACGGAGTGACAAGAAGTCTTTAGCATTTCGAAATGGCTGGCTCCGGTTCATTTTTACCTCATAATCTTGGAGACAGGACTGATTTAGGGGAGCATACAACAGATGAGAAATGCTGTTTCTTTTTTTTTGTCTGCCTCTTCAGTCCAAGGTTCAATGAACTTCCTCAGTTACTGGTAGGAGTGGAGCTCTGATCATGTATCATGATGGCATTTTACACATTTACCCTGTAGAACTGAATTTATCATGTAGTCTGAGTCATGATGGTTCACAAACAAGTCACTTCCAAAGCAAACTGCAATCAGGGAATGAAAACAGCTGATTGAAATCACAAAAGCACATTTTTTCGATGAAATATGAAGGACAAGTAAGAGTGACACATAAATTCCTGCAGTACATAGTAAATTATGCCTCTGCGTTGGCGACAGCCCAGGGCTGTTTACAGCATTATGTCTTCAGGCTGTTCCTCCATCTCGTGAATGTGATATCTCAGGAACGCCTTGAAGGAATTTCTTCAAATTTGGTACAAATGTTCACGTGGACTCAAGAATGAACTGATTAGATTTTTGTTTTAAAAGGTCAAGGTCACTGTGACCGCATGTTTGTCACATTCTTGTGAATGCAATATATCAGGAACACCTGGAGGAAATTTCATTACATCTGGTATCAACGTTTACTTTGACTTGGACTTACTTGGATGACCTGATTAGAGATTGGTCAAAGGTCAATGTCAGTTTGAATTTAAAACACTTTTTTTGGCCATAATTGAAGAATTCATTTGCTTATTTGACACAATTTAACACAAACATTTGATTTCCTGGCCATTATTCAACACTGTAACTCAGGAGTAGAAGGGGGGGATTGCGATCATATTTCCCGCAACTTGACCACTTGTGGAGGCACACAACAACCAGGCAGTAATTCTAGTTTTGGAAATGTCCTTAGTCAGAGAAGATATTTCTGCTTCAGAATGTGAATGTTTGGATTTCTGCTCCTCTGTTTTGCCTGAATTCTCACATGAGAACATTTTCCATTTGAAAATGCCTATTTGTATATATGCATTGTTTTTCTGTTCATGTGACTCCTCTACCTACTGTGATGTAGGAAAATGGTTCAGGGTGTCTTGACACTGTGGGAGCCGTGGTGGTAGACCTGGAAGGGAATGTAGCTGCAGCGGTGTCCAGCGGAGGCCTGGCCATGAAACATTCCGGCAGGGTTGGCCAGGTAGTCAGACCCTCTTTTTTTCTCTGTCCATGTCTTTATCCTCATAACAACTTCATTAAATAGTAAATTTTTATGTGACTCAAGTAAAGATCAAACTAGGCCTTTGTTTGAGACCACTATCACTGGAAACGTATGTCATGTCATTATTTCAGTGTTTCCTTTTTTATTTGAATATATTTAGTAACACAATGTATAATTTCTTATTTATTCTGTGAACACAGCCTATACAGTGCTGTATTATGAGAACAAATTATTAATGTGCACCTACATGTAGTTTGTGTCAAATTCTAATGATATACTGCTCAGAATAATTGCAGCTGAAAACTAAAAAACAGTTTTTCCCTCCCTAAATGATCTGAATCTATGGCCCTGCTTATCGACAGGTGGAAAAACACATCAGCACAATACACAACAGGCACTAAATGCTGCTGAAAACAGCACTGATCAATAGTTTTGACTTAAAAGCTGAGTTAAATGATTGCTTATCTTGATGGACCTTGAATTGAATTGTCAATCTTGAATTGTTGAATTGTCACTCAACTCTGCTTCTAGCCTGCTCTGCTTTTTTGCTGCTGTTTTCCTCAGGCAGCCATTTTAAGCAAAAAACAGAAGATTTCAAGGAATAGCAGACAATGAACTGCCGACAGCAGACAGAAAATGTTTGATTAGTTGGTGAATAGAGTGAAACATCTCAGCATCTATAGACAGCAGCTGTTTTTCTTAGGTGTTGGTGGAAACCAAAACGGAGCTAAAAAGCCACCATGTATTGGTTTTACTGGGAAGAGGGAAGTAGACAACATATCAACTACAGAAGATTTGTGTAATTTCAACAGCTGTCTGTGTAGATCACACTGTATGAAGCGTGCCAGAGGAAAAAATGATTAGTGTAAATGAACGGGGGCCCTGTGGTGACGTGCATGTATTGGAGTCAGTATGGATTGATACATTTGATTAAACAAAAGCGTATCCATGATACAAGCAAGTGTTGAATGTCAAAAATGCTTCAAAAAAAAAGCTTGGTATGTGGATTGTCTTCAAGGGGCCATAAAAACACAATGCTAGTGAAAAAAGTTGTTGGCAATTTCTTGCCAGCACATTAAACACTAACAACTTATGAAGGTGATAATGTGCCAGGACTGTGTGTTATGGAGTCTTATGCTTTCTAGTGGCCAAAAATGAACTTATCAGTGAAGCTTTAGACAGGATGAAAGCAGCCGATAAGAGTTGCCAGCAAGCATGTGTTACCAAAAGAAGCACACCAGCTTTATTTTCCCTTTGCTGTGTTTTTCTGCTATTGCTGCTGTTTGATGTAATTAACAGAGCTGAACTTTTTTATCTACCACAGTAGAATTCACTCTGATCATCCTCATGTCGTGTGCCCCATTTTTTAATGGTGATGCAAACCCAACAACCCCAGTAAAACATTTCTGTGCTGGAAGTCTTTTACGTAGAGGCAGCTGCAGGAAGTTATGAGTTTGCATTAACAGTAACTTAACTGGAAAAAAAAAAAAAATCAGCAGCTTAACAATGGGGGCTGAATAGAATGAGTGAACCAACAGGATTTACTGCCTTAACCTCATTAACACTTTTAATGTTAAAAAACCTGAGGCTCAGAGCAATACAGTAGTGAGTATGGCATGCTGTTCAGTGTAGTTAATGATGTGGAAATGTAAATTAGGCTGAAATGACCACTCCAGACTTTATTATAGGATTTGAAGTGTTTTTATTTGTACAAGAGCATGCCCTACTCCCAGTTATTATTTGAGATTTTTTGCTAAAAAACAAATATTAAACAACAGTATAACTGTGTTGTATCTAAAACGTTCTCTCTTTTCTCAGGCTGCTCATTATGGATGTGGCTGCTGGGCTGAAAATGCCTGTAACATGAACCCTTACTCTACAGCAGTGAGTACCTCAGGTATACTCCAGCACACTCTCTACAACCGACTTTGCAGTACGTGACTTTCCTCTCACCATTAATGTTTACCACCAGCCTGCGTTTTTGTTTTGGAGATGATATGAATCAGAGACAGATATTTAATGTGAGCCTCTTATTTAGCCACAGTGAGTCAAGCTTCAAAAAGCTTCGAAATACTTTCCAATGACCTCCAACCATTCCTGCTGCGTGATCCTCATCAGTCACTTCCTCTGGTGATTGAGTCATCATTCCCCACTCTTTGTTGGTCAGCTACATGCCAGGTGCATTGCAAAGCTCTTTGGATTTGCAATGACATTTGACATGGGACACCTGCTGTAGATATGATGGAAGGGGAACTGCTGTGAGCGCAGCAGAAAGATTGTACATTTGCAAACTTCAAGTGCAGTTATCTGGATCCAGATCATAATTTCTCTGGTATAAGTGATGGTATTATACAAGGCAATTAAATCTGTTAGAAGTTGGTTATGTAAAGTTTATGTAGTATTTTCTTTCTGTGTCACAAAATTCACTTCGCCTTTCAATAATTATTTAATGTTTATGGTTAAACTAAGAAGAGTGATGCATGTATATTAGCTGGCCATCATCAGTCTTTGTTATTTATGTTTTAAGATATTTTAAAATAATTAAACATGTGCCACAGTGTGCCATTGTGAGCAAGTTGTGACACCACCAGGTTTTTTGTGGGTGTGTAAGGGAGATACAATTCTACCAACATTCTACCAATATGAGGAGCTATAAATCTTAATATAATCCAAACTGAAAACAATTTTTAAAACTAAATATACAAATTTAAACTTCATGCAGATTTTACAGTATCAAAAGCTTCTGTTCTTTGCTGCCTCTGGATATTGTTGACTGCAATTTACAGTAAACAGATGTTTTGCTTCAAAAAGACGGTTAACAAGTTGCTTCTGCCAATACAAAGTTTAGAAGCGATAGAAAAAAAACTTTTATTGAGCTTTTGAAATGTTCTCACTCAGATCTGCATTCAACGGTATTTTCTTTTCTGATTTTACTAACAATTGCAATATCTAACTGTATATTAAGTACAGTACACGTATAGTAAGTGTATAACTCAGATTTTTGGCACTGTCTCTCTGTTTCATTTGTAGACAGCCTCTTATACTGACCTCACAACCCCACACCCGAGACACATTGTGCCATGGTGGTGATTTATAGCTGTCACCTGTCAGATACTGCTTGTCCTCCTCCCTTTTCTGTCTTTCTGCTGTGTCAGCTTCAGGAAGAGGAGTGGGAGGAAGTAGGTGGTTGCTATTGTTTCTCTTCATGCAGAAGAGCTGAACTAATCCAACTGGCATGCTGGTTTTCTATTGTGAGTAGTAGTGGTCAACAGGGTTTAAGCTTTTACAATCTGATAAAGCTTGTCAATAATTTATCACAGCTCTTTAGACAGCCCTGGATACCTTAGATTTTGATTTATCATGTTTATCACACAGAACAATTTTAAAGTTCATATTTAAAGATAGAAAGATTCATTTCAAAGTCCCTTTGAGATGCACTATAACCTCATACATTTTAGTCTTTTATCAGTCTTTATGAAAATTACCTAAAATGTCAGGATGTATTCAAAGCTACAGCAAGCAAATAATCAATTTCAGGGGACATTTTTAACTTTTAAAGTCTGTTTTTGAGACTTTTAAGACTTCTTGAGAAAATAAAAATGTATCCAACAAATTTAGCCCAGAATCATCTCAAAAGTAAAGTAGGCCATTAGAGTATTTGGTTGTGTAATTCATTTAATTGTTAATTAAAGATAGTGACATGTAGACATACCATAACATCTGGCTAACATCATAACATGATTCAAACTTTATTGAGTAACAGGAAGTATATTGTCAGCGTCTCTGCGGGCGTGAGATGTTCGTCTTAATGCTATAATACCAGTGTCTGTCTGTAAAATCCCTGGTATTTTACATAAATGTAAACAATTGTAGCGCAGAAGATTTTGAAGTGAAAATTAATACAAAGTTGAGCCGTGTTGGGGGCCGATGATTGGATTGAAAACACGTTGATGTTTCTGTTACATCCATTAAATTCCATCCATCACTGTTACATTGGGATGTTAGAAGAAGATGAAAAGATAGCTGTAAGAACTATCTTTAAAAGTGAAAAATAACAGACCTTTCAAAATCTTTGACCTTACTGAATGTATGTGTGTGACAATAGCCCTGGAGAAAACAATCTGCATTGACAGCACACACAGGAGCATGGAGGGTATCTCTTGAAGCACTGGCCCTTTGGGATTTAAACTGATATAGAGAGTCAATTGGACAAAGACATCCCTTGCTTCCAGGACCAATCTACCATTTCAAAAACATCTTGTGTTCTTCTTGAAAGTTTTTATACAATGTATACAACCATGCCGTAGTGTTTCTAAAGATGAAACTGCATATCTCTTTTAGCTGAAAGCAACACTGCTGGTTTTGAACTATACGATTTTGTGAGGCAGAGAGGCTACAGTATATTAGCCCACTTCTTTAAGATGTGTAGGCATTTGCGACATAGCTTCTGGGGAACATTAAAATCTTTTGATGTGGATCTGAAGCATAATGCATCTCAGTGCAGATGAGCTGATTTGATCAGACACGCTAAAGTTTGAGTCATACGTACCACTAATATCGCCAGCGTTTTGCACCATAAAGCTTGCCTGTTCATATGATGAGCAATCAGTGAGAAATCTAGGCATGTGTAACAACAAAAACAGGCACACCAAACCTATTATTTAATATATACAATGCTTAGGAAACGAATTTTTTACTGTAACCACAACTGTAGTTCTAAAAGGCCCAAAACAGTGTGTGCTATCCTGAAGGCCCTAAAAAATGTATGCCTCAGTGCATGAATACTCTCTGGCACATTTAATTTAAACAAGAAAAGGCAACCAATCTTTTAACGTATTGTTTACATCCAGATGGTTTGACTCGGTAGTAAATAGTGTTGTAAATAGTGATTTGAATTTAGTTCTGTACATTTGTATCTATGAAATATAAAGGTCTGTCACTTACGTAGTCTGGCCTAATTTCAACTGATCTATCCTGCATTTATTATACTAAACAAGCAGTATAAGACCGCTGTCTTGGTAATAGTCTACTGCTCATCAATTATTCGAGTAGATGAAGTGTAGATATTTGCTCTGTAAGTATTTTCATCTCATCCTCTCTTCCTATATTGTGGCTTTACCTTTGATGTTACAAAAAAAAAGATGATTTCCTTATGGGTATGGGGAGCATAATGTGTGTTCCAGTGCAGCACCTGTTTTTAATTTCCTAACATGAAAGGCATTCTCATCAAAAGAAACTGAAAAACAATGATTTTCATTCTGACATGAGGAGTATGATCCTCACCCTGTGTGTCACTCTTTCTTCCCTTCGCCCCACCACCCCTCCACCCCACCTCCCACCACCCCACCACCCCACCTCCCACCCCTCATTCTCGTCTGTTTTGTAATATTCAGCTCATGTGGGTCTGTGTTTTATATGCGTTGACTGCTTCATCTGGCCTTTTCTTTGCTGTGGCCAGTCAGAGAACAGCCCATTAACTTCACTGTTTACTCTTGGTGCTGTTGGCTGTCACATACTGTATCTCCGCTTGTTGGCCTCTTTATTTTTACATTTCTCTTCTGTTGCCTCTCTGACTTAGTCTTGGCTTCTTGCTGCGGTTCCACCTCAACTGTGTTTGTGGTGCCATAATATCCAGTTCCCCTGGGACAAGTGGGTTATGGTAAACACAGTGCAAAAGGCACAGTACCTGGCCAGTCTGATATTCTGCTCTCATTAAAAAAGAACTTCAAATTGCTCAAGGCATCTGATCTCCACAGTTACCGACCTGCATTCAGTTTTGTTGTAGTTACCTGATATTTTATGAGGCCTTCATTTGTGTTTATAGAAACAACAAGTCTTTATGGGTTTTCACAAGACCTTTTGCCAGATGTGTTTTGTTTTTACTTTTAGATTTCTTGTGTTTTTCCTGAGTATGGGCAGAGTTTACAAATGAGAGAGATCATTTTGTAAGCATGCAGCATGTATTCAATATCTGTCATTTCCTTTGCAGCAACAGCAAGGTTTTGGATTTAATATTAGTCCTTCAAGCATTACATAGCACATTATCTAAGATATAAAAAAGCACACCTGCTGTGTTTTGACTTGGAAGTGGAAGAGGGCGAGGTGAGACATATGTACAAACTGCCCATTCTTTTTATGGTTCCTGGTTTGTTTTAATATTTTCTCTCCTTGGGCTTTTCTGTATACCACATGCAGCATAACTGAAAGGCATCAGACAGATTCAGGGGGTGAGGGTCCACTGGAGCACACTCTGCTGGGACCTCTTTGATTTCATTTGAATGAATTCATAGAATTGGGTTTTAGCATGAATATAATGTTCATGCACACAACTTCTACGCTACACTCCTACACTATATGCAGTTTTGTTTCTGTGTACTGTAAGAAATTCTTTTACATTTGGCATGCAGTCACTTATATCCCACCACAGTTTCATGTCTTTACTCCCCACAGTTAGTCAGTATAAAAATAGTTTCTTCTTGTTTACCTGCCACATATTTTTGGTGTTTGGCCATTTAAGCCAAACTGTGAAAATCACAAACACATATTATGGTAACATATAAATGTCAATCCTATTAACATTAATGCATAAATGTTGCAGGTATGCACGCACCCACTGCAGTTATGCAGAGAGCCAGCTAGAGCACAGAGTTTAGAGAGTAATACTGGATGGTTGCTATTTCAAATTCCCAGACCAGCTGGGAATCTGGGCAGGAGAACTGAATGTGAAACCTAAACCCTCCTTCGGCAATTACTGTCAGTGTGCCCTTGAGCAAGGCAGCTGTGTTTGGCAGCCCCCAGGGGCTGTCAACTTTACCTGAAATAATAAAACTTAATTACACAGAGAAGGTGCCAAAATGACTGCAGTAGCACTAAATGTGTTGTATAAGCTGAAAAAGCAAATCCTTTCATTTTCCAATATTTTCCATTATGTAACTTAATGACAAGATATATTGGAAAAATGTGATCTTTTTAATGGGTTTCTAATATCAAAGCATATTATTACAAATGGTAATCAAGAAGTGCTTGTGCATACTGGTCTGTTCAAAATTCACTTAAACATCAAGATGTGAAACATCAAAATATGATTAATACCTTACACAACTGAAGGTTTAAAACTTTTTTTTCTGTTTTTTTTTTTTTTTTTTTAATGTGCCTCAGATTCTTGGGCGTGAATGGTTTGTACTACATGTGCTACAACTCTCTCAAAGCTAACTCACTGGAGACTTTGTACAGTTCTGATTGAGGCATGCGTTCCTGCAACAACAAAGGGAATTAATACAAGTTAATGTTACAGATTCAGGTGTGTCTGTATGTCTTTTGCCAGGCTGTGGAGAGCATCTGATTCGCACCATGCTGGCACGGGAATGCTCTGCTGCCATGCAGTCTGAAGATGCCCACCAAGCACTGTTGGAGGCTATGCAAAACAAGTTCATCAGTGAGTGACCCACATGTAGCCCGATTCCCACTCCTTTCCGTATGCGTAGATTTTTCTGCCAAGAACGTGTTTGCGACAAACATACTTATGCACAGAGGGAATAAAACGAATAAACAGATGTTGCATAACATAAGGAATGAGCTAACAACTGGAAACATTGGAAATAACAGTACAGAAGAAACGGCTTTTGATTTATGGATCTTTTTCACCCTTTAAACAGGGCCTTCAAATGTTCCACACATTATAGCTGACAGCCACAGATAATTTTGTGGCTGTCAGTTGTTTTGTTGAAAGTTCATGTGAAGATGTAATTTTTTTTTGCCATATTCTCAGAAGTGGTCAGTTTTAGAAAGTCTTGTTAACTGTGTTTGCTGCGCCTGTGAATGACCACTGGATAGTTCAGAGAAGACAGCAGAGGAAGAAAGGACATGTGGAAACATGTGGTGGTTTCTGCCTTCTTCTGGCCTCCTTTAGAAGTCCGCCCCAGTTTGGCTTTGTCATGGACATCTGTAACACCAAGACATTTGGACAGGCTGGATCAAGTCAATTTAAAAGTTAATTCTTCTGTTGTTTCCTTTCAAGGTGCACATTAAGTTAAACAAAGCTCCATAAATCCTGCCTTAGCAGGCGCACTGATGATAGTGTCTCTGATGTGGAGGCTGCTCACTCCACCTTCATTCAAGTCAGGTTCTCTAAATAGAATATCTTAAATGAAAATGCCATCAGTACTTATATATCTGTTTGTGTAATTTTGTATTGAAACACCTGCCAAAGAGATACACACACACACACACCAACATACTCAATAATTTATCCTTATTTTATTTTTATGGGTAAGATGATGGTGAACATTAAGGCAATAACTGAACTACTGTCATGTTTACATCAGGCATATACACCCTCTAAGCACTTTATCAGGAACCCCTGTACACCTGCTTATTCAAGCAATTATCCAATCAGCCAATCATACAGCAGCAGTGCAGCATATAAAAACATGCAGATAGAGGTCAGGAGCTTCAGTTAATGTTCACATCAAACATCAGAGTGAGGAAAGAATTTTAGATTTGATACAACAGCAGAGACCACGTCAGGTTCACCTCCTGTCAGCCAAGAACAGAAATCACAGGCTCACCAAAACTAGACAGTTGAAGATGGGGGAAAAACCTTTCAGATTTGTGCTGAAGCAGGCATCTGAATCCAGTTGAACACCTTTGGGATTTGGTAGAACAGAAGATTGGCAGCATGAATGTGCAGCTGACAGATCTGCAGAAATGATATGATGCAATCATGTCAACATGGAGCAGAATATCAAAGAAATGTTTCCAACGTCTTGTGGAATCTATGCCACGAAGACCTGAGGCTGTTTTAAGAGCAAAAGGATGCCCTGTCCAGTATTAGTTTGGTGTTCCTAATAAAGTGCTTGGTGAGTGTATGTCTGAGTTGTTATGGAATATTTAACAAAAGAAAGTTAAGAGCCTTTTTAAAATGTAGAACAAATACCAGGATTTTGTGTGAATGTTGTCCAAGCTACACTAAAAAAAGTGTTTTATAGAGTGAAGGGAACATTACAACATGGAACCAAAATCTGCGAAATACAGCAGAGAAACAATGGCATGCAGACACAACAATATTTTCATCAACTGGTCCTGTGTTCTTTTTTACTTGCTCTGAGGAGACATTTCAAAACATGTTGGAGCTGTTTTTAGTTTGTTCTTTTCCAAACCAAACCCTCTTTTCTTTTATTGCTCACAGTAATCAGCCAATCCGAGTTTTTTTTTGTATACACAACACCTCATTCAAGTTTGCTTCTTCTGAAGTTTAGTCAGGGAGGAAGAAAGTTTCTCACTCCACACAATGAGTTTTTCTGCTGTTTTTTTTTTTTAAAGCAAGCTTTAAGGTCTTTTTCTATTTTTAACTATTTTTAAATGAAATGTTGTGTTAGACTGGTGAGTATAGTGCAGAGATTAAAAATGACACTACCTGTCATTAACCTATTATGTGCTAAAAACCTGCCCATACAGATGGAGTGAAATATTTTAATTTAACAGTCTGCTAAATAAGATAAATATATCAGGATAGAATAATTGCTTTCAGTTGTTTAACTTGGCCAAAAAAGGCAAACAACTTGAATGGAAGGTTTTTGTTTCTCATTGATCACCTTCATTTGATGGGGCTGTGTTTTGTCTGGTCTTTTCACGTGTTATCCTTGGTTCAGTGTGTTACAGTGGAGAGCTAAACGTATACTAGAGATTTCATTGATTGAGAAGAGTTGTCATTTTACCATATTTATGCCATTTCTAATAATCTAAACTGTTGTGTTTTCTTTGTATCCAGGTTCACCCTTTCTGGCCAGCGAGGATCGTGTTTTGGGTGGAGTAATTGTCTTGCGGTGCTGCAGATGTGTGGAGGCTCAGCCTTCTCAAAATATTCAGGGTATACTGGGTAAGACATTAATCATCTCAAGCCTGATCACTCTCAAACGTTCATGCTACAGCTGATGGTAGTCAGAGATTTTGCTGTTAATATTTCAAAATCCTCCCTCAGATAGTCAGGAGGAGGGGGAGGAGGCACTGCGGCTTTCTTTGCGGGTGGTCTGTGTTTTAACTTGCACAATCAGGCTCTGGTTTCACACCCTTCATCTCAGATTCAAACAGGGACCTCCCACTATGGAATCAACCACTAATCTTCAGACAAGTGGAGGCCTTCTGAACGCTGCCCAGTTTGGCTGATTGTATTGGTAGATGTGATTTCTCTACCTGGAGCTTATGAGAACACTCCTTCGCTTCTCAAAGCCACCATCATGGAATTTGAGGCCATATGACTTGCTAGTGGCCTTTGCCCTTTGCGTTAATTTTAACATGATGTGTATCGAACCCTCAGCTCCAAAGAAACCAGTGGATGAGTTGAAGTTCACAGACAAAGTAGAGCAGATGTTTCCCCAGTGTAGGAGGGGATGACATCTTGATTTCAAATTAAACATGATGGCAAATGTGAAGTGAAACGCTATTTATGTTGTGTATTATGTCAGCCTGAATAATAAAATTTTCCAAAGTGCTGCTTCCTCAGTGATGTACAGACCCTGTTTGATGCTCCTGTTTACGGAGCGTAGCCTTTGTGCAGACTGTGGACTACCTCAGATTACTGTGGACTGCAAAGGGCTCTGTGTTGATTTACAAGAATAAACAGTATGTCAGCCACATCCTTTTGGTACTGTAATTGAGTTTCTCATCCAACCCACAAGTTCTAACTTCCTCTGCAGTTATGTCACAACTGCAAGTCATATATTTTCATAATAATGGGCATGCTCAGAGTTTACTGCAGTTTAGCACGCTGAGTCACCTGCCAAACTTTTTCTTCTGGCAGATGGAAAGACTGAACTTTAGTGAAGCTACATAGTCTGTTCCCTCCCCATCTGTCCCTCTGGCTGCATGATCTTTTTATTTATACTAATACATTTATATGCATGTATATTTGTAATTAATTTTCTCCTTTTCATTCTGTAATGAACTTTTTTATCTGTATGTTTTCACAGTGGAGTTCCTATGGAGTCACACCACAGAGAGCATGTGTGTTGGCTACATGTCTGCCCAAGATAGCAAAGCAAAGGTGAGCTTCCCAATTAGCAAAATGTCTTCAACTGAGTTTTAAATACACAGAGGTGATATAGGAATATAGACATCCTTACCTCATTAACAAAACTGTAACACAGTACATGGGTGTAGGCTCATATTACAGAGTTTATTAAATGCATTGTATGATATTTATGCATCACTGACCAGTGCCAGTAGCTTGAAATTGAATCTGCTCCTTGGGTAATTTATGGGCACTAGTTTGTCTCCCTTTTTCACCTACAGCTAAAGTCATAGATTTGACTTTTATGAAGACTGCTTTACATCATATTTTCCAGGATGAACAATGTTAATACGAAAAACATCATTTAGAAATCCTGGTTTCAATAACATGACAGATTTGTATTCTCTGCCAGACTGCAGAAGTATAATTCTGTGTATTAGAGTGAGACTCCTGGCTGTTGTTTGACAGTTCCTCTTAAGAAATTATTCAATTTGTCATATAAGGATGTGTGATATATTGGTCAGGTCACCTGTCATGGACAGTAAATTTCATTTTTATCTGGACCAGTATCAAAATTAAGACTCATACGCTAGCGATTTGATTTGTGAAGTTGTCAGCTTACTTTAATTCTCTTTTTCTCTCCAGAGGCCTGTTAGCTTCTGTTTCACTCCATTATACTTCTGACATGTACCTAACATGTAGTGTGTCGAGCAAAAAAATCCTAGAAAAGATATATGCAATCATAATTTGTTTATTTAAAATCCAGTTTTGTGGTAATTGTTTCATTCAACTTAGTTCATGCACAAGTCAGAGTTTATGTTGATTTAATAGTCGCTGCCAATGTGTTGGCAACTTACTCATTCTTTATTCACCTATTACATAAGAGATTTAGATTGTCGTCTATGTCCTGTCTCCTTCACCTTCCTGGTAAACTGCAGGCCCTGTCCCTGCTGACTCCCCTGTTGAGACCTGTTGACCTGGTGAGAGTATCTATCCTAGAGATTACTGCCTCCCATGATACACAGGGTGCAGCTGCTGCTTCTCACCTGTTAGCGATGGGTTTTACCAAGAGGGTTTAATGTGCAGGTTCACGCTATCTCCATCAGATCACACTTCCAACCAGTAGGAGTTGCTAGTGTATCTAGTGCACATGAAGTGCTATATCAGTCACCACCAGTCTTCTCTCCTGCAAACACTGAAGGTTTTTGTGTCACTTGAAGGCACAACCAAGACAAACCCCAGTTCCCTGTGGTTGTAGGCAAGAATTTTTCCCTTGCACCTCCTGTGCTTGCTTTCTTGTTTGGCATGTAATGTGCTGATGACCTTGGCTTTTAGATTATGAGACTGAAAATCTTTGCAGAAGTCTTTTAAGTAGACATTACATTTACAGTGGTGTGATAAATAAATTATTACATTATGGATATTTGAGGTTGGCTTTAACTTACAAAAAAAACTTCTAACTACAGAAATAGTATGATTGGAAGCAGACTGTGTCTTCTTAAGCAAGAGAACTTAATAATCTGGTCTCCCAGCTCTACATGGAGTCTCAACTCAGACTGATTTGTTGGCTAATGTATCGCTGTCACTCGGTATGAAGAGAGGGCACTGTTATTCAAGCCTGGTTCAGATTTCAAAGTCTTTGCCCTAGCTCCCGTCTCCCCGCCCCCTCACCCATTCTCTTGGTCTTTCTCTATCGTCACTCCCCCTCTCTGGCCCTACCTGGTCATAAAGTACCATAAAGTTTAGTGAAAGTCATGCCCACCGGGGATATCGGTATCAATCTGCATATTTTTCTGATGTGCTCTGTGTATTGGGCTTTGTGGTGGAATGTGAGCGTGCAAGCTCTCCTTTCACGCCTGTGCCAATGTAAAGTGGTGAGGACAACACAGGGAACTGTATTCAGTTCAAGGGGCAATTTCAATCGTTTGTTTGTAATTTTTTGTTTTGTTTACATTCTTATATAATGTATATACAGTTGGAGGTTTAACAGGCATGAGCAGAGGGTGGTATTACTTGCGGTATATAGTAGACACAAACCTATTATGTCACTTTCTCCATGATGCCTACTTTCTGAAAAACCTAATACCATCATGGAGCCTCACTGTGGACGTGCAACTGCATTTATAATTGACTCAGTGAAAAATACAGGAGTATAGTGGTATCTAAGTGCTATAACATCCTGTAACCGGTGTAGCAGACGATATTGGGATATTAACCAGACCTAGATAGTAGTGGAGAGCTTGGTCACCTGTTTATGAACTAAACAGTAATTCCACTTTTCTGAAATGTACTTTTTGCCACAGTGACTCAGGCTCTTCTGTCCACAGACTCACAGATATAGTGTAAAGAACTAGGGAGCAGCAATCCAGCAATCTATAGCACTTGCAAGCTGTCCCTCTAAATTTAAACTGCAGAAACACCTCGAGTCGAGGCAACACAGAAGCATTAAAGTGAGTGCCTCTATTGTGGAAGTCGCCCAACATCACTTCATTAAGATGTGCATGCACAATGTTCTTTATAAAATTAATGTTCCCACTGGTTTGAGATCAGTTTCTGGATCTCCTGGGATAGGGTATCCACTTCCTCTTGTGTGTGTGTGTGTGTGTGTGTGTGTGTGTGTGGGGGGGGGGGGGGGGACACTGGTGACACAGTGATATTGGAGAGTGCAGCCAAGAACACAGCTGCTTTACCAAACCTCACACTGCATCAGAGACTGAGCAGCTAGTTGTGGGGCTGAGGCTGCGAAGCCCCTGTGTGCCTCTGTGGCTCTCACCGTCTGCATACTAGAGAATCTGGCTATTCTGTCCTTCATTCCTCTAGACTTGATACAAAACAAGGTTTTACCCACTGCTCCCCAGGTGGGCCCAGAGTAGGCCTCTGCTTACTGCCAACATATGAGGGGATGCTATAGGAGAGCATCTGCTTTCTCTCTTTAGTCAATAATCCAGAGATTGGAACCTTAATGCATCTATGTCCTGCCGTCTAGAAAGTGGTATGTGTGCCATGGAGGCTCTGGGCAGATTTTGTGGTGCCATCTTCACTCCTCCTGAGAAGCTTTAAGTCTCTGTCATCTCGCCATCTTTCACAGTCTCTCTGGGACCAGTGCACATGAGGGGTGATGCTGGTAACTAGGCTGCAGATGAACAGGCAGTATTTAACAAGTTCTTCTAGTGAGGACTTCCTTGATTATGTTGTCATAAACACTTGCTGAACAAAACTTGATAAGGTTAGTGTTCCCATTGCACATTAATATGCTGTCTGAATAATTCATTCACATTCAAGCATGTACAAATTTTCAGCACACTGAGTTGCAGAGATTGCAAAGCATATAGCCCCAGAGTCATCCAGCGCTTCAGCTGCTATTCCACAGACATTCCTCCCATTCCTATTAGCATCCCACTGGGCGTTTCTACCCAGCCAGTCAGAGTCCATCTTCCACTGCTTTTCTGTGATAAGAACATAAAAGGACTGATACACAGTAGCGAGAGTATGTAGGACAGAGGTCAGACTGGATTTGTATTGAAGCAGATCTACTTCTCTTTCACAGTGTTTTAAGTCTCAGATTTGTTTGTATATATTTTTTCTGACAATATAAATCCAGGGGAATACTGAAGCATGCAGCTCAGTCAAAAATGTGTTGGATGTCAGTTTTTCCAAACAGACTGTACTGGCAGCTCTTCTCAGTTCTTTCTTACTTTTCAGTCAGATGTTATTTCTTGGGAAAGTTGAGTCTGTGTCCTAATCCTTTTGACATTACTGTAAAATAGGAGCACTGTATATATGTATATATAAAGCCGCAGTGCTGCAGAGGAAGAGCGTCTGGTTTTATTCAGTCACCTGTGTCTGCATTGGATAGGACATCAGAACATCAAGCCGTGTTTTCTCGCACTTCTGAAACAGTTGTACTATTGTTTTATTGTTTGTCATGATTGGACAGATGAAAAAGAAGTGTAGGACACACAGCACTGGCTCCATGGCTCAGTTCTCTCATCATTACCACTATAAAGCTTATGATGGTCAAATAGTGTAAGGCCAGAGAAAATCAAATGGCATGCAATTCAGTCCTCCTGGTTATTGTCTGCTGTGTATGTTACACGAAAAATGCTTTTTATTATGGGACATTTTGTTTTTATTATCCATCTCGTGTGGAGAATAAATAGCATATAATTGTTTTTTTTGTTTTTTAAAGAAAAGAATTTCAAAACCACAACACAAAAACGGCAGCATAGTCATAGAGCTAAAATTGTCCGTTGGCCTACACTGTGGTGTTAATGTGTGGCTTCTCCAGCTCCTAAACACATTCATATCACCAAAGAATGTTGTTTTTCTTTGAAAGATACAATGGAACTGTGTTTTTCACGTTATGTTTTGACTCAGCTGTAGTCCTGTCATGTGGTCACTTCAATCACTGGGTAACAAGCTGACAATGGCCTCACTGTAGATTTTCGTGACTTCTTTTTTTGTTATTTCTGTCGATCTAGCCCAACTATCATTTAATTCTACATTTCTTTCCTCCTCTTTCTACCTCGCTGAAGTTATAATTATTTTACATTGCTTCTGTAAACATGGATTCCATGACAAGGATTCATTAAGCAAGAAAATGATAACACAGGATATGATATGGTACATTGTAAAGGAGATGCAGCCCCCAACAGACAATCTTAAAATCCTTATAAACTGGTGTTCAAATACTCAGATCATGTTTGTGATTGGGGTGCTAATAATTCTTTGGACACCATTACCCACTGAAATAACCAAAAAGCTGCCTTTTATGTCAGTGCCTACTTATTGGGATGAGCACAGAGACCACAACAAAGTTTCAGTCTAAGTACTTTGGCACTGAACTGTATTGTATTGTTGATCACATTGAGCAGAATCATCAAAAGATTTTTCTTCATGCAATCCAAAACAGCTGCAGACTAATAATCCAAGCATGAACTCAGAGCGACAGTAAAGGTTGGCACCATAGACATAAAAACTGTATGGATAATTTGTTATTTAGTGTTTACATGTGAGGCTGTGGAGTTATTTGTCTGATGCTGACCAGACTGTGTGGTGTCACAGAAGTGTTAGGACATCTGTTGTGTGACTTCTGAGGCTGCTCATCCTCACTGCTCTGTGCCTTATGAACCAGCACCACGGCATGTGAGAGGCACTCGATGCTGTTAGCGCTGCGGCGGCGTGTTTACTCACTTGTTTGGTTTAGTAAGCCCTTAACTCTTCCCACCTGTTCATTCACATTGTCCATTCTGTCAAGATTGAAACAAAAATTAAGGTCTTAGAGGTTCAGGGTGCATTGGTGTCACTGTCAGAAACAGTTTTCTTACAAAATATATGTCAAGTCATACAGCTAACCGCTCATTTTGCCTATTGTATTTTCAGCTGTGTATTCAATGCAGTAGGAATTTAAAAGAACATTGCAAAGTTTTTTTCCCCAGACATCAGAAGGAAAAAATTTAGCATGTCACCATTAGTCGATTATGACTCAGCTATGGACCTTCATTCAAAACAGTTTAAACAAGGCCTTTCTTTAACCTCATCTGTAGAAGATGAAGGCGAGAAGATGAATACTGGAACCAGTACTGCAGGCATAATAGCCCCTGAGAGTGCTGCCATGTGTGCACGCCCTTGTCTGGCTGTTGTCCCATTGTAGTGACAGCAGTTGCCCTTGGGGTGCCAGGGGCCATAGTTCAGGCCTACGCAAAAATAAGTTCAGTGGAGATGAAGTCTCCTGCAAGTAAAAGAGTGATGTCAGGCCAGTTCAGTGGTCTAGTCGATAAGTGGATGGACTCTTTCCCCAAGGCTGGAGCCAGTGCTGGCCTCTGTGGAGAGAGAGGAAAGAGGATGACAGCCATTATTGGCACAGGGAGAGTCAGTCACCTTTGATCTCCCAGTGGAAGTATCACTCCCGTCTTCACAGCTGTGTTTGCCCCTGCCCTCCTCCTCTTACTACTCCTCTCTATCTCTGGTCAAACACAACACATAAGCAGTGTGTTCTCTTTCTCCACTTACCCTCTCTCCCTCTCTCTATAAATACTCACTTGGCATCTTCATACTTGTATACTCTGACGATGCAGCAGCAGTAGTCCTATCTATGCATGTTTTCTGGTTGCATTGTATCTATCACCCTCATCCATGATATTATTGAAATTAGATTTGAATAGTTTTAACTGAGATTCATCCTTTCTGAAAAATATATCTACCAAGCAAGCAGTTAAAATGTTCATTGTGGTTGTGGGGTTTAGGTGGCTCCATAAGCCCCTGTGAGCTGTGTGGTGTCAGACACAAAAATCTCCCAGTTGGGAGTTTCCTGGAGATATGACTCCATAGCTCTGCTTAATGCCAGAACAGCCAGCCTGATCAGAACCTGATCACTAGCTTGTTACTAGACTTCCTGTACTAGCCATGGACTGAGCATAATGCCACATTTGGACAAGTTAGATCACAAGTGTACTTGGTTCCAGAACATGTTGGACCAAAATTTAATGGTTGACTTTGTAGTTGTACTGTTGAATTTCTTTTGTGGGTAAGTTAGCTCAAGGAATGTAGATTTTAAATACTGTAAAAAAATAAAATAAAATAAAAAAACAGTTTGAAATGTGATTGGTATACATCCCTTCCTTTACATTTATCTATGCATAACGTAGTAGTGTTAGATTCCCAATGTAGAAATTAATTGTTCTTGTCCCTGAATAGTTAAAAAATCCAGTCTCATAGTTGCTGGGAAGTGCATGTGATGAACCTTATATTTAATGGATTTATTGGCTTTTATTTACTGGCTCATATTTATCTTTTCTTTGGTAACATCTACACCATTGCAGCACTTTTATACAATTTGCTATTTTTTGCTTTCATGATTTATAATAATAAAAATCATACTCATTATCCATGCCTTCATTTTCCTACATGTACTCTACATATGATGTGAAAATCAGAAAAGAGATCAACACCCTGTTAATTTTTCCTTTTTCCCGTGTAGCCCTGCCTCTGTTATGTGTATCTGTCCTTGGATGTTTTTCTCATTGTGTACGTGTCCTGTGTGTGTTCTTTTATTGCCTTCAGACACACATATCCAGATTACCACCCGGAACTGTTCCTGGACAGTCTTTGGCCATTGAGGGAGGAGTATGTCGACTGATGAGCGTAGTGGAGTGAGCCGCATTCACCCTTCTTCTGGGCTTCTTCAGCAATACTCCAATACATACCCTTCCACCCACTCGCAAACACACACATACACCACCCTCATCGGCCCACCACCTTTTTGATGCCAGAAGTAATGAGCTTGAGCTGTTTTAACAGGTGTCCAGGAAGGACGGAAGGGTGTTAGCTTCTACTTAGTGCACTTACAGGACTTCCCTTTGCCACTGTCTGCCTCCAGCATGTACTCTATGCCAATTTACCCCCCAGGCTCTCCAGTGTCACCTGGACTAGACTTGATGCACCATTTTTTTCTTTGTTACTCTTTTCAAACTAAAAGTGGCATCCTCTCTTTTGTATATAAGCTATGATTTAGGAAAACAGGGTGGATGTTCATTTCATTTTGTATTGCTGAACAGATGTGACTATTTTCAAACTTTTAGTAATTTCAAATGCAAGACCTTATTTTGTTCTTAAAATACTTTTCATGTTTAAAAAGATGTCAGATTGCACCTTGTGGAATGCCTGCTACTCAACATAATTGTTATGAATTCATGTACTCCTGCAGGCCTATTGTTATTAATCCTACAGCATACTGTATAATGTAGCATAATGTGCATCTTAGAATCTCATGATGAATTTTATAACCATTTCAGCCATAGAATGCTTTTCTTTGATTGTTTTTAAATGTGAATGCATAGATATTGCATGTACAAAATCTACAGTAAGCCACTTTCTGTTCTTTGACAGGCATATATATATATATATATATATATGTGTGTGTGTGTGTATATATATATATATAGTGCTCAGGTAGCAGCATCTGACCCCACCGCCAAACATGACTGTTAGTCATCATTTAAAGATAACAATCTATATTTGTATCGTCACACTGACATAGACATGTATTTTCTTGCTAAAAAAAACAGACAGCTAAGAACTAATTTATGCATCAAGCCCATGAAATGGTGCTGTTGAGAATTGTACTTGAAAGGAGAAATGGCCTGAATTGATACTTCTGTTGGGATAATCAGTTTCTCTGGTTTTGCTGTTTCACTCAGTTACTACTAAGAGTCTCCACAAATATTACTTTACTTGAAAATGCAACTAATATAAAATGGTATAAGCTATGAAAATGGTAAATATGTGCACATCCGTCTACAGTGCTCAGAAAGTAAATAAAATCTATGTTGCTACATTTCTGCATTTATCTTTAGTCTTTTCGACTCCATCACATGAGACATATTCTTCCATCTGTACCTTTTCCAAAAAAGACATGCATTGCTATTTGGAGAGCAGTTTGTGTAAACCATGACAGGCAGCATAAATATCCTCATCTGAGCTGTGGACTGCCAAAAATGTATAGTCTGGAAATAAATTACATGCTGGACAGTAACTAGAGTGGAGAAAGAATTCTGCAGGAGGACTTGTGATCATGCTAAAACATTACAATATGAGTGGGGAAATGAATGAAGTTTGTGTTTGTTGAGGAACATGCCTGCTGTGCGTCTCTGCATCACACACACACACACACACACAAACACAAAAGATGCTCTTTTTCTGAGCTATTGTTTTTTGACATTTCATCTTCAAAATGTTCTATTCTCCAGTGTTTTCTTCTTGTCTTGCTTTGATTCCACATAAATATACTTTTAAAGGCTCTGATTAGAGCGGGCAGTTATTTATATCAATTGTTTCAGTCTCAAGGGCAAGAGTTTGCCCAGCTGCTGGCTCTGGATCATGGCCATGGTAGTGTCTGGGAGGAACGTGCAATAGAGATGTTCAAGAAGATAAATATATTCACTGTTTGAAGAGAGGGATGCCTCCCTGTCAGCGTATCATGTTCGGTTGTGTGGTAGTAGTGTGTGGTATTGAAGATATCCAGCCGGTTTGCTTCTCAGGTGTAAGATGTCACAGTCTCTCGATATCACTAATGCGCAAAATGAATCTGACAGGTCAGGAGGAGCAGCAGAAGGTTGGTTGGGGAGGTGCTGTGCGTGTTTGTTTTTGTTCCACAGCCCCATGACCCCTGGTTTGATCTTGAGGGTCCATCTAAAAGGAGACGTAGGTTACCTTGCCCCTCACCCACACTCACACCATTCTCCATTAGCTTGATTATGTGTTATTACAGAGCGCTCTTTTTTCTTTTTTTTTCTCAGAGCTAATCTGTGTTGCTGGGAGACCCTCGCTGCCCTATTCAGCACAGGACCTTCCCCTTCAAACATCATCTCTCTCTGTCCTGGATCCCCTTTGCTTTGAAAAAGGATCCTGGGTCTTTAAAAAAGTGGACGGGGTCCTGAGCCATTCAAGGTGTATCCAATGCCTCGCGCTCAGCAAGGCTCTTAAATGCAAAACAGACGGTGAAGCAAATAAAGATCAAAGGCAGCAGCCTTGCCTGCCTGGCCTGCTGTCCTCACATGCCAAGCAGTGCTGTCACAGTGAATCACGGCCATGCAGCTTCCATGCTCATGCTGACACCCCCCCCCCCCCCCCCCCCCCCCACCCCCAAAACCACCACCTCAGAGCCACCAACCCCTTCGACACCGCTACAGCCCTCTGTGCTGCTGTCTGACATCAGTTCTTACTCATGGGGTAAAACCAGACAATGTATGGAGCTGCCTTTGTCAGACGAAGCAAGAGCGTACCCTGAGCGTACCCTGAGGAAACAGAGGAGCCAGACTTCACTCACCGCCAGACTTCACTCACCGTTATCCACATCAGGATCTGCTGATAGCGTGTTCGGAGCCAAGCAGTGGAGCATTTCAGTATCATAGTCTCAGGACACGGTGCAGGATTTCACCGTGGCTGCATTTGCTTTCTCTCTTACAATGAAATCAATGATCTTGTGTATGTGTTTGGTGACTGAAAACGGATGTTATTTTTCTATGTAATGATCCGTTAGATTTGAAATAATGTCTGCCTCTTTAAAAGTCCATTTGCATTTGAGTCAAACTGATTTCCACTCACTTCTATTAACACATGATGCTAGCAGAGCGTATAAAATCTGGTGGTGCATTAGTCATAAGTTTAGCTCAATGAAAAGCATGACTGAATATAATAACTCTTTTATGAGGGGGCAAAGCAGATCCCTTTTCCTCTGCTGTCCTCATTAATGTGACAGCTCTGAGTGTGTGAATTTATGAGCGGGTGCGTGTTATTTTAGCTTTTGTTTGAACTGACATAGACGACATGAGCCAGGGGCAGGTACCTCTCAAGGCCATGAGGGCCATCTAACAAGACTATTGAATGGTGATGCTATACATCCAAGTGAATTGGAGCCTTTAGTTATGTTCTTTGTCACTGTTCTGCCATAGATGGTGTGGCTACAGATCCCTGCAGCACCTCAGCCATGTCCTGGCAGCAGGGGTTAAGTAAGGCAGTCTGCCCTCTCAGATGCTCCACAGCTACTTGACCTGTTTGTTCAGCTGCACACTCAGGCACATGTTTGCCCCCACCACCTCCTCCTCCTCCCCTGACTTGCTGTGCCAAAGATGTGAGCCAAAGGTAAGCAGAATGCCAGCGGCCCTGCCCCTGTTTTTGCTGGTAGGACACTGGGGGTGAAGGTTGAGAGGGAGGGACAGTACGGCTAGATAAGCAGTCTCCTGCTCCAGGTCAGCTATTCCAGATTAGAAGACCAAAGAAAAACCTTTTAATTAGGTTTGCCGTGCAGTTTGAGCCCTGTGGTATTGCGGCCCAGACACTTCCTGCATTGTGCTACACCACCCATAAAGTAGCGGGAGTAGAGGGAGTGAGAGAAAGAAAGTGAGGGAGTGAGGCTAAAAACGGTTCTGCCACATCTGCACCACGCCACAAAACAAAGACATGCCTGATTGCCACCATGCACCCTGGTTATTCACTCACAAAGATCCTCACAGTGAGCTCCAGCATGGACAACAAACCACCTGGACTCGCTTTAATGTGAAATATTTGTAGAGAAAAGAGGTGGGGAACAGCTGAGCTTTCGCTTCATTTATTACAACATTAACTCATCCAAGTTTCCACTGCTTTATTCTCCTTTTTAACTCCTCTTGTTTTCATATTCCCACAGTTAGCGCTTGTGTGGAGATCTACTGAGAAATCCCAGAGCCAGCGCTGTCAAACTTGGTCTAAAACAGTGTAAGTACGTTGGACATAATTTCCTTCTCATAACAAAAATAGAGGCAAAATACCAACAATCATATCTTGGTGATGCTTAATGAGCCCTTTCGGATCCTTGACAATATACCACTAATATGGTGCTTTGCATCCTTTGAAACATACCAAAGTAGGGTCCTGGAAATAGTAACACAAAAGCGAGGCCTCATAGACGTCCCACAGCCAACGCAACAAGCTTTCCCGGTACTCTCTGTACTCGCTGGTCTACAGTATGTCTGCAGTCTCGTGCATTTAACACCGATTACATACAGCCTCTAAATCGTGTGTCTGTATTCCTACCTGCGCCCTGGCACAGGAATCACATTGCAGGCTGTGCTAGAGTTTCTAGGGGAGGGGAGAAGAGATGAGATATGAAAAGTGAGGAGGGGATATGAGTAATTGCGTGCTCTCGAGACACGTGGAGCCTGTCTGGAGAAGAGATACCGGGCTCGGAGAGGGGAGTTGGGGGCCTGGGGTGTCATCAATTTGAGCTCGGCCTTAATGTTTCAGAATAAAGACGAACACCTTGCTTTGATCTTCATGGCCTGTTCAGCAGACGGTCTACTACGATAACGATCTATACCCGTTACTGTAATCTTAGCCCTGAACCATGCTTTTACTGGAGAGATGGACAGAAGACAGCTTTTACATACTGTGGGTCTGATAATACTGAGGGAGACATATATCTGCAGTTTAAAAGAATATCAGTGATTTACAGTGAGCGTTTGAGGGTGGGTTGTTGATAAAAGGCTTTTTTTTTTGGGATAAATGGGTCGAAGGACGTGTGTGGAGGAATTTTGTATGACTAGTGAAGCAACTAGGCGGTTGCGAGTAGCGCCTCAGGGGTGTGGAACGTGCTGGGGCCTGCTTCATTATAAAGACAAGCCCTGCACCCAGGCAGCTGTGCCGCACACAAGACTGCAGGAATGAGGGCACCATGAATGGCTTTCTCTGTGTGACAATGACTGCAGCACTCAGCAGAGAGGGAATGGTCAGAGGTCCCTGCAATGGACAGGCAGCTTTGAGTGTGTGTGTGTGAGTGTGTGAGTGCGTGTGTACACTGAGAAATTACTCAGGAATGCAAGGATACATGCCAAAGACAAATAATTTGAGTCGCATTCAAGGGAATCTTACCCTCCTCGCCCTCTGAAGAAATATCACAATCCCATCAAAAGGCTTGGCCGGAGAGCCACACTGGATGGAACTAATGGAAGACTTGTGCGCTGGCTTAAGCCTGGTGGAGGAGTTTAACTGATGAGCTGTGTTTTTTGTTTTTTTTTAACTACTGATGAATTTCCTCTGACAGCAGGAGGGAAATCTAATAGTTCCTGATGAAACTTTGCATGAAATTGTATTTTGAAGATCATGCATGCAAAGATTTTTTTTTTAATTCTTTTTATAGCAACACATTCAATGGCATTTTTAAAATTTTATTTATAGATTTATATTTCAAAAATCTTTCCATACATTTGAATTCACACATTCTTTACGGTCTATTACGGTTTAATCCTAACTTGAGACAGGGATGGTGGAGTTTGAGCTGGGGAGGAATCTCAAGTTAGCATTCAGCCATACAGTCTGTGAATCCGAAACCACAGTCATAGACACCCAACTCAGACGCAGCTACAGCTTAATAAATACTTTACAAAAATAATGCAGGCTTTTTACAATGGAGATCTGCCTCAGAGACACAATGGACACGGTGGTAAATTACTGGTAGAAATTTTTAAAATGTGCATGCTGAATAAACATACTCACAAGCTTACATGAGAACCTGGATATTGCAATTGACAAAACGGGGGGGGGGGGGATAAGTTTTATATCCTGTCCTCTGTCCCCAAGCCCCCACCCCCACCCCCACCCCCACCCCGACACATTCCTGGAGGATCTCATTATTGTATTATCACAGGCCTCTCAGATTCACAAAACAAACCAAAACAATCTAGGGAGACGAACACGGACACAATCTAAATGGACATTCCTAAAATAACAATTTTCCCTTTTAACAATACAAAGTCAGTTCTCCCTTTAGTGACCAAATCTGCCAGAGTTATAATTACTGGCGCAATTTCAGAGGCATGTTTTATTAAAAAAAAAAAGAAAAATTAAAAACAAAGCAACATTTTGTGCCTGTTTTTGTTTAAGTCAAGAAATGTTCGTTGACCAAGTGAGGGTTCAGACTCTGTTGGATTTTCATTCCTCTTGGAGCAGTAAGTCTTGTTCCTCAGAGCCTAAAAGTTCATTTGTTATTTGACCTAAAACAGAATGAAAAATGGTTCAGCACCATTTTTGAGGTTTAGCTGAATATTTAAGCAGTGTGTGTTTTTTTTCTCTCCTTTCATTCTACAGAGGGCTAGAATTCCCTTGCTTCTTCAAACTGTTTGTAGTAGTCCTCGTCCTGGGGGTTGTCAGGACATTTCTGCCCGTTGTTTGGCGGCCTGGCCTGGTTGTAGCGGCTCCAGTCCCCTTTGCAGATGATCCAGGGCAGGATGTCCACCTTATAGTGCAGGTCGGCTGAGAACTCTGTGCTGATGAGGTTGGGTGTGCCGGCCCCTTTGCCGCGAGTGATGAGCTTCATGTTGTCGTCGTAGCAGCAGTGCTGTGCGGCCAGCGTGGTGGACTCCAGCGTCAGCATGGAGCGAATGCAGTAACGGGCCGTGGGCTTGTAGATCTCCAGCTTCTCTTTTGGCCCGCTGGCGTCTTTCCAACGGAAATCCCGGCGCGTGGGAGCGTCGTGTACGTCTGCCGTGCTGTACGCCACCTCAGTTGGGTAAGAGCAAGGGCAGCTGGGAAGGTCGTTTGCCACCTTGGTCATGTACTTCTTCAAGAAGTCGCTTTTGCAGTTCATCCATCGCTCGCAGCTGTCTGTGTCTGGAAGGAATGGAGACACTATTTAGTGCTACATCTCTTCCCTGACACACACCAGCACTAGAATATGAAACCAGAAGTGTATGAGGGTGTAATGTTTAACATGAAGGTGTGTTTTCACTGGGCTGATTAAGAACAGACAGATGAAGACAGAGTGGGCAGTGGCATACTGTGCTCTTCCTGCCCTGCTGCACATTTTCATCTCTGCACAGTAATGGGCCGCAGCCCGAGCATGAGGAATGCTAAGTGTGTGCAGGAACTCTGCTGCCAGATGGATGAACTGCCTTTGATAATGTAAGAACATCTGAATGAGGGATAGTCTGCAGTAAGACAAGAGCAGGCAGAATCTTACCAACACCAAAGAGCTCTGTGGCATTGAACTCATCTGTTCCAGCTAACAGGCTGACTTCAGTCGCTGCAGTCTTGAAGGCATCCTCGATACCTTTAGAGAGATGGATTAACAGTGTAAGGTGGATCAAAAGATTTCTATTTTTTGTTCTGTGATCCAAGGTCAAGACTTTACCTGGACAGTTGGGCATATCACAGGTCCTGGATTCCGTGGCTGTGCAGGCGTAACCGCAAGACCTGGTCCTCTTCTGGTTGCCATTTCCACAGGTCACACTGCACGCTGACCAGTTACTCCAGTCCCCCTCTCCATCCATATAGTCTGGATCAGAGAGAAAGAGTGAGAGAGATCCTCAGCTCTGATGCAGGCCAGATGCTGAACCTACTCAGGCCTGTTAGCATGCCTCACTAATAATAAGTGGGGGGAGGACATGAAAGGGGAAGTAGGGGAGCTCCAAGTTGTCTTTGACTCTGCCCCACAAAAGCATATACCTCGCAAGCCTGCGTACACACACACACACACACACACACACACATGCATACACTATGTTGTTAATGTTAACATGTTCACTCTGTTCACTGTGTTCAGAAAGTGAAGTAACGTGGCGGCATTTTGCAAATTCCAACAAAGCCCCACGGGATCCAGCAGGCAATTTACAAATATACATTTTCTGTGCCGCCTGAGTATCAGTGGCTCAGTGGCACAGGACACCATTCGGCTGCTCTATCTGTGATTCATTGGTTTGAAAATGGGAAGTGAAATGGCGAGAAATCCTCTTTAACTCCAATTATCTTTGAGCAGATCGCTGTAATGGGTATACATGGAAACAGTTACACCAGGCTCTACGACCACCTCAGCCCACCACCGCCATCAATACTACACACACACACACACACACACACACACACACACACCACACACACACACACACACACACACACACACATCTTGAAAGCAGTACTCCATCAATGAGGAGAATTAATGTGGGCATGTTGGGATGGAAGTAATTCCCCCAGCTGCCATCTGCCCTTCATTATGAGCATTTTATATGAATAAAGGCCAGATAGCTGTCTAACACTGCTCCTGTCCCCCTTCCATAGCTTATTACAGAGAGCTGGTGGCCACTCAGACAAAACTCAGAATTTAGAAAACTTGATAATAACCTGCCCTCAGCCCACAAGTGAATAAATTATGAAGGGATTGTGATGGATGACCCTCACCGCTTGTCCACAATTATGATTATTAGGTCTAAAACCAGGACAGTAATGATGATAAAATATTTCCTTGTCTATTAGTGTGGTATGAGTGAGAGCTGACCGCAGCGATAAGCCCCGAACATTAAACACGGGCTATGGTTTGACAAAAAAAAAGATTATAAAATCGCCTTCCTAACCACTGCAGTGCAAGTGCAAGTGGATGAAATGACATTTTCCACAGCACACGCATTCCTGTTCGACCATGTTGGTTTGGGCATGCTACAACATGGGCCCGACGCACACTGTATGACAGTGAGTGTAAATTCTTCCACGGCAGATTTATCTGCGGGGATACTTTTGGAGAGTGTTGTGAGAATGGTGTGGCAGCCGAACAGTGCTCCTGGCCCCATTCCTGCTGCTGAACTTTGATGTCGCCAGGCGTTTAAACTGTGTCACGTAGCTAGCTCCACACCGCAGAGGAATCCATCTCATAAAAGAGTGTTAAAGGCTTCAATCAGGGGCTCCCAAAGGCTCGCCTGGGATGACTGCACTTATTATGGTGACAGCTTAAATCAGCAAATCTGCAAATTACAGATTCCACATCAGACTATGAGCATCTGTGGAAACGATGGACTAGTGCTCAAATAAGAGCCTATGGATCCTGCTAAATATTCTACAGTATGCATCGTGAACTCGTTCCCTTGCAAACACCACCCTCCTGTCATTCTCACCATATTCAGTTTGAGCTTTGCTCCCTCCCCCAGTGCCTCCTCTTCTGTCCCAGTCTGGCGGTGGCCTGAGGAAGTTGCTGTCTTCACTGTTGGTCCCGTATGAGCGATCGTGATCCTCCGTTTGATGAGTGGTGGAGGAGGAGGAGGAGGAGGAGGATGAAGAAGAAGTATGAGGCCACCAGTTTCTCCAGTTAGGAGAAGCCCAGTTGGGTTTGCTTTCCTTGCGGAGGCCTTTCTCCGGCTCATGGCCCTCCAGTCCATCCACCACTTCTATGGTCACCTGTATGAAAGAACACAAGTCAATTTAAAGTCGATATTCAATACAGACTCATCAAAGGAGATGCTTCAATAACATTTTAGGACAGAGTCGATCAATCGGGTGCTGTGAGGTGACACTTTCTGATACCCCTTCACACAATATTACCCCCTCCCCCTTTCTGTCCTAACACATGTGCCTCCCAGATGAGGGGAGACCACCACCCCTGCCCCACAGCCACCCTCCCACCTCTCGGGCCCTCTCCACCTAAACACAAAGTTCAAAGGGCTACTCAGCCTCCTCCAGACCATGAAAGCCAGATGAATCCCAGGATCAAAGACACCCCCCCCCCTTCCTCCCCTTCTCCCACAGCCTCACGCCCTTGCTCAATTGGTTGCTCTGCTCTCTTCCCACATCTTGAGATGTTAATACACTTTGTTCGTGCTCGGATTTAGCAGTGATGCTCTCAGAAATGGAAAGACCCCCTCGCTGGATTAGACAGGAGAATGATTTAAACATGGCAGCGGTTACTCGGCCATCTGCACCACTGAGGGACTTATGGGCAAGGGTTTGCCACACATTTACATAAGCTGCCGTCTGTCTTCCTGCATATGGGTTAGTAGTGAGGCACTGCTGGTTAGTGTCTGCCTTTTAGCTGTCATTATGATGGACGTGAGACCTCAGTATCTATCTAAAGCTTCACTATGAGCCAGGAAGTGTGAAAGGCGACAAGGGGGAGAAAAAGGGGGTAGTGATGTGCACCAAACTATTCTCCTTCTTCCTGTTTGCTCTTCCTGTCCTATGTGCTTGAGTAGCCATGTCTTACAAGTGAGTGAAAGCATCAAAGCGCACTGGCAGGTGCACAGACACACATCATCACCTGTATGTTGGGATTCTGTCCATTGATATCGGCTTTGGAGAGGTCGGGGAAATTGTGCAGATCTAGCAGGAAAGTACCAGGTCCGTCCCTGTGTACGTTGCTGCCTTTCGCCCAGGGCAGAGCCAGCCGGTGTTCTGGACCAGACCTCCGGTCTTCAGGAGCCAGCTGGACAGAGGAGCTGCTTTTTGCATTTATGTTGTTCTGCTGTGGAGAGACAGGAACATAATATTAATCTATTATTGGTGTGTACATTCATGATAGAAGATTAGAACGGATATAAAATGAAAACCAAATAAAAATATTCTGTGTTAATATAAAGACTAATGGCCCTGTATGTCACTTCTACAGAGTTGGCACATCCAGCAACATCAACAGATTGATCTTGCATGTTGACAGAGGTTGTTGTGGCTGTGACCCCTGTCATGAATCCTGCAGACACTGGACTCTCGACTACTCGGAGCCCAGAAAGAAGGAGCCGATGACACATTGAGGCAAACTGAGGCGTCTGTCTGCTTCCACCAAAATATAACACGACTACAGCCTGCATCCACAGCCAGTCTCACAGTAAGGCTGTATATGTTTCCATTTTTAACAGCCTGGCAGTATGCTGCTGATTTACCATAGCAATATGATGTGGGCATTTATAGTATGTTCTGTTACTGGCTGGGAGAAAAGAGCTACAGTATGTGAGACTGATGGTTTTCCTGCACTGAGGTTATATAGAGAAACCTAAGCAAACAGTGCAAAATAATTACATCTGTCCTCTTGTAGACAGAAAAAAACATTTGGTCTTCTGTCAGGGGGGGTTGTAAATTTGTCCCAAAAGGACAATTGGGGCATATGTCCCCTGTCAGGTACGCACAGAAGGAACAATTACTCCTCAACTGGACAGATAGCCAAAAGTAGTCAGCAATCATCCATTCTGGGTTGGCAGAAAATAAGATCAAAGAAAGCCATCAATCCTGTTCCTTGTTTTCTTTTTTCATGTCCCCTTTCTTCCTCCCTAGTGTTTTTGTGGTTGGGCTGAGGCCTGAGAATATGGCAGCAGTGCTATACAGTTGCGGTGGCCAGTCACAGACAAAGTGTCAGCTCAGCCACATTGTGGTGGGAATAAAAGCCCCCAGTGGAGCTGTTTGTGTCCAGCCAAGGTGCACTCTGGGACAATATAGGCGCTGTAAATGGAGCTGCACAGCACGGGAGGAAGGATTATAAATGTACATGTAACTTGAATTCAACCACAGAGGGGACAGCGGCTGGCTGCAAAGAAAGACTTCCCTGTCCAGTTAGGGCTACTCCTTACTACTGCAGAGACCAAATGGAGTTAGAGTGATAATATGACGCATTTCAAAGAATGTAAAAACTTTCACATCAAATTTTTCAATGTGAGCAACTGCCATAATTACAATGATTATACAATTGCCCATAATTTTGAGGAAGAAGAGGAGACTGGTCTGCAAAAGGGAGAGGTTACTGTAGATATGATGAGTTTTTATGAGAATCCATGTTAAAAAATCATAAAATTTGAGGGAGAAAAAAAACAGATTCCAATTAAAACCACAAACTGAACAATTATGGCTGCGAGCTCAGTACACAGAGAGATCATTTCAGCAGCATAGATTGTGCATCAGCTATCGACCCTTTATGTGAACATCACAGGACCCTCTTTGGTTCTATCGCAAGTACTTGGGCTTTGAGATGACCATGTGATAACCCTGCCTTTCAAGTTCCCAGCCTTCAGAAGTCACTCAGTGGCTGTAACTGAGCTCCACTGAGGAAGCAGCCCCAACACAACCCTTACAGGTTCAGTCGCAATGTAAAAACATAGGGTACATATATTTGTAATTAAAGTATGGTGTGGTTGATCTCACCTGGGTGGATTATATTTAACCTCAGACCACACAAGTTGATCTTCAGTCCAGACATTACTGTTTGATGATATTGATACCACAGATAGTCATTTAAATCCACTGCCGGAAAACATGTAACTAACAATTTCTCTTGTTTTGCCGTCGAAAGGCAGTGACGTTTTTTCATCTACAACACCTGTCATTCAAGGAAATTCCTCCAGAGATGCTCAGGCTACTGATTAAAAAATAAATACAAACAATAACTGAGTTATTGAGTAATGACTTTACAACTTTCTCCATGAGTTGGTCTAATAAGAGAAAGCAGATGCCAACACAAATGTTTCAGAACATGCGATCTGTTGGGTCATGAAACCCAGTCACAGTGTTTGCAAGCAGATTAATCCTCCGTTATCCAGTCTAATCCTATCTGAATCTTCTGTTGTGTCATATTATGCTGTATTACACATGGCAGGCAGATAATCTAATCCTGACATAAATTTGGTTTATTTAAAATCAAATTCAAAGTATTCTGATTAATCCCAGAGCAGCACTTGTGATGGTGTTTCATTCAGCATGGGGAGCTGAAGCCCGGATGTAAATGCAGGGAATTTGTCAGTTTATGGGCAAATGCAGGAATCTAGGGATTTGATTTATGTTAAGGGTATAGATTATCCAGCAGATAGAGGGATAGGAATGTAGTTTATAAACAAAAATATACACTGAATATTCCAGTAGTGCTGCAAGTTTGAACAAAACCAGTGGTAACAATAAAATATTAAACTGCTTAGGAACTAAAAACACAAATTAAGCACTGTCCACTGTCACCACCTAAAACGTACCTGCAGTGAGTTTCATGTTAAACTCTGATATCGAGGGATTGTGTTATGCTGACAACAGGTTTTATCAACGTGGACAATTTGCTTTGGGCTGTCAGCTGTAAAAAGCTACACAGGTTACAAACTGATCCATGATCAGCTCAGGTAATGTCTAATGACATTTATGATGTCTTAAAAAAAAACTGAAAAAGGTGATGCAATCACCAGTTATCACTTAGTAACGGGCCATATTGCTAGCTGCCAAGTGTAGCTACATTCAGGTGAGTTGGAAACTTTCATTTACTTTCCTCACCTAGAACTACCCACCTGATTCTGAATTTAAACTCTAATTAGTAACTAATCTATAAACCAGCATCATCCACAGTGTACCTCAGAGAACAATAATTTTACTTGTCTCTACATCAATTTGTTATGTCAAATCAACAAATTTAATTTTCAGCCACCAAACAGCCGAAGCTTAGACAATAGATGACACAAGAATGTCTACAGAGAACTGACATTCAGTTTATTGTCTCGCTTTCTCTGGTGCCAACAAGACGCTGATGCTGATTTTCTCCCTGTAGGAAACACATCAAAATCTTGCCAATCCACGGAAAAATATCAGCCTTAAATAACACGCTGTTGATTAAAGCCTTGAGATAGTGCTGCTCAAAACCACCAACTGGACAGAAAGAGGGAAATCTAAGCTGCTTTTTCCCCATGAGCACTGAGATTTCACTAAATCTATATTTTCCATCTGGGAGCTTAGCAGTGTGAAGGACAAACCACGAAATTTTATACGTCCACAGTTTCAATCTCAATCAGTATTTCAGCAGAGTGATTGAAGACAGTCAGTTGAGTTGAGGATAATGGAAAGAATGCACAGGGAACATAGGAATTACTCATCAGGAAGGAATGGCAGTTGTGTATCAGTTGTGTAAAGTCTGTCCGTTCCTAATGTCGACATAAACACCGCGCTCTGTCTTTTCCAAATGACTCTGAGTGGAGCTTTTTAACACAACGTAATGAGAAAAACATGAAGTTTTCTCTAATACTGCTGAGACTGTAACGGTGCAATAGGAGCAACTCATTTAAATGTTAAAGGAAAAATCAGCAGTGTTCCTCTTTGATGGCCGGCTGCTTTACAGTCACTCATCTGAGATCTTCCTCAACGAGGAGAATGCTTTAATTTGGAGATCAAAAGTGACACACCATTCCTCAGTTCATCTGGGGCCTCCCAGGATGTCACCCCCTACTCTCAAAAGCCATGAATGAACACTTGCATACACAAGCCACCCCCTTCTCCCTCCTCACAGTATCTCCTCTTCTTTTCCCGCTTCCCCCTTTTTCACTTTGTGAGGGCTGCTTAAAGGGGCATGACTCCATTTTCAATTGGGAGCAACTCAGGGGTCCTTCCCCCAGGGACGCTGGCAGGAAATGAAGGCAGTGCACATTGTGCCAGATGCTTTTCAGCACTACACTTACGTAGGTGGAAGAGAAAACTATCCTTCCCCTGTCACCCTTCTCATACAAGGGCGTACGTATGTGTTTATTTACATGATCCAGCTGAGAAAAGCAGGTATGAGCTCAAAATGGAACTGTTTAGACAAGACAAAAAAAAAAAAAAAAGAAAAAGTTAAAAACCATAATTAATTATTCAGCACATTATTAATCACAACTTTTTTTTTTGAATAGTTGTATGTTCTTGTCCAGTGGATGAATCTCCCTTCCTGGGTCTGTGATGATAATGAGTTTTCTCTCTCCGCTACAGGTGCATGGAGCCGCATCCTGTCATTTGTGTTTCTGTGAATGCCATTTTAAATATGACACCTTGGGATGACAATACACCCCCTGGGCCGTGACAAGCCCGGCTGAAAGATGACATCACTGTCTTCAGTGGCGGACCAGTGAAGCATATCTGCACATAGTCAGAGCATTCACCAGCAGAAAAAACCATTCAGCGCTTGCCTCAACATGGGGCATGGGTGGCAATGTTGGGCTCTTTCATCGCAGGCCAGAATCTCTATGTAAATGTGAATTTATGACAAAAGCGGCGTGGAGGCTGGAATGGGTGGCATGCGTTCAGCATTTTTCACTGTGATTCCTCAGGAGAAACTACCTCCTGGTCCTCACCCTGCTTGTCTGATCCAGCATTTGGCTGTGTGACAAATATTCGATAAATACCTGGAATACTTCCTCAGCTTTGCATGCCCTAATATCCGACCGAACACAGGCTTGCTGTTGCATATGCGCAGGTCAGTCTACAGTGATGGTAGTCGGAATGGAGATAAGCGAAATTACCCTCACCATCCTCTGTTAATGTAAAAATTCTTTCCATTCACCCCCCCCCCCCCCCCCCCCCAAGCCCCAATAAAAACATTTATGAAGGGAGTTGACATAAATACCCATTTATCACTGGGACATGAAGACAGCATTTCAGTAGCATGCTAAATATACATCAAAAAGCAGCTGAAGGATGCTCAGCACTCTCTAAAAAAGCCTGTTGATCCCAGACCCGTCTTAACCCTCGGGTCAGAATTTGGGGCTCTGCTGGAGTCTGTGTGCTTTATATTGATGTTAAAATGGGCAGTTAAACGATTAAACCTGTCTTAAGTGGTGTCATGTTGACAAATGTCTCCCTTGTGAAATTCTGTTGCAGCACTTTTCTAAACTGGGCCACAACCAACACAAAGGTGTCATTAAAAACTACATTTTGTCCAGACTACACGAATGTCAAAAGATTTCCAAGTCATTATATTTACTTATATTCTTCAATTTATCATTTCTCCTTCTCACTGAACACTGATAGGCCAATCTGATCTTTTCATGTGGCCTTGTCCACACATGTGAGCACATGTGAGTGCAGGTTCAAATAAAACAAGTTGGGTTTTAAAGGCTTGATCTGAAATCAGTAATGTGCCAGAACCTTCTCCAAGCACAGCTCTGGGGAATGTGTGTTGGTGATAGTGGTGGGGGTGAGGCGGGGTGGGGTGGGCACCGACAGAGTTTCAGCTCTGACCCTCAGCCCCATCAACTGAAAACTTGGATGACAGTGATGAGCCCATGATGACAGAGAAGTGCCTGCAGCTAGCATTTAACCCTCAACAATAGGGAGGTGTGTCTGGTGTAGGGGGCTGATCTCTGACCCTGCCTCATCTTCTGTCCCTATGCTGGCTCCCTGCCACTCCCTGGGGGGTGGGGTGAGGTGAGGGGGGGGGGCACCCTGGGGAGACCACATCCGTGTGTATGTCAACAATCTCTTAAGACTCACAGGAATGGGCGATTTATATTACCTGGGCCATAGGCTCATATGAGCATTTTATCAAACCCATCTGTGACCAAATGAGACCCCTCACGTAGGCTTCACATTTTTGCATCAAATTTCCCCCAAGAAATCCCCCTCATGGAAAGCACCTCACCACTAATAGGTTTCCTAACTCACCTCTGTAAATGCTGAGTCCAGACTCAGAGTTACATTCCCCTGGGGCAGCGGACTGCTCCGCAGCACTGTGATGTGCAAGGTAAGGAGTAGAAGTCCCAGGAGCAGCAGCAGTTCCGCCACCAGTCGCACCATCCTTTTGACGCGGCCGCTCTTGGGAGCCTGCGGTGTGGCCGGAGGTCCGACTCCGCCTCCTCCCGGTGCAGAGACTCCAATCTCCGGATCCGCCGGGGACGAGGAGCCGCAACACCACTTCGGAGCCACTTCGGGAATCAGAATTGCAAAAATGAAGGGAAAAGGATTGGAGGAGGGAAGTCGAATAATTTGAAAGAAGTGCTGTTGCCTAGTTGAATTTGGACCCAGTGGATTTTCTTTTTAAACGGTGGGTTTGTCCTAAATTAAGATGTATCCCCTTTAACAGATTGATCATATAGTTTGAATCTAAGCCAAATATGAGATGAGTTCATGTGCTGATCCAGTGCAGTGAAAAGTGCAGGGCTTATCCAGCGCGCAGCATTAACACTTTCCGCTCTTGTTGCGCCCTCGCCAAATCTCCAAGCTCAGGAAACTTGCAGCCCAGTTGCCCCGTGGTGTCCCCGCCACATTCTCAGCCTCACACTTCACTTTTCCTCACTTCCACTTCAGCCGCTTTACGCATTTCTGGTTTTGTCCACATTATGCACCATCCAACGCGCTGTTCGACGAGATTACCTTAGGCGAAAAAAAAGTACAGGTAGTTAAAAACGTATCTTCCCAGTTAAGACTTCACGGGGGAGTTCTGCCTTAAAAACAGTATCCATCCATTCTGCTGTGGACTGTGAGCCCACCAAGAGCAAGACGCGGGGCTGGCGTGCGTCTGTGAGAAGTCCTCCTGGAGGAAATAAAAGTCAAACCATATCAATCTGCGGATTACTAACACACACACGCTGTTGTTGTTGTGCGCTCTTGAGGTGGTTTTATACTATACGCCCCTGTGCAGGCGCCCTCCCCCTGGTTAACTCTTTCGTCCCTCTCAACCGGTCCTCCCCAAACTGGAGTCCAACCGGGTCTAACACCAGACATGCTTGAGGAAGTTCGAGTGAGGAACACCCCGAAACTATTATGCTTCAATTCCCATTGCAGATGAGACTCTGAAGTCATTTCAAGTCACAGGATCAAAATGATATGATCTTTAGAAATTACAAAACATAATTTCTTCATTTTAATAGACATTAATCCACTGATGAATGCTGATTATGTCATCCTGCATTAATATTGAAAAATGCCACTATATTGGCACAATAAGGACACGACCTCAAGTAACCTTGGTGGTCCCCGGAGGCGCACTGGGCACACAGCGCAGAGGAAGACACCCGGAGGCTCTTTACAGGAGGTCTGCGTTTCCTCCTGACATGTGTACAGCAGCACTCTTGTCTCAGACTGTGACTAAAACACTACTACGGAAGGTGCTGTGACACTTCACTTAAGCAAGACAAATGGTGCGTAATGTGATTAGCCCTCCTGAGACTTTTTATTGTCCGCTTCAAAGGACAGGTCGCTGTGTCAAATTATGCACCAAGCGGGGATGCTGCAGCTTCAGCATGGGTGAGTTCACTGGAGCCCCGAGGCTTGAAAAAAGACCGACCGTGCCTCTGATGTCATTTATCACCTTTGAAGTCAACACATTCAGTTTGGGCACAAGTGGAACAATAATGTTACTGACTGCTGACAAGATCTTATTACTTTGAGTCATAGGTTGTTTGTCAGCGCACAGAATTGTTTCTTTAAAAAGATACGTTGAGGACACATTCAAATCCACAGAATAAACATACTGATCATTTGGTTGTGTTGTGCGCATATGCATGATCCTTGATGCCAAACGGCGCGTAACGCACAGCTCTGGCAGGATCATGCCAGTGAAGCAGCAGCAGAACCAGAGCGTCACCCAGATTAGACTATTTACATTACAAACCAAATAAACTTTGAAACGAATAAGTGAGGTGTATACGTTTTGCATCTGATATTATTTTCTCCTTGTTGCGTAGTTTCTATATCAACCAACCAACCAACCAGTGTGTTGAATATATCTAATACAAGCCAGATAAAACCCTCAAACGATCATCATTTATTTAATTTTACAGCATCGGGCTAATATAAGTTTCAAGCACTATTCTGACCACTCAGATGAACTCAGATCCTGGATTTACTTCGGGTGAGATAAAACTCCCATGTGCCCCTCTGATGCCCATTTGTGCCAGGAAGCACGTTGAGTAAACTTGGTCTGAGTGGCAGCTCAGTTTTACCCCACAGACAGTCAGTGACAGTGGCAGCAGATAGTGTTGAGCAGGATGGAGCAATTCAACACATTTGATTAACATCATATTTCATTCAGTTATTAATACTTCTATTGAATAAAACGCCATCTCACAAATATCTATTAATGCCTGCTCACATGTCTGAATTACTTTAAAAAATATCCAAATAAATGCTCCCAGTCATCTGCTGCACTAATGAAACATACATTCATTATGCTCCATGTTAACAAGTGGTTCCCAGTATAGAGCTTTATTGCAATCTTCAGTTACAGTCTTGCTCCAGTCACAGCATAGCTGTCCAAACCATGTAAATCTGTCTTTTGTCTGCCTCACTTCAAAAATCCCTTTCCAGAATAGAAAAATCTCGGCCTAAATGGAAAACAGCGAGCACTGAGAATGGCTTGCCTGCTTTGGACACAGTGGTGGACATCAAAGGCGTAGTGGAGGATCCCCCTTCAGAATTGCAGTTACATGCCATTCCAATAAGCGCAGTGTATTTGGATCTGCAGTTCAAAAGAGGCTGGTGCATGCAGGCAGGTCTCTGGGGCCTTGCCACCAGTAGTCTGACTGCACAGATGTTTTGAATGCCAGCGCAGACCATTTGCCGCTTCTGCTGAAACTGGGGGGCAGCTAGAAGTGACTGGAGGCAAGTTTGGCCAGACATGTGCTTCCCACCTTGCCTGACAGTCAGTGTGTATTACTGTACTTTGTCGCTACCTGCACCTTTAATAATCAATCGGAAAAAAATAATGTCTTACATAGTTTCTTCAAAGACTGAAATGGTTGAAATGCCACCATGATTTCCTACAATATGCAGGGTCTGTATGGATAAAGATACACAGTATTTGACCAATTTTATCTGTTTCGTGTCTGCTGACAACCACTGAACTAGATAAGGTCTGAGTTCTTGAGGTTTAGGGTTATATAAGGCGTCCATTAGCTGAACCATAGATTCATCCTCCAGAATTCATTGTGATTCAGTTACTTACATTTTAAATCTGAATACTGTCTAAACCAAAAAGTGGTGTTAAAATAAACACCAATATGATATCTTCTTCAAACCTAATTTCATCCTCACAGCTGATTCTCAAATATGAGATTCCTAGAACCAGCATTTTTACGTCTGTGCAACCATAGAAAAAATGTTGCTGGTAAATCTTAGCAAGTTAGAGTTTGCCTTTCTGCATAATCACAGTGGAGCTTAGTATTTCAACACTCTGTGTCTGTAACACCCTGAGTTATGTTTGAGAATGAATTCAAGCTTTGGAGTTTCTCTCTACACACATCTGTCCTCTGCTGTGAACCTGCAATGAATTTAACAATGTTCACAGTTAGACTAAAGGTGAAAGTAAACACGAATTAAGAACAGATATCCTGAGGGCGGCGGTGCACCTCAATGCAACATTTGAGGCCACCTTTCCCCATCTCCTCCAGATCTGTATGGAACAGTACACTGGAATGACATCACAGATTTGAGGATTAAAGAGACTGTTTTGTATTGTTTCTGGCTATAGAAGCCAGATGTGAATATTCACTTACAGAACAAAGTGATCCAATATAGAGCACAGATTTCAATTGTTTTCTCCTTTAGGGGAAAAGAAGGTTTTTGTTTTTTCTTTTGTAACTTTTCTTAACTTATTTTCCACTACATTTGTGTCTGCACTTCATCTACCATGCTTTTTCCAAAGGATTGCATATTGCAGTTTAACTCCATCATGTAAAACGTAAAGTCACCATGTTGTTTATAAGGAGGTATAAACACAAACATGGTAATGTCCTGCAGGCAAACAAGTGTCAACTAGACCCAAACTGACACATTGTGAAAACACATTCATCATCCATCTATAATCCTCTCTGTGTTAATCAAATGATTACCCCATACCACAGGAATTTAGAGTTCGGTGCTAATTGCTAGGTTAGGTTTCTGTTGGCTCAGGTGCTGCATACTATGCATGCTTACCTTCAAAACTGTTACACACTTTGTGTGTGAAAGAGAACAGCGGGTCTTTAAAACATCAAGAATTAAGCTGTTAAGACTCTGTGAATATGAGCAGTCTCGCCACAAAACAGGCCATAACACCTTTTTCACTCTGCGCAGGAGTTGTTGCGATTTAAAGGCTTGTCAGAGACGTAATTGCTGTATGATCTATTAGTTACAGGAAGGTTATCATTTACTGTGGAGATGAAAGTGGTGTTGTACTGAGGACAATTTTTATAAAAACAGATCACCATGGAACGCAATAAAGTTATCTTTGTCATCTTTTTTCTCAATCACATCAGCCATGAATAGTGTAAATAATCATGTGTCAGGAAACGAGCACAGCTCCAGAGGGACGGTCTGGGATTTTCGGAAGCCTGTCATTGGAATAATTAATCAACCTTCCTATCAAAAACACATACAGGAAGTTTTCATGTGTGGTATTTGTGTTTTATTGGAAAATAAAAGAAAAAATGAAAATCAGCAGACTCAAAATTTTAGTAACGTAGCTTTACACCAGAGGGGGAAATTTACAAAACTACTTGTTTGTGCTAGGGAAGTAAATGGAATCCTTGCATCTCAATGTGCATTACTCTCTAATAATAACTACCACCAGCTTTTTTAATAAATGACGGCTGATATTAATTTATGAGAAGCAAAAAATGCTTCCTAAAAGTTTTCAACGTCTAAATATAGACGAGTAATCACAATAACTTTATACAAAAGGATGTGCCCTCTTTTGATCTAAAATGTCTTCAAATGTGCAGATGAACCGAACTAACAATATGTGATTTCTCTCTATAAAAAGATAAATAGCTCAAGATTTGAGACCAATGCAGCAATTCTTGTGCAATAATTAAATATGTGTAATAAAAGTATTTCAAATAAGTGTTCTATTAAATCACAATGTTTTACAAACATATAAAAAGCAGCTGCCAAACATTTAGCCCCTTAGACTTAGTTTTGACACTGTGAAGTGAAGGTGTCAGGGGTCATATCAGCTGTCCAGCTCAAAGTCTGTCTCATCACAGAGGTCAGGCCGAAAGGAATATTTTCGCCGTGAGAACTTCAGACAGAGAGCGTCTCCCACCTCGTTCAGATGGTGCAGCACCTGAGGACAAAGGGAAAGTATAGGGAAATTATATGTTTGATTCAGGTGAAAAAATTGTCCTTAGGCCACAGAGAGGAATTTCATGTTAGTAAATTTCTCTCTCCCTGTGTGTGTGTGTATGTGTGTGTGTGTGTGTGTCTGTGTCTGTGTGTATGTGTACCTGGTCCAGCATGGCTCTGGTGTGTGCTGCAGACAAACAGAAGCGAGCTCGGGCCTCTGTAATCGGCGTGGCTGGAAAGCCAACAACCACTACAGCAATTTTCCTCTCCAGCATTTCTCGAGCGAAAGCCCTGGTCAGCAAAAAAAAAAAAAAGAAGAAGATGTTTTAGTACACAAAAGCACAAGAATCAATTGAAGGAAATACAGTAATCTATATTTTTGTAACATTAAATTCCTTGAAACTTCGGAATCAAAATATCTGGAACATCAGATGCTAAATTGCAATATTAAACACACTGAACTGTTTCTCCTGTTTATGTCTTTTCAGAATTACAAATGCCACCTCTCACCAACAACAGTGACACCACTGACCTATGAAGTCCCTGGTGCTCATGCATCTGCACTACACACCAGCTGACTACTGAACTGGATTAGTGCAGAAAAAATCGACATGAAGAGCTAAACACAGAATACAAAACTATGCAATATTTTATCTCACATTTCTCACATATTTCTCATATTTTTAAGGTTTGAAGCCTTAAAATCTGCAGTGACCCCACGAGTCACCTCAGAATGAGCTGCTTCGCCTCATCACATTAAAAATCATGAGGAATGTTGCTCTTTCTGGCCCTTCCAAATCCTTAATCATGTGGTTGGGATGTGCGGTAAGAATGACTTGTGATAATTTCTGTAAAGCACGATAAATAATAATAACACACAGACACACACACACACAACACAGACACGTAGCTATCAGTTCTATGTGGTTGAAGCAGCAACATCACTGATGCCTTTTACGTCACTGAGGCCGAACAAAGAATGATTCCTGTGGACAGCTTGGAGAGTTCAGACCTTAAAACGAGTTCTGAAAATGGTTAAGATGGTTTTCAATTTTCTGGATGACTTGTTGATGTGTCTAGTGCTCTGTACAGATGCTGGTGCAGAACCTCAATCTAACACCAGCATCTTTAAGAGCTCTCTATGTCATTAGGACAATGGCAGGAATCCAAAAAGACTAACAAAGTAAAGGCCAGAAGAAGATTTAATATAGAGCAGCTACAGACACATTACTCTCATACAATTGCATAAGAAATACAAGTCAGTGTTACAGGACTAAAATTCCATAGATTTTGAAATGTCATTAACAAAATCATGAAATAACAAGAGGTAACACTATAATTGTTTTAGAAATGTCTGTTTTTCCAAATAATATTTAAGGATACACCTGGTGAAATTCAACTTTTTTCCAGTTTCCCATGTAAACCGATGTGAAACCATAAACTGCTACTGTGGTTAAATACGATAGCAGCTTCTGATTATGGTAGTTTCTGGGCTGGAATGGCCTTTCCAAGGATATAAATGGTGACTGGCATTGAAAGACACTTTATACCCAATTGATTATACTTGAGTGGCGCAAACAATCCTTGGTTATAACTAATCAATACCTTGTGTTTTCCCTTAAGTGGTAACAGATTACAGACAGTTACCCAATCTACACTGTCCACAAGGTCTACACTACTGAATCATGGAAACTTTGGAGTGTGTAAGATGTCAGCCATCCGGATCACTCAGAGATGATACACACTGAGCTGACATGAAATTTCTTATGACAACAACAAATAGTCAAGTTAATATTATTGATTAGCATTGATTAGTCTATGTACAATAACTATTCAGTTAATTTTACTCTAAAAGCGGTGAGTGTTTTTGGTGAAAGTTTAAATGTACTTACACCACTTTGCCTGGCATGTAGAGCAGGATTGGAACCACTGGTGAGTCATCATTGCCATAGATAATGAAGCCCATCTCCTTCAGTCTGGCCCTGAAGTATCTCGTGTTCTCTGCCAGCTGGCGGATCCGTCTAATGCCTCCAATTAAAAAAAGGACAGCACCAGATGTACATGAGCAAAGCACCAACTCACTGCTGTTTTTCCACATATTTCCACTGTCCCCTGCACAGAGGGACGTCACCTGTCAGTGGCGGCTAATGTAGTGTGTAGTGTTCTTTGCGGTGCCATCTCATCCTGAGTCCTGCACCTCCATCTGGGCCATTCCAGCCTCCACCATGAACTTGCTCATGATTACATCTCAGCTGCACCAGCAGATGGTTCAGTTTTGTCTGCCTGACGGCATGGTATATGCACTTGCACGTTGCCAAGATGAGCGTTTGCAAATTGGATACAATGGAGTTTGCACAAAATGAGTGACTGTGGACTGCCACTGGAGCATAGCCATGACTGAGACAAACTATGCTTAAGCATCACATGTATTACAGATATTTCACATACATTAGAAAACAAATCAAAGTCAGCAGAGGGGGTGTGTATTGTTAGCCCCCTGTGTTCCCTAACAATGTGAATCACTGGGGAACCTGGTTGCTCTGTTGCTGCAGCAGAGTTTGGCATGGCCCAGCCTTGGAACACAGCTCTGTTTCCCTTTGATTACCTGGGAACAGATTGGCAGTTCTTTCAAAGGGATGTAAGAGAGCACTTTAAATCCCCTTATCTCAGCAGAGAGAGAGGGGAAAAAAACCATAACATTCGGGCATCTGCCAAAAAGCACAGGCCCCATTTTGTAAATTATTCCTCTCTCCTAAGATAGAGGGCATGGAGGTCAAAAACCTGCTGTCAGACACAAATCATATGAGTATGTGAGAATGTGTGGATGTTACTGTGTCTCTGAGCTTTTCCCTATTTCAGAGCCGTTGCCACCAGTTTGCTTTAAAGCGCGAAATTCAACATCAAAGAGAAAGATGAAGAGCACAGTGGAAGACTGAGAGAACGAGGAATAAGAACTCATCAGGCATATATGCAAATAGTAACGTGACGTTTCTTGTCAGAGTGGGCTTTTATAGTGTTTTGATGGGCCCTGGAGCTGATGTTTTGAAAGGCTGCACTGTTTGCTGTGTCGCTCCCCTCTATCACACAGGTCAAGACTGATTTTTCCACAACAGATATTTGACGGGGCTACGTCAGATCCAAAGCATGTCTGCTTCAGAGTCAGAGGAGAAAGTTACTCATCTGTGGATGAAACTACAATGTACAATGTACCGTAAGACACCAGGCTTTAGTCCTTCGAGTAATTAACCCATTACAGCACTCGGCGTGTTCTGTATTTCTGCATGCCACACAGTTTACATGGCTGCATATGTTCACCTTTGGTGTATACTTTAAGTCCCACAGGTTTGGCTAAAGTGAACTAATGTTACAACAGGTGATACTCCTTGTATTACAGCTACAACTACAATAACTCAAGAAGAATTGTGCTGGCGGTATCAGGACTAGGCCGGTAATGACTACTTCCCTGCCCTTGTGTCTGATGCCATTAAAGCAGAAACTTTTCAGAGGTACAGTGTTCCTCACAACACACACATGTAAATGATTTCCTCTGTGTTAGGGTCACGTGTGTTCAGGGACTGCACGTCCCCCCTCTCTCTACCGCTGCAGACCCCTGTAATTGCTACCACATTTTCTGACCAAGCAGCTGTTTGTCTTTCCTTGCAGGTCTGGACTTAGTCCTAATGTTAACATTGGTACTGTCCTCTGGATTTGGTTTGCTGTTGTTTCCATAAAGATTATTTAAAGGTGTAAGAATTTTTATAAGCCAGACATAATATTTGTCTGTGTGAAGAACATTAGGCTTGATGAGTATGTGGATAATAAGACTGAGATTGAGGATGACATTCACTGGATGGAGAGCGTGCTCAGATACTCACCCTCTGTGCTCCCGTCCTTTCCCATGATGCACCTTATGGCACGTATGATCTGCTCAGTGACCGGAGGGGACATGGCTGAGGCGTATACTGCACTGTGAGAATGACTGCGCAGGTAGTCCACCAGCTCCTGCAATACAGCACAGAGTGTCACTCAGATAATTAGCAGAGATAATAAACAATATGTTTACAATGTATTTTTGTTAAAAGACTGAGAAAAATCTGATAGTGTGTGTACGTACAGACAAAAAACTGTTAATTTGAGATCTTCTCTGAAACAGAAGTGTGGTCCCTGCACTTTTCTTTTAGAACCACTAGATAGAGCTCACGTATAGTGAACACCTGAGAATCAATTAAAATACCTCAAGTCATTTCTCAGTCACTATGACAATCTTGGCATCGACTATAAAAAAGCTCTGGATCCTTTCCTGCTCTCCACTCTGAGGGAGCCAGTGCACTAATTTGAAAAAGAACCGATGCTGAAATGAGCCAGAATAAGGACTGTCATGCTCATTATTCCTAAATGTCAGCAGGGGATTAATTCTGCTAGTGGTTGTCAAGAGAAGAGCAGGATTTCAGGAAACTGATTCGGTCATGGGTCCCTAGAGCATGTGTGTGTAAGTGGTCTGAGGTTGGGAGCGGGCCTGGAGCTGTGATGGGCTGCTGCTCGGTGGCTGCGTGGTGGCCAGTGGGTGCGGGGTGATGACACGTAGCCGGAGATGCTGTCTGGCCACCATTTCCACTCACTGCCATCTGTCCCCACTGGGCGGCGGCTGTGGCTTCCTCAAACACGTAAGGGGAAGGGATTTTAGGGGAAATGCTCAAACGTAGGATAAGAACCCTGAAACAACCTGACATCTGTTTTCGTTTAAGGCAGGGGATTTTCACCGCTTTAGGGCCCTGCAGGATTTCGGTGCGACCAAGATAAACCAGTTAAGAGAACATGTCCGAAATCCATCTCGCGTCTGGGGCGTGGAGTGACAGCTCAGAGTGTTTCCTCAACCACGCTGTGGCCGCAATACTCATGTGGTGATACATGTCCACAATGCCACAGAGCTGGAGCTGTGCCAGAGCTGCACACACACTTGCACATACTTGGTTCCTCAGTGGATGTATTTAATAACCTTATTTCAGTGCGATCCAGGCTTTAAGTAAAGGGTGAATGACTAACATCTCCTTCATGCAAGGTTGAAGTGAATTAGAAGGAGCTTGGAGTGTATTTATTGGGGTATTTATTTTTGGCACTCCCATAAAATAGCTATAACATGACTGTTTTCCAGAACACATCTGCTGAGTTTTTTTGTCGGTCAACCCGAATCTACTTAATGTAAGATTTGGGGGATTTCGCCACAACAACAAAACGTCAAATCTAAAGGCTTTCTCTCTCCTTTCCTGCCTGTTCCTTTCAGGAGTTTACTACAGCCAGCTGTCAAACCAGGCAGAGTGTTCATACTTCAAACATTATCATGCTTGTTAAAAGTCATCCTGTTAAATCTGGAACGCAGTTCCGACGCCTGCCACAAGAAGGGGCTGGCCCTCTGCCAGCTTTACCTTCTTATTATGGCAGAGCGGGGCTGAACCAGCATAAGGCAACAGCAGGAAGGGTCCCTCTCTGAATACCTAATTCAAACAACATGGCCGTTTCCTCTGTTGCTTTCTAATCAACTGCCACAAAACCGATGTGGTTATGTACTAAAGTGTACTTTTTAATGGAGTAAAAAAGAATTACAAAGGCCCGGAGTCAGAGCCTGCGGAACATTTGTTGGACACATGAGAGCTATGAGAGAGGTGGGATATATGACTGAGTCTCAAACATCTTTAAAAACGGACCTGGGTAAAATATTGTATGATGTATTTTAACTTGCTTTGGAGCTAAATAAGTTAATGTTGTTACACAGTTGGTGGTTGCCAGGTTGTTCAAACAATGTCTGGAAAGTATCAGAGAGCCAGCTCGGTCGTTTGACTTTCTAAGAATGGCAATTTACCCACGGCTCTCTGGAACTGTTTCAATGCGATTAATCCCACTGATGTTTATCTTGAAATTTATCTTGACCCTGTTTTGGTCCAGGAGGATTAATTTTGCATCCACTAGTTTCTGCCTGACTGGTCTACTGCAGAGTTTACAAGTTCAGAGTTTTACAGGTTGGCTATGAGCTGGTGATATGGAGGCAAATGAAAATAGTGATGATAGATGGTATTATAATTTAAGTAAGGCAGGGTTGTTAATACTGTAAGTGTAGCAAAAGAGTTAAAAAAAAAAAAGAATACAGCACCTCTTCTATGAGAAGATAGTTGCTGTTACATGTCAGTGTGTTAAGTTGGCAGCATTTGGTGGAAATGTCTGGGGGGTCCTGGCCTTCACACTGCGACTCCCCTAGTAGTGTTCTGCTTGAGGACCTTTACTGCATGTCACCCCCCCCCCACTCTCTGGAGGTCTGCTCCAACTAGAGCAGGAGTTTTTATCAATTCTAGCTTATTTTTATCCTCTTTTTTTATTTGACTCTTTTAGAAGGGTTATTCAGTATATGTATATTTGTCCTGCCTTGCTTCTCTCTCTCCTCATGTAATCATGTTATCTAATAATAATCTATAATCTTATTAAACAAGAAAACTTGAGTAGCCCTGCCTTGATAATAAATATGTGTAAGAAAATTAATTGTTAAAAAATTCTCAGGTATAAAAGAATTATATGTACATATAATGGAAACAAAAAAACAAAACAAAAACTAAATCAAAAGGAAATTTCAGATATTTGGATCAACTGGACACATATATGAAATACTGACTAGAAGGCAGATTAAACTGAAATAGAAAATCCAAAGATCCACAAGAACCTTTTTTCCTGCAATATAGCCTCCAGCAGCCCCAAAGCTCTTGGTGAAGGTGCCCATCATCACATCCACATCAGCTGGGTTCACATCAAACAGCTCGGTCACACCCCGACCTGATGGTCCCACTGCTCCGATACTGTGGGCTTCATCCAGGTATAGATACGCTTTATACTTCTGCTTCAGAGCGATGATCTCTGGAAGTCGCACCACTGATCCTTCCATGCTAATGACAGAGAGTCACACAATCTGAGAATACATTTACAAAAGGGACAACACGGGCACACGCATTTCATCATTTATAAACTCTTAATATGATCAAATTTCAAAGGAAAAGAATTTGACCCCAACTTCACGTTATCCACTGCAGAGCTTCTGCAAATGCATACTACATAATTTGACATGCCACAGTCTTCCAAGAATCTTTCTGCTGGCCTCTTCTGCTTTACTCCCACCTCTCTCCCATCTCTTCCTCCCCTCTGATGCAAGCCTTTTAAGGCTACAAATAGACAGCATGAGAGAGTATACTGCTGGGGAATGGAGCAATCCCAGACCTGCTATCCAAGCTATGGCTGAGAACGTCTGCAGCCCAAATGACATAAGACAGGATTTCACCAGGACCGATGAGGACATCAAAGGCAGGCCCAGGATCTAGCTAAAGCATGCTTACTCCTTATCCAAGCTTTTTGATGTTAACGGGAGATGTTAGATGGAGCATTAGCTCTTTCAGCGCCGTACCGAAAGGCAGCATTTCTCTCTAATGTCTGAGCTCGGCATTAGACATTATTCCCTGATAAAGGCAGTCTGATGAGGTGCAATTAAGTTGTCTCTCAAATTAGCAGGACTGTTGTTACAACTAATTATTGTATTAATACCAACTGAAGGTTTTCGATGCCAGGTTATTAACAGGTTAACTTCACAGCTGACTGAATGTGATAAAATGTCTTGAGGAAAAAAATAACAATGACATAAAGCACAATGAATATGTCATGTTTTTGTTAAGAAAACCTGAAATGTAAGGCGAGATAGAGGGCAAAGAGAGGGAAGAAAGGAGAAAAGAAAATGGCCGTGATAAACAGTTGGAGCTGGGGGTGTAGCCAAGTCAATCTCTGTGGCTTCACTTGGCCTTGATTTGGAGCTAATGAGCAGATGGAGAGGGTCACTAAGACTCGGGATAGCTCACTGCCGGGACAGACACACAATACCTTCCTCCTCTCTCCAGTAATCAAACAGTACCCAACCATACACACACACACACACACACACACACACACACACACACACACACACACACACACACACACACACACACACACACACACACACACACACAATCTATTATTCAAGGGTGGAAAGGGAAGCAATTGAAAAAGAGACCATTACAGGGACTGCTAAACACAGGCTGAACGCTCTGCTCAGGTTACAAATTAAGATTTCTGCCTGAGTCTGGCTGTGGAAAGCTGCTCAAAACCACCTGGAAGCCCATACTAATAAAGACTGATACAATAGCTCAACTGACCCAAGATATGTGTCTGTGAGGGAGAGACTATTCTAAGGTGTATGTGGGTTGTATAAGAACAACAACTGACCTATAGATGCCTTCCACCATGATGAGGATCTTCCTCCAGGGCCTGTGAGTCCGAGGCTGCCCTGAGCAAACCGCCTCTCTTAGCATCTTTTCAAGACTGTGCATGTCTGACAGACACCCACACCCACACCCACACACACGCACACACGCACACACACACACACACACACACACACACACACACACACACACACACACACACACACACACACACACACACACACAGGAGAGTGAGAAAGGGAGTATTAAAGCAGGGAAGAACACAGCAATCAAATTGAAATGCACAGCTTGTTAAGGGAAAAAACAAAGAATTTAATGCACAGTAACGTATGAAGTAGAAGTTCAGGCTTGTACATATACAGTAGAGTGTAGCAATAATCAAATCAAAGTATACAAGGAACACTGAATTAAACCAAACAACAGTGCGTTGAGTAATAATTTCCACTGGGCAGGGCAGAGTACATAAGGCACTATTTTATCTGGCAGAAACACCTTCCACAAACTACACACAGTAAATACCTCTGCACTCTGATTTTAATGCGCACCTGCAAAATCTGTATCAGAGAGGATTACAAACTGAGCTAAATATGGCTTGGGCCAAAGGTATGTTCAGCTAAGTCTGCATGGTTGTTTAAGATTATGATTGAAATTTTGGCTTCAATAAAATCATTTCCCAGTGGCATGTGGAGTTTTTAACAGGTATGGGTGACACAATTAATGATCCTCATCTGCACGCCAGCAGATGGCAGTATTGAATAGCTGTAGCTAATAAGGAGTATTATTCAGAGTGTGACTGCAATCCAACCAGCTGAGCAGCGAGTTAACCTGTCAAAACTTATAATCTGTCATGGATGATTGATATGGCTGCCACGACACAAAAACAAGTTTTGCTTAAGAGGCAGACGATGCTCTTCTGATTAAATCACTTCCTGAAGCTCAACAGAACATAACTCACCTAATGTTACTAATGCCAGCATTGGGAGAAGCCTGACAGTGAAAAAGGAATCCACAGTGACTTGCTTTGTGCAAAGACAAGAATGAGTGAAAGATAAAACATGTTCGAATATGAGACACTCTATGACTGTGATGAGAAGGTTGGCAGGCTTTGCTTCTACACACGACATGTGAATCCATGAAATGTTTTCATCCTATCTTTGCACTGACACTCACGTTGTAGAAATGCTACTAGCTTAATACACAAAGAATAAAATTTGAAAGGATAACAATGCTAATCCTCAAAAGGAGCGTCCGTTCTTCTTCTTGAAGTATTTCCAAAAAACAAGCCTGACACGCCTTACATAGGCTAGACTGGACAAACCGGTTCATCTTCCGTCTGGTATGAGATTCGGCCACTTAAAACCTTACACATTTCAAATCATAAATGAGGTATCCCAGAACTTTTAGAGAGACTACATTATTAAACATTGCATCACTATCATTACATCATTGCAATCACTAAATATTTATTTTCTTATTTATCTTATGTTGCGGCTAAGTTAACTGGTATAACCCCTTTAGTAAATATTGGCTTTGTGCTGATAAAAGAGTGTAAGCGTCTGGTGCTGGAAGTATAAGGCAGGGAGGGGTCAACTGCTCAGGTGCCTGAGGGCTCTTTGCCTTTAGACAGGCCTTTGGGATCTGCTTGGAGGACCCATAACTGACTCTGCTTGTACCTGTCAGGACACATTTGCTGCTAGAGGACTGGTTCATTTGTCCTGTCTCCATAAAGAGCAGGTGATGTTTCCAGTGCTAGCACAATGAATGCTGTATCATTCATGCTTAATAATTCTCCTTTATCTATTCACAATATGTGATTTGATATTACAAGAGAACAGGAAGCTTAAGTAAGATGACATTTTCATGTAAAAAAAACAACAAAAAACTTGTTTTCATGCTCTGTTGCGGACGGATAAAACACAGGTGTGACTGTAAACTGAACCTGTTTCATTAAAGCCTTTACATTTGCTGCTCTAAACACAGAATATTAAGTAGGTCTTTCCTAAGGCAAATCCTGTACCGCACAGAGAGTAATGCGTTTCTTGCACTAGCAAAAGTTTGGGATGAATAACTGAAGAGAAAAACTGGCTTCTGCGAGCTGCAGTATTCACTGTGGATGCACAGAGAGATATTCAAATTTCATCAGCAGATAATCTCAGGACAGAACAGACATAGAGCTTGATGCTCTGGCAGGTACAGGGCAGGATTGTTAAGCACCACAAATGTTATAAAACTGAAACAAAATGTCTCTCACTGTTTGTAACATTGTAAATGCTGTGTATTATTAAACAGAAGCACTATGACTCATATTCAAAATGAAATAGTTCCTGGACTTACTGTTGTGTTTAAACACCCGGATGGTTGCTCCCGACAGTCTGGCCCCTAAGATGAGAGATGTATGATTGAGCTCATCGCTCAGTATCAAACAGCCCTGAAAACCAGCAGAGAGAAAAGACTTTGTTCAAATGTCCCTAAGAAATCTTTTCAATTCCAGTGTAACACCCAGATAGAACAGTATAGTGGCCCTGAGAGCTCAACAAAGTGCAACTTAAGAAAACACATGCAAATAGACAAAACACAAAGCAAATTCAGAAAACTTCTTCTTGACAACACATGCACTGCAAATACTCACACCACAAGCAAATACAAAAAACACGCTGAAACACAACGGAGGTGTTTCCAGGGGACACTAAAAAGTGATTAACCCGGTTGGGATGCACTTGTTGTTCAATGCTTTGTGATTTTTGATCTTAAAAGCATTGAAAAAAAGTGTGCATGAATGCATTATAATACATGCATGCAAGTGCGTCCCAGCCAGGTTCATCACTTTTTTGTGTCCCCTGGAAACCATTCTGTTGTGTTGTGAATGTTTGCAGCACGTTTGTGTATTTGCTTGTGTTGTGAGTATGTGCAGCGTGTTTCTGTATTTGGTTGTGCTGTGTATATTTGCAGCACGTGTAGTCAAATTGATGAAGATGTTTTCTGAATTTGTTTGTTTTCTCTATTTGCATGTGTTTGCTTAAGTTGCAGTGCGTTGAGCTCTAAGGGCCACCGTAGAACAGATAGTGTATGATGGCATTTTGGATTTAGTGGTCTATGTTTGGTGAAGAAGCCAATTAGATTCTCCCCTTGGGTACAGAAAAATATAGTTAGCTTGTAAACAGTAAACACTTTCACCAGTATGACTGTATATGGATGAAAATAATTGCAGTATATACTACCCACCCATATGATTTTATTTGTTTTCTGAAAAACTGCCTAGTTTTGTGTATTTCAACATGAATTTTGTGCTTTTATTCTCTGTCCTGAATAATGTAATGTATGCTAGTTGGCACTGTAAAAAGATCCACCTGGCCAATTATCTGGCAGCCCATTCCTCCTACTCTGCTCCCATTCACACTTAAATCTATGTATGTTAGTAGTTGCATCTAATGTACATGATAATTGTTTTTCACTTCTATCATGTCTGTTTCAGCCAGAAGACTCATCATACTCTTAATAATAGAGAATATGGTACTTCACATTCCATAGAAATCAGCATGCAAATGAATTCAGCTATTCTCTAGTACATTAACATATTTAACACTGAAGCTCCAAGCATTTGACTGCATTAGTTTGAATGAACCCTTGTAGAGGGTATGTTGACACCGTCTCAGTGACAGATACCCTCGGTTTGGCCTGGGGTGCAGCTGGCCTGGTCCCTGGTCTACCAGCAGCTGTCACTCTGCCTGCACAGCAAGGCCTGTCCTGGCACAGTCTGTCCCTGTAGGACAGAGTTGGCAGTGTGGGTTGACCCCAGCCCCAGCAGGGTTACTGTGGGGGCTGCAGCCTAAGGGGCTGCTACACCTCTTGAGCTGCATAAATGACCCCATTCTCATCACTTAAACCATCAGCCTCCCCTTCCTCCTGTCCAGTCCAATCACATATATTCATGCTGTGTGTTGCCCCTGGTAACCCATGGCTGTCTGTGTGAGCCAGGCTGGTGTGCCAACAGGCCAGAGTATGGGTAATCATCCCCTTGAGTGGTGCTCTTAACAAAACCTGCCCTTCCTTGTCTATGTGTCTGAAAGCAGCTATGTATGCCCAGAGCCTCGTCCTCCTGGCTACTGTAATGTTTAATTATGATTTTAATTAATGGGGGTGGATCAGGAGTTGTTCGCAGCTGAGTTTACTTGACTGTTATTCATTAATTTAGGCTATATGCAAGAAAGGAACAAAAGCTAAGCTAATTAGATTAATTTCTGCAGCACTGTGAAAATTACACACATATGCAATAGTATTTCCTATATACGGCATGTGCCATTTACTATGTAAAATCACATACCTTGCCAACAAGTGCAGGAATGTTCATTGAGTTGGTGGCGAAACCCATCCCAAAAGTCATGGAGGACTCTACTCTAAGGAAACTGGCCACAAGTTTCTCCAGCTCTTCATGGATGCTCAGGTTACCTACAAGACAGAGATCACAAAGGATGAGTCACCCTGTGACAAGATCACTCTACCTGGTGGTTTATCTATTGGTTTAGTCCGTGGGTTCTGCTGTTCTTTGGCATCCAATCACAACTTTTGGCAGAGATAAATGCTTCCTGATAAAAAACAAGAGACCCACAGGCAAAAGTGTGGACTACCAGCACACAGAGTGTCAGCACCTTCTCGCTCTCTGGGGATTTTAACAGCTTTATAAAGATTCAAGATGTGGTAAATTTGTAATTTAGTTCAACTACCCTTTTTCATCCCAGGTAATATCAAGGCAAGTCCTGCAAGGTCTAAAATGGTTCTGCAGCACATTTCGGGACTGAGGCAGTTGGTTATAACCCAATGTGACAGATGGGGACCAGAATTCGTTTAGAAAATTGATTCACCTGACATGGTGTTTTTCTATTTTGTGCAATAAAAGTGGGATTTTCAGGTATCTCCGGGGTGCTTTAGTACTGCCCTTCTGGTCAGTTGATAAAAAAAGAATTACTATCATAATTGTGTGCTACAGAGAGAAAGGCAGTGAAAGGTTCATATATACTGTATTTTATTTCTGCTGGCTCTGGTAGAAATATACTATAACATACTGTATGAGCTCCATAAATTTTAATTCACTCTATACTTGCTATACCATGCTATAGTAGTTACTAGTCACTACAGTGTAGACTCAAAGTTAAATAAAATACAAACACTTAAAACTCATTTGTGTTCTGTTACTGTAAAGACACAGTTGCCCACATCACAAAAGTAATACTGTCAGTAAAAAGATATTTAATGAAGCATATTTCTTTGAAAACCTGCAAGATGGAAACACATTTATTCAGATACCATCAGCACTGTGAATGAAAATTATTCCTGGTATAGAGGGGTGATGTCATTAATTCAATCCTCATAAGAAAATGGTGCATTAATTGAATATACATGGGATACTTACCACTGTAGTCATAATCGATAAGAATCAGTAACCAACGAGAGCAGGCATTAAAAAGTTCAAACAGACTGAATGTTTCAGGAAAGACTGGAAAATGGATATTGAGTGATGTGTTTAAAACCATAATGCAGTGAAGCAGCTCTGTCTTTATGGTGATTCCTGTTCAGTGCTTTCCATCAGGCCTTACGCCAAGTCAAATCGATTCATACATTTCCTCAACCACTCAGACTCACAGCCCTTGCTGCCTCATGCAGCTTTTTTAATCAGACTGCAATGAACATTTGCTCTCTCTACAGAACATTTTACCTAGCTGTGGCTTCATAGGCATGCCCTGCCTTCTTATTGACATGCTAACCTCATAAGGCTGTTGTAGGTCCGCATGCTCTTCAGGTAAGTAAGACTCCTTAATAGATCTGACTGAATAAAATCATATTAAATGTGGTCACCTGTCCTCTGAAGGTCACCTTCCTGACACCACAATCATCAAAGCTTGTTGATGAGAAAGCTAAATTACTATTGCCAGGGTTGGAAAGTGTTAATGTGGAGAGACAATAAGGAGTGTGCTCATGGCTAAATTTGTCACTTTCATTATGAACCTGTGACTGAGGTTTGTCTTCAAAGCCTTTACAACAAGACAAAAAAAGGAGAGTTAATCATTAGACAAATACGGCAGCACATATGGCTTTGTTTTAAATAGCCCAATTATATCAGTATATACTGCACGTGTATGTATTATGGGTAAATAGTTACTTAGTATTTCTCAGTAATTTGCCATTCATTTAAAAGCATGACATCATTATCTAATTTACTGTATGTTAATGATTGCAGGAGAGTTGGAAACAGTGAGCTATCCATTAATACAAATCCATGAATGTTTGACGTGTGTTTATTCTCAAGGTGTGCTTTCAGTGCACTTTGTATCTACTTACTAATGCCTATTTAAAAAAAAAGTAACATCTCCTATTGTGCTCTCTGTGTACTTACACACATACAGTGTAGTTGTAGGAAAATTATTCATACGTTTTTGCTAACTTCTGAACTCAACGTGACTGAATTGAACTCGACCTTGGGAGGATGTCAGAGGCACAGAGTGTGAAAGAAGAATTATTTTTTGAATCAGATTTTTGTTTTGAAGAAAGTGAGTGCTGGTAAATTCAATAGAAAGACTTCCAGGAAATTTGGATTTTGAAGATTTTCCCTGATACAAATTGCTGCATGTGAACTAAGCCACTGGTGATGATGGTGTCACTTCTACTGCAGAGACACTGAGGTCTTTAATAATTGATGCTTCATAAAGTCTCATGGGAGACATGCTTGTTATTCCTTAACCCTCTCAGTGAGCCAGCTGAAACGCAGATTACAAACCCAGGGAAAAACAGTCCCATTTTGAAAGAGAAATAAACATATAAATAAATCACACAAATGAATAATGGATGGTGTAGAGTGTTTCTGTGTGTGTGTGTGGGGTGTACTTGTACTCTGACAAACATACGTATAACTAATGATCACATGCCCTTTAATTCCTCTGGTTTTCTCTGTTCTTGTCAAACTGCTGATATCATTCAGAACTACGGAGTGACTCAACTCGTCAGCTCACCTTTTGCTAGCTTGCAGTCAGTAGATACTGGTGTCAGAAATAAACAAAAACAAAAGTAAACATCACTGACAGAGAGAAAAGGAACTACTTTTCTTGAGGAAACTTTGCGTGCGGCCTGTTCAATGAGCTTCATGATGTTAATCACTCAGCAAATTTTGTAGTTTCCTTTGAAAGAAAAAAACATACAATTGATGGCCAATTATTAGAGTTCACTGCTGCACCATTGCTGTACTGCAACATGAGATCCTGGCATGCACAGCCACTTAAACACCATCAGAGGCAGGGTTGAAGTTCAGAGGATAAAACACCATTCAAAATTAATCTGAAGCCACAGATCCCAGGCTCTGATCCTTGCTGCTTAACACTTCCATCACATATGTTATTTTTGCATCCTTCCTAATGTCCAGGGTGTTTCATAATGTTACATTCCACTGTGATATCATTTCCAGCACTCCGCAGTGTGTACCAGTATGTAATGATCTCAGCTTATGCCCAAACGGTACATAATTTAACAAAGGTTTAATAATTCATATTACATTGCAGCCACTGAAAGATAATTAAATATGTGGGCAGTATAATTCACGAGAAAGATAATAAATGATGGCATATGTGATGAGGAGTTTCATTTCCAGTTTGATACTCAACCTATTCAGTGTCACTGGGGTCTGTCAGAGATTTTTTAAAATAGATGCACATGTCAGAAATTTGAAGCACTGTAAGATTAAATAAAAGAGACACTGCCAATACGACTGACTTCAATTGTGAAGTGGACATTTTGCTCAAGATAAAATGATTGCTCTTACTGAAACTATCTTAAGAGGGCAAGTGGCACACATTTTATTCTCATGTGTACAGTGTTAAATTGACAACCACAACCTCACCTATTTCCTGCCTTGTGCTGCAAACCCCAACTCCATACTGGTGGATTTTGTCTGCCACAGTTTTCAGGAAATCAGCTTTGTTCTCAGCAAAACCGAGGTAGTTGTAAGAGCCCATGTTGACGGCATTGTGTATTGTCCTCCCAGTAAACCTGCAAGCATGTAAACATCAGGAATCAATTAGCCTTTTTCTATTGTTTCTACACATATGAGCACTCAGAGAATTAATTAGATGCTATAAAAAGTAATCCAAATTCAATTAAATATAACTGCTAATCACAAACTTGTTACTTCATCAGTGGAGTTTTGCTCATAAGAAGTGCAATTATAACAATGTTTATCTAATGTAAACAGCAGTGACTTCATGTAAAGCAGTATTTGTTATTTTCATTTCCTTAGGTATTTTTTTAAGCACCTAATCACACATCCACAACTCATTTCAGCCAGAATCAAGAGATTATTCTCCACTATAATATGCAAGTACACATGTAACTCCATAGTGAGTGAACTGGGAGTAGATGTAGAGTTCGAGTGAAACAATTTCAGGTAAACATCATCTAAATTCACATGGTCAGTTAACAGCGTAGATCCCTGCTGTACATCATCGGAGCTTAGAAGTATTTTAAGGGAGCTGCGCCCTTTCGTCAACCGACCTACTTCTTCTCGTTGCCCGTGTAAACCTGCAAACCGCTACAAAACCCATCTGCATGTCTCTTTACCCATTCACCACACATCAATACAAAAGACAAACTGACTGCCCCATTTCTACTTTTTCCAGTCACATTAAACCTCTTTAAACATGTAATCCATGCTTACCCCTCTTTCCTGATTCATAATGTCAGTTCCCCTCCCCGTGGCTCTGTTCATATTCCTATTCATAATACATTCCCTGACCCTGCTGTGCAGCACAGAGGAATCACAACTGTGGTCCACAAACTCAGGACTGACATATCCTTCCTGAGAAATACCCATGTATTTTATTTTCTACCTTCCTCTATTAGTTCATTGCAGAGGAGCTTGATTCATCTAATTAAATCTTGGTTGTCTAGTTTCTTGCTTTACAAGAGAGATAATTGTGCTCAAAACATTTTCTGCCCTGTCTGAAGCTGGGAATAACACTTGTAAATGATAAAGTTGAGTAGTATAAATGATTATGAGCCAACAGTATGTCTCATCTACAGTATGTCTATCACAGATGACTCGATTACTTTACCTGAATGTCCAGTTGTAGTCATCAGACACCCTCTCCATCAGGTCAAACACAGGCCCTGGCAGGCTGCATACGGGACGGTTCCAGTTGTCTCGTACCCTCATGTACAGGTTTCGAGTGTAGAAGTTCTCGAAATCTTGATAAAGTGGTACAAAATCCTGAAGTCAGAGAGAAACAGTTTCAACTACTAGGATGTCACAGAGTGGTGGAGCAATAAGAGTAGAAAAAGTGACCTCTTGAATTCTGATCACATTGATCGCACTAAGAGCTTCTTGAACACTAGAACAAAGCAACCCTCTAAGACCATAAAGTTTTCCATTATATTGTGTCCACCTCTGAACTACATCAAGGCAGGTGACTTTTGTTATTCTGCTATAATCTTTCAATCCACCAATTCAGCTGTTACCTTGGCAGGGGAGTTAGATCTACAGTACTGTAGCTTTTACAGGTACTGTATATTTTCATAATACTTCAAGGCAATTTTCACATTGATCCCCTGACAACGGTGTCAACCAAGACTATTAGAGCCTTTGCCTTTTTTAAGGTTATAGCTTTTTTTTTTTTTAACATGAGCTGCACAAAACAAATCATTAACTACTACCAACTTATCTTAACTGCAATTTTTGAATTTAAGAATCGAAATCTATGGCAACACAATGGCTCTTATGTGGCACTGTTCAGGCCTTATCTAGAATCTAAAGCACAGTAACAAAGAAAGAACTTGAATCCTCTGAGATTTAATTAGGTCTTCAGCAGATATTCTCTGTGGTGTCCTGTCTCACCCATGGCAACACTGTAGTGCAGAAGAACATGAAGGAGGAAGGCTGAGGGAGAGCTTAAGAGCAAAAATTGAAATAATTAGGGGAAAACAAAATGTGTTAACACCCCAGGCAAGCATGCTCTTCTCCTACAACTGCGTGCATGTGTGTGTCTACAGTATGTGTGTATGCCCTACAATATGCTTATGTTTGTGCTGATTGCATGTTTTACCTACCTTCTGTTCCTCTCTTTCCTGGGCAAGGTGGCACTTCTCTAAGCCCACAGCTCTGAGGAAATCTCTGAGGTAGCCAAATAGGGTGACGATGCCAAAGCCCAGGTATGTCATGACAGCCACGTACATGGGCGCCTGTTCAAAGGACTCCTGTCTGTGCTGCCTGGAGGCAACACTAGTCCCTGGGCCATTTTTCTATACAACAAGAGGCCCACATAAGCTGTCTTACATTGCAGATGAAACAAGAGAAAACAATACTGCTTGAATAAAAGCGAAGGGTGGTGGTTAACACACCAATTAACCTGAATAAAAAAAGGAGACAAACAGCAGCCTACTGGTGCACAGATGTAAGTAATACAAAGCTGAAGCAAAAATAGAAAGAAAAAAGGAGGACTTTGCACAGTGATGTTACACCAAATAAAAGATTTGCATTTTGCATTGAAAAGGTTCAAATAATTACAAAAGCAAGCATAGTCCGTCTCTGGGAAGCAGAATTTACCTACGAGTCAGCATGAGCAAGTTACAAAGACTGTAAAATACTTTATATTGTGAAAGGCCTTAAATGTGCATTTGAAATTCTTGGCTGCCATTACAATTTAAACTAACAGTTGAAATGATGCAACTTGCACAAGAAATTACAAAGAATTCCCTGTGCTATTCAAGGGAGCAGATTTCCAGATGAGTGGGTCGGTAACCCCAGTTTTTTTTTTTTTTTTTTTTTTTTTACAGTGAGATGTTTGCATAGGAGTCACAGAATTAGCAACTGTTTTTCAGAGAGATACATTTTTGCTTGATTGTTGCTTGAATTACTTACTGGTTTTATGAAGATATTTCCAAAATTTAAGAGCATTAATGCGTTTGCCATGTAATTTCCGGCTGCCATGTTTGATTGGTATAACAACAGGGCCTTGGATGCTTGATTAAAATCTCGGTTCTTGTGAAGCGAACGAAGTACTTTTCCTTTAAAACATTTATACAGAAATTCCACCTTTAAGTAGCGGTAAGTGTTACTTAATGTAACTGCTCAGGTTTGAAATATCACCATTTAAAGCTTAGCTAGCGTGTACGAAGATGCTAACAGTTAGCCCGTAAAAAGCTGCAGTTAGCATGTGAAAGGATAAAACTGGTGAAGATGGTGGACACCTAATACGGCTCGGATGCAAATGCACTATACCCCCTTATATGTTACAATTACATAAATATCAGGCTGGGGTTGTTTTTAAGTAAATCTATCCTGTCTGGATTCTGAATGTCAGGTGTATTAAAAAAAAAGTACAAATGAAAACATAATTTGCTGGGCTAACTGACAAAGCTACAGGTGATGTTGCATTTTATTACAGCTAGTTGGAGATTGTGTGACATTAAAATTCATACAAAAGAGAACTAGAACAGAATGGACAAGTAATTTGTAAAGACCACCTGTTACATCTAACTAATAAGTAACTCATCAACTGAAAGTGTGCATAGGCTTCAATGTACAGAGAAAAATGTTAAACAGAAGCAGGCAGACTACACCTTCTTCACCTAACCAGCCTGAGGTCAGAGATAACCTGCTTTGAGGAAAAGGAAAAATTTCAGGGCGGGGTCGTTGGCTCTTTTATTGCTGTTTATGTTGTTCTTTTTAGGGGAACAATCCTATCTTCTGTAAAAAGAACGTCATATAGTTTGTGTTTGAGGTTTTATTTTATTTTATTATTAGGTAGCCATATCACAAACCAGTTATTAGTACGTTCTACAACTGCTATATGAGATCAAGAGCACAATGACATGATTAACTTTTACGTGCATATCGTCAAACACAGTGAGTACTATATAGATGTTAATTGTTGCTGTTTATTCAGTAGGTAAACAACCTCTGTGGGTTACAAAGTTTGCCTACGTCACAGAGGTCGATTCAGGTAAAGAGCCCCAATGAAACTAATGTTGTCATACAACATTTAGGATTGTCTATTCAAAAGGAAGCGGTAAAATACTCCGGGGACCATAAAGCAGGCGTACTGTGGTACACATAATTTTGTAAATAAATTCCGTCGCTGACAGACATACCTCTCTCTTGTTGTGATAGCCATTTTTCTTGATGTCTTCGCTTTTCAGTCCATTCTGGTTCAAATGTGTTTTTGAGTTGCCGTTAGCAGCAGTTCTTGACATTTTCCTGAAAGCACAGCAGCGACTGCCTCCTCTACTTTACTACCAGGTGTAGCCGGTGTGCTTTACTGAACTTTAGAAAGGTGACTTCCTCCTTCTGTTGCTACGGTTCAGCCTCCTGTGAATTGTTGTTTGAAAATCGCGTTAAGCCTTGTGAAAGTCTCGCTTCAGTTATCTGTTTCGATATGGTGTAAATGTGTCAACTTCCTCTTCTCCTTTATCCCAACGTGAAACTCTCTGAGCACTGTAAAACGCTTCAATTTACTGCCATTTTATACCGGACACCTTTAGTCACTTGTTGCAAGCAGATTAAAACAAAACATATGAGCTCATTAAATATGATGCATTGTTGTACAGCTACCAGACAATATATTTTGTTATAAATAGCGACACTTCAGCCAACTACAGTGTTAGTTAAAATATAAATATATAGCATGTATAAATTTAAAGTAGTACCCACCAGTTTCCTGCTTAACAAGAACTTTTATTTGTGGCACTTAAAGTACATTTTGTTTAGGACTTTTACTTGTACTTGAGTATATTTACACTGATGTACAAATGTGTCAGAAAGTAAAATTTCATATTGTCATTTGTACACCTAATTTCAAATCAGGCTACTAAACAATAAATGGTTGGGGAGTGTAGAAAACCTACTGAATTCATGAGTTGTTTGCAGATGTGATTTATTGTAGCCTTGTCCTTATCTTTGAGTATGATCACTCCAGTGGTGATACAGTAGCAGTACACACTAAAATGCATCATCAGCAATGTCCATGTTTTGATGCTGAAAATTGAGCTATACAATATGATTTAATGTGGTACTTGTCTTGTTCTTGATGCAGAACTTGTCTTTGTGCATGCACAGGTCAGAGGTCAGGCTCAGCCACATCTGTACCTGAGAGGGTGTCAGTATCCGGCTCAAGGACTCCTCAGGACTAATGTAAGGGCTTGAACTCATGTTCAATGTGGTGCACTGGTATCCTAAATGCACAGTTAGTAAAAACAAAATATTATTGCCTGCATGCACATACAGCCAAATTGATTATGTTTCATGTTACAGCTTTAAGAAGTAATGTGTGTAACAGTCTAGCTCTTTACACATCCTCCAGCTACTGTGGCATTGTCTTTGCACAGAGACATGCCTATTTTAGAGCACAAAAGTGTGCTCATTTTGCAGTTGCTGCAGTTAGTCTCTCTAGTTGATGATTTACTGTATTGTCATAAATCAGATACACTGTTATTGGCATAGGTCAAATCAAAAAGGCTTGTAAACTTACTCCTATATGCAGGCTGTTGACAATTTGGTGTCTGCGGCATTGTTGAAATTTTCCCTTCTGGGCAAACACAGAGAGATTGTTTGTTAGTAAAAGGTCAACGCCTACTCAGTGGTCTTGTGGTGCGCTGAGTTTGTGGGTGCACAGTAAATCGGAATATGCACGGTGTTGTGACTGTTAGTGTAATGAGGGTTTTCTTAACATATTGACATTGACCTATTGCAGTTTTGGAGAGCTTGTCTCTTGGTGGGCGTTCACAACTAGAATATGAGAAGCAGATAGGATACGGAATAATGTTCAGGGGAAGCTGGAGTTTGGAACGCGAGCGCATGTTTTAACATTATGCTGTGAGATTATGAGATGGTTTGCATGACAGTATCTGCTATAGCCTACACTCTCTACTTACTTTCTGTTGGGCTGTTCTGCTGGTGTGTGTGTATGGACAGGGTGCACATTTGATTGAAGAGCTGCAATATGGGACATTTTACAACCTGTCTGATATCCTCCATCTCCATGCAATTTTACCGCAATTCATTTATCACTATAGGTACGAGACTATCCTTCACAACTATTCACCATTTGACAGACATCATTTCCTCCTTTCCCAACACATTCCAATCGGAAATTGTGCTGTCTCTTTGACATGTGTCTAAAGGTCTTAAGTCTTCATTTAAATTGCAAAGCTGGTAGAAACAGGCCTTCTTTGAATGCATTGTGTGATGTTTTGGCTGAAAACACTCAGGCCCTGTGGGATGACATGTGTCATCTGCCATCACTTCAGAGCTGCCTTCACTTCACACTAACTGATGAGGGTTGGTGTTGTCTAATAACTCAAGACCCTTGTCAGGGAGGGAGGGGTGAACGCAGGCTGACACTTGAATGAGGGAAACTAAGAAGGCTGACTGACTGTACTGAAGAGTGCTGGGAGATCATGGGTATGGCATTTTGAGTGAAGCAGAGAGAAAATGTCATATTGTGAATCCGGATTAGCTGGTCTGCATCTAACTGTTGCAGAGAGAACGATTGAATGGAGGGTAGCATATTGCAGTCTTAGTTAATTAAAGGTATTCACAGCTCTCACCTCCTCTTAGCTGAGCTTGGAGTCTTGAATGGAGCTGTCACAGCGGCTGGTGCCTCCCTGCCTTCACTACAGGATTGCTTTCTACCAGTGGGACCAGATGTAACCTACATCTGCCAGGCTTCATTAGCTATGTCAATCTGGATAGCACAGTTCATTCTGGCTTCACAAATGTTTTTTTTTTTTTTGTTAAATTGTCTATTCAGTTTCCATATTTAATTACGACTTACAATTTGATGTTTCCAGCACTGAGCTTGAAGTCATACTTTAACTTGTGTTAGAACAAACTGCCATTGTGAGTTTAACTAAAGTTGATCAGTCTTTAAGGGGGATCACAAAATTAGGCTAATCTCTGCAGGGAAATTCTCCATTTTACACTTCAGCAAGCATCTTTCATGTTTCTCAGTGCGACTGAACATCTGACTTCATTTCTTTGCTTAAAATTTATCTTGTTTGATATTGATTGATGTTTTAATTTCTTAATAGGATTGATCCTTGTATTTCTCACCTGAGCTTTGCTTCTCTGCATTTGATGTTATTAGACGCAGTTTCCCTTTTGAGATATGATGAGGGAACTTATTTTGAAGCCTCCATGAAAGAGATTTCCTACCTTGAATGCAGATGAATGGTGAAACGGTTTATATAGGGAATAAGCAGCCTGCAGCTCCCAGTGGGATGTCTCCATCTACATTGCTTTCATGTGAGTGTTGTGTAAAATGGACTTTCCTTTTCTAATACAAGACGAATACTAATCCATATTTGATCTGCTTGCATATTTTTGATGCTTATATTCACAATTTTTCCAGCCCGGATGATTTTTTTTAATGAATTTGTGTCCCCCATGAATTTATTTCCATGTTTGGATGTTTATTGAATTAAGAACAAGGTTATGTGTGTTTAGAAAACTCTTTAAGAGTCTAGAATGGCCACACCAATGACAAGTTTTTGATGAGTAGGTATGGATTGTCCCTCCACCTAGTGGCAGTGCAGGGCACAGCAACTCAGTCAACAATTAAACACACAGCCCCATCCCCACTTCCTCCACCCCACCCATGTTTTCCCTATACTGGGATATTTCATTATAAGCAAATGTGTTTGCTTCAGCAGACTGGCAGGTCTTCACTGACTTGTAGTATTTGTTCACTGTAATACTTGTGCTTAGACCGGGACCCATCCAGGATTTAAGTGTTTATGGATGAACCCATGTCATGCTGTGCTATTGGAGGCCAGTTGTAATGCAGAGCTATATTTAAACTTCCCCTGGGGTGCCATTAAATCATGTAATTTCTTCGTCAGGCCTGGCTGACCTCATTTTAATACCCACATCAGACAGCATTAAGAAGAAACATTAAAAAAGGAATATTGAATTTTGTATCTGCTGTGCTATCTTGAATTTACATTTTACATTTAAGCCCCTTTCAAACATTCTTAGCATGTGAGACTTACAAGCAGAATAAGCTCAGATTCCTTACGTTTGGATGTTTGACTGGCAGGAGCGTGATATTCTGTACTGTGATACGAGCGTGTATTTGTTTGGGTTGGCTGCCAGGAGGGAGAGTTAAAAAGGGTGGCTATGTATAGTTTTGCAGAGCTCTCAATCCATTTGGACCACCATGAGAAATGAGAGAACCATAAAAGGTTCATGCATAAGATGGTTTCATTGTTGTTTTTTTTGCTTTGCTGGGGGATAAGACTGCAGAAAGTGTTTTCCTGTCAGCTAAATAGGTTATAAAACTTTAATTGTGTTTCTCTGTAGTATTTTGGGGAAAGAGGGAACACACTGAAACATCACTTTGTATTAGAGTCTTATAGACCGTAAAATTCAATTAAGCTTTGGATTCTTTTATCAGATAAGTGAATTTGTGTTTGACAGTGTGGGCTATTAATGCTGTGGACTCTACAAATGTTTTCAGTTCGTCCTGTGTGACAGTAGAAACCCTGGTCTGTTAGCCCCTGCAGCTGCAGCACTCCTAACCTTGAGTGGGTGTTTGCATCCATGGGGGATGGAAGATTCCCCTGCTCTCCTCAGAAGTGAGAGAGGGGGGAAAAGAGACTCAGAGACAGATATTTATAGAGAGAGTGGGAGAAAGTGAGATTGTGGCTTGAAAGGTTAAAGTAAGAGGGAGCGACAGAATGACAGAGGAGAATGATGGAGTGGTTGGGAGAAACGGGGTGATGGTGGAGAATAAAGATGAAGCAAGAAGATTTAGAAATGGATGATGTTGCAGTCATCACCAGTGGCCATGTGTACCCTGCTGTGAATGTATGTCTCTTTAGGTAAGGTCGGCACTTTATCATCTGTGCTGACTCTAATTATGTCCTGCAGATATTGTGAATGAGTCACTGAAGGGCTAGAGAAAATTTCTTCCCAGGGTATGTCCTTCTTTTTTATATGTCCATTGTTCATCTATCCTTCTCTCTGTATAAGCATTACTTTACTGTCCTGATCCTAAAAGCAGATTATTAATACCATGAGAAGATTTAAAATATTTATTTGCTGCAGAAATAATATAGGTAGCTGAGGTTATTAGCATAGTCCAGCATATCAGCATAGTTTAAGTGAAATGGGCTTTGCTGAAGCATTATTAATGTTGAATTTCTCATACATAAGTCAGAATTTGAACTCAAAGTCTTAATATTCCCATCTTGGTAGAATTATGTCACTAAGCAGGCAGCTAAACCAGTAAATCACCTCCTCTGAAGTCAAATTTGCCCATATCTGAAGCTCTTTTTTCTGCTCTGACAACTGAGGCAACCATTTGTTCCAGGCACCCAAGAATCTATTGGCCTTATGACATCGTATCTCTGCAAGGCTACAGAATCCCAGTGTGCCGCCCCCCCCCGAGCTGTAATTACTGTCTCCTATCTACTGAGATTGTCCCTACCAGGGCCCACTGAGAGGCTGCACTAAATCTCCTTGATGTTGTCAGTCAGCCATCCAGATAGGTAACTGGACAACCAGGAAAAGGCAGGGCCTCCTGGAAGCGAGCTCCTTTCCAGGGTGTTTGATGCATGGACTGACGTGGGCTGATTTTAACGGATGGTCTTTCCTCCCGTACTAGGGCCTTGTGAAGTCATTGTCACACTGGGCAAATGTGTCCGGGAGGATAGATGGGAGTTTGCCGTGTTCAGGATAGGGTGGAGAAAATGTTGTGTTTTGGACACACAGCTGATGAGACACACAGTGGCGCAGACAGCCATTTTCCTGCTGTAAAAGTAAGGAGTTTATAGGAACTGGACTGTCAAGAAAAGGAATAAATAAGGATACGTGGAGGAAGGTGTTAGTGACACCTCAGATGTTCAGCATTGTACTTTTGCATGTGTTTTGTGAGTAAAGGTGCTGTATATATTATAACTAGTTTGATCTATGATTCTTTTGCCAGGAAGACATAATTAATACAGCAACAGCAAATGGAGTTTCAGGTGGTTTATTCATACAAAAAACTTGGAAAAAGTAAAAATTGGAACAAAGGACAATAGAGTCAACATCAACAATCGCTGTGACTGATGGGTAGGTGGGTGTTTCACATTCCATTTGTTTCCAGTCATTTAAAGTGACAAGTGTTCAGTATGGTTTTGAAGTAGACAGCTGATTGACTGAGAATTCTACTAGCAAACGTTTCAGTTTATTGTTACAAGGATGTTTTGGAGTTTGTGCATCCTTTATGTTGAAAATCTTTATTTATTTATTTTTTTACAGGACATGAATTAATAAGATTTAAAACATTTAATTGAGCTTTGTTACAGGCTGAGAGGGGCTGATGATGAAATGTGTTCATTTTCTGAGGGGCTTTTAGTGTGAAATATTAGTTTGTTTTCCAAAAATAAATTACACACATTTCAAATTAGTGCATGGCTTTTGAAACAGATGAAATAATCAGACTTAATAGGTTTGAAAATGGCTGTTGGTTATGTGATACACTGCTATTGTGAGTTCAACCAAAGTTGATTAAAACATGACAGTAAAGTGACACTGAGCACAATATGCACAAATACACGTATGAAAACATGATAAAGCATATACAGTAAAATTCATTATGTACAGCTTTTCACCACCATGCATAGCAGTGTACCAGTCCACAAGAAAAGAGGGACCAGTTGTGCTTTGAGCTGGTCTGCCATGCTATCAAATTTACTACGAAAAGTGAAAGAGAAATAAAAAGAGCAAGAAAGACAGATAGCCGAAGGGGCTTTTTTTTTGAAAGCCTGCTTAGTTGAGCACAGTTGTTATGAGAGTATCAATCCACATTACGACACACTGCCGTTCCACTCATTTACAACACGCTGCCAGTCCTCAAATGGGAATATCACAGTTACTGTATTTAAAAGTCACATTCAATATTTGTTATTCTTCCAGCTTGAGTTGGAGAGGAATGTTAATAAGCCTTATAAGCTATGCAGAGCTTTGACTCCTTGTCACTGCACTGCAGGTTTTATCCTTGCTTGTGTGAGGCAACACACGGTGAGAGCTTGACTCTCATGCCTCTTATTTTCCTAAAACTGGGTGTAAATCCAACGTACGACGTAGTGCAAACTGGGGGCGCAAGCTTGAAACCAAGTTATTATTGCAATCTTTGCAATGTGGAGAGGATGCCGGAGCAGGATGGCTTTATTATTAGGAAGAAGACAGTATCAGCAGGTGTGCTTCAAGTTCTCAAGTTCTGATGGGCTTCAATAAAGGCCAGTCACATCAGCTAGTCTCATTTCCTTTATAAGTGGCAGACAGCCAAATAGACGTTTATTTTAGATTTTTTTTTCTTTTTTTTTTGGTTAAACACAGACATGAAATTCTTTGTCTTCTCTGAGGCTTCTGCTCGTCTATGGACTGTTTACTGTTCGCTTCACTGTCAGAACTCTCTCTTTGGACGAATCCCAAACAAGAGCAGGTCAATACAGGAGACTCTTAGAGCAAAGAAGTAGTTAATGGTTCACTTTCACCCCGTGAAAGCGAGATCAATAAAACAAATGGATGCGTTTAACACAATATTTCTCAAATGTCTGGCATGTCCTTAAAAATCACAAAAGAGAGTAGGGGATGAGCTTGATGGCATCAGTGTGTGAAGTATGTCTACCAGTTTGAATTAGTTAAAAATGTTTTCTTTGCAGCTTTCACAGTCAACTACACCATGGAAAAAAAACACAACATTCTCCTCCCCCTGATCACATCACTCTTCAGTGGTTTACAGTGTTTCATGTCACAGCTACAGTAGTAAAAATTCACACCATTAGGCGACAGTTTTCAAAATCTTGCCTCTGATTTGGTGCTAAAAGCTGGAGTGCTAAAAACCGCACAGTTTTACTGAGTAATGTCCCATTTCGTGCTCAGACAGGAGAAATAAAAACGTTCCTGCAGTGTGTCTGCTCATGTTGCCATCACTGTGGGTATCTGCTGGATGGCTACACACACACATTTTGTGGTTGAAAATGTTGATTGAGACAATATTCTGATGGTCCTTGTAGTGCTGTACTGATATAACTATTGCCATACCAAACTATAATAATAACTTTTGTTCGGTTTGTCTTTTTGTTTTCGGAGGGCTGGAAACCATATAAGTTCAGAACTTCTCCGACCTATTCAATGGTGAGGGAAGACTGAATAGATGTAGCAGAAGCATTTGTAAACAACCTAATGAATAAAAACATTTCCAGTATATTCCATTAAAAGTGCTGATTGGACTCTCACTTGTGGTGGCTTTTACACTCATGATTTCTCTTTGCTGAGTCTCAGTCTGCAGTTGAAAAAGGGACAAGAGGCACTGAGAGGGATGGCAGCTGGCTGTGACACTGGTGGCAACAGGCTTGTTTGTCTAGAGGCAAGGGGGGAGGGTTGTGTGCAGGCGAAAGGAGGGGAAAAAGGAGAGGTGAGTGACTGACGGGCATGTGTCAACCCTCCTCCTATAGTAAATGTTGAGGGGGGACAAGAGTGCCTCGCTAATTGGGGCGAGATGTAAAAGTTCATGTCACTCATCATCATCTTCACTAATATGTTTGGAGGCAAAAGCCAGCTGAAGCATAGAACTGACTGATTAGTCATAAAAGTCGGGGAAAGGCTGCATTTCCACTCAAAAAATAATTTTTTGGACGGAGCTCTTGTACTGATAAGATTGGTACCACACTGTGCCGCTGAACACAAAAATGTCTGCTTTAATTATTGAGCATCTGTATATTTAATTTGCAAGGCAGTTTTAGAGAGCAACCCTGTGAGACCAAGGCTTGATATAGACTGATATTTTTTTCTCTTTTGCACACATCCAAGTTAATCACTTCTGTAAAAATAGCAATGTCATGGATTGTTATGATGGTCAAAATAAAATACAGGTCTTGGCCTTCCGGCATCTACAATTTTTCTCTGACCTTGAGTTGTTCCCTTCTTTCAGAACCCCTCATGTGATGTCCTGAGGGAAATAACGCCAAAGAGAAGGGGAGCAGGATGCAGCTTCTGGAACTGACTGTGAAATTAATGGGAGGCACGTTATTCCAGCATGCTGCCTAACCAGTGTGAAAAACAGATAGTGACAGCGATAACAAAGCAGGTAATAAAATAGTAAGTGCTCTTCCTACTGTTGTATGTATTTACTACTTTCTTCACTTGTATTCTACTCTGACTAGAGCAGTGGGATCACATTGTAGCTGCAGTTAATGATTGTAGTTCTATGACAAGATAATTTAATTTTACATAATGAATTATTCTTGTTTTTTTTTCTCATACAAATTAAACGTTGCTTTCAAATAGCTGCAAAGTTTCAGCAGGTATAATTAAGCTTAATTTACCAGATAATTGGATTTATATGCCTTCAAAAATTTCCAGTCTCTTTTTAATGACTATTTAATACTAGCAGTTGGCAGTGTCTCTTATCAGTAATTCCTGCTCTTGAATCTAACGATCCGAATAAAGCCAATCAGTTGTATGGTCTAATTTGAGTGGCTTTTAAAACCTGCTAAGATCTCATTTCCATAACCCTCTAACTGGGAAAACAACAGCAATTATGGGACTGGTATTAGCATGAAGTGACACCCATGAGCCGCAGTCATGAAGCAGGTGGGTAATTGGCCCTGAGCTGTACAGTGGGCACTCTGTTGGACTGTCCTTGTCTTGTGATGGGGACACCGGCTGCTCCACAGGGCGGACTTATCAGCTCGCTGCCCTCTGTGCCAGATGCAGCATTTCATAATTAACCAAGTGAGACTCTGCAGTTCTGTACTGTAACTAGCTCTGCTGAAGCCGTGAACGTACGTGTACAGCAAATGTCTTTCTGTAGTCTGTTTTCTCTTACTGTCATTTCATCAGATGTATGGTATGTAGGTTATTTGCATGTGGACAGTGTGTTAGAGAGAGAGACAGAGTTTTATTGCTGAGAATGAAACTGGACTCCAGAGGCCTCACTGGTGTTAATTGAGGTGTAATGTGATTTGTTTTGCTGGTCCTTCCAACAGCCTTACCCAGTCCATTGAATCAGATCCCCTGTGATTACTCTCTAATGGCCTCAGCTACCTCTGTGTGCTTTAAACAACCTGCAACTGCCGAAGATAAAATGATAAGGTTAATGCTGCAATGACACTATGCAAAGTGAATAACCATTTAAACAGTCTGTCTTTACAGCACCACTGCAGTTTACTTAAGAGAACTGTCCTTAAATACAATGACTGTTTTCAAACATGCAGAGCCACAGGGGTGATGCTGGTGCCATACCATTTGCTTCTGGTACACATCCATATTTCTTTACTTGCATAATTACTCAAACAAAAGCAACCAACATAGGTGGGAGAAGTGCACAGACTTTTCCTTGTAGGACATACACTGCAAGAGTCATCTCTTTCATTTCATTAAGTACCTGTAGCCATCACTCACTGTCATTCACTGCACATAATATTGCGTATTGCGTATTTCAGAAATTTTGTTGGCACACTGATATTGGAATTTACAAATGCATATTTTAGGACTTTTGATTGCCATAAATCAAATGGCAGTAAGTCATTTCAAAATAAAACAAACAATAGCCAGTATCTTCAAACAAATCACACCAATGCTATATGGATTGCATTATAAGTTCCTTTTGAGTTTTGGGTGAACCGGCTCTTTAATGGCACAATAATTGGCCTCCTCTTTAAGAGACACACATGTTGGGTTAGAGTGAGTAACTTATATTTCAATGCAATTCACTTTTATTTATATGGTGCTAAATCAAAACTTTACAGAGTGTGGTCAAGACCTCACAGTATTGTACAGAGAAACCCAACAGTTCCCACCATGAGCGAGTGTGGGGAGGAAAAACTCCCTTTTAACAGGAAGAAACCTCTGACAGAACCAGACTCAGAGTGGATGCCTCAACCGATGGGGTTGAGAGAAGAAGAAATGGGGGAAAGAGAAGAGAGAGAGACCAGGAACAGTTGTTTGTGAGTGTGAAGTGGTAGTGACAGGTCCAGATCCTGCTGCTCCAGAGTCAGAGATACCTACAGAATGAGGACAGAGAGAAAAAGCCAGGGGAAAAGCTTGCTTGAGAGAGAAAACACAAAGTTAATGACATGCAGTAGTGTGATATAAATGCATGGCGAGAGAGAAGAGGTGCTTAATGGGAGTTCCCCCAGCAGCCTTAGCCTATAGCAGCATAACTAATTGAATGTTCAGTGCTCACCTGAGCCAGCCTTTATCAAAGAGGAAAGTTTTAAGCTTAATCTTAAATGTAGAGAGGGTGCCTGCCTCCTGAACCCAAACCGGTGGGGGGAGGAGCCAGATAGCTGAAGGCTCTGCCTCCCATTCAACTCTAAACTCTAGGAACCACAAGCCTGCATTTTGAAAGCGAAGAGTTAGGGTTCTATGAGGTTTAGGGGAGGTTGATGGAGGTTGGTCATTAAGTAATTTGTACTTACGGAGGAAGATTTTACAGGGAGCCAATGCAGAGAAACTAACGGGAGACATATGATCTCTTTCTCTAGCAGCATTTGACTGCATGAAATTATTTGCTCTAGTACCATATTCAGTAGCAGCAACATGCAAGAATGAGATTTTCTTTTTCTATTATGAAAGGCGCAGGCTACCAGGTGCAGGTCTGTAGGGAACATATTTATTTATTATAGGCAGGCGCGTTGATGTGCGGAGCTATACCTGACTAAACCGATTATTCTTGAGTGACCTTTCTGCATTGGTGCCACTGCACTGCAGTTCATGAATGTTTAATGGAAAGGCTGGCTGTTTTGGGCCTGCCAAGCTAGGTTTGCAGCCTGACAGAATCATACTAACTCAAAGGCAGAGTGGAGGTTAAAAACAGTGGGTGCTACAAACAGAGGACACAAAACACAATCTCTGACAAGTAGACACCCCTCAGACCCACAGTAAGCAGGTGAGTATTAGATGAGGGAGGCATACAATTATGCAGACAGATGCAATCGAACTCCCACTCTTGCTTTGTCTCTCTCACACGCACACGTCTTGATCTCACATTTTATCTCTTTGAAATGGATCTTCGACCTTACAAGCACTGTGACCCATATTATATTAATTAATACCATCAGATATCACTAAATAACCTTGGATAGATATCTAGATAGCTAGGATGACAAATAACAAGCTCAGGCAGTGAAAAGGCATGGGCGAAGTAGAGAATGAGAGAGGGACTTTGTACGGAGAACAGGAGAAACAGGATTTTCTGTTGGTGTCATTGCGGCAGTGTCTTCTTTACAGTGTAGCCCACAACCTGCATCCACTGACACCTTTTCTGTCTGTTTGTTTTTCTTACCTACCACTATAATATATGCTCTATTCACAAAACGCCTTGAAATAAAGACAAAAGAAGGCAGTAACAATAAGCAGTTTTCAGAAATAAGTGATAATATTAAAAGAAGTTGGGGAAACATAATTGGGTTTGACAGTGAACTGAGATTGCACTCAGAAAATGTGTGGAGGAGAAGCGTTGGTTTTGTAGGACAGTAATGTGTTTTTAAAAAATTACCTGGTTTATAAAAGAAAAAAAATGATATTGTGCATCATATCACTGAAACAAAACTCCACCAGTTTGCTGATGCCTTGTTTGACTATTAATGCACAAACAACATCAAATCAAAGTCTTTTACTCTCTGTTTGCAAGATAAACACAATCAGCTTCTCATATCTGTCTGACAGCATCCCACTCTCCCAGCTTTATGAAGGAGACAGCACAAAAGGAATACGAGTCAAGCGAGTCATGAAGTGCGAATGCGTGAGAGACAAAATGTGAGAGAGAGTGACAGAGAGACTAAGGCTACCGTCAGCACCATGGAAGTGAAGGGAAACTTTTACTCTAGTGAAGTCTTAACATTTTTATGCCAGGGTGGCATGACGAGATGAAACCTCCGGGTCTGAGCTGAAATCTGAAGGAAAGAACAAGCAGATAAGTCAGCTGCACTAACAAGAGTGGACGGCATATGAATACGATTTAAAAAAAAACAAAAAAAGACTCTCTACTGAAGAGCTCCTGCATATTCAGTGAGTCCAAGTCTGATCACTCATTTTGACAAGTTTGCAACTTTAGCATAATGTACTGTATGTATAACTAAAGGAAGGGAAACAGTAATAAGAGGATAAGATTCTTATGTTTTTCATTCAGTTATTTATGTTTTTGGTGATGTATGTTATACACATTATGATGAAGTGGCAGATATAGTTCTAATTATTAGCTGAAATGGGCAAAACAATCGACAAACATATAGGACCCTAAACTGCCTCAATAATGCCTCACTACTTAAAGATTCAAACCTCACCTAGAGGCGTCTGTTTAAACTTCCATTGCTTCTCAGGTGAGAGAAGCACTGAAGAGGGAAATAGAAGATAGAGCCCTTTCAGTCTCGACTGGGGCTATGATGCAGAGAGTGGGTCTCATTGATAATGCATCAGGAGAAGAAATCCATCAAGACCACATCCATTTAATGCATGGAGCAGACATTTATGCATGAAAGTGCCTGTGGCCTCTCACTCTGAACCTGTGGGCAAGCTAAGTAGGGGCTGTCCTCTCCAGGTTGTCACCGAGTACAGTGGCTCAGGTCTCAGGGACACAGTGGCTCCCCTAGACATCAGTCCTGCCCAGTTCCAGACAAAAGGATGAAATATTCATGAGGTGTCTTTACGACAATGGCAGATTCAACATTGTTTGGTTATGGAGGGCCTCCCCACCTTTTCTTCTTCACTCCACTCTGCTCCTCGCCGCTCCACACACATCATCATATCTGCTGACCCCCTTGATAGAGGTTTCAGGTGAAAACATAAACCCAGTGTGGAGTGATTACCGAATGTGCTTCTGCAGAGGAGGGACTGGCATTTCTTTTTCTTTGTTGTGCATCTGACCTTTTGAAAATATCACAGATTAAATCTTTAATTATTTATGAAGGCTAGTGGCGGTGATGGGAGAAAAGAGAGGGATATTGCCACATGTGATGGAGCATTTTTACTGTAAGAGAAAATACTTTTTAGCTGTTGCGGCTCTAATCTGACCAGTGCACAAACTGTACAGTCATGTGCTGAGGCACCCAATTTGCCAATTAGACATTTTTTGTTTGAGGACAGTCTCTTTTGAGTAATTTGCGCTCTCAGTGTATTACCTGTCCTTTCAGATATTATGATGTAGATTTTAAATTCTACCTCTGACTTTGGACTCAAATAGGGACCTCGTCCTAACGCACACTGTTAAGTGAACTTCAAAACGGCAACCGTCAGATCATCCTGGATCTTCATGTCTCCCAGCGTCATGCTGTAAACATTCGTGACACATTCACTTTAAAATAATCAAATAATCATGATGCGAAAAATAATAAATTAACAAACAACAGATAAAATAACAGTGCTATATGGAAAAAAAAGCATTTCCCAGGAGAATAGTTTAACCAGTGTTTGATATGCAAATTCTCTTTTTCATCGGATCCCCCAGTAAATGTCAGGAATGGGACACCGGGGAAGGGCTGAACATCTCAATTAAAGAGCGGTAACATGCATCATTCCAAACAACCCATGAAATGAAAGGCATCATTTAGATTGATCTACAGCATCAGTGAGAATAAATCAGAGCAGCAACCTAATAATGCAACACTCTAGGGTGTCTCTGCAAATTGCAGATAGGGATTCAGAACAGTATCTGCATAATGATGTTCCAGCTGATGAAGTTGGTGATCAGTATTTGTGAAATGGCCACCATCGCTGTTTAGTTAAATGCTGAGATGTTTCTGTGAGGGATGAATGAATGTATGACTTTACCTCTCTAATGGCTGAATCATGCTTACAGTTTGTTTTGTTTGGACCAAACTGTGGTTAAAGGCGATAAAATGATTTGTCTGCACTCTCAATTAACCTTCTGCGCTGTTCATGCCAGTTAAGCACTTTCAGGGAGTTTGCAAATGTACTCCTTGGCATACTCAGCCTGTGCTATATATTGAGAAGGCACTTGAAGTTGGCTTTTGGCAAATTTTTGTATTCTACGTTTTCCAAACATTGGGAGCTGCTGGCTATCTGTCTATTGTCTCAGAATATCCATAACAGCTTGTGCTTAAAGGGCTCTCCTAATGAGCTCATTTCCTAATGGTTCTGATTATATTTGGACTCACAACAAACTGAACCACAGATGCTTTGGTGTCTCTGAGAGGTGCTTTTTGAGGCATTATAAAATTATTTAGAAGAAGAATTAAAAAAAAAAAAATCCAGTAAACATAACCTTTCCTTTACCACCACAAGCAGTGCCAAACATAATGTATGTTGGCATGGTTTTCTCACACAATAAAATGGGTGAAGGTGTTTCATATCTTTTTATTCATTACTCTTATGTCTAAAAATTGCTCACTTGGGGAGGCTTTCTTTAAAAATGACTCAATGTACTTGGATTTATCTAGGTGACATCAGTGCAAGAACATAGCAATAGCCCACAAAGTCTAATAAAACATGTTTTTTATTTTTTTCAATTTTTTATTGTGTAGCAACAACAGTAAGCAACATTAATCTCAAGAGGACAGTGCAAGTTATACAGCAGAGATCATACAGTGCATACTTGTGTCCAGATTGTTCAGAAAGGGAGCACGCCACAGAAAAGAGTTCAATACAATGTAACACTGTTTATGAATGTAGACTGAAAGGGGTTAACATAAAACTAACGATTGCAAGTATTAATCTTACACAGTATGACAGTATCAAGGGTTACAATAACAACCCCCACTGACAATGACCTAATTAACTGACCATGGAGAGGTGGAGATGTTAGACAGCCACAGCATGAGGGGTCATACCACTTGTGTCCCTTCAGATTGCTCTTTTAGCCTTTTTATAGAGAGTATTTTTGGATTGCTTTGCAGTACTCAGAGGATGATGTAGACTTACAGTAGATGCTGTTAATTTTCCACTGGCTGTACCTTGCATTGTGATCTTGAGCTGCACTTTACTGGTAACAGTTTGATCAGATTTTTGCTTGGTCAGGATGTTCTGACACACAGTGTGACACTGTTGTGGGGCACGGCCAACAGTTCAGCCCTGACTGAAATCTGGGGCAGTCTTTGCTTGTTGCACTGCTGAACATATTCTCCAGCATCGAACACGAATGCGAATGCAAATGCAAGATGTTGAAGATTAAATGAATTACTTGGAATTTAAAAAAAGACTGCATTTAAGGATTTAGATGACCCAGTTTCCAGGCATCCATCCAGTGGCTTAGTTGCTCTGGAGGCTTCTGAATGTAGGATTTGTGAATTCACTATGCGCTGTGTATGTATTTGTGTTTGTGCACATGTGCACAAATGTGTTAATGTCTGTTGTCTTTGTATGCACACACATGCAAATTTTTTTGTTGCTTATATGCAGCTTTTTCTTTTTTTTTTTGCTTGTGTCGGCTGGTACACATCCTTAGATCTCATCAAAAAACAGTGACCTAGATATAATTAACCCCCTCAAACCAGCAGAAAATTGTGTTTAAAAGTAGCACAGCGCCCATCAGTCTGCTCTGCATGTCAGCATGGAGCTGCTCCCTATGTAAAACTCAGGTTCCTAATAGAGGGAGATATCATAGACTTCCTGCAGTATGTCAAGCTGGCGGCACACAAGCAAGCGCTCAGAGAAATGTAGTAGACAGGTGATGGAATAAATAAGCTTGTCTCAAGGCAGTCTCATGGCTGACAGGCACTTTCGCACGAAACACATGAATTTTAGAAAATAAGAGCTTCTCTAGTTGAAATGAGTATCACTTATTGAATAGCAGAGAAACAATTAATGCCCCGAACCCGAATTTTCTGTGGCAGCACAACACACAGGTGCTTGAGAGGAATTCACATTTCATTTATTCTTGCTCAGCCACTTGTAAGACATCATAAGGTGTAATATTCCGTTGGCTAAACGACTTCCATTTTCTCCTTTTCGCTAAATGAGCACCCACATCACACACGGCTTTTAAAGATCTTCAGCAGTGCGCAAGATCCTGATTTCACTTTGCCTTTAATCTAATAATCTGATTATAATTTGGCTGTTCATTTGTTGATGCACATCAGTGTGGGAATACAGTATGTGTTCAATCCATTTTCTTCAAAATGGCAGGGTGACTTATGGATGCTGTAGTTATTATGATAATAATCCAACATTAACCAGTGTGTATTCTATCTGATCAGATCAGTCATGTTTTTCACATTCTCATGTGATTGATTTCCTCTGACGACCTCTTAGAAGATCAAGATCCTCTTAGTAGCTCATGCATGTATCTGATTGCATAAATTATGAGTTAGATCATCTGTTGCTCACATGCTCACAATATGTCATGAAGTGGCTGCTTAGTCAGAAAAAGGCGAAAATGAATTCAAGGACATGAAATGATGATTGATATGATTACACGCGGAGAACTAATGCTACTTTGAAAAGGAAATGATCATCTCCTCGCAATGATTAATCACACTTAAGAAGGTAAAATTCAGAGGATTTCAAGCAGCACTCTCAGTTGCTATTAGGCATCTTAAATTCTCACTTAGTTTTACACAACAAATATAAAATGAATGAGGCCAGGGGGCTGATTGGCTCAGTTTTTAGAATATTGTTGTATTAGACGTGGGTAGGTGGAAAAGGGCACATTTTTAGACTATTAAGTAGACTATTACAATCAGGTCTTTTAACATGTTTAATTTACTGAAGTACTGAGATGAATATAGAATTTTCTGTCCATGTACAGCATGTAACATAAATTGCATTGCATTGAACTCAAGGTCAAAGTTGTGACTATTATTTGTGATTTTTTTGGGCATGCCCTGCTCCAATTTAACCCTGTGGCAGTTGTTTCTAAGCACCAAACAAATGCACTTAGTAGCAGATTTGTCTTTTTTGGTCACAGATTCTGCTCAGAATAATGACTAATTCTTCCCGTGCTTGTGTCTTACAAGACTGCAATATTTTGCAAAGAGCCTTTATTTTTTTTCCTGCACAATGCGGCATTGCTGATGCGTGGTTTCCTCACCCTCCCTATGGGAGGTGTGAACTAAGGGAAGGGAAGGGTAGAGACAGGAGAAAGAGGAGGCGGAGAACACAGAAGGCAGTGAACTTCAATAAGCCAAACATCCTGATCTTCTTGTTCTGGAGATCAGGTTTTTCGGTTTTAGTAGAAGAAAAGAAGCATTAATAATCCAATACTCATGGTGTTCCGAATAGTATTTCTAATAGGCTGATTAGATGATGGAGTTATCAAGCAGAGCTGCAGACTGTGTTTATAGCAGGACCACCACACACACTCATTAAACCTGCTGATTTTGTTTGATGAATCAAGGCAAACCTGTTTGTAGGAGAGATGCAAATTGACAAACTGTACTTCCTAATCCAGCCGCATTTTATTATATAGCTGAAACATAAATATCGGAGCCCTGAGTCTCTTGGACTTTGTTGAGAGTAAAAAAAGAAGAAAACTCATCCAACAACAATTAAGTACGTGAATATATTTATCATAAAATATCTTTGCTCAGACCTCGTCAGAATGGCATCGCTGCTGAGAATCCTACTGGCACACATTCCTACCCTGGGGCTTGGGGATTACATGTGCTGCGTACACGTTAAAGCCTCTAAACCCTTGCCTCTGCAGAGCTGATCTGACTGCACAATCATCCCCGTTATTCGCAGCTCCACTCCACCGGCAATGAGGCCTCCGTTCTCCCAGGAAGCCGGCTGCTTACTTCCAGATCAGCAGAGCTCTGCAGCGCCTGCGAAGGTCGCACCATGAGCAAATTTGTCAGCTTGCCTCCCAGTACACACTATCACCTGGGAGTTGACCCTCTAGCTCACCATCAGTTCATGGAGGCATTCTGACTGGAGTGAGGATTTTTCAAAATGAATGTATCTATTTTTATGTATCAGATTATTTTTAGATGAAAAACAGGTCAGAACAACAGTTGGAGTTAGTGTTTTTCTCATTGCACTTGAATTCCCACATACTTGGATTGGCGCACACACACACACACACACACACACACACACACACACACACACACACACACACACACACACACAAACACACAACACATCTGCAATTTCAAGGGGTGAATTGCGGACCTGGAGCCAAGGAATATCGTGCAGGGCAGAGCATATTCAATTAGCCGCTGGCAGTTCTTCACCCTCACCTATCGTCATTGCATCACATTTCAATATTGCACAGAGGTGTGCCGCCAACGCACTGCTGACACATCAAAGGGCTGCGGCAAATCCACACTCCTCCTCGGAGCCTCACAGCTATGTCACAGCCGTTCTTGGGGTAGGCCAGAGAGGCGCAGTGAGAGGCCAGGCATGACTAAAGACCTTAGCAGACGTATTAAAAAATGGATTCTCTATTTCCCACTTCGATGAGTTAAAGTTGTCAGGCCAGCCCGTGGGTAGAGCTTGATAGTTTCCTGGTCCAGCATGGCATGGTAACTCGTAGGGTTAAGAAGAGAGATGATCTGGATCATAAGATGTGCATGACAGGGTAGATGTGATGAATGAATTTTAAGTGCAACACTTCTTCAGAATCCCACTTTTTTTTTTTTCCTCCTGAAGTTCATTTTCTGAAAAAGCTATCTTCACCATGTTCTCTGTCTATGTAGTCTGAAGTACACCAGGACAGTCCTGGTGCACAGCAAGTAAACCATCCAGACAGCACTGTAATGACACATAAGATCAAGACCAACAAATTAATAATGACATCCTCCCAGTCTGTCTTCCATCCCTCCTCAGGCTGGTGTAGATGGAGGCGATATGGGCAGCAGAGGTTCAATCAGCTTTTCATCAGAATATAGTAGATACAACTTTATTTGCAGGAGAAGCATTAATGCAGCGAGTTAAAGTTAAAACGGTTCACTCATTTGTTGCTTCTGGGTTTGCCTATTTACCTCTGCACCATCACTTCCCCTCTCTCTTTTCCTTTACTGTTGGCCAAATGAGTTAGGGCTCTAAATTGAATTCCATCTTCATGTATTTCTTCCACAGGGCTCACTAATTAAGAATTTAATTATGGCTGAGAGCAAAACACAGGCAACCAAACCTGCTCATGTTTAAAACATCTTTGGACTTGCCATCACTCTCTCTCACCCTCTTTGTCTTTCTCTTTCTGCTTCCTTCTGTAAGTGTGTTTTCTGAAGTTTTGAAGTGAATTGAAGGTAAGAGATAATCAGAAAGGCCTATACCAGAAATTCTCAAGAGTGTTTGCTCATGCATGCATTGCATTTCAGAGTCAGGAGGATAGACCATAGAGAAGATGTTGATGTTATTGAAATTATAGGCCTGTTTGCTTGGTGTAAAACCATTTAATTTCTCAACCCCACCCCCACAACCCTCAAAAAATTATATTAGATGATTATAGCAACTGAACAAAAAGTACAACTTAATTAGCACCCTGCATTTCACTTTTTACTTTGACACTCTCTGAGAGTCAGTGTGATTTTATGCAATTGTGACATTGTCTCCTATTTTTTAGCACTTTGCACAAGGGGTGCCAGGAGGATCGTTCCCCTGCCTGGGGGCTCTCCGCTCAGTAGGCCTGTCCTGTTCATATACTGTACCTTTTCTCCATTACACAGACCCTCTCCTTGTGTCTCCATGGGCCAACCATCCAGCAGCTATTTGTCACAGCAGATGTTTCAGAGAACCATGACCTCCAACTGAGGTTGCTGGGGAATAGGAGCTTGGCACCAGTTCTGATTGGAAACTGCAGAGCAGAGGGGGCACGGTCAAGGTGAGTAATACTAGCTCCTCTCAGGCCCTGAGGTCAGCTCTCCCATGGCAATCAGGAAGGCAATAGAATGAGCACGAGGTCCCTGAGTGGGGCTGTTCAGGCCCTGACATAGCAGTGATGGGGCCAGACTGTGACCGACTTTCAGGGACGGTATTTGACGTGTCCTTTCTCGCACACACTTGTTATGAAATAAGTTGTTATGTCTACAGGGTAGTATCAAATGTGGCTTCAGAAATCTGCTCATTTGGTGCATGTCATTATGACCGTAGCATACATGATCAAATTTGAACATACACTAGTTACACTTGATATGCATTACAGATGGCTACATTCATTGAAATACAGACATCTGCAGGCAAGCAACAATATTCTGGCATCAAAAGCATGGTGGTTTCTGTTACTGAGAACAGTATATTTTGACATTTATTGTTTGTATCATCTCTTCCGTCAGTGTGTTTACAAGAATGCATGTGCACACCATGATCATGGGACAATAAGATGCACATTTCTGCCAGCTGCAAAGTGTGTTAACAGTTTGTGTCAGTAATGTGTGTGAAGAGTAGCCTTACACCAGAAGAGGAATTTAGGGCATTCAAAAACAAAGGCTTTGCTTTATGAGGGAAGAAGTGCCTTCAACAGGTTTGTTAGGCCGTCAAGATACAGGCAATGCATTTTTGTGAAAAATGTTGCATGAGAAGAGAACCATGGCGGCTTATAATTAAAACTCCACTCGATGCCTTCTAAATACAAAATGACAATCTCTCTTTTCTATTTTTTCTCTCCTGGATTCCTGCACACACACTCACACCTGCTGATTTGGCTGTGGCTGGCCATCCTTGGAGGGGGTTTGCGCTGTCACCTCACACCTTGCAGGTCATGTGTTATTACAGTCCATTGTTGTGTTCCCAGAGCCACAAGTGAAATGATTTCCCACTAGCCTGTTGCGTATAATTTTGCTGAAATTGGAGAGAGAGAGAATGTAAGTGCATTGAAGATACATTAATAATATGATCACACATTCAAAATGTTGAGGGATGCCGCCAGGTAGCACAGATACTAACGAAATACCACAGATACATATAGACGGGAAGCAAATGAGACAAAGTTGTCATTGTTAGTGGTAAAGGATTATTTATTAGAGAAGAAAAAGTGCAGCACTAAATGTGTTGTGTTGTGTATGTGGGAAAATTTTCAGTATGCATTAAGATTTACTGTATGACCTGGTGACAGAATGTAATGTTAATGGCTGATTTAAATGCCTGAGTTAAATATGTGCATCATTTTATTAAAAGAAGCAGTTAAAGAATTTCAATCATGCAGAGAAATTGTACTAAGTTATACTATCCATGCTTGATTAGTTGCTATGTGGTGCGTAGTAGCAACATTATAGTTACTGGACAGATCTATTTTGCATCTTGTATAACTTTTTTTTTCCCGTCTTGTGTTGTTGTAACTGTATATCACTGCTAATATATTCAATACCACCTGTATGCATTGCATACCGTTTGCATCACCTTTGTGGTGATAATAATCATGGTGAGCAGCCTGCGGGCAGGAGGCTCACATAAACTGCAGTAAGCATGAAAGACATATGTCCAGGAATCCATTTAATCTTAAATTAAACCATAAATAAAGGTAAATTGCAATATAATTAACTACAAACTACAAATAGTGAAGTTGCCTAGTGTACAAACTTAATATGATTAAAACTAAATCCTCTCACTGTCTTCATAAGTGAATTACTGCCGCATCTGTGGCTTAAGTGTCATCATATGCAGTCTCTAAGAGGCAAGATGGAGTGTGGTGTGACATATTCCCCTAATCATATGATAAACATACGGTAATTCATTAAAGGGTGCATTTGCTGATGATATTCTAACTTCCATAATGAATATAATAAAGAGCACTCATCCCATTCTCTTCAAATTACTGCACACACATACACTGTGGTTGTGTAATTAATATGTTTTGAAATCAGTAATAAATAGAAAGGTTGGCATGCACATAATTCAAAGATTTAATCTATTAAGCCTTGAATTTCAGAGTCAAATCACTCTGCCATGAAACCACTTAGAATTTTAATTTGTTGTTTCAAGAGCTGTTGTTAGCGTTTACATCTTCACCCTTATTTTGTCTCTGTCTCACTTTGGTTTGGGTTTTAATGAAGATTTCGAGGCTGGAACTGATGATGAGTCAATTTCCTTGGATTTGATTCAGCTGTTTCTCCATCTGGCATTAGAGCACCTGGGGTAAGCCTTCCTCTATAAACTGCTTTTCCCTGCCTTTCCAACGTCTCCCTGTGTAAGCCGATTTTCCATTATTGCACGCTTTGTTTTTATTTTCTTCTTCTTCTGCAACTCCACTATCCTCTAGTTCCCAACCCCCCTGCATTGATTTCAACCAAACCATTAACATATTGAAAAGAAAAACCCAACAACAAACAAACAAACAGAAAAACACACAAGGTTTCTGGTAACTATTTCCGAATAGGTTCAACAGAAATCTTGCATTCAGGAAAAGTCTGAATTGCACAATATCTTACATCTTAATTTATTTACATTGATTGATTTTCTAAAACTACTCTAAAGGTCTATTTAACTAAAATATAAAATTTTCCCATCATGAATTTGAGCACTGAGCACTGCAAAGTGAACAGCCTGAGACGGCAGATTTGATAACATAGTGTAGCACAGAGCTCCTTGGCTCTAATGAACACTACAGATGTGTCAAGCAGGGGAGGAGGGGTATGCCAACGGCAATGTAAACAGCAGCCAATTACCTGCCTGGATGACGATTCTTTACTCCTGCTTGTGCATACACGTGAAGAGGCCGGTGCATCTGCTGCAAGTCCTCAGTACACAAGTGTACCACACACACCAGTATCAACTGCCATTAGACATGCTGCAGCTCATGTATGTCTTCTTTGTTGTTACTTTTTCCTGACTGTATAATTCAGTAGATTCTGGAACAAATATAAATATGATCCATATGTGTCATATTGTTTTAACATAGTATATTTTACTGTATATGTTTATTAAAATACCTAATAATGGTACATGTAAGATCCTGGAGGTAATGCATCAAATTGAGAACAGCAGGCGCTCTGTAAGTGTGATTGTGATCTGAGAAGCAGATTTAGTTGGTAGTTGCATTATAATTGATACTGTATGTCCAAGTGGCATCATTATTAAGCAAGACAGGCCTCTTCACTCTGAAAAGCTCTTTGGTTGCTATTGCTGTATGTTTAAGATTGTTCTCTTTTTGAATTATGAAATGTTGTCGAATGTGTTTTGAAGTATTTGGCTGAATGTGAGCACACAGAATGCTCCTGTACACCTCTGCATTCATCCTGTTGCTTCTGTCAGCAGTGAAATCATCAATAAATGCCAGTGTGCCAGTTCCACTGGCAGCCATACATGGCAAAGCCATAACAAACCCTGCACCCTGTTTGACAGATTAGGTGGTGGCTTTGGGTCATGAGGTCTTTCTTTTTTTCTCCACACTTTCCTCTTTCCATCATTTTGACAGAGGTTGTCATCAGTCCATAGAATTTTGTTCCACTCTTTTTGTATGTGCAGCGTGACCTTTCTGTGTATAAGGCTTAGCAGGGGTTTGTATTTTGTGGTGAATCCTCTGAGGTTATGCTATGGTATGGTATGCGAATGATTTTCCTGTCATCCACAAGACTAGACTTGGTCTAGGTTGTTTGCCATTTTCAAGTTTTCTTGTTTTTTAGAATGTACCCAGCTGTTGATTTTGGCAAACCTGCTACCTTTGGTATCTCTTTTTTTTGGCTTCATTATCATCTTCTTCAATCTCAATCTAAATGACAACTCTCATTTCTCAGTCAGTTCTGAGCCAAGTGTGAGCTCTTTTGAGGAAAAGGGATGTTCTTCAGAGCCTGAATATCAAAAAAGGTGCAAGTATCCAAATATTTACAGTCTGAACTGTACTTATGAAAAGTAAGCTCTTCTGCACAAAGTCATGTTCTTAATATTTCAGATTCAGATTTGCCAAGCTGGTGTTGCTTCCTTTGATGACATGCTAATGCATGCACCTTTCTCTAGGCCACATGTATTTTGTCCTCTAGCTCTTACAACTATTGCAGCTTCATCACTGTAGTCTTTGATGAAGTAATTTCTTGAGAAAGGAAAGGAGAATTATGTCCTCTCACTGAAGGGAAAGAAGCAAACTTTAAAAAATGAATGAGGGAATCGGATAATAATGTGTTACTAAACTTTAAAGAGTGAATAGATTCACATCTCAACATTTTCATGCCACTGTAGGGTTGTATTATGTGTTCAGAGAAAAGATGATTCCAACAGGACTGAAGTCAGGCTCGGCCCCACAGCGAAAGTTGTGATGTTATATTGGAAACGGGACATTCATGTACATCTTGCCCTCAGGTGCTACACTTTATCTTTGTTTTCCTCTCAAAATAGCTCTTTATACATGTTATATGGAATGAATAAGACAGAACAAACATATACCTTGATCACATGAGATGAAGAAACAGAGAATGAACAAATGCAAGCGGCATGAACACTTTGCCTGTTTTCCAGCATGTAGTCATCTAGGTTTCTAGCTTTCATTTGGTGTGGTCAGACAGTAATGCATGGTGACAGGTCTTAACTGAAGGTAGCTCATTATACTGCACTATAAAATAAAAGAAATCAGTGTTAGTGATGCCTGGCTTCCCACCGAAAGGGATACATTTCTGCAGCAGTCTGCTCACTTTCACGTCTACAGTACAATATGTTTAAAAATAGAGAATGTGACTGTTTTTATTAAGAGATATTACTGATGTATGCTCCTGAATTGAGTAAATAAGAACATCCTTATCAGAGTGGGCAGGGTGTTTGCAGAGATTCATCTCTTAGAATTCAGTGGACTGTAAAAGTGGTATTCCTTCCCGCAAGCGGAAGTGAAGCGGAGTGAAGTAGTCAGTATGCTGTTGAGAGATATACTGTGGGATGGCTGCAATATCACTGACAGAAGGAACATGCCTCTCTAGAGTCCATAATCATATTTCACTGTGGAATGTGGCGATTCTGATATGATGTAAGTCTGTTTTGTGCTCCTAGGCAGAACACAGGCACCATTGTCTCAAGGGTTTCTCAAGGCGGTCATACTTTATGATGCAGAAAGCCTAAATCTCATTACCTTTAAGTGCTACAATGCTGACATGCAAGTCGACAGTGACTTTGCTGTGTGTGAAGCACAACGCGCCCAGATCTAAAGTGGCCTGACTTTATTCTGCGGGGACAAAAGCCAGTGCCCATCCAGGCCTCCCAGGGGTTTAAATTAGTCCCACCCCTGTCTCTCTGTGGCCTCTGAAGCCCCCTCACTTTTACAGCATAGGGTTACACCATGTCTCTAGTGGCAGGGCTTACTTAAAGCCCAACCCACATACTGTACCAAGACATGAGCTATCTTTGAAAATAACCTTGAGAAAGTAGGGCTGGAGGGGAGGGTTTTGGTACACTTGATTTGTCTCCTCTATAATAAGACTACATGATTTCACCTCTCCAGAGAGGCTGTCACAGCACAGTCAATGCTGAACGCTGCCCTCTAAAACTATTGGAAGACCAACAATGCATTTAATGGATTTGCTTAAGGCTGTGCAGTTATGTAAGCTCTGTGTTAAACAAAAATGAAAATGTGTGGGTGACAATTAAATAGTACATAACAAGCGCGTCATTAGCCAAAAAAATATGGCATATATTTGTGTTATACAATGTTTAAAGCGTGTGCTCTGCATCAAGAGGAGGAATGTTGTCAGGAGAAGCTCTTTAATAGGCCTGAGGGGGAATTTTGTATGTCAGTACATCACTACTCAATGTCCCAGCTGCCTTATGAAGACGGGAAAGAAACTAAGTTGTCTGATTGTGTGTACTATTGTGTGTTACATAGTTGAGTTTGACTATCTACACTCCATATGGTGCAAACACATTTGTGTTCATACAGTATGTGGGGCAGATTCATCCCTCTGAATACTAATCCCCCCCCCCCCAAAAACCCCACTGTACACACTTTCTTCTGTCTATCAGAGCTGCCCTGTGGCCAGCACTACTGTCAGCTCTGTGACGCCTGCCATGAAATATTCACCATACCATGAGTAATGTTCAGACTGCAAGGAGAGCTTCGCTTGACTATCCTGTTCCCAGATCAGACCTGGCTAAGAGGAGTCACTTTTCACTTTGATCCTCTGCTGGGCCTCTTGACTAAAAGCTGTCTCTCCCCATGCCAAGCATGCAAAGCTACTCCTTTTCCTGTCATACCATGCTGGCCTTTGGTCTTTCCAACTTACATCAACATTGACTAGTTCTTACCTTGTGTTGGAGAAATCCCGAATGGGTGAGGGAAAGGATAGTGCAGACAGATGGATAAAGAGATAGCAAGATGGCAGAATAACAGCTGCAAGCACCTTTTATTGTCATGGAAGCAACATTGTATTAGCCCCGATATCTTGTTTATGTACAACTCATCTTGTTGTTGCTGTGTAAATTTGCTAAAAAGGTGCCTAAGGAGCTGTTGATGATTAGTGGCGGAGTACATACAGTATGTGAGAGGCATGATGTTGGTTCAGGATCTCGGTTGTAAAGAGACCATAAATTAACAGAAACAAAGAACATCATCCCCCTCAGCAGCAGTGATTAATCTCACTTTGGGCTTTTAACTGTGGAGCCGGATAGCAGCATGTTCCTAAGTCAAGCTGAATTTGCCTGACCATTCATTCATTAGAGAGACCTAAAGAACATCCATGGACACCTCAATTGCTGCTGAAAAAAATAGTCTCATATGTTTTCCTGCTCATTAAATCCAGTACCAAATGACACCTGAGTTGTATCACATATTCCGTTTTCGCAGTGGAATCACTGCAGAGACAAAAACTGCTGTTTTTGATGGACATTGCAGTTTTTTTTTTTTTGTTCAATAGTGGGCCATATTTCTCCTTGATACTCACTGAACACCCTTGATGCTTTACAGCAACAGTGTATTTTCTTCAGTTTTTGTAAAGGCATTTACCTGCAGAGGATATGAAGTGCTCTCTCTTTCTGCTCAGTCACTACAACTGCATAACTGAGCTTTACACATCTACATCTTTACCCATTATGTCCAAGCTTTGTCCTGCTTTCTCAAAAAAAACAAAAAACAAGAAACAGTTCTTAACACGAGGCTAGATACATGAAGCTCTCCCCAAAACCAGGAGCCATCAGTCAAAAAAAGCCAGGCTTTGATTTTGTCCCACCTCAAGTCAATGTGGTCATTAGTTTAAATATATGCTCAGTGTCTTAATGTGCCGCAGTTCATCCCTCCTAACTTAGGAGCTTTCGGTGTGTTGCACTTTAAAAGCAATGTAAGGAGAAAGTCCTTCAAGGACAAACAAGGCCACCCAGAGGCGTCCCAGACGGTACATTTGTTGTCCAAAATAGTGCCTTAATGAGATGCATTAAGGCTAGATGTATGTGTCCTTCAGTGTCTGATCCGAGAACACGTCCTCTGCCTTGTCAGTCCCCACTGGTGAATTGGTTGAGCTCTCCATCCTGATCAATAGAATAAAGGGTCTGTTTGGATTAGTAGCTGTGCAAATTGGTATACTTTCTCACTTGGCAAGACTAATCTGTCGCTCTCTTGTTATTTCTGCAGTTGTCGTGTGCCATGAAACTGACGTTTCTTATAGAAAGTACCAGTGTTCTCTGTTTTTCACCCTAGATTGTTTGGAAGGAGAAAAGCTTTTTTAGTAACTGTTAACTGTTCAGCTGCCTTAAAAGGCAAAACTTTTAAAGAACATTGTGTCCTTGCTTTTTTTTTCTTTTTTTTTCTCTTTACCCAGAAGACATGTGCTGTACTTGTGACTGAGTGAATAAGTGGCTGATATTGACTTTGGAATAAAAATGTCAATGAAGACTGAAAGACATTGCTCTGCATACTTGTGACAAAGAAAAAAGACGCTATGAGAGCATGAGGGTGGTTATTGAACCTGGCACTCATATCACCAGAGAATTGAGATGTTAGTGCACGCTGTTAACAGACCTCCTAATCAATGAGGGACAAACACCACAAATTCTCAGCAGGGACTTTGCTCTGCTTCAGAAAAGGACCGAGCAAGGACATCCTGTGGTCTCTATCTGAACAGAAACAAAAGATGTCACTGACAATTTAGAGCACATTGATGATTAAAAAGGAAAACTACTGCTATGTCATTCAAGGGACAAGTCTTATAAATCTTTTCAAATTTTCTCCCAGCTTGAGAGTACAATTAAAACTCTATAGTGGCAGCGAGTTTGACTTGGTTTTTTTAAAACTAATCTCAAATTTGCTTGAGTTCTTTAATAGCATGTAATTAAGTAAGTGTCCTTATATTTGAATTGCTGTAATTGTACAATTGAGAATTTAGTGTAATTTGGAGCGGTCCTCCTAGCATCAAGGGGCTAAAGTGTTGTTCCTTGAACACCTGCTGCCCTTGGGAGAAATAGGAAGCCTTCTCAAGAAAAAGTCTCCTAATAGAACCAATTAACCAGTCTGACAAGTTCCCACAGTAATCACCACTGAAAGTAGATTGGGTAGCACTTAAGGCCAATCAAAGAGACAGGCAATCTGAAATTAAAAGACCATTATGTTTTAGCCTTTACTTGGACTCATGGCCATGGCAGAGTGGATAGGAGAGAGATTTAAAGTCTGCCAGTGAGGTACAGTTTTATGGGAAATGTTATAAAGAATGTTTTAGTCAGGTTTTCAAAGTGCTTTTTAATCTCTATGAAAAGTCACAGAATAATTGTTGATTTGAAATTTATGTATTACATGAACTGCTGGCATATGAGCGTATTAGAGACACTCTAATATCACAAATAAGAAAGAGCTGAATGAGGACACAACTTTTTTTTTTTTTTTACAATACATGAACAAAGCATAAAACAAGAAACAATAGGCCAGCTCTAACTCAAGGAGATATATAATATATAATCAGGCAAACAATTGTCCTGATTTGGAGGCAAGTGGAAGTAATATCTAATCAAAGATTTCTGGTCTGACTCACCAGATGCTGTAAAAAGCCTTCCATCTATGTCTATTGCGTTCTGTTTACTCACACCCTCCCCTCTGATCTTCCTTTGTTGCCACATTTCAAAATTCACTATCTATGGGTTGTTTTAAAGATATTCAGGAACTACGTGAATGACTTATTCTTGAATATGTTACACCAACATTCAATTCATATTTCATATAATGTATAAAATAACACAATAACATTTCCCTCAAGGAAACAAATGTTGCATCATGAATCATGATATGTCTGTCAGGAAGCAGAGACTTATACCCTTATTACACCAAAATTAGCACATATAAGCAGATTTACCTTTCTGTTCATACTGACAGGACACAGACACAAGGGAGCCATGTCATCACATAGAGCACAAACAGATGTAGGGGACTGGTAAAGCAGATCTGTCATGTCTCATCCCCAGGTTGGTGCTACTGTAAGTGTTGGAGCCTCGTTGTTAGACACTTTGGTCTGTGATTGTGTGTTTCTAAAAGTTATGGAGTGCAGCCCTCCAGCCGAAAGGTGTAACCGCGGTGTTTCTGGTTTAACAGCGCCATGACGGGCAGGTGACAGGTTTCATGGATGCATTAAAAGACCTCAATATATGTCCTCATTATTTGACTGCCATGAAAAAACATTTACAGCGTATCTGCTGACATACTAGAATTGTAATTTGTATTGATTTTTATGAAATGCAGTGCAATAAAGCAGGAGTGGTCACACAAAGAAACAACCGCTGAGGAGAGACCAGTATGGAAGAAAGAAAGATTCTCCTTAAAGACATTCTCTTGATATAAAGCACCAAAAGAAAACTGGCAAATTCATGGTGTCTGCTTCTTTTGACTAGCATGCAGTCCCAGCAGAGTATCACAGTTGCTGTGATCAAGGTCAGCTCTCATCCTCCAGACCTGATTTTCCTTGTCGGTATTCCAAGCACCTCAGAAGACGCTGGCAACAGTTTTTACTTGGCAGATACCTCCCCGACTCGATAGGGCACATGGAAGAGACGCTCTCTGAATAGTCGATTCTCCCAACCTGTGGTCAGCATTCTACATGCGTCCCCTGGAGCTAAATGCTCTTCCTCTGCTCTCCTTTTAAGCCCTCTGACAGGAAGGATGCGATATTGCACCTGGCCTCTTTCAGGGCTCCCTCCCCCCTTCGCCTCTGCCTCCTTGTGGAACTATTCCACCGCTCCACCGCTCCACACTAATTGTTCATTCCTTCTCTCCCTCTTATTCCACTCTGACACCTCCTCCCTGCAGAGCTCCTATGCTCATGCCATGAGAAAAGAGGACAACTCGTTATTCAAACTGTTAAACAGATGAGTTCATAAGCAAGAACAGCTATGCACCCTGGGATACAGAAACACTGACATCCTCTATAAATCCTTTTTGTTCTGGACAGTTTGAGTGCTGCAGAACTTTCTGATGGTAGAACGGATAAACGTAACATCCTCCTGCTCAGCCTCAGTAAGTGTGTGGTGTTTAATGAAGGACAATCAGCACGAACAACCTGGCAAAAGATTTCAATCAAACTTCATCTTCCTGTCTAATGACTCCCTCTGGGACTTCCAGGTCTTGGCCTGATGCTCCTCAGAGTCCAACTGCAAGACTGGCTTTTCCAATAATCATCCTGCGCCCAAATATGAAGTGGCAATCTGTACTAATTAAAGGACACAAAATCAGAAAAATACACAAGCACAATAAAGTACACAAAATGTGCTTGATTTGGTTGTACGCTACGTGCTTCAAGAACAATTTAAAAGTTGTCTGTTCAGCTGCAGACTTTGATCATTTCAGTTTCTGATCAAATGGTGCAGGCCATCCTTTTATTTACACTTTGATTATAGTACAGTGGGCTGTTCATTTAATGACAGTGCACTGTAAGTAATTGTAGTGTATGGATATTAAATATCTCATTTCAGGATTATAATCAATTAGTATTGATTATCAAAAGGGGGGATTTATTGTGACATATTACTAGGGTAACATGTTTGAATTATTACACAGTGTTTGTGGCTGCTTGTGTTAAATGTACCTGTTCCCTCAGTAATCTCTCAGTGTTTCCATGTGACAGAATATTTAAAGACCCACATTATTTTTCAAACTACACATTTTAATTGTTGACATGAAACAATCAGTCTTGGAAATATTTTCACATTAACCATCAGAAGTATCTTATGAAACCTTTATTGCAACACAACATCATCACCTTAGTTAGTTGAATAGATGTAACAGTACAAACGTATAATACATGATCCAATAAAGATATTATGTCCAAGCAATATTCCGTTTACAATACTTTTCGGTCAGTGCTTGACTAAACAACATGTATGTTGTACACCGCTTTTTCCTCTGTGGCCATTAATAATGAACTAAATAATTTGAGTTATGCTCAAATTACACAGACAATGTTTTCCATTATGTATGCTGGTGCCACAAGCACTGCATAAGCACAAGCATTGTTCAGTATTACTCCAGCTTCCTTGCACAATAAGCATCAACCTTTGTAATGATAAATGTAGTTTTCAAATGATCTTTTATGTGCGAGTCTACTGCTTGCATACAGCAGAAGGACAGTTAATTCAGGGTTTAATTCACAATATATGCTGTACCTGATTCCTTCCTTTGCTTCTACTCCTTTTCTCATCTCGTTAGTCAAAATGGATTAAATCTGTCTCTACAATCAGTTCCTCAATTACTTGAAAATGAATTAATTACGCATCAAGTAAAACTTCAGTTGCAATCTTCTGATTATTTTCTTTTCCTTTCTGTTAATTGTCTCTGATCCTCCCGTCACATATGAGAATGATTAGGGATCTATTATAACATGGCCTGTCAGAGCTCAGACTGTACATGTGTGCAGTGGATCAGTGGTGATTCTCCAGCATGGAGCCTGGCCTTGTCGTGTGGCGAGGGGGTGTGCAGGAAAGGAGCGGGCAGATTAAAGCAGCTTTGTCTCTGCGTAAGTGGATTATCAGCAGGTAGAGTGCTCCCTGTGTTTCTGCAGCGATTGTGTTAGTGCACTTCCTGCCTGGCCACAGAGAGGACCATCTGCCATTTAGCTCTGATGGATGGTCCCAAGCAGACGTCAGTCTCCTCTATGCAGAACACCTGCTGAATCCCGATCAGACTGTTGGCTCATATTAGTAAAGCCCATCACTTTGACATGATAGTATCCGCGTCTTGCCGCTGAGGTTCAAACACCCATGCACATACACACATGCTCGAAAACACTCAAAAGTGTGAAACAAGGTAAACAGATTTGGGTGCTTAACCAATATGGCATTGTTCCAATGCATACTGCACCAAGTAGACATATAAACAAGCCTCATTATGGGTTGCATGTCCATAGCTCATTATATTGGTGAACAGACTGTAATATTTTGACTGGCATAAAATGGACATAGCTGTGCCAATTCCTAACAGGATTGTGTGACTTGAAGCATAAGCTCACCCAATGACAAAGTACAGTATGTCTTCTTCTTGCACATAAGAGAGAAGAGAGGGAAACAGGGGGGTAGACAAGGAAAGAAAACCACAAGGAGGAAGAGGAAAATGAATACAACATGTGGTATATTGAGAGAAACCTCACTATAAAAAGCAAATATCCCATTGTACAAAGGATATCAAAGTCATACTGTAACTCTGTGGATCAGACCATGTGGATCATCCAGACATTAGACATTAGAAACTTTAGAAGAGGAAGAGATAACGTCCTTTCATGTGACAAGTTGGGAGACGTAAATGAAAAGAGAAAATGTATCCATACATAATAATAGCAGAGACAAAATCTTTGTGCAAAGAGAGCCGAGTCCTTTGATGACAAAAAGATATGTCCTGTTGTCAAGTGACCAACAACAACTGCCAGGTGTGCAAAATAGAAACAGAATTGGGATGGAAATTTCATGCAGTAAAACTAGTAAACTTTGGTCCATTTGAATATTGAAAGGCAGTGTGTGACAGTAGATACCACATGACGGCTTATCATTTAAACATCCAAAATATACATATAAACACACACTGACACATTTTGCTTTCGTGGGCTTACTGGTAATTGCATCTATAAATTCCACCAGTAGCCGTGCAGATTTTTGTTATGATACTTCATATACATGAGGCTTGTCTTTCTGCGTGCACAGTGTTGGAGGTCCTGTCGTACAACTACATGTGTGTTAGTAGATAACAGTGAAAGCTCTCAGGCTTCATCTGAATCAGTGTTTTCATCACACACACTGGTGTAGCTTTTAATATTACCTATTTTACCATTGTCACATTGATTGCCATCTCCCAGTTAACCTTATATATATAAATATACACATATATATATATATATATATATATATATAATGCATTTCCAGCTCAGCTTGCTCTTTAAGTGTATTTATTTATTTTTTTTCAGTCATCCACAGTAGGTAAAATCCTTTTTTCCCCATTAAGACATTTAAACACTTAACACCAATTATGTGTGTGGACAGTCAGTGTCAGTCACAGAACAAAAAGCTATTTTGTTGCAGGGTGAGGACTATTCACCATCTCAGTGTGACAGGCATGCTCTCAGCCAGATCAGAAGCCCTGATAGCCACCAATAGAGAGCCAGAAGAAAGACCCTGTCTCCTCCTGACAACCATCTCCTACCACTCATCACTTCTATCTCATCAAGCCTGTCAAGAAATAAAGTGGAGTATAGCTAACGCAAGGAGAACAGAAGCCGTGTCCTTTGTGGTGCACATGACATTGGCTGACAGTCTTGTTTTGTCTTGATAATGTCATTCATGTGCATTTTGAGATTAATTACAGTTTGATGCACAGCTCTGGTTTGATAATATATTGCTGTTGCCTTTCACATTATGATGAGATGTGATGTTGATGTGATACACATTACAAATGTAATTCCCACTGTGATTTAATTTAACAGCTGAGGAACTGAAAGGAGAAACTGATTGGGGATCACTGATCAAATTTTACAGTAATGATAGTAGTGAATATAGCTGTTGACTATTTTAAAGAAACTTTATTTCTTTTATTTTGTAAACTATTGATTTTTAGTCATTAGTTTTATGAAAATATTTCAGATTTAGGGAAATTAAAGATTAAACCAAAAATCCTTTCCAGTTTAAAATGGTCCTCATGAAACATTGGATCCCTGATCCCTTGAAGTCAGATTTAGGAAGCAGAGAAGGTGTGGTTAAAACTGTCCATAATAGGTCAAATAGTAATAGTTTGCATTGAGAAAGCCATCAGATCAGAGGGTTATGGTATGCAAGCAGTTGTCAAAAGGTAATGGATTATTAGTGTCCTTCAATGTTGGAGTCAAACCACAGGCACCTACAAGTCAAGGTGATCCTTAAACTCATGTCTCATGACATGTCTGATAACTGAACACTTACCTTATAGTGTTCAGTTGTCAGACATGTCTGAAGGTGTTGAACATGTTAGTCATCGGGGGGAGTTTCTGCTGTACTCAATTACTCCAGTACAGATGAGCAGGGGTGAAAGTCTTTCAGTCCTTGTCTCCATTTACAAATCCAGTTTATTCAGCCACTCTGTGGGAGAGGTGTTTTGTACAGTCCTTCAGAAAAACAAAAAAGTCCTTAGTCTGTGAGGACAGGAATATCTAGACATTGATTTTAGCTTTCTGAGCATCAGCTAGTGACTTGCCATCATCCAGCGTGTGTGATAGGAATGAAACTGTTCTGATGGGAGTGTGAGCAGTAAACAGTACCATCAATCAAACAAAATAAGACAGGCAATGCAACAGCTTATGGCATAATACGGCATGCAGATGAGAGGGCACTTCAGCATAATCAAAAACTCACTTGCTTGTCTGCCCATGAATACGCTACTGCATGCCAGTGTTTGTACATGTTCCTAATTGCCAATCCCTTCCAATTTATTCTAATCATACTTATCTGGTACAGCAAAGCAAGAGTGACCAAATATTAAATAAATATAAGAAAATATAATATAAATAGATATAAACATTTATTTGCAGTAGTAAAAATCGATGTTGGTGTAGGTCAGATTTATTACTATACTCTTCAGTGTCTTTATCTGTTGTATGCTGTATAAACCTCCAGATAAAGTAATCAGTCCTGCAAGGGAGGACACCTATCTCACCTGTCTCATAGAGATATCTGTGTGCATCTTTGAGTGTTGAGTGTTCCACCATGCCTGCCTCTCAGTAATAACCCTAAATCTTCACTGTAGCCCTCCATCCACTGCTCACTGCCTCAGGCCACTTATATTCTATCAAAACAACCAGCATGGCCATCTCGGTGTTCCACCACCTGCAGTGCCTTTTACCTTCCTTCCCATGAGCGTAGGGCTGTTAATGTAACTAAAACACACGCCCACTCACCTAACTGCCAACAGGTGGAATGGTTTTCCCTGCAGCACTGAACGCACTGTTGAGGGGCAGACAGAAAAAAAATATTTTTCACTTTGGTGCCCAAGGATTCTGATTTCTAATTATCACAGAGAATCAGCGCAACTTTTAAAGTCAGTATTTAATCTTTGAATGCTTGCTTAACCCCGGGAGTTCTTACTGAATGGTAACAGTCACACCCAGCTGGCATCCGAAACCAAAGTGATCCGGCTGTCTATAAAATAATGCACCCCCCTTGCATCTGCCTTTCCTCCCCCACCCCTTCCATTCCTATTTGACCCAGTGATGCTTTCATCTTCCTCCTCCGAGTATAAAGTGAATGCTGTGCTGCTGCTGGGACCCAGCCAGCTAAGGAAGGAGTCTACCACTCAGACACTGACTACAAACTATAAAATCACCCCCACCCAGCCTCGACTCTCTCTCACTCTCTGTTCTTTCATATTCTCTCTCTCTCTCTCTCTCCCTCTCTCTCTCTCTCTCTCTCTCTCTCTCCAAGCTCATAAACAGGCCTCCTTCCATTTTGCAGAAAAGACATTTTGCTGTAAATGCTGTGCTGTTGGTTTTCTGGGCTGCAGGATTACTGGTTATATCCAGGCCTTCAGATATACACTGGCAGACCAGTGTCCCACTGACCCTCCAAAGCCTGCAATTTAGCAGGGTTATTTATAGAGCGAGGAGAACACATCCTCCCTGCCTGCTCCTCTCTGCTTTCATGATGCTGGACAGCCGCAGAGGCCCTTCACACTTGTGCCTCAGCCCTCCCCTACTTGGTGAGCATGGCACTTTCTCTAGGAGTCACAATCCTATTACCCCTCTACAGCCTCGTGGTGGGGCGATAAGAGCAGCTAGGCACCCTGCAAGAGGTGTATTGCTGAGCCTCCTTTAGCTGCGGTAGGTGGTTTAATCATGGGAAGAATGGTCTACAGAGCTTTTGCTCTCATCATTTTAGTGAGAAGTAGCTTTTGCAAAGAGGGGTGTATGTTTATTAAAGATGGAATTGCCTGGAGAAAAATTAACCAGAATATGGCTGTCAAATCATTTGTAGCATAAGAAACATTGAAATTAACATTAAGATAAAAATAGGCAGGAAATAAAGGACATCTGTAGAGACAACAGAACTGCATTTTAAATTGTAGGAAAAAGAACAATGCAATATCATACTAAAGAATGAGAGTTAAGTTGAAGCCTATTTCACATCCCTACCCCTGGGGGTTGAAAAATGAAGCCAACATGGAGGTGCCAAAAACTGCAGTTCCTTGAATGACCACTTGAGGCTAGACTCCCATGTAAAAAATGCTCAACTTTATAGCAGAAATAAACTTGTTTACAGCTTGGTACAAAAAACGGTTTTAGTCTCTATAAGTAATTTCTCCCTTCATGACAACGGTATATGAATTTTTATGTAACTCACCTGTTTAAATTTTATTGAGGCTAAAAGTTATGCATAATTGAGGGCATGGGAGTTTTGAGTGACGAGTGACTGCCGTTGCAGTTTGCTAGCCACTCGGTGTCTAGCCACTAGCTGTCTGCTAAGTGCTATGTCAGCTAATTCGAGTCACTGAGTGTGACAGCTTGGCTGTGTTTGTGGCGTTGGTGCCTTTTGGAGAGTCTTCATTCAAATATTCGACAAATGATATGGGTTGTTGTGTTGATAATTGAATAGGAAGTCTGTGCTCCTGTTTGTTAAGGTGAGTGAAATTCTAGTGTTATTTATATGTTAGCATGAATCAGCAGGTATCGGTGTCTACACTCGCCATACTATACCTGGCTTCTTAGCTTAGCTTGTTAACTAGCTAATTAGCTAGAAAATTAAATTGTGACGGCGGAGCAGCTCAGTCTGAGCTTCAGAACCGCTCTTCAGACACCTATGGGTGACATCATGGAGGCTACGTCCATCTTTATATACAATTTAAGCTCCTGTAGCAACAGCTGGTACATGCTGCTTGTCTTAAGGCAAAAGAAAATTTACATCCTGAATTTAACATTCACTTAAATATGCATGAGTAGATTTTGTACACACTAATTTGAGCACACAAACATCAAAACACACTAACAGAAACACAATCATCTGACCCAAAATGTTATATTTATCCACATTGTACTTTGTTTATGCAAATAGCAACCATTTTAGCGCTGTGCTTTGAAAAATACAGTCGACGACAGTATATCTCTCTATGTGCTTGCCTCTGCCGTGTGCTACCAGGGGCTCTGACACTGTTAGATATATTAAAAGCAGACAGCCTATCTCATCCTCCTCTCACCACCTGAAAGGAAATGAATGTCACCTCATTGAAATTGGCTCTCTTTCATTGCACAGGAGTAATATTATTTCAGATGTCTATTTGCTATTTGGGGCTACCTTTTCTTCCCCCATTTTGAAAATGCACTGAACAGCACTGGCCTTTGATTACCCTTAGGTCTCTTAATGCAAAAATGTATTTGATGTTTCAGACCATATTCAGTGCATGCTGCATGTTTAGTATACACATTTCATTTGTGACTGTGTCCAAGTTTCATGTAAGGAAGCTTGTGTGTCAGCTGACAGGGTGTTTCATCGTAACATGTGTAAGAGTGAGTGTGCTGACAGTGCTCTTAACCCTCTCATCAAAGCCCCAGCTTTCCTCTGAACCCCCTCCTCACTCGGGCCTTTATGTGAGCATCAAACCCAGTTCAGCCCTGTACAGTACGCCTAATTATGCTGAGGCCAGCACGAGAAGTATAAGGAGCCTCCATGTATGACTCCAACCCTGTCAGAGCAAAGAAAGAGGGAATCAGAGAAAAAGGCTGGATAATTAGGAATCTGGTCTATTTCCTTTTCCACTTTTCACTCTTCTCCTTCTCACCCTGCTTCATCTGCATGTTTCAGAAGGTTTCTCCAATTACTGAGGCAGTACCCCCAACTGCTTCTACATCCGCCACCAGCAGGCAAAGTAGGAGGGTGTGTGAGGGGATGAGAAAATGGAAGCATTCTGAGAACAGTGTGAGTTTGAATTAATGGTTTAAATTAGCAGTTCTACAGGGGAGCGTAAAATTGAAGGTGAGGGATATCTGCATTGTAGCTCCTGCTATATATACATTACAGTGACAGTAGAGAGCTTGCTTTTATCTACCCTTGTTCTTACTGCCAGCCTGATGCACATGGACAAACATATGTTGCAGCAGATATTTCCCTGAGGGGACCTCTCACATGCACTGTGCTCCTTTAAAAATGGCAGTGTGACATCAGCTACAGCAGGATAGAGAGTGAATCAGTATCCTTGAGGGAAAATATAGATGTCATACATTCACGTAGGATTTACACTTCTCTGTATGAGTCATTGACTACCTCATGGATTATCAGTCATCAGTGAGGACAGTGGCCTTTAAATGGCAAAGCGGTAGGATCAATCTTATTGAAATATTGACTGATTAGAGACATTTCAGTTTGTAACATCTGCAGCAATATACTCACACTCTAAAATACTACCACATAAGTACACAGACATACACACATGCAGTAAAAGCACCCTCACACCCTATCTCATTTCTCAGTTTTGCAGAATCAGCTGTAGCAGAGGTGACAATATGATGGTGCTGAGGGGACGATGGTGCAGGTGAAAATGACTGAAACCTGGCAGGGAGAGTGGACGAGTGATTTGGATTTACTGTCACCTTTTCACTCCGATTGGAGTGGAGGTTAATGTTGTTCTGGGGGGCGGGGAACATCATGAATACTAGCTGTACCAGTTAGCAGTACTGTCACTTCTGGATGAGGTAAGCAGTTCACAATGATTGACCACTGAAGCTGTGTTTTTGAGCAGAATGAGAGGGCATGAATAGTAGTAATTCTAAAACCGAGGCTTTTAAGAACAAAAACATTGATTGCTTTTATAATATATTTTCCATCAGGCCTAATTTTTTCACTATTTCCTGGCTTGCACAGCTGGCAAGGAAATGCCCGATGACTGCATGGCTGCTATGTGAAACCCTTTTACTGTGTTCGAACAGTTTGAAAAGTCAATTATTGCACTCTGTTAGTCCCAACTGCTTAAAATATCAGCTTTGAAGGAAAAGGGCTATTTGATGGAAAAGCAAGGCTTAATGGTAATAATGTACCCAGAACAAGAATTATAGACCCCTGCATTTGTGACAGTAACTACAAGCATTATCTTACCTTTTCACCTGGAAAGGAATTGAATGAAGGACTTTTTTTCCCCCACATCCGCTTCAGCTACTTTTAAGCCAGATCTGGAGTCATTGTTTTCCTTTCCAGTCGCCATTACTTTCCCCCTAAAATAGCAGACGGCAGCAAAATCCTCTGTAGCTAATCTCCTTCCTAGTTGGTCAGTATCAGCCCCCTTCCTCGCTCCGCCGCTCACTTTCAGCAGAGATTAGGATGTATGAATTCATTGGGCTGGCTGTGGCTATAGTTGTATAAAATGAACACATGTGAGCCTTCTATCAGGCCATGTGTGCTACACGTCCACGGACACGCTATCACTTTATATTTCTGTTGACCTCATAATTCTCAGTTGTCCATGATTTATCATTGAGAATTGCTACAGAATTGCTACAAAATTCCCTCCAGCGCACTGCATTCATACACAGAAACCAATGACAGGCATGTCATAGCTTCTTATGAATAAAAATGGATAACATTATGGGGGTTTCATTTCAACCATGTAATATTGCTGTCATTTCTACTTTCTGGGAGCCCATTGTATGCCAAACCAGTGAAATATCCCCCAGATCCCATGAGAGAATTCTCATTCTCACATGGCCGTAAGTCCTGCAACATTCTCAGAATATGAAATCTGCCAGCAGGAACGGATGAAAACAAAATTGCCACTGGGTATAAGAGGCATCCCTATTAAAAACATACTGCGGTCATGGGAGGAGTTAGTGTGGTTACAAGGTCACAGCGAGGGCCAACCTAATTCACTCAGGCCAGTAATGTTGCCTAGAAAATGATCTAGAGTACTTACCTAGCAGTATTGTGAGAGGAAGCCTCCCTCTAATACATTAGTATCATGCCATTCCTAATTACTAAACAACCTCTGTGAAACCAGTATGCCAGAGATTTGAGCCTTTCAGCCAAGTAGATTGACAGAGAGGCGCCAGCATATGCAGAAAAAACAAACAGGATAAGACAGAGAGAGGGTTAGTTTTAGACTATACAACACACAACAGATTAACAACGCACCATATTAACCTTCAGGTGTATCTAATTGTTGGGAAATTGAATGCAGCTCTCAGTGAGGGGGGGGATCAATATATCGAGCTGGCCTGGCTTACAACCTCTAATCCTGCAAATCTTCTTGAGGTCCTGAAGTGCTGTATTGAATATCTGAATGACTCGGATAGCACTGCTTAAGCATAATTTATGTAATGCATCTGCCTGTGTCCACATTCATTCTCACTAGTGCCCAGTGATTTTTCAAGATCAGTCGACCTTTCTCCCATCAAGATATATTTAGCTGCAGTGCCCACTGAAGCCTTGGCACAAAAACTTTGAGCCTGTGTTGCTTTATCTGCTGCTTGCCAAGACTATTGTTTCCTGCGCTTCTCTGATCTGTTCAGACCTTATCAGGGATTAGTTTGATCTAAATAGTAATGATACACAGCTGCAGATAGAGAAACATCTAAAGCTATTGATCACAGTTGGTTCAGCCACAGACAGATCCAATACGGCACAGAGAAAATGAAATACCTCCTTTATCAAGAGCTGAGCGAAACAGGCACATATGCTCTACCTCCCACAGCCCTAATGTTTATCATGAAAACAAACTGCCTCTTCTCTTTGTTTAGAAGCGGTGACACTGCATGTGCTGATTTCAGAGACAATAACAAATCTACATCGTCTTGCTTGATACATTTTTCAAGTGCAAATCTGTCATTTTGAAAATTTTATTTCTAATTGATAGTTATTCAGAAAAAAAACACATTTTGTGTCTGAGCTCCTTAATCCACCAGGTCTAGTCATTTGTGCAGGGCGAAGCTGCCCTGGAGCCTCCTGTCTGTCCCTTCAATCACCGGTTACTGTGCCACTTGTCATCTGCAGTCAGGCCTGTTATTGAGAGGCTTCCCTCAGGCCGCCTCTTTGTCTTTAGTGGCTCGATTAAATTAGAGTGACACCTGGCATGGATCCTCAGCTGTAATGGCCCTTCTTCTCATCCCATCCCTTTTATCAGCATAATAGACCTCTGATTAAATATTACAAACCTACATTTCCTCTCGTGTGCTTCACTGAACTATGTGTGGGGTCGAAAGAAACAAGTCATTGGTTCATGAGACTTTAATGATATAGCAATTTAAAAGGATGTATTCAAATAGGAATGAATAACATCAGGAAATAGCAGAGTGCCTGCAATCCCCACATATTGTAGTCATTGGACAAATTACTTTTGAAATTACATGAGCACTCTAATCTGATTAAATGTATGGTTAGTGACTCGTGCACATTTGTCGTGTTGAGATGGTGGTGGGAGGTGATATTTTTTAACCTCTTTAAGGCAACGGCAGAGTTTGCTTCTATTCCTGGAAACTAGAGGACTGTGTTGGAAAGACAAGCTTCTTGTGACGGTTTACAGTTACACGTTGCTGTATATAATGCTTTTTATGCACCTTTTGTTATGCAAAAGAGGCATGATGAAAAGAATTTCATCATTGAGAAATGGAATTCCAGCTGCTCCTCCTCCTCCCCACGGTCATGAGTGTTGCTGGAGGTGCAGCTCTGCACACTGGCGGAAAATCCCCTCCACTCCAATCTTGTTGAGCTCTGACGTACTTGGCCTTTTGATATTTTATGTGCCTCTTCGATGCAATAGAGGGATGGGCAGGGAGATGCTGATGGGGGTGGTGGTTGTTCAGAACCGGCAACCCCCGTATTCAAACCAATTTATTTTCCTAGTAAACTGAGAATACTGTGGATGTGTAAGTGAGAGGAGAGACTACAGGATGTGCCTTCTCAATGAACCCACTGTTGGTACTTGATGATGAAAGATATTAATTATTCACATAGTGTCTTGCATATTGTACCAGTGCACATTTCCTGACCTTGCACATTTTGAGCATATTTAAATACTTTCTATTGTTCCACCTTTATTCATGAATACTAATTCTGCAAGAATTGCAAACAGTTGTGTTTTAGTAGTGGGCGCTTGCAAATGTTCTGTTCTTGCTCGGTTTGCTTTAGTGCTGCCTTGGGTGACAACATAATGATTGATAGCTAAAGAAAATATGTTGGAATAGGATGCATTACTGGTTGGTTGATATTACATCTCTCTGTTGGTACTTTGTTGCCTTAGGGTGGTCAAGATCTTCCACAATACAAGTTATCTGTCAGAGAATCCAAAAGATTCATCCTGTTTTATTCTCTCTCTATTGCTCTCAAGCTCTCATAGATTGTTAAACAGAAACAAATGAATCACATTGAAATTAAAATCTAAATATGTCGGCATCAAATATGTCAAGCCAAGATTTTGTTCTAGTCAAAGTTGGAAATATGTCACAGCAAACATGGTTCTATTATTATATTATTTTACCTTTCATCCCTCTACTACTATCTACTAGATATACATGACAGCATCACGGGTCCATTGGAAATGCCACTGAAATGACATCTGCCCACACATTGCCAATCATGTCATCGTGTAGGATTCTCCATCCTTTATAACCATATGGAAAAACATATAAAGCATATATTCCACCTCCCCAGACTGTATGACTGCCTGCCAGTATAAACGCACATTACTCACAGTCAAACAGACAGCAGCCTTTTTTTGGGGTCGAGCGCTTCAAATAAAGGTCTGATGCTGTTTTTATCTATCATTTACACATAATTTCATTATTTATATAGCACCTACAGTACAGGCAGCTGCATTTATCAGAGCTGTCACCTGGCTTTTCTCTGTACAAAGCATGTTTTAATACATTGAGTTAGAGCTTGACTGCCTGCGCAGGATTTCAAGTCAAACCCAGAAAACTTCCACAAAACACAACCCTTTTATTCATCTCATGTCCTGTGATTATTTCCAGCAGCTCAGAGCGAGAAAAGCTTTGGTATCTCAAAGGAAAGCGAAAATAAGGGGAAGGTAAGGCACAGTAAAGCTTAAATTGAGGCCATTATTGAGGGCAGTGAGGGAATAGTGTGTGGCTTTCCTCAAAAAAGCATAGGCAGAAAGAGTTTTAGTTAGGTCAGATAGCAGCTGCTATAAATCTTTGAAATGATCTAAAGGTGCAGAACATTGAATTCCCACCCTCACCTGCCAATTACACAAGCTATCTGTCTTATACTTAATTGTGCAATCAGAAAAAGTGCAATCACTTGACGTTACTGCACATTTAAACCCTGACTGGTATTTCCTCTTTTCTGATTCAACATCAAGAAATAGCTTCTGATATTTTAGAACAACTTTGAAACTGGTTTTCTTTTTGACAGTTGAGGCAGCTGTGGCTAATTATCTGAGTTAATGGTAAGATGAGAAAAGATTCTTTGCTTCGCCAACATCGGATTCATCATCAGCTTGACAATTAGGCCTGGATCGTGCAGCTGTGGGGATGTTTATGCAGACAGATTGTAGAATCGTGGAGCTGATGTGAATGCAGGTGTATTACTCTCCATCCCTCTTTGATTGAACATGGATTCTCTGCTTCAAAGTTATAATGAACTTTGTGACACTAACTTTTAACAGTACGCTTTTGGACTGAATTGCCTAGGAAATGCTTTTTGAATGGTGCTAATTGTGTGGACTTTTAGACATAGTAACTGGTTTTCCCTGTGGTAAGCAGGACATAAACAAGGGCAGAGGAACGAGAGACAGTGCTCCACTTCTTAAATTAGGCCAGAAAAACAGGCTCGTAGAGCTCAGTTGGATTTCAAAGAAGTCAGGCGCAGTATCACTGCTATAGGTGTTATTATACTTAATTCAGACAGAAATTGCTAGTGTTGGAAAATGTTCAGGCACTTAAAGGTTAAATAGAGAGAAAATGGGCATTCAGCAAATAAAATTCACTCTTGTAGATTTGTATTCATGGACAGGAAATACATTCTTGTAGCACTGTTAAATTGTGCTGACTCTCAGTCTAGTTGATATTTCTGATTTGTTTGACAAAAGAAATACCTTGTTGCCAGTATAATGTCTCTGTTGATTTCCCTGCTGCTATGTGATAAGATCCTAGAGCAGATAATGACTGAATATGAGAAATGGCACAGTTAAACCATTATTGTGGCAATAACCATATAGTACATTTCTATTCACATTTGTACAAATGCAAACCATGAATGCAATCATTTAAAATCTGCCACATCACATTTTCTTCGTGCTTGCAAACTAGGAAACCAGATTTCCTGTGTTGGAGTTCTGAATGAATGGACATAAACCTAGACTCTGATGCCTCTCTGTTCTTTCCCCATCTCTGTATCACTCTCTATCACACATTAAAACACATTAACCCCCCCACCCCCCACCCCCCACCCCACCCCCTTCTATAGCTCAGAGAGAGAGAGAGAGAGAGTGGGAGTGAGAAGGAGCATGTGTACAAATGAATCAGTGCTGTTTGTTGTACTGTTTCAGGCTCGAGCTGTTTCAAGTAGCGAATTTGAGAGAGAGCAGATCATGTTTAGTAAGCTCTCTCTCATTATATCAGACCCTGGGGAGAGAAGGGACCTCTCACTCCATACTATCAAAGCCATGGAGCTGCCTTAGAGGACATGCTTCAGTATGAATAGAGGCTCTAGAGTATATACAAAAAGTAGCATGCCCAGCCCTCATCACCCCTCTCAGTGGGAAGCTGCCAACATTCAAGGTTTTGATCAAGCCTTGCCGTAATGGCTGTGGGTGACAGGTATACGAGACCATAGTTGTGGGAATAAATAGCTTGATTAGCATAATGCATCACCATCAAATTCAGTTTTCAGAGTGTGTGAAAGAACTACTTTTTGCCTGAGTGCAGCATTCATATACCTTCTGGGATTGTATTTCATAGGACAAAAACACAATTATGTAAACAGGGTATTTACCTCTGCACCGTTGGAAGGTAATATAATTTACTTCCACTTTGTGCATGATGCTCTGTCACTATGTTGTGTGTGTTTTGGCTGCTTTGAATAGGCTCTGTAGCGTCCTTTGTCCACCAAAAGCGTATTTCCTCTCTTTTCAGCAATCATAATTCACCTGATACTCGGAGCGCTTACCTCCAGAAATCCTAGCCATATTGATCCATCTGGAGCCGAGCGACATCGCTATAAACAGGCTAATCTAACATAAAAGCTGGCCTCTCAATGCCCCAGCCTGTTGAAACGATTTAGTTCTGCCTGGTAGCAATGAATAAATAAATAGATAAATGAGACACACAATCACGGGCTTGATCCTGCAGAGCATCCCAACCGCATGCGACTGGAGGCAACAGCTCTGAGATAGGAGATTATTTGAAATAATATCCTTTAAATTTTGCAGGTCTTTAGTGCCACAGGGTTGGGAATGGGGATGACGGAGAAGGGAGGGTAGTGATTATCAGTCAAACTCCTGTCTTCTCCTTGCCTCTACCTGCACCTTGTATCTGAACCTTGCGACCTTTCGCTATACTCACATGTGATTAATTGCTACTTTGGCTGTCCACTAATAATCTGTGTGATAATTATCAAGGGAATGGCTGCGTCACCTGAATGTTACTCAAACCAGACTTGCCACTTACCTCTGCCTCCCCCTTTCCATTCTCCTCTCACCCCCTGCCTTGTTCCTGCTTGACTGGCTGCCAGTAGACTGAGGTTACTGCCATAGGAGTAGTTTGGGGGGGGGGGGGGCTCAGACACCCGTACATCTGTCTGGATTACAGCAATTCATTTTAACCTTCAGCAGCCCTTGCCAGATGCTCTCATAACACTTACTGGACAGTTTTGCACTTAGAATACACCAGTACACTATGAAACATAACCTGTGCTCTCAGGACTGTTGTACAGATACATGTAAACCTTTAGAGGAAACATATGGTTTAAGAGGAGGTAGGGGAAAAGGGCTTTGAGATTCCCTTTGAGATTTGTTGAATTAAAAAACATTTTTAAAATTATTTTCTTTGATGAATTCTTTAAACCCACAGCTGTGTTTCCCTCCTCTCTTTGGCCATTATTAATTCATTGACATTTTGCTTGGATGGAAATAATCAGGATGTTGAGGAGTGGGTATGTGATTGCCTGCAGTGAATAGACTGATGTTTAATATGGTAAAAACAGAATGAGATTCCTCTCACCATTTTCTTTCCCCTTGTGGTTGTGAACTGTGGTGTTTTGCAGTTGCGTGAATTTAGTAGACATTTCTATCCCAATTAACCCTACATCACATTAATATGAAAAGTAGTCAGTCATGTGATTGTTTGTGCATTATGTTAACCCTGGAGTAAAGAAACAACACCTTCTCTCTTAGATACAGAAGATCTTTTGGTTCTCTTCACAGACTTATCTGCACCTCAACAATCAATCTTAGAGAGCATTAGGAATGTTGATCAGTAGTAATCCACAGTCCTCCCTCAAGTCCGACCGAATCTTTTCATCCTTAATTCTTATTGAACAGTAAATAAAACCTCAATGCGATTCTCCTGCGCAATATGTGCCCAGTCTGACTCGGTATCCACCAACTCTGTTTTTCCCCTTTTCCCTTCCAATGCTAAATCATATGTTTATTCCACGGTTTGTCTGTCAAGAATTCACAGCCGCATTTATGATTATGAATATTACATGTAATTTCCTCTATACTCTGATAAACAGATGTAAGACTGTAAACACTTTGAATTATATATTTGAAATTTCAGTGCTAAAATCAAACTGGATGCCAGCACTGTATATGTGAGCGAGCAATTCTAAAAATTGCAGGAGATATTTATCAGTTACATTTAGTGTTTGGATGACTTCCTCATTAGTAATACATGGCTTCTCTTTATAGCTCCTTCTCTGACAAACCAATCTTAATTTAGATGCCTCATCATGCATTTTATTTTTAGCCCTCTAGAATTTAATTGCATTTGATTTATTCAATTAAAATGGTTTGCCACAATAATTGTCACCGCTTATAGAATAAAAAAAAATACTATGTTTTCATTAAGTATAGCCTCATCACATAATGGGTCAATGATAGATTTGTGTCTTAGAGGGTTTAGAAGATGAATACTACTTTGCAATAACAAGTAATTAGAGCTTCCAGCTCATCTGCAGATTGAAGTCTTGGTATTGATTCAACAGTGTTTTTTTGGTAATGTGCTCCATGAAGAGCAGAGCTGTTCCCGCCATCTTTCTGGCAGTGAGCTGTTAGCCTCTGGCAATACTACTGCTTTCTGAACTGACTGTGACCAACACCAAAAAAATGTCAGGTCAATAGATGTGAGAAGGGATTTTTCTCGGAGAGTAAAATTAGGGAAAGTGTGTCCTTCTTTTACGTCTCACTGTATCTGAGCTGTACCTGCAATGTGATTTTACAGCTGTAGATCGGTTACATTTGCAAAATGAAAACGTGAGTGTGTGTCTGTGGAAAGCAGACGTGCCTCTGACTCCTGGCACATTGTAGTCCCCTGCTGCCTCCGGTGCAATTAATGATCTTGCTTACAACATTAGCGCCACAATCATGAAAAATCGCGTTGAAGCACCAAGTCCCCCAACATATTGAGTTCAATTCATCAAGGGCTTCATGCTCATTGGCGATGTCAAACTTGGTCTCAACATTATTGAGTGCCTTGGTAATCAAGTACCTGCCATAAGCTCCCAGGAGTGATTATCTTTTTGAACATACAGTTCACGAACAGATATGATTTGTCTTGAGATTCAGTAAATGACTCCTCTTGTTTTTGAGTTTTACAGCATATCAGCCGCTCAGATAAAGTTAAACTCAGAAATCTATAAAATGTCTTTGCTAATTCATTGTTTTGTCAGTGTATGGGCAATTGTATCAGTGACTGGAATTTTTTAACTTCATCTACTATACAAGTGCACAACTTCTGAAGACTGTCTGCAAGACAAAGATATGAACAGGAGTTGAAATCCACTTTAGAGACTTACTGTCTTTTTCTTATCAGCAGACAGACACATCAAGATCAGCCATGGGTCAAACAGCCAGTGTGGTATCCTGGGAATTCAACACTTCAGGGTTTTTAGACATTTGAGATTATAATATCATTCTTTCTCTATCTCGTGAAACTTGAAAACATGCGATGGTCATGTCAAGCCATTCTTTATGACTGCAGTCTGTGAAAATTCAAGGTTGTAGAGGTTGCACATCAAAAAGCCATACTTTAGAGTTGTAGGCTATTAAAATTCTCATTAGGGAGGGGGAAGCGTAGTCTTGCATAGCTCAGTAGGATGCAGATAGAGTTAGAGTTTGACAGACAAAAAGCAGGGTGTATAAGTGGCATCAAGACAGGGATCATCAAACAGCAGACAGCTCTCCTTGGCATTGTAAATCACTGCAGTGCCGAAGGGCATCATCTGTCCCCATCTCCAAATTTCAGTCAGAGTATGTAGCATGTGATAGCGCTGTTTTCCACAGATGGTGTACACAATCAATATGTACCATTTGTTTTGTTTATTTGCATCATCAACAATCATACACATTCGTTGGTCTCCCAGCACTGTAGCACGTAAACACAGGACATGAACACCAGTTTTCCCATCTATTGTCACCGGCAGACAAGCCTGTGGATGTTTATCCTACACCAGAAAGAATATTCAGTATCACATTAAATAAATAAAAAATCTGACTCATAAAAATAATGAAACAAATTCAATTACAAACCAACATCAGTGCAATTCTGTAGCATAAACATTATGCTTCTGCAAATACTGATACTGAATGATCACATTGGGAGGGAGTGCTCAGCAGTTCAGAGTGCACAGGGTTGTTAACAAAGAGAAGTAAATGTCCATAAGATAAACAGCTTCTAACACTGAATCAATTGTTGATTTTTTTGCTGTAAACAAAACCAAGATGCAATAACAATTAGTAGCACACGTCAGTACTGCAATGCAGACAGAATCCAAGGGAAAACCAAAGAAATCTTTCACTCCACCCTGTAGTGGTGAATGGTGATCACTTTAAGTTCATTTTCACTGTAAACATAATGACACTGATGTAAATGATACCTCACTGGAGTGACTGAGATTTGTGTAGGTGCAGAGCAACATGCTACAGAGAGATACTGTAGGGGTTGTGTGTCTCATTATATTCAGTGCTCCCTAATCTAAGACCCCTCAAGCCCTCTCTAAGTGCCCTGTTACTAGATTCAAAGTATCAAAAAGCTGCAGATTCAATTGAAACCACTCAAATACAAATGCCTAATGGGGTTTACACACTACAATAGGACAAACAGTGTTTTTGACTGTAATCATAACTTGAAAAGTTGCTTTAAGTATCATACAGCTTTTTTGACGTATAATGCTGATGGTCCAGACTGAGTCATGACAGGAAATGTTCATCGTAGAATATAGAATGTGAAGTATTGCTGCTCTATATGTGCATTCTATGCAAGAATAGACATAATAAACCTACTGTAGCATATTCATCATATAAGATATCTTTGTGGCCAGCATTGGCCACAATTGGTGGCATCATATACATTTCAGAATTTACATATATTCATATATACAGGCACATTTAGTGCAAGATATTTTTAATCTTTTAGAACTTTTGTTCATCAGCGTATTTTCACAATCCAACATCTTGAAATGGATCTGGTCCTACTCAAGTGGACCATTTACTAAAATTAAAACCACATAAGACCCTTTCAAAGGTTTGAGACCAGATTTTGTTTTGCACAGTAGTGACAAAAATAGATAACAGAAAGTGACACTATGCACAAAGTGATCATTTTCTATTTTCCATAAATGCATTGAAAATCAGTCAAATATGTGCACAGGGCTTGTCAAGCGTAGAAGATAAGCTCAGGAATCTGTCCCCCCTGCACCCCTGTGCCGTTAGTGCTGTCTGAGGAGCACTGGAACTGAAATGTCACTTTCCCACACTGCACCTCTGTCATCCCTTCCTGTCCAAAGTAGCTCAGCTCATTTCCATCCAGAACCACACTGGCAGTGTAGAATGTATCAGGCTCGATCTGGACTGGGTACTCAAACCACGCTGGGAAGGTGTTGCTGGAACCATCAGAGAAGTATTTGCTGAGGTTTTGTCCCAGCAGTACTCCTTGACGTTTCAACTCAATCTTGGCACTGTACTCTGCTGAGCCACAGCTAGATCCGTACAGTCCAAACCCAGCAATGAAAACTCTTTTATCCACTGCGAACTGTATACTGTCACAGCGGCCCCGATAGCGCCACTGATTGCTTCTGTAGGCACAGGACTGGAATCTGTGGCAACGCTGGGGTGTTAGGCCTTTCCTGGGCTGGCTGACAAACTGCAGCTCAGGTTTCTTGGCTGCTGTGTACCACAGGAAGATGTCATTGGTCTCATTAAGCGTCAACACGCCCGACTGGGCTGCTCCATTGGCAAAATCATCCAGAGCCATTGTAGGGATACGTATCAGGTACATGGCCTTGCCCAAAACCTTACGCTTGTTGTCAGTTGAAGAGGTGAGCTCCTGTCTCTGACACTCAGCCTCAGCCCAGCTGAGCGCTGCCTCAAATACTACTATCTCTTTAGCGTTGAGTGTCTCTCGCTGTAGGATACTCTCCAGGGTCTGTGCGTCGATGTCACAGAAGCCCTCTGAGCGTAACGCCAGCTCGGCCTGGGCATCAATCACCTCCCAGCAGCGCTGTGTCAGCTCCGGCTCCTCGAACAGGCAGCTCTGGGAGAGTAACACGCAGGCATTTTTGGCGCTCAGGCTGGTCTCCAGGAAGTTGACGCAGGCACGTGCCAGGTGAGGGACAATGTACTTCTTGGCAGCATAAAGAGTGGCCAACACTGTGTCAGCACTCAAGTCAATCTCATCACAGTAAATATACCTGTTGACATAAAAATGTGACTTTGTCAGCTTTATAGATACCAGATCAAACATCAAAGAAATGTCATGCAAAGCGACATGGTGGACAAATATTTGTTAAAATGATATATGTGTGTGTCTGTGTGTGTGTGTATATATATTTATATATATATATATATATATATATATATATATATACACACACATCAAAAAATACTTTAGATGACTAAAGTTGAAACTGACTGATATTTAAGGAATACTGCATCAATCACAGCATCTGTTCAAAACTATGTTGGAAGACATGAAATGGGATTTTAAACACAGTGAAATCACTGTGCAAACTAATCAAACTAGCCAACAAAATAATATTCCTCCCACCTACTGTAGCCTGCTTGCAAGGATACAGAAAACAAAACTCATACATAAAAGTGATGGAGGAACAGGAAGCAGGAGGTAGAGAACAATATGGACTGATTCAGAATGGAAAGTGGAATTTATAATGAAATGAAAAAAGACAGATATAGATTCTGTCTTTGAGATACAGGAAAGAACTCATTTCAGTTCAATTGTATGACAGGGTAAGTGATGAACAGCTTTGTCCAAGACGTGTCAGAGATAGATATAGAGCAGTTTTATCATATAGCAGTTATGTACAAAGAGGACATTTGTTAAACAAAGGCATTCAAAGATCACAAGAACAGGGCCAGTCAAAGGAGGAACAGAGTGTTGAAAAGTTTAGACAGTGGAGAATCCTTACTTCAACATTGCCAGAAAGGCTGCTGGTTCCACATCTGGAATATGGATTTCATCCTTGTTTTCAGCAAGTTCACCATAAAACATTGCGTGGAACACTGAGCTCCCAACGGCCAAAACATACTGTTGGAATAAGAAGAGAAAGCAAAATGACACAGGGAAAAGAGAAATGAAAATATGCCATAGTTTTTCTGTGTCTTCACTGGAAACCACATGACATGTAGTAACAAAGTGGGAAAACAGAAATATTGCAAAAAAGGGAATTGCACTAAATCTAATTTGTTCACATGTGGCTCCTTCTCTTTACATGAAAACACAAATCTCTTTGTGGATATTGAGCTATGCTTCAATTCTAATCACTGGAGAGATTGACCCTGTTGAGTTTCTCACATAATGAGCAGTGCTCAACCATTTACTGTTTCCCCTGAAGACAGGGAGGCAGATTTCTAATGAACAAGATTGCCTCTGATAAAAATACAAAAAAAACAAAAAACAAAATCCTAATAAAGCAACTGAACAGAGTGCAACAGAAGTTCAATTTACTGAAATTAATGACTTATCTGAACTTGTGATGAAATCAGATGCAACACAAGGCCACTAATAATTTCAGTAATAAGCATTTTATACAAGACTGTGAATCCTAATCATACTCGAGAACATTTCATGTTGTAGGTTTTTGTGTGTATGTGCACACCACGAGTATGTGTAGGTGGGTGTGTGGGTGGTATAAATCTTCCCAAAAAAGGCACATAGACTTTCTCTTAGGTGATTAAATTGCAGTGAACCTATTCTAAAGTAAAGCTTGCCAATATGGGTTTCTGAAAACAATGATGTTATTGTTGTACACACTGACATTCATGTTTCTTTTTTTCATAAAGAGAGGTCAGTTGAAATACGCCTGCTCTTTTATGTGGATTTAGAGACGATATATATATCTATATCTATATATATATCTATATATATATATAGATATATATATACATATATCTTAGAATAAAATTAATCCCATCTCTTAGCCCATTGTTGTTGTTTTTTTTGGTTTTTTTGTTGTTGTTTTGTTGTTCTTTTTCAGATGTTCTCATACATTACTGTTTTTAGCTGATGGTTGCATCCTCCATCTTGGAGGGATATAACTTTGTTATCTGACTTGCTGCCAAATGGTCACAAGAAAGATTGCTGTGCTGAACGTCATTATATCCCATTGGCATAATGTCTCAACATAAAGTGCAGTCAAGTGATCCACAATGCCCTTCCATAACTGCATTCTATAAATGCACAAAGTGCACTGCAGTTACCAATCATAGATAATACATTTGGGCCCCATAAAAAGAACAAAAAAGATGACCCATACAGGGCTCATCTGACAGTGTAGATGTGGAATAGATAGCTGAGCCAAAGCTATGGCTACAAAATCACTTACCAAATATAATGTGAATGTTATAATCATATTCAAATAAAGTCGACATCATGATGTGCTTTTAGATGAGGCATGTGGTCCAGGCAACTATAAACCGTAATCAATCATTTATGTGAACACCTTGAAAGAGCAATGAGGTCAGAAGGTGAACTAAACAAAGAAGACAGAGGGTGTAAACCTGCAGGTGACTGTTGGGATAAACAGGTTGAATATGGGCCCAATTATAATAATCAAAGCTATTTATAGTAAATTCATTTTACTGTCATTCCAAAATCCAAAAGCTAATCAAGTAAGTGAGCACAAAAGTATTTCTAGGATGTGAGATGCAGAGTTGAATGTACCTTACTCTATGCTTTATCATTGTAACTGTGTTCTGTTGGATGTGTTTGATTACAGGTTGAGTAATTGAAGTGGGGTTTTTTTTTTTTAAAAAGGCTGAGCTAAAGCAGAGACAAAGACGATCCATCCTGTGTGATATGACTGCTGAAGAGGATATCCCTTCCTCCTTCGCTCACTCTCTGCCTCTATCTTTCAGCCTCATTTACATAAATAATTGAGGACTGTCTCAAAAAGACACATGGTGCGGAAGTGAGAATGGAGCACAAAGGATTTCAGTTCCATTACTGCTGGCAATGAGGAAGATAATTTTTATCCTGATATGATATGAACAACAATGGACTGGGCTGGCTGATTGCTTGTTTGTTAATTTCCTCCCTGCTACTGTGATTTTACTGGTTGATGAAATTCTTACTCTGTGTCCTGGCAGCCGCTGGGTTCTCCCAGGCTGACCCACCACAAAGTGCACATCTGCCATCAGCTCATTGTTGAACATTACTGAATTTCTAAGAAGGGAAAGAAGCACAAAAAACAGTTGAAAATGAATTTTACATTTATTATTCTGTACAAGAAGAAGGTAAGACACAAAAAGCATATCTTGACAATATTGGAGATGAGATTAGAGGAGAATCAATGCACATAAATCCACGTTTATGTATTTTATGTAAATGAAAGTCAGATTAATTAGTGGTGAGAGTGTTTAGCAGAAGTGCAAGCAAAAATAGTAACTTTCATGTATTTTTACATTTTTTTGCTCTTCTAAAAAGAAAAGTTTTATGATTGGATAAAGTGTCCAAATTACTTGAGAACTGGTTTTTAAAGTATTACGTAGCACACTTATGTATTTCATAGCGAAATCAGCTAAATTATATCATAGCTTAACCATTTTTAGCTTAAACTCTTTATATCTCCATAAAGAAAGACAAACGAGACAATGAACTGAATGGAAAATCCCCACTGTGAAAGAATGGGACCAACAATAAAGCTGCGTTCATATATTATTGAGTAGTGGAACATGTCACAGGGGTGTGTAAACAGCCCCATGATGTTCTGGAGAGACAACAAAGCCAGGTCGCAAAGAACACATTTTGCTCTGGACAGCTGGGGTCTTTTACTGATAGGCCAAGGTAAATATTTTGCTTTTAGTACAGAGCAGCCTCTGCCTGTTGTGCATGTCAAACGCACCCAGTGCCTGTTCGCCCTCTGTTATGTCAGAGCGACAAAGTCTGCAGGAGCAGGAGAGGGTGTAAACAGAGATACCTCCAGCAGATTGAGGGCAGGGCAGAGGGAACCACACACACACACACACACACACACACACACACACACACACACACACACACACACACACACACACACACACACACACACACACACACACACACACACACACACACACACACTTACAAGTTGTCATAGGTCACTTTTAGGGACATTACATGGACTTACATTCATTTCCCTTACCCCTAAACATAACCTAACCTTAACTTTCCCCACTTGACCCAAAAATCTGCTTTTTCCCTAGTGAACAAGCCGTCCCCAATTCACTGGTTTTTAGTCTGAAATTTTTCCCCAAAAGTAGCTTATGACACACATACACACACACACACACACACACACGCAGGCAAGCAGGCAAGCAGGCAAGCAGGCAAGCAGGCACCACATTTAAACTAACACAGAACTCAATATACATGAGTAGTTACCCAGACTAAGTGTTTTGTGATAAATTTTTACATTCACCAGGGATTCCGTTCATAAAATTTTGTATTGTGTAATGAACATACAGTTGAACTTTATGAGAAATTTTCAGATTACAATTTCAAATTCATCTCCCCTGAATGTAATGTTGATTTAAAAATTGTTGGCTCAACAATAACAATTGCTAGTGTGTGCAGAGACTTGGTTGTACCTACCTTTCTCTTATAGTGGAGTAGAGTCCCTGCCAGTTACAGTTCTGTATGGTGTTGTTGTTGTTGAGGTTCTGCTGCTGATACAGTTGCACTGTGGTGGTGGATGCCGGCTTTTTGGTGGGAAAAATATCCGCTGCCATCTTCTTCTTCTTCTTGCTCCTCAGAGTGATTATCTCATAACAGACTGGGGGCAGCTTGGAGCTGCCACTGGCATTCCCTTTTTTGGAGCTTTTACTTGACTTGCTTTTCACTGACTCGGGAAGCATTAAGAAGAAAGTCAGACATTTCATGTTCCTTCCCTTGGCATCGACCATGAGTGTGTTCAACTGCCGAGCAGTGGGAGTGCATGCAAAGAAGACATTCACCTGGAGCAGGCAGGTGCGAGGGACGACCAAGGGGGGACTTGGAAAGAGCACAGACTTGAGCTGAACTCAGATCCTGTGTGATACCTTTCGGGAACTAACAGGATAACTCTCTTGTTTTGCCCGTTTTCTTCGCTCTTCTGAAGAGGCAGGTTCAGACCGGTGATCTGAAGGCACTTTTCCTGTGTGAAGTTTGATCTGCTGACGGAGAGGCTCTTGGGGTTCCCATTCCTGCTTGTCCAGAATGATGTGATCAGCTCTTCAAATCACTTCTTTTTCTCCCTTGCTCCCTTGCTTCTCTCACTTACTGCTCTGCTGAGGGTTGGCCTGACAGCCCCAGATTTAGTACAGCTGCAGTGGTCCTCAGGCGGCCAGCGGTGTTTACTCAATTCCTTTCATTTCCCACTCTTACTCCCTCTGTGCTTCTCTCAGTCTCTCTTCATCTGTGGATCTCCCTCTTTCTCTCCAACACTTGTTCCTTTTTTTCCCCCTCCCTCTCCTCCATGGAGCGGAGTCATCTGCAGGATGCTGTAGCCGTGGATGCTGTGTTGCTCTGCTCAGCTACTCGTTCTGCTGACTACAGAGGTTGAATGGGAGAGTGCAGAGGAGCTAGAGAACCCCCCACCCCCACCCCTCACAGCACAGTACACAGCTCTCTCCGGAGCTCAGCCAATGGCAGCGCACAGCGTTCATGATTGGCTAAAGCAGCTTAGTGCAGCACATACTTGAATATGCAATAGTCAACGTCTCAATTAAAGTGACAGCCACGCTCCATAAGAATGATTTACTCATCCACAGTTTTACTTCCTCTGTTTGCTTTACCTGGAACCACAGCATTAGGTTTTCACTACAGCAAACATAGACTCCATGCTGTAATTCAAAAGGGCAATGCAAATATATATGCTCTTTTAAGGGCAGAATTTGCTTAATTCATGCATCTTCTGACAGTCATAGTTCTTTTTTAATGAGCTTTGCATAAATGTATACAAACTTGCAATTCATTGTTCTTTGCTACTTTGATTGGACTTCTGACCTCTTAACTGTTTTGCCAGTTAAAAACCTTTTTAGATGCAAGTCCACATCAAACTGAACATCATATACACAATACACAAGCTTTTTTTATACTACTAGAATTTGATAATGTAGCATATTGCAGTGTGCTGATATTTCTGTATCTTTTTAACATTTTTTTTTTTTTGAATTAACATCCAGATTTTTGCATTTCAAATTCGTAAAACTGCTGTGTAATACCATGGAGTTTCTTTTGAAAAACCAACTGCTTCCAGTTCCAACCAAGAATGTGCTTGTACTTAAGCTTTCTTGTTAAGTCATCTCTTCAGGAGAATACATGGGGCTATAAATGTAATGCACTCTTTGCACAATGTATAATGCATACAGTTCCTTTTCTCTTCTTGTCTAGTTGGGCCTGTGCACACTGGGTATTCTATTTAAAGGTCCCATATTGTAGAAGGTGAGATTTCCATGTCTTTTTTCATTATGGAACTGGTCCAGGTGCTATATAAATACTGTGAAAGTATCAAAGTCCACGGAGAAATGCACACAGCCTGTATTCAGAAACAAGCCGACAGGACTTCCATAAGTTTGTGATGTCGCAAGAAAACAGTCACCACCCTCAGCTATGCCCCCATTATGACCCACCTTGACCTACTGTCCAACCTTGCAGGATTTGGTTTCTCCAAGTGTTTACCTGAAATCTGCAATGTTTTTATTTGATTACTATTAAAGTCACTTAGTGTTTTGTTTGGCCTCTCCAAGGGTCTTTTCAGCTTTTGAACTTTTTAACACTATTCTTCTACCAATGTCGCAATTATTTTATGTAATGTTTTATGAGTTACAGTTGGATTGAAAATCAGCTATTTTCTGGCTGTCTCTGTGTGGACTGCAAACTTGCTTACTCACAGTTAAGGGATGATATCCACAGCCTCGAGTCACAGCACTGAAAAAAAGATAAGCTGCTTGACGGCTTTGTCTCCATAGCTGCTGGCAAAGCATACCCCAGGCAAAGCATACTTCCGCCATAATTACCCTATAAGCACTGCCGTCATGCCGCCACGCCACCACCAGTAGACGTTCCTTCCATGCATGCGCCTTAATGTTGCTGCTGGTCTCTCGTCTGCAGTGCCAATAAATCCCTTTCAAAACTCCACATGTTCTGGCCGCTACGAAAAGGGTAGACTGCTCCTTCCCCTTCTCCTTGTAATCCACTTGCCATATTCCACTGTTGCTGTCCTAGCTGCCCAATCATGCACCTCCCTAATGTCCCAGATGGTCTCAGGTTCTGCATGCACACTGGCCCTGTACTGGTCTAGCAGCCAAGGAGAGTGAACTGGATGCAGGGGCCGCATGTTCTGCCACTCCTGCATTGGACCTCCACTGCATAGCTCCACACAAAATCCAGCTGGATGATTTCAGTGTGTGAATTTGACGGTCTGTTTGGCACATTTTAGTTCTGATTGACCATCGCCATAACAGGTGAGTTTTACCAAGCTAGCTGTGGTTGGTCTGGCCATACAGCACTCAGAAAACTGTCAGCCAATCAGAAGAACCAGTGTTTGATTTGTCCGCTCTGGGCTAATGTAGAAACATGGCTGTGCAACATGGCGGGCTCTGTGGAAGAGGAGCTGCTCCTGGTTGAGATGTGAAGGGCTCACTCTGAGCTAAATAAGACACAATGATTCTTAGTTTCTGGTAATTAAACATAATTATGAATATTATATTCCATTTCTGCTGGTAGATCAATCTAAATCCTGCACACTGGACCTTTAATATTATGACTACTATTGTGCACCTTGCATTGATAATAGTAGTACATTAAGTAGCACTATTTCTATTGTTAATAGTAATAGTAATCAATTATTTGAGTATTATATCTTTATTTATTAAGATTGAAAATCTAACTGGCAAAAAGAGCAGAATGAGGTGAAATTAGAAAGTCTTCCTTGAACCACTGTCACAATATTGATTTTTCCATAAACCCTAATTAACTGTAGTGTTTGTTGCACTGAGGAGCATTAGCACACTAAGCCTCCTCATACAGTGTGTGCTGTAGAACAGAGAAATTTGCTATGGTAACATGAAGGCAACATTACAGGGCACCATACTCTCAAATTGCAGGCCACTAGAGATGTTACCTTGGTAACCAAATCCACAAGCAACAGCGGGATAGAAATGTAGTATACAGACATAAAAACAATGAAAGTAGTACAGGAGAAGGTCTAATATTACTCTGCAGCTATTAACTATTATTTATGTCACAGTGAACTGTAAGTAGTCTTAATTTAGAGATGTATTTGTGTTGTGAATTTTATTTTACAGTCAACCAGTGCCCTTACTAACCACTAAACTGAAACTGTAATGTTTAAAAAGCAACATTGATAACTGGTGATAGAGTGCACATGATAAACCAACAGTTCTGCGATTTATCTGGCATCGTGGTCTAGCAGCCAATATGATAAATAGGATGCCAGTCTATATTACCGTAAATGGCTTCCTGCTTTCTTTAATTGCATTTTCTCTCCATTCATCAGCAGAAAATGTAATCTTGTTATTCACACATTCAGAGGTAGGAGCGAGAGCAGGAAGTAATGATGGTGTTGTCACAGCGTCAACATCACCTTTGTCTCACACTGTCGTCATGCAGTCACACATTTTCACAGAAAAGGAAAACATTAGCACGACAGTAGTGGCACAGAAATCTGCATTATGATCGACAAAGGCCGACAGTCCTTAGATAATCACTGATTAAAATAAATGCTGGTAATGGTAAACAATGGTAAGAATTAACTAAAATATAAGCTGATGTAAGAGTGCACAAAAATTTGAGAAATATTTATTAACCATTTTGATATAACATACCTAACAACCTCAACATACCTCAAATGCAATTTTTCTTTTTTTCGTATGTTTTTGAGATAACGCGCTGTAGAGACTATTAGATAATTTAATTTCTGTACATAGTTCACAGTTTAAATGTTTCCCTCATATTTCGGTGCTTGGCAAAACCCCAGCCTCAGTGTATTAACTTCAAAAGGTGAAGTTAAAAAGCAGCAGAAATCCACCAGCGCCTTTGTTGATTGCTTCTTGATGACAGTACTCAGTGCAGCACCTTTATCTTCAAAGTAGTTATACCAGGACACCTTCATCTTTTAAGAAGTAACTTCAGTCATCGCGAAATAATACGAGCCAGAAAAGGTGGAAATAGTAGAAATAGTAAAGTACCTGAAATAAATCAAGTTACTCTGTATCTGTGGTTGTTTACACCAGCACATAGTAGATTTTGTCAAAACGCTCAAGGAGTTTCCATTAATTAATGTGTGAACAAAGACAACATATCAAATTGCAATATAAATGCATGGTTCATAAATAATTAGATAATTATATTGTATTGTCTTATCAGAATTAAAGAAATATACTTTTAGTGGCTTTCAGACAGTATATTGCAATGACCGGCCTGTGCTCACAATGACCTGCCACACAACAATTTGAAATTTTAACAAAAAATTTGCTTTGAAACCCACTGAATACTGAAGTCAGTAGTTATGTTGTGGAGGTGACTGCTTGCCATTCTTAGTTGGAGCACAGAGATGCAGCCCTGTGTAGTGGCAGAACTCTTCTGCAGAGAGACACCTGCTGAGAGGCTTGGCTGAGCACAGCGGCGGAGAGAGGAGGATGGGAAATGAACTGTGATGCAGGCCTGGCACATGGAGGCAGGGACAGGTTCCAGCAGCTCGTCCAGTGGAAACCCCCTCACCCTCACCCCACACAACCTCCCTCACAACACACACACACACACACGCTCCTCCTCTGCCACCATTAAAGCAGGCAAGGGCACCCGACAGGTGGAAAGGGCGGAAGTGATGGCGTCTGCCCAGAGACGGGGCTTAGAACTCCTGAAAAAGAGAACTGTTAGTCAGCGGGGTCTGGGAGAGAGCCTGCAGTCATGCACAAGAACAGTGTGACGTTTGTGTGTGTGTGTGTGTGTGTGTGTGTGTGTGTGTGTGTGTGTGTGTGTGTGTGTGTGTCTGTTTGAGTGAAAGTAAATGCCAATATGCAAGTTAATGCATTTTATGAAACTGAAACTTGTGGTGTAGCCAGGTCCTCTTTCTGACACTGAACTGTGTCTCCGTTTTTCTTTTCTGCATGTTCACAAAAACCATCACAGCAGTAATTTTGCCAGTCATCTCAGATTTAGCTTCAGTTGCATAATCAGCTTGTCAAAATTTGAATTGAATAACAACTTTTAACAATGTCAAGATAAACATTTAATTCAAAAAACCCATCATGTATTGTTTGGTATGAATTTTTAACAATGTCAATTTCCAACGAATGGTTTAACACAGTAGATGAGATGATAGCCTCTCCTTTGGCTTACAATCAATATGTCACAGTCAGAAGATGTATGGGGGTAATTTTACTTGCCTCGAGAGCACAGAGAAGCCAGAGTGTAGGATGGCTGCAAGAGTCACAAGCCTCTCTGGATTACATGCACAAGAGCAGCCATTTTAAAGTTTACCCCACACATACAGTATCTATCTATTGTTGCATCTACGTATCCGTCTGTCTATGTATGTCAGTCTTTCTCTCTGTCAATCCTGCAGCTGCATATATACGTGTGTATGTGTGTATGGGTGCTGCTGAGTGCGTGGACACAATAATGACAGTGTAGAGAAGACCTTACAACCCCAGCCCACCACATGTTCACACGCCGACTCCCACGCACTTTCTACCGTTGCTCACTCTTCACCCTCTCTCTGCTGTCATATAGAAGTTGATAGCCCTAATTTTCAGTGTGATTAAATGTTTCACGCGTGGTATGACGCGGTCTTTGCAAATGCATTACATACTCTGCACTGCGGTTAATTCGGTTTCTTTGTTTTGAGTCTAGTTTGGTGCCCTCCTAAAGAATTGAGAGTTCTTTTGTGGTAGAGGGTTCAGTGTAGACCATTAACTGTGGGAGTTATTGTCTGAGCCTGGTCTCGGTTTGTATGTGCCTACACACCTAATGGTACTTCACCTTTTAACTCTATATTTACAGTATACAACAAAACGAAGTGTACCCGTGTGCTTCAATGATTTAAAAACGTACCATCTTACAATAATGGTATTATTTTTATGTTGAACTATAGGGTATTTGATGTATAATTAAAAACAAACAGGTTAGCTAGAGTACAATGAAAATACAGCCTCAGTGCAACATAAGCCATTACCTTTGTGACCGCTGCAACACGTCAGTTTACTTGTGATTGTTGCAGCAAATTTGATTACAATTTTTTGATTAAATAAAGATGGGAGAGAGTACAAGAGGATCAATAGGCTATTGAACATCAGCCGAAACACAGTTCCAGCACTGGTTAGGAAGTATAGGAAGAGCCGTACTACCAATAACAGAAGGCGCAGTAGCCATCCATGAAAAGTGATGCCACACACAATTCGCTATTTACGCAGCCTTGCATTGAAAAACAGACGGGTAAGTGCCCCTGACTTGGCACAAGGATTATCTGTGGAAATGGGTCTTTCAGTAAATGCTCATACATTCAGTATAAAGGACATTGCATGAAGTGGAGCTCTACAGACGGCGTCCAAGAAGAAAACACAAAACAGCACAAAAACAGCAAGATTAAGCCAAAGAACATGAAATGAAGCCTGATGAATGTTGGCAGCACATTCTTTGGTCAGTTGAAACCAAAATGAATTTGTTTGGATCGGATATGGTCCAGCATGTTTGGCTGGACCTGGCCAGGACAACCACAGTGACTACATCGTGGCGACCGTGAAACATGGAGGTAGCAGTGTGTTGACATGGGGCTGCATGAGTGCAAACAGTGACCTTTATAGATGGAACTTATGTATGCAAGTTTGTATACCAAATAGTGAATTGACTCCAAGTGTCAAGAAGCTTTTGTGGAGGTGTGCTTCCAAACACACTGGAAAAAAAATCACACACAAGAGTTTGTAAAGAAGAAAAAAAGGGAAAACTATGACCTGCATCTCTTCACTATAATCTAGTAGAACATGTTTGGAGTATTTTAAAGTGAAAGGCAGAGCAACAAACACCCTCCAGCAAAAAAAAGCTGAAGAGTAATTTGTGAATAATTGTGTGAGACTGGTACCATTTATGCCCAGAGGGATCAAATCTGTCATGAAAATAAAGGCGGACATTCAAAAAAAAAAAATATATATATAAAAAGAACGAAATCTCACTAATTAAGGATGCGCTGACTTCTGCTGCAGTTTTAAATATGGATTCTACATAACAGATTAATTAGTCAAACATTTCTGTTACCAAGTCAACTTGCTTCCTTTTCTTGGGCTTTACTAAAAACAAAACTGTAAACAGATAGGATTTTTAATTAGTTCACATTTTAGAGATATTGATCAACCATTTATCAGTTTTGCTGTAGACCGCGAATTGAGAGATTACAACTTTTACTGCATGTTACAATACCTTTTTTTAAAGATATTGTAACCAATCGCATGTGCAGGTGCAAAGAGGTTCATGACTTAGAAATGGAAAACTTTGACCTAAGGTTGATGATCATCCAGTCCATCATCATTACTGAGTGTTCACTAAAACCACAGTTTAACAACTGTAACTAGGTCTGGCAGGTCTGTGTAGGCTGAAACATTGTACTGTAGGGGCTGTGGTAAGATACTCAAGTTATTTCAGCCTTTGCAGGTGGAAAACACGAGAGCTTACAGTGTAAGGAATGGATTAGAAAGTGTTTGTCTGCCATAGTGTAAGATGCACACATCAGCATGTATGGTTTTCTCTGAGCTAAACTGCTGTAATTGCTTGTCAGTTGGTTAAATAGCTTTGGAAACCCCCTCCCCTCACACCTATTCTGTGTAACACACAACTATGTCTGCCACTTTTTGTGTGAACAACCAAGTGCAACACTATGAATGTTTTCAAGAGAGACTGAAAATTAGTGCTGTTATCCCCATTGTTAACAATATTTTGTCCCCTCCCCTCCCGTGAAGGACAGGTGTCACTCTACCTTTGAGTGTGACAGATTCAATCAGGTATAAACACTATCTGATGTAGTCAGACAACATGTCATATAAATCATTTATTTTCTATTATAACCCAGCACTAAGTATCCTAACAAGGTTATGACATAACTGAAATAACTGTCAATATTGTCCATTATCACACTGTACATATTATTAATGCAGTACAAGAAAATGCTGCTCCTTTATTTACATGTCTCATACACTCTCATTAGCTGGTGAGCATGCTGGCTTTTAGCTTGACATCAAGTGGTAAATCTGCCACTGTTATCACTATAACCTGCATGTGTGCTGTGCGTGAACAGAAAGCTTGAGAGGCATGGCAACAGTAATTAAGTGGGCAGTTGGCTGATGAAGACCCGGTGATGAGTTGTATCAGATTGTGGTGGTAGGTAGTGAACAAGTTTAAATTGTGGTAAGTTAGGTTAGGATATGGTCGAGGTTATGGATCTGAATCAGATCAGATCTTGTATCGTGCAGGAGGTTGAGGACATCAGATCAGAACAACCCCTTTCCAAAATATCCGACCTGTCTTTTAGTCTTTTACTGAAATCCAGCATCTAGAGATGCCAAGATGCGATGACGGCTATCTGGTTCTGGTTTGCATTGGTTCAACACACAGGAACAGGCAAACCACAGAGACCAAAGCACCTGCTGTTACAGAAGTGACAGCTCAGCTGTGAGTGGAGTTCAGAGAGGTAATGGAAAATTATTTTTAGTTTCTGATTTCTGATCCCCTAAAAGGTTCTTGCAAAGCATTGTAGGAGGGAGGATATTGCTCAGTGGAGATGGGGAAATGCTGAAAATTTGTCTGGGGACATTTTTAAAATGCGAAACGTAAACTTTGAACAAATCCTGACAAACGCTACTCATTAAGGAGCGCTGTAGCCAGAAGTTACTGAAAAGCCCTCTCTGAATAGCATTTAGTGCTAGCAGGAATATCCAGCTGTGTGGACTTTTATTGGTGATTTTCAGTGAGTTTAGTCCTGTGAAGCTCAAGATTATTTGTGATTATTACATTTTAGATTCCCACACAGGAAATACTAGGATCTCTCTTTTCCTCTTTTTAAATTCTAATACCATTAAGATCAATATGTGATTCATAAATTACAAACACTTCTGGCAGCAGGATATGCTTCTTCACAAATTTATAAGCGTAATAAACCACTACTTTATGAGCTCATATCGTTCATTAAAATCACTGACGTGGAATGTACTAAATTACATAACCAACATTGATTATCCTGTGATTCTACTCCAGTGTGGACACAGCTTATCTCCTTTACATAGATCGGTGAGGCACTGAGGTTGCAAAGCCCTGCAGTGGAAATACTTAATGTTCTGTGGATATGAGTTTTGATGTACAAGTCTGTGTTCCCTGACATCTCCAAGAGGAGATGCTACTGATGTGTGGGTGCTGGGGCAGCTACAGGGAGCTACCCAGCACTTTTAACACGCTGCCTTAAAATATTCAGCTTTCAGTAAAGCTTATTCAAAGTTGGTGCCAGATCTGTTTCAGTTGCAGTCAAATATTTATATGCTGTATCCTCATGTGTTTATCATCATATCATTGGGTGTTGGGGAGGGGCTGGGGCCACCACATGAGCATCAAAGACCTCTGCTGGCTCAGCCTCAGATTTCACAGACTTCTTTCTTGTCATCTCACCTGCATCAACTCATCTGCACCATCACTCGGTTGTTAAATCTTGAAATATTTGAGTCAGTGACGGGGTAATCAAGCAGGTCTGCATTCTAACCAAACATCACACCAGGTGATTTCATTGATTAGCATAACGTCAACCAGACAGAAGGTGTTTGTCATCTAAAATCTGCAGCTTAGTGATCTTTAGGAGCTAAAGCCTGCATGCTCTGAGGCACATAGTTGCCTATCCCTGCAGCACAGCACCATGCTCCACTGTATTTAAAATATGGAAAGCAAGGTGTTGACAAAGCTGTTTCAGGGTTGGCATGAGTCCCACTGATGCTGGAGAGACTGGCCATATGGTTCGTCTTCTGATGTGATTTAACATGTCTGTATCGCATGCAGATGCAGGAACCAGTGTATTTACACAGGACGTCTGTGTCATAACGTACACCTTACTGTGGCTTCGGCGTATACATTTTTGAACCGCATATTACCATAGGACTTGTGTTGTCTTGGACTGTGATAAATATGCATATGAGTATCTAAACAGACTCCTTATGTGTTCAAGCTGTGCCAAAGGAGCCCCAGAGGAGCAGAGTGCTGACCACGCACATACAGGCATGGAGAAAACAAAGAGAGAGAGAGGGGAGGAGCGAGAGAGGGAACAGACAGATGGAAAAGAGATATAGAGACAGTTTGTAATGAGGGTCCTTTTGTCGAGAGAGGAGGGGACGTCTCCTTACTGTCTTAACAAAGCAGAAGGGAGAATGGCAGCGGGATAACGGTAATGATGTGCTCAGCTGTCTAGATCATATCCATGGCATTTATACAAAGAGAGCGGGTGAGAGAAAGGGAGCTAGAGTGGTGTAAAAGAATAACATGTAAACACAGTTAAACATATTACAATGTTGACAACTACATCTTATTTAGCTTCACACTGAAATGATGCTGTTGAGGTGCTGTAGCATTGTACTCAGATGCTGTAGGTTGTTGCACTATGGATGCTTGGGTGACCCCAATAATCTGTATTGCAACATGAAATTGTACATGGGTTCGTGTTTATGTGTGTGAGTGAGTGTGTGTGTGTGTGTATGTGTGAGTGTTAATCAACAGAAACTGCTGGGCAGGAGAAGGTCAGAGAGGAGATTGGGTTTTCTGAACTGAGTGAAAACAGTCCCTATAGAAAGGCGTGGAAAAGCAAAAAGTGAGATATGGTTCTGTGGAGCACACGGGAAAAGCCCTTCAAAGCTGATTCTTAATCCCTTTTCTACCCCAGACCTCCTCCCTTCTCCTTCCCTCAGTTTAATCTCTGACACTGCATTAACATTTAAATTTTTCACAGCAATTTGAATCTAGTGTACACCACGACCACCTTGATTTATTCATTTATACTAATTACCTACTGCTGGGATGGGAGTGGATGGTTTAACCTTCTCACAGCTAATTTCTCATGATTTCTCCAAAGCTGCACTGCAGCCCCACAGGGGCAAAATCTGACCTTTTCCAATTTTATTATCAGCATCACAAACAAAATGACACTAATCAGGGTAATGTGCTGGCACCTTTAAACAGCATTTCATTCCATTTCAATTTATAGCGATAGATGACAATATGCCAATAAATGTATTTTTAATACATGTTCCTGTTTGCCTTGTAGGGTTTTTGTCTCAAACTTGTTCTCTGGCTGTCGACCAGTGTGTTGTATTCACTGGGTTTGAACAGCTGAAGCATTAAACCTGTTGCAGAGATTGCTGTGGAAGATTGTGAACTTTTGTTCATTTGTCTGTCACTCCAGCCACACGGTGGTAGCTTTAAGACAGCTTTTGGTTTGTTGCCCCTGGAAGGGACAAAATAAAGGCTATTTGAGACAAAAGCACTTTTGTGCCTTTGAGAGCCATGCTGCATGTGACAGTTTCACAAAAAGACCTGAGGTGAGTGACAGAAGAGAAGCCATACAAGTTTGAATGAGTTTTTAAGGAATTTTATTATTAGTGCCACGGGTGCTCAGCTCCGAGGCACTCCTCTACAGCTAGAATAGCTGAGAGGAGTGCCTCGGGTTTATTATTCTTCCGCCAAATTTCGGCGCGTAACTCGTCCCGCAGCTTTGAGAAAACCCTGGTAATATATACATCAAAACGTGCGTATTGATCCCGAAAGGGGTGCTATGACTTTTGGTGTTAAAATTCCAATTTTTCCCAAAGTTATTCCCAAAAAACTGGGAATAAATAATGCATTAGAAATGCATTGCAATTTTCTTTAGAAACCCACCTTTTTTCTACAAAATTGCACCTTTTTTCTGAGTCACCCAGCTCTCTCATACCTGCACGTAGAAATGTTATTCAAACTATAAAACGGAGGAAAACTTCTGCTCTCTCAAAAAGACAGGAACTGTTTTTACATAACATGTAAACTTTTCAAACTGTGAGCACTCAAAGGAGGAGAGGAAATCACTTTTTCTTCAAAGTTAGAGTGAAAGCGTCAGTTGGCTAGAGTGCATGAAGCAGTAAAAAAATAACCTTTATTTTTATTTTTAACTCGAGCTCGCGGCCAAACCGTAGAAAGGAGACAAATAATTCTTTCTGAAAATGTAGACATAGTTGTTGGGATTCATAAAATGTAACTTTGACAGGCAGGGTCTGCACAAAATTTAAACGGGGGTGCCGAGTCCGGCAGCAATACCTGTCTCACTCTCATTGACACCTAATGTAATCGTCTTTTTTTTTCAAAAGAATCTCACTCTGTCTTCGCACTGAGCTTACTCACTCATTTTAAGGAATATCTGAATAAAATAGAGACTGTAGAAACTTCTGGCTTCAGTGTCTGTCATGGTCTTTTCGGTTTTTGAAAAGAAGTAACGGTTTTCTCATAATTTGCAGTTGTTTGAAGCCATGTAGAAGCCAAATTCTGGGCAGATTTTCACATTGCCATGGCAACGGCAGCTCCTGACCTGTGTGCGTGCGTGCGTGCGCCTAGCAACCAGATAACCAACTCTCCAAGCTCCGCTAGCTTTACATTAGCCGCATGTTAGGTCTTAAATTACATTTAGTTAGGTCTTAAATATGTAAGTCCATTTACTGCTTCCTTTGTTGCTTTTTTTTTGTTTTGTTAAAAGAGTGAATGAAGTTGTGACGGTCTCCGCTGAGACAGAGGAGAGGAGAAGCTACTAGCCCTCTCTCGCTGTCACTTCTAGTCGTGTTGCTCTCCTCCCCAGTAATGTTAAATTTAGCACAGAAAAAAACATAATAGTGGTAATTTAAATAGCGGTTCATGGGATTTATTAACCCTCAGGGGTCCCTCTGTCCTTTTTTGGACATTTTCTTCACTTTTCTTTTTTGATTTGCTGATCATTTTGGCTGTGTTACAGCTGAAGGTATGAATTTCTGCAAGAAAGTGTCTTTTTTGACATATTTTTAAAATCTAATGTCAGTTACTGTTACAGGTCTATTATACACTGGTAACACATTTTGTACCCTCTGGGGTTCCTCGCGTCCAAAAAAGGACACACAAAGAAAATGCTATAAAATCATCATATATCAATATTTTTTTCTGCTTTTTTTTGCATAAATCTCTTAAACCACTTCAGTTCTGCTCAAACCTACCAAATGTTTATTAGTTTTCAGGATTTTAACCCTTTAAATGCCAGTTTGAAGACATGTTGCCTCTTGTTTTATAAAAAAAAAAAAACACAGAATATGAGATATTTCCCACATAATACATGATGGAGGGATGTGACATTGTTTTATAAAAGAGTCTTTTATATCAAGACATTTCTCAAAACCAGAGTATGATCAGGGTGACTTTTGAACACTGGAAATAAATCATGTACTCATCCCGGCAGTAGTCCCCGTGGCACTCAAAATTTCCCTGGAATTTTGTAGTTATTATTAGTAACTTATTTACTAGAATAAGTTATTAACCAAGGTGGTCAGTCAGTTATAAAGACTGTGTGGCTGAATAAAACATTGAATTACTGTAAACAAAACAGTTTGTGGAGGACTGGAGGGAGGAGTGGAAACAAAGGTTATTAAAGCCACTTAATCAGTCCTGAGGGCCAACTGCACAGATGGAGAACAAGTCCAACAACAACAATAACAGCAACAAGTCCTCCAGACGAAACGCTAAAATAGGTAATATGTCATTTTGTGTCCTTATCGGAAGGACAACATCTTTGTCAGTGTCTTCCAAAAATGCATATGTTTGCTATAAAAAGGATTCATATGATGTCAGGTGACCATGTTTTCTGAGCAACCATCTCTATGGTGAAAGTTGGTTTGGGCTTAGGCACAAAACTATTTGAGCAGGTTAGGGTGATATTGACGTAATGGTTAAAAGAGATTTGTCTTGTCAAGTACAAGTAAACATTTGTTATTTGAGGCATTAGGACAAATAATCAGTGATGCTGTTTTTCTGGCGAGGTAGTCTCATATTTCCTGACACCTCAACCCAACCTGTATACTGTTCCCTGGCCCAGGAAGCCCAACCCCCTATAACAACACAGGTAACAGTGTCACTGTGGACAGTTGGAGTCTAACCTTTACATGCATGCAAATCAAACATATGCACAGTGCCAATTAGACTGCCAACTGAAGGATTCTGTGTTCTTTTCTGTTTTGTTGTGTGTGCTAAGCCCCTGGGCATCTGGTAATTTCTCAGCACAATTAATTTGAGTAAACTTTCTTAAAAGGTCAGCAGTGAATGATGGATTATGGCTTGTTTTAATTAAGATTTTTTTTTTTTTTCTGTGAGATCAAAGTGAGATAGTGAGTCAACACAAATGCAAAGCTTCTTTTTAACCATCTTTTTTGACTTGCAGGAGATTTTAAATAGTCTGGATCTATTGATGCAGTTGTGATGCAGTGGTTAGCACTGTCACCTCACAGCTAGAAGGTTCTGGGTCAGAACCTGCCAGCTGACAGGAAGCAGTTCTCCTCATTCTTGCGTGGGTTTCCTCCAGGTGTTCCAGTTTCCCCTGCAGGAGAACCTTTGCGGTTTAATGATATGCAGGGTATATGTGGGTGTGAATGGTTGTTTGTCTCCATATGTCAGCCATGTGATAGACTAGCAACCTGTCCGGGGTGTACACTGCCTTTTGCCTGGTGTCAGCTGGGATTGACTCCAGCCTCCCCGCAACCCTGAAGGATAAGCAGTATAACTAATGGATGGATGGATCTATTTGCTAATGCTGTATGCATGTCACTTAGGTATGAGTGACTGCACTGATGCACGTTAAAACACTCCTTTATACTCTTGACTTCAAACCAATTTAGATACAAGGGATAACAAGTGATATTACCCTGAAGCATTGTCATATTTGTGGTTTGTAAAACCTTTTATATTCTCAAAAGTGCTAATGTCAGTCAAATCGAATACCACTATGGGTACAAAACAATCTATTCAGACCTTTCACATCTTCATTTATTTTGAATGGAAAGGTGACTAATTAGAATGATTCTGCTTTTGGAGCTGCATGCTACAGTTTTGCTTTCTAATTTCAGATTTGTCTGACAGTGGTGCAGCCCATGTGGGTGGTGTAAATGCCTGGCAGCTCATATTCACCATGCCAAGAGAAAAGACTGCACATACTTATTATAAGAGAACATCTTCACAGTATGAGATGGTACAGGATATTTATTTATTTATTTATTATTTGTTGTCAATCCTTGAGGATAAGCTTCATGTCTTTTTTTTCCAGCCTAAAAGGGCGTACATCCAGTAATAAACCAACAAAGCAAATAACATACTACATGAGATTTCATCACATACAATACAGGATGGAATTCAAAGAGATTTGCATGTAATTTTTCATTTATATTTTATGATATAACTGTTTTTTAACAGAAGAGAACATATCAAGTGCCGAAAACAAAGTGTAATGTATGGTATTTTAACTGCCAAAGTACAACTCCACTAAAACTACCTTGATGCAGTAACTCCCACCTGTCTGCCAGAAGAGTAAAACAAACATTTGCACATACTGTTTGCTGCAGGGTTTCCTGCACTGTACAGTAGGTGTGGTGCAGCCTGTCGCTGCTGTATTCCACCCCTGAGTGCTGTGAAGCTGATTTATAATAGGGAGGGGCCCGTGAGCTGCGATCAGCCCATTTCCATCAGTGTTATGGCTGCCTGACAACATCCAGCTGTCCCTGATGTGCCACAGAGGGCCGATGGTGTGCTTGTCGGCTCCGCTGTTTTACTGCAGCGCTCACCAAGATGAAAACATATACACACGTATACTTGCCTACACACACGCTGACACAAATGCTCCCACAAATGCAAAATCACCAAATGAAATACATCATTTTCTCTCCCAGTTTTGTCTTGAATACAGATCTGCAATCATAGTTTTTGCAGTTGCAAGGATAAAATAATGAAATACTGACTACCCTTGAACCAACATGGTCCGGTCATAGCCAGATCTAATGATACATTAACATGCAGCAGGAGGAATCTTGTTTTACCAAAATAGTCTGACAAAATCAGGCCATTCATGATGATTTTCAACATTCAATAAATTATGATTATGTTTGTATAATATCAGAAAGACAGTAATAGCTTTATTAAGACCAGGATCAATATGAAAATTACAATTTTTACACTTTATCCTTTGCTTTCCACATTGCCTTTTAATACCCACACAATGATTCTTCGCACATACAGTCTGGATGTTCCATGATAGGAATCCCACATTTTGCATACCAGGTGTTTGGTTTGTTTATTTTTATGATTTCAAAAATTCCCCACTAGTTTTATAATACACACCAAACAATACCTTCTCTCAAATTCACTTACTTTGTAAGTTGCACATGAAATATATAATGAAAGTTAAAAGCAGTTTGAGGCGCAGGACTTGGAGGACGTTTTACAAGTTGGTGCTCTGTTCATGTTTCAGACTGAGAACACACACAATCAGAGCACTGACTCACCAGAGCATCAGTGTTGTGTTTCATCAGTGCAATCTCCCTCTACCCTTTTCTTGATGTCCCCTCTCCAGCTGCTCCCGCTAACTTATGATATAATGACATTATACTGTAACCTGATAAATTGTGAACACAGCTGGCTGAACGTGATTTTGCTTTTTACAACGGTTGGGATGCTCCATGTACTGGGCATCCACCATGCTGCTGGAGCAAAGCATGAAAACAAACAAAGTATATAATTCTTCTTTAGTGAGTAATTGATGATAACAACATGATTAAATGATTAAATAACACTGTTTGCCCAGAGAGAAAAACATGTTCTTGAGTAAATACCACAGTGCTCAGTGCTATTTCTGACTGCTGGCTCTTTGTCAGATTGCAAATTTTTCCCTAATAGTTGCGACGGTTGATGCTCTATACTGTGTATTTGAAAGTAATCAAAGTAATCAATTGCAATTGTGATGTTTTGTGATCACATTTTTCCTCTTATGTGCTTCTAAGATGTGAGCCGGAGGCTGTAATCAGAGGACTGGTGGGCAGAGAGCGTGTCCACACAGTGAAAGTAACCATTTCTAATGTCTTAACCATGGTTAAATTCTGTTTTCTTGGCAATTTCATTTTTAGACAGAGCGTGAAATAAAAAAATGTGTTTTTCCGGTCTGGCAGGCTGACAGTGTAGACATTTATTGATTTTTCCCATTTAATGCATTCAAGATATAATGCTGCGGATCCACTCAGCTGAGGAACCTGTCTATCTTTATCTTATCAAGCATAAAATAACAGCTTACATTTCATTTCGAGCGTTGTTGCTACAGTTGGATTATGGTTGCATGCCTCTGCATAAAGACGCCAGAGAGCCTATTGAATTGTTAATGTACACTACACTACAACTATATGTTATGTGTGACTTTAAAGCTTGCATGTGGGGTACAAACTTGTCACCTTTCAGTGCAAATCACCATTTTGTATCCAAAGTAGGTCATTTGTGTGATTTGTGTAGATCTGATGAGTTTGAGGTGGGGTAAGGGGGAGGGGTCTGGGTCTGTCATGGGGAAATGAGGATCACACCTTCTGACTGTTAAAAAAAAAAAAAGCTCCTGGCTCTCGTCCCTGATGAGTTTGCACCCCTGTGCATGAATTGCCCCTTTATCATCCCTTTATTTGCAGTTAAATATAATCAATAAGGATTAGAATACACACTGGTGTAAACAGGTTTTAAACAGATGCAATACCAGTCCACTGAGATCAAAAGGAACAAACGTGGCAGACAATGGTAATTTGGCAGACATTTAAAGCAATGGGATTTAACCATAGGGGAAAATGATGGTAATTGAAATGCAGTGTCATTTGGCAAACTGCTGATGTGAGAAAAGTAATAAATGAACAATCAGATAGTTCTTAACATCTTCTCACTGTCGTTTTTCTCCTGTTATGATCCAAGACACAGTTAACGTTTAGTTGCCTCCCAGAGGAAACCTTGTTTAAAAGCAAAGACATTATTCTCGTATTCTCAGACAGAGGGGCACTGATCACAGTCTAATCACATTTAAATGGATGTAAAATGAACCAGTGGAACCACAATATCAATCCTGCTTCTTTCTTTCCGCTAAAATACCACAGAAATGTTGCTGTGGTAGCAGCACTCCAGTGCTACTACAACATCCAAACCGCTCATATTCTACACACTTAAGCTGTTATCTTGTCTGATCAACCACATGGAGTTGGTTAGTGCATTTTGCTTCTTGCCCTTACTTGTACTTTATGTTTGACATGGACACTGTTCCTGAACCCCTTGGCTGAAGAAGTCTGCATGACTTTCAGGATTTTAATAATCACATTTTGAATCACATTCAAAGATAACTTGTCCTCTACACTACACACTGTCTTCAGAGATTTATTAGCTTGGCACATTCGGAGTGCTTATTTGACTGAGCATCCATGTTAGACTCTTATAATCACAGTGGTGGTGATTAGTACTGAAGATGAAGACAGAGTGCCCTTTCTTCATTTCTCATCAGTGATAGATAGAAGAGTGGAAATGACAGAGCGTGCTGTGGGAGGGTAAAAGGCCAGTTTCAGCCTCTGGGCTCCTCTATGCCTGGAGCTAGACTGATCAACAGAAACACAGATCAAATACTCTGTGGCTGTGTCCCAAAATTGTGCTTGTTAAGTCTATAGCCATGTCTTTTGGTGCAGGTGATCACTGGGTTATTGCTAGGTTTGTAGGATATAGCCTGGCCTGATGTTGTCATCCAGAGTCACTCACAATGTGCAACACATCCAGCGTGGAGCAAGAATGCTCGGCTTGTTCATCAGCCACAGTTATGAGCCGAGGTTTCTCTCCTCGCTTCACCTTGAATATCAGAGCGTGCATTTTGAAAAGAGGATGTTTTTAATCATGCCACAGACGTATTAGCAGGGGTATTTCTAAATACCTCAGGCTTCTGAAAAGACGACCTGCACTGCTGCGCATTGTGTGTGTTGTTTGTGCTTAATTCATACTCAGCGTCTGCAGCAGATTGGCTCACAGGGGCAGATTGCAGACATTTGAATTAAAGCTGCAAAACTATTAAAAATGTATGGTCTGTATGAATGCATGACCTATATTTTCAGTGAAAATAAATAAATAAACAGGGGTTTAGGGAGGATGATGCAAATCTTCAGAAGTGGGACACAGAGTGAGCTAATGACATTATAACAATAAAGACTTTGGATTTCACACTGAGAATGTAATGGAGACCAATCCTGTCTTACTCATTCCCTCACCTACTCCTTTCCTCTACCCCCATAATCATACTATCCCACAATGCCGCCTATCTGTTCCAGCATGGCATGAATTGACCTCGTCTAGTTCAAGTGTATACTGCCGTGACTCACCTCTCTCTGCACACTTTCGCCGAGCACAGAGAATACTTTTGCTTTCATGTAGTGGTGTGTATTTCAGGCACCGGGACATTGACACAAGGTGGCTTTTGGAGTCTTTGTCTCATGGACGGTGATGTGGCCTTCCTCATTCATTCTGTCCCTAACCCATGTCAAGCCGCACCCCCCCACCCCCCTCTGTCTGCCTCCCTCTGTTGTCTCAGTTGATTTCTTCTTCACTCTGCCATTCAGACGATGTCAGGGACCGTGGCAGTCAGAATAAAGGCCACTGGTTTCTCTCGCTTCATGATGAACTGTCGTTGTCTGACTGAAGCAGCCTCTGAAATTCACTCAGAGAGAAAAAAAAACAAACCCATCAACTATCAACAGCAACTGATTTGTGTGAAACTTTCGCCGGCTGAGTTGTTCAGCCTGAGCTGCAGCAGTCGTTCTTGTTAAGAGAAATTAAACCCAAAACTCTGGCTGTTTGCAAGAAGAGTCAAGGCATTAACATCAATTTGTCATTTAGATCCTGTGCATGAAAAGGTCACCTTGTTATCCCTCACATGGTCTCCTGTGGCATTAGTTTTCAGCCAGAAATCTGTCCATAGACCACCGAACCAGGAATGTAACACTGACCCGCACTCTGTGATGGGAGAGTAACCTTTTACCTCATGTTTTCTGCAAAGGCCATTCTGTCTCTAAAGCAACTCATAAACCAGCATTTCTTACCCTCTGAGTGTATGCGCCTGTGTGTATCCATTTATGCGTGTATCTGTCTCTCTGTGTCTGAGTTCAGGCAAGGCTGTTGGCTGTTTATATGAAGCAGAAGAGTGTATCCATGCTGAAATGACTAATTGGGAAATATAGTGTACAACCTCATTTGATGCACCAAGCAACTTATTCCCTTTGCATGAATAACTTCAGGTTTATGCCCTAAATACCTTACTTATGTGTAGCTTCTTATACCACAGTAGCCAGTGTATTTTTCATTTTAAACCCAGTGCTAGATTATGAGAATTTCTACGCATTATGCTGTTTTTTTTTTTGTTGTCTTGTGTGCATCGTGTTAGGGGCTTCCTCCCCCTCTTTCTCCACCTCTGCTCTGGCTACTGCCACAAGCTTGGCATCAAAGAGGCCATTAAAGAGGCTTCATCTAAATGAACTTGACAGCAAAGCCAACGCGTGGTGATATGGGTGGACATGCAAATCAATATTTCACATCATCAGCCACTGGTTGGTGGAGCATGGGGACAGGATGACGAGGTGTGGCCAATACTGTCAGTGATTTGCAAGAGAAGTCAAGGAAGTCCAGTTAGAGCTTAGTGGCTGCATCTTACACTTGTACAATAAGAATTGTAGAGGTGCCCAAAAGCCAGGTATCACTGTGGAGCATTTTCTGTTTCAGTGCTAAATCCACATTCAGTCACTGTGCTCTGCGGCTGTTCAGCTCACAGTTTACAGGAAGATGAGTTGGAGGTTGTTGATCACAATGAAATGACATCTGTGCTTTGTTTATCCACCCATACATGCCATAACTGTTTGCAGTCTCATTGTAGAAAGAAAGGATCAGTGTAAGCAAAGCAGATGGAAGGCATATGGAAGGAAAGACATTTCCCCCCTCATTGAATTGTAGCATTTAGTGCTACAGAGCGGCTAAGCAATGTGTCACAACACTAGCACTGTTGATGCAGCTTGGCAGCCGTATGAACAGCAAACATGTCATTCAGTTGTAAATTATGTTACATGCAAGGTCACCTTGTGTAAAGGTTTTGAAGGAGGAGGAAATGAGCTGAGGGTGTAATTCATCTCTTCATGTCAGAGATATATATCACACAGTGGAAATCGAAGCACATTCAGTTAAACTCGCAGATAAAGCAAACACAAACATAGCACAGATGTCTATATTTATGAGCCTATTAGACCATGCATGTAAAGTCTGTCAATTCTATGTTTATTGCTGTAAATCATATATTGTTGTAAATTTCACTTTTCACTTCAGCAGTATAAAAAGTATAATCTAATATTGATTTGTTATTTGTCAAAAAGATGAAACTATATCCAACCAAAATAAACATACCTAATCAAAGAAAATGTATGCAGATGCAGAGCTGCGTGTCATCCAGGACATGTAGCTGGCATCTTCTTATTGGCCCTGCTAAATCTCCGTCCTTGTGTGACATTGAACTCCAAGCCATGCTCCCTCAAGGATACATGTCTTAGCATAATACAGACGGCTTAGGAGTCATCGAGATGTGGTCCCTCTACTCCTATAGACAGACGCTGCCAGGCAAGGAATCCCCCACCCCCTCCATACCAGCTCGTTGCCAGCACAATGCCAACTCTGTGCTTCTCCAGCTTTGGCACCCTTGACCGTTGACTCTCTCATTCACACCTCCCCTCCCCCAGACACAGAGGATACAGTGAGGCAGTGTATAGTTCACATCAACTTCAACCACCCTGTCTGGTGACATTACGTGTACTAATGATAGAAGGGCTATGCAAGGGGACAAAGTGCATCATTCTCAAACTGAGTTACTCACTTTTTTTCATCTTTTTTCCACCAATAAACCAATTTTTCTATGCTCATCAAATATCACCTTTTCACTGAGAACTTTGCCAGATATAGAGAGACAGACAAGGTCAAATCCATCCCCATAGTCCCCAGCTGGCACTAACCCCAGTGACAAGGGTGTTTGGGAGAGGGAGACGTTTTCAGGCTGGATGCACAATTTGTCCAGTGTTTACTGTCCTGTCCATTTGCATCACCGACAGTCGACCAGAGTGACATAAACATGAAGCCACTGTCACAGAATGCTATTGCTTTCTTTTCTTGGTAAGACTTGAAAATCCTCTCCCAAATTCTGCACATAATGCACACATGATTTCTCAAGATACATGTGCAGCAATAGCATGTACACACGTGCAGTAGTGTCTTTGTATTACAAGGACATTTCATGGATATAATCAATATTCATTCTCTAACTTTAACAGTCACCACTCCAACTTAAACCCAGCTGTAACCTTATCATGAACAAAATTGTGTCAAAGGAATAGTTTGGGAGTTATGCTTATTTGAAAATTAGATGAGAAGATCGCTTAGCTTAGCATGAAGATTGGTAGCATGGGTAAGCAGCTAGCTTGGCTGTGTCCAAAGTACTAAACTGTACCAAAGCTGCATTATGATGCACATTGGTCTAATAATAAAGTTCTGCTGTACACTGTTAAGTGTTGCGAGTGAGTTTTGAACTCATTAGACTTTTTTTTTCACCATGCACCGAAGCTGAATTATGTAATGACAGTTGTGGTTTTAAAGAGGGTTACATTCTGGACTAACTAACTACTCTGTTAGCTGTAAAACCAAGCCGTAACCCCAAGAACAGCTAGAAAGTCATCACTTTACAAATGTATTTTGACTCTGAAGTTCTGAAACACAAATTGGGAATTGGAAGTGCACTTGTTGATTTGCATCTTCTCACTTGCCAAATGTTTCAATACATCGCAGCTTATTAACAGAGGAGTGTTAGAACCCTGCTTCTCTCCACATTGTTCACAGGCGTGTTTGAAATAAATGTCAGTGAAATTAGCAAAGACTTATTACACTGTATATAACCCATCTAAGCAGATTATAGAGATACAAAACTGTGAAATTAGCTCATTGAAGACGCAGTGTTTCTCACTAAATGCTTCCAGGAAAAGCCGTAATCCAGTGATTTCAATCAGCCGGTTATAATGTTTCAACCTTTAATGTCACTCCAGCATCTTTATTTTCAATTTCATAAGATCAGTGCATCAGGAAAAAAAACAATCTGTGTGCATAGCTGCATTTCCTTATTTGATATTCAGGTATGCTAATGGAAACATGTAGTCCTATACCATATATTACATAAGCACAACAGGGTTCCTCAACCCTGCTAGCAAACGTATAGTCACACCTGATGATGAACAGAATGACCTGATTTCCTGTATCTCCAGAGACATCTGTGCAGATGAAGGAGCGCGGTGCATCAGGCCTCCATTTCCCTTCTTCCACAACCTGTCATGGAATCAATCTTGCCTTTAGATGTGCTCCCTATAGGGACTGAATCAGAGAAGGTGCAGTGGTTTAACCTTCTCTGTCTTTCTCTTTCTATTTCTATCTGTGAATGTATCTATCCATCCTTATATTTTGTCATCCTTTCTCTTCTTTCTCCTTGGAGATTAGCTCTCTTTCCTCCCTCTCATGCCGACTTTCTTTCTGTCTCTCTCGCTCTCTCTTTTTTATCTCTCCTTGTCTTCTCCTCCCCCTCTCTCTCTCTCTCTCCTCTGTCTTGGTAGCGCCGCAGCTATCGGAGCTAAGGGACTATGATTAGGACAGAAGAGAACTGGCTGTAAGACAGAGACAAACTCAGAACTGGGTCATCATTGTTTCTGTGTGAGGGCCCGCTCTGCAGATGAAAAGCTTGAAGACAAGAGGAGCAAACGATGCTCAATACAGCACCGGGAGCCTTAGACATTTCTGGGCTACAGAAATACTCATGCAAAGGAGGATTCGGAACAGCACCACAGAATTTATGTAATAAGAGCTGAATAAAACATGCTGCTGGCCCGCTTTTCTATATCTGAACCCTTCAAGTTAGTAATCATCCATTGGTGGGCTATAGCTGCGTGGCAGCGCAGCCACTAAGAAGTGCAGCGGTCATGAAGCACAAGACAGGGAAAACCTTAGCTGTCACGGGGTAATAGTATTTTGACACTGATCATCATTTTTCTCCTGCTCTCTCATGCTCTATCTCTTTCTTGTCCTCTCTGCAGTCATCTCTCTGTCTGTCTTCCACCCCTTCAGCAGACAGTCTAACAGGGTCTGTCCCACTGGCCAACCATTCAGCACTCATCATGCGCATCATTTCCTCTCATCATTCCCCCCGGTGTGCTTCTTCCATCTCCTCTGGCCTGTTCACTCGCCGTCAACCACTCTCCATAAACCCTTTCTGTCTGTGAGTGTGTGTTTGTGCCTCAGTGTGTCGTATATAGGAACGGGTATGCATAGTATCACATGTAAAATGCTTCTACATATTGTTTACATGTGTGTTTGTGTGTCAGTGTGACTGTATGTGGTATCTCACGAAAAGGATGCGACACTGTGTGCGCTGTGAGGTGAAATGGGTTGCGATGTCAGTTTAAAATAACCAGAGCTGGGTAATATAACTGTCACATTTTCATGCCAAAACAAATTATGGTTTTATTTATTATTTTATGCATCATGTGTTGGAGGCAACAAGTATCTCACTGTAGATAACTTAACATCTGCTGCTTGTAGTAGCTTCTTCCTTTTGCTAATTTGAGTGCTACTGAATATGTTATCCAAAAATGGGCAAACAGCATTTACTGTACTCTTAGCTGCTCCATTAGCTGGCAATGTCTCTAGAATAAATTAGTGGAGCAAGAGGATGAAGAGCATTTATGCTGCATGTGACATATTAATTCTCATTTCCCACAAACATTGCATCAAATGGAATATCCTGAATTGACACGATGTTGTTGATGTTCCTGTGTTATGGTTGGCTGGAACACCAAATATAATAATGGACACAACACCAAGTTATCTGCATGAGGGTTTATTGAAAACATGAATAAATGAAATGAAAAGCAGATACCAAGCAGCACAAAGGTGCTGCTGCTGGTACAGAGAGACAGAGAGCTGAACAAAGGGTCTGGTTATATCGGCTCAGCACAGGTGCTTGTCAATCAGTTGATCAAGCTGCAGCTTGAAATTGGAAACACCAAAACAAAACAGGCTGTAACATTTATGTTTTTTTCTACAACAGGATACATTTTGTGTCAGTTGCTTGTGTCAAACCCTTATTGCAAATCAGATTCAGCGGTGCCTTGGCCTACTTTCCAAACCATCGAGGAGCAAATAATCAGCCCGAGCTGAGGATTTGCCTGGCAGTCTCTCAAACGTGGATGCTTGCGAAACATCCTTTTCTACAAGTGCTTGGTTTCACTGAGAGACTTTCAAGAGTGTTGAATGTAGCTGACAGGAAGAATACTGAGACTTATACTGCCATCTACAGTGGAATCGCAGGTAGTTCATGTGAGAAAGCGGTGTGGTTAATAATGTTTATATCACCAAATGATTTCCATGTAATACATCAAACAACATAGCTCAACTGTATATGTTCACTTCATAGGTCACAACTTATCGTTTCCCCATGTTCTCATTTATTTATTTGAAATATACTGATTGCAATATTTACTCCAGCATTCTTTTGTCTTTTGTGGACTTTTCCCTTCTCTGCTTTTGCTTCTCCGCCTCCTTCCTAGACGAGCCCACTCCACACAGCAAAGAGGTAATGCCAGAACAGTTCCTGGTGCCAGACATTGCCCAGAGGTTTATAAATGAACTACTTGTTGTTCAGAGTGTGGGAAGATTTTTCTTTTTATTATACAAGTAAACCCAACACCCGCTACCAAAAAAAAAGAAAGAGAGAAAGCCAAGGATCATCAGAGGCTTAAAACCCTTTTGATGTATTATCCACCTCATTTTTCCATTTGATTTCTTCCTCTTGTTATGAATTTTTCTTCCTTTGTAGTCTGTCTATGCTTCTACCACACAGTTCAAAATATCCCAACCACTATTTGCAGATTGTGTTCCACAATGATTCGTCTAATCACCATTTTCATCTTGCTTTAATTAAACCCTTTATTGGACAGAGACACGGGCCATTATGCTCTCTATATTTCAGAGAGAATGGATTGGAAAATGACTAATACCTTATGCTGACCTTTCTCAATCGCTGGCTGCTGGCAAGGCTATGCAGAGCAATTTCATTAACACATTTATCTCATCCAATGCACACCTTAGACTTAATCCTAACAGCCTTTTCATTAGCCTTTTAATTGAGCAGCATATAAAGTGTTAAAATGTCTCTCAGCCCCATGTCAGTCCCAGCTTATACACATTAATTTGGGGTAGTTAAACCCACATTAACATCATTAATCATGCATGTTCTCCCCATTTTCTTAATCTCACTGTGTGACATAGTAAATAACTTGCTAAATGAAAAAGGGCCTGGCTAACCATTTACATATCAGCCATGTGTGTACCACAGGGTTGGAAGAAGATGAATACAATTACATTAAGAACAAGATTTTAACAATCTCATTATAAAATGCTATCATTTAGTACAAAGAGTGTAAAACACATCACATACAATGAATACCAGCTGAGTGCTTGCTAGATTGTTTGGACATATGGTTCAGGTTCAGGTTACTTTATTTGCACCTGTAGGTAGATTTGTACACTGTTGACTTGTGAGATTTGAGATTGTAAAAACAGATTTATTGTCATGTTAGGGTTATGACACTTGAAATGACTGTAAAAACTGAGATCAGATAAATCGCATTCCCAGGAAGAGCCAATTTCAACATGTCATACCTTTCCTGTAATGAAGCAGAAAATTTAAAGGAAGGAATTATAGTGACATTTTTCAGACTCAGCACCTTGACAAGAAAGATGTGTGTGCTTTGCACACTGATCGGATAAATCTACCACAGGATTACATCACTGCCTGTAGTTGGAAGAATGTGATTTTTTCAATCTTGTCAGTATTTATCCAGACATGGAAGATAATTGCTATACATTGCCTGCTCTGTATGGATAACACGATCTAATCAGAATCACTTCATAATCAACCCCAAAAGGCATTCTCATCTGTACACACATATTCAAGACAATGGCATGAAGTTTGTGAGACTGCCAGTAGATGGCAGTACTTCCTCAGCTTGTCTGACCTGGCGGCGAGTGCAGTGAGAATATACCAGGGACAAAGGTCAAATAACACAGCAGTTTTGACCAGGAGAGGGTCAACACATAAATATCTCTGGGGACTTTCTCAAGTGCCTAGTGCCGCTTCTTAGTGTGAGATTTGCCAGAGGAAAAGGCAGAAGTCCCATTTCCACCTCAGCAAAATGAAATCAGAAGCCCCTGGGATTTGACTCTGACCTTCCCGCTCCCACTGCTGCTGAGTGATTACTGAAATATAAGAGGCTAGAAGGTGTGCGGCTGTAGTAACTACATAATGCTTTACAGCACGAAGCTACATGAAAATCCAAATGTGAGATGATTTACATGTATTAATAACTATTATGTTCTAATTAACATTGATTTAGAGTCTCATGGAGCAGACAGTCAGTCACAAATACACAAAGGGATTATTACGACAGGAAAATACAATGGTTTCTGCATCAGGCAACAATCCTTTACATTGTACAGTGTAATATAAGACTAAATGACAATCCTGTTTGTTTAACGTTTAGTGGACAGGAATTCCTTTGGTTCGCTTTAGACCTGCACGCTTTTTATTGGCTTGTGTGGGATTTGGGCAGGAAACCAGAGCTAATGCCCCCTCTCCCACTTCAAACGGATGCCAGGCACCCTTAAATGTCATGGGGTGGTTAGAGAGTTGAAGGAGGTGGGAGGGAGGGGGACTGAGCAGTGAGAAGCTGAGGCTCACAGGGCGAAGGAGAGAAATCCAGCCACACCGGGCTGGCCTCCGAGCTTATCAGTGTGTGCTAGATGTAGCTTTACAGAGGCTGCTAAGGCAAACCAGATGCAGTGTAGCTCGCTCTGTGCCACTATGTGTCAGGTACAGCTTGGGTCAACCTGAGGCGCCTTGGAAGTATAGGAAGAGGCCACTGTAGAGTTCAAACTCACTGCAGATGTTCCTCTCTAACATACAGTAGAGTGTTGGGTCCTGCGGTTAATCCTCTTGACTTGACAGCATATTTGAAAAGTTTTGAAGGTTTCATGGTGTCACTACAATTACTCAGCCTGATGGATTTCTTCTGCTTTTTAGATTGACAACTTGCAGTGGTTTATAGTTGGAGTATCAAAGCCTGTTGGTGTGTGTTCTGGGGTGTGTTCGTCACTGGGAATCCCACGGTGTCTTTCTACTCTTGCCAGCGGCAGTGTTTATAGGATTTTGTCTCATTTTCTCCAGTGTTAATTTATTTCCATAAAGGCAGCCATGACACATTCTCTCCTCTGCCTTCTGTCTCTATGTGGCTTGACTTTGCTGAGCTATGAATTTCTCTCCCTGTCTCTCTCTGTGCTGAATGGAAGAATAGACCGGATTGACCTCAGTCCCTGCTGCATGGTTATTTTGACAATGAGCATGATCATCGTAGTAAATTTCTCTCCGTCTCCTCCTCTCCATGTCTCTTCTGTCTGTTTCCCTCTCTGAAGCTCTACATGTGTATACCCTGCTATTGCATTATTTTGCAGTTTTGGATAACTTATCACTATATTGTTAAACTCCCTGAGGTATGTCATTATGGTTTATCTGTGTCAGTGGGTAAATGAATATGTTGTGGCATGGCTGACTTCAATTTCCCATGTCTGCGACTAAGCCTCTCAAATCTCCAGCTTGCCAGTATCATACGCCTCCCTCCCCGTGTGTCTGTTTGGCAACCAGATAATACCATCTCTCTCATCTCATCTGGATTATATGGAGCTCATTTGCCTTTGATTTCAAAACCATTAATGCACAAATGTGTTGGTGACTGACCTGTGACCTTTCTCATCAACTGACAACGCAAACTGGTCTCATCACTTCTCCTCTCAGGCTCTTTGGACCTCAGGGGTCTGGGTCAGGGTTTGGTAGCGTTTGTGCTGTTTTCTCTGTCAGACTTGCATGATCCACTGCCACTTAACGAGGGAGAACAAGGCTGAGAAATGAGGCATTTCCGGGCCCAAGGGTTTATTCCTACAGCACAGTGGATTACATTACAACTTACAAAAGGGAGACGTTACTCATTTTTTAAAGAAATCTTCTGCGCTGAACAATGTTCCAGACCGTCTTAGTGTCTAATCTGCAAAGAGAAAACTTGCAGGCGTGTCTTTACACTACTGGATTCTATCCAGTTCTGTCTGTGCTTTAAAAAGGTGAGGCATGCAGAGTCCTAATCAGGCTTATATTGTTGCTGAATGCTTATCACATATGCGGTGGAGCAAAGCCTCTATCTGCCTCCGTGTTTCTTCTCTTTCCTTTTCATTTTTCCTCATGCCACAAATATGATGTAAAACAGGGAGATATCCAAATAGAAAAAAAGAAGTGAATGTAGTCTTTGTGTTCCTTCCTGTTTTTCCAAAACATTGCCTTCTGTGAACAATGCTGACATTGAAACAGTACAGATTACACATTGCTACTATCTACCAAGAACAAAGCGATGTACATACGGTGAAGCTTTGAAATAGAAGAAAGTTAAGTAAAAACAAACACATTACTATTTGACATTCCCTAACTAAAAGGCATGTGTTAACAATTTATGCAAACATTTTATCAACGGAAAAACCATGTTCACATATGGAGGTATATAACTAAATAACAAAAGATGACCTGGTATTTCACATTATTGGTCATTCTATAGACAGACAACATTTTTAAGTCTCAGTTGGTGTAACTGGTTGTCACTTTATTTCTCTCAGCTGTGTCATCAGATGGCCATCACTCTCCGTCGCGGAGCGGTTTCCATGGTGACCACATCCCTTTCTGGGCAGATTGTTTGCATGGGATCAGGGTTAACCATGTGCTGAAGGAGCAGAGGGTCCTGCTGGGAGGTGAGGGTGGGCGGGGGCTGGCGAAGGACAACAATTTGAGCGCTGGGTCCCTGCAGCAGGAGGGCAGTCAGCTCTTCCTGTGTAGAGTTGACCACCGGTACACCATTCACCTCCACCAGTCTACAAGGCCAGATACACACACATCCAAACGTACATCCATATGTCAGGTTGTGTAGAAACAGCAAGCATTAAATATTCACCAATAAAATCCATCATCGTCTTGTTCTGATTTATGAAGTCAGAAAAAGGAAATTCTTCTGAGTTTTTCTTTGATAACGTACAGAATGTATTGTACTTGTTTATGAAAAGCTGATGGGGAAATTCTCTCTCAACTCCTTCAAAGTATCAAATGTTTATTTGCCAGCACTATCGCTGCAGGTAAAGGCAGGACCTCCATAATGCTTTTTTAACAAGCACCAAACAATATCAAAGAATTCACAAATCACAGAGCATGAAATATTAAAAGCATCACCTTTCCGCAGAGCTCATTAAAAAATTCCCTTCATTAGTTTTTATTTATAGCCGCCCAGATAAAGCTGACAGGGAAATAACAAACCTTTGTATTTTTTCATTAGCTGTGTAAGGAGCATTGGCACAGGTGCGATATGTGAACACACACCGAGGCTTTAAGTGTGTGGGAACTTGTTTGACTATATTTGTGGGGTCCAAAAACGAGGAGCCGATTATTCTTGTGAGGTTCAGCTTTTGTAGGGACCAAACTGCTTGGTCTTGGTTTTAGGGTTAGGGGTTAGGTATTCAGCTGTAATGGTTAGGATTAGAGTAAGGGGCTATGGAATGTATTATGTCAATGACAGGTCCCCACAAACATAGACAAGTGAGTGTGTGTGTGTGTGAGGGCTGGGTATCTAAGTAAGTACTTGTTGTAATGTAGTAATTGCTTAATTATATGAAGCTCTTTTATCTGCTCCATTTCACTCTCTTCTGCATCCAAGTATTACATTACAGTGTTTGCTTGTTTTGGGGCCAATATCTGATGAGTTTCCATAGCTACCAAGCATAGAAAAATAGAGCGATGAAAGACATGGGTGTGATGAGTGAGACACTGAATACTGCTCTCATTAATTGGTCTCTGTGAACACTAACAAAGTTTTTGTCATCAAGCCTAGATAAATTACTTGCTTTGAATTTTTTTTTTGTTTTTTTTTTTGCACGTGTTCATGTGTTACCTGTCATCTAAACAGAGGTGAGTGTTGTCCACCTTGACCACCACCAGTCCGCTGCCTTCTCTGTAGCGACATTCAAAGCCATAATGGCCATCAGGGCCTTGGTTCTCCTGTACAATGAGCAGCATGGCCGGACACTGCAGTGACACCAGCTGGCTCAGGCTACCAATGGCCACACTCTTTTTCTGGGCTTTCTCCTGAATTCAGCAAAAGAAACAACACAGGCACACATTCATAAATGCAAGGGCACAGACTGCTTAAATGCAAATGCTTCTGACTTTAAGGCAAATGCCATATGTATTGGGTTTATTTAATTTTTATTAAAATACACTGTGTGACACAAGATGTAGTATTGTTATAAACCCATTTCATGCTAGTCCAAATGAAGTCAGAGACTCCTAACTTATGTAGTAAAATGTTACCTACACTAAGTAATACCTATTTGCAGTAAGTAAAGTAAAGTTAAAAGAATAGTTTGCCTTTTTTTGAAATACACCTTTTTATTTTCTTGCTGAGAGACGGGAAACTGCTAGACTGGCTCAAATAAAAATATCCACCTATCAGCACCTCTTATGCTCAATGATTAAAACTTATCTATTATGTTTAATTTAATTATTTACAAAAATGTCAAGCCCTTCCATTAAGGTCAGTGGCAAATAGTTATTGAAATTCAAAAGTAGCCAGGTGCAGTTGTTGTTTTTATCACAACCCTGTTGAGTCAAAGGATCTTTCAAACTTTCAAAGTTATGTTTCAATACCTGTTAAACTTGAAACTAACCTAGTTATCATATTTCTTAGAATGAAGCCATACAGATGACAGATACCACTATGCCCCAAGAGATAAGACTGAGGCTGCGTCAAAGCCAGGAGACCACCAAGATTTAATGATTAGCTTTGGAAGAGATCACACCACAAGTAGCTTGCAGGGATCAGAAATAACTTGTGAGTCTGACCACTGAATTCCAATGTTCCCTTATCCAGCCTCTTGGCACAACCCCCCACCCCCCAGCCCCCCACCCCTTCTCCCTCTGAATGGCGTGTGAATGCCTTGCAGCAATAGATGCCGCCTTGCTAGGGTCAGAGGTCAAAGCTAAGGCTTCTCTCTGCTCAGACGAGTGGGCCAGACAGGATATATCTACGGAAACGCAGCTGAAGACCCTTGAGAAACCCACTCTAATACACATCATTTTCCCTTTTAGTTTGCCTCAATGTTGGACACACGCCAGGAGCCCAAGGAATTTTCTCTTCATATTCTTCTTGTTTATCCACAGGATCTGGTCAAATCCGAACCTACCTGGGCCAGACACAGGGCACATATCCTAGTGGACTGATTGTGGGCAGTTAAACCACCGCTACTGAAGATCATGAAGGTCAGACAAGAAAGAAGTCATCACTCAGGAGGGTAAAAGTGAATAGAAGTTCACTCAAAAGAGTTTGGTTACCCCCCCCCCCCCCCCCCCTTAAAGAGAATTATTTTCCTCTATCATAAGAAGCTACAACAAGATCTGTGAAAAGACTTTGTTTCGCTCGGTGTGAGGAATGATTCTCTGACAGGCCAGACAGCATAGATGCTAAGTGGAAGGGATTGCATTTCAGTTACAACGGTGGGTGTTAGTTGTTCTGAAATCAGTGCTGTCACTCTGAATGTGGACGCCTGGGCTGCTCTAACAGCAGAGATCTTTAACACAATCAACCTTGGGGTAGAAAATGGAGGACAGGGTAATGGGAGACAATTTGACCACACCGATCAACCACAACTCGTATCATGGCTGTTTCTATATAAAAAGTGGAGACACCCTATCCTCCGCTTAAACTCAGGGGCATGCCATGGCAAAGAGGTGGCAGATTTTTCTCAAACCTTCAAACCGCAATCCGTCCTTTAAGACCATGTGAGACTAAAGAGTGGGTGAAACAATAATTCTCCCAATTTCCCCTCTTTAATAGTCTGTCTGAAGTTTTCACTTGTCCAAGCTAAACCACTTATTTAAAATCATTTCCGCCATTTGTTGTCCTTCCCCTCCTCCCTTCACTCTCTGCCTCTGTTTCTCTTTCTCCTTCTCTCTCAACTGCTTTATTGATGCTCTCCAGTTGCAATAGATCCTAGAGATTAGACTGCCGATGATGAAATATTTCCTTATTGTCTGTAATGCGGGGCAGCCTACAAGACCAAACACAGGGCGGTCTGCTCCTTATTAGAGCAGCAGCTCCATCAGTTCCCAGACTGCTCCTCAGCTTTGACCTGTGTGTTAACTCTGATTAGGTCATATGATAAACATTACCACTGCTGCTTTTCCCACAAACTCAGCACCTAAAAAAGTGTGGCCCCGGGGCGGCAACGTGACACGGGGCACCTTTCAAAGCTGAAGCCGCGTGTGTCCTTTCATGGCAACTCGTTAGGGCTTCTCCAACGGGATAAAAGAGCCACATTAAAAAAGAAGTGGGCTCCTCCGGGGATAGATGCAGATAGTCTTACACATGCTGGCCCATTTCTCCATTGGACTCTCCCAGTGGCTTTTGTCACACGCATTCCATTGTTGGTATGGTCACAGGCTCTCGGATGTCAGCGCTAAACATCATTTTCTCAGAAAAAGTGCATGTTCATCCAAAGGACTTCACTCAGCCTTGTATACCCACTCTCACAACGGAGCTAACTGCACAGCTTAACGAAACAGAGTAACTGAAAGGAGCATTGTGTTGTCAATCAGGCGAACAGTGAAGAAAAGATCAAAGATGATTGACATAATGGTGTCAAGTAATGGCCTACCACATCAGGAAGCTGTTACCACCTTTCTCAGTGGGTGTTAATTCTACTGTAGAACAATTAAAAGAACAAATATGTGAACTTAACATGCTCTGTAGATCAATTTAGCCCCTACAATGAGGCTTTCATTAGAGAGGAAGATTGTAGTTGTACTGTTTATATTACCCAAGTTGTTCTGATATGGTTAAAGGCAGAGGCGGAACAGCGTTTGCTCTGGCATTGTGGGCCAAAAACACCAAATTTGACTATTCTTTCTTCTGAAGTAGGATTTTAGTAGCCCATACCACACATGCTTCTCTCAATAACTGGCGTTGTTTTGGTGCAAATCTTAGTTTCTCATTGTGTATTTTTAGCAACCAAAACATTCTCTGACTCAGACCGTGCAGCTTTCCCACATTTTGGTGTAACTGTGTTTCACATGCTGTTGATTAAACTCTGCTGACTGAGCTCCAGACCCTCAACGTGTGAGTTCAAGTCTGCCAGTGGGGCAAGTAATCTGTGAAAGATGTTTAATCACTTTAATTTGATCAATACTACCTTGCTTTCCTGCAAAGCATTTTGTAGGTGGGCCACCTGTCGGTTGAGATGTACCATGGAAATTTCCTCCTTGAACACTTGGCAGTTCAGCTTCATCTTTTCCAAGAGACGAACCTCCAACTGTCTGAAAGGCAAGAGGCCATATTTTAGAAAAGGTCAAAGACATAAAACATGGTTTGTGAAGTTTGTATTCATGTTTGTACATTTATATTCAGAGCAGTTGGCATTTTGGAGTCTGCCTTTAATGTCTTAATGAAAGGTGAAAGAAAAGTTTTATGTAATGTTGAACAAGCTACTAATTAACAGAGACAGTCCACCTACTTCTTCTTGTGAGCAGCTGAGTGGTTAATGTTGCCTCTGAGGGTCTGCAGGTTCTGCCTCTTGTCGTTCAGGCGGCCTTTGACCAACTCCAGCCTCTGCTTCAGTTCGGCAGGGCCAAGCTTGTCTACATTCACATCTCCATCCATGTTCTTTAACTCTGAACAAAATGCTACCAGGCTGTGGTGGAGCTCCTGGACCTTTGGGGTCAAAGAGGTCAACTTTATATCATTGTACTTTTTTATTTTATTAAATCAATAAAAAGTGAATTTTTAGCTGTAGTGCAAATGTCAATCTATTGCATATAGTTCTAGATGTAGTTTAGCAGAGATAGTGACCTGCAAGATGACATTTTGTAGTGAGTCCACCTGTTGGTTGAGCTCCCTAATCCTCTCTTCTTTAGCTGGCTGGTTCCCCTGGACATTTTTGTTGATATTACCATTTTCATTGGAGCTGTTGACGTCTGGGCTGTTTTGGGAGGCAGTAGTTGTTGGTTTCTCCTATGATGCAAGAGCATGCAGAAAGCTTCTTTGTTATGTGGGTTGGTATCTAGAATGCAGTATAATTGTCTACAGTTTATATGTTTAAGTAGTCCGTACTGTTTTACACAAGTGCAGCTCCAACTGTCGGTTCTCTGACGTCAATGTCAGTAGACTTGCAATCTGCTGATCTGGTGAGAGCTCCTCTGAAGAACCTTGAAATCAAAGCATATGTGCCGTATACAGTATTTCCTCCTGTGTGATAAAGACTACATTATGTGGTGTAAATCATGTACTACACACCTTGCTTTTCTTTCAGTGTGAAAAGACTTTTGTCTTCTGTCGTTCCCAGCATTTTCATACACGATTCCATGATTTTTCCTACCGTTGTTTCCTTTGGTGTTCTGAGATGAACTATCCGCTCTGACGCTGAAACGTCAGGATGACAGTGAGAAGTAATGTAGAGGCCATAAGTGCTAGCCTGCCATACAGTATGTGTCCATCATGATCATACAAGCTACACCTGTCCCACAGGCTTGAAGGTGTATGGTATAACCATATGTACAATAAGTGAATATTTGAATACAATGCAAACCTATGTTCACACAGATTGCTGCAAAAACAGTATGTAAAAAGTCCATTACACTCCCATTAATGTTCACATCCACCATATCATGTAAATGAACATGGATTTCTATTATTTTTTCTTATACTTTTAAACTTTACTCACCATTAATAGTGATTTCTATTAGCTGAGAACTCTTCTGTACGATGTTGTTGCTGTTGTTTCTTTAATGGAAAAAGTCAAAAGATTAAAATGTGATTGACTTCGTTATTTGTTTGAGACGTTCGGTATATGTGGAGGCTATACCTGAGTTTCAGGGAACGGCGATTCATGCTCAGGCAGCTCACATGAGGAGAGGACTTAGACTTGCTCATTGACACCAATGTTGCAGTGAATGTCTCAACATTATTGGGCCCTAAGGAATCTATTACCGAAAAAAGAAACACCAGTAAACATTTAACATTCTTCATTTGTACAATACCTAGAAAATGTTTATTTGTGGTGTTGTAAGGTAAAAGTGTACCGAGCAGAGAGTCGAGTCTCTGGGTGATGGTGCTGGGAGGGTGCAGCTCATTATAAATAGCTGACAGCAGCTGCTCTCTGTCTTCCAGTGTGGTGATATGGAGGATGTCCAAAGTGTTCACATCTACTGAGGCTATGTCTGTACCACGCAGTTTAGCTCCTGAAAGAGAAACTTAAATTAAAACTTAATTAAATCACACACCTACAGGACACAACAAGAAATCTGAAAGATGTACTGTAGCCAGTGAAATATAATTCGTAATGAACAAGAGCCGACAAACATAAAGAAGGCAGTTTTTCCAAGTTTCACAGCTTTATATTAGCTTTAAGCAAGTTTACGAAATAATCTCAGTTTTTTTTTCTTTTCAGGCCACTTGATTGCCTTTGTAGAAATGAATAAGATGTAATAAGAGTGAATTTACTTCTAAACCTTGGCGCCTGCCTGTGTCAGTATTACTAAGACAGTAAGACAATACATATAATCAGGAATTTGTCACAATAGAACTGGACTGTGTAGAATATGTAATGTGTAGTATAAAGGGAATTTTAAAACAAAGCATAGACTGGAAGTGATTTACGCTAATGCAGGTGTCAGTTTAAATTTTACATCATCCTCATCTCCTCATCATCCTCTTAACTTATTGATGTTCATTAAAAAAATTAGGAACAGATCATTTGATGTGCGCTAAAGATATATTAAATTGGCAATATCTACCTTTATTGTGTAGCCACAGGGCTGGGAGAGGAGACAGAAGAATGTGTTTTACCTCTGATGAGTGGGAGGCATTTCTCCAGTCCAATATTGGTAAACCACTGGCAGACTTCATCTGTGCTCAGCTCCCCGAGAGATTTGGCCACTTGCCTGTCCACGTCCTGGGGAGAAGGAGCGGTTACATACCTGCTGCTTATACCACATTCTGCATGGGCATGAAGCAAGTGCCATGGGGAAAAACAGTTTTTCAGTTTTTCGTTTTTTTAACACCACACCACACTAAAATGTGTATTATGTCCTATGTCTTTTCATCATAGTTCTCTATACACAAGCAACATGCTCTTCAAAGGATTGTTTTGTGATGTGCTACAGTAGCATACAGTATGTATGTATTTTTTAATTACCTGGGAATTGCAAAGAGAGTGGGACGTAATGCCCAAGGATGATTCATATTCAAACTGCTGAATGCAAAAACCCATTTCGTAGGCGGCATGACATCAAGATAAAACATGATTAAATTCCAAGGCAATTCCTCATTGTCTGTTGCTGATTCAGTCAAAGAAAGTATGGCTGTGTTGGATATCCATGCTTCAACATATTACAGCAAATAAACTCATTTGTGTGTTTAGTCATAAACAAATGTTTAAAAAAAGACAAAGAAATGTTTACTTTAGCAGGGACCCTAAACAGAGGTTTCTATGTAATTGTTGCCTTAGTCATAGATTCTCTGTTTATGATGTTCCTGGGAAGAAAACTAGAGTTCCCTGCTGCCAGTAGAGGGTTTACAAGGTGACTGTGGAGTGATTAGATAAATTGGGGTGAGAGGTTTTCCTTGTCTTAGGTATTTCACTATTACATTATAAGACAGAGAGACTTTTAGAAAAAACCCTATTAGATCATAATTCACCAAAACCACATAAATAATCCATAGTTTAAGTCATTTCGTCTAATTTGGAGTCCCAGTGTGGAGCGAGGCGGGGCTGCTTAGGATACATGTTGCATAAATGACTCAGGGGTACCAGAGGAAAATAAGACAGCTGATAATGCATGGAGATAATAAGTGCAAGACGTGAGTAATTTGCCTTTAAAAAAAGTTTTCTTTTTCTTTCCGTTTTGTGTTTCAGCTAACACACGGATCGCTAAGGATACGAGCAATCTTGCTTAGCAAATCCTGGACACAAAGACAAAAATCCTGAGACTATTTGCAGAGTCATTGCTTTGACAGATCAAGGGAGCTGGGAAATATAAACAGCATATTCTGTAATTGCAGCAGCTCTGGGCTGTGTGCTGATGCCACCCTGAAGGCCCTGCTTTGATGGTTTATAGTACCTTCTCTGGGAAGTTTCCATTCTGATCCTTAGACTGAGGCATATATGATGCTGCATGAAAGGAGCACAAAGAAAAACAAGTAGTTTTTGAAAATATCAAACAGCTACATAACAGTAGTATTATTAGAACAGTTTTGTTTGTCCATAATATAATATACCAGACTCACCAACAGTTATGCGTCGTTGTCTTGGCGACCCCTCCTCTTTCTGATCTGTGGTATGGGTTAAAGAATGGAAGGTAGCACTCCTGGTCAATGCGTCCCCAAGACTGCAGGAGCGAATTATCGGTCTCTGTCACGTAATACAGGTTTCAATCAACATTAGGCTAGAAACCAGCCCAGTCTAATCAATTTATAGTCAGTCAGTATTTTTAACTTCCTGAGTCATAATACACAGTCACAGTCTAAATCAGATAAAGTGCATTAATTCCAGGAATGTGTAGTGACTCTTTGTAGATAACTTTAAATACATTAAAGGTGCATGTGTGGGCCTTGTTGGCCATAAATAGAGCATGTGATATACAGTATGAAGAGATCATGAGAAAACCTTTTCGTCAAAAATGTTCATTGCATGGTCTTTATACCCTTTCCTGAGTAAATGCGTCCATGTTGGCAGCGTGAGGAAGCAGGCCTTCAGCCTTCAGCATGTCGGAGCAGCCCACATCTCTGTTGCTCAGGTCATCTGCACGGTAATAGAGAAAATAAGTCAACAAATACATCCTAGTTATAGCTTTTAGTTAGTATGTTAAAATAAACTTTTCCATGAAGTCCTCGTTCTCACCATTTTAAGCCACTCTGTTCTTATGATTTTAGGCCTTAACTGCCTTTTTCTGGCCTGCAGGTCACCAGGTCTATTTGCAGCGTATTAGCCGGTGCTGATACTGGACGCGGCTAGATGGGGTTGCTTGGCAACCTGTCAGACACACTAACGTTCGTCTGGTTGATGACATACTTCCCTGACAATCCGAGTTCTTTCCCACAGAAAGCACATATTCTTACATTTTCCAAATGTCATTTGGTCAGCGAGCAGATATCTTTTTTTCTGCTATCATAACAAGCAAGACGAATGAGGCTGAGAATATGGCATCCAAGCTAGGCCCCGGCTTTCTCAGGCAACACAGCGCTGTTATGTGATCGTGATACATGTTGGAATGTTTGCAGTTCACTGCAACATCGGTGTCACTGAGCAATGTCTCAGCTCTAACTACTTTAACGTTTATACCATCACAAATTGAAGCATCAGGACCCCCTTTACCGTTCAAATAGTTTACAAGCAAAAAAATTCTGCCTAATTTCTTAAACACATGTTTTTCATTTCAGGGGCCTGTTTCTGAAAGGCTGGTTTGACATGGATGGGAGTTTAGATGGAGTCAGAATCAGATAAGACAGTGTAATTGGTTTATGTGTGTCAGCAGTGGAATCTTGTCTGGGTCCTGGAGAGACAGTGGAGTAGAAGGAGGGGGGCCGTGAGCTGGCACTCTCTTCATCACCTCTTTGAAATTCTGAGAAAATAACTTCCAGTCGGTCCGTGACTTTTTTTCACCATGCATGGGAGAAGGGACACAAGATGGAGAGCTGTCTGAGAATGGTAATGGAGGGTAGCGGTACACCCACCCTACCACAGCCATGTCCAGGAAAAGCCCAATCAAAACAAAGAAGGACAGGAAATTTAGGGCAGGCTCAGGGACATAGTCTGATGTTGCCTTAAAGGGTGAAATCACCAGTAACGGAGAGATGGACATTGTTCCCAGACTGAGTTGACTCAGTCAGGACAAGTCAAAGCATGAGCGAGCTCCCTCACCCTCAACTGGTTAGCACAAACACATTGCATCCCTGCACGCACACATATTCATATAGACTGAGCAACCTCGGTTTTTGTGCGTGACAAAGTTTGACAACTATGCACACAGACACACACAGGGTTAATGACAAAGCAGAGCTTTAGAGTCAGAACTTTTCAGCACATTTATGTAATGGATAGGCAAATGTGATGCTTATCGTTTCCAGTATTATTGTCCTCCTCTGGTTTGAAAAGAAAGTAAGCTCTTTGAAAGACGAATGAGGGAGGAGAGCATGCTGAGTCACAGGAACCCTAAACCTGGGAACTGCCTGCCCAGCCACGCACTGGGAATACACACAATGGCTAAAAAGGGATTCCAACAAAGGGGAACTTCTGCAACTCCCAAAGGAGACGTTCGAGGTACTGTAGCCATGTCACATAATGACTGCAATTTCATCTGAATGGGGACTGAGATCAAAACGAAGAGGCAACACATGAGCTCAACAGCTGGATGAAGTGAACCATCATCTGGTGCCATTTACCTCTCACCTAGAGTTTCCCTAAATGGAAACAGAGAGGTTTAAAATTCAAACCCTTTGCTAATTTACCTCAAGAAAACTCACCCAAGTTGTGCTCAGTAAATGACAAGAAATTTATTCCAGTGTGGAAGCTCCCTGCATAGAGAAAGACACCAAGACAACCACTGTGACAAGTTCCTTTGAAATAAAAAAAAAACAATCTTTTGGTAAATACAATTGTTTTCTTTTTTTACCTGAAATCAAAAAACATTCTCAAATTTATCCTTATGTGTCTTCAGTCAAGAGATGGGACTTCTTCGTAAGCAAAGATTTTAACCCGTCACAGAGGAAAAACACAGGTGTGAAACTGAAGCAGCTAAATGGAATTCAGACATGAATGATTTCATTATTTGTACCTGTGCTTTTCCTATTATCATATGTCAAAATGTCTTAATTGTCCTAATTGGCCTAATTGCACTTGGCTAACCATCACAGAGCTACCTCACTATTGAACACTCAGAAGCTTTTGACATTAAACTTCTTATGTATTTCCCAGTAAGAAAGCGAACGGCTGCATTTCCTAGAATATCAGAGTCTTGTGTTAAGTGTGAATTTCAGTGAAACAGCACTGGAGATGTTATCAGTGTTACACTCACTTCTCTGAGGGTGCTCAGGAAGAGGAGCCACATGGTAGGCGCTACGCAAGAACCAGGGCATTGTTTTCTCTTCATCGCCCTCTTTCCTCGGCACAGCATCTCTTTCTTCTCCGAACTGATCACGTAGGCCCTCTTCAGGCTCAGCTGCACCATCAGCACCAACCCTGTTCTCATCTAGTGTGAATCCCTCATTTGACTCCTCTGCCTCCATGCTTTCTATCTTCTCCTCGTAGCTCTCCTGGTCACCAGCAGCTAAGCTTCCATCACTGCCGGAAGTGTGCGCCACACTTTCCTCTGAGTTAATGTCAAAGAACTGATCATCATCAACGACGTCAGAGGGAGTGGGGGGGATCAGATTAATGACGGGTGTTGCCAGGAAAACTGGCGTGCTATGAGTGTCACTTTCATACAGCAGTGGGTCTTCCTCCTCTTCGTCCTCATCTTCTCTGCTGGTGGAAGTGATGGCTGATTTGGCTTGAGGCTGTAGAGGGAGTGAAGACAGAGGCTTTAGTCGTTTCTTTTTCAGAGCCCTCGGGCAGGCGGACACAGAGCTGGCTGAGCGGCCCATGCTGTTTCTCTGGGTCAGGGGGCCCTCGTCAAGCAGGCTGAAGCCGCTGTTAACTATCCCCAGATCCTCCACTGTAATCTGGATAGCCTCCTTCTCACCTGATCCCCGTTGATCCAAGTGTGGATGCTGAGGGCCCCCATTAATCTTCATTTCCTGCTCCTGCAGAGGATCCTCCTCCTCACCTCGCAAACACGAGCAGCAGAACAGCCTGCGTGAAAGACGCTGAGAGCTCTTTCTCCATGGGTGTCTACGAGGCCGCTGTTTCTCTGCATTAGCACTTGCCATAGCAGTGGCTGTCCGACCATACACTAGCTATACTGCTAAACACGTCATTCTTCAGCGGGATCAGATAAATCTCTGCAGACTGAGGAGAAGATAAACAACCATCCACTCCTTTGGGATAGAAAAAAAAAAAAACTGCAATCGAAGCCACAGCATCTGCACACGACACAAACACTCATCTGCTACATGTGTTGCTTAGGAGAGGAGTGAAAAAATTGACCAATTCATGCTCGCAGGGTCAGGTGAACACTTGAAATGAATGCTGGGCTTAATCAGCATGCTTTGATATGATAAGCAGCATCAGTGAAGATACAGCTCTGGATTCAAGGGGCTGTAATAAGGCAGCTATACCCTGCCAAAATAAAATCTTGGCATACACAGTATGTAATGAAGATAATAACAAGATAGGTAAATTGCTAGAAATAGAATCAGTCTTGCATTTGTATGATTATATAGCGTGTGTGTGTGTGTGTGTGTGTGTGTGTGTGTGTGTGTGTAGGTGTGTGTTAGTGCATGTGTCAGGCCATGTGATTATAATATTACAAGTCAGTGTTCAGTTCCTTTCATGGTTCATCTGTGGGGAACTTACAGCATGTTTGGAAACAGGTGAGAATATGGGCTGGCGGATGCTTGGTTCATACTACCCCTATAGCATCGGATAACATTGCCTTCATTCCACAGGCCCGGTCCTGTTCTCTGCCGCATGATAAGTCATCCGGCATCAGCTTAAAACCATTTGGCCACACCACCCACATTGAGGGCTTGTATGAAAAGATGATATCCATGGTTTTGTTCTCACGCCCAAAAGTGACAGTAGATTGAGAGGAATAATTGCTCCTCAGGCAGTATCCATGTCTCACTGTGCCTTCTCTCTTTGGAGTGAAAAGGAAGCTGCTACTGTTTGTTTCTTTAACTCTGCCATTACATACTCAGTTTCCTCCATGTCTTCCCCACCCCCCTGGTTCTCCCCTTTAAGAATTTTAGCTCCCATGTTTACAATCAAGTTTTAAAAAAGGCAAGATGTTTACCTGCCTACACTGTATGAAATCCAGATTAACTTCCTGGGGTTTTAAAATGATTCAACATATCTTTCTTCAGCCATAAAAGTAAGTGCCTATGTATTACATTACCCACATTCGTATGGAAAACTCAGCTCTATGTTTAAATTAAAATCTTACCACAAAGGTTGCTTTAATTGGGGTTTTAACAACAGTGACTATTTTTTCCCAAATAAAAGCTGACCTCAGACACAATAAATATCTCAAATTAGGCTAAACAATTTGTTGGCGTGCAGTAGCATGATTTCTGCTCACTGGCAGCAGATAGAGGCGAAAGTAGAGCATTCTGTTTTTCTAGCTACCCCGAGCTTTCCAGGTGGTAAAGTTCCAGAGAGACTTTGTTGCTAGGCACAAACTACAGCACATCAAGGTGATTTCAGTGGGAGGCCCGTTGACTACTGACATTAGAGCAGGGATGAGGATTTTGTAGTAGAGTGAAAAGTGCTTTTATACCCATATCACTCAGAGTCCCACATGAAGGTTCCCACTGGGAGAAAAGGTGATATGAAGTGAACAACATGTAGTGGCAGATGCGAAACTATTTGGTTTCAGTTTACCTCAGATTTGACACAGCAAAGCTAAAAAGCCAGGGTGCAGGCTGTGAGTTACAGTACATTTAGAGAGGTGAGGAAAGCATGCATCAGAAAAAAGAAACTTGCCCTCCTCTTAAAAACAGCTGCAAACCATATATATATATATAATGTATGTAAATGAAATGATTTTGTTTGCATTGTTAAGTGTAGTACAGCATGAGGGGAAGTTTGAAAGTAGGGGTCTGTGACATAATCCTGGTCAATACTATGTGTCCAACAAAGGGGGGCAGTATAGAGCGGATGCACAACACAACAGGACATAAAACAGAACCCACCACTTCTTAGAACAACCTCCTCTGGTATTCTCAAGTCTGGATAAAGTTAAACCACACAAGTGCTTTTCATTCGCAGCCAATGAGGCCGGCTTTCATGATATCTTGATCTGGTATTTGCAACAATATCAAGTTTTGTCATAATCCCTTTTACATGTTGTTTGAATATACATAAGCGGTAGGGGAACGAAAAGATATATGTAGGATTAAGGTTCCATCTGCGTTCTACGGGTTATGTTTGAAATTAGCTGAAAATCTGTGACCTTACTGGCAGATTTATGAAAAACGAGTTCCTTATGATAAATGTTGAGAGACAGTGTAAGTGACAGAGCAGACAAAGATGAATGCTTCACAGCTGCCATAGCCAGGGGCCATTTGTGGGAGAGGTGACTGAGACAGACATTGAAACCCGCAAGTCTCCACTCTCTGAGTGACGATGTACATTTTAAACTCTATCCCAATTATTTATCTTTAACTTTGCCCCTTGGGTTTCTGTAATTTTTTTTTACGTGCGTTCGTGAAGTTACATCACCGGACTTCATTGCACTTAGTGAGTTAGTCTACATGTCCAGACATAGGTCTATGGGTATCTGAGCATGCTTTTGAGTGTGTTTTTACTGGTCCCACAACCAGAGAGTGGTAGATGCTGGACAGCCCCCAGACGGCTGTGCAGCCAACATCAACACCAGCCCTCAGCTCTGGGAGGGCTCCTTTCTAAAACACCCTCACCTCTTCTCAGTTGCAGCACTGTGAAACATGTTGAACATTTCCTGTGACAGTCATGTTTCCATAGGCATCAAGAATCTGGGTCTCGTCCATAGTCAGACTATGGGCTGGACTAGTAGGTAGTCCTGTGGTGAACATGACCCTGTTTGGAGAACTCACACAGGCACACACACACTCACAAAAAAGAAAGTAATAGAGGCTTTTTCTCTGCTCTAATTCACAGAAGAGGAGAATGCTTCAACCAGTCTGTAATTGCATTTACTAAACAAGACAGCAGCATGAGTCACTTTCCAGAGGCAAGGAATGTCACCTCTTCCTGTGAAACCAGGACGAATGGAGGGAGTTATTACTTCAGAATAACATCCACAACCCTCTTTATATTGTCGAGGATGTTGAGCAACCGCAGCGGGCCAAACAACACGGCGGCATTCTTAGAGCAGCGAGGGGGGTCTGCAAAAATAAGCATATTCAACTGAGGATGTTGAGTTCCTGATTCAACAGATAAATCAACACATCACGAATCGAGCCTTTTCACCACAGAGTTTCTCTTAAACAGATGCATCCATTTTGCTTACACAGATCTTCCTGTTTGTGCACGCCACCACCAAACCTCTTGGAAGTTGGGCCGAGTGTGCCAAATATTTGCAGTTTCCCCTGTGGCTGATACCTAATAGCATGAGAAAAGGAGTTTAGTGGGGGGAGGGAGAAGGGCAGTGACCTTGAGAACTTCTGCGGTGAACTTTCACCTCCGCCCCTCCCTCACCCGCCAGTCCTCCGCTCCCTAATCAATTACTGTTGGCAGTCAGGAGACCACCAATGATTAGCAGCAGCAAGGCAGACGTGGTCTGGGGGTAGGAGTGTGGGATGTAGGAGGCTAGGAGGGTGGCGTGTGGGGGTAAGGAGAGGAAAGCAGTGCTACAAACGGCTTTGATCAAAACGCTGCCTGGAGAAAAGCAAAATGCAACAGGATCCCCCTGGTTTAAATGAACCTTGAAGAGTTTTATTTATCTATGAGAATGAAAGACGGCAACCTTTTGTATTTTGTCTCTCAGACTGTCACATGTGAGCAGACAGCTGTAGAGCCCAAATATTGTTTACATTCGCGCATGCACAGTAGAAACCAGCCGAGACCGACGGGCTCTAAGACAACAACGCAGAAACACCACACATAAACACAAACCTTTTTTGTTGTTCAGGTCTTTGAAGCAGGAGGGAAATAATTTACAGGCTCTTTTTTTTTTTATGAGAATCTGTGCCGTTCCCACGCCCAGTGTGGCAGGAAAGCTCAACAAAATCATTTGTCTTAGATTGGCTGATTGGCTTGCTGGAATCCGAGTATGTCTTTGACGGTGATGGAAGTTTAATTTGATGCGAGGAACTCTCCCACCACACCCACCCACAACTGCCCTCCTCTCACTTTTATTCATTTGCTTTCTTTTTCTCTCCATGTCTCAGTCTTCCTTCTCTCTCTTTTAAGTTTATAGGTTTATCTTTTTTTATACAGTGAGAGTGAGGCTGACGGAGGAAAGGGGCCCACACTCCTGCAGACGTCAGAAATGTTTGTGTCATTAATTCTCCCCTCTTGTTTAATGGTCGGGGGCATGACAGCGAGAGGCAGTTTATGTGTGAGGGGGAGAGAGTGAGAGAGATATGCACGGAGAGAAAGATTAAATAAAGGAAGATAAAAGACAAAGACAGAATAAAAGATAGAAGATATGCGCCAGAGAAGCTCTTACTCCATACAACACAGCAGACTGCAGCAGGCTCACACAAACCTGCTTTACAAGATGTGGCTGCCTCTGAGGCTCTCCATGTCAAGTCCTTTCTCCAACTCTCCCTGCACAGAATTATTGGTGTTATAAGCACCACTGTAAAGCTTTAACCAAACAGTTGTGTCTACAATTTTCCCATGGGAACACAAGTTTGTGTATATGCCAAGCACTCTGAAATGATATGGTTATCTCTTCTCACTGATGTTCTCCTTAGGGATTTGCACTGTTGAGATAGCTTTGATGAAATAAAGTCAAATCAAATTAAGTTTTATCTGTAATTTCAGAGCCAACAAGGATTATCAGGATACACCACTGAGCAATGCAGGCTGGACTCTGACTCGGGCAGTTTTGGAACCCGGGCTGTGGTATTGTTTGCCGTGCTGGATTTGTCTTTGTCATGAGATGTTTTTCACAGCCAGACAAGTATGGTCACTGTGATGTCCACAGCCAGAGCATCTGAGCCTCATCAGGCAGGCATTTCAAAGCTGCTGTCATGGGCATTTAGAAAGGGGCAGAACAAAGACAAAGGCCCACTATTGGCAACTTGTCCACTTGGTAGCCCCTTTGAGGTCTCCTAACGATTCCTGTGCCCTCATAGAAATCACTACAAATTAATTTTAACACTCAGTGAAAAGACAGATTAGTGCCGAGAGGATGGCACAAAGGGTGTTAAATATGGCGAGCAGCATGGTGGACCACAGGCCAGGCCTGGGACACATTACCCACAGCTGCCAACACTGACCTATTTTCACCAAACCAGCTTAAAGATTTTTAGCTTCCTCTATTGTGCAGAGGCCCTGCAAAGCACACCATTGAAGTCTTATCTGCATGACCCCCTTTGGGCACAGTGCCCTTTGATGCCTCTCATAAAGGCAGTGATGGGGTTTTAATTAAGTGTGGCAGGTTATTAGATGGTCCGTATTGATCTGGAGGGTTAGGGGCAGATGTTGCAAGAGACAACCAGGGGGAAATAACTCTATAAAGAATACAAACAAGGGCCCAAACTATTGTGGTGGAGACTTCAGTGACAAACATGACCCTCACTCTTAAACCAAGAGAGAAAAGTGATTTCAGATTCAATTATCTTCCTTGCAGAAGGAAATCGTGAGCAGATGGCAACAATAGTCACAGGCCTCACCACAATCAGCACTGTTCATAGACGTCTTTTCTTTGAGATAAATTTACCGTGGCCTCATGAGGTTTTCATTGAAGAATTAGCACTAGGAGGTGAAACTTGCCAACAGGTCAATGGCATTAAAGACATGACAGAGGCCCAAAGCGTCAGAATATTTTATATAAACTCCTCCTGACACCATAAAAGATTTGCTTTGTCTGCTTACATTTGGTCAGTTTGATTCGTGAGAGAGTGATTTTTTTGTACAGAAAATGTGCTTAGTGTCTCTTAGCTTCCTTTACTGCATATCTTTCCATGTTAAACAAGTATTGACATGGTCATCCAGCATTTATGCTATATCTGCATGTAGTCCAGTCCGATCCTCTGTCATGCTCTGAATTGTAATCCAAAGGAATGTAAATACTGGCTACCCAGTTACAAGTCAACAAGAGTTTGTGATTGTTTTTGATCAGGACATGAGATGTCTAATTTGGAGTTTATACAGTTCATGGGAGAACCTTAAGAAGACAAAGACTTGGATCCAAGTCTGAGTTTTTGTCTGCTGGCTACCACTATGGGAGCAGAGTGAGAACCAAATTTGAATGACGAACAAGTTTTTTAACACAAATAAATCACATCCATGTAAGGGTACATAAATCTGATCTTTTGGAGGATTGGTGACCCTTTTTGGGAGCACAGGCTAAACTTCTAATTAGATTCATGCCATGGCTGAGTGAGAAGGGAATGTGTTTACTTTTTGGAAATAGCCATGAATTAAACAAAAGGGACCAGGGAGAAATCCTGAAACTGTTTTGTTGTATAAGAAGTAAAAAAAAAAAAGATTCACTCACAGACAAGCTATCTACAAGACTTTCAAAGTGAGTTACAGTCGTTTATAAAGCAGCTATTATACTGTGTTTAGCTCTGCTGTAACAGTAGAGTTCCCTTTGCCTTTGGCATGTCTTTAAACATGAGGCCAAAACTTTGAGTAATAAACAGTGGCTGAAATATAAACAGTTGCCTGTGCACCAGTCTTCAGTCTAATGCTTATTGTTGCAGATGACAGGGATATCAAAGAAAAAGGCTAAAATATTCTCCTTCTCTCTGCCTGCACGTGTTGGCAGTCCACTTCATGATGAAGTCTTCATGTCTAAGCACTTAATTAGGAAAAACAGTCTATTGAGAATATGATTTAGAATAATCTGTGTTGTGCAGGTAATTTTTAATAATCTGAACATGAATGATACCATTGAAATGTGTGCGCATGTTGTACACCACAGTGTGAGAGAAGAGTGGTTACAGTCAAAATGATGAATGAACTGTTTTGTTCACATGTAAGGGAAATCAGACCAGATCTAAAAATAAACTCACTATGTCGGGAAGTTGTTTGAGCCAGTTTATGCCTGTTTACTTCACTGTACCAACTTGTCTGTTTGGTGCTATATGATACATGCTCTATCATTTAATACAGCATGTGCAGTGACGCCTCATATGTTAATGTACCTTTCCTCTCTGGCACATTACTAGGCTCGCACACACACACACACACACACACACACACACACACACTGCTGTAGTGTGTGCATGTGTGTGCTTATCTGCATATATCTCAGGATGAGGGAAGTGCAGTCAACACTGAAAAAAAACAAACAAAAGACTGTATTAAATCTGTATTTGATAAGTCACTGAATAGGAAAGGGACACACACACACACACACACACACACACACACACACACACACACACACACACGCACACACACACATACTCACTCACGTAATTTCTCTCCCTCCCCTCCATCTCTCACTGAAAACTATTTATTGAAGGTCTGGCCGTGCGGATGCCTGATGGCACAAAGGCCACCTCTGAGAACATAATGTCAGTAATCAGCACCTAGAATGGCTTTGACAAAAACCTGAAAACACAATGGGATCAAATGTACTGTATTCTTGTTAATCACCTGTGACACCTGTCAGCAGTCACGCAGTAACTGTCACGTCGCCAGCATTTGAGAAACCAAAGCAGTGATCCTTTAATTTCACAGAATGAGGTATCGATGGAACCGGAAACCTCTCAGCGGCTAAATTAGAAAAAGGCAGCACAATAGTTGCTCATTTCCTGCTCTGAATAGACTTCTGAGTTGACCACTGGCTTATTCATCTTCTTATCATTACCACAATTTGCATGACACAAAGGGCTGTTCCTGTTAGGAACTTGTAATGTCCTATTTGTAGAAATGACATTCCTGTCATTTCACACAGGAAATTACTATCCCCGTAAATACATTGTCTGATGGTTTATTAATTCAGTACCATTAACTTATCACATCCAGGTTTATCTTTCGTGTGAGAAACCATTAACACTAAACATTGTATGATAATAGGTTCTGTTAGAGAGTTTCTGTGGAGAATCTAGGTCAGTGATCTACCTTGGAGACGTGGATCACTTTGGTGTCTGTGCTCTAATTTTAAGAATGAATTGACAGTGGATCTAAAATCGGTGTAATCCTTTAAACCACATTCTTGTAGTGTGCTGTCACACATATATAATCTCCTTTATCCTCTGTGCTGCAGGGGTGTGAGAGGGAAGTATTTGTGTTCTTTTCCGCCTGTGCTGATGGTCCTCTCCGGAGGCCATTAACGCCGAATGTCTAGTCCCGCCAGACAGCAGCAGGCTGTTTCGTTACTCAGGTTGCTGAAGGTTGCTCTCTCACCTTGACCCCACTGAAACAGGAGAGCTTGAATAGTATCTTCCCCCATTTCCTCAAATAGCAACATCAGGGTTTTTTTTTTTTCACCAGTATTGTCAACCGGAAAGCAACTGTTTCTGTGTATTCAATAGAATCCCATTATCTCTGCATATGTGTCGTTTCAGATTATTTTTTGTTCTTTCCTTTTTTATCCTTTGCTTCTTCTCTCTGTTTTCCCTGGTTGTTATTGAAAGCGGGGGTTAAGCCTCTGGGTCAGTGCAGCCCTCTTATATTGCACTGTTTGTTGTATCAGCAATATACGTTTGGATCATTAAGAGCTACTGGGAGCATGTGCTCATTGCCACCAAGTCATTCCTTGCATGGCACTTGGAAAAAAAAAATCTACCCACATAGTTCCATGATGTATAAAATGCTCTTTGTTCATGAACAAAGAGCATTTTTCATTTGATCATCAGTTAAAATAATATCGTGTCGAAAAGATGCTAAATATTAATATTAGAAATATTAATTTGACCTTGTGTTTATACACATTAACAGACAAAAAAATCATAAATTGCTATTTAAATTGTTGTTAAATGTACTTTTATTAATGTCTACCATTATGCTGTACTGCACTGTGCAACATGACTGAGTGCAGAGCTGTTACAGAAATAGCTGGTATCAGCACAGTGAAACAGGGTGTTGACAGTCAGACCCAGCGTCTCCCTAAGGCCATCTCTATGCATCTGTTTAAACACAAGAAAACAACCTCACCGCAGATTCAGCAAATCACAGCCTATACCAGCTCCCTGACAGACAGCAGCTCAGACCCAGGGTCAGCTTGCGGGTGAAAAGAAGGGAAGAGGTCCATATTGTCAGTTTGATTAGGACTCATACTCTTTCACAAAACCACGTCCCCAGCAGCCCCCTCGCCTCATCCCGGGACCGGGTGGAATGCAGGGGAATCTGATGGCAGACAGGAAGTCCTTATTGTACTAGTGCAGAGATCCCGGAGCCAGACAGCATACGGGAGCGATGTCATCCCTGGCCGGGCCAGGCATATCTTTGTGCTTGCTCACCGCGTAACAAAGACGTAAATAAACACTGTTACCCCCACCAGTCTTCAACTGTCATTTCAATTAGGCAGAGTAGTGATCGAAAGCCACGGCCTGTGTTTTTCCCAGCCATGCCGTTACCTCTGACCCCTGCGGCTCGTGCCTGAGGTGATTTTCTTTATTAGTCCATGGGGTCAGTATTTAGCCCCATAGTCATCAGTAGCGGGCTGAAATCTGCAGAGTCAACACTCTGCCTTCCTGGCTGTTAGCTGCATTAGCACGCTGAAGCCCCACTGCCTTCCACTCCCACTCTCCAAACATCCTCCCTAAGGACAGATAACATCTCTGTCCCATCCATTCATGAGCCGGCCAAAAGCCTGTGTCCTGCAGCCGGGGTGCTGCACATGTTGATGTAGAGAAGCTTTCTAGGAAGTCTTTTCAATTAAAATATGTGACACTAGACAAAGGTTTTACCGATAGTAACAAGTTCAGAGTTTGGAAATATGAGAAATCTTTCTTGACTCTTTGGCTGTTTAAACTGGTCTGGATTTCTGTGGCTGCTGATTAATTTTTGATGATTTTTCAACATCCAAACACAACCTCAGGATAAAGGTTACTAATAGAGAAAGGGCAAAGGCATACCTAGAAGCTATAATTTATCTTGTAGTTTTTTGTTTAAATAAATATACATGGTCCCCTGACACATATTGGAGGTCTTGACTTTCTAAACCCTCAGTTATAACCAGAACTGAAGTAAGGAAGCTGTGACCAAATGATAATTTTCCAGGAAGCCAAGCCTTTGGGATTGAAACAGTAAATGTTTTGTTACTGACAATAAATCATGACATTGTTTAATTAGCATCCTCTGAATTCTCATTCATTGTGGTGTGGCTCTGAGATGTTTCCCTCTCTGGCTTTTACTTGCATATTTCTCAAGATATTCCACCCATCAATTTTGCCACTGAGAGAGAGATAGAGGCAAATGGTAATTACACAGGAGGGAAATCTGATGAGGAATAAAATGGGACGCTGTGAAAACACTCCAAGAGGGCGTTAAAATCCCTATCAGATAAAGAACAGTCATTTGCTTATCTGGCTTTTTTCTCATAACACACATTCTTTAACAAAGTGATGTACGTAATTACAGCTTCTGTTGCAGATAAAACTTAAAAATCTATCATTTGAACGAGTGCAGTCTCACCAAACTGTCTTCTTTTCTCACAGAAACAGCCTAAAACAATGATGAAATACCGTTCCTCCCACTCCTCTCTAAACCTGAGCTTCACCTGAACCTAATCTCCCAGAGCATCTTAGCTATACAAAACCCTGTCAACCTGAGTAAGACGATGCCTTGTTGGTGGTGGTCTCTAAAGACCAGCGGGGACAATGGATCAAATACAAACCGAGAAGCTTTGAACTATTGTTAGTCTCTTTCTCGCTATTGCTCATGCCCACCACGACCCTGTGCTCCTCCCCTGCTCCTGATATCTCGCCTACTATCCAACCTAGTGAAAGTGCCTCATTCTAGAGGAAGAGGAAATTTCTGATCTGTCTATCTCATCTACCTGTGACCTAGATAACTGTGTCCATGTAGATTTAACAGCCTTCATGCTGGCTCGCTAGTGTTTTTAATCTGATAAATTTCTACTCGGAATTTCCCCTACATCCATCTGACTGCAGAGTCATAAACAAGTGCAGTTTGAAAACCATGGGTGTGTAGGTAGATCTGAGGAAGAAGCAGGATTAGGGATTAAATATTTCAACAGTTGGATTAAATCTAATCCAAATGATTAGCGATTACAATGTAAAGAAAAGCCTATAAATTCACTCATTCTTTGCATACATGCCTTTGGTAGTTCAGTTGTCTTTTCTCCGCGCCTTTACTCACCCATTAAACATGAGCCATGAAACATGAGACAATTAGTCATCCACAAAGAGCTTAGATAGAAGTGTACTCAGGAGAAAAGCTGGGTAAATAGGATTGAAATATTTAACAATAACAGCCTCGTAACTACAAGGTTGCAAAAAATGTCATAAAATTTTCAGAAATATGCCATGCACTGACAACTGTCGAAAGGCAGCTCGGAAAATCGGGAGCTTATTTGTGTGTAGATCTTGCGGAGTGCTGCCAGCCTTCATGAATAACACAATAAAACAGTCAAACAGCGCCGCAGAAAACTTTCAAGTTTCCAAATGTTTGAAAAATGGGACTTCTTTTGCAAGAAGAATCCCGAGGAATCGGATCCTTGGATATCAATCTCTGTCTGTGTGATACAGACACTGATGACAGAGGAGTTGATCACTAGCCTAGGGTGGGGTCCATGCATATTTGTCTGCAGTTCTACAGTAAATGCTGCTGTCTCCACCCAAACTCAAACCACTCCACAGACTTGTCTCTCTTCCCGAGCTGTCTGCAGACATCAAGTCTACCATATTGTACACACTGCGTTTACCTTCGTTCCATCAACCGTTTCCACAAGACAGGACCACGAGGAGCCTCGACTAATGAGAAAACAACATGTATGTAATCAGCTCGAGAGAACGGGGGGAATTCTGTAAACCTCAGTAAAGCTATCGCTGGCGGAGGCTGCTCATGATACAGGCTTGTCAGTTTCTGCCAGCTGGCACAAGCACCCTGGCAAAACCATGCCTGGTGGTTAATGGATCATAAAGGTTTGCTGGGAGCCGCTTCACAGCTCGAGTTGATTTAGCAATGTAACACAAACCCATTAGTGCTGCGTTGCTGTGTAAGCGAGCATGGCATTTAGTCTCCATGCTCCATGCAGGCTCCATGCAGCAAAACACAGTCTTACAGCCCTCGTAAATCATCAGGTCTGGGCAACTTGCACAAAAAGGCAGTTACACATTTCATCAAAAGAAATGATACAGCTTATCACATAATCACTGTAAAATTATTGGCATGCCTAAAGCAATTATTTTCAACTGGTTCATGTTAAACTGTAGGAGCAATTTCCTAACCATTCTGTCCACAAAAACGATCCATTAAATTCAGAATGATGCCAGTGTTTGTAAATTGTTATAAGGAGAAGTGCACTGTCTTCACCCTTCTTTAGAAAAGCGGCTGCATTGTTTGGCCTCCTATTCTCAAAGCACTCCACACGCATCCTTTGTTAACAATACTGCGTGTCAAGGTTGGATTAAAAGGTGAATGTATTATTAATGTGGAAAGGAAGGTTCATGCTTACCTTAACACAAAAAGGTCCTAGAGCATCATTATTCCAGCTGCGTACAGTTAAAGTGAAGACATTAGTGGATGCTCACTTTCTCTGTTTGAAGATAAGTGACACACTGTAGATAGTATGTTGGCATGAGGACAAGCCTGGCTGGCTGACAGGAAGGGATTAAACAGTATTAAGAGTGTCCAGATGCAGGGCCACATGCACAGTCGTTCAAACTAATACTATGACATACTGACACACTGGGCTGGGGGATAAACAATGATCACAACCATCATCATCATTATCTCATCATTCAGCACCAGCACCCATCGTGACTGTATCACATGAGTGTTTGCGTTCCGTGTGTTCACAAATCAATACATGTAAATGAAGATAATTAAATGCTAGCTACTGTATGGTAGTTAATGCTAACAGTGAAATCTCTGTTTTTACACATGCGCCTTTGTACCCGTTTCCTTGCCTGTAGCGCTGCTGTTTAAAGCTGATTATAATCGGCCAGATGGACCCCAGTGCCCAGGGTCTGTCTGTGCTACAACTCCTCCCCCAGCGAATGAGACACATCTGTATGAGTGGCTGACAAAGAGCCACAAACTGGGTCATGTCTGTATGTAAGATAATAGGTGAGATTTTGTGAGTGTAGTGTGTGTTTTTTCAGATGTATGCATCATGATCATTGCTGTGGAACTATTAGTGTGATTACAGGTTAATCAACGCAAAACCCCACACAATGACACCCACAAGATGATTTAGTTTTCCTCTGTGGCTCATTCGAATATCATTTTTCTATATATTGTACATTTCCTCTGAGGTCATTATAGGAAAGCAGGGAGTTTATGAACCTGCAGTGTGGTTACAAAGGCCAGAAATTCCCCAGTCGCAGCTCCGGGGCCAGCCCTGCTCCCTGGACGGCCTCCCCTGGAAGTCTCCTGTGACCCTTCAGACTTTCCATAAATCTGTTGAGTGATTGCGGTGGTCAATTAACACTCTGTGAATTGCTCCTGGTGGAGAGAACGGTCACATCCGTAACAGCAAGAAACTAAAGCCTCGGGTTCACTCTGAGTTCTGCAATAATAACATAGTGGACCTGGTACAATAAAAAATGGGTTGAGGGCCCAAAAGCATAATAGCAGCTATTGTGCTGGTGGTCACACAGTCACTCAAGTGCAGTATTCAGGAAGGCCATTTCATTACATCCAATAGAGCCTCAATCATGTGTAAAATTTGCAGTTTGAATGGGCTTGCTATCATATCAATCATCAGTGGGCTATGGTGAAGGCTAATGGAGGCCCTTTCTTCCTGCTGACTCTTTGTGTTTTTTTTTTGTTCCCAGTTACTGTATCAGAGTTTGGCTTAATTTAGCCTTTTTTAATCAAGACGGGACTTTCAGTCATTATTGTTGTGCTGAAACAGATTGCTTACACCAATATGTTTCCTCAACATTAGAACAAATTGCGTTTGATGTTAAATACAGCAGTAGAGACCCACTAATAATTTGTTTATTTTTCAGGTCCCGAGTTTGGACAACAGCACTGGCCCTGTTAAACACAGAAACTACAACATTTAGAAGAACCTTCCATTTGAATTATGAAGTAGTTTTTAAGTGCTGCTAGTAATGGCCATCTGTCCAAAATTAAATATCTCAAGTGCGGAATGGATTGCTCTGATATTTTCTCATATTTATCTCACGATATTTTCAACACTTGTGGTTCTCAGATGATGTGTCTTAATAACTTTGGTGATCCCCTGACTTTTTCCGGTGCCACCATGTGGTTTTGAGTGAAATGTCTTCTATTGGATTGATTACCATAAAATTAGGTACAGACACTCATGTCCCCGTCAGGATGAAATGTAATAACTTTGGAAATCCCTAAACCTTTAGTTCAGCACCATCATCACATGAACATTTTTCATGCAAAACAATTCTAAAAATCACTAAAATATACTTGTTTTTGGTCATTTTCGTATTTCCTATGCTTGAAACAAAGACAGTTTGAAAAGCCTGCCATCACACTCTGTGGTTTTTGCTTGTCTTACATGTGTCAACACAGTGAATCATAGGGATCAGGTTGGACACTTTTGGACAGTCTCTCCCCCATGTATGCACCAAATGTGAAGGATGTAGCTGCGTAAAGAATGAAAAAAAGAGCTCGGGAAGGAAGTCCAGTCCAGTGTTAGAAGGGTGTGTGCGTGCACATTTAATTTGAAGCCAATCGTGGCCCTGCCATGTTCGCGTGCTCCTCCCTCTATCATGGCCCATATCAGGCATGAATGGTGCCACTTTATGAATGCGTATGGGAGTGTGTATTGAAGTAAAGGCTCAGAGGATGCTAACGTTTGAGATTCATTCAGCAGCTGCAGGAAGCAGAAGAATCACCAAAAGGGAAGTGATGCAGTTGGCACAATCAGACTGGTAATTCACAAGGGCTGTTAAAAAAAAAAAAGCTCCCAAACTATTTCATCATCACTTTTAACTGTGTAAATTTCATCGATGCTACAATTAGAAGTTAAATTACTGCAGTGGGGTTTTCTGAGACTTGGCAGATTTTGTTTATTCTGACAATAATACATTTCATGGAGACAAAGGTTTTAAATAAAATGAATAAGAAAGCTTATCTTTTATTGAATACAAAGCCTTTGTTACTGGACTCCAAATGTTCATTAGCCTGGAATGACATCATTTGTGGTCCCACTTTTGGGCGTGTGCTGATGGTTGAACACATTTACTTTGTTTACAGATGTTGTGACTTAGAGTGTGGAAAATAGGTGGTCAGTACCCCCACAAACCCCTTAATTTGCACTTTGTCGGCCTAGTTTTTTATGATGCTGCGAACAATTATATATACAAGGAACATCCCATAAAAGACACTAATATAAACGTTTTATGACTGCAGACAATCTTTTCCCCAGCACAAAGACATCATAGGAAGTAAACACATGATTTCATCATCTATCTTGTAGTATCTCTATAATTGAAATATACACGGTGCAAGGTGTTTGGCAGAAAACCAATAGCTTACACTTACTTTTTCCCAACATGTCGTACAGTGTTTTCTGGCCAGTCCAAGTCTAGTCCAGCTTTGGAGAACCCAGCTGTGGCTTTTGGTCTCTAGTAAAATGTTTTTTTTTGTCTAGACGTCGCACAAAAATAGAAACACTGCATGGATTTAGCTGAGTGTCAACTCTGTCTTACCCACAGGATGAGTGTACTTTCTCATGAGTGGGAAAAAAAAAAGCGCTCTCCCATTCTGTTGTTTGACTTCACAGTTCAACTGACCTGTCAGCTGGAATAGGAATGTTGATACAGCCATAAGGACGGGTGAGATAACAATGATATCTGATCTAGATTTGAAGGCACGCATGGAAGACTGAGCTGAGATATTTATTGAGGGTAAAAAGAGTTATGTTAATTTGTATTGACATATTTAAGCAAAGACAAAGTTCACATAAACTCACAAATAAAGGTTTAAAATGATCGTAAAAAAATAAATAATCCAGTGACATTTTGGAAAGTCGGCACATGTTATCAGAGAACTGGGGCAATTGTAATGTTGCCACATTTTTTTTGTCAACGTGGGAGTATTTTTGCCAAATACAAAATTTACTTAGCTGCGGAACAATAGTTGGAAGAAGAAAGAAGAGAAATGAGCAGACTTTAGTGAGCATTCTCCTTTGCTTCTCCCAGTGATGAAAAGCAGGGAGTGTGTGCATTTGATAAATTGCCCAAAATCTATTATTTTATTGGTCCTTCAGCAGTCTATTTCTTTTAACTGCTCACACACTGTTTGCCCAAAATGCCTCTGTCTTTTGTTTTTCACTAAAATATCAAAGGTTCTAAATGGCTGTGCAATTTACATTTCCAGGTTTCCAGTTTTTTTGCTAAATTTTATTTGAAAGGTGCTTGCCTAGGGAGCTTATGAGTCAGGGTTCAGGAATCCCCTTATTCACTGCTAATGCACAGTGACAAACGGCGAGGATGGATCGGGATCTCCGAACATTCTCCACAGGCTTCATAGAGCAATCAATTTATCACAGGCCTGGTAGAGCAATGCCAAAGCTTTTAACTGCAACACAAGACGCAGTCCGTGCTGCTCACAGGGGGAGAGCATGAAGATTGATGGCCAAGATGAAGCTCTATTATGACTAACCCCACTTGGCGGTTCTCAGACGGTGCCGCCAGGCTGCTTTAACAGTGCAAGTGGTGCTGGTGGAGCAGCATGACCCTGCCAGTGTGAGTGACAGGGAAGACTTGTGAGTGGCACAGCTACATACTGAGGATGTTTTGTGGAGTCTGAATGATCTGATCCTGCATTGTGTTGAACTGCAGTCAACAGACAGTGGCCCGGCTCTGGCAGCGGTCCACGCTAACAAATACCAGCTTTAACTGTGGAGAACAGATAGACTCCACTCTTATTCTGAGTAATGTCTGCCTCTCATTCATTGGGGCGGTGCATGAAAAGTTTTCAGACACCGCGGCCATGCCAGAGGTGACATCACACTATATTTTCTCCTCCTATGAGGCAGTGTGCAGCAGGATGTTAGAGGGTGACAGGACAAAAACCACCTCCTCTTATGAACATGTATGTGTCAACGCCCTTTTTATGTGAGTGGTGTGAGAGTGCGTGTGCCAGTGTGGGCATGGTATTACTTGCGCCAGATTGTATGTGTTTATGATCATGTGTGTTCAGTGTTTGATGATGGTGCAGGTCTGTAAAGTCATTTTCCTCTGCAGCGAAGTTAAATGGGGTAGGGGTGAATTGCTTGAATAAGAAAGAGATTTATTAGTCCACTGAGGCACTATTCTATTTTCTCTGAACTTTTTAAAGAGTTAGAATAACTCATATAAAGGGAGAACATCCAAGAAAGAGCCGAGGATGACAAGGGTTATGCCTAATGTGTTTGCGAATTACATACATTCTGCATTAGAGGATCTAACTTCCCCTAGCTAAGACATATTCTTGCCCCCTTTTTTTTTTTGAGTTTAAATTAGTTTGCTTGTGTTTGCCTCACGCTCAGAGTTAAAGCCTTGATACAATTAAAAGACAAAACGTATACCTTGTTCCACTTATCATGTCCTGTGGCTGCTCAATTAACCTCGTTAGAGATGAAGAATGCGCTGGTGTAGGACATTAAAGAATACTATTATATCCTTATCGTTTTTAAAGCCTATGTAAACCACATGTTTTATTAACTCACTGTTGGCCATGATTGTGATTATACTCCCTTATGCTCCATCCATTGCAAGCTTACTTTTGCCTGAGCCGCTCTGCAGTGTAATTTATATTTCAGCACAGACTGCAGATAAAGACAAGGGCCTTTGTGTCTGTGACAGATGGAATGTAACCTGGAATTAACAGAGCTTCAAATGGCCTAATACAGCTAAATAATTACCCACGATGATTGCAGTTTGTTTAAGCACTAGATAGAGAGTGCTTCAGAGGTCTCATGTTACAAAACACCGTTTTGCATCACGTGCTCTTGTTCAGATCATCACTTAGGCCAGACTTGTGGTAGTCGCTGTGGCTGATATATGGAAACATAAAACAGGCATCACACCTACAACTTCCCCTGCGCAATCAGGGCTCGTCTCTGTGGTCGTCACGGTGGTTGACTTTCAAGTTCATTGTTTTAAATTCCCCTCCTCACTGCACATCATTTAGTTATTAGACAAGGAGGGGAGAGAGTGATGTAGGAAGAGGGAAGATGGGGAAGGAGGAGTATGTTTGTGAGATTTTTTCCCCTCAACTCAGCCTCTCTTCCTTGCCTTTCTGCTACATTCCCTTGTCCTCACTCTGCAGTCTTTAACAGAAGAGGGCTTCAAGGAGAGGCTGGTCGAAGTCAGACAGGGATGGGCCTGAAAGAGCCGTATTGTGAGGTCACATTCTTCCCAAATGCAGGCAGGAGCCAAGTCAGTAGCTGGCGGAATTACCCCCATGAATCATGCCCATTGTGATGCCTACTCAGGATGAGAACATGGAAAGGAATTAGGTATGGCAGAGCCTTATCAGCTTCCCATTCGGAACCGGCCGGCAGCTCGGTGCGAGCGCACTGGACAGCCTTTCCCATCCTTGCTCATGCAGAGTGTCCGCGAATGAGGAATTCCTCCACTGCCATGTGTTGTTACTTAAGGGTGTGCTGCAGCCAAGTTACTGCGCACTTTTCCATCCACGCCCATCCTCCTGTCTGTGCACTTCCTTCCCTCCCATTTACCCAGAGATCTTTGTGGTAGGTCCTGGAGTTCAGGCAATATTAGGTTGCACCTCTTAAAACATGTCAGGCTTTGCGGTGAAAATTAAAGAATGGAAAAATGATGAAATGTAACATTTTGCTTAAGGCTTTTTTCACTTTCAAACTGTTAGAAAAGGGAGAGAAGATGAGACTGATGGAAACACATTTGACAACTTTTATCATACTGGGCTTATTTTTAATGTACAGTCAAATTTTTTCCTCTTAAACAGCTCTCTGCAGAGTCTGTGTTAAGTGGTATGTCTTGGGTGGCATCTTTGGTTTTGAGATCAACCAGTTGTCTCACCAGCAAAGTGAAGATGATGTGAGAAACAAAATATTTTCACAGCCGAATTTATTCTATCTTTATTTCACCCCAACTTTCCATTTGACTCAAATCATGAGCTGCTGTTTGCAAAGACCAGAAATCCCCCTTTTCTTTGCTCTTTGTGTCTTGGGGTGAGAGATTCCTACATGATATGACAAATGAAGTAAATTTCATGGTGAACAAAGAAACGTGTTTGTCATTTTTTGTCAAGGAGGATGAAAGAAATACGCATCAAGAGTGAACCGCTGTAATAAAAAACACTCACACAGTGTAGGCATGCATTCTCACTCAAAAATAACCCTCTGGTGATTTGAATGGAAAGTGCCAGGATAAATGAGTCTGCTGCATAAAGAATGCTATGCGGCTATCGAGCCTTACATGACTCCAGCTAAAGGTTTTAGCCCTCTGGGATTTAGTGATGGATGGTAAACAATCCTGAATCGTACTGGAGCTTGTATGAATGAGGTAATAGCAGAGAGAGAGGACAATAGACTGTGCCAGGAAGTCTCATGTCAGCATTTTCAACTGTCTATGAGAACAAAAGAGAGAGAAAATATTATAATCTTACTTCATGAGTCTAATGATGCTCTATCTGTTTATGTGGCTGCGTGTGTGAAGCTTCTATCATCACCAGGCGGGACGGGACAGGGTGTGGACAGGAGTCACCCCCTCCACCCTTGCCCAGCCCCTCCTCCCAGCACTCTCTGCCTGGGAAGGGCAGGACGGGTGGGGCTGGCAGAGCATGTGAGGGCCCCCATACCTCATAAGGGCATGACACAAGCACTGCATACATCCGGGGAGTGAAGTCTTTGTCATAACACAGCTCTCCGCAAAATAAAATAAACATACGAAAGGCAGAAAGGAGAGGGTGGGGAGAGATAAGGACAGGGAGCCAGTGGGAGCAGGTAGGAGGAGGAGAGAAAAGTTGTGCAAGACAAAGAAAGGGAGTGCTGGAGAAAGGTGGCGCATGAAACAAAGCGACAAGCCCCCCCAAGTTGATTACTATTGAGTAAGCCCCGAGTCCATTAGCCCAAATAACATCCAGGTGCTGCTGTGGCTACGGTGGCTTTTTTCACTGGGGTGTAAACGACCTGCTCCTTTTCATGCTCCAACACGGGAGGCCGGGAAACAGGCCAGACAAGCGCCATGTCTCCTTGGGCAATTCCTCTCTCCTTCTCCCCTCCATCACCTGAGTCCCACCAGGATTCCCGCTGCTCCATGAGACATGTTCTGTTCATCTGCTACCATGGACATCAACCGACAAACTTTGCCGCTCTCTGATCTGTGTGTGTGTGTGTGTGTGTGTGTTGAATGTGTGTGTCTTCTCTCCCTGGGTGAGACCTCCCTCCATTAAGCATTACAGTTCCCTTCCCACAACTGAGCCGGGGGGCCCCTAGGCTTGCACTAAACACGCTTTCTTCTTCGTGAGTTTAATGAGGAATAGGAGAAAGAGAGGGAGAAAGAATGCTTGGCAGGAAAAAAAAAAGGTGGAGGGATTTTTCAAAACAGCCACAGAGGATTTATTTGACAGAGGGAGAAAGGAGAGAGAGGGAGAGTCAAGAGACGTTCTGGATGTGGAGACAAATATGTGTGCATGGAACCGCATAACACCCATGTTACCTCTCATTACCTCCAGATAAGCAGCAGTATGCCACAGCTGGCTGCTGTCTCTCAGTAATGACCACTATACTACAAATTAGTGGCTGTGGCCAAGCCAGTCTCTTTAGCTATTAGGCCTGGACTCTGCATCCTCAGGATCTGTGTTTCACAAAAAACAAGCTTGAGTGTTTGTCATTACACTACCCATTTGACGCCACTAGTTACTCAGGCCATAAAGTCCCCTTTATTCTCATTCTCGGAGTTGTGAAGTTAACATAACTGGATTGCAGCAATCTGGTTACAAAACATTACAAGTTTAATTCATTAGATACAGAATCAGAATCACCTATATTTGCGTTTTGCAAGTACACATATACAGGCAATGTGACTTGACACTGCTTGTGACTGAACATGACAACATTAGTGCCGAGGGGACAGTGCAACTACATTGTTGCATTTGATACACCATATAACATGTCACCGTGGGATAAGGTGATAGTAGTATTACAGAAGTTACATGCTGTATATGACAACAGGTAGTTATTACCGTATAAACATAGAGAGGGATTACAAATTAAAGGAAAAAGCAACATGTAGTGTCTTAGTAAGGTGTTGGGCCACCGTGAGCCTCCAGAGCAGCTTCCATTGACCATTGCCATGTCTCTGGCGCTCTACAGGAGGGATAAACCCCATTTTTCTAAATGATATATCCTCATTTTTGGGGGAATTTTAAGCTTCAATTGATAGTCATACTATATAACTATTGAGGAGAGAAAGACGGGGAATGACAAATGGTCAGCGGCCAGTGACTTAAAAGTTGAGCTTCAGAGGTCATTTTCCCCTTGAAACGGCAGTTGAAAAAAGAGTCTCACCTCAAGGTTGATTTAGTAGCTGTTCTTGACCTTTCAGTTGTATTACATGATAATCATCAGCTGATGTCTCTTCATGGTTTGCGAACATAGTCGGAACAAAAACATATACAGTATCTGGTCTCAATTTGCGTCGTAGCACTGGAACCTTCATGAACTTATACAGTGTGACCATAAAGTAGAAGAAAGACAATAAACAATAAATAAATGGCTACTGAATACTCTGTAGAGGGTTTTGGGTGTATATTCAGGTGACTGTACATGGAGGTCCTCAGTGACTCCATCTTTCACCATTGCCCTCATGTCTCCATTATTCGTTTCTGGGGTGTGTATTGTGCTTGTCAAAACAAGAAGTTCAATGGTCCTGCGAGCCTCCCCTCCTTCTCATCGCTATATTTGCACTGATTGCTGCTGCTTTGTGTCCCCTGTTTACCTCTCTTGCTCCCAGCAGCGCTTCACCTCTGGTTGGCCCTTCCTTGTAAAACAGTTTTGTGTTGTAGTACGAGCTCTGTGTCATCCTGTTTCCAATCCCTACGAGGATTTCTGTGAAACATTCACTCAGCTGGGATACAAGCAGTTACAGGAGGCTGCATTGGGGACAAACCAGGCAGAAAATCCACTCATCCCTGAGGTGACCATTAAATGTGGTATGTTGACATGATATAGGACTGGGTGGTGTTTGAGGTGAGGCGGCCTCATCAGTAGTCTCAACTCACAGTCCTGAGGATTTCAGCCTGAAAACACCATGACAAGGGAACAAAGCCAAAGCTCTGATCCTTAAGCTCCATAATGACTGGGTGCATGTCATCCATAGGGACTGATCTCATTTATGTTTGCAGCGTTTAGGTCTGTGATCCTTATGCTCTCGACTGCGCTCTATAGTAGCGCTGGGTACAATATCAAGCATTGTTGAAGGAGCGTCTGGAATCTGTCCAGCTTCATTATCGCTACTATACAGATATGAGAAGAAGGGTGTATCTAGATTTGTGAGCACACTGAGTGAAATGTGCCAGCACAGTGTTGGGTGGAGATCACACAGGTGAAAGTAGAAATACAAGCGAACATGTGTGTGTGCATGCCACGTGTGTTTGTTCATATGTTTGTACGTGCCACTGTTTCAAAGTTATGAGTTTGTGTACAGCATGTGCTGTATCTTCTCCTGGAAGCTGCCAGGAGGAGAAGCTGTGTCAGTGCTGAATAAATGTTTTATGGCCACTTTGACAGATGCTCATACAGGAACTGTTCACACAGAAGCCAAGTACTTGGCATAAACATAGCAAGAGGATAAATCCTAGTTCAAAAGGTTGCTTAACATCGCAGTGAGAGGGTTTTTCTTTTGCAGAGATTGAGAAACACGGTTTGGTATATTTTAAGGAACACCGAATGCTCACTTTAAACAGAAAGCTTGTGAATGAGCAGTTGGTTGAGAGCATGTAGTCATGGAAAAAGCAAACATAAGGACATCACAATGAAGGGAAAATAGTGCATGCAGCCCAGAAATAAGGTGGCCATCATCACGCCTGTAGCTTTTTAGAGTTTTGAGTTTCAGTGCCCTGGTCAAAAATAAGTTCAGCAGGGCCATGTACCATCATGGATTGCTATTGCTGCTAAACGCTCTGCCATCCCAATGCCTATGACGCAATCAGATGATAAATCAACTGATTCAGTGGAAAATCAAGCAAGTATTGACAGATCAAAAATTCTTGCATATTAGCTTTTGCCAAAACTTCAGTCACTACTGGCATGACAAATTCACCCCAGGGATGGGACAGAGTAACAGATGTTCGTTATATGACGCAATTACTTTCAGGCATTTTAACTTCAGGGTACTTTTGATGAGTAAGGTTAGTTGCGTTCACGTCATATTTTTATTTGTCAACCTTCTCAGGGAACATTAGGCAGAGGTTTTCAACAAGGGCTGGTTGTTTTCATAACACAATAGATGCAACTGCACAGCAAGCTGGACATGCACTTTTATGCAAAAGTGGCACCTATGCACATGGATTTCTGCTTTACTATGTTGTCAGTGTTATACATCTTCAGCTTGGGTGAAGTTGCTATGACTTTGCACTGAAACCCAAACTCTTATGGCTCTTCTTGCCCCTTCTCTGCCCTGCTCTGATTCACTCTGTTCTACTGCAGTACTGTACACTTGTAATAACCCACTTTATTATACTTTATTATGTTTGATTTGTTCAGTAAAAAACACAGTTCCCATGGCAATGGAGAGGCTCTACAGTGAAAGCCTTATTTGTTTGCCGGATGGCTTCCTCACCCTCACTGGTTCACTGCCTTGGGTTGGACTCACATGTTCGGTGAATTTGATGAGCGAACAGCAAATGTTCACTGCGTTTTGGAAACGTTCCATCTCTGTCCCAATTCTCCGGTCTACAGCGTTAGCCTAACTGCCATATTAAAAACAACATAATGTAGCTGGTGTGGCTGGGTCCTTGGAGACACAATGTGACATTTTTTGCGCTCACTGAGTGCATTCCTTTAACTTTCCAAGATGCAATATTCCCAAGCCTTATGCTCATGGTAATGATAAGTATGCATTCCCCAAGTCACAGCCTATAATGAAAATCATGTGTGCCATGATGCACTGTATTTTTTAAAGAAGAAGGTATCAGATCTGATGCCCAAAATTATGGTGCATTCCATACTCAGCCATTAAAAACAAAAAAATCCATCAGGAGGTGAGCAGCAGATTCCCCACTGGATTTTTTTTCTTTACAGTGAAAGAAAATTCATCATCCTGTTTAACTGCTCAGAAGGAATACATCACAACATCATTAACTGGAGGTTCTCGACCAAACTACAGGACATTTTAACAGTGGGACCGGCTGAATTAATCAGCTCTCTTGGAATTCTCAAACTAAGTCGGTTTTACTTGGCCTCTTTGATCTCGGTGGAGCACCTGCATCCGATGTCTCAGGGAAAATCCTTTTAAAGTCGGAGGCAGTTTATGTGGCTTCCACAGAGACCTGCTTTCTCATCACTTTATTATCAAGTCTTTTAACTCTGTCTGTAAGAAACCAGACTGAAGCTCCTGAGCGGTACCAAAGCATGAGCATGAGGAAATACCTAAAGACATAATAATCATTAAATGATTAAACCAGGGAAGCAGGCACTGAGTCATCTTGTGTATTCAGCGTAAGTGCTGCAACTCTCAGGAGGCACCTGTGTTCCATCAGGATGCCATTAGAGTCTAAAAAGATCGCGTCCAGGATCCTGCTAACATCCTGTTTCTCCTGACTCCGTGTGTTTCTGTGTGTGTGTGTGTGTGTGTGTGTGTGTGTAAGGGGTGGGGGGGTGTCACAGTCCGTGTACACTGTATATGTGTGGTGGAGGAGGGGGGTTCAAGGCTAAGTTGTTTTGTTTTAATCAGTTTCGCCTGTAATCACACTACTCAGAGTTGGCAGGCGATGAGACTGGAGATGGGCCCGATGCGGGTAAAATGACTTCCTGTCTCTCGTTCTCCCTCTCGCTCTCCATGGGCTGACTCATAGCTGGGGAGCGGCCGTGCATGTGAGTGTGAAGACGAGGGGAAGTGAGCTCACTGGTGGGCCGACCTGCCCCTCTTGGGGCCAAATCACTGCCCGCTAATTAACCACAGAGTGGCCCCTTCCCAACAGCACCCAGCAGGGAGTCTGCTCACCACAGCCACTGAGCTAAAAGACTCTGTGGTCACTAGTATGTGCAACTGTGCAGTACTTTCATGCATCCACTGTGCGAGCATGTAGAGGACAACATGGTGCACAAGTGCTGATCTTCTCACTAATTTAAAATGTACCTGACGTCTCTGCTCAACACTTTGAGTGACATCAGTTGTTTTCTTTGAACGTCGACATCGATGATCTGGCTGCGGTCCTGGGACTATGTTGCCCATGTTGCCATGACACAGTGTACCTTGTGATGTTTAATGTGTTCCAGATGGATAGGTAAAGCCAAACATACTACATTACACCAGCGTCTGGTAGAATAATCTCCTACCACCTCCAAAATGCTTTCCTTGGATGCAGAAAGGAAGTGATGATCACGATTTACAACAATCTGCTTTGATTTCTGGAAATCTAGACCACCACCTTGTCTTGGCTTGCTGTGACTTATAAACTGGCAAGATGAGAGTCTGTGGCTTGAAGCTAATAGGCTGAAGAACAGCCAAGCCCACCCACACCTGACAATCCAGAGTAATATCCAATAAAAAAAAAAAGGCAGGCATTAAGTGAACAGGGATTTGCTTTTTGATTTTTACACAATCTTGAAAAGTCAGGATACCTATTTAACAACTCACCACAGAGTTTGAGGGATATTTTTGCTCTAACAATAGTAAACAATATATGGCGGTCTGGCTCACATGGGGAGAAAAAATGCTGATCGACAGATAGTTTCCAGGAGCATAAATCCAACAGGGGCTCAGGGATGATTAATGTGGTTAAGTAAATAGAATAATCTTCTTCTTGCATAGTTCTCCTGGTGGAACAAGACCTCGAATAAACTCTCTTCTACACTGATTCTGTTCACCCACGTTACAGCAGTGCAGTTACTATACAATAAAGCGCAGGACTTTTCTGCTTAGTTTTTATCTGGCAAGGACTTTGTAGTAGATACAGGCAATTTAAAATGTATATTGTTACATAATCTCTAACTAGCGTTCCTCGTTCGTGCTTCACTTGCTTTTAAAATCAAGTATGACTTGAATCAAGAACAAGGTCACAGTTTAAGATGCAGCAACAGATGAGGAGACTTTACAGGTACGGTGATTAGCGATAAACTTCACTGTCATCACTTTAATATGAAAAAACTTTACTTTTTTCTAAACCATAAAGTGGGACTATGAGAGAGAGGAGCGTGTCATTCTCCCACTTGAAAAACCACACACCCACCGCTGTATCTGGCATGATATCTTTGTCAATGGTGTGGATACTTCTCTGTCTGAAGCGATGAGTCAAAACATCAGCAGCAAAATACAGATTCTCTCCTGATTTCGGTTTAGTTAGATAAATGTTTTGGGTCTGTCATTGTTAATGTTTCTTTTTCATTTTGATCCACACATGAGATAATCTGATGTGCAGACCGTGTCATAGGAGGTTCACATATTATTATTGATACGTTTTAATAAAGACAAATTCGAATTGAAATGCTTACTAATGTCTATAATCCCTTTTGGAGCCCGTTGTGTGCATGTCAAAATAGAATCATTGTGCAACTATCTGTTACGACACAGATTGAGAAATAACCAGTACTGAGAGCCGTATGACAACCATTGACGGGAAGCGCATTAAAGCTTTGCATCATGGGATGTGTCATCAGTTGAGCAGTTGGCATGGCACTATGTTGATGTAATATGGCTGCCATTATCTTCCACAGTCCCTGCCAAAGGAGGAATACCCCTCAAATGTCAAGTCAGATCAGCTCTGTGGAAAACCGCACTGACTACGAGAGCCAATTTGTCACATTTGCAGCGCGTGGCACCACACCAGCTCCAGTAACAATCATTATTGCCCTGATTGGCCCTCATTAGGAGAGCAATAACATGAACTGATTCCCTACGATCCCACCAATCATACAGATATTGCATTTTCTTTTCAATGTCAGATTCGATTGTTGGCCAGAGGATTAATTCCATTTTTGGCCCACGCTGCAATGACTTCCACTTTCTGAATAAAGGAGCAAAGGGGCTTTAATTGCCAAGACAAATAAATGTACAGGAATATTTCTTGGCGCTATTAGTGCAGAGGCAGATGGACAATATACAGAGTTTAACAGAACATACTGACAGACATAACAGTAGAACAAGGACAACAGGACCTCACATACTGTGTGCAGGGATATGGAAGACTTACTATGGACACCACACTCCAAATACAGTAGATATACAGTTCAGTGCTTTAAGAAATAATATTTTAAACGGCCTCCACCGAAGTTTGTTTTTAATTTGTAGCTTCCTTTGAATGCAAATGGCGTGACCTCCTTCCATGTGTGCAGCTTTCAAAACCCCCTGTAATGCAAATCATTCTGTACATTGTTTTCTTTAGCATAAAGAAAGCATCCATGGACCATATGGATACTTTGCAAACCATAAGTGCTCTCATTTCAAGCGCAAAGAGTGTATGTGTCTGTGCGTGTGTGTGTGTGTGTGTTCTGGCACGGGGTGCTGATGATTATGCTGTGCCACACTGAGCAACGCTATTTATTGCATAGGCATGTGAGAATATAGCTAGTCTTCTACATCCAGAGGGCAGGGATGGGATCACTCTTAGAAGCATCCGGAACATACCTCTCTGTTGTGATTGGGCTGAGATTAAACTACTGAGGCTACAAACACAAATGTGGACCACATATGAATTAATGCAAACTACAACCATATGAAGCTGATGGCAGACGAATGAAAGAAAGAGAGCATAGACAATGACTGCAAGGTCTATTGTAATTAGAAGCAGTGGACTCGCTGGAAATACCCCACTGGATTGATGAGATTGATTTTGTCTCCGTCTGCGCACGCACATCTTTAAGTACACACTTATGCATGTGCACATGTACATGCACACATTTGTACGTGCATGCACAGAGCTTTGGAGGATTTACTTTTCCTGGCATGACTACCATACTAATACTTTCATACACTGAAGTGAAAAAAGAGCTTGTAGTCGGACTCCTTTGCCAATAGCTGTTGCAATACTTCTCTCTTGCAGAGTGAAAATTTGGGGTTGGGAATATGAATCCACAGTGTTACAGATATACACTAAGGAGACAAGCCAGAAACTTTTCTGCAAAACCACCTCTGCATTTCTGCTCCCATTTAACTCACTGAACAGCTTTAAGTGTTAATACATGTTCTGTGGAAAAGTAGAACATAGTCGGAGCATTTCTAAACAAAAAGGGGCCAAACTGCTTGGATTAATTGCCATTTCAATTCATTTATGTCACCCCTGTGAATACTTTGAAAGCAGCCTGTGTGAGGTTTCATGCAGTTAGACTAAACTTACTGTAATTCATTTTCTAAGATACATATCACAAGATTTCCTTTTCTTAGATTAGAAAGGGTTTTTTAGAAAGGTATGTTTCTGAGGTAGAGCCCAGCCTTGATTTGCCCTCAAAATAATAAACCAAGCCATTTTTGTGAAGGACACACTCTTCTTGCTCAGGTTTGTACATACAGCTAAGCTTTTGGTCTGCTTTCAAAAATTGTTCCACAGCAGCTGGCCAGCTACAACACACACCTGGGTAAACACATGCTCTTGTCCTGTTCGCTCTCTGTCTCTCAGTGTAACCAATGAAGATCACTGGCTGATGCAGGGGCCTTTATTTGTCTTCATTCTTCATTCTGCTCACTGTCAGGCTCACAGGGCTCGGCTCCAACCGCAGATCAATCTGACTTCACCAGCACTGTCCATCTAGACAGCAGAGGGACGCCACAACGAAAGGCCCACCCAAAATCCCTCCAAATCCTCCTCGTGCAGAGCAAGCAGGACTCGCAGCGCTGCGTATTACCTCAGGAGGCTGACATAGCCCAGCCCCTCCGCTCTGGACTGGAGGGCTCGTTTACAACCAGAACTTTGATTGTATCAGCTCTGGTGATGTCAGCCTGCTCTGGTGCTAACAGCTTTTTGCCACTTTCTTTCTCCCAACTCTCCCTCTCACTCTGTATGGAAGTCCTGCCAGCAGATTAATCCATGGCTCCCCACCACACACTCATCACTTTCCCAACAACAGGCACAGACTCGCACTGCCAAGAGCAGGATATAGCCTATTAATGTCACACCTGACTGAAATTTACTTTGTGTAAGCTGCCCTCACCCACTCCAACGTTACTCTTTGGTTTTAGCTATTTATTTCACAGTATTGAAAAAGCCTGCTCCTGCGCTGACCTTCCCTCAATTGCAGCATGGGCCTCCAGATGCTGGTGACTTAACCCCTTGCCTGTAAAACAAGAGTAAGAAAAACACCCTGGTTATGATGACTATATTGGTGGCCTCGTTCTCCCGGGAGCAGAGGCTTGGCTGAGGCTCTGTGCGACTACACAGGGCCAGTGGGTATTAGTGGTTAGTGTAAAGTTTTTTTGAGTCTCATTTAGTTTGGTATTAGACCAGCATGCCTTCACTGACCCTTCCCTCTCTGTTGTACCCCATGCGTTCCCCCCGTGCTATTGCCCCTCAGAGTGGGAAACTCCATGTTAGGGGTTTGTAGATCTCACCGTTATTTATTTATGAGTGTTTAAATGCCACAGCACCCTGGCAAGGACTTTAATGGAGGTGAGACACTCCCATGTCGCACTACTCCCCTCAGTAAAGTTTTACAGCGTCCCACCACACTCTCCAGAGAGGCCAGGGGAAAGTGACGCCATAGCCTAGGAAAATACTCTGTACTCATGCCTGGGCTGACACTCTGGCGTGGTAGAGTCGGGGGCTGTGAGGTATCTTGAAGCTGTGAAAGTGTGGCTTTCAATTGTCGCTTTTCTTTGAAACAACTCCAAATGTAAGCGTTGTCAAATGTCACACCTTAAAAGCAGATGTAAGCTGCTAAAATACAGTCAAAACAAAGGACTGTGGCCCGATAGCAATTATCACAACATAATGTCCCTCATGTAATGCCACCCTCTTGACTTGTGCTAATCAACCCACAAGCCAGTTGTATCTGTCAGGCTTCACCACCACTGCGGCTAATGGATCCGTACTTTATCACATTGATTCTCCTTGTAAAGCCAGCCCCCCTGTCAACCCACCCACCTTTCTCCCTTCCCTCATATGGCCTTGATGAGATCCAGACCCTGTGTGGAAGCATATTAAAGTGGCCCAACAGTGTCAGCAGGAGAGCTAAATGGAAGGTAGTGAAATCTTTTGAACCTCTGTTACATTATAACAGTTCTAAACACATCCAGCTGGGTCCAAAGTTCATGGAAGACATAAAAGCACCGTTGCATGTTACCTTGGAGGATGATAATAGCCGAGCACCACTAAAACTACTAAGACAGTCCACAATCAAAGGGCCCAGAGGAAGGACTCCCCGCACTTCTTACTGGCTGCTAATGGCCTGTGTGTGTCAGAGACAACCAATCTGACAGTCGTTATATCTCCTATAACACACACTACATACACTGTAAAGAGAGGGAACTTTTTCGGTGTTAGTGATTAAACTCCATTAACTTTGGGTTAATTAAAACACAAAAGACTTAGAAGACTAGTAATTACCCTGTGCCAGCCTGGTAGGTCACCCTTTAAGAGAGTTCCAGCACACTGATCTTGATGGGATGCTGCTCATATCGTGACTTCATGGCTGCCAGACGTCTTTGCAGACTCTCTTTTACAGGGGCTGGACTGCTGACATTGACAATATTGCTGATTCTGTCTACAATATGTTATAGAGGAGAGGAGCTGGACAGACATTGCAGAGCGAGGCCAGACAGCATACAGCATGTGTGTGTGTGTGTGTGTGTGTGTGTGTGTGTGTGTGTGTGTTCCTTGAGCTATGTGTTGGCTGTGGGCTCCTCTGTGGTGTTTCAACCACACACGATAAATATGAGCTTGTGGCGAGGCCGTGGTGCCCCAGGAATGCTCACATGTGGTGGAGCGGCTCTCACCACCATTGACAAGAGAGTTAGATGGCTTTTGGTCATCAAGATTCCTGGTGGGGAGAGCTACATAGGAGGCCGTTCGACTTCAAGAATTGAGGCCGTGGTTGCTGATGCCAGTTTCCTTTATGGCTCAAGTCTCTTAGTAAAGCGTGTTATTTGTTTACTCCAAACTCTGACGAAGCAACCAATTACACTATTGTTTACTGGCTGACTGATCTTGGTTGGGGCCAAAAATGCACTTAATCACCAGTTACCAGCATCTGAAACAAACATGGAATGACATGGCTGACAGCAACATTTCCCAGATCAAGTGTAATTCTATGAACGTCTTTCCATATTTATTTATACAACTCAGAAATTCTCTCACAGCCTCCGTGAGGCCGAAGTTAACTCAGACGTAACTGTCTTTGTCTGCAGTTCAGGATTTGGCCAAAAAATGAGCATGTAAGGAAGTTTAGGAATCGGACTGTAGATCCAAACAAAATATGAGCCACGATAATATCAGTCTTAGCTGTAAAGACATTAATCATTAATTAATAAGACGTTTGAACCCAGAACCAGCTAGACTAACAACACCCGCAGACACAAAGCCCACCAGCTATCCGCACACAATCTTCTTGAGTTTGCTCTCTTCTCATACTTTGATGTAACTGGACAGGACGTGACCTGTCCTTCCTAAGCCATAACAGACTTTAACATGTCCAAACTCATCTACTCCATCAAACAAGTCAGACAATATCTACAACAATGTCTACAATATGTACGATGTGTTAATTGATGCATAGCAGAAACTGTTTTATAGCAGCCTCTCTACCAAAAAGAAAAACATTCATCCTGACTGATGTTGCAGTGATTGGGCCGTCTGTTATTTTAATATCGATAGTCAAGAGAGAGAGAGCCAAAGTCATTTGTTACCCTCAGCAATTGTGCCAAAAATGTTTATATGGGTCTATTATTCATACTGTAAGCGGACATTTTCAGATTCCTTAAACAGCTTTTTGAAACAGAGCTCATTAAACACTGGCATCAATAATACACAAGCTGGAATGTAAAAATTGTTTCACAAGCAACAAGAAGAAAACAATTATCAAAGTGATTTAATTGGGTCAGTTATTCTGTGGTCAAGCCGTTAAATCACTTTTCCACCAAACATCAATAATTTAGGAAAAAGTCTATGTAAATCATGGGACTATGAAATGCCCTCTCCTTCCACTCATCCGTCATCAGAGACCAATCTGTTGTCTCCCATAACTTCATGGCTGACAAGGGTCATTTGCCTGAGGCCCCAACAGAGACTATATCCCCTCTCTGGACAGATGCAGTGGCATAAGGGGGGCCCGGATGCCCCCCTCTCCTCCTGCTGACCTCTCCCTCTCTTCCAGACTCTGAGAAAGAGTCCCGAGGTTGAGAAGGTCCTGGGGACTGGACACATTGCGGCATTAATTACACACTCAGTTACCATTGAGCCTAATGTTTGGCCTCCCCCCCATGGGGTTAACTCCTTCCTGACAAGCAGGGAAAGTAATGGGGCCTCTGTGGCTCGTTTGCCAGCAGTCAGCCAAGACAGCTCCTCTATGTCCTCTTCCGCAGTCCTGTTCTCGCTGACTGACAGCAGCTAAATGCTTCAGCCCTGCGTCGCTGTGCACGGGGATCACACGAAGGGAGGAGGAGACGGAGATAATGGGAGGTGTGAGGCGGTGGGTGACAGGCGGGGCACTTCATCCCATCAAAGGCTTTTTTGCCGGTCGTCTTGTGCAAACAAAGAGGCTTTTTCGGAGCGTTATCTATCAGAGGCTTCTCCTGCTGACATCCTCAGTGCACCCGTGACTGTGATTGGCTGAGGAGACAGAGAAAGAAGAAAGAGAGTGTGCACTGACAGGATATCCCCTGTGGTTAACAGCAAAGTAAACACAGTGGAAAGAGAGAGAAAGGAAGTCTACCTCTGTCACACAGACTCGAGGTGAGGTGCTTGCAGATGTCCTGCGATGTATAAAAGATTAGTTCCTGAACTTTGGCAGGGCTGGTGTTCTCCTCCAAGGCGCTGCTGGCTACAACTATAATCACAAGTGTCTCTGCCTATTGCTGAAGTAATCCGATTTCTGTTGACAGGGGCTGTAGTTGGTAATCTGATAGGAGAGTACTTACAATATCAAGGCTAGTGTTTCGTTTGATTAATTCATAGCCTACAGGGTCTGTGAGATAGAGGGAGAGCGCAGCATGAGATCATGACCCTGGAATTCTAAACAATAACCATCTGTGGTGAACCGTGTTGAGCTTGATCTGACTCTGGCTTTTCCTCTCTCACTTCCTTTTTCTCGTCCTCCTTTCTCCTCCCCTGCAAGATAACACGTTAAAACACATACACACCTGCAACAGCCGTTTTGCATGTACAACCAACCAGCCTTGTACCACAAATATGTCACAACATGCACGCTGCTGAAAATAACATACTTGTAGGCCTGAGGCACATATCACCACAACACCTGAGCAGAAGCAGAGCCTCTGTGAAACTCCTGTGAACACACTCCCCTGATTGAAACAGTGTACAAGCCAAGTCCAGGACAAAAATGGTCCTGATTCACTTTCCCTTTTAGAATATCATGTAATTTAACTGTTACTTAAATATAATAATTTTGGCAGCAGTGCTTCTTCCGAAAAGCTGTTAGTGTGAACAGCAAAGTAGAATTATCCCAGCTCCATGTTGGATGTAATGAATTAGTCCACTGCACTGTGCTGGAGAAAATGCTTCTGTGTTGTACTTGCTTGAATCTGACATTTTAAAAGAGGAATGGTCTGAATTAAATGTTTGAAGAATTTCTTTTTCTTTGCTCCACAAAAAAGAAAACAACATCTCTGTAAATGCTGAGAATGATAGATGAAGTGTTACTTTGTGGACTATTTTTAACTTTTCCAAACCAACGTTCAGACGTCCCATCTGGACAGGGTTAGGGGCAAAGGCAGAGCGAGTTCTTTGCCATTAGTTACAGTAACAGACACCGTGAGCTCTCCTCAGAGGTCAGAAAACAAACATTATACTTGTTTATGTGCCATGGCACGATGAGTACTTCTCGGTTAACAATTTTCAAGAGGTGATGCGTGACTGTTCAATGAGCTTGGACAAAGTTGTATTAAATGTAGGGGACGGTTTAAAAAGCTACAAACAGCCCTTTCTGCTCATAAAAATATAGTTGCTCTTCCATAAAGCTAGATAGTCTATTAGATCACATAGTGTATAACATATTGTGTTTATGTTCAGGAATACAGTATATTAGGCTGTACGTAGGTCCGCCAATACGTTTTATACAGCAATGATGCTATAATTTCATAGTATTGCCAATTTTAAAAACCGAAAATCCAGCATCCTGACTGAGAGGCTGTGTCTTCTGTCACATATTTAAAGGGGCTATTTAATTAATATTTTTATTTATATAAGTTTTCTCTGCCATTGAATGTGGTTTCATGCCGGGAGCGGATGGTGGTGATTGTTGCTTGATAAGAGCTTTGGCCACTGTTGCGTTTACAAGGCAAGAGGGGACAATACGCTGTCTGAGCAGTGCCACTTCTTCAGGGCAGACTGGACTGGGCTAGCTGGTTAGCGTGCTAGAAGACAAGAACAGAGTTAACACTGGCGCTTGTTTCCACTGCTGCAGATAACTCTTGGTGAGTAAAGGAATGAAGTTTGATACTGAACTCACAATGTTTCTTTTAGACTGGTGAGTAAACAGCTGTTGATGCTAACAATGGCTATGGAGCAATAGCAAAACTTGCAAATAGCTCCTTTAAATTCAGTCCCAATGCAACTGACCCAAAAGTCACTTTATTTTATGCCACTAAAATATTCATCATGAGAAAGGTGTAGACTGAAAAAACATCATAATAAACCAGTAGAATTGAGACTGGCATACCACAGAGGAATGATCAGCAGCAGGGTTTCTATTTACACTGTAAGGGACGAGGGCATTCACAAGAAACATCAGGCAGGTTTTTCTGTTTAAGTGTAACACATCTGATGATCATCCCACAAAAATATTCTCTTTCCCATCGTAGCAGATGGAAAACATGGACTGGTCAATGATGTGTCATCACAGCACAGGTGACATTATTTAACACTGCATGGAGCTGTGGTCTGCTGCTATGCATGCCTTGAGGGCACATTTTGGGTGGCCACATGGGCATAAAAGGCTGAATGGCTGTGTCTTGAGTCAGTGTCAAAAGATCACTAGATCCTAATATCTCTATTGAGACTGTATTATATTATATAATGGATTTATAGATGTTTACAAAAGCAAGATTTTCTATGCATTCTATCTGAATTTCCAGTGAAATATGACTATTTTTCAGGGGGCTAAAGTACTACTGTCTACTATCTATTGTGGTCAGTGGGTAGGTCAGCATGTTATTAGCATTATTGCTAATAATCCATGTGTCAAGAAAATATTTTTTGTGGCTTACAAAAATAAAATCATTGGTGTTCAGAGACTGAAAGAAAAGATAGTAATTGATCAAAAGTAAATCTGCACCAGAGTCATGTACTCTATTGTACAGGTAGAGTATTTAACAAAAAGGGATTAAATGAGTTGTTAAGTGCCTTTATGTCTCCCAGCCACGCCATGACTTACAACCGGCATCCAAAGGCTTTGCATTCACCTTTGACTGAACAGGATGAATGGACTGTGAGGGATGGCCTTTCCAGAAAAGGACTGTCTAGCTATCAGCCTGGAATCTCCTAATGTTTATGCTTTAAGGGGTGTGTCAGGATGAGAGTGTTCGGCTGAGATGCTTTGAGAGAAAGGGAGGTACACCCTGCCTCGCGGCTAGAGTTGAATGTCAAGTGTAGATACGCTGCAGAACAATGCAGCAACAACACTGTCTCTAATGAAAAATGTCCTCCTGTCTGCAGCTGGGGCACAAGTGGCCCCACAGAGCTGCTGCAATACACTAGGTTTCCAGTCAGTTTTTTTTTTTCTTTGTTTTTACCAACTAACCACAAGGTCCACAAATAACTCTATATTCCATGTAATGCATTTTTACCAGCAGAGGACTCTCACTTCATACCACTATTTTTGACTTTATAGTGAGAAAGGGTGTTCCCGTGATTATGGTTATACAGCGAACAATAACTGGAGTTAAGTTTCCCTCTGTGCCCTGTGAGTCTCAAATAGCGTGTCCACCGCAGAGAGAGCCTTAGGTTTTCAATTACACTCTCAAAGTGGTCCCCGATCACTCCCCCCTGTCACAGGTGGTGGGATGTATGTGGGGGGGCAAGACCTGGTGTTCCATTTAAGAAATATGTGGGAAAAAATTACTCTGAGCCTTATTTGTTTGGAATGTTTTATGGTTACAGATGTGACTCCTACTGCACCAACGTCACTCCGAACTAACAATGTCTCTGCTCTTCCAACCACTAATTACAGCAGTAGTGGGACTAATTAAGACATAATATAACCAAAGTAGAAATACAGTTGGCTGCCATTATACTGCACTTCACACATTACAGTATATTGTAAATATAGAACTTGGGGCAAAGATTCATACTAATTTTCATGATGTTTATAACCTTTGCAAAAGTTAAAGCAGTTGCTATCTTGAATATTGACACAGCTTCAATCATTCCAACTAAACTGCTTAAACACTTTCAGTTTCTGTCACCTTGCGGTTGGTATTTGCCCGGGTGGCCCCAAAATGCTTTGGGGGGGGTCATACATTAATATTGCAAAGTCCCACCCACCCTTTTCTCTCTCCACACTCATCTGTATTACATGTGTTATTTGGTGGGGTGGGGGTGCAGCAAGCCACCAAAGTAGAACACAAACTTCCCTCTCAAGGAGCTTTGTGTTCAAGAGAACAAGAAAGAAAACGAGTAAGAGACAGAGAGAGAGAGAGAGCGCATTGTGTCTCAACTCCTAAACCAGAGAACCATGGTGCTCCACCAGAGGACTCTGAAGGGGAAGCCCACACAGCAGGAATAACAGCACAGTACAGTGTGATGGGAAAACATCCACGGATTGATTTTCATCAGTTATAACAGAAACCCAGGAAAAAAAAAGAAAAACACTGACATGCATATCATGCTTAAATCTGGCCAGCTTCCTTCGCGATATGTCATGTGTAAAGCTATATCCTGTGGTTCTGCCTGGTGGTCAGGCAGAGTGTCTGCGGGGGCCCCAAGTCCCTCACCAAGTCTTGGAAGCAAACTGCAAGCTTTTACCTTGGACACGCAAAGGTCAACGGACAGAGAGTAGATCATTCCTTTGGCTGAGATATCGTTTCCTTGATCTACTTTTAACCACATGAGGGAATGTGTGAAGAGATATGAATGTGCCATGCAGGATCATAAGCTCAGCAATGATCATCTACGGTATACATGCGCATACAGGTCAAAACAGAAATGAGGCTGTGAGTTCTTGCAAAATTTTCTCTCACGTTCTTGACTCTCATGTCTGTCAGATAAGTCTAAAGTTATAGTCACTAGCTTTATATTTAGTGGAAAGACATGAGAGTGGTATCAATCATCTAGCGGCCGTAGTAATCATGACAGGAGCAAAGAAAAAAATCTGCTGACGTAAAACACAGAGTGACAAAGTTCATGTTATGAGGTTGGGATGGATGGACGGATCAACGGAACAAATTAATTTCACACAGGAGCCCAGTGTTCAATTCCCATGTAAAACCAGCAGTTTATGTTGTGTCTTTTATCCATGACCGTAAAGGTTGTTATTATGTTGTTATTATTGTAACCATGACAACAAAATTCATCTAATCTTAAGGAAGTACTTATTTTAACCCAAACCACGATCTTTTCCTAAACCTAACCAATTCATGATTGTGCCTTAACCTAACCAAGCCATGACCATTTATTATGGTAACCATGGTGACTAGGGTCACCTACGGCCACTATTTCAGGAGATATTCCTATGGGTCGTTTCAGAGGGTTGGAACAAACGACCTACTGTATATGGTTGCTCAGTTTATAGGACTTGTTGCTCGAGAAGAAAGCAAATAAGCGCATTTGCCAAAATGTGGAGTTATTCCTTTAAGTAAGTAGTTTAGAATGCAATGAGTTATGATTCACCTCCAACGTTCTGGTCAAGTGCTTCTTTTTTCACATCATTTAAATAGTCTCCCCCACTTGGAGTCATGAATTGAATCCAAAGATATATGTGCTCAGGAATAACCCTACAAATCAAACCTCAGTATTTTTCCAGATGAACAGCAGAGACTATAGAATCAGAGAAAGCAGTCTCAGAAACTGACCCCTTAAAAGGCAGCAGTGCCCTTTGACCCCTTCCATCCTTCCTCGCAGGAACACACTTCCAGACACACACGGAAACACACACTCCAGTTAGGATTCATTAGAAATTGGAAATTTAATTAGTTGTTTCAGTTTGTCATCGGGTAGCATTTCCTCTGTGAAAGCCAACCACACAGGCAGTATGGTTTCTAACGCCTGTTAGCGAAGAGGAGTCTGAAATGGAAATGCTGTTGTGGCTGACCTCCACACCCTTCTATCATTTGTCTTAACCGAACCCGCCCAGAAATACAATTACTCAAATGCAAAGGGGATTTTCAATTATTTTTGTTCCTCCTTTCTGTCTAACACTCGCACTTCTTTTTTGCAAGTGGAAAAGCAGCACGCTTTGCGGAATTCAGTCGCCCACGCACTCTGTCAGGATACTTGATTCCAATTAGATATTTTTCTTTGCTTTCTTGTTCTAGCCTGTCTGGGCCTCCTGCTTTTATCCCTCCCTCTGCCCTCCCCACTAACTCCCTCACTGTTGAACTCTCCCCTCCTCTCTCCCGTTTCCTCGATCGTGTCCTCATTCTCTCAATCTCTATCACAATATGTAGTTTTGTCAACCACAGTACCCTCCTTCGCTTTCATGTATTCTCTCATAGGCAGATTTCTCACAGCCCGACATCCTGTGACCGATTTTAAACTCTGACACTGTCATACAACACATCAGGGCTGCCAGACACTGTGGCAAAACTATTACAGCAGACAAAGCACAAACAGTTTCCATGATAATAAAGCAGGGATTTAGAAGTAGCTTTAGAAGGTTGCGAACCGCCTTTGTTTTGCTCCCAGGCAGTGAATATTTATTAACCTATGGATCCATTTGATTACAGTGTGAGGTCAGCTCCGTGCTGAGAAGGTTCTCCCACGCATTCACTAATGATAGCCCAGCCATGGAGTGCATACAGTACATTTCACCCAGAGCACAGTAGCCGCATGTAATTCCTCATCCAAATTACTGTAATTAAAACATTCCACAATCCTTTATGTGTTATGTTTGCCTTCATGTGCTGTTGCTTCTTGTCCTTGCCCTTTTATAATTCAACCACGCAAACAGAAGGTATTAGTCTCATCGCAGATGAGAATTGCATTGTGTATTTGGAAATCCCTTTATCGTCTAGCGACATGAATAATTCTCCTGACTCATACAGACTACACACAGCCTTATGACACAGTCTGAATTCAGAGAAGAAATAAATCTCTTTGTGTCATCATTAGCTTAAGAAAGAAAGTCAGTAACATTTCTGCAGGGACGAGAGGGTTAGTAGTCTGAAAGGCTATCGCTGCTAAGCCCATTCCGCCTTTGTTGCGGGCCACAGACAGATGACTTTGAGTGCATCTCTTCAGCCTAAATTGCTTCCAAGCAGGGGGTTCCTCTGCAGCGTCCAGCCCATCACTTCACAACTGAGGCATCAAGTTTCTGCTCCATGCTGCAAGTTTCCAAGATCCAAGCTATTGTATGTGTCATCCACATTTATCATGTACTTATACAACCCTGGAAAATTCTGTGTTACAGTTTGCAATTTCATGGCTAACCATAATAATAGAATAATAAGAATATCTAGTATATTTGATATTTCCAGAGTTGTATCATTAGTGTTTTGGAGATGGGAAGCTTGCAATTGAATTTGTTATTGAACTGGCAAGGTTGTGTTTCTTATTATGCAATTGCCTGATGGTGGGCTAAATCAATTTGTATTGGAAAAGCTCAGCTTCAGAGTCACCCCTGGTCACCCAACTTCAATTAGTCGTGATTCTGGATGGGATTATGTTACTGATTTGCCACCTGAGGTAGTGAGCTCTAATTAGGACTGATACTCAGGGGAGAGATTGGTACTGAAAATGCATGAGGGGGGAGGCATATATGCGTGCTTGTGTATCCTTCACCTTCAGTTGAACATACAGACTGTAGAATAGCTGTTGTTTGGCAATAACAGCTAGACTTGGCTCTGCTGTATGTACCGTGCATCGCCTTCAGCAATGACAAGAACTTACTGCTCACTTGGGGCCAGACCACTCATCACACAGAAAAGACAGACGGATGAAAACATACCCCGTGGTCAAGGAGAGAATACATTCAATAAGTCAAAAAATCATCAGATTGCCTCCAAACCAAAAACACATCCACCTCATCCGGAAGATAGTATCTAATGTCGTGCATGGGCTGGATGTAGATAGCAGATGGACCTGCAGATGGACTTCTATTATGTACTTTCCAGATGACAAGACTTACCCACAGATTCAAAACTCTCAATTTCACAGCGAAGCAACCCATGTTTAGTAAAATTACATTTGGAAGATGGCAGGCTAAATGATATAAGACAAATTCATTCTGCCAAAGTCTGTGGCCACTAGATTTAAGATGAAAACCTAACCTGCATCACAGATATGCGCAAGGGAAACTGAAATCAAATTACAGTAATCTATGCAATATTTAAACCACTTTCTTTTCTTTCAGCTTGCTCAAAGAAAATGAAATACATAACAAACTAAAACTAATATAAATGTCCTCCTGCAGCTCTTTATGTAAATAACTGAAGTTAAAAAGGAAATAAAATACTTTCCAAGTCGCTCTGAGAAGTCTTTGAGGATTTCGGAAGTGCCAGAAGGTGGGATTCTGACTATCACTGAATATCATCTAATCTAAATGAGGAACATGTTCTTTTAGCCAACCATTAATTTAAATAGTTTTAAAAATTTTGCCCCAAGAATCATGTTTAGATGGACTTGAAGGAACTTACAGATTAAGGTTGCATTGACAGACTTGTCATCAGGGAAAGTTTGGACCACACAGAATAATCCTTCATGGCTCTTCAAGGCCGGAGCCATGCAGGCATAAAAGATCTACAACTGGAAGAGAAGCCTAGCCTTGCTCCCTGCCTTTTAAAAAGCACTCGCTCTCCTTGAGTGTCTCCAGAGTGGGACAGATGCAACAAGGCAAGGCGACCTCTTGAAAGGGTCAAGGAAAAACACAGGGACACTTTGGGGGTGGGGGAGTGTTGACTTTACTGGAGGTATCTATCATTCACTGAAGATGTTGACACTTTACCAGACACACACACACACACACACACACATGCACACACACACACACACACACACATGCACACACACACACACACACACACACACATATACAGATGCCCTAACATGCAAAAAGAAATAACCCAGACACACATGCACACACACACACACACACATATATACAGATGCCCTAACATGCACAAAGAAATAACCCCCCCCCCCACACACACACACACACACACATACACACTTGTCTATCCTCTTTTCATGACAGGAGGTCTCAAATGAATGTGACTCTCAGAAGACCCTTGAGAGGAAGCAAGGCCACTCTCACTCCTACCACTGACTTTGCAGGGCACAGAGAGGCCCTCGCACGTCTGCATTTCACTAGATAACCAGATTGAAAAGCTGTCCCCAGACAAGTGCGCTCTGTCAAGGGCTGAGGGACGTTTTTATGTCTCCCTGACGCTGTCTCACGGAGACGTGGAAGGTCGGCTCTGAAGGAGTGCTTGTTCACGGCTATTACAGTCACTGGTGCAGTGATGGGTCCCTTTGACTTGACAATACCCACATTATCTGTCTTTCTTTTTCTCTGCATCTACTGATGTGCACCAGGCACTCTGTCTTGATATCCAACACACACTGTCAGCGTGTTATGGCCCCACTCAAGTAACTGTATAAATTCAGATTATGGAAGAATTATTCTGGTCTGTCTGGCAATTAAATACACTCATGTGTGGCTTTCCAGGGCAGCCAGCCAAGCTCTCATCGGCACCAGTCCCAGTCCGATCTAATTCTACCAAGCACCTCCCTTTGTCTGTGGTAATACATTTTTATCAGAAGGGAATGTGTCTCATAGGATTGAAATATCCCTTTCTACTCACGCTTCCTAAAACCTTCAGTGCAACAGCAGAGGCATCAAGGATTTCTTTTGGTCTGCGGCTGCAATGGTAAATTCAAACAAGATGAGACTGTCTCACTGTCAACTGAAGTTTGTGCGACAAAAAGGGATGTCTGACTCATTTAATTGTTATTTAATACTCATGGTGGCTTGTTCCCCTGAGTGATAAAACGTAAAGTTCTCCATCTTGACTCCTCTGTTGCAGTATACTGTCTGGAGAGTGTAATGAGCAGCTGGCGGTAGATAAAGCACAGTAAAAATCTATTAAAGGGCCAAGTGGATATTCTGAGACATGGTGCAGGTTACCCGCGGTCTCTGGGTGTACAGAAGATACTGTACATGTTTATTTTGGAGTTGAGTGACAGTGAACACAGCACAAGGGCCCAGACTTCAGAGACAGGAGACATCACGTCAGAGCGCTCCTCACCACAATGCGAGCCACTAACGAATGGTCGACCTCACCAACATGCTCGTAACGCACCCACACTCTCACACCATCACCTTCAGAGGGGACCCACCACCCTGTAGCAGAGCCTGGCACCTCGCCAGTGGAGATGGAAGAGGGTGGGGGGTTTAAGTGCGGAGCCTGGCCTGGCCTCATCCAAAACGCACAGACCACTTAAAACACATTCCTGCAGCTATTTAACACAGCAGCTCAACACAGCTCAATAGCTGAGGTCTTCCAAACTGCAAGAGCAGTTGAACTGGTTGGGGTCGGGGTGCAGGGGCCTGATACAGTGTGGGGGACTCTGGGATTAAGCTATTACCTTAACCACAGGAAGTAGATGAAATATGAAACCTAGTAATTTCCCCAAACCTTCTGTTGAGCTGTGAGTTCCTCCGTAGGTATTCTAGCTAAACTCTTAAAACTTTAATTCTTTGGACACCATTAGTTATCACTGTCAGCTCATTACAAAGGCTTGAAAGAAACATCATGTGGGGAAAAACAGAGGGGCACAGTGGCTTATTATCAGTAGAAACTATGATTACAAACCAAGAAGCCATCCCTCTGGCACATGGTGTCCTCATCCTTAAAATTGCAGAGGTAAGTAATACGAATAAAATAATAAAACGCTTATGTGTATAACAAGTAGAAGCCTGTCACATTTGGAGCCATGTGTACTCAGCTTTCAGCTATGTACAGTACATTGACACACCTATAGAAAAACATCATGATTCACTCATTTGTGTTCTTTTTTTAGAGGACAGTGCCACAGTAACGCCTCAGACAAACAGATGCCTCAGTTAAGCTATGTACAGCTTCATGAATGGGCATGTTGTTTCTCTTTTCTTTTTTTATTTAAGTCATTTTTTGGGGCAGTTTTTGCCTTTATTGTGATAGAAACAGTGAGCGATTGACAGGAAAGTTGGCGAGAGAGAGTAGAAGACATGCATCAAAAGGCCCGGGCTGGATTCAAACCCATGTCACTGTGGCAAGGACCAAGCTTATGTGATATGCGCTCTACTAGGTGAGCCACCAGGGCATCCCAGCATAGTGTTTCTTAATAAAGACACAAGTTCAAGAGTCTACAGCCATGCTAGCATGGTAAAGGCATAATGTTTACCATGCTCATCATTTCATTTTAAAGTGTTGGCATGGTAACATTTACTAATTGTTACCAACCACAAAGTGATGATGTCATTAGTTTTGCAGGTGTTTGGTTAGAAATTAAAATATTGAGCAAATTGAAATTTTTAACTGATGATGGGCCTAGATCAAAATTTAAGAGATCACCAAGTTATTACGGCTCATCCTGAGGGGGATATTAATGTCTGTACCAAATTTCATGGCAATTCATCCAATCGATGGCTGTGACTAATAGCTTTTGCAAAAAAGCAAAAAAATACAAGCTCACGGTGGTGCTAAAGATAATGTCGGGGGACCACTGCGATCGTTGGGATTTACGCTCCTGGGACCAGGATTGTCTGTACGAAATTTCATGGCAATCCATCTAATAGACAGACAGACCTATACTGAGCTATGCCACTAGCATGGGTTGTCAAACATAAGACTTAAAATATCTTCAGTGGGACGATGCCTTAGTTTTAGATTCATTGCTTTTGCTGTGATGATGATGCATGTCTGGAGACAGTACAATTTTAAGTTCAACACTTAAAGAGCTATTACTTTTGGCCAGTTTTCCTGAAAGACTAAATCATTCCTCTGAACTGTTTTTGTGCAGAAAAGACACCAATACTTAATTTCTCTCAGGGACGCTTTGGATCAAACTCTGCATTATTCACGGTTTGATGGACTCAAGAAATGTTTTTATTCCTCTGCAGATGCATGTAGACTTCAGAGTAAAGTTTTCCAACGTACACACAGTTACAGCAAGTTTAGACCGCAAATGACTCTAAATGAAAGCGTACAACACTCATGTGAAAAACATTCCAGTGAAACACCTCTACAGGCACTGTTATTTTACTTCCTTATAAAACATCTGGTCTCACTTTGCAGTTGATTATTATAGAGCATTACTTGTAGTGTCATGTCACACGATTAAGTCACATGTGGACGCACAGAGAGGAGAGTACATAATCTCCATCTTGTTAGGGAACCAATCTAATGATCTGGTGTGTCCACAGGCTTTTAATAGTCTTGATGATTCCTCATATGAATTCAAAGTACATTAAGTGTGTGAAAGAATCCTTTAGAAGAAAGCATAAGAGGCATTCAACCTTGATGTTAGCAGAAAAAGGAGTAACTAAGGTCACTAGAGGAAAAAAGAAGGAGAGAAAGTCCCTGTAGTTAATCTGACAGAGGTGGTAGTTATTACGAGGAGGACAGATAACACATGAGAGCATGTGGAAAGAATCACAATCAAAGACTCAAACACACGCAAGTGCAGGCACACAAACTTCCTGTCACAAACATTTCTTCCACATACTTAAACACATGCAATATGAAATTCAATCCATCCAAACATAACCATGTACACCAGCATTTATATAATCTGTTTTACCACACAACTCGCCTCCTACACAAGTCATGTCACGTCAATTTTATTTATATAGTGCCAAATTGAAACTGACATAACAAACTTTTCATATAGAGCAGGCATTCTGAACTCTTTGCAGTATTATTTACAGAGACCCAACATTCCACTATGAGCAAGCACTTGGTGACAGTAGCAAGAAAAAACTTCCTTTCAACGGGAAGAAACCTCAAGCAGAACTGGGCTCTGGGTGTTTGGGTGGAGAAAGAGAGAGAGAGAGAGCGGGAGGAAAGAAAACATAACACAATGCAAGTTCCACATAGAATTGTGTAGAAATAATAATAAGAGTAAACTTGTAGCAGTGGGTGTTGGGCAGGATCATGGGGGCAGTAGGTGGCCTGCAGTCATGGATCGAGAGGCAGAAATACCTGCAGAATGCAACATGAAGCGAGAGAGAGGAGAAAACACAACATTACAGGAGACAGGAGAAGCCAAGTTAGTAACATCTGTTAATGGGATGGAGATGGAGAGGAGGAGGAAGGAGCTCTGTGCATCATGGGAAGTCACCTGACCGTCTAGGTCGTTAGCAGCAGAACTAAAGGATGGTTCAAGACAAGCCTCAGACGGCCCGAACTATAAGCTTTATCAAGAAGAGAAGTTTTAAGGCTTATCTTCAACGTGGAAAAACTGTCTTCCAAACTGGAAGATGGTTACAGAGAGAGTTCCTGACAGCTGAAGGCTCTGCAGCCTTTTCTACTGTTTGAGACTTTAGAAGTCAGCCTGCATAGTGGGTAACAGTGTACTATGAGCTCTTTAAGATATGAGGGCTTTGTAGGTGAGGAGAAGGGATTTTGAATTCTATTCTGGGTTTTACAGGGAGCCAATAACAGAGAAGTTAATATGGGAGAAATATGATCTCTTTTCCTAGCTCCTGTGAATACATGCAGCAGCATCCTGGATCAGATGGAGAGTCTCGAGAGACTTGTTGAAGCAGCCTGACAATAAGGAATTGCAATAATCCAGCCTGGAAGTAACAAATGCTCTAGTTTTTCTGCATCTTTTTGAGACAGGATATGCCTGATTTTCACAGTGTTAGATAGGTGAAAAAAGTTTTATGTGCAAATTAAAGGACACATCCTGATATGATATAACTCGCAGATTCCTTACGGTTGTGCTGGAGGGCAAGCCGAGTCATTATACTGTAACATAATTTGTTTCTGGGACCAAGTTCAATAAGTTCAGTTTTGCATGAGTTTAATAACAGAAAAATGTGGGTAATCCAGGTCTTTATGTCGGTAATGCATACTTGAATTTAACATAACTTATTGGTTTAGTCTGGCTTCATTGATTAACATAGTTCCGCATCATCTGCATAACAATGGAAGTTTATTGAGTGTTTCCTAATAACATTGCCTAAAGGAAGCATATATATCGTGACTAGAACCCTGCAAAGCTCTGTGACTAACTTTTGCGTGCATGGAGGATTCACAGTTTATGTGTACAAACTGAAAACGATCTGATAAATAGGACTTAAACCAGCTTAGTGCAGTTCCTTTAATGCCAATTAAATGTTCCAGTCTCTTTAATAGGATGTGATGGTCAATGGTATCAAATGCAGCACTAAGATTTAAGAGGACAAGTGCAGAGACAAGTCCTTTGTCCGACAAAATTAGGAGGTCATTTTTAACTTTCACCAATGCTGTCTCTGTGCGCTGATGCACCCTAAATCCTGGCTGATTGTTCTGTGGAAAGTAACACATCTGATTGGCCACTATTTTCTCAAGGATCTTAGATAGAAAGGGAAGGTTAGATATAGGCCTATAGTTGGCTAAACCTCCTGGATCAATAATTGGCTTTTTAAGAGCAGGTTTAATTACAGCTACTTCAAAGGACTGTGGAACACAGCTTGTTAATAAAGACAGATTGATCAATCTCGTAAAGAGGTGCTAACTAAGGGTAAAACTTCCTTTAACAGCCTTGTTATCATGGGGCCTAAGAGACAGCTTGAGGATTTAAATGAGGAAATCGTTGAAGTTAGTTCATGAAGGTCGATGGGAGAAAAACTGTCTAAATATATATCTGGTTTTACAGCTCTATCTAAGGTTCCTGTGTTCGAAGATAAAACAGTGCCAGTTGAGGGCAGAATTTTGTCTCATAGAATTTTATCATTAAAGAAGCTCATTGAAGTCATTACTACTGTGAGCTATAGGAATACATGGAGCAATAGAGCTATCACTCTTTTTTCAGCCTGGCCAAAGTGCTGATAAGAAACTGAGGGCGATTTTTATTTTCGTCTATTAACGATGAGTAATACGCTGCTCTGGCAGTACAGAGGGGCTTCTTGTATGTTTTAAGACCATCTTTCGAGCCTGAGCGAGATTCTTCCAGTTTGGTGGAATTTGATTTTGCAAACAAACCCCTAACTCTTTCTATAAGATGACTCTTTACATAGCGTATGGTCATTTGCACACACATAGATGTAATGGCCAGTTTTTTCCCTTACCGCACTGGAGCATGGACGGGCCCAAGCTCACTTTTCAAGAGGGGATGCTTTGAGTTCCAGAGGGGTGCACATGAAAGAGCAGCAGAATATAAAGGAGTGCCCAAGGATACACTGCAGCGCTCAATGTGAGGACAATTTAGCCCTGATGGAAAACCTGGATCAAAGGCCTGGCCTCCATAATTGCACATTCCCCAACAAACACTGTGCCATTTGAAGAGTGGGCCAGACCTCCGGACTCCTGAGACCTGTTCCTGTGCACAGACACAGGCAGCCCCATTCCTTTCACCTTGCTATGTTCTCTATCTCAATGTCTTGCTAAAAGATTAGAGAAATGCTTTCATTCCAAAAGTGCTCACGATTTCTCTTTGAATGTCAAGATATGGGCTGAAGCTGAGGCAAACAGCCCTCAAAGTTTCTCCCCCTTTTGTTCAAGGTCACAAAGTCATGGTTATCACCATGGCGAGTCGAACTCCGAAGACTCGTACTCACGGACTCGTCAGATGCACTTTATTTGTAGAATAATCTCTTTTCTCTTTTGTAAGGTGAACTTCAGGTTCGAATGTGACAACATCATCAAAAAGTTGACAAGCATTTACATTACATAAGAAGCTCACAAATTAATTACTGCAGCGTTTCCTGAGACTCCGAAATAAGCTCCTCCTTTCTGGACTAATTCTAATGATATTAGGATGATCTGTTTAAACTCTGAGAGAATCCGTTGTGCGGAGGATACAGCTCTCCGTGCCCTCACCTGTAGGAGATGGTGGGACAGGAAATTATTTTAAAACCAAAGGTTTCTTTCTCCCTTGAACCCTGCCTGCAGGTTTATTTTTCTCTGCATGCAGGTTTAGCCATGAAAATGCAGTTTCAGAGCTTGTAAATCTAGCTTGGATAGCTTCACGGTGCTGCAGGTGGGAGACCTCTGGATATTGTGGAATGTCTTGGCTCTGCTGCGAAGTAAATTATCAGTAAAAAACTATGCGTTAAGAGTTGTAAATAGCACAAGTCAACTTGGGCAAGCCTCAAAAAAAGTTGTTTTATGCTTCCAAAGCAGCAGAAAAGCAACGTGGCTGAGCAGACACTGACAGTCCTGTCCATGAGAGCCTGTGAGTGCTTACTCCAAGACTTCTGATGGTTTTATGTTGCGTCTAGACTTTAATAAGTGGTTGTGTTTTCCTGAAAGCACACCCCAAATCTCCCCTGAAAGTCCTATGGCGATGCCTTAGTAATAAAATACTGTATGTATGTGTTGTTGAGCTGGACTCAAATAAACATGCTCCTAATACAGCTGAATGTGGGAAACCTACAGAAAGTGCCTTGTCATCAGAAATATCACTCAGTTTGTGTGAGTTTTTCTGTGGTCCTACATCTTTGCACATACTTTGACAAGGTTTTTATGGAGCAGACATCACATATGGTAATACTGCAATACAGACAACATAAAAAACATGACATCTTTCTTCAAAAATGTGTGTTTTTAACTTTTGAAGTGACTTTGGTTACATGGGGCTGCATAAACAAATCTGTAATTAATATTGAGCCACTGAAATTTGACCATAGTAGCTCTGATCTATTGTTTAGCTTTTTAGCTTTAAAGTGAAACCATGTAAAATTTGAAAGAAGAAACAAAACATTCTTCCTCTTACAGATGAAAAGTTTAATTCATAAGTAATAAAACGCACCTTTGATCAATTTAATGAACTCATGGGTGCATCTACAGCCTTACATGGCCTTGTATGACTGTTAGCTAATGGTGGCAACTGTTAGCAAACTTTAGACAGATATTGCAGTGTAACTCTTCTCCACTTGTGCTACCGTTACTGTAGGTTTTAGCATTTAGCATTATCACATGATTGCCACTTGTTACTGTAGTGGCTGCTGTTCAGGAAAAGTTACATTCTTGCTTTAAGGACCATTTCAATGCGGCTTTGGAAGAAGAATGACACAGATTTTTGTTGACTAGGGCAATGGTTTTAGTATCTCTTTTTCTCTCCAAGGCACCACAGATATCAGAGACACTGAAAACCTTTCACCTTTGAGATCAGACAAATCAACTTCTCATTTATGGGCTGCATGTAAGAGTTGTATGAATTCCATATAAGCATTTAAATCAGAATCTAAATCTGATTAGGGTTGTGTGTTTTACTTTAAAATTAGCTGGAACTCTGCAATCATAAACAATGTATGGTCCATGTGGAAATTAAGAAAGTTAAGAACTGTAAGTCACCTGTTTCTGTGAAATATAAGCCTCCAGAACTTCAACAGTAGTTTATGAATCACTGGGACCATTAAGATCTAGACACACTGATACACAAGCATGTACCATCTGTGGCTCACCTGTGACCCAGTCCTATTATACCTGCTAGCCAGATGAACCATCAGATAGCCCCTCTCTCGGGACTCTGTAAATGTATAGGCCTAAGTTCCTCATTCAGTGCTGACCTATCATTAACCTGGGAGGATTTTCTTCAGTTGTCAGTGAAAAGCATTTGAGTGGATCAGATTCAATTTCTCTTTTTTTGACAATCAAGTTCAAAGCAATCATGTTGAGTAGATAGAAAGGTCAAAAAAAATAACCGAATTTAAGAGCTGGTTTGAATGTTTTTCAAAAGAACCACAATGGGGTTATGATGAAGCATGATGATCATTTCCTTGCCGCTGTGAGCTTTGAGGAGAAATGGGGGGAAGAAAACACAGACGACTGAGCACGCCTAAGTTTTATTCCTTCTTGGCTTCAGTAAAACCTGTTGAGGTGCTAATAACAAGATGCAGACTGTCCACAGACTCGGTTTTGACAAGTCCACAGTCTCCATTTCACTCAGAGGGTAGATGACTGTAGAGATGAAAGCAGGGAGGGGAAATGGAGAGGCCTTTGGTGTTAATCAGGTGCTGATTGGCAGCTTGGGAGCCTTTAAGAGATCTGAAAATCTGTAGAGAAAAGGGTCATTATCCCTGAACAACAGTGCATTTCCTCCTTTTCTGGTTAGGGTTGGCACTAAGATCAGGTCAAAGATGTAGTTTCATCCTTATCCTGTGTTGTTCAGCAACACCCGGGGGAGAAGGTGCATCTGTCATTTACTGTTTTATGTTTCTTTAAAGTCAGAATGAAATTAAAATTCACTTATACAAACAAAAAGTAATATCTAGTGGGAATCAGTAATAATGTGCACTGACGGGATGCTAGTTAGCCTAGATTGCTGGCTTCCACTTTGCCATGATATGCATGACGCCAATGCTTTCCATAAGCCAGCTAGCGATCGCAACATGATGTGTTACTTACACATCAACGAGGAGAAAAGACAGTTCCGGTTCAAGCTGAGTTCCCACACAGTGACTGGGAAAGAAATTCAGGTTTCGACTTATCCGCTGGGACCAGCCGCACAAGTGACACTGAAGGAAACAGTAAAGACACTGATGGAGTCGGTACTTGCAAAAACTTAATGGATGTTTTGGCTGTCCACCAGCTCAGGAGGAAGGTAGTTCCCATAGCTACTCTGCCTGTGCTCTGGTCTTATCTCTTGGGTGTGTTTAATGTTGTAGAGGGACAGACGTTTTAAATGGTAATGATTTTAAAAGGCTGATAGCCAATGCTATGTGTGTTTGTTGGCAAAACATCTTATATCAGCATTCATAGGGTAGATATTATAGCATTGTCCAGTCAGCATAACACCATGAAAGTAGACAGTGTGTCTCCTAGCAACATCAACCTCCAGATGTAAAGCATAAATCTTAGAAGCTGTTTCCACAAATATGTCCAAAAACAGTTTTATACTGTTTTGAAAAATGCAAAAAATATAGTTGCACTATCATTATTGTTTATATTGTCTTACTTAAAAAGTGATGACAATTAAGGGGTTAAGTTTTTCTTTTCTTTACTAGCCCAAACCTGAAGATTGAAACCTAAACCCTACCCTATCCTAAACCATCCAGCTAAACACTGTGACTGAGCCCAAATAAAGCCCCACTCCAATAAATATGTTCTCAAGATCCTTTAGGAAATGGGACACAAGGTGGTTCATTTGAGGGGTGGCAGGGGTTAAACACTTTCCTCAGCATTTCAATCTGTCACTCCACACTGCTGCATGCTGGGACTGAGGCCTGGGCATGAATGTGGGAGTCCAGCTGAGCCTTTCCAAGGACACTAGACCGTAGACACCCCAGAGAGGCTGCCGCTGCTGCCTTAGGAAACACACCAACCAGCTGTGTGCCACACACACCCAATCCATCACCTCAGTCTACACTACACTAAAATCTTTAATAACAATGTGATTTCTTAATCCAAACACCTCTCAAACCGAAAACCCCACAAACTGTAACGAACACATTTTCTCAATAATTGCTGCTCCACGTCCGTCTAAACTAATGTCATTCACGAACGACTGCCAGCAGCGAATTCTCCTCTGTATCTTGATGGTGCCTCACAGTGACTGAAGTCTCCCTCATGTAGCTTAAGTCTGCCTGTTTAACTTGAGGCCCTCGCAGGATATGGCATGAATTACACGCACACACCGCACAGCTTAGATTGTAATCTTTTGATAATATACAGCCAATTTCCACCCAGTAACATACAGCCGATTGGTGCAGAGTTAGTGGAGTAGTTCACGCCTCCTTCAGTGTCCACCTACTTCATGAAAAATACAGTTTGTGACAAGTCCCAGTTGTACAGTATATACAATCAAAGAAGGTTTTATCGAGATGCTCTGCATAGTTTGCTCCTCGCCCCTTCTTTGTGTCACACATTAATCACAGTTCTTCGTATACACAATTGCGCATTTGTAAATTACAGCTTGATTAGTTTTCTCATTGAGATGTTGCAAGATAGCAATGAAGATGGGAGGGAGCTGTCACATATTTGCTGCTGACTTTCAACACTAAATGAGGGGTGTTCTAGGTCTTTGGCGGGTTGTTTAACCACGTATATGATTGGATTGCTCATTAATTCTCATGCTGACACATCCCAGCATTAATCATTTTTTAAGTGTGCTTTTAAACTGCCACCCTCAACATCTGTCTAATGATTTAATGTTGACATATTACATAGTGACTTGTTTTTCTGCCACTGATATATTCTGATGCTTTGATGCAATGAAGCATTGTAATTCATTTTAACCAAATTAGTGCTCCATGTCGTATTAGATTTGATATGGTGGAGCTCGGGCACATTCTGTGTGGAGTGCGTCTGGAAAGTCAGTGCACTAAAATATGTTTGCAGTCACAATAATGGGGAGGTTGGTTTTTGTGTTTTAATGTACTAAAATGTGTAAAGTTATATTCAAAATCTTTGTAGCAAAGTACTTTTTATTTATATGAAACATAATGATAAGCTGCTTAGTAAGACGTAAGAATGTCCAATTTTTGACTGTCCATCAGCAAGATCCTTATCATTATTATCATTAGTTCTCCTCCTCTTCTTTCCCACCCCAACGTCCCGCTTATCTTGATAAGCTGTCAACCTTGAATTAGCATGAGGCATGAGGCCTCATGTTAAAGAAACGCCGGTCATTGCTGTTTTTTCTTTTTTGCTTCACACTGCTTTCTGCATGTGTTACTGTGCTATGATTTCCCAACATTGCGGCCACTAGCCTCAACAGCCACAACCCATCTGTCTGCTGGTCACCACACCTATAGGAAATCCAGCCACAGGACATGGTTTATACCTCAAAATGTGAAAGCATTCTTCACATCCGTGTGTCGGGTAAACAAATATTTCACTGGCCAAAAAAAAATCCATCAACTTCCGTTAAACATTCAGAGGCTGGGGCGTCGTGTGGCGTAGTGGTCTAAGCAGGCGCCCCATGTGTAGAGGCTACAATCCTCGCTGCAGTCGGCCCCAGCTCGAGTCCCGCATCGGACGGCCTTTACTGCATGTCATTCCCCCTCTCTGCCTCCCCATTTCCTGTCTCTCTACTGTCCTGTCAAATAAAGGCATAAAAAAAAAGCCCAAAAAAATATACTTTAAAAAAAAAAAAAAAAACATTCAGAGGCTCCTGCAACAAAATTGACAAAATGAGCACCACTAGCTTTGCTGTGACTTTGGAATGAAGATCTTACATTCTGCAAATCTTTGTTTTTGCAAATGCAGATTTCTTATCCTCGCAACCTGAATGGCATTTCCAGTCAAGTTTTCTTACAAAAAATTTAAAAAGCTCATAAAACAGGTGGAAACTTGCTCATTCAAAAGCCATGTTGTGGCTGACAGGGGAATTAGAAATGTACACACTGAGGCACGAGGCATTAATGTCAAGTCTCCTTAAAATTTTGTTCATAACCATCTAATTTGCATTGGCGTTTTATCCTGGCAACACTGCAATTACACGTTTTATTGTCATGCTGAATTCTCAGTGGTATATGAATGTTACCTCCTCCTGCATGAGAGCAAAACATTGCCAGTGAACATAAATCAGATGACAAAAACATGTTTTCTCGTATATATTTGGCAAGGGTTGATGATGTATAGTAAATCTTGTTTATTTGTTCATGTATAACTACTTAACACATGAATGTTCCAGCTTTAACACTGGTGTATGAATGGTTTTACACAGTGGACGGACACAGGCCAGCTGTGGTTCTGATCCAGCCGTTCACTTGTATGGGTCCAGACAGATCAGTGTGAGGGAGGGTTTGCTGCTGTGAGGCTGCTCCACCTAATCCCAGGCTGCATTACTCAACCAGTCCAGTCAAACAGCACACAGACGTGGGGACTTCCCCTTCCCTCCAAAGACGTAGAGGAATACTGTATTGCCTCATGCACCACTGAGGTAATACCATTACTTCAACCACATGCTCCAAGATCTAACCTGAATATCGTGTTAAGTGTGCAAACCACATTGTGTGCGAGTAAATGCAAAGACCAATTTGTCCTATGAAATTTCAAAGCAATAATATTCCCATAATTCTTTATCGTTGCATCTGAATACATCTCAACAGCATTTTCTCTGGTTGTAACATTAGTCTGCTGAGAGTTCTCCAGCAGAAAGCTTTACCTTGATTCCTGCCAAGAGTATTGAACAATGCTTTTAGTCATTTTCGTGTTTTCCCCACTAATAGATACCAATCAAACCTTCTTGAGGGGAAATCCATCACATGGGTGAGCAGCAGCCCCACAAGGTATTGTCTCTTGCACGCAACTCTAAAATTACTGCTTTCTACTGTTACTGGCACTTTTTCAACACCTTCAGGGTGTCGAGGGGTGTCATTTTTATACAGCGCAGAACACTGTAGGTTATATGATCATATCTTTGGAACATGGCTCATAAAATCCAGCACCTCTAATCATATGCAGTTCACAGGGAGATAACTGTGTGTAATTAAGGCGCTTTTGCTCTGTTTTTACCTTAAATAATGTGAAGAAAGATGTTTGAACAGAATGTGATATATAATCCTTTTCATTAAGAAGAATGGCACTTAGCTAAACCTTTGAATGTAATAAAAACACATGCAGGTTCATTCTTTTTTAGTAGCAGAATGAGGAGAAGCGGCTGTGTAAAAAGTACAAACTGGATCTGCACTGACATATTTCCCTCGATAGATAAATATAAACTTGAAGCAAAGCATTGGGTCTATCTCTGAAAACAAACAGGGCCATATATTTCACTTGGAATAACAGAGATCAGCTGTATCAACACTGATCCTCCTACTGCAGCCAGCCACCTCAAGTGAGAAACTATCGACTCTGCAAACCGTCCTCTGAGTGCATTTGAGCAGACATGAGGCAAAGCCATTGTCATTCAGCTGAGTGGGATATTCAACTAATCAGGGTTTGTTACCGAGGACTACAATCTGGTTTAATGAACAATCTCAATCCAATACAACTGTCAACTCTTGAAAAATGCAGAAGAAGAATAAAAATACCAAATCTATATAGAGACACAGCTGGAGAGCACTTTATGGCTGCTATGATTTGATGGCAGTATTATGTTAGCGCAGCCTGCCTAACTTTTCACTCGCAAATAATCTGACTGTTGTTTGCACTGGCACAGCTGTTTGCATTGCCTTTGTTCAGCTGTCGGTGCACTCCCTCCCTTTTCCCAGTTTGATAACATAATACTCTTGAGCATGTTTCAAAAGGGTAATAAAATGAGAGGTAGCCGCTATCTGCTCTTTGACTGAGCAACAGCAGATTAACACACATCCCATGAACCTGGAACATTTTGCCATCCAGTGTTTTCTCTCTCTCTTACTTCCTGAAGACGTGAAGTTGAAAGTGTCATTCTCTTTTTTCTCTTTAACCATCAAAGAGATCCAGATTTGTTGAACCTTTGATATTGAACATTAGAACATTAGTCATTTAATAACAGGGCATATACTGCAACCATGTCAAAGAGTTACAATTCAGAAAAGCAAAATTCAGATTGGTGATACCTTTGAGAAAAATTGTGTTGATATCATTTGTTTGCACAAACATCATGCTGCCCAGATGTTTCTTTTATTCACATAACAAGGAAGCATTTATATTGAAAACATCTGCGAACTGTTCACTTCCAACACTGAATTTTCAACCAACTGACTGACTACCAACAGTCAACCTTTGCCTTAAGATAGGCATTGTTCTCAGTCCATTACTAACTTTAACCAAGTTGGGTTTTTTTTAAAGGAGCTATTTGTAAGTTTTGCGATTGCTATAAAGCCAACGTTAGCATTAACAGCTGTTTATTTACTGGTCTAGAAGAAATGTTCGAGTTCAGCATCAAACTTCATTCCTTTACTCACCAAGAGCTGTCTCCATTGGTGGAAAGCACCACCGATGTTAACTCTTGTCTCTATCAGGTCTTTTCTTCTACAGAAGTTAGCACGCTAACCAGCTAGCCCTGTCTCGTCACTTTCCGATAGCGACCCACTGCAGCCTCCAATCTGCCCTGAAGACAAAGCGCTGCTCAGAGGGCATATTATAACCTCTTGTATTATAAAGACAACGATGGCTGAAGCTCTTGTCAAGCGACCATCACCACCACTCCCGGCAGCAGAGAAAACGTACAATTAGCCCCTTTAAACTCAAAGCTCACCAAAGCTTAAATGTAATGATGGCAGATCATAAAACAGTCATATAAATAATCTCTGTAAAGATCAAATGCAATCTTGAGGTCTCAACACTGTTATATTGTGTCTTTTTTCTACCTTACATGACCAAAAAATGATAAAAGTAAAGTAAAAGTGTCTTTTTTCTGTAGGGAACACAATTGTTTTTTGAGACTGCTCAACATAAAGAATATTCAACTTTTCACTGTGAGTCAGCAAGATCCTTATCACTATTACCATTATGTCTCCCCCCTCCCCCTTCCACCTATGTGGATAAGGTGTATACTTTGAATGAACATGCAGCATGAGTCAGAGGTAAAGACATGCAACACTGCTTTTTTTTTTTTCTCGGTACTGCTTTTTCTTGGTAATGCTTTTATTATGGTGTTATGATTTCCAAACATTGCAGCCACTTGCCTCAACAGCCACAACCAGCTGACTACTGGTCGCCACACCTATGGGAAACACACCCACAGGACATGGTTTATGGCTCAAAATATTGAAAACATTATTCACATCCATGTGTTGGGTAAACAAATATTTCACTGGCCAAAAAAATGCATCAACTATACTGTTAAATATTCAGAGGGAGTTGCAACAAAATTACAAAAGATCATCATATTAGTTTTCTCTAACTCTGGTGCATCATGACAATCTGTTGCTGTCATGAAGTAACTGAAACTGACAAATTATCATCCTGCTTTTAAGGGACCTGTTTTGTTGGACTGAAACTTTCACAGTAAGCTTGCAAATTGTGTTACATTCTTTCCCTAACTAAGGTTTTAATGACTTGGTTTACGCACTTGGTTATGGTTAGGGAAAGATCATGGTCTTGGTTAAATAGAAAAAACATCAACACTGATTTGACGCATGACTAACCTTTTTAGCTTAAACTAAACTTAACAGCACGTGGCAACACAAGGCACCAACCCCAGCCACCTGTGTCATAGTGATTTGCACCACCTCACTATGGATTCTGTGGGTATAAGAACACCACACTCCCTGGATTGGAGAGGAGACAAGGAATGAATGGAGATGATGGAGCTGATTCACAAAAAGAGCATTTTATTTCATAGAAGGTCAAATAATTGTGACCCAGCAGATTCACCTTTGGCCTCGCAAAATCACTGTCATCGTCAAGACTGTCTGGTCTTCTCCTCGTTGTCAATGAGGCAACTGCAGCTAATGTTGATTGATGATAGTGGACTCTATATTAGAGCCTGTCAAGTTTCCAGTTTTCTAGTTTCTAAGTACACAAATCTAGACTAAACACGCAGGGTAAGAAAAGGTGCACATACAGTATACTCAAACTTTGGAGGCTGCAACCCTCATGCAAGCATGACGGCGTGCTTAGTCACAGCCCTGCAGGCTATAGTCTGGGGGGACTCTGTGTTTTGTTTCAATCATCAAAGCTATTGGGTTTAGGGTCTGCTCTCTCTGCCTATCACTCAGCAACACTCATGGCCACTTGGACCCTGAAATTTTACTCCAGGCTGCTGAGGGGAGCGGGCGGTGGGGCTGAAGAAACGTCTTCCTGGCCTTGCTCTGCTCTGCCGGGGGTCACTTTGCCATTCTTCTGTTACACAAAAGACTTCTTCAAGTGCCTGTCTGACAATGGCCTTTAGATCATTGGAGCGTAATGATTGCTGGTTAACATGAATGCACTCTGTATTAATTGAGCCAGAATTAATATGAAGTTTTTGTGTGTGTGTGTTTTTTTTTTTTTTTATAAGTTGGCAAGGAAACTTGCTAGTAGCGTCCAGTTGCCATGACTAAATGCTCATGTTGTCCTTAATTCATTTATTTTTTGCATGGCAGACAGGATTGTGAAGGCTTAGTGTCAGGACTGGACAGACTGGTCCCAGAGCGGGACTCATTCTAAGCCTGCTAATGAGCACAACCTCTCACTTTCAACCCTAAGAGCTAACATCATGTCACTCGCAAGCTCCTCATAATGAACGTGTACAAGCCACATGTCCACAATAGCGGTGAAGCATGATTTCACGAGACAAGCCTTTAAGTTAGCACAAAGGAGTGTCAGATGTGCTGACACAAAAGATCTCCTTTTTTTTCCCTCCTTGATTTACATAAAGCATAATGCACCGAGGGAGATTTGCACACCACATTAAAATGTATTCAGGGATTCTGATTGGGTCACAATGAAAAACATTATCAAATAAAAATAATTAAAACAAGATTTGGAGTCTATGGTTTCCAGACTGTTTTTGTTTAGCCGTCATCATAAACAGAGTTAGCTGTGTCTGTCAGTGAATCAAGAAAACACTGGGCCCCTTCTGCTGTGCTGACCTTGATTCACAGATCCAGCGAGACTTGCCAGCGGTTCGCTCTCTTTCAGCACAAGTCGACTCAGCCAGTGACAGACAGGCACCCTCATGTCAAAACACTGTCTGCCTCTGCCAGCCTGGCTATAGCCCCAGACATCATGCAGTAAGCCACAGCTACACTGTCACACTCGACATTGTTCACGTATATGTGTATGAAAACATATGCAATATATTAAAAGAGCAATATGTCTCATCAGTGTAGGGCATTACAGCAGCCAAGCCTTTTCAGAAGTCATATATTTACACTGTTAAATGGTTTGTGAAGCTCCTCCATGCACTGTCCTCTATGTGATCTACAGCCCCCATCTTTTAGCTTCTCTTCCCAAAACTACTTTCACTTAAAAGTTTAATGTGCGTAACCTGAAACTTTGAATCATCCTATTAGTAGGTCCAGACTTGTCAGATTTTGAATTTGCTGACTGTTATTTCTGCTTATCAATAGTTTAATATATTTTTTTTTTGGGAACATTTTGCTTTGTTGTTTTGGATCATTTAATGTGGAGTAACAGCAAGAGGACTGAACCAGGCAGAGATGCCAGTTTGTTGCAAACCGACACCTCTTCAAAGGGCCACGGGTCTGCCAACCATGCAGAGGTATCCTCTTTCTGACCTGAGTTCAAAAGGCAAGACTTGTTCTCACACTTAAAGCTGATTGGATGTTTAGTCTGACAGTGCTATAAATAAAGAAATAGCAACATGTTTCAGGCTTTTAAACACATTCAAGTGTCTATATTTGGCTTAATTCAAGAGAGCAGGATATTGGCAAACTTTGCAGCTCTCCACCTTTTTTTTTTTTTTTTGTACCTGTGTAGGCAGCCTAACCAGCTTCTTTTCTGGGTGTCTACTTTATTCCCACCCACAACCACTGGAATGCCCTGAGGTATAAGAAGAAGGAAATTATGAGCCTGAACATCCCCATTTCTCACTTTTCCTGATTTCTTGGAGGCAGTGCTGTTGTGCACAGAATTTCCCTGCCTTCACGTGATGTAGGAAACAAAATCATGACGCCAACATGTTCAGCTGCAGACAACATGGAGGGTTTCAAAATACTTCAAGAGTGAGAGTTAAAGCCAAAGAAGAACTGGTAACAAGATAGGAGCGGGGGGATAATTTTTTTATTCTTCATTGTGCAGATTGTTTTTTCCCCAGTATCTTCTGTTTACCTAGTTATATTAACATCTAAATAGCTCTTTGAGCACATGCCTTTTGAACTCAACTTGTGTGTAACTGACTGACTAAAACCTTTGACTCTATTCAGGTTTAGCTCAGATAAACAAAAACAGGAAGACAACAGCAAGAAAACTGTAGAAGTGTAATCCTCCATGCAGTCTAACGAGATCATTTGTTTATTTGTTACTTTTCTACATTTCCACACCGACAACACAAGCAGCCTTCAGTTTTGGATCCAATGAGCCAAACTGATAATTTGAAAAAGTATTACACGTTACAGTATGTTGTCTGTATGACACCCACGCATACATTGCCTACATGCTTTTTATCATCGTGCTGTGTGGAAAATATTTCTCCTACTGACAGCTTTATGACTACTTCACACAGCATATTGAGAGTCACGGCCAAGAAAAAAAAAAAGGGATGGCAATAAAACACTCCTGCTGCCTATTAAACCATAGTGAAATTTAACCATACTGAGGTTTATCATTGATCATGTGTCACTGCTCCTTTTGTACAGACAGAACAGAAGCGTAACATTTTCTTTGTCTTTACAAACTGTCTGAAAAATATGTAATTTGTCTACAATGCAGGATGAAGTTAAAGTCTATCAGCTCAAGCCAAAAAAATTAACAGTCACATGTTAGTATTGCAGCTTTCTAAAACTTGGCCGAGGCTGCATATCAATTCAGCTGCAAGTTTGTTTAATAGCTCACCCTTGTGTGTGTGTGTGTGTGTGTGTGTGTGTGTGTGTGTGTGTGTGTGTGTGCGTGTGTGTGCAGACACAAAATAGAATGAAAAAAAAAAAGTGTTACACATGGTGATTTACATCATGTGTCAGATCTTTTAAACTAGCAGCACAGCCACAATGGGAATGAAAGTAGACTCATTAGTTCAACATTAACAGGTAGTTGACATGCTCCAGTGAAGTGGACCCGTCCAATATTCAGCTTTGCCGTGTGTCTTGTAAGTGAGCTGTTCCCACATATTTCCACTCTGTGTGCCTGTTCCCCTTCTCCTGCAGCGCAGTCACACACATGTCTATAAACAAACTGAATATTGTCCTTCCCTTGTTAGTTGACACTGTATAATCTAATTGTCAGTATATTGACTCACTAAATGTTGGCATTGGGTCTAAGCCCAGCACTAAATATGACAAGAAAAAAGGTTTATTGTCGTATAAAATTAACAAAGCACACTTGGACTATGTTTTAATTTATTACCGTGAGGAAAAGTGTAAAGTAAACATTCTGACAGGCCTCTTCTATTGAATTTAAAACTCATATTGTTCATCTTTTTTTTTCCTACCACCAAATACTAGTTTTTACTGTCATATCATGGAATTACATCCAGTTTCCTGAAATAACACTGTGGCCTACAATCTGCAAACTTACAAAAACCACATCAATTCAAACTGCCTCATTTAAGAGTGAGAAGATTGAACATGAAAACATATATCAGCGAGCAAATGCCTGTTCTATCTCAAGACTCATTCCTGGTGTGTGATCACACATTCTGTGTGTGTGTGTGTGTGTGTGTGTGTGGGAGAGCTGGTGGATTTTGTTTACTTTAGAGGAAAGTGAAATGCAGGGTCGCCTATATTAAAACTGACAGGCCCATTTGGAAGCAATCATCAAATGTGTCATGGAAAAACCGCTACGTCATGGTGCAAGGGACGTCAAGACTTTGCCAGCATCAATATTTTCCTTCAAGGCTGGCAATGGACATGGTTTTGACTGGGCTTATGGACTTGTTCTCTTCTTCAAGTCTACAGGTCATTCTTCTGAGAGTTTGCAATAAGAGGAATGATCGTCTCTCTTTCTTTCCTCTGACACTCGCCTGCATGATCCGGTGTATGTATCCATGATACAGTGTAATGTGATCAACAAACAGGGACAAAAGAGAGGAAGAGTTTTATCAGTGTCACCTCCTCCACATAGGAAGTTCAGGTAATTAGCCACACTCACCTCTAGTGAGGGCCAATATCCTCTTTGAGGAGAGCACTGTTCTAACTCACTGATCCTGAGGCCCTCCTAACTTTGGGAGACCACCTCGGATGTTGTGATGGGCAAAGGATCTAATCTCCCTGCCTGAATAGTTTACATCCTCCCACCTGAGAGATTGTCTCGTTGATCAATGATTTAAGCTGTAAACATTCCTCACCATTCCACTTTAGTCTCAGAGTACCTTTTCCACTGCGAGGACAAATCTAATCAAACACAGATCTGACTCTCCTCCGCTATGACATATTGTACACTTACACACAAATCACTTAATCACATGATCACAAGGGACAGCTCAGCAGTATGAGACCTGGTATTGTTAGCCAGGTGGAAATGCTACGCTGATGAGTAGTAGGCTACTAGCCTAAGCAGGGATAATCTGATTTGTTTCACTGACTGCAGCCCTCAGGCCTCCCCTCCCCTCAGAGGATCAAACACCTCCCTGGCCATTAAGGATGTGCGAGGACACACACAGACTGATGATCCATTCACAGCTTCTTAACCTGACACATGTGCGCTTTCTCAGAGTGCTGGTCCAGTCGGTTCTTATGATGCTGTTGACGTGAAAAGTAACCGTGTACAAATCCCTGTAGCTCCTCGGTGTCACTGACATACACAGCACCACTTTGGGAAGAAAAAAAAGAAAGAAAGAAAGACAACTAGAATAAACATGACATAAATGAGTCACCCACAGCATCACCACAGCAATTAAGCACAGTTTGAACCAATGAAAATCAAAACCCATGCTCTCAACCTAACCCTCTATAATCCAATTTTTACTTAACCTCCACATAGCAGCTGGACTCCCTGTGCACTAACCACATTGAGGTACTTTCCACATCCACACTCAGACATCAAAATACCATCACCTCACAGTACAGGCTTTCGAATAAATGTTGAAAATAACAAAGCGGCCACCTTTAACAGCAGAAAATAATATTTATCCGAGTGACGATTGTTGATACCATCTGTAACACGTTCTGTAAAAGCAGCTCCCATAAACACACCGTGTAAACACTGTGATACTCTTAAATGGACTGTACACTGAAATCCTCCCTTTCTGCTCCGTAGTGGCTTGAACACCCATCTCCTCCTCACATGTGCTTTTTCATCCCACACGTCGTTCACTCACACACAGATAGACAAGCTTTACTTTGTAAATTCATTAACTCATCATATTTTTTTTTTATGCTCACACATCTCTGGCTTTCCGGCTGTGTAGCGGTCCATCGCCGTAGCGCCACCACAGCACCAGATAGATGAGTTGAACAGTACAGGGCCGAGTGCATTCACTGTAAAGCTTTACATGCTTTCATTCGCTTTGTGATTGAGAGATGCAAATGTGGTGAGGATGGAGCTTTCACTGGAAATGTCACAAAATCACAAAATATACCGTGTATTTGCTTCACTTCAGTAGAAGTACTAATTTTACATTGTAAAAAAATATGCCATTAAAAGTAAAAATGTTGTATTTAAAGTCCTGCTAAGTAAAAGTACATAAGTATTATCAGCTAAATTTACTTAAAGTGTTAAAAGTAAAACTACTCAGTAAATTTGCCCATGATGCATTGCAATAAATTACATTATTAATACCAATATATCAATGTGTATGCAGCATTTTACCGTTGTAGTTGGTGGAGCTAGTTTTAAGTACTGTATACACAGAGTAGTTTAGTCCAGTGGTTCACAACTTGGGGGTTGGGCCCCTCCAAAGGGTCAAGATGAATCTGACATGAGATGATTAATGGGAGATGAAAGTGGAGAAAACAAGTGGAAAGTAACTGTAAGTAATCTGTTTTTATTTTTTGGACTTTTCTCTAACCTTAGTTTTTTAAATAATATTTAGACTTTTACCCTTTAGGCCTCAAATAATAATTTAAATGAAACCATGTAGAGAGAAGTTTAGAGGGAAAATGTCTCCTAACTAACTTGAGAACTACTTGTTTACTTTTTAACAACACATTGTATTTTATACATTATTTTAGCAATATTTTGAATTTTTTAATGTTAGCATTAACAGCTGTTCACTTACCAGTCTTGCCAAGAGCTACAGCCATTGTTGCGTTTACAGGAGGTTATAACACGTCCTCAGAGCAGTGCTACTTCTTCGCGGCAGACTGGACACTATGATTGAAAAGTGATGAGACAGGCAGACCAGGCTGGAGCTAGCTGGTTAGCATGCTAACTTCAGTAGAAGAAAAGAAGTGATAGAAATAGAAGCAAAACAAGAGCAGTGGTAGAGGCTGCTCTTGGCAAGTAAAGGAATGAAGTTTGATAGAGAACTTGTAACATTTCTTCTAGACTGGTAAGAAAACAGTTGTTAACGCTAATGTTGGCTATGTTGTAACAGCAAAAACTTACAAATAGCTCCTTTAAGGTGAGCACAGATAAACTTCAGCAGATGCATGTGAAAACAGCCTTCTAGTGTCAAACTCTGCACACATTATTGTGCACAGTGAAGGTCAAACATCCAGATGAAACAACAATAAGCAAACCACATTTCTGATTGGAGGCAGACTTTAAACTAGCTCCACATTGTCTTCACTATCAACAACCTCAACCGGAAGCAGAAACAAGTAGGAGAATACTCAAGTGGCCCCAGCTGACGGACCACAGCTCCTGTGGTCGCCCTGATGTGTGGATACATTTTTGAAAAGGTGTGGCGGCTGATACATACGTCACTTCCGCCACGCCCTGACGCAGAAGAGTAAATCCATCTTTACTCTGTCACACGGTGCTTTCTAGTCTCTCGCTGTTGACTGTCCACAATAGAAGTCCTTGTTGAAACAACACAACCACGTCACTTTTGGCCATACAAGAATGCAGTGGGAAATTTGTTCTGTTCTCTGTCTTTGGGAACCAGACAGTAATGACATTAAAACAAATGGGATAAGATTTTAAATAGATGGCTGGTAGTTCTAAATCTTTTTAGGGGAGAGTGCTCCACAGAGTTTAGTAAATGTAGGGGGGAAGGGAATGCTCTCACTAAGCACCTAATCCACCACATTCTTGTTAGGGGTCCGAGTCTGAATTCAGGCAGGCTTCAATGCCATGCACTGCGATAGCAGGGGTTGCAAAAGGCTGAGGTAATTGGATTGGAATACGGCATTGGGTGTCAGACAACAAAAGATATCCATCTCTCTCATGGCCGTTCAGCTCTTTTGTTGGCGGCTGGAATTTATTTGGTCATTCACTCCACTCTTCCAAGCCCAGCGAGGACAGAAGAACAGGAGCAGGCCACCAGGACTGGCTCAGTCTGGTGGTCTCGTATGCAGGCCAGTGGAGTCACAGTGCCTGTGCAGCCTGTGTGTGAGAATGTGTGAACCATGGATCCCCCAAAGCCAAGGGGTCATTTGTGTGATCATTACCATAATCACATTAAGGCTGCAGGAGATTAGCACCATGGCCTCAGAGGAGAAACCCTGTCTGTGCTCCATGACAACTATAGGTCATGCTTATAGGGAACAGTGAACACGCTGCTTAGATACCTATTAGCTGTACGATAGACAGGGAGAATCAAGGGGAAGAGCTGCATAAAGCATGGAGGCATCCGTCCTTAGCCTATCCTAGACAACATGTTATCTGCAAATGCAAAATAAGGTTTTTCCAAAGATATAGACAGAGGATATCTGTCTTAAAACACATTTTAATTTGTGTGCACGTTATGGACATCATGTGTAAACACGGACATATGGACATTTTCCCTCAGAAAAACATGACATAAAAATTATTTGTTCTCTTGATTAGAATAATCCATTTGGATCATATATCTATCTCATGGTTTCTTTTCATTGAACTTCAGTACCACGACTGCTCTCCCCCACCTCAGTCATCTTCTCAACACAAGCATCACCTCTGGGCAGGTCATGGGGGCACGGCAGACGGGATCCTTTCACATCCCCCCACCCCAAAGCATCTACAATCTCTAGACTCAATTTTAGCTTTTGCCATCAAGGCAACAAAAAAAATGCTCCCTTGGGTTAAAAAATTCTCCAATTAACCCTAATTACCCAGAGAGAGCATTTCAGTGAGGCCTGTAACCTGAGATCCCTATCAGTTCAGCGGCTGAGGCGGGCGGGGAGGAAGCGGTACCTTTCATCTTGAAGTTCAACCACAGGAAACGTGACGTCTGAATTTTGACAGCAGTGATTTAAGATGGTGGAAATAACACTCAGTAGCTTCCCTCTTTGAATATGAATACACTTTACCCTAATACTACACCTACTACTACATCTACTAAACAATCTGAGCTATCCCTGCAGAAGTTACCATCCACATCTTGGTGTCACTGAGGCGCCTGAGCTAAAGATAAGATAAGCTTTGCTGCTTCAGTGGAAAAAAAACGAACTGCACCTTAGTTGCTTATATGGCTTCTAACAAAAATAGTGAGCTGCTTATCCGATTCAAATGCATACAAGTGAGACGTGTGACAGCCTCATAAACGGCAATTAAAGTGTGATGGTGAAACGTTACATAGTTACTGATTGATACACTCCTCTTTCTACAGTGCCGCAGTTCCCGACTGTGTTTCCTTGATTGTGACCCATTGAATGACCTGTGTAATTGGTCCACACAAATCACTAACCACAGGGGCTGAGGGCGGTTCTCATCCTCTCCTGTGAATGTGTGTGTGCAGTCGCTGATCCACTTCACAGATTACCTTCTTGCAGAGATACACCTGGTCGCAATTGCCCTTCGACACCATAAGGATACTGGGGGAAATAATATCTTTCAGCAGTCTGTCAGTGTATTTTCTGTGGCCACATCAATAAAATAATCTGGTCTGCAGGGCTTTCACTCACACCAACATCAGACCTGGTACATCCATTATGTTTAACCATAAACTAGAGGTTGATTGTTGGAAACGGCAGTAGATTGCAAGTCATTTAAAATGCGTGACATTCCTCAAGCAGGCATAAAACCTGCAGGGCTGCCACTCTGGGGCACTGTTGTGTGCACTCCTGACACCATCATGTTGTTGGCTTTCACATTCAGAGTGTATTTAGATTTCAGATATAAAAAAAAATAGATTAAAATAAAATAATAAACATTTTTAAATCAGAAAAAATATGCAGACAATGTGTAGATATACTGAACATTCTTGACTCTGGAATTTAATGCTCATTCTCCAAGGCTTGCACTACATGAAGAAAGATGTCTAACATACCATGCATTTGACTAAATGCCCTTGGCTCAGCGACTGGCCTTGATGCAAGCTCATTTTGTAATCTAGATGATTTAGAGCGTTACCCAATGGCACAAATGTAGAGGAGAGTAAAACCCGTTACACTTGGTCTATCAACCTTTTAAGCTGCCATAAATCTTTATGAGGTAAAACAATAGTATAAATTGTGGTGAGTATAGTATGCAACTAATGCAGGATGCAGGATGATGGGATCTCTTAAAGGAGGGGAGAGGTATAAATTGATGCTTGTCTGAAAATATAATTCATTTATGTTTGGGTTTGTGGTTGTGATGACTTATGATTATCAATATGACTGCAGGCCATAGTTTAGTTCCACTGTTATTTTCCAACACATCACTGCCAAAGAGTCTTTAGAAAGCAATCTTGAGAGTATGATGATTATCCTCATATCGTGAGAGGGGCGGGCTCACTGCGCTCTGCTCATGAATATGGAGGCACATGGCTCCGGAGACACTCCCCTCTCTGTTGAACTTGTGTAGCCAGCTCCTGCTCGGCCCAACAGTCAGTCAGTCAGTCAGTCAGTCAGTCAGCAGTGGGCTCCGCTGCCGCATGGCTACTGTGTAAACTTTCTTCAGCAACAAGTGGAAACTGTCGGATAAGGAAGAAGAGCAGACGCTCGGAGAGGTTGCGGGACATACGAGGAAGAGGTCTCCTATGAATCGGGAACCTGTGCTCCGCTGATCAAAGTGTTGTTTCCCACTCGTGCATGTTTAAAGCAGAGGAGAGCTCTGGTGCCGTGTGTCGGCCAGACGACTAGTACAAACGAGTGGCAACAGCAGTCCGGAGGCATGATTTTGAGACGGGGCTCAGTCGTTGCTGCCTTTTTACTCTGCTTTCTCGTGAAGGTACGTGGACTACATGGGGGGGAAGCGGCGGGAAGGGTCGCTCTCTTCAGCTGTCTGGATGTACTTTGATTACATGTGTGCCGCGTTGTATGTGCACGGCTATGCTAACGTTACATGTAACCCTGCCTCATGCAAAGTTGTGTCCACAGTTAGCCTGTTGCAAGTGCAAATAATGTAGAGTGACCAGCGGCAAAACAGCCCCTGTAATATTAAACATTATTTAAAAAAAATATCTATATATATCTATAATATAATGAGGTCAAAGTTGTTCATTGCATTCACTGTTCTTTCTCCAACAGGTGTCAGAGGGATCTGGACAATTCGAGCTGCAAATCTTATCGATGCACAATGTGAACGGAGGGTTGCTGAACGGCATGTGTTGTGACGGCTCACGGAACACGGCGGATAGAAAATGCACACAGGACGAGTGCGATACGTTTTTTAAAGTTTGCCTGAAGGAATACCAGTCGAGAGTTTCTGCTGCAGGGCCCTGCAGCTTCGGAATGGGATCTACGCCTGTCCTGGGAGGGAATACCTTTTCTTTCAAGAGCTCTGTCAGGAATGACAAATCCAGGATAGTTTTGCCCTTCAGTTTTGCCTGGCCGGTGAGTTGGAGAGTTAGAAAAAAAAAAAAACAAAAAAAAAAACAACTTTCTGTTATTCCCGACGCGCTTCTCCAAATGGAAAAAAAAATGAGAGAAAATGTCTGTTTGCAGGGCAATTCTGTGCAATTACTGTCCGTCAGTCATTCTCGCCCCCCAAAACGCGGATAGAAAGCACAACAAAGAAAGAATGCGTTTCTCTTTTGGTTGTTAGCTCTCTGTGAATTATCCTTTTGAGGGAGGACCCCCTGATCTCCTCATTATCTGCGCCAATTAACCAGCTGCAGGTATTTTTCTCCATCAGACCCAGAGCTGTCTGTTCTGTCTAAATAATGTGCTGAAACTACTCTGCATACATATTTAATCATTGTAAAACCTCAGTTCTCAGAAATAGGCTTGTGTAACCATGCAATGGAAAAAAAGAAAAAAAAAAGTGGGTAAATTATGAGCTACATTTAATTTAAACCACCAGAAACCGATCAGTTTCAATAAAATCAAATATTTTCGAGAGATACATTTTTAGTTCGTTCCCCTTTAAAAACTCCATTATCTTGTATAAATTGGTTGGATACTGCTTTATACAAAGCCTTCTTGAAATGTTCCTCCATAAATATTTTCCCCTTGCCTGGCACGATTCAACAGATAAAAAGTTGGATGAGCTGCAGTCTCACAGACTTTCTCCTCCTCTGCCTCCCTGGCAGCTGCTCATGTTGCACAGTACAGTAACTCCAAAGCGAAACCCTACTTTCTGGTTTCCTCAAGTGTCAGCTCTTCTTCATAGAGTAAATAAATTGGCCGGACAGGCCTGTGGGAGTGTTGTAGCTCTGCAAGAGATATGATTTGTCGTGCTGGAGCACATTTCGATGGAGTGAAAAAAGTAGGACTGTGCACAGACTGACTGGCCCCACAGCTTGGCCCGCAAACTCCTCCACTGTGCCTGATGGGTGAAAGGCACAGTCTACTGGTATGTGTGTGTCCAATTACATCAAGGCTATTTTTACCTCAATCTTGATGGAAGTTCTTTTGCAGCGATGGCTTCAAACAGCCAGAATAAGTGAAAGAACTGGAAGATCATAATTTCCTTTCACATCATACATTTCTCTCTCTCTCTCTCTCTCTCTCTCTCTCTCTCTCTCTCTCTCTCTCTCTCTCTCTCTCTCTCTCTCTCTCTCTCTCTGTGTGTGTTACTTTTGTTACCTGTGGGGCAGAGTAGATCATTTGGATTTGTGTTTTCCCTATGATCTGATAGCCAGTAAAACAATGTTCTCAGCAGGGTAGCATGCAATTTGATATGGTCCATATTTTTTATTTACCCTCCACTTAGACACTGGCGCCTCACACCTTTTTTAAAAGACAAAGGTTTCTGTTTATGTTCACACTATGGCAACACTAAGTTGGCATGAACGCTCACAGCCAGATTAGTTTCATCTTATTGGGTTGAAAATCATTCCTACTTGAAAACAGCACTTGTTGACATTGAAATGAAAACTGGTGCCATTTCAAGTTTGAGGTCTGTTCTAGCTTCACTCAGATGTCTTTTCTTACACGCTGATAATTTGGATACTTCCCTCTAAAAATGGCCTTTAAGCCAGTGAAGAATGTTATTGTCAACAGCAGATGCATTGAAACTAGCCAATGAAATATAGTAAAAGTTTTGCAGCATTACATTTTTTCTGTTCAACTTCTGTTTAGTTAGTGGGTCAGCTAAGATATCTCAGGTTTAGATGAACTCATTTTAATACAAGTGCCGGGCCCAGGCTGGGATTTGGTAAAAGACAGAGCCGCTCGTTAAGTTCTCTCATCCTTCACTCCAAGTGCTTTACTTCAGTGCACATTAACAATCGTCAGGTTAGGTATGATATCACTCTTTGTCCTTTTCATAAGTTGATTGGCTGTTGTGGACAGATGGCAGTGTGGTGCAACTGGGTTGTTGGGTACTCCGAGTTCATGAAGCCCCCCCCCCCCACCATCCTCTCTTGTGAGCTGCATGAAGTTGGCCTCTTGTCCAGGCCAAGGGCTTTGTTTAAGTCACGCTCGGTTGGACCCCAGGCATTTCATCGCTTTAACCTTGCCACCCACAGTAACTGCTGCACTTAATGAGGCTACACACATGTGCTTAGATCAGGTAGGGCAAGAGCCCGGCGTCTAGCCGAATGCCGTCGGCTGGGGGCATCTTTAACATGAGCACATCTGCGTTTTAGAGCGCTGTATGGATTCAACCGTCTGCTTCGTGCTTTTATTCCACAGAGAAGTGAGGGCCCAGCTACCCAGGCTCACACAGTGTATCAAGCAGGGACAATAGTGTGCCCTCAGTGACTACAGTGAGGATTACAGAGCATAATAGAGGCAGTGCAGCTGTAATGCCAGTGCAGGGCAAGCAACAGGAAGCAGTTGTAGTAGACTCAGCACTGATGAAGTTGGCTCTCGGGCAAGCTGTGACCTAGCCTCTGTGGCCACCTCAGCATATTTGCCCATGTCACACCGATACAAGAAAAGAGAAGACCTTTTTTTAATTGGATCGGGTCGATCCTTTATAAGCACTAATCTGCTCCCTTGACAACTATCCTCTTTCTTGGGCAATTCATCTCAAGCTTTAGTTGATCTGGCAGCCTAACTATCCCCGTATCTGATTTCATTATGCCTCTGTTTTATAGCATTACTTTCCTCCATCTTTCCCTTAACACAATGCTGGCATGTCCTCTCTGACCCGGGATGTGTTGGAATGATTGATTTGTTGACAAGTCGGAGCTGTCTGAGAACTTGGATCAGGTGAGTCGCAGAACAATAGTCAGCTCAGCCTTGAGGGTAAGCGCTGCCGGCAGCTGCGGGAGTAATGACATGTTTGTTTTATATAGTCTCCTCTGATGTGGCAGTTAAGTGCAAATTACTTCAGTGAAAGGGAAAAGAAATGTGTTCTCTCTCTCTCTCTCTCTCTGTCTGTCTTCTGCTTTAACAAGAACTTTCTCAGTGTACTTGTTGTGTCAGTGTGACGTTACATAATGTTCTCATGCTTTGCTGCTTATCAGAGTTGTTTCAAGCTCTATGGAAACGTGACATGCATCGAAAATACATTTAATTGGGATCACCTGTGCCTTGTTTTTGTTTCCCTTAATGGCCAGTGACCCTTGCAAGGCACAGATGACTGGCTGCTTGTTTAGTTAAATGCTTGATATGACTTTCATTCCTGGTCCCGGGTTCATGTTTTGATCTTGTTTGCCTTGTGAGAGATCCAAAATCTGTTTGCTTTGTCTTTTGTTTTAGTTGGCAAAAGGTGAGATTCTTTCCTCGGGCTGAGGTTCTGTTGTATCACAGGCTGATGTACCTTTTACAGGATATTTAATAAGCTGTTGATTGTACAACAGTCTTTCTTCAGCTCGTGTTGAGATGGAAATCTCTTGGCAAACACTGCAATGCTTCCTTCCAGTCCATCATTGCATTAAGTGGGTTTGAAGGTGATTGTGTGAGTCGTCTTTTCGTGACTGAGCCTCGGGTTTTATGGCAAACAGGGTGTGCTACTTAGCTCTCCCAATCATTGGATAGATCTCAGTTTGATACTATTGAAGTGATTGACTCAGGAAAACTGATACAGAAGGTCAACATCTCTTTGACTAGACTGTTTACATTTCCTCTGTGCTGAGTGGAGGCCTACACCGGTCTAATCTGTTGTGCCTTGCCTTTATTTAGACCTTTGGCTTTTGCCTGTTATTCTGTGAGACATACCTCTCCTTTTATTTTGTAAGATTTCCTTGTAATGATACATCAGAGGGCTCCATTTTCATTTGAGGGCAGGCTGAGAAGCGTGTGTGTGTGTGTGTGTGTGTGTGTGTGTGTGTGTGTGTGTGTGTATTGGGAAAATTCCCCTACTGAGAAGATTCAGTAGTGTTTTTTGGCAAGTCATTGTGATTCGAACTGGAATGATCTTTATCGCTTATGTTGCTTGTCTGTTGGACAGTGTCTACTTGGCCAAGAAAGATAAGAAGACATATGGCCACACTTATTGCACTTGGACGTGTGTGTGTGCGTGCGTGCTCGTGCACATGTGCGTGTGTGTGTGTGTGGGAGAGTGTGTGAGAATGTGCTCTGTAGTTCAAAGAGAAGTTGTGAGTCAGCTGGGAGCCTGGGAAAAGTGAACCTGGCAGTGGCAGACGTTTCCAAGTTGATAACTGCAGAGGAGTTATGGAGTGTTAGTGAATGAGGAGTCGGGCAGTATCTCACTCTCTGGGAGCAGTTATTTGGTCTGGAACTAAACATCCCAATAATGGCGAGGCTACTTGTTAGATCAAGCCATTATGACATTTTACTTGATGTCCTGTGATACAGGAACATTGAGTGTGCCAGTCTTTTTTTATGTTCTTTGGTGTGGTCCTTTAATCATGGGAATATGGGACAAATGCATGATTAGTCAGTGGCGATGATGATCACAGTGCTGCAATAGCTTCCATGTTGAGGCAAGTCCAAATCATGCAAGAAATGGGTGTGTTGTTGTGTTTTTGTAGATCTACTTTTATAGGAATCGGCCAATAACTCATTAAACTTTATCCCTCTTGACAACAATCCACCACAAAGTGATTTAGTGATTGTTTTTTCCCCACCAGTCCTGGACACAGTGTGAAGTCTTGCTGTGTAGCAGGTGGACCAGACTTGTTGTCTTATTGTAGCCGCCTGTTAAATGATAATGTTCTGTTCAAAAATGTTCCGATTGTTCAAGAGGTCACTGAAGGGTGATTTAACTGGAGTAGAGTACAAATTCTAGCAGTTATAAGTTGTTTTTGTGGTTTGTTTTTTTTACTTAGTTTCTCATATTAGTCACAACCATTTCAATGAAATGTTGCATTGATGACTAATTTAAGACATTTTAAGAGAAAGATAATACACTGAGTTCATGTGACCACAGTGATGTTGCATTTGAGTTCCTATTTTTTGGATTAGCTCGTGGCTGAAACCGCTCTGTGACATATATGTGGGGTTTTTTTTCTCAAATAGATTTGCCCCAAACAAAAATGTTTCAAAAGTCTAAGTGGACATGCAGTTGGGAGTGCAGATACTAGGGTGATGCATTCAAGTGCAGTTGTACAAGCTGGAAAAACACCAAAGCATTAACATGATACTGCTTAATGGACTCTTGATCCTAGTATTAATATAACTAGCTGTAGGTTGGGTTTTAGTAATAGATGATTAGGTATCACATTACCACTGACTTAAGTTCCATGTCAAGTGATTGCAGCCATTTCTGAGTGAGAATCTACTTCCCTGCCTGTGTTGGTGATGAGCACTGCATTTCAAATAATAGCTTCCCTGATTGCAGTGAAGTCCTGGCACAGGATGAGACAAATAGTTCCTGGGAAGATGGCTGACAAAACAAGGTAAAGCCATGAAAAAAAAAGCTTCAGGAGTGAGTCATACCCTCCTCATTCTTTCTGTAGAAAGCGAACAGGGGTTTTCCTTTTGAGCAGATTTGTTTACCATGAAGCCATCGCAGTGAAGAGTGGCACAGGAGCAATGCAGAATTTCTGAAATGCCTCCAAGCAGTGCTGCTAGGTGTTTCTAGTGGATGCTCCAACACTGTAAGTGGATTACACTTTCTCACAATCGCATACTTTCCCTCTGAGTCCGTCGTTCGCGCTCGCAGACACATTGTTCGCTCCCTCATGACTGTGGCACAGGCCACTGTGAATGTGTAAGCTGATATTGGTGTGAGCGCTACCGACCCTGAATCAGACAAAGCGTTTTCGGGAGTGCTGAAATCAAGACAGGCCCTCCAGAGTGTAGCACTCATTCAGTCTCTCGCTGTCTCTCCTTTCCCGCAAATTTTATTCTGTCTCACCATCCGTCACATACACTCCTGTTCTTTTTCTTCTGCCCGTCTTGAGTTTGCCTAAAAGGCACTTGAGCCGCCTGAACTGTTCACAGCATTCATAGCACTCAGTTAGAGGTTTATAAATTAGCGTGAAATTGAAAATCCCATATACATTGCAAAACAAAAACCAACTATGTGCTTTCTCAGAACATTGGAAATCATCCACCGACTTCACTCGCCACATTTTCTAAACATGTGGAAAAACTGTATTGGGAGGGAAAGCTGTTTCTAAAGAGCGCAAGGTTACCATGGCTGAGATGAAGACACATTTTTGGCATTGTGGGGTGAAAGTATCCTTTTCTATGTGCTATTCTTTATTTTGACTTATTCCAGTCATTACTCGACAGTCTGCCCTGTGCAGGCCCGCTCTGCTAGCCTCGTTTTTCTGTGCATCAGACGCCCTCCTGCTGGGTGGGTGTCCAGCTAGACCACACCACTGCCCATGTCTGTCATCCTAATCGCTGCGATGCAGAGACCTCTGCCCCACCGCAAGCTTATCCTCTCTTAATCAGATCAACGGGACCATTGTTATAGGTTAACAGTTAGCAGCTCCTATGCTAGGCCTTATTGTAAGCTAACTCAATGAGAGGGAGATGAAACCTCATTGGCAACGCTGGTGAAGTCACTGGAAAGGGGGGAAAGTCTTGGCTTTGTATTCTCTTTTTTTTTTTTTTTTTTTTTTTTTCCTGTGGCTTAAAGTATTGAAAACTAGGAAAATAAGCTCTTCCCTTTGCTCGTTAAACAGCAAGTCTGACTGTTGATAAGGTGATTTATGTTTATGTGATATTTGTTAAAGGGGAAACATGTGCGAGAACCCCCTACAAGTTAGTTTGCATTGTTCCTAACAAACAATGGACTGTCAACTGCAGTTCTCTGCACAGTCAATAAGTTTTACAGAATATTTATCACCTAATCATTGACTGTTAATGTTTGTAGTTTTGTTTTATGATGCAGTGATTGCTTGATGATCCTGCTCTTGGCTAACACTTCTGCCTTGTCTTCCTCAGAGATCCTACACATTGATAGTGGAAGCCTTGGACTTCAACAATGAAACCAGTGGTGAGTATTGAGTGTGGCATCTCCATCCTGCCTTCACCTCTCTTTTCTCCTTCCCCCTTCTTCAAGGCAACGTCTGGGAGGAGTAGTGTTGAGGGTCAGAAAAGGAAGTTTATTCTTCCTGTTGACAGGTGCCTGTAAGGCGGGAGAGCAGGACATGGAAGTGAAGGGGAGGAAGAAGCAGCAGAAGTGGGGACAGGGAAGACGGGTGGCGGGGCAGACAGAGAGAAGGAAGTCTGGCGAGGTAGAGGACTATGAAAATGTTTTCATTTGGCCGATGACTGATGGCAGGTGCTGCCAGCCGGGGTCGGGGTCACACCGTCTCACTGTCACTGAAGCGTGAAACACAGAGTTCATCCGGCCGCCCCGCCCGACCCTGCAACCAGCCTGCTGTCACAATGCGGGGTGCTGCAGCCTCTGCGCCATGCTGTCCCTTAGGTTAAAGCCACCTCTGGTACAGGTGGGCTGCAGTCTGAGCTCACAGTCTGTGCGGTGGAAGACATTTTAGGTTACTGTTTGAAGACTGGCCATGAATGTGGGGAGAACATGGTGGCAACATGCTGAATCTAAATTCTGGTTGCCAGGTTTGGTTTCTACCCTTAACTATGCCGGGGTTCCTGCTGGTCGGTGCTCCGATTGGCGACAGCACGATGATTCCAGCTGAGGGAGGGCCTTATCCCATGCTTGTTTATGCAGGTCTGTTCGAGGTCAGCAAGGTTTCGGCCTTTTCTGCTGTATTTGCCGCTCCCCAGAGAGCTATTAGGGCATTGGTGTGAAAAGCCCCCTGAATGTACACAGTCAATGCTGGTTAAGCCCCTCTGAGCTCCACCAGGCTAGCTCACAGCTTTGCTACCTTTTATATGTTGTGACCATCCTGACTGATATTTGATTTACTTTGACTCCTCATCAAAGTAAAAAGCCTGGTTTTAGTTTTTTATACTTTAGTTGTAAATTCGCAAGCCCCAACATTTTTGAAGTTCTGCTCCAGAATACTTTATCAGTGTCTGTCCAGTGTTCGAGAAAAGTAGTCCCTTTTGTGCGGCTTAAAAGTTTGGATTTTCTCTGTATAAAATTAATTTAATGCTTGACGATGACCTCTCTGATCTCTGTAAAGCTCGTCTGATTTATGTTTAGCCCCGAGCTCGGCAGCAGGTAGTAAGGATGTGCTACTCCTGACACTGCAGGCCAGCAGTTGGTAGAGAAATGCTACACAGTTCAGATCTGGATTCCAGACCACTGCGAAAAGTTACCAGGCACTGTGATTTCAGTGCCCCCCCCAACCCCTCTTTACACACCACAGCACAGTAAATAAATGACAGCGGGTCCATCCCGTACTGCATTGCATTGCATCATACTACACAGAGGAGCGATTCACCCAACGGTCAGCCACCTCTGCTCGTGTCAGCACAGTAAATAACGGCTGTGACACATTTTTCATTCTCTCCCAGGTGGAAGATTTAGATATCAAGTAGCGAGTGCTACATGTGCGGGTGAATGAGTGGTGTTAAAGCGCAGGGCTTGTATGTATGTATGTATGTGAACAGTGTAGTGTCTGGAGATTGGGCTGAGCGTGTTTGCTCAGTTCGAGTGTGTTTGCTCTGTGTGTGAAGCTCATTACAGGCCTTGGCTCCCAGGTCAGTCCTTGCCCATTTGACAGAGGCTTGACCTCTTCATGTTTGACATGAAAATAAGTCTGTTTCTGGGTCCAAGTCTGTGTGTTTGTAAGTGTAAGTGTTGCACAATCACAGCGTCAGCTGGGCCTTTGCTCCCCTTCTGAAGTGTAGATAGATTCTTGTGAGTGTGTGACAAAGAGTTGACTTGCTGTTAGTACAAGAATGTATGTGAGAAAGGCAGCTTGAAAAAAAAGTGCTGATGGCACACTGGCAGGCTTCCCAGCAGTGACTGTGGCATCGGTGTCCACACAGTGTAATTTATGGTGGCTGCGGTTCTGTCCTCGCCTGAGCAGATGCGAAAGGCAGCATCTGAGACCAGTAATGTCCTCAAGCTGTAAACCTGAGAATCAGAAGCCATCCAGGGAGAGTTGGAGAGGGAGCGTGAGAAAAAAAGCAGTTCAGAGTGCTCATTACAGGCAGTCTTATCCTTTTTTCTGCATTTCCTCCTTGTACTTTTCTTCCTCTCTTGCACACAAAGTTGATTTTAATTATATACAATGTGCTATCTCAGAGATCTTCTGCAATTTGTGTAAGCATTTTTTGGTTCCCACTGTATGATCATGGAGAACATCGCAACTCCCAAATGTGCAATGTAGGATGCTGCATTCCACTCTCCTCTCCCCAGCTCAAACTTTCTACAAAAATTTCTGATTTCTTAAAAGAATTTTTACAGAGAAGGTTGATCTTGTTCTTTGATCTCTGATGTTTCAGGTGCAGATGGGAAGTTGATAGAGAAAGCCTCTCATTCTGGCATGATCAACCCCAGCCCACACTGGCAGAAGCTGACTCACAACGGCCCCGTGGGCCAGTTTGAGTACCAGATCCGTGTCAGCTGTGACGAGCACTACTATGGCTTCGGCTGCAACAAGTTTTGCCGGCCCAGGGATGAGTTCTTTGGCCATTACACATGCGACTACAATGGAAACAAGACCTGTCTGGAAGGCTGGTCCGGACCTGACTGCAACACAGGTAAGCCCTGCTGAGACCACAGATCCGTTTGAGACAGTCTGAGTATTTATGAGTACGAGTGAGTCTTCTAGCCAGACTGTAATCTGTGATTCATGCTGATACAGTGTCTGTCGTGTGTTTTGCATTGAATGGAAGACTTTGTCTCTGAACTCTCATGTTTTCCTCTTTCCCTTTCCATTCAAATAAATCTCATTGCCTGTGTGACCTAGAAGAAACCATCATCAACAGGGCCTCAGCTTCTTAAATATTTTACTGTGTTTTATGGCGGGGCCAGCTTCTTTGTTTGTCACCAGCTGTATTTATTCTCACAGGCTGAAATGTCATAGAGGGTAGTAATTATATCATTTACTGCTATAATTAAAATGTGCTAGAAAACGGAGCTAAGTTTGAATCTAGTTACCAGGCAGTAAAATTCTTCTTCTTCCTCTTCTAGCTATATGTCGACAAGGCTGCAGCACTGAACATGGTTCATGTAAGGAGCCAGGTGGATGCAAGTAAGTGAGGCTGCTCTGTATGATTTATTAGTCTGGTATCAATGGTTTTATTGTATTTTTATCCCGTGAAATGTCAAACATGCTTTATTCAAGTGCCTTCACTTACTATGGAGGCCAGTGCCAGAAGCCTGTGGTGTGGATCATTCAGATATGTAGTGTTTGTGTCCAAGCACCGTTTCTGTCATGGCACAGATCTTTCCCTGTACGTGCTTGGCTTACTGGCCAAGAGACTTATCAGCATGCAGGCTTCAGCAGAGATGCAGTCTGAGCTGCTTGTAAATCTCTTGTGGGGCTTTTGACTGGAGCTGCCAGTCTGGAGAAAGGAGAGGCTCATACTGCCAAGGCTCCATGTTTTGAAATGTAGCCTATGCGTTTCCCTCCAATGAGGCGAGCGTTATCAGTCAAATCGTGTGTAACATACGGATGAGCCTTAAAGTGTATTGTTTGTGCAGCTAATGGCTTCCTAATGCTGTTTATGCACACAGCCAGAGGAAAAGCCAGGCGTAGATGGATATCAGAGTTGGGGCATTGTGTGCAGTCACGGTTGTATCTCTTCCTCATCCTGGAGCAGGTCCTGCACTGTCCGACTCTTCCCACAGCTCAGGCTTTGGTTGCTTTCTTAGTTGTCTGATTTGGCCATAAATCAAGCACAAGGACGATCAGGTTTGTTCATTCTGTGCACCAGCTTTGTTTTTTTTCCCAAGCTTTTGACATCATCAGGTTTCTTGTAAGTGCTTGTGTGGCCACTGGCAGAACAAGAGGTTGAATTGCTTTAGTCTCTGCACAGGTGTGGCTATATTTAAAGCTCTGGGTTTAACTGTTTATATGTTGTGTGCCAACAAACTCTCCAAGCAAGCTCTGCTACTGTTGTAGTCAGTGAGTACTTTCCCATCATTGGGCTGTTGTGTTTTAAACAACAGCAGTACATGGCAACGTTGGCTGCATGCTAGGGCAGCCTAGCCGAGCCTCTGCTGACTTTATGGCAGCAGAACCACAGCTAATGATGCACCGTGGGATTTCCTTTTTTAGCTGCAGTTTTTAATGTTGGCCACAGCTTTCATTTTTACTAATAGAGTAATAACAGTGCACCTGTGGACCAGGATTGCCACAGTAGAGACCTGCATTGAAAAGCATTAACTGCACAGCCACAACATACAGATTTTTAAAAGAGGCCTGTTTTCATATTGAGGGTTAAAATCTTTATGTGCATCAGCAGTGCTGCACAATGTAATGTCACATTCCCCAGTAATTTGGCTGTGTAATAACTGTAAATGATTTGGGATCCTGCTGGGGAATCTTGCTCTGCTTCTCATGGAAGGGATTAGCACACTTTTAAGAATAGCCTCTTTAATCACAGACTGAGGTTTACTTAACCACCGCGTTTATTTTTACAGTCCATCCGTTTCTTGGGGCTAATCAGCCTGCTGCTCCCCCAGAGGGACACTATGTTTCCTGTCGCTCGGCTCCACAGCAGCAACTGTATCGCCACTTCACCACCTTTTAAAGAGCAGACTTATCAGTCAGGCTGGATTGCCGTCCTAATTATGGAGCCCAGGAAGAAAAGGGCAGCATTATCAGTGTAATTATGGACCTGGACATTTCGGTGGTCAGCAGGCTGTGTTCCCCTCCTCGGCCTTGGGGCACAGGCCTGACTCTTGCCTCATGGGAACCAGGATGATCAGCAGTGTAATAGCTGAGAGGAGGGCTGAACACTCCTCTCTGCAAGGATGTTGCCAGTGCCAAGCCACAGGCAGAGTGTTGTTAAAGGGAGCGTCTGGCCGCATGCTAATGTTAGCCGTGCTAAAGGTCCCATTGGAACTGTAATTTAGTGTTTTGTTTTTTTTTGTTTGGTAAAATGCTAAATACTCCTCTGTTTCCCTGTCCCCGAGTATTGTTTAAAAGCTGTTGCATAAACACCCTGCTACTTAAGATTCATTTGTGGTCTTTTAAGATGCAGCCCAGTTGAGTGCAAGAATACTGCCTCTTTGTTTGTTTCATTTGTGCAGCACCATGCTGTATACACCGATGTGTACTTCATTAAGTTCAGATTATCGCTGTACTGCTTGTGAAGGAATTTGGAATAAACAGAAGATTAAGATATTAGCATTTTCAGATACCACGGGGATTATCAGACTTCAGTCTTTTTTGTTGTGAATTATCCTGAATGTTGTGCACGTGTCACTGTGGAGTGTGTTTTTGTATTTGGGCTCAATTTTAATTAAAGACCCACTTCTGTGGCTGATGGCTTGGCTCTCTCTGTGTCTTCCAGGTGTCTCTATGGCTGGCAGGGCCAGTACTGTGACAAGTGCATCCCCCACCCAGGCTGTGTACATGGCACCTGTGTAGAGCCCTGGCAGTGCCTGTGCGACACCAACTGGGGCGGCCACCTTTGTGATAAAGGTTCATTCCTTTCTCTTATTTCAGTTGCTGTCGGTGTAGGAGTGGCCCGTGTTGTGTCAAAACAAACTAAAGCTTTGTGAAACACTCCTTTCCCAGATCTGAACTACTGTGGCACTCACCAGCCATGCCTGAATGGAGGGACATGTATCAACACAGGACCTGACAAATACCAATGTACCTGCGCTGAAGGTTACTCTGGTGCCAACTGTGAGAGAGGTGAGTGGCAGTGATGCTCAGTAAGATAACTCCTAGCTCTCTTTTTCCATGCTAAGTTATTGCTATTGTTATTGCTCTTTAAAAAGGCACTTAATTTTACAGATGAAGTTCAGTTTACTCATCATGAGGAGCATGATTTGTTTAATATCTCGGATTGATCTTAAAGCTTTAAGTCTTTAATGAACTGCGATTTGGAGTTGAACTTTCCAACTCCAAATCCCAGTTGTGGAGGGTTTAGTACAAGATGCTATTGAGGTGCATTGTGGGAAGTATAGGATCCAATGAGCTTGACTCATAAAATGGAATAAAAGTCAGGATATTTTGGCCACTGCTGCTTCACTTTTGACCATTCTTTGTTTTAACTGCCCACCGCAAGTCCCCACATTTGTTGAAGTGCAACACTAAATTGTCAGTCTACCCCGTTAAGGCTACTTGAATTTTTAGGTCAGTGACCGGAGGAATTCAAGTGGCTAAGGCTGAATCTTAGTTTGAATAATTTTTGTCAAACAAAATGAAGCAAAGCAGCTCCAAGATTCCCAAACTCATGCTTGCAGTATGGTCGAGGGCTCACTGAGGCAGCAGACAAAAGGTCAGAGGTGCCTTCAGTTTGTAATCAGAGGAGGTGGTAACTTGGCAATAATCGGTTTCCACTCCAGCATGAGTGGCCCCCAAGTCAGGTAATCCACCAATTTGATCTCCAGGGGCAGGTCATCCCTTCACTCCTCAGGCACTCCAGACATATGGGTGTGGTGCTAAGGTTCAGCTGCTGCGAACACTTGCCATGGAGATGATGGTTTTTTCCTCATTAAATCTGAGCCTCGCATGGTGCTGACAGCTTAACTGCAGAGATGTCAGGAAACCGTGCCCTTCGTAACAGGAGGTCTGCAGACCAGGGGATACGCTGGGCTATTGTAACACAGAGGCCCCAGGGTGCAGCGCTGCATCCTCTCCGCTCCCCTCCTCCCCATGGCATACAAAGAGCTGTCCACCGATCACCTCCAACCGCCCACTTATTCCCAGTCAATCATTCATTTTTGATTCATTTGGGACCCACTCATCCTTGACTCATCCATAAAGGAGAAACTCCAATGCTGAGCCCCCCCCCCCCCCCTTTCCCTCTCCCTCCCGCCACTCTCTCATCTTGTGCCGCCTCTCAGAAGAAGAATGGCGGGGAGTCAGAGGGAAGTCACGGTGCGTTGGTCAGGTCAACTTAGCATGAAAGATGATTTCCTGGTGGTGTGGTCTTCCGGGCGGGTAATGCGAGTGGGGGGGGGGGGGGGGATTTGAGCGGGCTTTTGGGTAGAGGAGAAGGAGGGGGGGGGGGTGATGGGTGAGGGAAGGAGTTGAGGAGTTGACCCCTTGGTGTGTTCTGCCGACAGAGTGGTCCCGGGGAGAGGAATGAGAGCTTCTTCCAGGGATGAGTCGGAAGCTGAAATGCATTCTTACATCTGATTTTGTTTTCTTGTGAAGAGTAAGGCAAATGTCAGGCAGTTTGTTCAACACAAGATATGTTTTGTAGTTAAGATTTAATCACGAAATAAGTGACAGCATTATCCAAGAGCGGTTTTTCCTTCTTAAAATGACTCTCGAGGTTGTGTGTGCATGATCTGTTTGTAAAACTGTCTTTCTCGTTCCAGCGGAACATGCCTGTCTGTCAAATCCATGCTCTAATGGAGGGAGCTGCTCAGAAACAAGTCAAGGCTACGAATGTCAGTGTGCGCCTGGGTGGAGCGGCCCGTCCTGCACTATCAGTAAGAATCGACTCAACCTGCACCCATTAAATGTCAGCACTCTCATAGAAAATATATTGAATAACCACGGTTGAATTCTCTCGCACAGATGTTGACGACTGCTCTCCAAACCCCTGTAACCACGGAGGCACCTGCCAGGATCAGGTCAACAGTTACCGGTGTCACTGTCCCTCGCAGTGGACAGGGAAGACATGTTTGATAGGTGAGCCACCCCGACCATTTCCCACCACGTCCCGTCCGTCAACCGCTCATGCAAATGCCGCAAATGCCGCTAACCCTCTTCTCTCCCTCTCTAGATGCCAATGAGTGTGATAGCAAGCCCTGTGTCAATGCCAACTCGTGCCGCAACCTGATTGGTGGATACTTCTGTGAGTGCGTCCCTGGTTGGACGGGGCAGAACTGCGACATCAGTGAGTTGAAGGCCATCAGCAGCAGCTGTGGAGCGGGACACCTGTCCGGCTCCAGCCTCCTTTTATTTCGTTGCCTTCTTTGTGTCCTTTCAGTGCAGCCTGAATTAAAGCCTGTAACATGAAGACGTAAAGCAAACAAGTTGGACGAATCTGCTGTATCATTATTAGCCCTGTGTGTGGCCAAGCTGTGGTGATTAGAGGCGGTTCAAAACAATCCCAGCACTAGTTTCACTTGGCAGCAGACAGGATTGCTCAATACTCTGTTGCACTGATTCTGCAGCCACGTTATCCAAATCTTGCAGGGCGCTCTCTAGCTCCGACAATGTTTTTAAAGGCCCCTAGCATGGGAAACATAAAGCACAGACTTGTTTTCAAAGACAGACTATTTAGTCAAGCTGTTCAGAATTAATCCTCAGATTTGTTTTCCCGTGCAGATATAAACGACTGCAAGGACCAGTGCCAGAATGGGGGAACTTGCAAGGTACGTGTCGGGTCAAAAACCGACCAGCTTTATCTGGTATCACTGCTTGTTTGTTTGCTTAATTGTGTTCTTTTTCTTTTGTTGTTGTTGAAGTCTGAGACATTTACAGCGGTTGTATAAATAGCTGCAGTAAACTGTTCCCTGCAAACTGATAGAGGAGTTGTTGTGGAATTCCTCTCTGAAATCAAATCTGAGGGGAGTGGGTTCAGAGGGGTTTCTAAGGGAGGGACACACAAGTTCTTTGACCACACCAGATTAAATTACCATAAACATTATTGTGTTGAGCCCGTGCCAGGAAAATGTGTTGAAATAAATGCAAAGCTGTGATAACTTGTCGCACCCCCCCACCCCCCCTCTCTCAGCCTCACTCTTCGTTCTGTTCCCTGGTTTGACAGTTATTGTTTGGACCCCACCCTGTCAAAACCGTTAATTAAATTTGTGGCTGCATGAGGTTAACCCTGGTTCCTCTCTCTCTCTTTCTCTCCCTCCCTTCCTCCCTCCCTCCCTCCCAGGACTTGGTAAACGGCTACCGTTGCATGTGCCCCCCTGGCTTCTCCGGCGAGCACTGTGAAAGAGATATCGATGAGTGTGCGAGCTCGCCATGTCTGAACGGCGGCCGCTGTCAGGACGAAGTGAACGGCTTCCAGTGCCTGTGTCTTGCCGGCTTCTCAGGAAATCTCTGCCAGGTGAGACACGATCTCCCCCCACCCCACCCCACCCCACCCCACCATCCCACACATAATTAAGGACACATTCATGCATCCTCCCTGCTATCGTTTAGCATCTTCAGCCCTTACCCCCACCCCACCACCGCCAGCTCCCTGTCTGCCAGCATTGCTGTATCTTTGGGTTCGTTGTAAAGTTTCCCTGCCCCACCCTCTTAAATCGCTGTTGTTCCACAGTCTTCCTTCTTAAAAGGGAGTGCTTTGTTGAAGCTGCTCCTGGCTGCAGCGGGATACATTCCTCAGTGCTGAAGCCCAGACTCAGAGGACGGCTCCTATGTCTCTGCCTTGTTTTTCCCCTTCCTCCAAGCACTGTGCGTGTGTTATTTCCTGGCACAGCCTGTAGGGAGGATGCTGTGGGTTCTGCTCTGTTTAGTGTAGCTGAAACTATGTCAGCTATCAGGTTCACTCTCTCTATTCAATACCTTTCTGCCCTAGCTGGATATCGATTACTGCTCGCCCAACCCGTGTCAGAATGGCGCACCCTGCTTCAACCTGGCCACTGACTACTACTGCGCTTGCCCGGAGGACTACGAGGGCAAAAACTGCTCTCACCTCAAAGACCACTGTCGCACCACCACGTGTAAAGGTACGTCTCCTGCAGGCAGCAACCACAAGCTTTTCACTCTTTTTCCAGAACATTTTCTGAAAGGTGATCTGTGCTGCGTGCTGTAGTGAAATGCTGAATAAGCCCAGGTCTTCACCGTTTCCCTGAGCATTTTGCCCACACTTTTCCCATGAGGGCGATACCTATATTTTAGTTTTGTGCGCTGAAGTTTCTTGGCCAAGGTGAACAGTTTTTTTTGAGTGTAGCTCCCTTGAAGAATGCCCCCCTCCATCTCCTCAGCAAAGCTTTTCCAGTGATTCTCCCCTCCTCTGAGTTCGCTGAAAATCTGGCAAAAGGCTGATAGCACTGTGTGTGTTCTTGGTAATGACTTGGTGGGCTACCTTTTCTTTTTCCCCCTCAATGAGTGCGCACATTTTTGTGTGTGTGTGTGTGTGTGTGTGTGTGTGTGTGTGTGTGTGTGTGTGTAACTGAGTGAGTGGACCAACCACGGAGTCAGATATACCAGACGGTGAGATTCTCTCTGCTCTTGGCAAGAATTAAGTGATTACAGGGGAGAAAATTCACCCTGCGCTGTTAACCTGATCAGACAGGGGGAAAGGAAGGGATTTCAGTGCAGAGTGAAAAAGATCGCTCTGAATTGCTTATGAAAGCATAACAGCATATCACTGTTTATCCTATCATTCAATGTTTTTTCACATTCTTACACCGATACTGTTTTCCTCAGGGAATGGGAAGTTTTCACTGACTTGTTGGCATTATTATCTGTAAAGGACTTTTACTCATCCTCTCTCTTGCTCACTGTTTGTCTATTATGCTCCTTATTTAGTATTGACAAGTAGATTGTTGCATAACTCTTAATTTGAATACAAGCAATGAGCTACATTCCCATTCCTACTTATCATCTGGAAGACACAAACCGCAGTTTATGATTTGGAAAGTGTTTTTACAAACAGGCTTCACCAGTTGTTTGTAACTGCCTCTTATTTCCGCAGTGATTGACAGCTGCACAGTTGCAGTGGCATCCAACAGCACGCCGGGAGGAGAGCGCTACATTTCGTCGAATGTGTGTGGACCTCACGGCCGGTGCCGGAGCCAGGCCGGAGGCCAGTTCAGCTGCGAATGCCAGGAGGGTTTCAGAGGCACCTACTGTCATGAGAGTAAGTATTTCACACACAGTACAGAATACAAGGCACAACTGATCACGATATATCAAGAAACATTCTCAATCTTACATCTTTCTCGTCTCTTCCGCCCTCCTTTTTTTTTTTTTTTTTTTTTTTTTTTTTTTACAAAAAATAATTTCAGACATCAACGACTGTGAGAGTAACCCATGCCACAATGGAGGCACCTGCATCGACAAAGTCAGTGTGTACCAGTGCATTTGCGGGGACGGCTGGGAGGGCGACCACTGCGAGATCAGTGAGTAGGACTGCTGCTTCACGGCTCTGTTCAATCCATGCTCCAACATCAGTCATAAAAGTGTTTGATATGTGATGTGTAAATCACCCAACCATGTCTCCACCAGACATTGATGACTGCAGCACCAACCCCTGTCATAATGGAGGGACGTGTCGAGACCTGGTGACTGATTTCTTCTGCGAGTGCAAGAATGGCTGGAAGGGAAAGACGTGCCACTCCCGTAAGAGATTAATTTTTTCCTTTTTTTTTTTTTTTTCACATGTGTAGTCTGTCTGTGCAGGCTGATGGTATGTGCTGTATATAATTACCCAATCCTCTATATAGTGTGTGTTTATTAAGAGTCACGTGAGTGCACATTTGAAACAACCCTAAGATTTCAAATTGTCCCTCCCAGGCGAAAGTCAGTGCGATGAAGCCACATGCAACAATGGAGGCACCTGCCACGATGAAGTCGACACATTCCAGTGCACATGTTCTCCAGGGTGGGAGGGTACAACGTGTAACATAGGTGAGTCACACACTGTCACTGTTTTGGTTCAATCTTTCATATATACACACAGAAAATAACTTTGTGGGAGAGCCCTCGTCTTGTCTCAGATATTAATCAGATCTGTCAGATCCATGAGGTCCGTAAACAGTTTTTATCCCTTCAGTCTGTCAGCGCTCCCTCCTCACCCATTTCTCCCTCTCCTGTGAGCGCTGACAGATATCCACTTAAAATTACTGATTGCACTGACAATGCACTTGCAAGTCGTGGAATGCAGATCCTCCTTGGAGGAAGCGGAAATCCAAAAGCCAAACCAACAGCCGTCTCCTGTGGCTATTTTTTAAGGTTTCTTATTGCGCTGATAATTCTCTGCAATGCTGGAGAAAAGTCACTGACAAAAGCTATACTTTTCTGTTTCTCTCTTTCTCTCTCTCAGCCAAAAACTCCAGCTGTCTGCCGAACCCGTGTGAGAACGGCGGTACCTGTGTGGTGGCCGGGGAGTCGTTCACCTGTGTGTGCAAGGAAGGCTGGGAGGGTCCCACGTGCACCCAGAGTAAGTGCTCTTTAAGGGAGAGTGATAGAAAGGATAACAGTGGACAGTTATGGCTATTAAATGATGATAAACGTCTTGCTACCTAGTGCAGAGGTGAAGTCCTGCATCTGATTAAATCTGACTCTCATCCTTTCTTGAATCTGTACCTTTTTTTTTTTTATTTTTTTTTTTTTTTATTTCTTTTCTCCCTGCCGGCCATGAGAGGAGGAGGAGGAGGAGGGAGAAAGGGGCTCAGGAAAGTGGAGACAGATGTTTCCCCCCTCCCCACTCCTCCTCCTACTCCTCCTCCTTCTCCTCTTCATCCAACACACACCCCTCTCTCCCCTCTCGTCGTCACATTCCTGTCCAAACAGTGACATGTCGGCTTGTTCTACAGCCCTCCTCCATTTCCCTGGCTTCACTGGGATCCCTGCCCTGTACACATGTACTCCAAAACATAAATTCCCCCGACTTTTTTAAGGGAGAAACACCGAGGCCGGGAATGTGGGTGTGGAGGTGTTGTAGGTGGGGGCGGCAGGGGTGATGGTGGTTGTGGGGGGGGCTGGAACTCTTTCTTCTTTCTTTTTTTTTTTTTTTTTTTTTTTAATATAAAGAGTGCAAGTTGACTCGGTTGTCTGCTCTGTGTTGTTAATAAGGCAGAGTAATCAGTCCAGGCCTGACCAGCCCAACACGCCTCTGCACACGCAAGCTCAGACGTGCTCTGTGCTGTCATCTGCACTAAACACTCATACATGAGAGAGAAAACACACACACTGACTACTCTCTGTCTCTTTCTCTCTTTTTTTTTTTTTTCTCTTTCAGATACCAATGACTGCAGTCCCCACCCATGGTAAGTGGAAGCTTAACATTTCCTGTAGATTTAGTTAGATACATGTAAACAGGCTTCTCCTCCTGCGTCGTGGTTTCTCACCTGCAGGCTTTCTCTCTCAGCGGCTCTCTGCTGAGAACCAGGCACACGCCCTTCCATGTCATTCCTGGGATGCAATCAGCTAACCCTCTTTTGTGAACTCCCAGGCTTCACTCCTATTTAACCACACACCACTGGAGCTCACTCCCAACCCCATACAAACTTGTCCAATAAAAAGAACAAGTCTGATTGCCTTAATTGCCTTTGAGAATGGTCATTATATGTTGACTGGTGAGAAAATTCCAGCCTGAAATGGCTCGATATAAAAAATAAACAAAAAAACATGGATAGACGTCAGTCTGTAAGCCGGGGGGTATCCTGAGATACAAACTGAAGTCTCGCTCTCTCTTTTTTCTTTTTCTTTTTCTTCCTGCAGCTACAACAGCGGAACATGCGTGGATGGGGATAACTGGTACCGCTGCGAGTGCGCCCCAGGCTTCGCGGGTCCAGACTGTCGGATCAGTGAGTATTAACCCTGCCTCCCGCTCCTCCCTGATCCCTGTTTGAGCCGTCAGTTAGAGCAGGCCTGGGCCGCGGGACCGTCCCAGTCGCTCTAAATGGAAGGTCTAGTCAGCCAATTATCTGTGCACTGGGCTGCGGGCCAGGCCGAGCCATTTCGGTGTCACCTCACTGGGCCCTGCTGCTGTCCCCGGGGGAAACCGGCTTAGCAGGCCAACAGCTAATCAGCCATGCTCTCTGACACTGATTACACAGATTGTTTTCCCTCTTAAAGGCTTTCAGATGGCCACATTCTTTCCCATTGCAAACCCTTTGTTCTGCTAAGTCCAGCCTTTAGCTCCTGCATACCTGCTAATGATGCTGCTTTTAATAAAGCTGCATGGGGCAAAATGTCCAGGGCTGATTTAAAGCATGTTTGCTTGTTTTTTATTAACTGGTGCGTATGTGTACGCACTGTTCAAATGACACATGACCTCAGTGAATTTAGCCCAGGAATTAGATTTGTGTGCTGACTGCTTAACCCAATATTTGTGTGCTGTCTGGCTGTGCTCTTTATTTCATAAAGGAGCCATTTCTTACCTCTCGCTCTCCCCCTGACAGATATTAATGAGTGCCAGTCCTCTCCATGTGCCTTTGGCTCCACTTGTGTGGATGAGATCAACGGATATCGCTGCTTGTGTCCATCAGACAGGACGGGGCCCCACTGTCAAGAAGGTACAAGTCCTCAAGAGTCCATATGGGACACCCTGATAACAAACACACCATTTCTGGTATATTTCTAACACTGTGGTTGTATTTAACAGTGACAAGAAGACCTTGCTCTGTCAACGGACAATTCAGGCTTGATGGAGTCAAATGGGACGAAGACTGCAACACTTGCCACTGTTCCAATGGGAAAGTTGTGTGCACAAAGGTTTGTCTAAACGAACTAACTAAATGTATTACTGCAAAAGTGAAGTGTTTATGATGGCTCTGTACAGCTGTGAAGCACATGATGTCATTGTTTACTAATGGGAGTAGGGCTGTGGAGAATAACTGTAACAAACAGCGACAGACTCAATGGCTGCGTGGGTGGTTGCGTATTAGACTCCTAAATCCAGATCTCAGGTAGGGCCATGTTGGGCCACAACACACGTCACAGGGTGGAGTCAAATTCTGTACTGACATGATGCAATTTGTTTTGAAAAGAAACACAATGACACTGTGTGAAAATAGGGGTCAGAGGCCGGCTCAGAAGTCGCATTGAAGATGAGATACAGTAAAGGCCTGAAGTAGTGCTGTCATTATCATGCTTGTTTAACCCACCAGATGAACAATGGGGCCTCACTGATACAGCTCCCCCAGGAAGAAAAGGCTTTCATGGGGTGAAAATGATCTAGTCCTGTAAGGTGTAGGCTGCCATGCTAAACATAGTCTGATATGGGAACAAACATATGTGGGTTTTGCCATACTGTCAGAAGAGAAAAATGAATCTTTACAAAGCTTCTAATATCCTTGACTGGGAAAAACTGGTGTCACTGATTCCATTCCAGTCAACAGTCCTGTTCAGGGCTAGGGTTGTTAAACTCTGGTGCTCAGTGCTACAGACACATGTCAGTTGGTACCATAGAAGTGTGAACTATCAAATGCCAAAATCTGGTTTTAAACGTCTGGACAAATGAGTGTGTGTGAGAGTGTCGAAGATTTTAATGTGTTTGGCTGCAGATTTTCATGAGTTGACAGATAATAATCAACAACACACAACAGCTACTAACTGATTTGTATGTACAGTAAATCGTTGTGTGGCTTCTTTATTTGTCAGAACATGACAAGTGTCCACAGCCATGCCAGTGGGACTGAGGGAATGTAATTAGACACTGGTGCTTTGAAGTAAATGCTAACGTCAGCACTGACTTTGCTAACATGCTAGCGCTATTTAATTTAGCATTTTAGTTTAAGAGGTATTTCATCATCAACCAAAGAATGGGGCAAACAGAATCCCAATCCCAACAGAAGTCAAGGCATCACTAACAATCACCACTGTGAATTATCCTGTGGGAACCATGAATGTCTGCACAAAATTCTATGGAAATCAATTCCTTAGCTGTTGAGATATTTTAGTCTGGACCAAAGTGGCATCTCTAGAGCCACGCTGTTAGAAGGCTTAAGAGTATCATCAGCCCCTAGTCCTGTTTGTTTTTGTTTCATTTAAAGAACAGTCTGTGACATTATCTCAACACTGTTATGTGTTTCTCTCCAGATGTGGTGTGGCCCTACGTCATGCAAACTGGGTGCCAAAGGTCGAGGCGGGTGTCCTTCAGGTCAGAGCTGCATCCCCATCAAGGAGAGCCACTGCTTTGTGAAGCCCTGCCCCGACTTTGGAGAGTGCTGGCGCTCCAACCCTCCCCCGACTCCCACCAAATGCCACCCTAGCTCCAGTTACCAGGACAACAGCTGCGCCAACATCACCTTCACCTTCAACAAGGAGATCATGCCTCGAGTGAGTTACCTAGGCACCAGGAAGGGGGAAGTTGAATTAAAGGGGTCCTGGGGTCATTTTTCATGCCTCTCCTCCACCACCACCCTGAAATGTATGGGAGCATCAAACTGTGAATGATCAGGTCCTCAGACGTGCTCAACCGTCTCTCCTGGGCTAAAAGATTTCTTGTCTCCTTGTCTCTGAAACAATTCACTCATGTATTTAAATGTGCTCCAGGATGAAAAAATGGTGGATATTTCTGTCTGCATCCAAGTTTTGGTCTTCCTGAAAATCATGCATTCATGACTTCGCAGCTCATGCCAACCCCCTCTTAACCCCACCGCACTGCGAGATTAATTTGAAGATCATATGGATTTGAGCTAAACAGGACCACTGGCGACTCTGTCGCCGCACAGGATCACCACTCGCCAGTTGCTTAACAAGCATGACAGCAGATAGTGACAAGCATAAGAGCCTGTGGTCTTTAATCTAAATGAGGTGGATCCCAAACCAGATAGCATGTTAAACCTTCTGCCAAAATCCAGTCCTAGCTCTTCCTTTTTCTCCTTGATTGCTCTCCATTTTTCCATGTGTGCTAACATTTGCTTCATTTCTTCTTCCTGTCCAGGGCCTGACTGTGGAGGAAGTGTGCAAGCAGCTGAGGCACTTGTACGTAGTGAAGAATTTCTCCTTGGAGCATTCTGTGTCCATAGCCTGTGACCCCTCATTCTCAGCCAGCAACGAGATCCACGTCTGCATCGTAAGTGCCTCCTCCCTCACTCAGTCTGCCATGTGTTTGTCTGCCGCTATTAATGCTCACTCAAAGAAAAAAATTCCTTGTTGATTTATAGCCTGCAGCGTGCAGTCTTAGCAGCACTAAGACGTGCTCTAATAAGTGATATGTGGTGATTTAGGTTTGGATGTTTTGTGTCATCAGTTTGACAGCATGTAAACACAATCAGTGGCAGACGAGATGCAACTTGAACCAAATCTGATTTGACATTTCGAACCTCTCTTTCTTCCTGGCACTTCCAGTCCACTGACGACCGTCGCTTGGACCGGAGCCCCATTAAAGAGATCACAGACAGGATAATCGACCTTGTTAGCAAACGCAACGGGAACAACACCATCATCTCCGCCATTGCAGAAGTGCGCGTGCCAAGCCCCAGCAAAACTGGTATGAACCACCTCCAAACTCTGGTTGCTGCTTTTGAAGTTTTCCAGACTTGCACACACTTGCATGAGTAGAAATAGGTGGGAGGATTTGCTTTTTTTCCGCTTTTGAAAGGATCAGATGAGATAGAGCCAAGGCCTGAAAACGACAGAAAAGCACCAAAGAAAAATATGCATGTATGAAAAATAATTCCTAACCCTCCCACACAAATCGGGCCGTCCAGGTCTGCCATCTCATGGCAGTTGCAATGGAGCTTAAAAAGAGCCGAGCCAGGAATTCAATGGAAAAGAGCAGAGCTGCTTGGCTACGTGGCTTCAGATTGGCTCGTACTGAGACTGGCTGGACTCTTAGTATGACTCCCGCATGTGTCCGCCATTCATCAACACGGTGACAGCAGACTGCCGCCACGGCCAAATAGAAGCAGCCTCCTCCCTTGTTCAGGGCTCAGAGGTCAGGTTGCACTGGCAAAAGCATGCTAATGACTTAGCAAGCTTGACGTAGTAATATAATAAAACCTATTGTGAATTGTATAACTGGGGCCTAATTCTTTTCCATTTGAGGCATCTCTTTAACCTGTGACTGTCTTCTTCCATCAGACTACCTTGTGCCCCTCCTCAGCTCCGTCTTTATTGTCATCTGGGTCCTCGTGCTGGTCTCCATTTTGCTGTGGTGCATGCGCCGCCGGCGGAAACAGAGCAACCACAACGGGACGTCGCCCGCTGGCTCAGAGGACAACACGACCAACAACGTGCGGGAGCAGCTCAACCAGATCAAGAACCCTATAGAGAAGCACGTGGGTCTCACGGTGGCCATCAAAGACTACGAAAACAAGAACTCCATCATTGCCAAAATAAGGACAAATCATCCCGAGGGGGATGAGGACGACAAGGAGAGGCACTTGCAGAAGGGCCGCTTTGCCAAACAGCCAGCATACACACTGGTGGAGAGGGACGAGAAGACGCCCATCTCCAACCCCAACTCCACATCCAAACATCCTAATTGGACTAATAAACAGGACAACAGAGACTTGGAGACAGCAAACAGCATAAACAGGATGGACTACATTGTATAGCAGACAGCTGTGTTGCTGTGCAACCAAGCCTTACGCCTTCACACCCCGGTGGTGGGTGAAACAGGGGAGCTTTGGCATGTGTAGTTAGTAAACTGTCATGTCAGTCGAGACCCCACAGTATTTTCAGATATTCCCCGTGTTAATTTAAGTTTTGACAAGCTGGCTTACACTGGCAGTGACAGTTGCTTTGGTTGGCTGGAAACACAAGGCACTGGTATACATTTCACTGTAGAACTAGCTGCAAAAGTGTCTTCCTATGCATTTCATTTCCCTTTTTCTTTTTTTTTCTCTTTTTTTTTTAAATTAGTGGACACATGGAAGGGGCTCCTGGTGTAATTGTTGTACAATGACTAAAACTACCCGACGTGTTCAACACTAGAGCTAATTATTTTTAGTATGTGTTTGAATTCTTTCTAGTTCCGTTTGGAGAAAGTGCCTTTTCAGCTTTAGACTTCAGCAACTGTCAAATGAGAAAAAAAGATCAACTTTATTATTTATTTTTATTTTTTGGGTGGGGTGGGGGAGGGGGAGGGAAGGGTTCAATGTCAGCAGTTGCTGCCGATATGAAGAATTTATGTGTCGATTTAGAACGTGTAGATATGTACATTTTTTTTTATTAATCATTGTGTATATTTGATTTATTAACTTAATAATCAAGAGCCTTAAGATATCATTCCTTTTTATTTATGTCTAGTTTGAAGGTTTTGATAGCTGTGGAAGCCTACCATTTCTTTCAGTGACTTAATTCTTTTTTTTTTCCAACACATTTTATAAAAGCCAAATTTCAAAGAAGACAAAAGATAGGCACTTGGGGCCTGAAAGAAATCCTTTTGTTTGTTTTCCACACATTTGACATTTCATTACTTGTTGCCAGGACCTTGATTGAAGGCAAGTGAGGTTAGGACAACAAAAGATCACGGCTGCTGCGAGGGATGGACATGGTGGCAGACATATTGCTTGCCACTAATGGATAAACACGTAAGGGAACAAAAATCCTTCAGCAGCTTCAGTTTAACCCATTGACATTTCAAAGGCTGTCACAATCCACCAACTTGCAATGCAAGTCACATCAATACAGACACGCCAAAATTCCCATCTGCTTTAGTCAGCGTACTATCATAAGCTAGACCATGAGTACTTGAAACAGTAGGGGGGCAATGGGAACACTGTAGAATCAGACAATATACACTGCCTTGCTCTGCAAGAGTCTGCTCTGTTTCTGTGCACATTTGTTTCTTTAAAAAAAAAAAAAAAATGAGGCTCTTAAAGACAAACATGTTTTATCTCATTTGTAAACCCTTTGAGATCATGGCAACATTTTGTCCTATTTTTGACTTTGTGTTATGAACTTGAGAATTATGTGTTGATCTGGCAATATATTTTTGAAAGTCATATTTATTAAATATTTTGTATGAAAAGAGAATTAAAGTTGTCTTTGTTCTGGAGAGCGAGTGCAGAGTCTGTCTGTGACACATCAAGCCAAACATGTCTGAGCATTTGAAAGGTTTCTCATGCAGCTGGCGTGGGAACTGCTGCTGGAGAGGCATCATAGACTTGAGCAAGGTCTCTGTCCAAATGTGTTTACAGCTAATTACATTGTAGCAAGCCGTCCTCATATTAAGTCAATCCAGGAGACAAAAATACTGTTTCTCCTCATGATGCACAGACAATGTTTCCCTTGTTTGGTCTGGTTTAAGTAGCAGGCTTAACTAAAACCTTTCAAGTTGTGGAGTTGAACTGATTTTAAGATGTACTCTTCTGCAGAATCTGTTAAAAAGGATTAGAGCCAATGCAGGAGGTTATCAACACCTCTTGAGACTGACCTTAAACATATTAGGACTTAAAACATTGGGGTCAGTTTCAAGAATCCACCATATTGTCCCTGCCTTGATAAGAACAGAACTGGCTTCAGCGGGGACTCATCTCAGGTTACTATGATGATGAGCTGATTTATTAGAAACATCACTTGTTGGACAGACTTTCACTGTCATCAGCCAGTCTGGACTGTATGAAAAAAACAATGCTCGGGGATCTACATGTTACTTCATGCTGGCTGCTTCCAGAGTCTTCAGCCTGTTTTCATATTTCCACAAATATTCAGAGATTTTTTTTTTTCCTGGGAAAAAAAACATTTATTTATATGATAAAATGTCTTCTCAGTAAAATAAAAAATAAACTAGGATTCATGTATTCAGGCAACATTATGTTATCATACATCATCCTACAAATGATTGTTGGCCCCTAGTTGCCCCATACTCTCTCCAGGCCTGGGCCAGCTGAGAGACGAGAACAGCCCCGTCGAGTGTTGGGGCGACGACAGCAGCTCCACTTTAACCTGTGATACTGTAGACGTCCCGGATAAAACCACTAATACTTCAATGCTGCTCATATACCCACACATATTTGGTTCAAGTTCAATATAAAAGCTGCATAATAGCCTCAAATTTAAATATACATTTCAGGTACTTAGCGACTAAGCATTGAGCAAATTGCATATGAATGAAATCTAACTACGAAAAGACATATTTGAGAACAGAGTGATGAAATAAATCTGGAAACAGCAATCAATCACACCAGAGCTTCAGTGGGGAAACTGGACAGTTTTCAGACACATAGGAGCCAGTATTTCAGACTGAAAGCCATGACGTACTGCATGGCTCCTGCCTGTCTGAAATCCCCAATCTTTAACACAAAACCAAATCTAAACTCCAATTAAAGGTTTTTGACTTTCATTTGCGAGCCTCTCTTGACCACCACTACTTATGGGTGGAGGCAAAGTCTGTTTCAAGTATTTGACAAAGCGTAACTCAAACGCTTGTGTATCAATTGCCATAATATGTGTTCATTTGATCTCTCCGTGTGTGTGTGTGTGTGTGTGTGTGTGTGTGTGTGTGTGTGTGTGTGTGTGTGTGTGTGTGTGTGTGTGTGTGTGTGTGTGTGTGTGTGTGTGTGTGTGCGTGCGTGCGTGTGTGTACACAGCACATGTGAAAACACCAGATATTGTAGTAAAATGTGACATGTACAAATGCAAGTCATCTGAGGAGTCTGCATGGGGTAAACATGTAGCCTGACACAATATCATCTCTATCTGTGTGGCGTCAGGCATCTTTACTGTAGCTCGTCTCTCCCCCTCAGGACCTCTTCAGCCGTCGTAATCTAGAGGTTCTGGGCACATTTTCTCTCCCCTCCTCTCCGAGTGTGGATCTGGAACTAATAGAGGAGCCTGAGGATGCAGGGTTGACAGATAGGCCCCTCAGACTTGCGGCCAGCCTGTTTTGGTTTGTCTGTGCCGTGTTATTGCTTGTGAGGGGGAGCCTCTGGGCCCGTTTCCCTGGAGTAAGCAGCTCTACTTCCAGTGTGGTTTTCTTACACTTGGAGACTGGGAAAGCCTTGGACTCAGCCTTGGCTTCGACTGGAGGAAGGGGCGGCGGAGGAAGAAGGTCATGCTTGGATGTTTGTGTGGAGCACTCGGTGGAGTGAGTTTGCATTGTGGCTGGAGGTCTTCCAAGGCACGTCCCGTTGGCCCTCTGTGGGTGAGGGTCTTCCCCTGCGTTGCTCAGCTTGCACCTCTTGCTGGTCTCCTGACTGATTTCTTGTTGCCAGAAAACTGCTGAGGCCCCATTTGGGTTGATGTTGTCTGGAGGACTATTCTCAGTCTGCTGCTCCTGCGTCAGGCCATGCTTTCGAGTAGTCCTAATCTGAGCCATGGCTTCAGCTAAGGCACTGGGACAAGGCACCTCGTAGTCTGCCTCTGGGGGGGGCTTCTGTCCAGAACTGGACTCTGTTGGGGTTGATTCAGCTTTAAGTTCCCCTCTTTGGTCTTTGGGACAGGCTCTCTGGTCAATTTGCTGCTCCCCCATACTGGAACCACGGAGCTCTTGCTGGACACTAGCTTGTTTGGCTCTGAAAAAGTTAAAAGGAGAAGCGGATATGAACAGATACTTGAGTGTCCTCTCTGACTGGTGGGGCTGGAAAGTTCTGCATTAGATCATACTTACATCTTTTGAAGCACAGTCTTCTTTGTTTTTGTGGGGCTGTTTAAAGCCTCTTGGGTTTCTCCCACTCTGGAAAAATATTCTGATCTGCTTAGTTCACTCAGCTCAGTCTGGAGAGGACAAACAGAATCGGTGTAAACAAAAAATATTATTCCTGGCATCCGATGCAAAGGTTTGGATCCACAGCAGACTGCTGTCATCATCTAGCATTACTAAACATTAAAAAACAATCCCCACACTGCTGTAAAAATCATACTATAATCAATACATTTAAAAGTTAAAATTTGATAGTGATATACATTTATTCTTTTCTGACTCTCCTGAATTCTATATAGTGATTGCCCCCCCTATTTGAACTATGAGACAGTACAAGAAGAATGCTTCTTATAATGAATCAGAGACACTTAGTTACTCCCCAGATGGTGCAAAGAATTAGTCCCCCACTTAATACTATCCAGAGCAACCACCTCAAAGGCTTCAGAAAATAATCACCGACTTGTCATAGTGTGATGTGTGTTTCATAGTCACTGCTGTCTGACGCTTGGAGTGATGCTTTCAGCCTGAGGCAGAATTACTAAACGGTGAAACCACGTTGACAAGTTAAAACAGTGATTAAAGAAGGCTCATTATTAAGACGATGGAGCAAAGCAGAGGAAAAATGCAGTGGAGGCATGGGAATGGAAACATGCAAAAATAGAGTAAGAAGCATCTCAGAGGACTACGGACAAGATATAAACAAGTTAGTGGAAGTAGCCTCATGGTTGGTAGACTGCAGCAGCACTTTGAGTTGCAGGTTCACTGGTTTACACACAAATAGACTGGAAAAATCTGGACAGGAAGAATCCCTCGCTTCACTCTCAACAACCACCATTCTGACAATGTCATTGAACATCATCATCGAGGTGTAAAAGCTTTACTCCATATGCCACTATACACTTAAGCTTCTGTGAAAAAAGCAAGTCAGCTAATATGGTTGAAATTTCAACACAGACACATATTAACGGGAGCCTCTGAGGCAGAACGAGGAACAGGCAAAAGATTGGATCTCACCAACGTGTGCCCTCAACAGGCCACTAACGAAGGTTAATCACAGGTCTTTTCCTTGGCAGACCTAGAACAGACTCTGGGTTTATGAGAGAACAAGAGACGCTGGTGGTCAATTGAGCAGAACCTAAAGGTTGAGAGTCTGCCAATTTATTGTAAATTAACTGCATCAAAAAGTTGCTGGGGCAGTTTCAGGGTAGTTCTGGTTCAGAGACTGAGCCGAAGTCAAAGTACACTTTAAACAGCATGAGCAGCATACAGGTGAAGAGCGTCATGACTGAAGACTCTACAGTGATGCTAGCAGCTCTATGCTCAAGCTGTACTGAAACATAGTGGTGGGCATCAGCATGCTAACATGCTCACAATGACAACACTAACATGCTGATGTTTAGCAGGCATGGTGTTTACTAATGTAACTATCATTAGCACGTTAGCACACTAATTGGCACTGAACGCAATGTTACAGCTGAGGCTTGTGTAAATGTCACTAGTTTTGAAGGGATTTGGCCATGGACCAATGTGTTGGACAAACTGAAATTTTGACCTGATCACTAGGTGAAAAGTCAAGGCATTTTTAGTTCACTCTGAGGAGGACATGAACGTGTATACTAAGTTTCATGGCAATCTATCCCATAGTTATTGAGACAGTTCACTCAAATATCAACGTCATGGTGCAGCTGGAAGAAGTGAGGCCAGCACCACTTTGTTTGTAGGATTCATACTCTGAGGACTTGAGTGTCTGTACAAAAGATTGTTCCAATCCATAATGTAGATGTTGTGATATTTCACTGATAAGTGAAAACTCTGACCTGCTGGTGGTGCGAGATGAAAGGTCAGGGGTTCACTAAAGTGAATCCTAATCATCCTCTGGCCACCATGAATGTGTATACCAAATTCTGTGCCAATCACCCCAGTAGTTGTTAAGATATTTCAATCTGAATCAAAGTGAACTGAATGACACTGCCGTCCATAGAGCCATGCCGCTAGCATGGCTAAAAACTCTATAGACTGCTGCAGTGGGAAAATACAACCAGACAGAAGTTAAATCTTGGAAAATTCGAGGCTGTGGCCACTATGTTTATTTAATATCAGCCATTTTTCAGATCATTACTATTCTATAAACTGGTTGGTAAAATGATCAATGTGTACTCTAAGTCAGGGAAAGCCAATGTGGTAAGTTCTGGCATCCACCAGTTGCTGTGAACACAGAGGAAAAAAATCATTAATATCCTCTCCCGCATGTCATGATACCAGTGACAACGCATGACCCGACACACAAGGCGGAAGGAGTAATTGTCCCAAGCTGCAAGGGCAAGCTGGGGTATTGTGGCTTTGCGCTGGGTGTTGAGACGTAGAAACAGCACTCTGGTCTGTGGTGTGGTGGACGGATAAAGAGGCCAGACTAAGGGAGGGGAGTGAATAAGGAGGCTGGGCAGCAGGGAAGGAGGCGGAGACGACAAGAAACAAGGGACAAGATACTACAGAATGAATAAGAGAAAGCGTTTAGGGGGGAGCACAACAAAAGAGGAGGTACCCCCCAGTGTCATATTGCCTGACCTCAACGGTCTCTCCAGCATGCCCACAAACACAAGAATCCTCACACAGGAAGTCCTCCACAGGCCGCCCTTTGTGTAGAGATGGAGTCACGCTCCAGTGTGGGCAGAGGTTCAGTCTTTACTCTGTTATACCCAGAGCTACAGCTGGCCGTGGATTTGGAATTGGGACAGTGACACACATACAAACTTGCATTTGCCTACGCAGTCACACACCCACCCCAAAGACAACAATTCTGTGAAAGATGTGGGTGCCATTCATTTGCATTGTAATGCCTTGAGATGTATTTTTCATCTGCTTAATATGAATAAATGCTGTTTGAAAATGAACTTGAAAGAAAAATCAACAAGAAGCCGATGGGAGGTTCTCTGGGAAAGTTTAGTTCCTTTCTGTCCCTGTCGGCACAACTTCAAAAGAGTGAAAAAGAGAGTGAAGGAACAGAGGGATGGAAAGTTGTAAGCATGGAGAAAGGAAGAGGCTGGACATGCATAGCTAGTAGAAAAAGAAATATAGATAGAACGCGATGTTGCATAAATTATTATCATTGGGGGGTCCGGGGGTCCAGGGGTCCAGAGGTCGGACATTCTGTGTATAGCGACCAGAGAAGAAAGTTGAGGGATTGATGATAGAGAGGGGGAGAAAGAGAGGCGGTGTATGAACATTAGTATTATCACAAGCTATGTGGATAAAACAGTAAGTATTGTGTGGGAACGAGGTGGCCTAATCTTGTGCAGAATGATGCAAACTGCAACTGGCTGGAGAAAGTCCCATGGAAAAGGAGGGAGGGATGGTGGTAAATAAGAACGTCTACCCACCACCGCTACCACCTCTCCCTCAGCTACGAGGATTTAACCCCCCCACCGCCAGTCAGTCTGCTCGCCCCCACACAAAGCTGCAAAACACTTCTCATGATGCAACATGTAGAGTAGACTAACAGTGCCCTCCCCAGCTCCGGAGCCTCCAAAACAACATGGTTCCACCACAGGAGCTGCAACAAGACAGCACATCTGGATGTCAGATTATAGAGATAAGCCTGGCATAAGGGCAGAAAGAACAGAGAGAATGAATCATCTGGTTTAAGAGGATACCAGTACAGAATCTCATAGCTTGCCCCAACTCTGAATGACTCCTGGAAACAACTTCAAAAAGATAACCAACTACAGGCTCCATAAAATACAGGGAATGAACACAGATAGGAAGATTATGTAGGTTATCTTTTAATGCAGCTGTACTTGAAAGTAATGCAATGATACAGCCAAACGGTCTCTGAGTGGTCTAAAATACTCCACTTTTGCAGGATGACAGACTCTCTTTAAGACATTGTTTACTGTATTTTACTATCTTAAGCTATATTGGCATATAGTGGAGTTTTTCCATATAAAATCTATAAAACAATAACAACTCTTGTGAGTGAAAACATTCTGTTTTTTTAAAGAATCAAGAAGAAAAAAAGCTTTTTGCAGTTTAATGACCATGCATTTTTCAGTTTATCCAATGGGTTTTGCAAGGATTTTCAAAAGCCAAAAAAGGTCAGAGACCTTTCTCAACCCATCATGGAGACTGCAAACTTTTAATTGAAAATGTCAATAGGGAAAGCTCCAATCAACCATCAACTCATATTTGCTGCCACAGTAGAAGTCGGATTGTTTGTTCTTGGATTACTCCTAATACTTATGACTTTGTATCTCACCTAACTCACAAAGCCAGTGAGATGCCATCAAGCCGGTTATTCATTCATCTGTCACAAAAATAATGATTTATACCACTTGAAATGCTTGAATCCCTCAAACTACTCAAGTTATAACAAATAGAATAATTCTTTCCACTCAAAAGCCTTTGAACAGCTTTATGATGGCATAACTAAGTATAAAAAACCCTCTAACAGGCACCAAAAAAAGCAACTCTATTTAACTGTCAGGACTGAAATACCTCCTGCAGAGATGTTCGTGAAACGAGTCCACAAATTCCACCCCTCACCCTCCAACCACCCTACTCCCACAGAGGAAACATGCCCTGTTTGTCTAAGCTCACCACATCTTCCCTGCAACAAAGTCAACAAACATGCATGGGCACATACTTGTCTAAAATAGACAAGAGTTCTTATCCATGACCAATGACAAAAGTCTTTGGATCCACCCATGTGTAAGGATTAAGACAAGCTGTTGACTGTTTTGACTCAGTTCATGCAAATGAGTGAAAGCAGCTTAAAACAGGTTGTAGTGAAGGGACATGATCATGTAGTGTAAGAGATTATAGCCATGTATTTGGCCTAGGTGCAGGGGAGATCAGCAGACACACTGGACGCTTGGGAAAGCGCTGCTGCTAGCTGTTGCGAGCTGTGAAGAACAGAGGCGTGCTGAGGTCATGAGTAAACACACAGGCTTGTCCAGATCTCAGAAGGGGGGGGGGGGACTGGAAACACATCTGCTCTGCCTTTGATCCAAACTTCTGCGGCCCAGCACGCCACTCACCTCAGCTGCCCACTCTGTGCCTGACTAGAAAACAACGGCCACAATCCTAAACACTAGCTCTTCCTTCCCATGCTGCCCTCCTCACTGTTGGTGCTGACTCGCAGTAGGAGCAGCTTTTTATGAAGGACACGAATCTTCAAATGTCAAGAAAAAAAGATAACATTGCCTAAGAGATGCCTTTTGTTTGCTTCCCACTGTCTCATGCAAACATAGTAGTTTAAATGGCCTTACCTCTGCAGACCAGCAGTCAGTTCTAGGTTTCTAGGTTGTAAAAGACCAAGAACATCAGGCAGATATATATATATATATATATATATATATATATATATATATATTATAACAGTTATAATGCTGAAAATGGCACTGATGAAAGCTGTGAGAAATAAAACCAAAACAATGTGCTGAAAACACTTCATCAGACAAATACTTTGTAGAGTTGAGGGGTACTGCAGAGTTGGGTGAGCAACCCCCCACACATTACAGGTGTTCATTTGATGATTGAAACAAAAATAATTAATTGTAACGACAAATTCGATTGCTCTGTGTTAGCATTCAGAGTTTCATTTTAATTTGATGGTTCTTAAAGGGGCTATTTCTAAGTTGTCTCTGCCACTGAACATGGTTTCTTGCCAGGAGGTGGTGGTGATTGTCGCCTTACAAGAGTTTCAGTCATTGTTGCGTTTACAAGACAAGAGGTTATAAAACGCCCTTTAAGCAGCACTATGTCTTTAGGACAGACTGGAGGCTACAGTGAGTCGCTATAGGAAAGTTATGAGACGGGCCAGGGCTAGCTGGTTAGCATGCTAACTTTCTAAGAGTTTTGCTAAGAGTTAACATTTGTGTTGAAGTTTGACGTTGAACCTCCAATGTTTCATCTAGACTAGTAACTAAACAGCTGTTAATGCTAACGCAGGCTATGTTGCAATTGCAAAACTTACAAATAGATCCTTTAATGCTGTTTCAGATGAGATGTGGTAAATCTGCACAAAACATCTACCGTATAAACTGTAGTCTCAACACCAATATGTAACTTTGTGTATTGACTTTAAGTATTGCAACTCAATAATAAATGTCATCCTAGTTCCTTCTACACTCTGTACTGGAAATGACTAAATCTCACCATCTCCTCTTCTAACTAAACCACAGCTGAAAATATGACTAATAAGGGAACACAGTATACAAGAAACATACAGCACACTCAAGTGTGGGAGTGAGACACTGGTTTTCACAGGACATAAGGCCAACCATGATGTCACCTTAGTTCCCTCACAACATAACCCCTTGACCTTATAAGAAGTGCTAATTTGATGAGTCTACATTTCCACTGCGGTTAAGAATTTTTGTTCAACAAGTCACACAAACTGAATCCTAACAACAAAACCGAAACCTCCCTAAATACAGGGAAACGTGGCATTTTGCTGGGACTAGCAGGCTCGTGCTGTCAAGACTTGTGGGATAAAAGACCCCTTCTTTAACATATGACCAACTTTGACAAAGAACTCCAAAAACCCCATTATTTTTAGACAGCAACATTATTATGACTTACATCAGCTGTGACTCACCATAAACTTTTTTCATTTAGATTTCTGACTTTCTTGGCAACATTAAAATGGCAAAAACTCCCTAACTGACAAATTAAAACAGAGCAAGGGATGTAAACAAATAATTGTTTTTGTCATGTGAAAAACTTCAGCCTTGCCGTCTGGTATCTTTCCCTTACAAACCGCGCTCGAGGCTGGGCTAGTGAGAGCTCCACCGCAAGACTCCCACCCTCCAATTCCCAGTGCTTGTACTGTATGAGCCCAAAGAACCACATCCTGAGGAGAGGAACGCAATCGACAGCAATGCCTCCTTGAACTGGAAAATTGGTTACACAATCTGAACTTTTCACTGACGACTGTGTTGCTCCACTAAAAATATTACAATCGCTGCTTTCATTGGAAGCCAAACTGTGGAGAGTGCAGAGACATTTCAAAGGGAAACAATAGCTAAAACCCCATAGAAAAACAGCGGGTCACTGATCATGGGATGTGATGGGAGAGTTGTCTGTCCTTGATGTGAGTGCCAAGGTGAGAGGCTCCACCACTATTTCCCAGAATACTCTTGGGAGTTTGGGATCAAGTGAGCACTGACCAAAGGATAGTTGTCTGTAATATGGAAGGAGAAAAAAGAACTACAGTAGTAGGTCTTATGCCATGGGCAAGAATACAGCATGATATACACAGCAAGGACTCTTAGAGGGAAATACCCACTGACCCCAACTTTATCCAATAAATCAAGGCTTATGACATCTGACAGCAAACAAACATATTAAAAACCCAAACAATGAACTTAAAACAAAATGATGAAGAGTGTTGTAGTTTTCTTGAACGATGAAATGCTGTGTAATGGAGATTATGATATATTAATGATATATTACATTAACCGTATATTGTGTTTACATGTAGAGTGAGGTGGTTAAAGATCAGACAAAACCATGACTTTAATATAAGCCACAATGAGCTTATATAAATGTAGGAAAAAATCTGCTTTTTGCTGTTTCCTGCCACATCTTTTCAAAACTGATCTTGAGTGTGTGAAACTTCTAGAAGTATCTGGACTTTCCCCAGAGCTAAAGTGTACAAAATAACTCTTGGCTAAATTTTCTGTCTAATCAATAACTGAGGTTTACAACAATCCAATGTTTGAGTTTGACAAATAAAAAACTACTAAAACTATAGCTGGGGTGAATTTGGAGAATCTGGGAGCAGAGGGTGACTCTGCAGCTTTGGACCCCACCTCAGTCGACCCAGCCCCCTGTCATCCTCTTTCCCTCTCACTCACTAGGCGCCCACCCCCTCACATAAAGAGGATCAGCATATATACAGTGAGAGCACAATTTGGCAACACATCCCTATAATAACACACAGACCCATGCAGGACTTTTTGCCAGGCGACTGGAAGAGGAAATAGAGGAGTATAAACAGCACTCACTGCGGCCAGGCTCGGGTTTCCATGGTGTGCTGAGGCATCCTCTGGACAGCTCACACACACAACATATCGCTCAGGAAACACGTGCAAATCTGAAGGCAGGCAAAGAAACAGTACAGGCCATGCTAGTTAATAACGTGGGCTCACCTCTAATTATGAATCAAAATCAGACAGAGGGATTTGTGGTGGAGGATTGACAATACATCTACAAACACCAAGTATTTACTATCCCTCAGACCAAGAAAGAAAATGGCCATTTACAGATAACTGCTGACCTTTATGAGCCGTGTAAACACCATGAAATATTCCAAAATTTTATATTAACAATGGCTCCTGGGAAGAATGACTGTTTCATCGGGTTCAAAAGCAAGGATCATTTACAACAATAAAAGGATTAAATTATTGTAATAAATCTAATAATCCGTAAACTCTCCAGATGAACTGAGCTCAACACATCATCTCAACTGGACAACCACACTGGCCAATATCTGACCTATGGCCTGTTACATAGACTCGTATGTGTAAAGAAAACAAATCCAAAATTTAATTTCACTTCATGAAAAATACTGATGCAGTAGAAACTACTGATGAAGAAGTAACTTCCTGCATGACCAAGCGAACAGGAACATTGTCAAAATACGAAAACACTTCATCTTGCATCCTTGAACCACTTCAAAGGTTTTGCAGCAGTGTTGACTTTAGTCTGTAAAAGCTCATATTCCTCCACAGTGGCCATTTTTTTTAAATACACTGGTTTTGGTTCAGTTGTGTGGATTAGTGGTTTATAAACACAGCCAATGCATGCACACAACTCACCACACACTTGTATTAATGTATGTATACCTTGTGCGTAGCATGTAACGAAGAAGACTACAGATGTCTGTGTCACTGGGTGGGTGTGGATGGTGACTGATTGTTCAACAACTACTTGACAGATGGAATTTACTGTGGAAATTCTTGGCCTCTGAAGATGAATTCTCAGGCCACTATCAGACCACACTTTTCACTCTTACACTTAAAAATACATAGAAACCTCACAGAAGGCTGCAATATAATATACTTAGCAAATTCATGCTTTACACGAGTTTACACAAATTAGATCTCATAATCTAATGGGCAGATGTAACCACCAAATTGTATTAACTGTTTTGATCTTGATAAAACAGTGGCCCTTTTTGTAGTTGGCCTCAGAACAAACTTTACAGTTTTCTGCCCCATTAGTTATGGAGTGAGAACAGAAAAACTACTCGAGTTTTGTTCATTTCTTTCAACATTTTGTTTTGAGGTGAAATGAAAATAAGATAAATCAGATAATAAACCAGTATTCTGACCATAATAAAAAAGTTTTTAAAAGTCCCATTGTGTTTTAGCCTTGTAGTCTTAAAACATCTGAAATATATAACTGGCCAATTAGAATAAAGATCCGTTTTATTGCTTTTTAAATTTTTACATGACCTGACCACTACGTACTGTTAACTCAGTGGACCACATTACACAACCTTTGTCCCCAGGAGACTGGGTCTAATTTGATGTGTAACGGACCTGCTGAGAGAAGCCATCATCTCAGTCTGCAGCAGGTCAGCATTGCTTTAACATCCAGGCCCCCAGGGAGCAGATATTAACTTTACTGACAGGAAGGGAGCCATGTTGGTCCCATGAAAAGGTGGCCAAGGGTCACAGGCACTAGATGGGCCATGGAGATAGATTCTCACTGCCCTCCATAGACAGCCCTCCAATCTCTCTCTCTCCCACTCTCAGTAGCCTCTCAAGGGAACCACTTAATGGCTGCCTGTTCTCAACAACACCCCGAGCAGGTAGGGACAGGACATAAAAACAAGTGAGGGGGAGAAAAATCAACATGCAAACCACAGATGACTTGCTCTTTCTGTGGGAAATTTGGCTGAGTATGAGCCATAGAGATGTCTATTTCTGATTCATTTTACTGGGAATTGATTCACTGAAAACATGTAGGTTACATACCTCCATAGAGCTGCTTGACAATACATCTGAGGTTGTAGTGCCGCTTCAGAAAATTGGCAACCAGGTTGAACTTTTTCCCTAAAAAAAACCCCCAACAAAACAGAAATACAGATGGCAGTGAGGAAGAGCAGGAAGAGCTGTACATGTGACACCATTTCAAAGGCTTAATCAGTGCCACCACAGACACTGTGTCCACTGTCATTCCCTGATACACTGATTACAATTTATTCAATTTACCATCATGACACAAAACAGCCGCTGTTGCCATTCAAATCATTTTCTGGTCATGCAAATGTTATTCCTACATGAGATAAAGTGGTTAATCAAAGGGCACAGTATGCAAATATTTTGATCCAGTATAAAGCCCTTCATGTGAGTTCCAGCACTGGCACTCCACCACATACTGCAGAAGCAGGACAGACATACTGACAGCTGAATGTTCATGGTAAGGGCCCTGCATACTACAAAAGCAGCTAACTGGTTTATAGAGTGAGAAACTGTTCGTTCTGTTTTAATTTAACTGACCTCCCAGTTTGACGCAAGCAGAGAAACTATGGCCCGAGCCTCTGCTCTGTTTGTCATGGAATGTTTGTCATGGTATGTCAGATGTGCTGGGCAGAAGAAGTGGCCTGTTGCCTAATCTGGTAGGAATTTGTTGACTAAAAGCAAGGGTCTGGCTAACACGCTATCGAGTTGTTCTTTGTAAACAAGACAACAGTGCTGGGAAGCTGACAGAGCCTGCTCACCCATTGGTACCTTTTTTGTACCTTTTTCCTCTTCTTGATACAGTGACTGTAAAACTATACATGACTTAACCACCTTTCTATTATTTCTTATTCTTATTTGGTGTTCTCATATTGCTGTTGTCATGTGAACACCTCATTAAATGCTAACTATGGGGATTTTTTGTATTTAACTTCAATTAAAGGATTACATGTCATCCATAGTTTGAGAACATCCTGACCTCTTGCACTCAAGGCTCTTTCAGAACTTCCTGGATAATGTCAGATGTAAACTGTCATCAAGTCAAAGACAAGTCTGTCTTGGTTTTTGAAAAGCTGACATTTTGGAAGAGGGGAGGTTTTCACCCATTGGCAACAACACTGACAAGACACAAAAAAACTTTGCAAAAGTCTCCTCCAAAAGTTGATCTATAACTGGGACGAGTATGTGGTGTGTTCAGGTGAACGTAGACCACACAGAGCAGAACAAGTGTGAAGGTGCTTGTGTGAATTTTTTCCCCTTTCTCTGTTCGCTGATGTCATCTCAACTTCAACTCGAAGCATCTAATTATCGTCTTCAAAAAGGAGCCGTCTTGTGATTCCTTGGATAATGACATGCAATTACAGAGACGGTTTGCCACAAAACTGTCACAGGTATACAGTTAAGTTCACTGACCAGTGATTAATGGCACCATCGCTGCTTTTGTTTTCTCTGTTCTTGTGGCTGAATTCGCTACCAGGGTCAATATTTCAGTTAACAAAATAGCTGCAAACATAAATGAATGAACAAATGAATTAATGAAACAATCAGTCACTCAAGTAAGGATACATCCTAAACTCCATTAAAATGAAAGGCTTTTGAAATATGGATACCTGTTTGCTTCTATGCCACTATCAATTACAATCAACGTTTTTGTGAAGCTTATAGGATTAGTACTTTTACCCAAGTGAGAGGCTGTAACACTTTTAGCCTCTGGCAAAATTGACAAGTTCAACAGTTTTGTCAAGATTTGTGAGCATACATTAAAATCTTCCAGCAAGACACATCACGAACGGTAACAGTGCTTGTCAGTGACTGTTAGTCTTCTTCTTCAGGTCCTATTATTTTCAATTGTAGGGGCTAATTATTATGCCTGGGATATAAAATCAAAGCATTTAACCAGTTGTGACGGCAGAAAATCAGTCTGGCTCCAAGAGCTGTGGCCTGGGATTAAGATCCCCTGTCTTGCAACAGAGGGGCCACGTGACAGTGTTTGGTGGATGATAAATGGGAAACAAGAATAATTATGTTATGAATAAAAGTGTTTTGTCAAACGAGGCGCCAGGTATCCCTGTAAGTCTGTAAGTACAGCGCAGTCTGCACAGATAATAACAATGACACATTTTTTGTTGTACCCCATCAAAATGGATTTGCAAGAAAACAATGATTATGATGATAAAGTTCTAACTCTCAGCTTAAATTTGAGGGTGTTTACATCCATGTTTGATTCGTGTTTTTAGTATTTTGGTAACAAATCCGTTGCAGTCAGTGTTACCTGAAGGGTATTAGACACTGAAATCAACTTAGTACCTTCCATAGTGAAGCTCTTCAAGCCCCTAATGCACCCATCTTCAGTTTTTGGTTGTTTGGTGGGCTTTGGGGGCTTAAGTCTTGTCTTCAGCGAGTGAGACACATGTTGGAATGAGGTCAGGTGATTGACATGGCCACTCATAAACATTCCACTGTTAAGCTCTAAAAACCACCCTTAGGTTGTTTGGCTGTAAGTTTAAGATCAATGTCCTGCTGCAGGATGACCAACAACAGCAGATGTAAAATCATTAACTTTTGTTCGCAGTGTGCAAAAAAACAATCAAATGAAACGCAATTTCTCAAGACACATTTGAGCAGCCAATTACAAAATTAGTTTGACCCCGTAAAACTGGGGGGTAGTAAGTGTAAAGTGGCTACAATTACTATACAGTTGTTCTAAGCTGGATGTAAACACCTTGAATTTAAAGCTGTATGTTGGTACTTTAAGTTCATGGTCATTATTTTACTACAGATCCAATGTATTGGATTACAGAGACAAAACAACTAAAAGGTTGTCATTTTAATGCACTGGACAGGATGGACCAGGAGACGCATGTTAACGTTAATGAGCACATTTATTACTGTAGCACCTCACTGGTCTGTCTTCAGAGCTGGGGTCTTTGGAGTTTTGTCCCATTAATACTTGATGTACATGAAGTATGTTATAATAATGGAAAAGCCAACAAGCTTCAAATAGATTGCTTCATTAATCCCAAAGGGAAATTGCACAAACACACTTTATTGGTATGTAGAGCATGGTTGTAGTTAACAATAGCAGCATTCCTTTATTGGAAAAACATTTCGATATTTTGTCATTCTTTAAATAGCAAAGCAGTGGTCATCTATCGTCCATTCTGGATGTCTACCCAGAGAGGAATGCAGATCCGTATCTCTGTTTTGTATTCCCTGCCCATTCTAGTGCAGGAATCCAGCATCTTTCATTGCACACTCATGGCTTTCTATGTTTTTAGAAGCTTTGATTTAGTCTGTTGGACTCTTTAGCCTCATATTTAGCTCTACAACTATTCTCATTGCTTTCCCTGGTGGGTTGAGCCTGCCAATTCCCAGGACAACTTTGACAGGGATGTCTGGATACAGAGTTGGGAACCAGTGCAACACCATGGCCTGAGACATCAGCTGTTGCTCCAACTTTATAACGTCCTGCACAGCGCAGAGTTGCTCTTGGCCCTCTGCCCAGGTTCTCTCGTGCTAAGCTTACATTCATGTTTCTCTCTAACAAACAGTTTGCCGGTGCCTCCCCTGGGAATGAGTGGCCCCTTTCTGTGGCAACTGTGGCCCACAGTGGTGCAATACACAAATCTGCAGAGAAGAGACTTTCAAGAGTTTCATTTGTATTACCTTCAAGAGAGGATGTTCCTGCTTAATTGCTTTGAAACCCAATGCACAACAATATTATGACAGGTCAAATCAAACAGTAAACAAGCTAGCTCGCCATGTTTTCAGAAATGTGGTAGATAATATTGTAACTGCTTATATAGAGTGACTTCTACGATCTTGTAAAATACAACTATAGAAAAAAGAAACTCCAGAGGGCTGGTGCCAAGGCTGGAATACTGTACTTTTGAGAGACACACACACACGCACACACACACACACATCCCTGCAGCTTTCACCACTTCCTGGGAAAACAATGAGAGGAAAGAAAAGTCAACAAACCAAAAGGCATCCAGAGTGACTAGAACTGTAAAATGGAAAAGACAGGGGTGAGAAGCATTCAGACCAGGGTCAAAGGTAAGTCCCCATGGAAAAGACTTCATTAACTTCAGTCATATCCTGAGGAGATCATTAAAAAAGCTATAGAAAACAGAACCTCTCACAACCTGCATTCCTGACGGCCTGTGCTGTTGTGACTCATGCAGGAATCCATAAGCATTTCTGCTCTGACTTACGCAGGTCCCGGCCATGGAGAGGTCTGACCACAGAGGTGGTAACTAAACGAGGTGTTCTCTCCGTGCTTTTATACGCACTTAAGTTACCTTGTTACCCTAAGCTTAAGCTAACTAAGTAGTAACCTGATTTCATTGAAGTCATGTCAAAGAGAAATCAGATTTCTATAATAGGGGTAAGGTATGAAAAGAAACCAGTTTAACACAGTGCAGGGAAAGATGATAACTTGCAGCCATGTCTCCTTGTATACAATATAGTTAAATCCAAAGTCTGACTAAAATCAAAACTGCAGTAAATAAGTCTAAATAAGACAGTTTCCACAGATGAACAGAGGATTCTTTTTCAAATTTAGGCTTGTGCACAATAAGGAAAAAATGAGAGGCCTTTCACTCAGTTAGTCCAAATGTTTCCACCAAAAATGAAAAAAAAAAAAAAAAAAAAAACTCAGCAGTAGTATTATATATCATTATTACACAAAAATTATGGCAACACTGGTTCAAAAACATGGCGAGAAAACAAGAGGAGAAATCTGATTACCCACCAGCTGCATGTAAACGCAGACTTTACTGTAACCGGGTTATTGCAGTGCATGTAAGGCATTCTCCAATTTCCTGCAGTAACCTGACTTCTCTCATTAACCGTGCTTCTAGTGTGCATGTAAATGTGGTGACTGTATGTCAGGAGAAGTGCAATTCCCACGCAAACCCCTTTATGAACAGGAGTCGAATCAGCAGGACAGTCAGACATCAGTGCCTGAGACTTCTGCTCTTTTGACATCTCTGCTTTGATGTGGACCCCCTCCCTCTGTCCTCAAGTGTGGGTGGAGAGTTGGGGCTTAGAGCGAGAGAGAGGGGTGGAGTGGTGAAGGATGAGAGAGCATGAGGAAGTTACCCATATGTAAGTGGGGGCTTTCCTGGAAGGACATCACTCTCTGTGTGTAACTGTAACTACGGCCGTAGCAGAGCACTGTGCCTTATCATCCTGCACAACGTCCACCTGAAACAATATTTGCACATGAGTGTTCAATTTAACATTTGGGTGACCCCTTCATCGCAGTTACAAAATACGCCGCAGCATGGTAGCTCAGGCCAACCCATAATGCAGCATGTGACTAAAGTGGTGGGGAGCATTTTGGAGCGCAGAACAATTATCAAGGGAAAAAAATCTATTTCTCAGAAACATAATCTGATGAGAGAAAATGCAGTCACAATACAAAATGTCACATTCAATCATCATTATATCTTAATTAGCCCAAGAGGCCACAAATCTCTCTCTCAAAGTGCTGCCTCTGTTTATATTAAAGAACAATCAGAATGAGGAAGATGCAAACTGCTTATTCTGCATTGAGCTCCTTTGGATTAATGTAATGCAGAGCAGTTTGTGGACTTGAGCTATGCACTGTGCTGGCCCTTTAAAACTCAGATGTCTCATTGGAAGCAGGCTGTCTCTGCTTGCTGGGTCCTCTGTAAATCTGCTAGCCTGTGTTTATAAATCCAAACACATGAACCATGGCACACATGGCGATTCTATCTAGGTTTTGCTACCTGTGTCTAATAATAATGGGCGAGTAAGACGATGAGGAAAAGAGGGAAAAAAAGTTCGGAATTTTATTGTTATTTTTAAAAGATGTAACACACTGTCCTTGTGCAAACAAAAGGCCTGGAAAACATTAATGACTACAATTAAACTGTGCTGCTTTTGTTGCCTTCCTAGGCCTTTCCTGACAACACAAGGCAAATTTGGCAGTCTGCACTAGGATGACACCTGCCCACAGGAAAACCATACAGCTCACAAGAGCATGTGACAAAGGCCCATTTCTTTTGAAGTGAAGGAAAGGGCAGAGAAAAACAACAATATCCTCGGAAATGTTTCAGTAATTCCTGAAACAAGGCACTCTGGTCATGCTGAACACTTAGCATGAGTTCAAGAGAGTGTGTGCCGTCTCCCAGACCAGATTGTGGTAAAGGGGAACAGTCACATGAATGTGATCCGTGCTCAGGCTCAGGCTGAGGCCCTAATTATATGGGAACAGAGTGTGGTGTGACAGCTATGGCGGGGATTGCGGTTGTGTCCTAAGAGACTGCAGCTGACCCTGCGGAGAGGGAGAAGGAGAGAAAGTGAGAAAACATGAAGAGACGACATGAGGAGAGCAGAGACGAGCAGACATGGAGGACACAGGAGAGGAGAGGAGAGTGGAGAGAGGAGAGGAGAGGAGAGGAGAGGAGAGGAGAGAGGAGAGAGGAAAGGAGAGGAGAAGAGAGGAGAGGAAAGGAGAGGAGAGGAGAGGAGAGGGTGCATAAATGCGCAAAAATGTAAAGGACAAAAAAGAGAAGGGGGGTTAACAGTGGAGTCAGACTGTCCTATGTGTTGCTGCTGAGTAAGGACGGGGGCTTACAGCAAGGATTTAAAGAGCCACAGCAACACCACAAAGCACCAGGGGGTAGGGGGTTGCCCAGCAGGGGCAAGGGGAGGGAGGGCGAGCAGGGAGAGGGGCAGGCTGGCTGGAGCGGCTACTCTGATCAGGATCCATTTCCAGCCTGGGCCTTGGAATTCCTTTGTTCCTGTCACAGGTCTCCATTTCCCACTCGCCTTAATCCCAGCCTGCCTCACGCCCAGTAACACAGAGCAGGGCAGGTAACTCTGCCACAGGCATGCCTCTCTATTTACAGATCAGTCCCCACATAACAGCCACTCTCATAAATAGGAATAGCTACGGTAGCACTGAGAAGGAACAAGGTGGGTTAATACAGGTTGTCACTACAAAATGATCAGAAAGTTGCTGTGAACTGTCACAACAGGAGGCTGAAAAGTTGCCATAATTGATTCTCCCTAAAATGTAATGTAATGGTTTATATGTTTGTGTGTTTTGTACACAGAAAGACTCATTCGCATTTCGACTGAAAAGCTTTTCCAAATTTGATAAACTGTTTTAGCCTGGGGCTGCAGGCCCTCAAAGTGCCAGAGAAGCCAAACAAAGCTAAATCTATGACAGGGCAAAGCAAAAATTAACCATCTCCCTTTTAGTCTCTACACATCCTCCGCATTCTTCATTGGGAGGGAGATGGTCATTCGTAAACACATTCTCCAACAGTAAAGCAATCCAGCAACACTTGTGCTTTTCCCGCAATGGCCATGGCCAGGCTGCCTTAAGCCCCCTTCATGGGGCTGCCAAGAGGAGTCAGTGGTACACTGTGCAGCACTCGCAAAGCCCTCTCCCACGGCTATTAGTGACCATTCATCTGGGGAGCCTGGGAAAATGCCTCTCCAGCCTGCCGTGGCCATGGGGAAACAGGCTGGCAGGTGTTCCCTCCCTCTAAGCCCTGGCACCTGTGCAGGGAGAGGAAGAAGGAACCAACTCTGCCATGGGCTAAAATGGACTCTAGGTACCACTTCGCCAGGGCTCCTCTAACTCTTGACTGGTAGGAGGACTCTCAAAACCCAGGTTCAACAATACCCAAGCTCAGCATAAGATGGAGAGATCCATGTGGCTGTATCAATACCAACAGTAGACGTAAGACATCTGGTAATGTGCTTTGGCAGTTTGAAATGGCATGTTAACTAAATCCATGTAAAATGGACCTTCTCAGTTTACACTCTACACATACACACAAATATATAGCCCATTATGAACTGCCATATTAATTTCTCCTCGAGTTAAAGCAACACTAGAGCAAATTAAAATCAAGATAGTGCACAATCAGCACTGGAAATACACAAGAGCTAATCTAATGCAAAAATCAAAAGTATACTGGTAATGTCTAACAACATACACAATAAACAACAATCTCTTGGGCAGCCTGTGCAGCATGTTGTGTTGTCCAAGAGGACCGTGTCTGACATGAACAGGTCTTCTGCAGAGCACTGGCCTTTTCAAGAAGATAACTGTGACACTCTTTTTGTCGTAAAGGATAAAATGTATATTTGTCAAAGCACAGAGAACCTATTATCCGCTTATTTTCAATCTGTAATTACTCTGAGAAATGTGGGTGTGTTCAACACGGTCTACCAGGGAGAATGCAAGAGGCCTCTCCCAAGCTTCTAAAGTCTAGCATGTCCACTCTGCTTGTCCAGAGCCAAAATATTTGGTGGGAAAAGTTCCCTCTGTTCATCTCTCTAAAAACATAAATAAATCACATCACTATGAGCTAATCATGAAGTCTCAAGTAGCCTGGGTAAAAAAAAAAAATTAGAGGGGGGGGTTCGGGGCTGACAGTTGGAAATTGGCCTCTGCAGCTAAGATTTGAAGAAATGACTTGGATTTATGTTGGCAGAAGACATGGGATAAGCCCATCTCTGACATGTTCACTGGGTGCTATACACACACATATACACCCAACACACCATAAGTACATAAATACAATAACCCATAGAGATAACTCAGATACAAACACTTGCACTGAAGGGCCTTGGAATGTTAAAAGCTGTTGATGGCTCATTTGAAGTGCCAACAGCTGAGGCTGTTACGCTGTTCTTACGGCTGTCTGTTGGCGGAAGCCCCTGTGATTTCACACTGGCACCAGCTCAAACACCGCCTCATTCAAGACCCACAGTCCCCCTCCCATACCATCCCACACATAGCACCACACTCCATCCGCCTATTCTTGGCCTAGACAACCAGCAGTACCCTGCCTGACACCTTTCTCTATATGCAACAATATACACGTGTTCCAGCACATGCACGTCTCTCTCCAGGATATCCAGCTTTATTCTGCTCTCAAATAACATAAAGCTGCACACAGACACACAGATGCAAAAAGGTCTTCTGTCGAAGCAGATACATGCAGAAAGCCAGCTTCCACTCACTGCTATGGACAGTCTGAAAGTCCTGTGAGGATTAGCAGGTTAGCATTTGACCTGCTTGCAGAACAGATGACCCCAATACTTAATACCCACCCTGAGGTTTGCTGTGCTTCCCTCCCTAAGCCTATAGTCTGTCCTCCTCTTTTTATGGCTCCTGCCTGCCTGCCTGCTCTCTTCTCACAGTCACAGTCTCCACCTTTACTGCTCTGCTGCCTCCCTCACATGGGACAATGAAAAGACCAAGAATGTCATTACACTCACTTAAGACTTTAATAGGACTACAGCACATGAACTGTGTAGGCCTGTTTGAGGCACTATACCTTTTCATGTTCTGAGAGGGGGAAATTTCATCGATATGGTATGGAGTCATGTTCCACTGGTTACATTCCTTTTGGCAGAGTTGCAAGGAGCTTAATCATTTTTACATGCATATTTCACTGCTGAAACACTGATAGTCCCCTTGTTCATGCAGCAGTGGAGTGTATGTGTATGTGTGCGTGTAAGTGTGTATGTGGAGCCTCAGTCTGTGATCTCCATCATTAGAGATGTCTGTCTATCCTCAGTCTGTCATGGGGAATATGCGTCAGGCTTTTCAGTAACCTTACACTGTCAGCCTGTTCACACCTAGCCCAAGGGGAGGATATATCCCTCCAACACACTATCGCTCCTTTTGATTCTCACTGGTTCGGATGTGCATGAGCCCCTGCTTTCATGCATGTGTACCCGCTTATATTGACTATTTGTTTATTAAGAAAATGACAAAAGTTGGGTAACGTGTATAAGTGCATCTGTGTATGAAGTAAAAATTGGAATACACTGTTTAAGAGGATGAGAGGACTTAAGTGGAGGGGAGTAGCGTGAGAGGCAGAGCTGCAGCCATAGGAGAAACTTTATGAGGCCGACTGCCCTGTAATCCCACTCTCACAGTCAGGCCTGCCCCGCTGAGTGGGCCCAGTTTAACTGCCCTTAAGTGCTACCTGTGACAAACCTTTCTGCCTTACAACACACAGCTGGGGGTTCCTGTGAAACTAGGCTTACAGTGCTTCAAAGACATGTGTGTGGGTGGCTGGGGAATGTGCTCTTATTGGACAAATAAAATAAATAAATAAATAAAAAATTCAATCAACTTATTCCCACTGGCACCTAATGTATTGATATTTCTCTGTGTGTGTATTGGTTGCATGTGTGTATGTGTGTATGTGTCAGGGCAACTTTTTTTTAGTGTCATCCAGTTGAGCACAAGTGCAGATCAACACAGGTGTGCCAACACCATATTAACTGGAAGCGTAACAAACATTAACAATATTTGCATGTACAAATGAATCCAAGACGTGCCAAGTTTAACAGTGCAACACAATATGAAAACCTGTATCAACTCTTGGCGTCACAGGCCACACCCTGGGCGTAGATAGTCACCATGTCCCAACTAGTTCTGTTGTCTTTCCACCCACACTCCCCTCAAAAAGGTAGCCTTGAAATATTTTTTTGACCGTTTTATAACTCCATTCCCATCCTGCTCACAGAGCTCAATGGCTCAACTCCATGCACACAGCCATATCTCTGCACTGACTGCCAAGTGAATAAATAATGGTTTTGAGTTCATAGCCAAAGTAAATCATTTTACTTATTCAGGAGTTGATGACAGACACACCTAAGACAAGGAAAGGGGAGACAAAGATGACTGCATTCCACAGGAATGAGCAACAGGGAATTCAAAACAGAATAAACATAACTTGTAGTCATTACCAAATAACAATTTGAATTAATGCTTCAAGTAAACACACAGAGAAGCCAATGTTATACACAATAATGGATCACACAGAAATAAAGCATATCACAATAAATACCCAGAATACTTGGCTCTGGTGCAGTGTAATGGGGGTCACAAGATGGTGTGTTACCTTTCACAAAAAAGGCTGAGGCAGGTGCCAGCTCCTTCTTCTGTTTGAGCTGTCTTCTATTGTGGAGGGACTCTGTGTACTGCTTAACCCTCTGGTCAACAGCATCTCGAACCAGGGCTGTAACCTCCTACAAACAGTGTGGAGATATTTCAGTACAGTGACATGTTGTTGGACCGTTAAGAGAACAAAAGCTTTGATCTGACTTTAAAAATAAATATTAATGATGAGCACAGGAAAACAACAGGACAAGTCCTTGTAAGGCAACTAACTCCACAAGTGGCTAGGTGGAGAGATGGGAACAGTTTTGCAACAATGAAACCCCCTAAGAAGAAAAGACAGAAAGCTCAAAGTCATTTTAGATTCCACGCTATTGCTGTCTTTTGAAAAGGCCCCCAGCAGAACAGAAGCCATATATTCACTCACACACTTATTCACACACACGCCCTTCTGCCTGTGTCTGTACCTCGATGTGGCCCGTAGTAAACCAGCTGGCGTCCTCTTGGCCGCCCAGGGGCAGAACGTGGAGATCCACCAGCACAGCAAAGTTCCCACACTGTAACACAAAGAGGAAGGACAGCCACAGGTTGCTGAGGGGCATTGAGCTCAAAGACAACAAAGGAAATCAGAGTGTGGGTGATTGACAGCGAGACAAACCGCAACGACCCCCTATGTCCCCAAACATCACCCCAGGCCTCTCACAGCAAGTCCCCTCCCTCCTGTTCCTCTGTCTAGCCATCTTTCTACCAATCTCTTTACAAAATAGTATGGTCCTGCCTGTCTCCTCACATTTCCCCTCTCTCAGCGTAAAAAGTATTTTCTTGTTCTATAAGCTTTGCGATGCAATCACTGCCCTCAGGTCACATCAGGCTGCACAAAAAAAGTCTAGAGATGTACCACATAAATGAGGATTATGCCACTTTGTACAAGAGAAGTGATAAAACTCAGATCTACCCTAAAGCACTCCATGCCTCTGCACTTCTGCACTACAACTTTTGAGTGGTGTAGAAAGCTGAGTAGCTGCAGAGTGGATTCCTGAAGCACTACGTCATCGTGTCAGCGACAATAAGCTACAAGGGACAGGGAGGCCAGAAATGCCGTGGCTGGTTAAGTTGCTGTTACATCTTTCTCAGGCTAGCCTGATTATGGTTTACACATGAGTGCAAAAGCTGCCCGCTGCAGAGAGCAAATGGATGTGGGTCTCGTGTGAACTTCGCCTCTCCCTGGACAAGGAAGTAATGGATGGACTGAGACCACCCACAACATGACACAGAGGAGCAACAAGTACTGCCCAAAAACCCAGAGTGATAATGAACCAAAAAGCATTCAACTGAATGGGGCAAAAAACACAGAGTCTTACAAAGACAAAGCCAGACACTGATTTCAGGCTCACAGTGTAGAACTGGAATAGAGGGTGTACAAACAGAAGGGGTTATTCATTTAGTAATAGGGAATACTTATACACACTAAAAGCTTTGTTTTGAGTCTCGTCCCCTGGGCTGAAGTATTACAGACAGAATGACTAAATTCTACAACCCAGACTTGAGGGACGTTCCTACGGCCTCGCTCTGAGGATGACACGAGAGAATGAATGAACAGGGTGTGTAGGGAAAGGCCGCTGCTACTTAGGTCCTAATTCTGGACACAAGTCTATACCTCCCAAATCCAAAAACTGTCCAGATGTCTGCCCCTCATCTTTGGAATGAGTTAGCTTAGCTCCTTCTTTTAAAGCAGGACATTAAAGGTTTTAATAACTGTTCACTGACATTAAAAACCTATGTGCTGGCTCAGAGCAAATCATTTTTTTTTCTCCCATAAAAGCATTTCCCTTTCTCATTGTCTTTCTGTAAATAATAATTGAAGTGAAGCTGCTTCCTTGCTTCTACTTGCAGGTCAACTAGAGGAGAGGGCGCCACCATATGACTGATGAGGGAATGTTTCAGTCAATTTTAGTCCCAGCCTTTTCTGCAGAACATGTCAAGTCCTCACCAGCTAATGTGTGTCAACTTATACTAAAGTATGTCTCAGCATCAGTGTCACCAAGACTAATGGGAAATTAATGTTATTCTAAGTCTCTTACGAAAACAATGCATTAGTCTGTGATCCTCTGACTCATCTGTCCCTTATGTGAGAATGAGTCAAGAGATTACAAGAGTCCAAAAGTCCAAACAATCAAGATGCGTTAACCACAAAAATAGAAAAATTGCTTAACAGTAAATATTCTCTGTACAAAACACAGTGGCACTTTGCGTAAAGATTATTGTAAAGGAAAGAATTGCAAACATTGTTGTACAAAAACATTTTCACAAAAGCAGAAATGGCAAGGACCAGAACAGAGCCCCCCTTTATGCGCCAGCTCCTCGTGTATAAAATATGTGCATGTTGCCTGTCAGTATCAGCTCATCCTTATAAGTATTCTCTCCATCCTCCTGCCCTTTGTCTCACTTCAGTCCACGGATGACTGGTGGCCTCAGCTGACTGCCTCCAACAATTACCAGTGTGTGGGAAAGCCTAGCAACAGAGGGTCAAGACCTTGTCAATCCAAACAGGGACGAATAAAAAGACAAGCCCCCACAGTGGTTTCTTGGGGTTGGACTTGACACATGCTGGATGTGTGTTGGTATCCTGACTTGAGTTTTTGTCTTTTGGGACCTAAGAATGGCTTTACAGATGGATATAGGAAATATACCACTGTGCCTGAGTTACCAGTTCATCAGGTATAATGACCCCTACGATGAATCCTTAACTTGTAATGTTCAGTTTTGGTCGACAGTGTGTCGGGGAAAGGTTAATTCACTTCCACGGTGAATATGTAGTCATCGGTAACGGTGGTGTGGCATCTGACTACAGTGAGGGCCGTTTCTAATATTCTGCTCCCAACATGCGTGAAAATCCTGACCACAAGATCAGTCTTCGAGGGTACTGTACATGGCTCACAATTACACAACCTAATGGGAGCTCTGAAGAGCAACACAAGGTTAATTTGATCAGTATCTTGGAACAAAGGGGGCAGTATAAGGTTTAGAGCGCGGTCCTTACGGAGAGGCACAGCAGGGTGAATCTCCTGAAGTGGTTTCTGAGCTTCTGATTGAGTGTGCTTTGGGCTGAAAGCCAGACATCTAGCGAGCCTTAGACTAACTTCCTTTTATCACATTAGAACAGCAGACAAGACTCGACTGGGAACGGAACCTAAATGACAAACATTGGTCTGCCCCAAAAACAGCATGTGATGCCCTGAGCTTCCCGGGAATGGGGAATTTTGTCAGGAATGCAAAGTAATGCAATCACACTAATGAGAAAACAATTAATTTGCCCAGCAAAATTCGCAGCTTGCTGGAGGTGCAAATTTCCCTCTAAAGTGTCAATCCTCGAGTCCAGGCTGTGCTGTTTAGGTGCAGCTACCAGAGCTTTTACAAAGGCCATATGTGTCGAGTGTGGCAGATAAGACAAAAAAAGCAGGAGAATCTAATTTTACACAAAGGCTCTGACCACATTCACATCATGTGGTCTAAATTCGTCAACTCCCAGCACAAAGAGTGACCAGTGGATCTCTAAGCTGAACTCTGCCATGAACTATGACCTCCTCGTATCCCCCCCATATAGCCCAGCTATGGTCCCTCTTTAGTGAGATCTCTGCAGGCGGCCTAATACTTTGTAGAGGCAGCAATACAGACCACAAGAACCCTGTCTTCCTTGAGCAAAGTAATCTGAAAGTATCTAAAAATCCAGTGTGCTCATTGAAGCTATCCTATTTTGTGTACTTTACTTTGACACATTTAAGGCGATACTCTGAGCAACTGTCGCTGTTGTTGGAAAGAAAGGTTTGATAAAGGGCCAAGTTCTAGAGGAAGTTATTCTTTTCATACATAGTAAAGTGGGCCAGCACTGTTTTGTTCTCCGTCTTGCACAGGGCTTTTAGAGTTATGAACAGAAGCTGAAGGCTGAATGAGAGGCAGCAAGGAGTGCTACTTAATACCAAATCCTTTATTGTGCCATCTTTTGTGTGCTGTCACACACTGAATGAATGGGACTGAGTCTTCCTGCAGGCTAAGCTCAACTTCTCTATCCTAATTCTCCCCACTGCCCCACTCCGATCACTATGGCCTGCAGTAAAAAAAAAAAAAAAAAAAAAAAAAAAAGGGTTAACAAAGACAAAAACATTTTGAGAGAGAAGTTGCCCACAATCCACAGCACATTAAAATAATCCTCTATATATACTTTATATTGCCTGTCTGCAAATAAGCAACTCCTGACTCAGACTCACTGATGGCTTCTTTTCCTTTTCTGGTCTTCAGAGCTCTGGTCTATATCACTCTCAGTTCCCAAAACACTCTCTACCTTCCCTTATCTCTCTCCCAGACCCAGCTCTCCATCCTCCCGCCTGTGCTGCTCCAAGTTGGGCACGGGGCCCAAACTATATGAGGAGCTTCACCCGCCTCCCCACCTCGCTGCCCTTTGCCATTGCTATCGCGCCGTATAAGAACCAGACCTGCTCGGACTGCACTTAGCTCAGAGGCTAACACTAACCAGCCACAGATGTTTACATTGGGAGAGAAGGGGCAGCAGATGCGGTCTCACTCAATAAAACTTGCATCTCTCCCACTCTCCCTTTGTCTCTCTCTTTTTCTGACTTTCTCTCTTTCCTGCAAGTCTGCAAAGAACCCAGGGGAGCTCTTTAGTTCTGTGGGTGTGACAACCTTGCTCTCAGGCTTTATTTGCCTCGTTCCCTGCTCTCTCTGTGCTGTGAGTCACCTGGGTTTCCCCTTTAAAAAAAAAAAAAAAGACATTTCTGTTTTCCAATTTTTCAAACTGCCAGACACTGAGCAGTGAAGCTTGAGACTTGATTATTACTGAGGCGAATGTTATTTACAGATAGTGCGCGGAAGTGTTTTTTGTGCAAAGCTCCCTTCATTCAGGTGAATGTTAGCACACCTGAGTCTTCTTTATTTGATGATAAAAAAAGAGACACAACCCAGGAGAGGAATTCCAGCAGCAAGAACAGACAGGAATATCTCCAGGTAACACACGGCAAACAAAACTCAGGCGGTCCAACCCTTGAGAAACTGGTAGACAGTCAGAAATAGCAGGCTTGAGAAGTGTTTGGCCTCATTAGGAAATGTGAATTCTGTATGCCAATGTAGGGCAGAGCTGACATGAAAGGGAGATTTTCTTTTTTTACACCCGTCACCTACTCATGTGAAAGATTCCCCAAGTTGGAAAGTGTCAAAATGCTTCTAATCAGACTGCAATGATTTTGTACAGAAGCATGATGTGTGGTCCGATATGAGCTCATCTACAGAGTGACAACAACACTAAACAGCACATAAACCTCTGACATTAAACTGCTCTGTGATACCTCAAAACTTTTTATTCTTAAAAAACACTTTGGTCTCTGTCTCAGCCTACAACATTAGATGGTTAGAAAGTCAGCAGTGCATGTTGCTAATAGAAGGCAGATTGCAGGGGTCTGCAGCGGTAATGTCTTGGCAGAAAGCAAGCGCTTCAGTGGATCAGTGTTTTAGCCTGCGGGCCCTTTTCAGGAGGTCTGAGAAGTGGCAGGTCACTATACAGTCTAAGCCTATTTAAGAAGGAGCATACCAGCACCTCCTGCAGTTCCACAGAACAGGGAGGGAGCTGCTTTGAAAACATTTTAGGAGAAAGGATCATAAAACAAACTGCTGCACAGCCTACTAAACATGGCATGGTGAATCCAAAAACATTACTCATAATTGCTTTAATAATCCTCGCTCCCTGTGTAAGCTGGCAAACACAATTTGCAACATGTCTTTGTGACATCAGTGTTTCTGTGCAAATTTCTGTTCCTCAATATTCTGAGAAGTTAATTCATTCATTACAAAACATGGGGGATGGTGGTGTTTGTTTTGCAAAAGACGAGCCCAGGGTAGCGCCTTAAATGCAATTGTTTGGAATGATCCCTTCTAACATAATTGTTTGTGGTTAGCTGGTTAAACATGGTAGAGGCTGTGTGCATTTTCTCAGGCAGCGTGACACAACAGTATCATTATGTGCCCAGTGGGAAGGAACCTTCCGTGAACCTCCAGGGTTTTACTCTCCCACAACCAACTGAGGGGGTTGGTGTAGTAGCCTGTATGAAGGCATGCATATGAAACAAATAAAGGGAGTGAATGCAATATCTGGTCAACTAGGCACACATGGCATTATGGAGGATGTGAGAGATCAGCGCAAATGTCTGCAGCCCTCGTCCAAAACTCTCAATAAATGAAACATCAACAAAAGAGAGACCAGCGGCTTTCCCTGCACTTAACAAAAACATCTGATGTGCATTATTCCTGACAGAGCATCAGACTCAGGATGAACAGCTTGGCTTTTTAATAGAATGAGTTTCCTCTGTTCTGTGTCAGCGTCCATTGACAAAAGGCTCTGAGGGAGGCAGTCAGTCGAGATTTGCAAAAGGTGACTAGAAACGTCTTCTAAAGGATGAATAACAACATTAGAATGTGGAGGTAAGACAGTTGACACGTGTCTGTACCTCCCCCTAGTGGCCAAATCATTTGCTACTGAGGAGGACAAAAGCATGAAGATAGGCAACACTGTAAATGTTACAGAAGCAAGCATATATTCCCCAACTGCACAACAGCTTTTCAGAGTTTTAAGACCATAATAACTTGCAGGAAGTAGTGTGTGAAGCAGTTCTACTGTCTGGGAGAAGCACAAACATACTTGTTTATCATGAATGCTGAAAATAGAAGCTGAAAAGCCTTAATGAAATGCAGATTCATCTTACTCTTTATTCTTCAGCATCTTGTGCGTAAGTGGTAAAACATTTTTCTTAAAAGTAATTATGAGGTTTTGTGGTCAGTTAAAGGCACCCAAAAGCCCCATTTGCTCAGACACAAGATATTTTATAGCATATGACATATGTACATGTTCACAAGATACTAAAGAATATGATTAACAGATGTTTGGATGATAAGCTTTTACTCTTGTTAAGTCAACATTTTTTGTGTGATTAGACCATCCCCCTTTGCTGGATGTGGCCATGCCAAACTGGAATAGCTAAATAACTCTAACTTAACACCGGGTTTTATGAGGTAACAAGGGTACAGCTTGGAAAACTTAAAAGTCTTACAGAACTTGTCCAAAACACTTCAAAAAGACAAATATGTTAAATATGATAACTCAACATATTTTCTTGGATACATATCGAACGTTTTAATATAACACAATACTATTTAACACTATGATACACCGTATATGAATCTAATACAACACTGCATTACAAGGGCCAAGGGACTCGTTTTCACTTACCTTAATGACAACTTTGAGAGGAGCCATCCCTGCGAAGAACACAGCAGTCTGAGTTTCACCTGAAACAAGAGTATAGTCATGGATTACACATGGTAGCCTACAAACAACTCTCTCCAATGATCATTCATCAAAGGCAACATATAATAATTGGAGACTTAGTTTACCGCCCTGCTAAGAAAATAACACTCTCTGGTTTATCATAGACACATATGCAGTGTCTGTGGTGCTCCACACTTAACCTAGTTAATAGCGATCTTACCTTTATATTCATATGTTGCATTAATTACTTAGTAGGACACAGTATTCAGTTTCTCATAGGTATTTATTAGGGTTCTTCTAAACGCAATATACTGTAATGTTAGTCATTTTGATGGTGAAACAATTATCAGCTAACAATTGTTAGTTAATGTTAACATAATATGCTTTGACATTACTTCACTCTACTATAGACAAGTTGAGCGGATCGACATGATTTAAATGGTTGTTGCTACGTGATGTTTTAATAGTATCGAGAAGTTTAGCAGTCATCTTAACAGCTGAGCTTGATTTACTGCTAAGAAACACCAGGGTAGCGCTAACGTTAAGACACAAATGCCACATCAATTACACTACAATAGCATTATATACAACTATGTTCGGTATATCGTTGTGTAAGTTCATTAAAATTAAAAAGACTTTTCATACCGCCAAGAGTTTTGAATGTTTGTCAAGCGAGAGGGTTGCAGGAGATGACGTCACATTCCGTTTGTAGTCCTACAACTGCAAAGCCCCCAAGTCTGAGTCGGAGCTTTCAGCGGCAGGCTTCTGTCAAAAAATACTTCAGAAACACTGAGTTGTGAATTTGTCGTCCATCTGGAGCCTGAAGTTATAAAGTTTTTGGTTTTCTGTCTTGACAGCAACAATTTCTAGAGATTTGTGAGAGAATGCGACTCTTGATTGAATAGGCCCCCGCTAGGACCGAACGCTCTGACCACTACCATGGAAACGAGTTGCATATTGAAAAAGCCTGTATTAATCTCGAAATTATACGTTGCCGAATCGTACCTAAATATTACTTCAGCGAACAATAGCTACTATAAATGAAATTAATATTGATTGGTTTGTTTTATTATACTACATATAGGTTTAATGTGAATAAAAGTGTGTCATTTTGGTCAGGCAATGGTGTAAGTATCACTATCAGAGTGTTGGCGAGCAAAGGCGCTTAACATTGAAGCACCAAACGTAGCGTTTTCTATCGAATTTCGCAGAAGATTCCAAAATGACACCATGGTCGCTTATATTTCGTTTCAAGTAAACTCAGTGTTTAACGTCATGCCAAGCGATTTAAAATGCTCCAAAACTGAACCTGCTTTGCCATTGCTTCAGGAAATTACTGCGTAAGTGATGTCTCGACTTGTCAAGAAATCTCCATCTCTTTGTACGGATCTACCACTGGACAACACTGATATTTGTAACAAACTTAATTTGCTGAGGAAGCTTCTGACATCTTGCTTTGGTCCGACAGGTAGACTAAAACAGGTTCATAACAACATCGGAGGGCACGTCGTTACCACCTCGTCCTCCTCAGTTCTCCTTCCAGCCATCTCCTCCTCACAGCCTTTTGTCAATCTGATAAAAACCTCGATTCTCAACCACGTTTCTCGTTTCAGTGACTGTGGTTTATTTGCTGCTGTTCTTTGTTTGGCTCTTATTGAGCAAGCAAAGCAATCTGGTATCAGAGGAAATGTGGCTATCAGACTGAACAAGCACTTGCTGGGTCTGTGCGTCAGTTACCTACAAGAAGACGACTGTGGTTGCAAAGTGAAGCTTGACTTCTGCAGCAGCCAGAACCTGGTCACATTAGCTCGCAGTATTATATCCAGCAAACCAGCATGTGTGTTAACACAGCAGGAGACACTTCACATCAGCAAGTTGGCTGTGCAAGCTTTTTTGCTCACAGTTCCTTGTGGCAGCCCAGGTACAGTCACACTGGGCAAGACAGTGACTGTCTCTGTTGAAGGCCATTCTGTGCTAAACTCTACAGTGTTTCCAGGTTTACTGTTGGACATTACGGATGTGCTTTGCCTCAACAAGGCAGAGAACCTGAATGCAAATCCACTGTGTACAGTGTTGTTCAGTGCATCCCTTGCCGGAGACCTTTCTGAACTAGGAGATGGGATAATTGAGGTGCATTTGGGAGCAGACACAGACTCACTGATCCTGGATCAACTCCTGGAGCTCGGCAAGCAGGTGGTTAAAGATGAGGTGAAGCTCTTTGTATGCCAGAAGGTCATCCACCCAGTCCTACAGCAATACTTGAGGAGTCAAGGCATCATTGTGATAGAGAGACTGGGAATCACTCTCATGGAGCCACTTATTCAGCTGACAGGTAGGCCTCCATGTAGGCATCAACCTGTCAGCAGATTTATCATTGCAGATTCATGTTGTAAAGACAAAAGTTAATTTGTAATAGTGGTCAAGGTCATTACAAAGAGTATAATGTTGCAGTAATTTATCTGATGTAATATTACAGCAATGAAAATAGTTATTTCACTTTATATATGTGTGATGAACATTAACTTTAGCCAAGGAAACACTGGAATAAGCAAATGTTATATCAATGTAAAAGAATTTTCCAACTTTGAAGCTACTTGAGGGGAATGTGTGCTACATGAGTATAGTCTAACTTGTACTTTAATTACTCTGCTCTGTATCTGAGATCGTGTTTCATATCTATTTTAACAAATAGGTGCTCAACCTGTGGCCACATTACATGCCACACTCCCAGCCAAGGCGTACGGGAAAGTGAGGGATCTCACTATTAGGCAGTTTGGATCCAAGACAATGCTGCATTTACATGCTCCTGGGGAGTCAGCAATCTGCACAATGGTCCTCTGCCACAGGAACGAGACAATGCTAAGTGAGCTGAAGGTAAAATAAAGTGTGGAGTATTCAATTCATATCATCATGTGTATCTCCTTCCCACTAAAATCTACTATCTGCACCAAATATTATTCAGTAAAGATGAAATATAATTAATAATATATGGCCCCATAAAGCACAGTTGGTGAAGTCTTTAACTAACTGAACCAGGGGAAGAAGAGATTACATTCTTCTACAGCATTTTTGATAAAAGCATCCATCAACTTGCCTCAGATATTTTTTAAACGTATTTTAAAACGCCTACAAATGCTTGTCAATTCAATAAACTTTATTTGTCCCCACGGGGGAATTATTACACACAGATATCAGCTTGCAATGTCCATTAATGCGTAATGTCCATTTATGTGTCTGTTAAAGGTGGTGTGCCAGAAGACGGAACATGTGTTGAGGCTCACCCTAAGGGAGCCCTCTGCATTACTTGGAGGTGGGTGTACCGAGACCCACTTAGCTGCTTACGTCAGACACAAGGTGAGATCCAATAAAACCAGTCTGAATTTATTGATTTCACATATTTTCACAGCAATCTCATTATAACGTGTCTTGATTATGCAATATTTTCATCTTAGAGCGTGAATGAAGTAACAGAGACAGCATCGGTATTAGGATGCACACAGACAGAGTACCTTCGTGGCATGGAGGGATTCTGCCGCTCTCTGGAGTCTGTAGCCAAAGCGCTGGAGCACAATGGCGAGAGTTCTTTAATCGATCTGATTTATGCTCATCACTGGACCCTCCCTGCAGATGCCATGACAGGATGCGTGGAGGATAGCTTGGGCTTCTGTGGCTGTGGCCTGATGGAAAGTAGCCCAAGTAAGAAGTGGACTTATCTAAACACTAAATACTCAGAGTTCTCACCTGCATCCCTGTGTAGAGACACTACTGTGCAGCCGTGTGTGCTGGACTCCTTCACAGCTAAACTCAATGCGTTGCAAGTGGCTGTAGAAACTGCTAATCTTGCACTAGATGTAAGATATATAATTCAAGATGTGAACTAGTAGAAATTTTGTCTAGTGATGGATTTGGGTTTAAAGAGGGGAATGAATGCTGTTTTACTTTTCAAAGGCATAATACAGATTAGACAGTAGCCACTGGGAATGTCTTGTCTCTATCCTTTGGTGTGGTCTTATGCTTAACCTTTATGTTAAGTCACTGACCATTTTGTCAGTAATGTTACTAATAAATGCAGATTTCTATTCACTGATTACTGTCACTGTTTTGTGAATTTGGTAGTCGATACAGGCTATCCAAAACTACATTTCTAATTCACCACTCATCTCATCTACACTGCCAACCAATTACACTTTAACAATTTAAAATTACCTTTAAATGATTTCTGAGGGAGTATGCAAGTGTAATGAATCAAAAGACTTCAGCTTCTATGGAACAATTCATCAACCCTTCACCATTACAAGTCAGAATGTTTCTGCTGCAGTGGCCTTTGTTCAGCACCAGGGGGTGCTGCAACAGATGCTGACACATATTTTGTTGCCAGTACAGCACCAACAAACTACCAGCATTTTTCTGTTGGAATTTTCCGCCCTTTTTTTCCATTACATTTTGCTGAATCCAAAAAATGACCAGTCTGAACTTGCTGACTGGTAAGATAAACTGACAGATAAACAGCTATGTAAATAAAAAGTCTAACCACAGGCAATCAAATGTTCCACCCTAACACCATAACTGTTCACAGTGCTCTATGACATGGTGTAGACACTGTGACAGACCACATCTGGTGATTTCTGAACCAACTTACAGTCACTGTACAGAGATGTGTTATTTGTTATATATGTTACTTTGATTATTGCACATCTACTATTTGGATAACTTTATTTCTCCTCACACAATCTCTTCTTGTGTGCACCAAGTTCACCAAGTGAGAAGTAAAATGAGTGCAGATTCCTTCTGCTGTTGGTTCAATCATTGTCTGCCCTTACAAGATGACCGCCAGGTGCTTTTTCTCTCAGAAGATGAATGGAATTAAAGCCTTTCGTAACTTGGGATAGTCTTTGAATTTCTTTTGATAAAACCTGTAACAGAGGGGGAGATGAAAACTATCACTCAGAAATTGAATATGGCAAAGTTGGATAAGTTTGACAGGGGAGTATTAATGTACTGTGACAGGACTGCTCAGCGTTTTGGGAATGTCTTAGGCACCTGTGATGGTAATAGGCTCTTGGTCCAATGAAACTCAGGCTAAAGACAGCAAATGAGAGGGCTGGAAGAGACCAGGTGGCCACAGCAAAGCCAAACCACTCCACGATCTCTCCTAAGTAGTTGGCACCAGACACATATTCAAACAGACCTCCTGCAGGAGAGGAAGAAGACCGCAGGTCACTATGAGTACAGAACCAATGGAAGTTAACTGATGTGTCATCTCTGGTTTCTTACCTGTAGGAATCTTGTAACTTACTTCTCCTGGTTTCCTCAGGTTACGAAGAATATAGTCACTGTGTATATTGATGGCCATTCCAACGTAAAACAGCACTAAACCTAGAAGAAACACTGACTTGTACATGGCTGGCTTAATGTATAAAGCACACAAATGGACTGAAACAGTTCCTCTGGAAAGAATAGATACTGCTCCTACCAGTTTTACAGCGATAGTCAGCTGACCATTCTTCATCAAAGTGAGCACAGTGCAGCAGGTAGTGTCCCTGCAGGAAACCATTCAGAGTGCAGAAGAAACCTGCTGCCACCATCACACCCAGTGGGAAAGGCCTTCCTCTGGTCAGTAGGGAATAGACAAATGTCCTATGATTGGAAAGGAAATAGTAGGTACAGTAGGTGGTAAGAGGACAGAATAATTGTGCTTTTCCTCCTATGCTCTATAGCATTGGCAAAGAACATATTTTACAACCAGGTGGAGGTATTCTGAAAAAATCGTTTTGCATTTAAGTGCAGGCAAAAAGGTTCCATTAAGCCCAACTCGTCATGGGTGGTTACGAATGCATTCCTCACAGCACTTTAGCCTTCAGATTATAACAACAGGAGATCTCATTTTCAAAGCTCCTTTTTCCAGTGGCCACCTGAAAGTGTTTGGCTCTTGCTTTCACTTAAAAAGTGGCTGAATAGGCTACATCTAGTAGCTGTAGGTACACTGGCAGAATAATGATAAAAGATGGTAGTAACACATTTTGTTGTTTTCTGTCAGAAACACAAAATGATGGACTGCAACTGTCCATTAAAAATAGGAGTTATAACTAAGAAAATGTATAGTTTGTTTCATGTTACACTGGTGGATCAATAAATAAATATATGAATACAGTGAACAGTAGCCAAACAATACAATACCCTGTACTCAAACAGGCTGAGTAAATTTAAGACAAATATAACAAAATAACTCAATCTGAAATATGTATGATATTATTGTGTAGGCACAAGACAATATAAAGCTAAATACATCAATAAATGAGAAAAACTATGAACCTCATCAAATCAGTGCGTTAAACTGAAACAGCAAAATGAAATTTGTAAGTCAAATGTGAAAAACCGGACATTTTAATCTTTCTTTTGTATTTTGATTGAATGGGGGGTGTGCATAACTCCAAAAACACTGATCACTCTCATGTATCTTAAAGTACATTATCACACTTCCCTTCACATACACATCAAACCACCCCAACCCCAGGCTCATGTCTCTGCGTTTACCTTTGAAAGTAGTGCGTGCAAAAGGTCCCAAGCAGCAGGTGCTTCCCCGTAATGGAGGGTTTGTGTGAGGTAAACATTAAAAGTAGGGGCGCCAGGAGAGCTGGTATCTCCTGGAGGAACCAGGCTAGTCTGGCTGGGACTGTCCTTGCTGGAGGAGAGAGTACCATATGGCGCCCATAGGAGGTTTGCGTCTTCCTGTGATGGACCAAGTGCCCGAGTCCTATCAGGATGATCCCACAGCTGAGACAGTTGACCAAGTCCTCATAGCAGTGCATCTTGCAGGTCCTCGCCTCAGGGCCAGTGAGTGTTGCAGTGATTTCTTCTGCTCATAAACTAATCTTTAAGCGTCTGTATAAAGTTAAATGGCTCTAAAAAGCCTCTCTGACTCCTCCCAAAGCAAAGAGAGAGGAGTGTCAGCCTGCTGAAACATGAGACTGCTCTCTTTGTCACAGCCTTGGTACTAATACTGAGAGAGGTGAGGTTATGATTATCTTCTCCACCTTGTAATGCAAGCCCTGATGCAAATACTGAATTTCCCTACAATCGGAGCCATAGTCCGTTGCTACATACCTGCTCTGCCTGTCAATCTTGTTTACAGACACACAGCAGCATCTGCACCAATATCAAACTGTGTGGCTTTACTTGTCAATAGATTTGCATGTGCACATGCATGTGCATGTACTACATAATCCATAGATAATTGTTTGGTACAGTGCTCAAACAAGTTCTTTAATTTCTTTGTGGTTTGAAATGTACAACCCAGTGTAATTGGGAGTACAATAGTGAAATGAATGTGATTCAGTCAAATTGGGCCACAGTAAAGGCAAAACTATTAGCTTTACTCATCAAGACAGTAACCTGTTCTTCCTGATCTGAGCACTGCCTTTCCTGGATGACTCACTGAAAACATTACACAGCAACTGAATATAGATTGAACAATGAATGTACAGGCATTTGTAACAATCTGATAATTACTACAGGGAGATTCTGTATCTTGTGACCTGTGTTTATGCATTATATGAAAACAAACTGAACTATTTTATTGATTTTTTTTTTTTCCTTTTTGAGTTTTTCTTGTCAACCTCAGCTTATACAGCCTCCTGCCTCCAGCTGATGCTGGTCTGTCTGAAGAGAGAAAGTCATTTTGAAGGCAGCGGCATTTGGGTGGACTTATTGTGTATTGTATCCTTATGTATGGATGTCCCAGCGTCCAAATTCATTATTGTCAGTTGCAATACACAGAAGTCAGTTATACTGATTGTTATTTGATGTCAGTGGTCAGATTTAATTTTTTTAAGAGATGAAATAAACTGTTTGTAAAGGTGTTGATTCAGCTTGTTTGTGATATTTACCCTCACTGATATAGATGGGGTAGACAAAATTACAAACTCCTCTCCGTATAACACAGATCAACAGCACTGTAAACAACATCCTCCAAAATGACCATACAGTTGAGTCAACACTTCTCTAAAATAGTTGCAACAAAAACTGAACATTATAATCTTCATGAAGGGAGGACTTATTGCAGGACTGTTGTATTAGCCTGCATTAATATTAGCTAGGTGTACCTAATAATAAATAATAAAAACCAATATTCCTCCAGCCACGAAGCTCCCTCTGCTGGTGATGTTTCCACTGTGTCTCCACTGTAAATTGACACTGGATAAAAATAGTAAATATTTATCCTAACCAGGATGTCTACTTTAGCAGTATACAATATGCAGCACTGCACTGTTTACAACCAAACGCCCATGTCCCAACTTCTGCAGTGCTAAAAAATATATTTGGTTATTAATCTTTTGCACCTTTAGAGGAGTAAACATATTGATTGAAGACAGTGATTAAAAACCAAGTCAATATTTTGTGTGATTGTAAATACTTGAAGAACAAGACACCAGAGCACACATGCTTTCAGTACATTTTACTTGTTTTGTAACATGAATCCTCGGCCTTATCTGAAGAGCCTTTTGGGATGCTTTGTCAGTGGAACCTGAGATCAAAACAACTCCATTTAGGGAGTAGTTAAGTAGTATATTTTAGGTTTGTGACGTGTAAGTTCCCATTCTCTAAGCAAGAAAAAAGAAGATAATACAAAAACCATTTCTAAAAGACAAACAAAGATCCATAAACACAAAATGAACAGTGTTGAGGTTCAGCCTTTGTCTCTCTCTCTCTCTACAGGAATGAGGTGAGGTGGAGAAAACTGAACACCACTCCCTGCTGGAGAAAGGAGATAACAGTTGGTGCCATTTCAGACCAACAGATGAGGGACAGGTCACACACTCCTGGAGTGCTGGGTGAGCTGGAGACATTGTTGGGTACTCGGCAAGGGAGAGGGTACATGTGGAAAAACAAAGAACTGAAAGTACACATTCTAAAATAAGACTAAAAGTGAGAATACGTTTTAAATGTATATGTGCAACAGTGATAAAAGGCACAATAGCACAGTGTGTCATGCTTTACTAGTTTCCTTTAAATTAACGTCAGAGGTCAAGTGAGTCGGGGATTCATCTTTCAGTCTGTGCTCACTCGATGCAACCAGATATTAACAGTTGCTTAATGCTTATGGTGCCAAGAGAGGGGGACCGATGTTAAAGGACTGCATCATTTCAATGGGAATACTTGTATTCAGCAGCAAAAGTCAGTCAGTGATAAGTGATGTTCAAATCTCAAACGACAGGACAGCAGACATCGTGTGCTGCCTATATCATACTGTCACCGAAAGCCTATACTGCCACTATGAATCATCAGGTTTTTGCATTCAGGTTTTGTACATCATCATCACACATATTACAGGAGTATTTCAGGCAGCGTACTACACAGCAAATAACTTGGAAAAAGACAGTAAAATTTTCTTTTCTTTTGTTAATAACTGCAATTTTTTTGCTTGACATTTCATAATGGAAATATTAATGTTTCTTAACATATTCACATCCATTTAATCCAAAATAGAGCAAGGAGCAACATCTGTCACTTTTCTGGGTAGATAATCAAACCTTAAATCATTATGACTTTGTGCTGATCTTAAAACATGGGCCATCTCTAGCTCACCTCATCTAATTAATCATCCTACTGCCAACCATAATTTTGAAGTGAATTCTCATTCACAGAGAAGTAACAAAACTGGGGAACAAACCTGTAAATAAGGATGAAGGCTTAAATCTTCCCAATAACATTTGGCATTCTTCAAAACATATTAACAAAAAGAGCTGTAAATTACTCCCAAGTGAATAGATTTAGTAACAGTTCCTACCATTTAAGCAGACCATCTAGGCCTTTACCACCAAAAAACAAAAAAAAAAAAAAAAAAACCCAAAACTTGCTCTCACAGAACTGAATGTGTAACAAAAGACATTTTCTACCAGTCTAGCATCAGTCTTCTATACTGACAATTCAATAACTACAGGGATTCATGGTGGTGGTGTAAACAAAGACTAAAGTGTTAGTCATTTACACAGTATCCAGCTTAGATTACATTTCTGTGGCACCCATAACTGCAGTCTAGCCCCAGCAAAACATATCTATAATGCTACAAGCACATAACTGGAATCTGGGAGCAGTGTTGCATACACTAATTTAACAGGCAAACCATGTTACTGGCTTTCGAGCTTAACTGACAACACTGCTTCTGTTCAAATCTACACACTACTTGAGTAAATACTATCAAGTATAATAACACTACTAAAGGGAGAAATAAAAAGGAACAGAATATGAATAAAAGATAATATTTAATAAACTAATATAAGAGTAATAATGTTTTTGGTTTTGTACAGGGGGTTAGTGAACGTTGTTGGGTGTAGCCCTTTGTTAGCAACTACAATATATGTTAGCGACGGTAGTATGACACTGTTCTCAAAATTTTAATTGCATGTAGCTTAAAGCAATCAATCAAAACACTCATTTCATTTTCATCTGGCAACATTTCAGTATTCTCCATCAAGATCTGCAGTTTTATTTTTCTTTCCTTTTCTGAGGCGAATTACATGAGCACAAATTGCCAAGAGTCCAAACGTAAAGATTGCATTACAACTCAAATCCATCGTTTGTCAGGAAAAACAAAAAGGGACTAAGAGGACAGCTACAGTCCTTGCAAAAACCCCAATAAGATTTCCCCTTCCCGACGCATACGCTGAGCCAAATGAATGCGCACTCGTCCTATCTCCTCAAACCATTTGCTCCAACATACTCTCAAAACTGCACTTCAAGCAAAATGTATCAACCAAAAGCTCTGAGACACACTTCAAACCGAGAGGAGGGTGGAGAAAGGCGGAGGAGAGTTGAGGGAGAGACAGAGAAAGAAGACTGTATTGGCTTCGAGTGTCTAGGTCCTTCCTGCAAATAGTGGGCGTAACTTGGGGTTGGGTGAGAGGGATGGTGTCTGGGTCAGGTTATGGCGATAGATAGTAAGGACATGGCGGTGGCGCTGCTGTGGCCCCTGCCTCAATGTCAACCTCAATGAACGATGAGTGCCCCGGCAGCGTAACTCACAGAGCTGTCCTGCCAGTTCCTGCACTCACTTGACTGGGCGTAGTTCAGGAAAGTGAAGTTCATTTCTAAACCAGACTTCCTCAGCTCAGCCACAGCCTGCAAAATAAAAACATCCACTTGGTCATTGATTCATACCTTGTGTCACGCCAAGCGTAATTACACACACAGATAAGGACAGCGTCCCATTGTCATGACACAGGTTACAGGTTATCTTAAATAAAATAACAGTTTCCTTTTCATACTTAAAATACTAGGACTAACTAACTATACATTGAAATACATGATCAATTCTAATTCTTTATTTTTTGCTTTGGACATGCAGCTTTAGCCTCAGTCTTTTAGCAGAATGTAGTGAATGTTACAGATGGAAGAATAATCTTGCAACAGCTGTCATTTCTGCCAGCCAAATGACAGAAATGAGAGAAGTAAACAAGAAGCTGCTTTTTTTGACCACCGTCTGAAATCAAGGACCCGTTGTATCGAAAATTACAAATAATTCTGGGTGTTCAATATGCCACCGTTGTCATTACAAGCTTTTGCACTGTATGAGAACAGAAGGCTTGATGCTGAAGCCTAGCAACTTAGTTACTACGTTCAGTCAACTGAACCACCATCAACCATGTTAAGTACTTATAAACAACAGTCTCTTCTTCTGTGGTACGTACATTTAGCAGCACTCCAATTGGGTGACGCCCACAGATGGTGTTGCGGTACTTCTTCAAGTAGTTGGTGAAAGACATGGGATCCAGCTGCTCTATAATACCCATCCCCTTCACAAGCAGAGAGAAAAAGTGGAACAAACATTTATATATCTTAGATAAAGACATGACTATCCTAAAACTTATTATTTTATAGGTAGGTTATTTTCAAAGAGAAATTACATTAAAACTAATTATTTTTCAAATTTTGAATCTGCTGTTCTATGCCATTATAGATAAAGGAGGACAACTACTTCCCATGTTTTAAAACTGTTTTGTTGTTATATTGCATGTGTCAATGAATTTATGTTTACTTTACATTCAAGTATTTTGTAATATAATAGCAGTACTTCCTGGAAGCTGTGTGTTCAAGAAAAAAAGCCTTATCACAAGAATTATAATAATCACATTTTCTCTGTGCCTCTCTGTATTTTAAACTTCCTGAAAAATTATATATTTGTAGCAGCTACATTGAAGTATACAGTCACATTAAGGGCACACGAAGTATTTAAAATGCCAATGCTATTGTTCGTACAAGTATTATGGGTGTCATGGTAACATTAATGTCATATTAATATGTCCTGCACTGCATTATCATAACAGTTGTGCATGTGGCTGATGACAGTCACACATATCTCTGTGGTTACCATTTTATCAAGATGCTCAATAGACCTGTAGATCTCCCCTTGAGATTCATCGTAGTATGTGTAACGGAACCGTTGACCTTCAAAAGAGAAATGGACATCAGAACAAAGCTGGACACAGGTATGTCACATTTATGACATTTGGGGCAGAATTATCCTGAGATCACAAACTATACTTTTATTAACAGGATAATCTCAGAGAGTGGGTGTTATTTTCATTGATTTTTATTCATCAGTACCTACCCCAGTGGCAGAAGTCAGATGAGATGATGAAAAGGTTGGAGGGGTCTGCCAGATACTTGCTGAGCAGCTTCCCATATTCCTGTTCCTTAGATTCGCTCAGGGCTCCCACAAGCACAGGGACGATGCTAAACTCGTCTTTGTGGCTGCAACATCAGATTATTGAATTAAAAACTATGGTACAACTGCACCTCTCTGTCAAAATTGTGTCCAAGGGGCACAGGTGGAAATAAAATCAGCATTAATACAATAAGAGCATCCATCAGTGAAAAGTAATGGGAAAACTCACTAGTGAGTTGCACCTTTATACCCTTCATACATCTACATTACTAATGTTTTTCAACGGGTTTTAGTGAAAGTCGTAAGGACAATATGTCTTGAGCTAATGAACTTCACCTCATATTACCTCATCCCTGCTTTTCTGAACCAAGAAATTGCCTCTGACTCCTTCCAACCTAACAGAAGGCTATATCAATTATGCATATCATACTTTCTATGAGTCCCTGCACCAGTATGGGTTTACAGAATGTATAGAAAGATCTTTTGCACTGTTTTCTTGTTTGGTCAATGATAATGATAAAAGCTTCATTCTGTGAAACCAGTTTATAGTAAGTGTATAGTTTCACTCCTATGTGCATTACCTCTCCATGGCTTTAGCAGTGTAAGGCAAGTGCATTTCAATACTGTGCTCATCTTCATCTGTCTGCAGAGTCATCCGCTCAAACAACCCAGTTTTCCAGAGGTCAGCATAAACTGTAAAACACAGGTGAGTTTCACTTTAATTTTTGCATGTTATCATGGCCATGTCTTCTGATAAAGACCCTTTTGGAGATCATTTAAATTGGGAATCCTGACAAGTGCCTAGCTGAGTGAAACCTCATCATTGAGAAAGCCTTTTATCCTAAGAGTCAGGGAACTGTCTGGTCCCTCGAGGATCATTAAAAGTGTATCACCTCCCAAGACTGCTTGAGGTCAGCATGTTAGAGCTCTATTCAGGCTAGACTAGAACAATCAAGATAAAGAAAGGGCCTAACAAACCTCTATGGTTGTATTTTTACACCTTTTTTAAGTACAGGGTTCTAAAATGACTGAAAAACACTAAAACCTAGACCGAACTGTGGTTATGTCACTCCCTCACATCACAATTGAAATACCCTCCTAAATAACTGACCGGTTATAATGTGTTTACATGTGGGACTGAGCAACAAACACAGAAAAAAGTAAAAATCAAATTGCAAGGAGTGAAAACAGTAAATACCCTTCTGGTCGATTCTCAGGTCATAGAGAGGTGTTCTATAGATGTCTGCAGGTGACAGGGCACAGCGGGAGAGGGGCACATGGTGTGAAGGTCCCAGGATGAACACCCTACGACTGAAGGGCAACAGGACTTTATCTCACTCCTTTCAGAAACACCGCTGGTACTATATTCTACTATCTAAACTAACATCTGTTCATTCTGTGGAAGTTAATGTAAGATAAGAAACAGTCACACAAAGCATTTTCTTGAGTAAGGAAAAGAGACAAAAAACAGAATGACTCACGTAATAGAAGGATCAACCTGCTTGTAGGCATATGCTGCACAAGCACCACAGTAGGTATAACCAGCATGTCTGCAAACATAAACATGTCAAAGTGGAATGAGATGGCATCACAGATGTCATTTGACATGCTCATTTTATCTTTCCTTCCAATTGTCAACATGTGCTTACGGCGCTATGATGGCTCTAGCAGGTCTGATCGTGGACTGTGCTTGGGACAGCCAGCCCTCTAGTTGTGCATTCAGCTGGGATCCTGAATAGGTAGAATTTAAAAAGAAAACAAACAAAAAAAACAATTTAAAAAATAATTTTATTTCTGATCATTAAAGGTTATTAAAGATGAGCCAGCAACTCATACTGCTCTCTCTACGCCTCCCCACAAGACTAAGAATGACATAGTGGGTCAGCACTAACCAATAACACTAAAAACATAATTGTCTGATCAATACAAATAGGATTTGATAGATACAGGACAGCCACAAGCATAGAACACTAAGATCAAGGTAATTTTGGTATCATTATGTCACTGTAATAATTCCAATGGAGTGAGATTATAAACATGCTACTGTGGTTGTAATGGAACACACTGCCCGGTTTTACTGTACAAACCACCAGTGTTACTCTCTACCAGTGTCCACAGCTGCTGACATTATGTCAACATCAATCAAAGGTAGCTTTATGATTCTATAATTAAATCTGAAGGAAAAACAAACAACTGATATAATTAGTGTTGTAAAAAAAAAAAAAAAAAAAAAAAAATGAACAAGGACATCGAGGGGGGGAGGTTACGTTAGCGCAACCTTTAGATGAGTTTATGGACATATTATTGTTTATATAAAGCTTTCTGTAGTGTTTTAACTAATGTATGTGGTCTGTTGAAAACGATTTTTACTAACAATGCCGTGAGGTAAGCTTATAAATGACAGCCAGACAGCCTTGCAGGGTTTAAAAGAAAGAAACTAGCGGCTAGCCAGTGAAATGGGGGAAGGGGTGCAACACGAACCAATTTTCTGCCCTGCCCTACTCAGTCCTTTGTTTCATGGCAGGTAGTATTTCTACACTAAGGAGAGTCAGGGTCAGAGACCACCAAGAAGACCATAACAATAATGGCAGCTTCAGTTAAAACAGTTCCTGTCAAGCTGTTACGGAAATGTATAATCTGGTCAGACAGCAGGTAGGCCAGGAAGTTCTGCATTATTAGCCAAGTTAGCTATTGTTGAGATGATTGCTTGTCAAAAATGCTGAGCAGCAGATGTCAGTTTGTTTAGAAACATTTCAATCGACTACCCGAGGAGGAAAAGCTGAATAAGCTCAAACCAACCCTGCACCAAATGGGATAACAGACGAGGCAGTCAATACAAGCTATATTTTAGCTAGCCGACTTTTCATCAACTGGATTACCGTTACAACCCTAACGTTTGTTATCACCGTCCCCTATGGCAAGACATGAACTCGACCGTTTTTCATCTCAAGATAATGAAGGTTATACAAAATAAAAACAACAAAAACAATTCAATACACTGCCATGAGAAAAAACACCAGCCAGCTAGCATACAGCGTGCTAACGCCGACGGTGCTCTGTTGACAGTTACCCGAAGCAGAGTACCAGCTCCCGGCGTGACTTGCTTCTCTGCACACAGCTCGGTTCGACATCTTGGTTCCCAAGCCGCCTATCTTGGTCTGCTTAACCCTTGTCAGGCGAAAAATAAAATTGCAAGAGCCGGCGTTCGCTAACCCAGAGAAGAAACAACGCCTGCCAGCTCACTTGCTTGTAAAGACAAAGGGCAGTCCGACTGGAGAGACAGCTGGGAAAGCAGGCTAACAAGATCAGTGCTCCGTCAGCTGGCTTCTGTGTTGTTACCGGTTATGAAGTTAGCCAGAGAGAGCAGCTAACGGTGAGTTTGTTAGACAGTTAGACACTGGCAAAGGTATCATGCAAATTTGAAAAGGCACAAACTACAAATATTGTAATGTGCTAACACTGAACAGCCAGGAGAGCAAAACCAAGAGCAGTAGCTGTCACAGCCAGATCTGAGGATTACTGGGTTGTCTGTCGAGCCAGGTATGGGGCGTCTCTGATACGGTAATCACAGTCACGTCAGAGCGTTTTGATTGGTTGTTGGATTAGCAAACACAAATTGATTCGTTTAAAAATCCAGGAGGCGTGGCCGTTACTAAGATGATAGTTTGGTCATGAAATTGCTCTGCCCGCCAGGTGAGCGGGTACAGTCTGCCAATGGAAGCAGGGCTGTCCGTGTGCTGTCAACCAAATGTCATCTGCGTGCTCCTCTCACAAGAGAAAAGTGGTGTTTGCCATTACATTAAAATGATGACAGAAGCAACTTAGTACTGAGTAGCCGGACAACTAAGCCCTTGTTTTCTCTATTTAGAAAGACCATTAATCATCTTTTAACATCGTTGAAAATGAAAATCTTTCCTCACAGTTTATTCTTTGTAATCTATGAACATATTAACTGTGATTATTCGAAATCGATCTTTTTGCAATACACAAAAAACTTATAAACTAGGATGGGAAAAGTGAGATAGGAAAACATAACAGTCAAAGGCCCACTATATGTCAAATCTCTATAGAGATGGTCAATATATTATCACCGATCATTTTAGTAGATGGGGGTTCTATTATTTAATGCAAATCTGTTCCAGAAAATTATAACTTTTCAAGGGTTATTCCAGTCCACTTTATTGTGGACAAGGCTGAGTCACACAACTCCACAACTTCCCACTGCAAAACATCATAGACCAAAAGTCTAAAAACACACTAATAAGGCTATCTTATGTGGCAGTTGTTTTTTTTTTTTTTACATGGGAGAAGACCACAGTTTGCCTTTTGTGTCTATATAAATGTTTTATGCTTTTCACTCATCATTTTGGAGCACTGTCTTAGTCCCTTGTGTTTTTCTTTGCTGTACAAAGAATAGTGTTGGGAGAAGGAAGTTGTCAAGTGCCATAGACAATGAACTGTTTAAATAGGGGAGGACCTCTGATCCCCAAAAAAGATTTTTCTGCATTGTGTAAAAGTGAATATTTGTTACTGTCTGTTTCTTAGAAAACCATGTCTCCTGGTGTTCATTTGTGCAAAATAAATTATTGCGGTATTTCCTGTTTTATTTATTTTTCACTTAACTCTCCTGTCGTTTCACATCACCATTTCCAGCCCTTGTGTGTCTTCCAGTCACATCTCCTCCAATGTTAGTACTTGTGGTTTACTTACTTCTTTAGTTTCTTTTGACCTAACCTTTGTCCAGCCCTTCTGGACTAGTTTGCCTGCACCTCTGTCTGCCTGTGCACCTGAACATGAAAGATGTCTGTATTCTAACACAATATCTAGGTTAATTTAGATTTTTGGCAACAGAGGATGCAGTGTAAGTGCTGAGAGTCATATACATTTTTTTTTTTTTTAAATCCATGTGGTGCTACTTCACAGAAAAAGACTAAGACCTGCTGAGGTCATATGATTTCCTGCAGGTTTCCGGTACGGCTCAGGCAGTGACAGCAGTGCCTGTTGTGGCTGCCTGCCATGGTGTCTGCAGCCAGGTACTCTTCAGGGAGAGAGGTTAGGGAGCGTTACCAAGAAACACTCTTTTCAGAGATATGGTTTAATCAAAGAAATTTCATGGGTTGTACATGTTCAGAAAGTTGTTGACAAATGTACGAAATTACTAGAGCAGATGGAACTGCTTTGAAGGCCATATACAGTGGATTAATTGGATCAATATTATATTATGGTTGTGTGGTGTGAGATCAGCAGCAAGCACCATTGGAAATGAGGACACAGCTATCACTGAATTACTGGGTTCATTTACAAGACCATATAGTCATGATCACCCAACACAAAGCGATGCAGTGGACTGAAAGGAGGAGGAGGGGAAAGGATGGTAATTTTATAGAGGTCAAAGAAAAGTGGGAGAAATGAAGTGTGTAGGAAGGCCCAGGAGAGATGAGACCATTATATCAAGACTTAGATTTGGACACACTGGACTAAACAGTACACTATTCAAATATAAAACAGTAAACATAATACAGGCGTTTGTGACTGTGGGCAAGAAGAAACAGTAGAGCATGTTATACTCAGGAATATGAGGCAGAACCAAAGCGGCTGAGTCAAATCATTTTCCATATTCCCCCCCCCCCCCCCCCCCCCCCCCCCTTTATATTGTAAATATTAGACATTGTGATTCACACTCCACACCAGTTGGTGGCGGTAATGCAACTGTTCATTGTTTGCTCACCGCCATTAAACCTCAAACAAGAAGACTGTCATCGAGCGTACGGCGAACACACGGAATTGCGGAAGTTGGCGTTGGAAATGTTTGTGTAGTGATGAGGAGCCATTATTATTGTTACATATGTGACAAAAAGACTGACTAGGTACATTTCACCGTATCCTTTTTTTATAGGTGGCTTACTCTGAGAATAAGGAGACAGTATCGCGATGTCGGTCAAAATGAACGCAAGTAAAGGCAAAGACAGCGGCGAAGTTATCAGAAACTACCATAAGCAGGCGTTTGAATATATATCGAAAGCATTAAGGATCGACGAAGATGATACAGGTTTGTTTGCTGCGTTTCTGAGCGATTAGCCGATGTGTTGTTGTGTGTGACAGCTCTTCATAAACACCCCGTCCCCTCTGATGACAGGTGAGAAGGAGGAGGCTGTGCAGTGGTACAAGAGAGGTATTTCTGAGCTTGAAAAGGGTATTGCAGTGGAGATCACGCCACAAGGTAACAAAAAAAACAACAACAAAACACCCAGATGTATATGATGTGCACTGTTGACATGCCTTAGCCCAATTCTCCATGTTTTGTTAGTAGGAGATCGAGAGCGAGCAAAGAGACTTCAAGACAAAATGGTCAACAATCTCACCATGGCAAAAGACAGGCTCGCCCTTTTAGGTAGGTGGCATCTTGGTTGTCTGACATCTTAAAGTCTAGACCACATTAGTGTTGTTCATGTCATACAAACTGGGGATATCAATACTGTCCTTGTTTCACAGAGGCAACACTTGCATCTAAAAGGAGGAATAATCCACAACCAAAACCTGTACCTAAAAGCCAGCCTGCAGTACCTGGTAACATCAGGCCCTCCTCTGCTGTCAGACCTAGATCCACTGATCCAAAGGTGTGTGTGTGTGTGTGTGTGTGTGTGTGTGCGCATCTTCTTGTCCAGTTGTATGTTCTTTCAAGATGTCTGCTTCTGCTGAAGTGTATAATGCTTTGGGGATATTTTTGTTCCTGCGAAGGTGACCCCACGAATGTCAAAGGTTCAAAATGGAAAACCTGCAGCGGCGAAACAGCCACCAAAGAGGGATTTGAAAAACTTCAAGAATGTGGACAGCAAACTGGCCAACTTGATTCTGAATGAAATTGTTGACAGGTATTTAAAAGCAATACTGTAACTCTTGTAAATTCTGCCATCATTGACATGTGGAAAAAAAAAAAAGAAAGAAACGTGCTGCAGTTAAAGAAGTTTGCTCTGTTCATTGTAGTGGAGCGTCTGTATCCTTTGGAGACATTGCTGGACAGGATCTGGCCAAGCAAGCATTACAAGAGATTGTGATCCTACCTGCCTTAAGACCAGAGGTGATCACTTATAAAAATTTTGTCCCTGCTATTTCAGATTTTCCTGTTATACTGTTATTCACATGCCATTTGCCTTTTAGCTCTTTACTGGCCTGAGAGCTCCGGCACGTGGTTTGCTTTTATTTGGCCCACCTGGAAATGGGAAAACCATGCTGGTAAGTTGAGCATTCTTTCCAACACAACAAACCACTTCACTCAGACCAAACTGTGCTTTATCATTTGCCTATAGCTCTTGATAGTCTTGTCTCAGTGATATCGACTGAATCACGGCCTTTTCTTCCTCTTACAAGGCCAGAGCAGTTGCCGCTGAGTCAAATGCAACATTCTTCAACATCAGCGCTGCCAGTTTGACCTCTAAATATGTAAGAAAACACTTTCTCTTTAGGTCTTGACACTACACTAAATTTAGTGTTGTGTGTGTGTGTGTGTGTGTGTTTTTTTTAACCTTTCTTGTGATCTCCATCACAGGTGGGAGAAGGTGAAAAGCTTGTACGAGCACTTTTTGCAGTTGCCAGAGAATTACAGCCCTCTGTCATCTTTATCGGTTTGTATGACTCTATTATAGAGTAGATGTGCCCCAAACAGTAATTTACCCCCGGATTTCAGCTCATAAAGAGACCTCTCAATTTTTATTTGACACTCAGATGAAGTGGACAGCTTGCTTTGTGAAAGGAGGGAGGGAGAAAATGATGCCTCTCGTCGACTAAAAACTGAGTTCCTCATTGAGTTTGATGGGGTAAGTGCAGCCTCTGAAATCTGATAATGAACCATCTTTGAGGTGTGTAAGTCACTTATTTCATAGAGCACTGGTGGTGTTTTCACAACAGTACCTCTTGGTTTTAGGTGCAGTCAGGGGGGGATGAAAGGGTCCTCGTAATGGGCGCAACCAACAGGCCTCAGGAGCTCGATGAAGCAGTACTGAGGTATATTATACCATCCTACATGCATAGTAGTAACAATACAGTCATTGTTTTTTGTTTTGTTTTTTTATACAAGGTTACCACCATTTTCCTCTTGTTTCTATCTACAGGCGCTTTGCAAAGAGAGTCTATGTGGGATTGCCAGATGAGCAGGTATTTACTGTAGAGGATTTAATACACTACAGTCTTTTGTTAGCTTCGAAATGTGATCTTTCCCTATTTTTATCCCATTTCATTAAGTTATATTATGTAACTCTTGTTCCTCCAGACAAGATTCACACTGATGAAAAATCTTTTGGGAAAGCATGGGAATCCACTGAGCAAAAATGAGCTGTCCAGTCTTGCAAAGTGAGTTCATATTTACACACCACACAGCCTTTACAAAGTCATTTTAATGTGACTTTGCATTAATTCCTGGATATGCAACTTGACAGACTGACTGCAGGATACTCAGGAAGTGATTTGACCTCATTAGCCAAAGATGCTGCACTCGGGCCGATTAGAGGTACGATCTATTTGTCACATTATTGTATTGATCATGTACTCATACTTTGGCCTCCATGATGGGCTCGATCGGATTGATTTTTATTGTGAAATCTCTCACAGAGTTGGGACCAGACCAAGTCCGGTATATGGCTGCTAATGAGGTGAGATAATGCCGATAAATTACTCGCAGTATTGCAGATATATCTCCTTTATACTCATTTACCATTATTTAATTGTGTTATCCATATAATTATGCTCTTGTGTTCATTCACAGATGCGTAACATAAAGATGAAAGACTTTGAGGATTCCCTGAAGCGCATCAAGCCCAGTGTTAACCCAGCTACTCTTAGCATGTATACTAAATGGAACAAAGATTTTGGTGACACAACAGCTTTTTGAACTTTATTGTTCATCGACTATTTAAAAAAACAAACGAACAAAAAAACACTGAAAATAAATCAATAAGTGGATTCCTATCTTTTATATGGGAAAGGATTAGGGTCGCACGAAAATAAAATTTTCACGTCCCAATTTGGGACCAATAAATTAAATTTTTCGAACCCTTTGTCGGTTGGTAAAGCCTTATGGATATAATGTATAAATATTATGACATTTGAAAGCATTATGGGTAAATTTCCTCTTTTCTGGAAAGGCTTTGCTAATACGTTTCTTTACTGTATTATTGAACTCCTAAAACACTGTCTTTCTACTTGAAATTACATTATTTATTCTCAAGAATGTCCTGCAAAATTTCCAAATCATCTTTCTCTTGCCTCAAGAGGGCAGCAAGTTTCTGTAAATCCTGACATAACCTCACCGGTTTAGATTACTTCACACATCCATTCATTACCTGATGTAATGACTTGTTGATGGTATTGATCACCAAGTGCTCTCTGTACTTGTACACATGCAAGAGTGACAATAATTGGGAGAATATTTGCCATATGGTGCTTTTGTATTATAAAGGTTTTTCCATTTGCACTCCTTGTTTGTAGATACAAAAACTTGTATTTGAAAGTTGGAACTAATTATTGTTACCTCATTTTTTTTTCAGAAATAATTATGACATTTAGTTAAAAGTATTTCATTGAGCAGAAGTAATGATCTCCCAGTTTCCTCATGCATCAATAAATGAACTCATTAAAGTGTACACTTAATGGCTACTTTTATTGCTATTCCCATAAAATAATATTGGTAAGGGTTGTCGCTTTGAGGTATCCCAGAAAAGAAAGAAGAAAAGCTCTATGAGTATATTCTCATTTGCTTTTGATAAAGACAAACACATACAAGATAAACATTTTTTTAGAGAGAAAAAGAAAGTTCCAAAACACATATTTCCTAATTTACATCTGGGACAGACCTGGGAAGACTTGGTGTTTCTCTGACTCGTTCACTCTTGTAGGCAGATGGTGCTGCAGTGTGGGTTTTGCATTTCATGTGCACTTCCTGTGGCTTCAAGTTGAAGATTTATTTATTTTTTATTTTTTTTAAGAGTTATTTAGCCTGCAACCACAGATGTGTGTAATGCAATAAATTGCTATTAATGAAAATAAAGGCTGTGTTCTGCTGTGTTGACTGTCAAGTTGAATGATCGATTAAATTAAGTTTGAAGTTTTGAGTATGTCATGGTAGTGAGGGTTGGGGTTAGTCAGAGCCTCGGGGAAAAAAGTCACAGCGTTGATAAGTGAAGTTACATTATGCAGCACTATGGTCAAGGTCGGAGACTCAGCTCGGACAGGGGTCACCAGCTGTCGGGGCATGGGTAATTCAAGCTTAGTGAATGCTTCTGGTCAGTCATTCATCTTTATTTCAGTGCACTAAAAAATTTCACTGAAATTCCACCTCTTCTCCAAAGGCCCTTCCTATGGTCAGCTGGTGGTGTTGCCTGTGGTTTATGTGGCCCAGCAGCTGCATCATCTGTTCCTACAGATGTTTACAGACTCTGCAGATGCAAACATTTTCTGCAATTAAAGTTTTTCAAGCTTGTCCTCCAAGCTTGAAGTTATCACGAGAATAAATAAAGAAAAAAGTCTCTATCCCGGAGCTGCAACCACACCTAGGACTACTCTCTTTCCCTCAGGGGAGAGATGTTGGCTGGAGTGTGTTTTTTAACTTGTCACGACTGAAGAGTCTCTTTCATGACGCCAGACAGGAATGGAGAGTGTTAGGGGTTAGGGTTTAGTCATCACCTTTTTTTTCTCTGTTTGCTCCTGACTGAACGCATCCTGCACAGTCAACAAATGGTCTTTATGACAGGCCATTTATTTAGTCATGTTATTTTCCCACCTTTCACCTTACATGTCTGAGTATAAAATATGTGCCTACAGGTGGTAAAGTGAACTAATCACCTCATATCAGCATTCTTACAAGCAATTTCTTTTAATACAACCTGTAATTACAGTCAAGATTACTTATCATATGTACACAATGTGCATTAAATTTTATAACTGACAGAAGACAGTATTATTGAGGTGGTTCAAACCTTGTTTTTGATTGACAGCTTCCCTTTTTGGTTGCGTGTCAGAGTCCTGCACCTCCACAGTGGCTCATTGATGCTCTGACCACTACATCCACTCAAGGGAAAACAGAATAGGTGATCATTTGATACCTCCAGTGAAATAGCCCACCCTGTAGAGAGTAAAATAATAGTCAACACAGTGAAGACCTCTCACTGACTGAGCAAACAGTCTGTGAGTGTTTCTTCAAGTGGCCCATTATGAAAACAGTATGTGGATGAGAGGGTTTTGTTATACTGAGCGCACGTGTCTCACTTTAAGGCTGCAGGGATTATTCTTTGAGTTTGTGGGGGTATTAATTGTAAACTGGATATAATTTGTGAGTTGTTCTACCTTACAGTGTTACATTAGATGGTAAAAGACCAAAAGACACTGCACTGACTGTGTGCAGCACCATGTTGGAGATTGGCTCTGCAGCTTAAGTATTTTTAAGAAAAGCCTGATTGTAAATTGTTGAGCTGGTGGAAAGGGATTTCCTTCAAAATTTGGGATTTGGCCCTTTTATCACCCTTGGTTTAAATATGTTATTCAGGGCTTACACAGTGGAAAGCCTTCAGGGTTGAGTTGGGTCCACTTTCCAGCACTGGCTGCTACTGTTCCACTGGCCTGCACACCCAGTACATAAGTTCATTTACCATGGGAGTGTTATCTTTCTCTCTCATGGGAGGCAAGAAGCCAAGTCTAATCATGTATCCAATGGCAACATCTGTCTTTTATGAGCAAATTTATTTTTCTTACTCACTGTTTATTTAGGGTGTGTGTATCAGTGGGTGTGTGTGAGTGGAAAAAATGGGGTGTTGGTATTCATATATGTACATATATATGTATGTGAACATGGGCTTGTTGCTGGATCAGCCTCAGCTTTGAGGAAGGTTTATAGGAATAGTTCAGTGTTTTGGAAAATAAGCTCTTTCGCTTTCTTGCCAAGAGTTTGACAAGAACATCATTACCACTGTCATGTCTGTTCAGTAAATATGACGCTACAGCCAGCAGCCGGTTAGATTAGCTCAGTATAGAGCCTGTATCCTGAGGGAAACAGCTAGCCTGGCTCTGTCCAAAGGTAACACTGTAAAACAACATGTTGTTGTTTCATTTCATTTTTGGGGGGTTTTCCCATCTTAATGCTAAACAAAGGATGGTTAACTGTACAGACATGAGAGTGTAGTCAATCTTCTCATTCAGCTTTTCCCCAAAAGTATCACACAGCTCTTTGTCTAAAATCATTGACATCATCATATTCCTGAGGAAGTTAGCAGACTCTCATTACTTTTTTTTTTTTATCACTTAATCAGTGGGCTTTAGTTAGTGCTCTTAGCTAGTGCTACATAATTTTAAATCGAAATGATGGTCAGATGTGAGACGTGTAAGCAATGGGAATTGTGAAAGTATGCCATCCACTCTCAGCTCACGAGGCAATCTAGTGAAGCTAAAATGAGAGTAGTATACATGCATCTGGCTCATGAGGAGCCCCGAGGAGATGTTTGTTTTTGCTTCCTATTTGTATTCGTGGAAAGCGTTTACGGTAACCACCTGACTGTTAAATTTTCATTCTAGCAGAGAGATAGGTCTGTGGTAAGGTCAGTAATAGCTGGTCTTACAGCTTCACTATCTAATTTGGGAGGCCAACACCTTTTTCACAAGGTGTAGGAAGGAAACAGCTTGCGGAAAAGCAGCAGTTTTAAAAAAGGTTGTAGCATGTATGTAGATGATTGATCAACAGAGGGATAAGGTTGCTTGAGCCCATGGGGGATTTTGGATAAAGTGGGGCTTTTTTTTCTCTTTAAATGCTCTTTGCAGATTTATCTTATGTCTGCATGCCTTGAAATGAACCAAGTTAAGCTCATGTATTTCTCTCCCATTGTAGCCTGCAGCCACAAAGCTGTAAAAGACAGAGGTGGACAGAGGAGAGTGAACTCTGTCAAGCCTGCACATGACCTGCAAAGCCATTCATCTCAGTTACCTCCTTGAGGTTACAGGAGCCAAGCCCTTGTCTTTGACTTCATAGATATTGTGCAGATGTATTAGACTTGACATCAGTCAATTCAGTTCATCAACATGTCTCTAAAAACGTCTCACATCTGGATGGCCCTCTAGACAAAACATCACATATGATTTGCGTAAAAAACTAAATAAGGCAACATGCATCTATTAATGGAGGAGAACATTGATGGGCAAATATCCTCCTTAGATGATGCTCAGGATACATATTGAATTTGGACTGAGGTGTACATGTTAGGACGTGGTCTTGATGCGGGGAGGGGTAGAGAGACGATGCTGAGGGGAATGGTGCGCTGTCAGGGTGAGCTGCAGGCTGCCCCGCGGTGCATTCCTTCAACTCATGTGCAGCCAAAACACTTGATGAAAAGTGAAAGTGCAGTGAGGACTGAGTTTTCACAAGAATAATGTCTGTCTGTTTGTCATTCTGCTTCCCCACTAACCTTGTCCTCCCCTTTTTATCTCTTTTTTGCCCTTCCCTTGGGTCATTCATGTGAGGACAAGAGTGGTGGTTAAGCTCCACCTCTGACCCCGGTCAGGTTCACTGTGCAGACAACCGGCCCATTCCTGTCTCACACTTCTTGATTAGTGTAAACCCTGCCCTTAGAGTCCAGGATTACATTTAATACTTCAAAAAAGGTGATCGGATGATGATCATATTATATATTATATTATAGGTGGTGTTTGTCATAGCCTTTGTTATAGTCACTTGGCAGGTGTGTTCAACTGACAGTGATGATGACCTTCAGTTGCACTTTTAGTGAACTCACACAGGACAGTGCCAAGAGTCCCAAATTATCACCTCTTTATAGCCATGTCCACTTAAAGCACTAAAAGGCCAGACTGTGAGAACATGCTCACAAAAACAGTGCTAAAATGCCACCGTTTAGCAGGTAATGCTCACCATGTTCGCCATCTGAGTTAACAGTGACATTCGCTAATGATCACTAAACACAAAGTAAGGCTAAAATGTTATCACTGCAGGTATTCATAAATCAAATGATTGGACAAATTGAAATGTTGGCCTGATGATAGCACTAGATGAAAAGGATCATCAAAGTCATTAGAATTTATTGTGTAGATGTATTTATTAGTGTATATTTGGTATACTTTTGTTGTATATTTCATATATTTCCATAGATGTTTTATTCTATAGATGTTTATTTTTCTGCTGTGGTAAATGAATTTCCCAGTTGTGGGATAAATAAAGTTTATCTAATCTAATCTAATCTAATCTAATCTAATCTAATCTAATGTCAAGATATTTCACTGAAAACCAAAAATATCAACCTTATGAAGGCACACGAGGAAAGATCAGGGCCTCTAGGGACCATGAATGCCTCTATAAAACCTCATGTGAATCAATATTTAATAGTCACTGACTCAATGGTTGTCAATCAGGACCACAGTAGTGGACCAACCAACTGATGTTGCCGTCCCTAGAGCCGCAAAGCTACCATGGCTAAAAACTGAACCTGATCACACCAAACTGACTGAGCTGGAACAGAAGCACCATCAATAAACAAATCTGCTCTTCTTGACAAAATAATATCTTGAGATCCTTGCTAATGTGTTTCTAAGTCTATAAACTTAGGATCACAAAACACGCACAGCTGCTCTTATCAAAACACGCTTTTGTATGTGGTGGGATAGGTATGTGTACAAAGATGAAAGCAATTAAATGTAGGTCTTTTGAATATAATTTGCTGTGGCAGGTATTGAGAGCGTTAAGCACACATTTAAAACACACATTCCTGCCTTGGTATTAGCAATAGACCTGAAAGGACTAAAGCAGTTTGCAGAGTCACAGGTTTGCAGATCTGAACATGTTGACGTGCACTCTGTAAGCCTCCTTCAGCGACTTGAATAAAACATACTGTACTTAGGGAGCTTATTTATACATGTGAAATGTGCAATACAACTTCGCTTCAATGAAATTAACATCAATAAAACCTTAAGAACAAAGACACAGAAGCTCAGACTTTTAACACTGTGTATTCCCTCTGATAGAAGCCAATTTTAATGTCACTGGAAGATGTCATGTGTCCCTGTTTATCTTGTTATGAAGCTTTTGATCCATTTTTGTGGAAAATCAAAATCTATCAAAGACGTCCTGATGAAATGAGTTTACTGGGAGGTTTAGTTCCATCAGGATGTTTCAAAACAGATTTTCTTGGCCACACGCCCAGGAACAGGCCCGGAGCTCTTTCATCTCTCTGTGTCCTACAGCATCTCGCAGGGTCTCACAGCACTACTCACGACATAACACACACATCACACAATTTGTGGTGTTTTGTAAATCTTTACTTTGTGGTATCCTGTTGCATTTCGTGGCTCTCACTTGAAGTTATTAAGACGATTCTCTTGGGGTCAACATTCATGACTTACACATGCAAACATATTTATATTCCTGGCCCCACTGCTTTGAAGAACTTGTATTACCAGGACTGGATGCCATAATAGAAAGTCTTACTGCTGGATCATACTGTGATGTAGCCGGGGCCTTGAAGCTGTTCTTGTTCCCTAGGAGCGCCCAGTCAAGGAGCAGACCTTGACCTCTGTCACATGACCTGTAAAACAGAGGTCTCCTTATTCACAGCACACGACCATGATGAGTCTGCTGGGGGGATGGGACGGGCAAGGGGGTGTCACTTTGAGGATGGTGTTTTGGAAATCCATCACATCAACTTACATGGTGATTTTCTGAGAAACACTGAATTTCTCCTGCGCTGCATATGTCAGGGAGAAAACTGAACACATACTGTATGTCACTGAACAGAAATGTACGAGCACTGACTCACAGGAAAAGCTGCATCTGGAAATTACTTTCAAATTGATGCCATTTGAGAAATTACCTCATACAGAGCAGGAAGAAAACCTGGGCCAGTAAATGACTGCAGTGATTATTAGATGCTTCAGATGGAGATTTTGAGATATCATAGGGTAGCACAGCACCAAGGGTTATAAAGTTTAATGTGCACCATTGCAGCATCCTGTGTAAATCACTGTATAATTTACAGTAGAGTGTTATTAATTAACTGCTGCAATGCAACCGGCGCTGCTACTGATAACTGACATCATATTGCACAGCCATCCAAGCTTGGAAGCCACAAAACGTGTTATTACAGCATTAAAAAACATGGAAGAGGGAACGCTTGTGTCATGTGTGGCTATTTTCTGTGATAATTAGATTAGATTAGATTAGATTAGATTAACTTTATTAATGAGGATATTTTTAACACCTTTAACAATGTGACAGTTTGAATAGGCGTCGCTTGCAGTGATGAACAACCTGAGATTCATCACCAGAATCTACAGCTGGCTTCATGGAGCTACACAGAGTCTTTCAGCTCATTGTTTGAACCTCTCTCACTGCTCTCACAGTGTTGCAAATAGCGAAAAAGCTCCAAACCCTTTCTACATCAACTGCTCAGCACGAAACAGCAGACACAGTTTGTATGTAGCTGGTGAACATAGTGGCGCATTTAGCAGCTAAAGAGTCAGATATTTCCCTCAGGAGTGGCAAGAGACAAAAAAAAGAACTATAAGAGAGCTAATATTCGCTAGGTGTCCAGAAGCATGACTCCAAACGGATGATAATGTTACTCAGTAAGTGGCCTAAATTCAGTTATTGCAGGTTTAAGAAGCTGCAGCAGCTAATTGCCCTCTATTGCACCCAGGCTCAAGCTGTTAGCATGCTGCTATCACTCTTTCACATGTGCAATGCTAGGAGAAACAAAGAGAATAAGTTGCTAACCTATGATCAGATTAGTGTGATGTAATATCAGGAAGCGTTATTTATGGGACATGTCACCGGCATCCTCAAAGGATGAGTAAATTTATTGTTTCATTCCTCACTCTCCTTTTATCACTCAGATTTATGGCAGTCCAGGTTTTTATGTGGTGTTGCTTCCCTGATTAATGAGACAGGTAAATTTTTGCTGCATTTCAAAACAGACTGTAATGAGAGACGGTTAGACAGATTTTAATTGAGATAGGGGGGATCAGCACAGTGTCTGTTTTTATCTATTGGCTCAGCTGTTGTATGAAGCACACACACTGTTAACATACACTACCATGTGACTGGTATTTTAAGTGGAAGCCCAGATCTTGCCAGGTGTTCTGCAGCTGGACGTTGAACGGCTGAGTGAGTCACTATACGGACTGTCTGGTATGTTGTCCAGGTGGTCAGGGAAACCCTTCAATTTAAGTGAGAGCAGGCCTCAGAAGGTTGAACTCCCACACATAGAGCTGAGTTGGCGAGAAAAGACTTTGACTCTGGGCATCTGTCCATCTCTGTGCATCATGCGCATTTTTAACTTGTTTTTAAGGACATACAACATGAGCAAGGACATACTGAAAAGTAATCTTACATCCATGTTTAAACACATTTTCATGACTAAAGCTTTAAGACATCTAGTAAGTATTGTATATAGTATGTGATACTCCATAAAGCCAGTCACAATGTGAACAGCTAGTGCTGCAGCCTTGAATGCACTTTTTCTGCACTGGTCTGTATCCCTCTACTATCTATCTCTGTCACTGCAATGACCTATTTTATCCAGGGGGATCAGTAGAGCTTTGTGAAATCAATAAACAGTAGGCAACATGTATTGGGTTTTCCATGATGCGGCACAATGGCCTCATGATTTGTATGTCCTGATTTTCATTTGCTAGACGATTAAAACGTAGAAAAGTCTGACATTTTGGGATATAAGCTCATTCATTTCCTTGGTGAAGGTTACATGAGAAGATATTTCTCTCATGCCTGTGTAAATATGAAGCTATCTTAGCTTAGGATAAAGACTGGAAACAGAGGGAAACAGCTAGCCTGAGTTGCTTCGAGGACGAAATAAATCTGCCAACCAGCACCTCTTAAGTTCACAAATTAACACATTATATGTCATTTATTTAATCTTTACAAAAAAGTGCAAAATCAACGACATATGAGGGGGTTTTGTGCCACACTATATCTTGGCTGGGAATAATAACTTTGTTGAGGGTCCACTGATTGTCTGGCAACTATTTATCTTAGGACAGTGCTAAGATGACTGTTTCCACTCTTTATGCTAAGCTAATAAGCTAACCAGCTGCTGGCAATAGATTCATATTTACCAAAAAGATATAAAAGTTCTCAGAAAGAAAGTGTATTAGTATGTCTCCTAAAATGTTGAGCTATTGCTTTAAATCACCTGTTGTTATGAGTAGCAACCTGTGTTAATCAGGGATTTGCTGCCTGACATCTAAAGCATGCAGGGATATGTGCATGATAAGTGCAATGCATAATTCAATGGACTTTCCAGTAGCATGAGTGAGGGGATTCAGTTGGTCTAGTGCATTCACATTTCATAATGTTCTACATCCCTGAAACATTTAAAACTACATCTGAAATTCAATAACTGATAACCAAGGGCTTTAAAGGGGCCTTGAAGGGGCCACATTCAGCCAGCGGGCAGCAGGTCATTTTAAAAGTTGCCTTCTTCCTTCTTAATGAGGCCCAAACGAGCATGTGTCATGGGTCATCAGGAGTAGTGAGAGAGTGTTATCGTTAAGGATAACAAGTTTTTGCCGAGGGAGAGGATGATGGCGCAGCCCACTAACCTCCTGTCACACTCGGGTCACCTCACCGACCCTGATAGTGTGTCAGGACAGCACATAACATCTTTGCTGTTAATGGGGTCACGCTTTTTTAAGGGGATTTGAAATGCTCGTTTGATGTGACTTTGATCCTGACTGACAGTTTCAAGCTTGTTTACTCCTTTCCACCATCGGCAGAGACGCCCCCATGTGTTGCAACACATCAGGTTGGGGGACAGGTGGACTTCCCTCGAGATGTCCAAAGAGAGCTGCAGTGTGATAGGTTGTCAGTTTGTCAGGCTCCTGCAGCTGTAGCTTCTCAGAGGAGCAAGGTCACTAATCTCCTCAGTCCCCGGAAGGCCTGAGGAGTATATCCAGGGTCCAGTGTCAGAGCACAAACCTTTCACTCAAACCAAAGAGGCCAGAGCTAAGAGCTATCTATACTCTCCCAACTGTGCCAAACAGTGCTTTAAGGCTGCCAGCTACTTCAGGTAAGCTCCACTGGAAGCAAAAGCCACAGACTAGACATCAGACAGTTGGCCAGGCAGAAAGGGTGTCAATTTAAAGATCCTTGGAAATCCTTGGAAGGTGTGAGTGTGCTTTAGTTTGCCCTTGCAAACGATCAATTTTTTCTGCATCCGATTGTGTCCATATCCCAACAGGATGTAGTGTTTTATTTGCGGATTTTACATTTCCGCATCTATATTTTGGCAAAATATCTCCTCATGTCAAGACTGATGTGCAGACCCCTGCGGGAAAGGTGTGTATTCAACCCTAAATGAGACCTACTTACATAAGTTACCTGCTTAAACAAACACACTCTGGAGGAGAAATTGCAAAGTGGACCCAGTGCCCAAATAAATGTTTGCAAGTGGTTCTGAGCCAAAGATCTTGAGCCACAAAACCAATCCACATCGCTCGACACAGAGGCTGTGTTCATTTGCTTTTAAATGCATACTGAACCATTCATCTTCTGTTCCTATGGGGTTTATTATAAGGTATTATCCAAAAAGCATTTCAAACAACAGTGCAGCCCCTTTCTCCTGAATATAATAGTTGCAGATAAGACCAGTAATATAAAGTGCTCTTTTCCTGTGAGCAATTTCATAAAGCTCAACTGGACAGAAAAACTAAAGCTCTGTAATGCCGCGCACTTGCTTTTAAATAATTATATTTAAGCAACAATCTCTGTGACTGCAAGCTTTCCTTGTCAAGGCACAGAACTGTTTTGGTGCAAGAGGGAAGAGGAAAAACAGTCCAGTCTTTGTACCTGTGGTAAAGTCACTGCATGAACTGTGGGCTTCACTGAGGGATTTCAGAAAACTTTGCCTCACGAGGAACATTTCACAAGTCCAAGAGCTGTACCACGAATCTGTGGAGTGGAGTTATCACACTGTCCTGGTCTTACTTGACAATGTTGGTGTTTAATATCCATCTCATTCAAATTATATCTGCAGACCCATCAGCTCACAGGAATGTGGAGTTTTCCTGTGGACCTCCAATGTGCTATGATGTATCATCAAGCTTACACAGTAACATGAAAGGTTGTCCTGTGGTGAATAACAATGAATTCCTCACTATTGTGAACTGATAGCCCAAAGAGTTTCAAACCCTTTGAGAAGGAGGTGTGAACATGTTGTAGGCAGGCAGAGGTGGTTTATAGAGTTTTGTTACTGGACCTTTGCCGTGTTCACCTGTCGGCCAGCTGGACGTTCCTTGTTGAAATTAGCTTCCCTGTTTATAAAAATGAGCAAAAAGTTGATGAGTGTATTGTTAACGTTCACCAGCTATTTCCGGAACAGCATACTAAAAGCCAGATTCATGTCAAATTTCCTGTAGACAACTGTGGACTAAGTTGGCTGACATTCTGTGTCTTTCAATAGCTGTAATGGCTACAAGGAGGCATAGAAAAATGCATTGCTGTGAGAGACGTCCTTTACCAAAATCATGCACAGATTGACCCAAAAAATGACAGGCAAGCCATTTACCTCCACACTGTGTAGAGCCTTCATACAAGTGGTCCCTGTGCCTCTCGCTCAGTGACAGGGAGAGAGAAAGTGTGTAGACCTTTTTTAAAGCAGATTCTGTATTGGTCTCTTGACCTGGTGTATGTCCTCTGTGAAGAGAGGCTTTGTTGCCCTCAGACAGCTCGTAGCCTTTAACACACACCTCCATAATAGTATCTGTGTCTGTGATTTTCCATTTGGAAAATTGTGAGCTTTTGACCTCACATCCCAGACTTCACTTGACACAGAGAGAGAGTGCGAGAGAGAGAGAGAGAGAGAAGGAAAGTGTAATCATCATAAGCCTAATGATACAGTGGCCTACTGTGGCTGCACCGTGATCGCCAAGCTTCACACACATACATGCCAAAGCATACGAGCAAGAACTAAGCCAATCTTGATGTCTTCCTGTAATGTGTTGACACCTGAGCGTTGTACAGTGTGCAGTACACGTCACTGCTTTACACTTAGCTGAGCAAACCTCATAATGTAAAAATGTGTAAGGCTGCATTTTCTCATGTCGGCTCGTCACAGACCTGCTGAATGCAGGTTCTTATCTGGCCTTCGACCAGTTAGCTTAGCCGCAGTGTAATCTCAGTAGCAGCTGTCCTCAACACTGACAGCACGACAAACGCTGCTCGCGTGCTGCCAAACAGTCTAATCTCCTAACTTTCTCTGTGAGATGATGGCATGCCAGATTCCTGTAGGTATGAAGACCATTCATGAAAATTACATTAACAACAATTTCAAGACTTTGCATTACAAACAATAAAACCTGTCATGCAGCGAAGACTAACACCTCAACATCTGGCACTATCGCTTGTGAGCAGCGTCATTGTACCGTGACGTTTCTGCATGATGCCTCCCACAACCATTATCACATTATTTTGCTTTAACCAGAAGACTCATACCACAGAGGCATCAGAAAACCTCTGTGTCACTGTGGGCAGCACACACAGGGCTCACTGCTGAGCCGAACCTGCGTTATGTGGCGTCTCTGGGATGAAGGTGGGGGTGAGCGATGACTGGGTTCAGTGTTTGCTGCTGGACGGGTGACAGTTGAGGTCAGGGGTTCACTTTTCCCTCAGCTTCGTCTCTCTCTTTCCCTCTCTCTCTCTCTCTCTCTCCGGACTGGCTTTCAGAGGCTGAAAGAAAGGGCTTGATGAGGAGGACTCGGAAGCACCGAGGCATCTGGCAGCAGGAGCAACCCTTCCCTCCACATCCTGAGGGCCAGCAGAGCGGCTCTGTGGCAGCCAGAGGAGAGAAACAAGGTGCACACTGTGATCTAAACACAGACTGAGGGGGGCGGTTCGGGTTACCCCTTCAGTAGGTGTGTTGCCACAGAAAAGCTCACTGTGAAGAGGAGAGGGATGGAGGAAGGGGGGTGTTGTGCTAGTGTACATTTACACAGAACAAAAGGATTATAATTAATAAAATTGTATCAACATGTGTTGCCACAATTCCCATAAACCCTCCTATTTCTTAGTTGGCCTTCTTTGTTCCTGCGTGTTCTACTGTAAATCATATTGGACACTGTAAAAGTGCCAGATGCTCTCACACTGGCATCAGAGCACAGTGAAAATGTCAGTGCACACATTAGGTCACTAACTTAATTATACTTAATATGATACCTCTGGCCTCAGTGTGCAGTTAGACGAATGAGCTTTGCATTGAAGCTAAGTGCAGTCAGGACTGAAGTAATCACCTGCATGACCTTTTCTAAATGGAAGTGATTAGTGAAAACTAGAACATGTCTCTGGAGAGGAGGTGCCGGCTCACTGTCATTGGTGCAGGAGTTATGTTCAAAGTACAAAGGGATATTTTTTGAACGGCTAGGATGATGTAAATTGTTGCCAGACCATATATAGTACAGCAACACTGCACACATGCTTCCATAATTTTTGTGTGAATCCTGTATTGAAACAGGTAGTCTCATTGAGATCGGGATCTTTTTTTCAAGAGACCTGAGTGAAAAAAAAACATATAAAGTTTAAGCACAGATCCAGATAATTCACAGACATAGATTATATTTTTTTACATTAAGAAAAGTGTTTGCAAGTGTGATTGCTATTACATAAGTACAACCTTTTAAAATGTTCCAGTGAAATAAGAGAATGAAACTTAGTGACATATTTAGTAGTGTAGTAGTTGTTTTGGACTCTGCCGAGAGCCCTATGGTGTCTTCATATGAGATGAGTCGTATAGGACATTATTTAATTTGAGCTAAATGAAACCCCTCCAAAAATGATTTCCATTAGCTGACTGGACATTTCCCTGTTGGTTAGGATTTCCACCCAAAATCTCTATCTGCTTAGTTGTTAAGAAATAGATAGGATTACAGCTGCAATCATTTGGACAGTGAGTTGTGGGGTATTAGTGACTGTGTCTAAGCTGGATTTAACATGAAGTGACCGGTCATCCCTACTGGTGTAACAGGAGTGTCTGTCGAGAGCCGAAGAGAGCAGAGCCACTGTAGACGACAGCAAGGATTCATGCATCGAAACTCAGGCCATGGAAATAACATTGAAGGGTTTTCCTCTGAAGGTTGTGAATATTCCATGGAGGAATAATAACCTCAGTACTCTGCATACAGACCCTCCTCTGTCCGAACAAGGAGAGACTATCATTGGAGTCTACCTGTTAGTGTTGGGTAAGTCGACCATCATATACTGGACTGCAGTAAAACTTGAATTGTAGGGTTGGAGTGTTGCATTTTCATAATTTTACTATACTTTGGAGGAGAAATATTGTAGTGCACACATGGGAATATAAGGAATAACGTCTGAATTCTCCTTGAGAATGACCATGTCAAAAACATTATAACATCCATTTATACCACTGCAAACGGTGGAATGCCATACTGTACATGGACTACTGACAAAATACTTGAAATAGTGCCCCTCAAAATTGTTCTGACTTCCAAAACTCTGTAGTGAAAAATAACAATACACCCTCGGAAATGAATTTGTCCTTTAAATCCCTAAGGTCAAATAGTAACAGGAAAAAGTCACACATTGTTTAAGTCTTGTCAACAAAAACAGCTGTTGTTCCTCCTGTTTCCAAAGGCCAGTCCACCGCTCACTCAGACAGTTTGGTTTGTGTTGGTGACACTGTTTCTCTGTCGGCCCAATGCAGTCGTGGGAATCAGTCAGTAACACACACTGAGTTATAAAAGGGGAAGGTATTCTCTTGGCTTATTGCCACTGTTATCTAACTCCAGAGAAAGATGATTTAACTCTGAACTTACTCTATTCTAGTCTCTGTACTATTATTATTACATTTTGCCCAGTACTTTAGCAGCTAGCACAATGATCAAGATCAGGAACCAGCAACAGTACAACCCAACACCTTATAACACTCTGTAATTTAAAATGCTTTTCTCTTCTCTACTATATTCTACTCTACCACTCACCTGTACTGCTCACCTCTGCTCTACTGTGCTACTCTAATCTTCTCTACTGCTGAACTGTGCTGCACTCTCCTCTACTACACTCCACTCTGTTGACTTTACTATACCATCCACAATACTATCTGCTCTGTACTACTATACTATACTATACTATACTATACTGTACTATACTATACTATACTATACTATACTATACTATACTTTACTATACTATACTATACTTTACTATATCTTACTATACTATACTATACTATGCTATACTATACTATACTGTACTATACTGTACTATACTATACTATACTATACTGTACTATACTATACTATACTATACTATACTATACTTTACTATACTATACTATACTTTACTATATCTTACTATACTATACTATACTATGCTATACTATACTATACTGTACTATACTGTACTATACTATACTATACTATACTATACTTTACTATACTTTACTATACTATACTATACTATACTATACTGTACTATACTGTACTATACTGTACTATACTATACTATACTTTACTATACTTTACTATATTATACTATACTATACTATACTATACTGTACTATACTGTACTATACTATACTATACTATACTGTACTATACTGTACTATACTATTACTATACTTTACTATACTATACCTTACTATACTATACTATACTGTACTATACTGTACTATACTATACTATACTTTACTATACTTTACTATACTATACTTTACTATACTGTACTATACTGTACTATACTATACTATACTATACTGTACTTTACTATACTATACTATACTATACTATACTATACTTTACTATACTATACTATACTATACTATACTATACTGTACTTTACTATACTATACTATACTATACTTATACTATACTATACTATACTTTACTATACTTATACTATACTATACTATACTGTACTATACTGTACTATACTGTACTATACTGTACTATACTATACTATACTTTACTATACTTTACTATATTATACTATACTATACTATACTATACTATACTGTACTATACTGTACTATACTATACTATACTATACTGTACTATACTGTACTATACTATACTATACTTTACTATACTATACCTTACTATACTATACTATACTGTACTATACTGTACTATACTATACTATACTTTACTATACTTTACTATACTATACTTTACTATACTGTACTATACTGTACTATACTATACTATACTATACTGTACTTTACTATACTATACTATACTATACTATACTTATACTATACTATACTATACTATACTATACTATACTATACTGTACTTTACTATACTATACTATACTATACTATACTATACTATACTATACTATACTTTACTATACTATACTATACTATACTTTACTATACTATACTATACTATACTTTACTAAATGACACTATATGATAGATTCCACTCGTGAATACTAAACTTTAAAATGATGTGGTTCACACTGCTACAATCTACTATACTATACTTACTCTTATAGCACTACTATTACTAACATAACATAACATAAGATGACATCTCTGCTGATATGAAATGTGTGGTCTGTGTGTATGTCTCTCCATAGGATGGCTGTCCTGGTTTGGAAACAGTTTGGTGATGTTTGTGCTGTACAGACAGCGAGCCTCACTTCAGCCAACAGACTTCCTCACTTTAAATCTTGCCATCTCTGATGCCAGTATCTCAGTATTCGGCTACTCCAGAGGGATCCTAGAAATATTCAATATCTTCAAGGATGATGGATATTTGATCACCTGGATCTGGACCTGCCAGGTAAAAGCCACACCAAGACAATACTTGATGTAAAAGAATTTCATTTAAAAGAGTCATTTGTTTACTTTTTAATAATATTGTATATATCCTATCACATTTCCCACCAAATCTTAAACTGTGGTACAATTTGCAGCATTAATAATTAATCAAATCCCAGTAATGTTGGTTTGAAAAGGTTTGAAAGTGATGACGGTGCAGAGTTGCAAAAAACATGCATGTAGCTATGCATCTGCTCTCTTTGGCCAATCCCAATTACTGAAGTACATTAAAAGAATCTGTGGAAGTCTCACAGTAAAGTGAGTATGCGTGTGAATGTGTATCTGCAAGGGATTATGCTGGAAGCCATGTGGGCTGGAGGTTAAATCTATAATAAGATTACCACTGTGGAGGCCTTTAAATGGGAGAAACTAGCAGCGTGGCACCTGTCAACATCCAAACAGGAATCAAATAAGAGCTGCAGGTCAGAAATTTGTTGCATTATTTAATCAGATGCTCATATGTTGCTGATTTATAACATATAATTTGCATTAAATTCAAAGATGAGCTATTGTGTGTAATTCCTAAGATGTACTGTTCATTTCTGTTTTCCTCCTCCTGCAGCCTCAGCTTGAAATGAAATAGTTGTCATACTTGAGCTTGGAATTCATCCAGGGTATTTTTCTTGCTCAAGGCTAGCTGTGGTGGAAACCGTGATATCCGTGCTGCAGTCAGTGAACTCTCTGAGGAATCATGCGAAAACAAGCTGGTGTAACCAAAACACTTTCAGTCTCAGAAGCGAAACCCCAAAATCTGAGCGGTCGAGACACTGTAAACGGAGCTCTGCCGCTCTTAGACTTCAGTACACCAACTGAGGTGATCTCATCTCTCAGACATCCAATCTCAGGTGAAGGAGAGATATTGGGATAGTACTACGTCCCTCTCATTTCACCTTCTTCTGAGAGAGGGAGGGAAGTAAATGAGGGAAAAGTGAGAAGTGACAGAAATAGAGGAGGGAAGGAAAAGAAAGGCGAAGGAGACAGGCATGTGAGAAGCATTAGCAGATTACTGCACAGAGCATGATGGGACACGAACAGTTGCAAGTTGGGCCAGATCCTGGTGTTTTGCACCCTATGGGACAGGATATTATTGAATATGATAGAGCCTTATGCAACCCTTTGATGTTGCAAAGGGGAATACAGAAAGAGAACTGCCAAACCAGTGTACAAGGTGTATAAATATACTCTTCTTCTTTTCTGATGCTTGTTCAAAATCCACGTCCTTTTCTGTGAGCCAAGCCAGAGGCAGAGGTGAAACACTATTCTGCAAGATGAGCCGTGAAGAGCAAATCACATCATTTCAAAAAAGTCGTCGTCTTTTTGTGCCTAGTCCTAAATTCTTATGAGAACAGAAAATGTACGATAGACGAGTGCTGAATTCAAAATCATATTGATCTAGACATTGGCAGTCCAGTAATCTGCCAAATGTGAGGGCGAAAAAACGTGATGAGTGACAGTAATAGGATTAAGGACTAAGGAAGCTCAAGAAAGTAATCAGTGAGAGACCTTAAGTGATGCATGTCACCTGGAAACGGCACAGCAGGGAGCTGGGTGTCACACAGTTGGAGCCAGAATGAAACAAAGCAGTATAATTCCCTTTAAGGAGAGCTGGTATTAAAAGCTTGTCTTCCCAAATAATGAACTGAATGCTAAAAGGCTTCCTGGTTTAACGTATTAGGCAGTCATTCAAAGTAAAATCTATCAACAGCTTTAGTGAGTTTCCATTTTAATGCAAGTTTTGTTTTTTAAATAAAGGGAAATGCTTTTGGGCAGGAACATATTGGCCAGAAGGCAGGAAGAGCTCTCCATCTCGTCTCTATCTGATAAAGTCCAAGGCAAAGCAAACGGAACAGACAAAGGTCTGGAACAATTAGGCAGGCAATCAATACACACCCTGAGGCTTGATTGACATTTTAAAGATGTCACGTCATGATTCACCACTCTCTCTCTCTCATTCCTTCTCTCTCTCTCTGTGTCTGCTTCCAGGTAGACGGCTTCTTCACGCTGCTCTTCGGCCTCGCGAGCATCAACACCTTGACCGTTATCAGCGTCACCAGATACATAAAGGGATGCCACCCAAACAAAGGTCAGACCGAACCCCCGTGAATTCAAGTGAGAGAACATAAAGCAAACGTCAGACCAGCGTTTCTGCCTTCCTCACATTCCAGCAGCTCTTATCTGACAGAAAAAAGTGTGTTTTTCAGTGCTAATGAAACCTTATTACTGACTTCAGCTGTGGAAATAACTACCACTTGTCTCCAGCAATTTCATTTACATTTCACCAACATGTCATTAAGTTAATTTGAGGTGACATTTTCTATTTTGGGTGCAACAGGAATGTCTTAATTATATGGAAATTAGGTTGAGCAACTGTGTCTGTTGTCAGTGTGTGAGAAGAATGTTTACCATGTTTGTGGTTTTTCATAAAACACAAACTATATAAAGCTGTGTAGGTTGTTTTTTTTACATTGGCAGTTAAACATGAACATCGGTGGGACGTGGGGTATCATTAACTGTTGCAACTACTGCAGATGGCAACAGATATTGATCCACATGCAGAAGAAATTGCTGTGTTGGTTTTAGGTCCAAATTAAATTAATTAAGGCCAGTAAAACCTTCAGGTTAACCAGTGCAGGTAAAGCAATACTAAGGTAAAGCAGCTAGTAACCCATAGCAACAAAGGTATTGTATACTGGCTGTCATCCTTGTACAGCACGTAGTGTATGTTATATTGACATAAGATATGCCAGCAGTCCTTGGAAATAGAGCAGACTGACTGATTTTTTTTTTTTTCGTGCCGTGAACACAAAGCTATGTGTACTTTGTCAATAGAGGTTCTTTTCAGTCACAGAAGTTCTCAAAGGCTGTCAATATAAGAAAAGACCTCATTGTTCAATGAATGTCACAGTCTTGACATTCATAACAAGTCAAGAATGCTGGATCTTTAAGTGCCTCTCACTTTTTCTGTCCCGTGTTTGCCAAAGTCAGAACACTTAACCTTTTTAAAGTGAAGACAATCAAACAGCTGTTTCAGGAATATGGGAATATTATATTGTATTCATGTTCCTTGTTGTGTGTTCATGCAGCTTTCTGCATCAGCATAAACACCATCGCTGTGTCACTCATCTGCATTTGGACTGGAGCGATGTTTTGGTCTGCTGCTCCACTGCTGGGCTGGGGCAGCTACACAGGTCTGTTCTCAAACACTGACCAAATAGAGGACAGAAGTAGAAGACTTACAGCTTTTGGTCTGACTTCTGTGTCTTCTCTTCCTTAGATCGAGGTTACGGCACCTGCGAGGTGGACTGGTCCAAAGCCAATTACTCCACCATCTACAAGTCCTACATCATCTCCATCCTCATCTTTTGCTTTTTCATCCCTGTGATGATCATGCTCTTCTCCTACGTCTCCATCATCAAGACAGTGAAAAGCACTAATGCCATGTCAGCTGACGGTTTCCTCACCACCCGCCAAAGGAAGGTGGAGAGAGATGTCACAAGGGTAGGCGACTAGGAGAGAAAAAAGTTGATTTCTGAGGTTGTTATTGGAAAGACTTGATTGTAAAAGTAAAATGAGACGTAATGCCACTCCTAACAAGTGTTCCCTCATGTTCCTCTCTAGATTTCCATTGTAATCTGCACTGCTTTCATCATGGCCTGGTCGCCATATGCAGTGGTGTCTATGTGGTCGGCCTGGGGCTTCCATGTGCCAAGCACAACCAGCATCATCACCCGTCTCTTCGCCAAGTCTGCCAGCTTCTACAACCCGCTCATCTACTTCGGCATGAGCTCCAAATTCCGCCAGGACATCTCTGTGCTGCTGCCGTGCACGAGAGAGCGCAGGGAGGTGGTGCGTCTGCAGCACTTTAAAAACATCAAACCCAAGGCCGAGGCCACGCCCTCACCCGCAGCACTTCCGGTGAAGAAGCTGGAGGCGAAATACGCAGTGGGAGAGCTGAACAAATCGAATCCTGACAGTGACTCAGGGGTCAACAGCCCCCCTCAGACCCCTCCATCCAACACACAGGGGGTCTTCCACATCAATGTGCCCTCACACATCGAGACATCAGAGTACTGGTGTGACAGGCTATGAGGACTGTTCCCATACTGGAATTACAAGGGGAGATTGAGAGTATTTTTGTATTTTTTGGTCTTACCCATGTTAATGAACTTTACGTGTGACCTGTGTTAATAAATTATTTTCTGTTTCACATGTGTTGAAAAGAGTTTTCATTTCCAGCTCTTACAAAGACTCATACAATCCGAATTAGTAACGGCAACATACTGTATAGTGTGGAGCAGTGCGATGTCTGAATCTTGTCAGAGTGTATCTAGCTGATGAAATGTGCAGTCAGTGATGTAGCGAGACTAGAGATTCACAATAACATCTGGAAATGCTGAAATGTCCTTGACTCAGCTGAAGCGTGTGATGGCACAGATTTCTGCCATTTCCCCTGCCGCCCATGAGAGCGCTCATGCCATCAGATCTCCCGCATATCCCACATTGGCAGACTGTAGAAATGGGTCATTTTACATCTTCATCCATCAGGCTGGTCAGTGAAAAGCAGGCAGGAGCAGTGGCAGCGAGGCAGCTTTATTTTTTTTTACTGAAAACTGTGAAAACTCTTCCATCAGTTCATGGGTGTGCTAAATCAGGGCAACTTTTCTCTCTCGACAAGCTTTCAGGCTAAGGGCACTGTTGAAAGAAAAATGAGCAACCCTGAAATAGCACCTGATCTTTTTTTTTCAAGCAACATCAATAGGCAATTATCTACTTGAGCCATGAAGGTTTAAGCTTTAAAAAAGTTCCTGAGGTGAGTTTTTTTTTTTTTTTTTGCTTTTCTACAAAGACCATAATCGCACACACAATGAGCTCCTTTTACAGCAGCCCTTAAGACCTTTAAATCAAAATGGCAGGCAGCTTCAGCAGAACCATCCACATAGTGGATAATAGCAGCAGCTTGGGTGCCAATCTGCATAAACCAACAGGCTCTCCCTGTAAGAGTAGCAGAGGTGGAAGTAGGATTGTGGTTGTGGTTGTGTGCATGTGTGTGTGTGTGTGTGTGTGTATTAGGAGAGGCTGTGGGGGGTGCACATGTACTGTAGACCACAGCAGCAGCAGACAAAAGCCACAAACCCCAAAGTGACAGTGGATGTGACTTGCAGTGTCTGTTTCCCAAACAGGTGTTTATTGGTTTATTTGGTGGAGGAGGAGTGATTGCTGTGGAGAGAGTTGACTTGAGAGACTTGGTTGTTTTATTCCTCAGTCAGAGGATGGGATGAGTGAGTTGCAGAGCAGATAAACAGAACCATAGCTTGTTTTTCCTCCCTTACATAACAGAAAAGATGCAGCTTAAAGTACCAATGTGAAGCTTATCTTTCTTTTGGACATACTAAACAATATGAAAGTGTGTGTTGGCTTTTTCTATCATAAAAAAACACACACAAATATGTTTGCACCGCTCCGCTACAATGTGCCAGCTCCTTGCATCCTCTCCTGATGGCCCCGGGGTACTGATCTTCTTCTGCCTGGGTGAAGAGCTGGGAGTCTGAAGTGGGACGGGCAAAGAGGGGAAACTCTGGCCCCGTCCCGTTCTCCACTTTTAATGAGCGCTCCGATCATGCAGGAGTAAAAGTCCAGGTGGAACAGCTCAGTGCTCGCACACACACACACCCTGGTCCGTGCTGCTTTCAATGAAAGAGTGAGGAGAAACTGCGCAGGGAATTACTTTTTTCTAACGCCTGGAGGATTATTTTCCCTTCTCAGGTAAGTTCACCTTCACTGCCTCACGGAGATGATGGTTCTGAGCAGAGAAGCTCCTCACGTGAACTGGAGGATTTTGTGTTTGCTGCTGCGTGGCGTGAATGAATTATTCACTTTTTAAATGATGCGTAATTGCGCGTAATTGGTGTCCATGGCGTATAAGCGCATTTTAGTTTTAATGGTCAGGGGTGTGGGGAATTTTAATCAACGCCACATTAGGATTTTGCGTTTTTACTTTTAGTTCTCTTTTTTCTTTTAAAAATGTATGGCTCTGGTTCATTTCAGCTGAGCTTGTGAGATGTGACAGGCTGATCAAACAAGCGCACTGTTGCTTATATTCAGTGTTTGTTTAACTTTCTGTTTATTTAACTTTTTTTTTTTTCCTTTTTAGTAAACAGCGCCTTCCTCTTTCCTTAAGTGAAGGATTTCTCTGAATGAATTTGGTCTTGTCATACTCATTCATGCTGTAGGGTACTTCTGATTAAAAAAAAAAAAAAAAAAATGATCCGTGGACAATTAGCCAGCTTTTCCATCAGGTTGCCTAAGCCTTTATTTTGAAATGTCTCATTTTCCCAGTGTACTAAGCAGGAAGCCCTAGAGTTGAATTCCTCCACTTTGGCTTTAATTTCTTGTACATTATGTTTGACATTTTCTGTGTATTCTCCCTGACATTACTGTATGGTTTGAAAGAGCCTAATTAAGCACAGGTGGTGTACATACAATATGTCCAGCAGCAGACTACAGGCTCTGGCTTGCACTGAAGCTGGTGCCAAGAATTAAAGCAATTCAGCCTGTTCTGTGCTTGATAAACAAATAGTGTCCCAGCAGCAGCAAAAAGGTTATGGGACTGACCTTGTAGAGACATGTTGGCTCTCCTGTGTCTGATCTCTCCAGTGGTTCTTTAGTTGGCTTGTTATAACATTTGGCACATCTACCGTGCTTACAGTATGACTCTGACACCTGTGAAAGCTGGGATTTAACACTCCCTGGCACAGGGTGTGTGTAAACACTGTCTCGCTTCAGGCACGCCATCTCTCCGGACCAAGGCGAAACAAAGCTCACAGCTGGTTATGATACTCAAATAAAGCCTCAGTCCCCTTCAGTTCTTTGCCTCATTGCATTTACAGTGGCCACCCCAGACAAGGAATGTGTGTGTGTATGTGCTGCTGAAATGCAGGGAGCTTGATGGAAGCAAAACATTTTAGGGGTAAAAATGTGAAATAATGTTATACTTCAGCGTATTATCAGTGCTTATTTGAGACTGCTCTTAAGAACCTCTCAGACTAGGGTGCAGCAGTCACAAGTGTGTGTGGTCTGCCCATGCTTTGAGAACCCACAGTGTGCTGGCCTTTGAAATAGGCACAGGCAGCCACTGTACATCCTGTTTGCATTATAGCCACTCTATACCTGTGACACTCCTTCCAGGTGGGATTCTCATCCGCCATTATCAGATTTCTGGTGCTTATGCATCAGAAACAATTTGCCCGCAGGGGCTGAAAATGTTCATTTCGCTGTAGGCTCCTTTGTGCAAGACAGCTTGGCCTTGTGTAATCGTAGTTAACATTGTTTTGTGTGTGTAATCCACGTTGTAGTGAGAATGTTATCCTGAATTGAGTTGCGTTTTAATTCCTAGAACTATGTGACCTGTCTGAGCTGCTGGGGTCTCCACAAAGTGACTGAGGTCCCTGCAAAAAAAACCTTTCATCTTTTGCAGTGGCTGTGAAATCACTTGACTCATTTTTTTATATACGGGTTCTCACAGTTAACTCTCAGCATGTTGTCGGTTTGTTTGATTTGTGACCCCACCCTGCTGTAAATTAGATGTTCTAGATGCTCAGTACGGTGGAAAATATAGCAGATATCATCACAGAGGCGAGCCGGAGCTGTGCTATAGGTACAACCCACGCCTTATCTAAAGTTTAACACAGGTGTATGCAAAATATACAACACCTACACAGCAAGTAACCCGCCCCCGTCTGTGATTCATGGGGGTGGTAAGTGGTGAGTCTGAAAGCCTTCACATACCGAGGCATTTTTCAAAGCTATCTGAGCATGTGATAAGTTATCCCAGATCTCTGTTTATTTTTGGTTACTTTGGTTGGATGTTTGGTGTGTGTGTGTGTGTGTGTGTGTGTGTGTGTGTGTGTGTGTGGTGTGTGTGTGTGTGTGTGTGTTTCTGCAAGTCCCCTCAGGATCTATTATCTACTGTACAGGAAACTCCCCACAGTGTTTGTCAAAGGATATCATTTGCCCTGCGTTTCATTTCTTGGAGAAAGAGGCATTTAGAGGCTCAAGCTGAGAACACAAATTAAGAGGTCTTAAATTATTGTCTTTTTTTTTTTTTTTTTTTTGCACATTTCAGTTTTTCCTACAGTGATGTCAAACCTCTCTTAAAGGCCTCAGTGGTCGTTATAAACAAAGACTTCTTTTGCAGTATTTGCCTGCTGAAAGCAGCTCTACACCGGAGAACATGGTGTTAACAGTTAAGGTTTCCTCGCAGGTGAATGACAGATCAGCTTTGTAGTTTGCTTTATCCGGTGGAGCATGCTGACTCACCTCTCCTATGCTGCAGGTCTGTCTCTTCTACTGTAGATGTACATATCTGTCCCGGCTTGTTCCCAACCTCAGCTTTCTTCCCCCGCGAGGACAAATTGTAGTCCTGACTGTGCAGCAGTGATCTCCCTGCCTGTCAAAGCACAACACTGTGGAAAAATCATGTCAGTGCTCATGAATGTCAGATAAAAATGTAGAGCTGCAGCGGGGAAAGTCCTATCACCACCAACTGCTGTTGTATTTCATTTTTTTTACCTTAACATGATATTTTGTGTTTGCACTGTGTTTTCATAAAGTTGGAAGTTACAATTGAGAACTGTGCAGGGACATAAGTGATCCCCCCAAATCCTCTTAAGTTACATCATTAAACCACACACTAATGTTTACCAGCAGAACTGTGGCACTTTATACCAATACGAAGGAGATGCCGCACAGGATGCTATTGTTCAGGAAACAGTTGGTGATTCACTCTTGATTTTTAAAGAACAGTTTTCACATTTTGGGAAATATCTCTCGTTTTCTTGCAAAAGTTAGATGAGAAGATTGACACCTCTCTCATGACTGAAGCACAGCTCAGGCGGATTGTGTTACCCATGGACAGAGCCAGGCTAGCTGCTGTTGTTTTCTGTTAATATGACTTTTTTTTTTCCTAAACAGCCTCTCCCTCTTTCATTAATTGAGTGAATTTGGCCGGGTCATAATAATTCATAATATCCATAATAATATAATAACCAAACTGGCTGGTGGCTGTAGCTTCAATTGGCTTCATATTTACTGCACGGACATGAGAGTGGTACTGAAAGTGAAGAAGTAAATGTCAGTCAGAGATCAGAGGTCACTGTATGATCACATGTTCCCACTTTATCACATTAAACCTGCTGGCGTGTGGCGGCAGTGACAGCGACATGACGCCGCCGTCGTGGGAGGTGCAGCATTCCTCTGTTAACAGGGAGGCCTCAGTCATCACCTCCCCAGTCAGGAGCTCCGTCCCTCAGCAGGGACTGGAGTGGCTCACACATGAGTAGTTCATCCTCCAGTCTGTGTAATAAGACTTTTAATTCAGACTGTGCTGTTCTAGTTCTCACCAGCGTTCTCCTCATTACCAGGACAGACCTGCGGCGTCTGGAATGACATCTCGCCGACCCACTTGCGTTCTTGTTAACACAGGGTTCCACTTTGATTTATATGTTTACATGGGTACAACTTTTGACTCTGAATGACAGGCAAAGAAAGAAATGTTCTGTCTACTGTAAACAGACTGTATTTCAACTCGGATCCAGCTTGATGTGGTTGTTGGTGTCAAACAAAGGGACCATCTGACCCAGTTCCCCATTCCTTACACATTAAATTATGTCTGTGTGTGCTCTCTAATTGAGTCTGACTCCACAGATCCACAGATATTAGTGGGAGGACTTTGACATACAGTTTTGTCTCGGAGTCCAGATGTTCACTGTTGAGCTTCTGGCAAACTCTTTCACCCTTTTGTAACTCAAGTGGAACAAGAGACATTGACCCAAACAATCAACACAACAATGTGTGCCGCTGAAAATTTTTTCTATGTATTTAATTGGCCACATTCACCAGATGAGTCATGCAGCCCTTTGTGTGGTTCCCTGTTCACTGCCTGCCTGCTGTTTATCCCGAAATCTCTGGAAAGTGTATCCCAGTGGCACAAGTTTACTCTGTCTTGTTTCCAGCTGACTCAACAACACTTGTCACTCTCAGAAATGTTGACAAAAATGTCCAGCGTTACTTTCAGCGAGTAAGCAGGAAGCAGGAAATGGGTTTCATGAGATGAAATTCTGCTCTCTCTCTCTCTCCCTCTCTCTCTCTCTCTCTCTCTCTATCTGAGGTTGTACAAGGACATCTGGCCGACCTGCTGAACCAGCGCACCACCCATCATGATCAGAGCATCAGTCACAGCCATCTGCCTCGGTGAGCAGCCCGTCTGTGTCACTGCAGGAGTACGCTGCTTTTAAATATATGACCCCTGACTACAATGTGTTATATTTCCAAAATACTCTGGGTGCAGTCTCCTTCAGAATCAATTTTCTCTACATTCACACCATCAAACAGCAGCGTAGAAGTCCTGTGTGTACAGTAAACACTCTGATGATTATGTTACTTTGTCTGCTATTATGTGAAATTCCCTCTGCCTCACCCGCAGCGCTCCTCCTGTCCTGTGCTTGCTGGGCCAAGCCTAACGGATCAAAGAACAAGAAGCCAAAGCAAGGTAGACAACATCAACATGCAAGCCTGTAATCTCCGACAGTCCCAGTATTATTGTCTCCACCGGCTCTCTCCACTGCAGGCGACTCTCTCTAAAACCACAATGCAAAAGCTTACAAAAAATATATATATATATATATACACACTGTTGCCCATAAAGTTGGAATTATTTTGTTTTCAGACACAATCCTCTGTTTATTCCTATTTAAATGCATCAGAAATCACTTTGGAAGAGATTGACTTCTAAAGTTTTGAGAAGATATACACTTTATCTGTCAAGAATAAATCACATTGTCACAATCATTTCATGGAAAGAGGTAAAAAATATTTTATTCCAACTTTATGAGCAACAGTGTATATATATATATATGTATATGTATAAATATATACATATATATATATATATATATATATATATATATATATATATATATATATATATAATTGATTGGCAGGCCGAAGAAGTTCATAACGACATGCTGAAACCCCGTTAAGGCTTTTAATTATTTCCCAAAGCCCAAAGTGATATAACTTAATTGCTTGTTTTATCCGCCTGACTATTGATATATTTATAACTGGACACATTCGGAGACTGTCCACTGATTGGACCTTGAGCATGTTCAGCATTTTTGCTTGGAAAATAACTTAAACAATTATTTGATTATCACCATAGTTGTGGTTGTAGTTTCTTGACCTGTGTTGAACCACGTTGCTCTTCTTCCCCCTCCCTCCACAGCTGTTCCAGACATAGAGTGCGATGTCAGAGCGGGAAAGATCAACCTCCCAGAGTTCATAGTCAGATGTCCTGCACACTGTAAAGAGACAAAACAGCAGGTTTATGGGACAGGAGTGTTCGCCTCCATCTCCAGCATCTGCAATGCAGCCATCCACAGGTAAACAGTGGAGAGGTGGACATGAGATAGAGCTTGTGTGAGTCTCTCCAGGGATGTATCTGATGAAAAGTTTTGTGTCCGTAGTGGCGTCATCACCAACACGGGCGGAAAGGTGATCGTGAGGAAGATGGCCGGGCAGAATATCTACAAAGGCAGTAACTCCAACGGGGTGCGCTCTCTGTCTCTGCCGAAGTGGAGGGAGTCATTTGTCGTCTCAGGTATTAAATGATGACGTGAACAATGTGAAGCACAGTTCTTCAGAAGTAGCCCTCCAACAGATGGCTCTGTTTCTGTTTCAGTGGGGAAGCCCAAGAAAGGAGTCATCTACCCATCTGCCCTGGACTACGTCCCTTCAAGACCAACCTACGTGAAGACAAGTGAGAGGAGGGTTGTTCTTACACTCCCACATTTGTTTTTTTATGTGAATATGGATTGTGGTGCATCACTTTGTCATGGAGTGGGTCCGCAGATGCCCAGTGTTTCACGATGATAAGATCTTTCTGATTAGGGCCCAATACGCACCGATTTGTTGATTCTTGGTTCAAACTGAGCAAAACCTTTGGATGTCTAGACTGTATATAATTGTTATTTTAACAGCATTTCAATCACTATATGTCGACATGTATTTAGGACTTCTATTTCAAACTGAAATATATTCAGAGAAAGACGATCCAGACCTAGACATCTAGACACTACCAGCTTTTCTGGGGACAAAAGGTTACTAGATAGACATCCCTGTTCTTGACTCCTGCATGTTGAACTTCACTCAGGTTGAATGAGGAGTCGGTGCACTGTATTCTAGTGAAGAATGTGAAGAATGCATTACGACAGAGCGGTAACTGAAGACGCTCTTCCTCCTCGCCCATTCATCTTCTACACGTCCGCCTTCACCTGTCGTCTCCTTACAGGTCAAAAGGAGGCCAAATCCCCCGTGGTTACCACGGTGCTGCCAACAGCAACCGCACCCGAACCCACCACAACTACAACACCTGAACCCACCACCACCACTTCCACCACCACACCAGCTCCCACCACCACCACCAACACACCTCCACCACCACCCACCACTGCCAAAGCTCGAGCTGCTCTGCACAAAGTCAGGGATGCAGGTGATTTAAACCTCCTTTTCACATACATACATACATACATACATGTACAAACAGCTGAGTCTTTCTTCTAAGCCAGTGGATCCATGTATGTTATGTAGAGGATTGTGTGTTTACTTGGATGCTAGCTGCTGTTAATGATCCAGTAAAACCAATCCACACAGAAGATCCACTGCAGCCAGTGTGCCGCCTCGCTGATGTCGAACTAACAACATTGGGATCTCGTAACTTGAATCACTGTTTTTTTTTTTGCCAGGACAAGCGTTCATTTGTGTGAAAATGAACGCTTGATGAAGAGTGATGAAGATGAATGATTGTGGCCGGTAAATTGTGGCTGGTAATTACAAGTCACAGCTGCAATTATAACAAATTACAGCCGCTCTGTGATGAAATGACGGTACGTTGGTGTTCAGTTGCTCGACTGACTGATTTAACTTGTACGCGTGATCACCAGACCTTTCATCACTCTTATTAAATGAGGACATTATCAGACTGTAATCATCTGTCCCGTTTTGGATGAAATGCAGCTACAGGGAGTAGACAATGCTGCAGTATCTTAAGGTATGTGTGTAAATGAGATGGGCTGTGTGCCGGACAACCGCCCAACCATTCTGTCTCTGTAACATTATCTCTCTCCTCTCCATATTGGCACTCCATTTCTCTTTCTTCTATCTAGGCAGCAGTCACCCGTACCTTGCCTCTGTGGCAGCTGCAAGTAAGTGAAGCGATGCGAACAGGGATCAACACAGGGGTTTTCTTGGTGGCATGAAGGGGTGCCGTGGTGTTGCTTAACACTCGGGGTGTGCAGGAATATGTGGGGTGTTTTGCTTCACATCGGTCCTTTGGGAATAGTGCGCATCAGGATTCAGCATGTATTCTGTATTAAAGGTATCGCTGGTCCTGTTTTCAAAGCAAGTTTGTCATTATTACCGACACAACTTGTGTATTTTAGTAAGTGAAATCAGTTCAGCTCACTTGTTTTAAGCAAAAAAAAAAACTTAAAACAGTAAGGCCATGACCTGGGCTATTGGTTTATGCTTAAACCAAAACTTATGTTGAATTTGCTATTTTTTTGTAGCAACTTTACATGTAAACAAAGATTTTTGTCTAAATTTGCCCACATTGTGTTATTGGTATAGGACAGTCACAAAATGGTCAAGGAAAGAGTCCCAGCCAAGGTATGTCAACACGCTCACTGATTCTGCAGCTCTCGGAAAGTCCTTTACACCAAATACAACAATTCACGTTGAACTAAACCATGGCATTTCTTCAAAGTATTCAGAGGAAGTGCCTTTCCGAATAGATTCCCACATCGAACCAGTGCAGGTAAACCGAGCTTTCATCTTCATGTGTCCTTTTCCGTTCTAACTTTTGATTGCCAGAAATTTCCTACTGTTCTTTTCTTTTTTTTTTTCTTCCCTCTACTCATGTACATAAACTCTGCATGGCATCTCTGTTCTGTTTGTGCGCAGCTGCTTTAAACAACATGTTGCTAGTCTGCTAACACAGGGCCAGACCAGAATGTTCTGGAGAAGCCCAAGTTCTGTTTAGAGTATAACATCCCTGAAATACAGGATTCAACTGTATTCGCTCTGTATTGTCGAGCATTTATTACCTGTAGAGATTCCGTCTGGACCGAAGAGGTGGCCACACTGATAACGCTGCCTGTGTGGTCCTTAAATCTGTCTACACTAACTTAGAAGCTTGTTAATCCTAACGTTGTCACTGATCTTATTTGATGCACAGATCTGATTTTATAGTTTTGTCCTACACGTCATATGTTCATCAATACTCGAGTGTGTCGGCTGTCTGCCGTTATAAAACGTACACATTATATCACTGTGCACTGTGTTATGGTCATCACACAATAGATAATATATTCTTTTTTCATATGTCAGTGAAAGTAAACTGCTGAATGTTATTTCATAATATCTCATAATATCACTGTTTCCCAAACTTTGGTCCCAGGTCTGCGCAGACCAGAGGCAGGGTCGGCTATGAGGAGACAGCTATCCTCTCCAGTAGGCCCAGGTCAGCCTCATCATTAACACACACCAGCAAAGAGAGTAACTAACAGGCAGATGAGGTGGGACTGAGAGGGAATGCGGGTCAAGGGCAGAAGAGGGGGACAGATTTTTGTTTTTAGTCTTTGTTGGAACAAGAATCCAGGAGACGTAGCCGCTGTAAGTCTGACCCCTCGTGTCCACACCCATAAGCCCCTGTGATCGTCACCCCAGGGTCACCACTAATCCATTTCACATTCCTTTCACGATGATCGCTGTTCTCTGTCATCAAGCACATCCTCTTATTCATGTTTTCATTTTCCGAGATGAAAAGAGGCAAATGAAGCCGAGTTAAGGCCTGTAAATACGCCCAGCATATATCCGTTTGTTTTTGATATCATGCTGCGGACAAAATGCCTTCAGCTCCTCTCAAAGCAAAACAGCTGGGCTGCATTTGCGGATGGAGCCCCAGACCTGAAGCTCTCTTTTGCCCCCCCTCTCTCTTCTTTTTCCCCTCTATTCCTATCTGCCTGTTTCTCATTGCTACAAACAGCTTTTAACAGGGTTCAGCCGGCCCCGCCCGAGCGGACTCCAACCATGAGCCAGTCCAACCCCGGTAAGTATCTCCAGATCCTGGTGGGAGTGCTCACACTGCACAAGCAGACACACTCACTGACGTAGAGAAGTAGACGGGTCTGATCAAACAGGGGAACAACTAGGGCAATAAAACCCTGGTTGAAATGTTTTATAAAGCTGCACTAATGTTTACCTTCTGTGGGATGCTTTGGTTCAATGCATAGTCGGCCCTCTATAAACGACAGGCGGAAATACAAGAAGATACTCAACTTTCACTGTAGCCGACGTGATAAATTGAGTAGTAAGTATGTCGATATGCCTCAAAGACGAGGGACGATGTGATATTATTATCCAGAATTCATCTTGTGCCACATCTCCACTATGTCTGAGACAGCAAAGGGCTCTCAACTTTCTCTTTTAGATAAGGCCACGATGAGAAACGCGCTCTGTCAGTACTGTAATAACATCTTATGACAGATCCCATCTGGTCTGGCCTCTTCCCCTCCCTTGTAAATGCTTGCAGAGAATGAGATGAAAGCAGCAGCACCAAGTGGCCCTGTGTTGCTCCCAGAGAGACGCATGATCCAGTCCACAGTGCTGCAGGATCTGGGTCCTGTCAGGAATAGAAAGCTGTAGCCATTCAAACCAGGCGAGGTTTGGCTCACTGAGGAATGCGCTTCTGTTTTTGCTTCTGTGGAATGCAAAACCATGGATCCCTAAAATAAGACAGAAACATATCCGTTTCAATGATGCTTGATTGTATGATATGATTCCTAAAATACAGTGTGAGCTGTTTAAGCCAGTGCATCATTTATCTGACTGACCAGTTACTGTCAAGACATGTGTCATAGTAATGTCTGATCAGCGCTGAGAACAGCCACTCAGATCTGCGGCTTGTGGATGATAATGTGATACTTTATTGATGCCCTCAGGGAAATTCTTTATGCTTGAGGTCACAGGTTACAGGTCAGGATCAGCTACACAGCAGCGCCCCTGGAGCCGGCAGCGATTCAGTGTCTCTCTCAAGGACACTCCAGCAGAGTGGATGCTTGGAGACGTCAGTGTCATGAACTCTGATTTATGAGATGAGGGGTTTTATCCCCTGTTGCTTTGCCACCCGGCTGCCCCAAACAGATGTTCAAAGTTATTGCTCAGCTTTCTGGAAATGTTACGATCCTGTTTAGCCTCGCATTTGTGATGGGATATGCTTACTTGACAACCACAAAAGCCTACGTAAAAAGTGTCCAGATTCGGATCGTTGGTTCTCTGTGTTGGTGTAAGAGTACAAATTTGGTTTTATATAAACTTCAGAGAGACTGCATACACTCCTGCAGACATATTGTAGCGTGAGCTCCAACCCAAGGTGAGGATCAGTGTCCCCATTCCCAGTCTGACCTTGTGCCCGCAGTGATCACTGAAGTGGCTATGATTGGGAGAGTTAAACTCAATCCTTTTAAAGCACCTGTTTCATCAGAAAAAAAACAACACTGCTGTCTGCTCTATGGCGCTGCGCCTTTGACCAGCAGCAGATTAGACTAATCTCTGCGTCCTACTATCTACACTGTCCCTGGTTTGACACCAACTTTAGAATAATACTCCCACGCTTGACTGGGCGGCTGGCTGCGCTCTTCCAGCCCGTCCCAGTCAACAAAGGCCCTGCTCGCTAGCTGCCACTCGATGGGAACCTCAGAGCACAGGCTGTGTGTTTGTGTAACTACCCATCCACCGCGGGGAGGGGTTAACAGAAGTGTGTTGTCATGGCTCAGTCAGTTTAGACAGATGCAATGCACTGTTATGGTTTTGCTCAGCTGTTTGGGCTTCTACACTTCAATCACATTTCAATTAACCTCTTGCCGTGCGAGAGTCTGGTCGATTAAACTGCCTGATGGAATCTGACTGCAGCAGGTAGAAATCAGTAAAGTGAGAAACGCATTTACATTTACCCAGAGAGTTGACCTCCTTCCTCTGTCTCTCTACCATTCAGGTAGAAAGAGAAAGGCTTCACTAAAAAAACCTTTAGTCGACTGTATGTTTAGTGTCTGACTCAAGGCCGAACATCTTGTGCATACCCCACTAACAACGTGGCAGGTTGAGTGGAGGTCACAAGTATGATTCTCCTTGGTGCTTGTCCTGAACGCAGCTTTCTAATCTTCCCCTGCACAGCTTTTCCCAGAAGGGATTGGGCGCCCCCCTCCTTTCCTCGACCTGATTGGTTCCCTGGAGCTCGACGACCAGCAGGTATCAAAGAATCGCTCATCATTCTTTTAGCAAATCTTAAACGCATCAATAACGCAAGGTATTTGATTAATGCTCAGATGAACTAAGGTAAATCTGATATGGCTGCAAGATTTGTGATGAAAGGTTTTCTTTTCTAAAAGCTTTCCAGGTTTCACTCAATCTAAGCCTTTAATTTAATAATCCGATGCCAACAATGTGGCCTTATGAATAGAGTTTGCTTTGCCTATGGGGATCAATAAGAGCTACTTTGAAAATTTCAGCACCCTAAATTTAACCCTTGTAGTTGCTGATGCCTCCACCTTCTCTGCTGTACATCCAGATATTAGTTATGCAGTTCCAGACTCAGGATACACGTGGAGCGAGACAGACACTCCTGAGATCACAGGTAAGTCAAACTCCCTCCCGGACAAGCACATGACAGTTTGGTGTGTACTGCCCCCATTCACTGTGGAAGGTTACTACACCTTGTATCCATTCAAGTTGCATGTGCATGGTTGATACAGTTTGGTATCTGCTGAACATGTACTGTATATGTGTTGAATTGGTGCCATATGTAAGTACATGCACTGTCTCCCAGGACATTGTGTTTACATGCCATCTGCCTGCCATATGAGAAATTGCTGTGAAGTGTGGAACAAATGAGCGTAATGTAGGTGGCATGTGAGAGAGGCTCTGATAATTCTGCACAAAAGCCGTTGCTTTCACTGGTGTGGGATTGGTTGGGAAACACATGTGACCAATCACAACCATGGAAACATGTGCTTTTCTCTCTCAAGTTCATTGTGGGAATACTAACAGGTTTCAAAACATCCTCCTCTAGCTCCCGATCACAGGCCTGATATCTCAGAGTATGAGCGCTGGTATTATAACTTTGGACCGTACCGTAAGTGTTTTCCTATTCTCTTTACTGGGAACTAACAGGTCCTGGGCTCCAGGCTTTATGTGTCATATGTGTGGGTTGTAGATGTAAAACTGTTTTTTTTTCCCAGTGACGCAACACTTCCCAGACATGACCACATCCTTATGTTTTCTGACACAGGACTAGTTTTATTTGTTTTTCCTGTTTCATTTAGTGTTTAAATTAAATTAAAAACACAAATTGTGCCATTTTGACTTTTGATTTGACTTCTTTCCTGTCCATTGTCTAATGCTGTTAGATATGGAGAATATGCCCTAACACTAATAAGAAGGAATCTATCCATTCTAGCTAGTTGAGAATTGGGCCATGACGATTAAAGGAATAGTTTGGCAGTATGGTAAATTTGCTTATCTGATTGCCAAGAGTTAAATGAGTTACAGCCAGCACCAAGACTGGAACCAGGGGGAAACAGCTAGCATGGCTCGGTCCAAAGGTCTGCCTACTTTTGGTAAATGGACTTGCACTTATACAGCGCTTTTCTAGTCTTACTGACCACTCAAATACTTGCCACATTCACCCATTCATACACTGTTGGAACAGCCATCAGGGGCAATGTGGGGTTCAGTATCTTGCCCAAGGACACTTCGACATGCAGCCTGGAGGAGCCGGGGATCGAACCACAGACCTTCTAATTAGTGGACAACCCGCTCTACTTCCTAAACCACAGCTGCCCATTACTTATTGTCTTTACACGTTGGTTTTTCTGTACAGATTAAGAGATACAAAGAGTTTATCAGTGAGCTTTACACAATGTCTACACAAACAGCAATGCAGCAGCAGCTTTAGCTAATTGCTCTGTTTATGACTTCATGGGATGCTTCCAGGCACACTACTGAAGTAGAGGTCATGCTTTTGTGTCAGCTCAATCACTGCAGTTACCAGTGTTCAACAGTTGAAATGTAAAAATGTGCTTTGGGTCAGTCCAAAGCGACTGCAAGTCAATATGGGGCGTCTAGACTGAGTAGAGGTTGCTGGACAAAGCCACAGTAGCTCTTGCCTCCTGGTTCAAGTCTCTATGCTAAACTAGGTTAATCAGATCCTAGTCCTCGCTCCTTACTCAGTACAAGGGCTTGAGAGTGCTATCATCTAACTCTATGCAAAACAGCAAACAACTGTATTTCCCAAAACTATTCATCTAAATAGCCTACTCTGGAAAGAAAGGCATTTGATTTATCTTTAGTCACAGCCTCCACACTGAAAAAATACAAACCACTACAATATGGCCCACTGACAAGACACAAAAGGCCATGCAAAAAGCAGATTATAGGCCATGGTGCCATGTGTTTGATGACACGACAGAGAATCCAAATCCAAGCAGAAGGACATGGTTTGAAAAACCAAGTGGTTGCGCCATTTCAAACCTGCACCACAAAAATACCACCACACATCCACCCAAATGAAACTTGCAGTCAATGGGAGCAGGTTGTAATCCCTTGATGGCCTATGTTTACATTTGTTTCACATGTGTCGTGTGTCAGTGTGTGTTGATAGTGTCTTCACTTTTAGCGCCCCGATCCACTGACTCAGATGTCAACCGTAAGACGCCACTGGACACAACCCATACTCGAGGTGAGCAGTGGTTACTATGGCTACTAACACCTGTTTGTATCCAGGAAGGCGTCAGCTTGGACACGCCAAACAGCATCTTTAAAGCAATCCTTTTTTTTTTTTTATTTCTCTTCAGCTGCCTAGTAGAGTAGAGTAGAGCTTACAAAAAAAGTTGCAGTATTTTCAATTTATGACAAAGAAATCAAACTTTTTGCGTAGTTACCATGGTGAGTGTCGGTAGCTACTTGCTGCTTTGTGGGAGGAATGTGCTAACGCTGAGCTTTTATGGTATTATCTACGCAGTGGAGCCAGTGGATGCCTGGAAGCCAGAGGCAAACCTTTATGAATCAGGTAAGATAGCTTGCGCTGCAATATGCTACTCTTTCCGGCCCCCAAAACAGACACTTTGCCAGTAACTCTTAATTTCTGACTGTAAGTACAAACCAAACCAAGGCTATCCAAGGAAAAGCATGTGGGTTTCTGCCCAGCCTGTAATTGAAGGGATTTGAAGTTAAAACCAAATGGCATGGTTGCTTGAGGGTAAAATCAGTTCCTGTTCGCCATAATTTTTGCCACAACAAATACTGGCTGACGTTTGGGATCCTTGCAAAGTGGGCAGCCGCAAATTTCTTTCAATTTGCTTCTGCCAACGTCGACCTTTTTTCCTCATTTGTAGTAAGACAGTAGAAAATGTAGCAGGATATATTTCCATGACAGTAATGATTAAAGTGCCTTAGATGGTGAAAAGGTAATTACAATTGAACTTTCTGTCCACCATTGCATATAGAAACTGTTGGTGGGAATATTAAAGGACACAAAATGTCCAGTAAAATGTATTAAATTTTTTCTTTACAGTATGAAAACTAAAGACATACATTTCAGCTGATTTCTGCTTTAAAGATTTATGTGTTTCTCCATTTTCAGGCTTCAGTTTGAAGGAGCAAGAGCCTGTACCCAGATCACCTGAGCCTGTGTCACAGGGAAACACAAGTATGTCCCACATACAAATTTAGAGCTACTATGTGTAGAATTTATATTTCATTATTGCAGCTTTTAGATGATGAATTATTGCAAGATTTTGACAATCCTGGTGGAAGGTGGAGTATTCATTTCAGTGTCCCCACGACAAGATCTCTGGCATGCATTAAAGGTACCCTGTAAATTTTTTTCTGTAAACAAAAAACTAAATTTAGTTTCTTTCCTTCTCACTGAAACACATTGTATGTATCACTGAGGCTTACATATTGTGTTAAATAGATTTAATTCCTCATAAAACATTTGAAAAGACGCTTTTTTTGAATTGCATTAAATTGCGTTGTTTACATTTTACATAAGTCAATCAGTGGAGGAGCATGATAACTCTGGCAGAAATGTATCATGTGTTTGTACAACATAAACAAAATGTGGCCCACTGGCAAAAACTGCTACAAAAACTCTACATGGTACCTTCAATTTTTGCATTTACTTTTTTGCTACTACTGCTGCAGATTGTCAAAGTTCAAAGTTTAAAATGTTCAGATTTCACGTATTAGGTATTCAAGTGATGACAAATGCAATAGCAAACACGTGACTGAAACTGCAGTAACCTTGTGGTGTGTTGTGTTTCTGCAGATTGTAAGGTGGACCTGGCCTTCCTGATGGACGGGAGCTGGAGCATTGGGAAGCGGCGTTTTAAGATTCAGAAGGACTTCCTGGCTGAGGTGGCTCAGACCATCAACGTGGGCATGGCCGGACCCATGATGGGCATCATCCAATATGGGTAACCTCAATTTTCTTGTTGTGTTATTATGTACCATTTTTAGATAGGAAAACATAATGTGATTGCCTCTTGTTTTGTCTGAAGGGATGACCCTGTGACAGAGATCAGTCTGAGGAGTCACTCCAACTCCAGAGAGCTGAAGTCAGCCATAGATAAGATTGTGCAGAAGGGAGGCCTTTCCAATGTGGGTGAGTGACCCGCTGTTAGCTGCCAGCTACTGTAAATGCCTACAAACACAAGTGTGAAAGGGAAAGGGGTGCAATTATCGCATGGTTTACTACCCAGGCACATTTTCACATGCTAGGATAGAATTAAATCTAAATTTGCCGCGAGACACTGCTAGCTAAATTACAGTCCTGCTTCTGTAAGCCATGTTTTTCCTCTGCTCTGACCAAATAGCTCTTGGTTTTACCAGCCCACGGGGGCCAACTTTCAGACGACAAGTGCTGTTTTTCTGCGTTGGTTAGTGCGTCAGCATGCACCCACTGCCACATGTGTCTTTATGACTTGCTAAATTTTGCATACTGATACAAATATGTGTTATTTGTGTTTTCCTTGAAGCGCTTTCTAATCATACGACAGTGTGAGTGGTTGCAAAATCTTCTATAGTCCCCAACAGAGACTCTCCTGTTCTGCCATTGTTTAGACCACCAACAAAACTATGACGGGCTAAATGATAGGGATGCACTGTTTCTGTGACAGTATACAAATAAAACATTTCACTTTACATAGAGACACAGGCTACAATGTCAAGTTTTGTGTTGCATACAGTAGTTTTTTTTTAGAATAACACATTATGTATGTTGGTCAGGAAAAACATCTCAGTCCACTGAATGTATGTAACGATCACACGATCACTAAAAGTATACATTTTTCAAATGCCTTTTTGTTTAATTTCATATTCTGCAGTCCATGTGTATTTTTATTCATATGTTCAGTAACAACTTTGTGAATAACAGACTGGCTCTACTTGTCTTACCTCTTATGTCTGTGTTTCAACCACTGACCTGTTCATGAAGTGTAACTGTCTCCCTGCTGCCCTCTGGTGTCCTGACAGGAAAGGCCCTCTCCTACATCAATAAGCAGTACTTCAGTGATGCCAATGGAAACCGAGGGGGAGCTCCTAACGTGGCCGTGGTGCTGGTGGACGGCTGGCCCACAGACAAGGTGGAGGAGGCGTCTCGGCTCGCTCGGGAGTCTGGCATCAACATATTCTTTGTCACCATCGAGGGCCCTGACGACAATGAGAAACAGAACCTGGTTGAGGCCAACTTTGTTGACAAGGTGGAGTATTATCACAGAGATGTGTGAGTGCTTCATTAAAACGTGCCAGTGTGAAACACAGTGTGTCTTTCATCCCACAGGCTGTGTGTCGGACAAACGGCTTCTATTCCCTGCCTGTGACCAGCTGGTTTGCCCTGAGGAAGACCGTGCAGCCCCTGGTGAAGAGAGTGTGCGACACAGACCGCCTGATGTGCAGCAAAACCTGCCTCAACGCCAACGACATCGCCTTTGTCATCGATGGCTCCAGCAGTGTGGGAACCGGCAACTTCCGCACCGTGCTGCAGTTTGTGGCCAACGTCACACGGGAGTTTGAGATCTCTGACACGGACACGCGGGTGGGAGCTGTGCAGTACACCTACGAGCAGAGGCTGGAGTTTGCCTTCGGCCAGTACAACAACAAGGCCGAGCTGCTGAACGCCATCAAACGCATCAACTACTGGAGCGGTGGGACCAGCACTGGTGCTGCCATCACTTACGCCGCAGAGCAGCTCTTCAGCAAATCCAAACCCAACAAACGCAAGATCATGATTGTCATTACAGACGGCCGCTCCTATGATGACGTCAAGGCACCTGCCCTGGCTGTCCACAGCCAAGGTAAGAGGTCAACCACAACACAATCTGAAAAACAAGGGGATTTTAGGCAGATATGGTCAAGTCAAGCACTGACCCTGTCCTACATCTAAAAATCATTTTCAAACCTCACTGAACAAAGTAAAATAAATGATAATAATCTAAAAACTTGTGTTTTAGCCCCTTAACACTTTGAAGTTACGTCTTGATTTTGTCAGTCCACAGTGAGGTGTCATGCAGTGTGTGTTTGATGTGACAAACACATGTGAAGCCTGTGTGTGTGTGTGTGTGTGTGTGTGTGTGTGTGTGTGTGTGTGTGTGTGTGTGTGTGTGTGTAATCTGCTGTCCCTCCCTGTGATCCAGGTGTGATCGCCTACTCCATCGGCATCGCCTGGGCAGCCCAGGACGAGCTGGAGTACATCGCCACCGACCCCGACAAGGAGCACTCTTTCTTTGTGGACGAGTTTGACAACCTCTACAAATTTGTACCCAAGATCATCCACAACATCTGCCAGGAATTCAATTCCCAGCCCAGAAACTGAGGACGGACGTGTGGAGGGGGAGGTGTAAAGAGGGACATCTTGATCGAGGGCCGTCTCAACAGAGCGCTGATTGTAAATTTACTCACTCTGTTGAAACAGATGGTGGTGCTGGATTGGCTGCAGCCCCCCCGTATTTGAGCAGGGAGGGGTTCTGAATTTACGTGAGGATTGTGGGTTTGGACAAATCAAATCTTTAAGTCAATCAGCATCTGGTCCCAAATATACAAATGGTGCTAGTAGTAAAGGGTTTGCATAACACAGTGACATACTGACATCTCATGTGGCGCCAGTTGTTCTCTGTTGGTGCCATAAAGAGAACAGAGTATTCCTAGTCATTTAAAATGATGGTACCACTTTCTATTAAGTCACCTTTTAAAAGGCAAGTTGTAAATAAGAGTTTTAAAAATAATTCACTATTGCTTTGAAGATCAGTTTTAAGTCATTTATATAGTGTTAATCCTCATTTTGAATTTCTTTTTTATCATGCAAATTACCAATGTACTGTTTGACCTCTGACCTTCTGGAAAGGAACTGCAGAACATCTGGACCAAAATTAATCTGTTAACAACTTGTCAGTGTTCACTAACTACATATTTGATTGATTGAATTTGTATCTAGAAGCTGGTAAAAGCAAGAGACATGCTGGAGGAGCCAAAGGGAAATTTCTCACAACTTGGCAACTTCATACTTAAAGTAAATGATTTATTTGCATTAATAAATCCCTTACGTGCAACTTTTAGAAGCTTCATAAAGGGTGCCTTACTAGGACGTGGGACCAGACTGATTAACAAATATAAAGCTGCCTTACTGGGATATGGTGCTTGCAGAGAGATGTAGATTTAAAGCATGCCTAGCACTTCCTCTTTTGGCTTAACATACTTCATAAACTTAATAATACGGTGCTTTATATACAATTCTCTGTCAAGAGGATATACTTTCTTAGAAACGGTGCATTTTGATCTTCCTAATAGGAGAGATTTGTTAGTAGGGACATTGTTAAAGTTCCTCTCTATGATAATGGAGCTGTATGTTAGTGGAAGGTAAAAACGAAGCTCAAGTCAGCAACAAGGAAGTGGACTTGTGTTAGAAGTGAGGAAAGAGGAGCTTGGATATCTTTGAACAGAGTGATGGCGGATGTTAAACTTGCTTCTCAGGAATGAAAGCAATTCATCTAGTCGCTCTGGTTTTCTAATTGAGTGGTTGCTTCTAACATTGCAGGCATTTCTGTTTTGTTTAAAGAGTATTTATGATTTTCTCTGTTATGTCCTGTTTGTACATATGCATATTAAAAGCCTTTCGCTAATAATGTTCAGATAATTGATCAATATTTTTTTTTTGCAATTTTTAATAAAATAAAGAAAATTAAGAGAACTTAAAGTGTCTGTTTTCTCCTGAATATTTTGTCTGTCCAGTTGCTAAGAGACATGATGCACATCTTTTAGATTCAGTGTGACAGAGGATTTCATTATATTATGTCCATTGCGAAAGTTGTCCATAGTGTCAAAGGTTATCTTCAGTGTCAAAGTAATGCAATGCAATGCCTGTTTATCTTTGGGTACAGTGCAAACAGGAGCTGCTAATAGCTAATTCAGCATATCTTTAATACCAGCGTGCTAAAATAAACAAATAAAACAAATAAGTAAACAAATAAAGGCTAAACTAGAATTACCACGTCACAGTTGTACGCCTCTAACAGCCGACCACAACTCAGGAAATGTGGCCACAATCACTCCGTCCGGAGTAAGTGTTGAATAATGACCAGAAGTGTTTTTGCAGAACATTACAATGTCACAGGGACATTGACCTTTTGACCTTTGAACACCAAATTCTCATCAGTTCATCCTTGAGGCGTTACTGAGATATCACACACAAGAATGAGATGGACGTATGGACGTACAACCCGAAAAAATAATGCCTCCGGCCCTGACTGCCGACAGTGCGGAAGCGTTAAAATATAGGTGTCAGGTTATAGCCCACAGCGTAACTCACTAAATCCATGATTGATGATCACGTTTGTTTTCTGCAGAGTTGCAAACAGCTGCCACAATTGTCAAATGACCAACCTCAGAGCCCAGGTAATATTTTACAGCAGGTTTTATTTTGAACATACTTTCATATACAAACCAGTGACTGAGAAAATGGCTCATTTGAAGCTGTACTCTACATGTACAATATCTTGATTGATTTGTTTTTTCACCCAGGATCGTTTCCTCCTCACACAGTTTACAATAAACTGGAATCTGCAGGACATTTCTCTTCCCTCCATGTTGGATGCTTAACTCATTGTTTCAAACAGTCTTACAGTACTGCACTAATTTCCTGCTAAACACTGGACTACTGTAAATATCTGGACATGATACATCACACTGTAGTCAAGCATGTCCACACAATTGGGGAAAACTACATACAGTACAAGCCATTCAATTCAAACAAGAGCAAACTGGCCAAAATCAATTAGTTATTCCTAAAATGGACATCTAGAACCAAGTCTGAATTGTAATTATATAACCAAGATGGTTTACTTTGGACACATATGTTTGTAATCTTACTTCTGAAGTGTACAATTACTTGAATCTAACAAACAGGCATTATAGTTAATGGTCTGTATCTACCAGCTTTGCCTTGATATGCACAAAATTGATTCCCCAACCACACTTATGAAAAAGGAGCACTCAAACTCACGCTGCACAGTAATTTTTTAAGACTGAATATATATTTTGTTTATTATAAGCATTTGTAATTTTACATCCAATGTTAAAATTGACAACATTGTGACAACCAGCTCCATTTCTCCGCTGTCCCCTCCCTCCCTGTTCCCCAAAACAAGCTTGTTAAAATAACAATTTCAAGACCTTTTAAAGCAAAGGCACATTTGTCAATACGTGTTTTAAAAAGGAAAATAAAGGCAGGCCAGCAAGCAGAGTCAGTCTGGGAAGCAGAGAAGAAGAAGTGAGAGGCTTCCACGACAGCTCCAGGAAGCCTTCAGTACCCCACGTTTCTGGAACAACACAACACAAAACCTGACTTGGAGTTAAGGGCCCGCACCTTGGTTTGTCTGAGAGGGAAGGTCGAGGGCCCGAGGGATTTGGGGTGAGCGTGAAGTTACAGGGGCAGAAGACCGGCTTGAAACCTCATTTCTCCACTCCACACTCTTTAACACTTGTCCTGAGCCTCCTAGCTATGGAGGTTAAGTTTTAGTCTGTCAGCAGGGGGCGCTGTAGCCTGTCACACCCAGGCCTGCCTGGATGGTAGATGGGGGACTAGAGAACAGTTCTCCTCCTGACTGGCCTCCCTGCCGACCCTTTCTATGGAGAGTCATGTCCTGTTTGAGGCTAGCGGCTACATAGTCTGCCAGTCCGACAGGAAACCAGTGGGCTGTGTGAGGTGGGACTGGACCCATGCCTGAAGGCCCTTCCCCTGCTGTGTCTCTATTGGTCCCTGATCATGGGAGGCTGAGTCAGAGAGCGGGGCTGCAGGGAGAGACGCAGCTCCGCGTCATACAAACACCTTGGCGAGAGCGTCTGCGCCGGCGCTGGCGATGTAGCATTTAGACGGATGAAACGCAACATCATGGATCGACTCCTCAAACTTCTTTCTGTGAGCTGTGAACTCCTGGATGCAGGTTTTACTCTCCAGGTTCCACAGGCGGATAGAGCAGTCATGACCTGTGGAGGAGATGGGCAGTTGTAAGTGGCACAAGGAGAACTGCAATTCATGGAACATGGAAAAAAAGAGGTAGTTTGTAGTATTCAGAAGAACAATGCCCAAGTGGATATAAAAACCAGCATGGAAGATTAAGATGTGGACATCTATCAATGAACTGCTGTTAAGCTGGTTAAAAGAGATACTTACTGCCCGACATGAGATAAAGACCATTGGGATCTACAGCTAAGCTGGTGACAGCGTCCAGGTGAGCCACCATGGAGTGAATCAGCTTCCCGCTGTTGTTGTCAAAGAACTTGATGTGTCTGTCCTCCTGAGCTGTGATGGTGATGGGAAGAGTCGGGTGGCTGAGGACCTTATTGATCTGACAGGGAGTGCCTGGTGAAAAACAGACAAGCACATAAGCCTTCACATAACGGGTAGTGACTATCACCAAATATCTCATCTGTGGAAATATTATATTCCATGTGTGGATAACTTTGTGGCAACCCCTGATGATGAGTATGTTCTGGTAAACAAGTTACTAACAATGGACAGATAAGCTAAACATTGTTATGACACGCAGCATTAAGTCTTAAAACTTGAGAACTGCATCAGTGAGCTGACCTGGAATTTGTGAATCGAATCTCCAAACAAATGGAAAATGGAAACATTGGTTAAGAGAATGTGTCAGCTAATGATTATTTTCTTTACCACAGCTGCTGCTACATTTTACTCAAGTCTTCTGACAGCACCAACTGACTCTACTTCAGCATTATGACTGAATTCAACAAGTGTTGAACATGTTTTACGATTGTTAGTCTGGAAATCAAAGGAGATGTCTGACTGCTGCTTCTGGGTGTTTTTCAGTTCTTTCAGTTTCTCAGTTCAAGCAGCACTGCAGTTCACCGAAAAGCATTAGGTTTAACCCAGTTTAGCCACTGTTAGTGATCCACTGATCAACCTACCTGGCTCTAAATTGGACTCCAGACTGAGGACCAGCTGGCGGGTCTCCATGTTGAAAAGGCCGATCTGCCCGTTTGTGAAGGATGTGACCAGGTGGGCTGGTTCACTGCACACCAGGTCTACAGAGGAGGGAACTCCTAGTTCTAATGCAGAGAAAAAACAGAGAAATTTATGCTCCACGAATCATTTACCATTTTGAAAAATGAAAAATCAGGACACATGACTCAAGTCAGTACTTTTGTTTTCGTTGAATACTGCGAGGGCGGGGGAGGTGGTGTTGGCGTCCCACAGTCTCACAGTCCCGTCTGCAGAGCAGGAGAGGAGGCGCTGGTGGGCGCTGCTGTACACCAAACCCCAAACAGAGTCAGTGTGTCCACTCAGCGCTCCACGCAGCACTGATGGGTCTGTCACAGAAAACACAAGAAAACTCAAGTCAGTCGGTTCGATTCGAAAATCCCCAGATGTAAACAAAACACATGACCTTAAACTGTTACCGTAGGAGTCGTAGGGGTCGATGTTGGGATTGGGGGTGTTCCAGCACTGAATAGTTCCGTCAACCCCTCCGCTGAAACACTGCTCCCCTGTACTGCTCATCACCACGCTCAGTACAGCCCCCCTGTGGTTTAAATAATGATGAATTATCATAATATCTCGTCTATTAAACCAAAAGTAAAACAGAAAAAACTGTCTTATATATGTGCAATGTTTTTACCTGTGGGCCCTGAAAGTGTAGATGGGCTCAACATCTAATGATGTACTCCTGTGGGCAAAGAGCATGTTCATTAATCTAACATACAAAACCAAAAAGCAGAACCTAATTCTTGTGTTTCAAAGTAATTAAACTGAATAAAGCTATAAATGGATGGACAATTTGTTGACCACTGTTCCATTAATTGCCTTTTTATTGTTATAGTCACAATACCCTTAACTTTAAAATGACTCCAGGCTCTAAAAATAAACCCATCACTACAGATGGTGTGCAGGCTGCAGAGTTGTGATGTGACATAATGAGTCTTGTGAAGCAGTTTTCTCAGTTCTTTGTCACATGGGGACAGTTTCCTGTAGCTGAATCGTGTGACAGCGCAGCAACAAAATGAGCTATAATACTTACGGGTGCAATCAAACGACAGAGATTTTCTTTCCACTGATGCTCACTATACATTACACACACTACACACACTACCCTGCTGTCTGTTAGTGTCTCTAACAGAGAAGATGACGGAGGATTGGACACCTAGTCGATACAGTAGTAAGTCTAAAATTGTCGTTTTGCTTTCGAAAAACAAAAATGAAACTGACAGTAGAAATCAATAAGAGATCAGGAGTAGTGTGTTTTGAAAACATCCTTGGAGGTGTTCATTGAGTGTGAAGATATTCTTACTTTTTGGCAGGAGCGGTCTTTTGCAGGTTCCACATCTTAAGCGTGTGGTCCTCCGAGGCGGTGACCAGGACGGGCTCCACTGGGTGGAAGACCAGAGCACGAATCCCATCAAAATGGCTCCGCAGAGTAAATTTGGGATTCCACGTTTTTCTCATGGCATCTTTATTGTTGCCAATCTGGGGAGAGGACACCTCATCAGAGCTCAACATCCGTCTTCAGCAGCTTTAATACAAGTGATCAGTAGTTCTGAACTGAGCTACAGCACAATGTTCAGCTAAGTTCTGACTCAGATACCAGGTTTAGTACTTAGTGAGCTGGTGTTAATTTTCAATAGTAACAAAATAGTACAACATAATACATTAATGGATCATAACGTTGGGAAAAGTGAGATTAAAATTTTCTGTCTTTTAGTGATTAAAAAGGAAGGATTTTTATGACTTATTTAATACCAATTCTTCATTAGTGCTAATTCCTTCGACCCTTTAACTACTTTTCTGTAAAAGCCTGCCATCACACCAAAATAAGCCTTGTTTAAAAAAGCACGCCACAACCTAGTCAGGTGTATTTTTTTAGCCATGTGACATTACTGTTGTTAATATGATATCAAAAAATAACTGATATCTCCCAGTGCTACCTTTTCAAAGCCGCTTCCTGTGACACGACTATAAAAATAGCTGTTTGAGACACAAATGGCAAGTTTCCAGCATATGATGTGACTGTGGTAAAATTGTTGTGGATTAGAGGAGGGAGGTGGGATGGTTGCTTCTCATAAGGCTCCAATGATAACATGAACAAAAACAGTTTTCCTTTAGAGAAATGGTCCCGTGGCTTTTAAAATATATTCCGCCTTTCCCTACTCACATCGTATGCCAGGCTGTCAGCCTCGTTGGCCACGGTGAGTCCAGCCAGCTCCCCCAGGCCCAGCTCGCTCTCCATGGCCTCATCTGTGCCCATGATGAAAGACTTCCCTGAGGTGGGTGGGAAGGTCAGCGCCTCAACTGGGGACAGAGCAAGTATGTAAAATAACTAAATACACAACCACTGTCGACAGTCTAACAAAGAGTTCATGTCATTGTTTCAATCTGCTGGTATTTTCGCGCGAGCACCTTCATCTGGTCGGTTCCCGTCGTGCTCGCGGACCACGTTGGGCCGGGATTGGGGGGTGGATGGAGGCTGCATGTGGGACAAGTCCTCTGCATCTCTCAGGTTAGCCAGCATGTCCTGCAGCTTGGACCGGTTTGGCCCTATTTAAGTCAGGTCAAAAGTGTTACCAAACAGGCATACAGCGATGGAGAGCGGAGGGGAAAAAAAGAAGCAAAAAGTATTGAAATAATATAATATTTTATTAACTGAGTACGAGCTGAAAAAGAGAAAACAGAAAGCATATGGACGGAAAGCAGCACTGAAAGGGAAGAAAGTAAATTAATAAATTATAGATGTAAAAGAAAAGAAAATTAAGGGAGGTCAGCAGCAGAATCCTTGTTAGGTGAGTTCAAGAGGCAGAAAAGGTTTATCTCTTGGTGTGGGCTGCGTGGAGAGAGCAATTCAGCAGCTGGAGCTGGATTTTCTGATTTTCTGATTTTCTGAGCCCAGGCTGAATCATTCACTTAACCAGCATATGATGTGACTGTGGATGTTTATCTTTTTATTCCAAGCATTTTAACATGTGGGCCCTTCGAATAAAACCTTAACCCCAGTGCAAAGAAATACAGTACACGAAAGGTACAAAGCCTGAAAATAAATAAATAAATAAAATCCCAAACACATCTCCTGATGATCTCCTCCACACACCCACAACAGCGATAAACCACCAATCCAGCGTGAAGAACCAAAATAGATAAAACCAGAGAAGGAGGAGGAAGTGAGGTGTAAAAAGAAGAAAGTGAGATGAGACTGACTCAATCACAGTAAGAATAAAAAAAAGCAGCAGTAACGCAGAGCTTGGGCCTCGTAAATGTAGAATCTAAGAGCCCTCAGCCGCTGAATGAGTCTGAAGTGGGCTGTTATTCTGAGAGCAGTAGTATTCAGCTGAGTCACTTCACTGAGTCACTGTAAAAGCTTTTAATTGCAATCACTTTACAACTGCAGAAAAATACTTATTACTGTAGTATCAACATGGTTGACAGATGAGGATGGAGATAATGATAATTATCTCATTGTGACTGGAGAAGATATTGATGTAGGAAACAGATGACTGTGTAGACCAGAGCTAGCCCAGATGGGACACAGATGGACGAGTCATCATGACTAACTTTCACATTAATCTTTTGACAGTGTGGACAAGATGGAGTGAATATAAATGAAAACATTTAAACATGAAAAGAAAAACATGCATCAAGCGACGATAATGGTGACAGATTTTGTCTGTGCAGTACATTGCAGCAGAAAACAAGACACACTGAGTATGAAGTGACAGACAAGAGGACAGAGGCATAATAAGGAGCAGCTAGAGAAGGAGATGAGAAACACAGTGAAAATGTTTTGTTTTTGATTTGAGGCCTTTTGGCTGAAAGTCAGGCTCTACAGAGAGAGGAGGAGGAGGAGGAGGGAGGGAGGCAGCAGCGCCTGACAGGACTTACTCTTCACCCCCTTTTTCCCCTTGCGCTCCTTTCTGTACTGCTCCTTGAGTTTGGTTATCAGGCCCGGGTCCACGTCCCAGGCCTCAGAAATGGGACCTTGCTCGTCCTTCTCTACACAGGGGGAACAAAACCAGACCGAGAGGCTGTTGAGGAACTGCCCTGGTCGAGGCCTGAGTGGCCTGGCAGGGTGGAGACCTCTCTCAGACTCCTACTCTCCTGGAGGTTTCTCAAGCCTCAAGGAGAGCTGTAGGCTTCTTTCACCACCTCAGTGATATTAGACTCATTATTATTGGGAGCAGCAATCACAGCCATCTCATTTAATCTGTACAAGATTTCTTTTCTACTGGAAGAGTGGTGGGAGGGAAGTTAATACCATGTGGGGAGTTCTTTCATTTGAACATTTGGATTCTGAGGCATGAAAAATCCAATCATAAAATCCTCACCATGAAATCTTTGTGATCGTCAGATTTTTGTATACACATGACTCAGACCCTCAAACCCACGTTCAAATACAAAAACAAGCCTCAGCATGATATTAAACCCATTTTTTCTCGCTTTAGTCTAAGACTCAAAGGGAATCAGGTTGATTTGACGACACACAGGAGTGGAAGAGACATTGTGGTCACGGGCTGGCTATGGGAACACACAGTGGAAGAGATAACACACTATGGGTTAAACAGAGAAACTCCAAACATCATGATTTATGACCACAGCATGATATATGAATGACGAGTACTCCATGAACAGTCACCAAACTATGAGAAGCCAAATTTAGAGAAACAGGAACATTACAGCATCAAATAATTAGCAAGCTTTTCGGTGTACTTACACTGCTCTAACAGTTACATATTGTATTTGTAGAAAAAAACAGGCTCATCATTGCGCAAGAGAAAATAAATTAACAGTTTGATATTGTAGGTGCTATAACTGTATCTGTAGTGTCTAGATAGTACTTTTAATTCAATTCCAACACTGTTCTCGACTGGTCTGTGACTCACCCCAGTCTGTGCCATCCCCAGTGCCTCTGGACTCTGGCGAAGTGTCCATCTCGTCAGGGCTGGACAGGAAGTCAAAGCCCTTCAGTGCCTCCTCGGTGTCAGGGTCCTCAGTGGTGTCCATACTGGCCGGCGACGATGATGACGGCGTCTTCTTTCTCAAGATCTGGGGGAAAATATTGAAGGCCATTATTAATAGTACAGGAACAACTTTTAATGGACTTTGTGTGAACGCAGAAGGCAAGGTTTTTCTTACTGTCCTGGACTCCACATGAGTCCTGTCTTTCCCCTCGCTATCCTCTTCCTCATCTTCATCACTGAACTCAGCAGCTGCATTCTCAATGAACTTGAAGGCCTCAAGAACAGCGCTCGTGTCAGAGAGCTCAGCTTTCCTGTTGAGGAATGACAAAGGCATTGACATACACGAATAACAATAACTAACCATATGTAACTGCTGTTACAATGCTGTATTTCAACTTTTCAAATTCAGGCTTTTTCTGTCCACCATCACATCGGTGTGTTATGTTACAGCATCACTAAAAAACAAAAAAACAAAAAAAAAAAAAAAAAAAACATGTGGTATCCTAAATGATTCATCCATCACGCTTAAATGCAACACACATTTACAAGGTTGGTGTGCTTGTGTTTTAAGGCCACTTTGTGGAATTTTGGGTGGTGAAAGTTTTGGATGTCAATCACAAATGGTGGTCGTAGACTGGACTGTTATACACATCCACAAAAAGCTGATTTAGAGCTTCAGGAATCAGAGACGGGCTGTGACAAAGTGCGACATTGTTAGAAATATAAGACCAAAACCCCACAGAGTGACTGTTACGATTCATATTTACAAAGCAACAAATCAGAATAAGACATTAGATGACACACAATTAAAGGAAAAACCTGAAAGAGTCTCTCACAGACTGTAATCTTGAAATTTTGCAGTCTACAGGCACCCATAGAAGAGCGTACTCACCCTCTGGTGCCCATGCCCTTCGAGTCTGTCCCATTGACCAAAGGTTCAGTACTGGTCCGTTCACCTGTCCGCCCACCTCCATCCCCGGCTAGTCCTAGCAGTGCTCGGACCCGCTGTGACTTTACATCTAAGATGGTGTCTGTGTAGCCCACTTCCTGCAGGTACCTGGAACAAGGTAAATGAACTCAAACCAGCTTGTATTGGCTTAATCAAACATTTAAAGTCTAATTTGTGTGGTGAAATGTGCCAAAAAAGTGCAGAGGCATTGTAGAGGAGTTTAATGATGTTGCAAAAAGACAATTAAGTTACTGCATTAAATTTATTGTCAAGACTTTGATAGAATCAAAGATGAGGGGGAGTCAATTACTTGTTACTGTGAATTGTGTCATGTCCTCTGGCATTGGTCTAGTTAACAGTATCAGCTCTGCTGAGGCAAGAGGAGCTACTCATCAAATATTACACCTACCCAGTAGGAATGCAAGAAGAAGCTCTAGCAAACTGAGTGGGTGACTGACTGAAAGGGAGGGGTTTCTTAGCACTTTATTGATCTGTCCCCTGACAGAGAATCAAGAATAAACTGGCAGCCTCATCAGCCGGCATGTTGAGGCAGATGATGTGTGAGGCTGTCTGATGGTGTCTGGGATAAAGGTTGGAGCCTGGTTTATTTACGCAGACTGACTAAAGACTAGGATGATATGATTACCAAACTTTCCTGAGCCTTCTGGGTACACCAGAAAAAAATACAAAGCAAAAAACAGAGAGCAGGTAATAACTGCTACTGCCCATGTGAGGGAGCTCTTTCCCACTGTTTTTTTTGGGCCACAGTTCACAAAACCCGTTACTCTGACACAAGTGACAATACTACTGCAGAGGAATGTAACCAGGGGCAAGTCAACATACTGGTAATTTCATACAGGTCTTTTTAGTGCAGCGGTTTCGATTTCTGGATTGAAGACTGTCACACAAGGATAAAAACATGTCCACTTACTGTCTGAGGAGCTGACGGCCTTGTTTCCAGGACAGCTGATTGTTGAGTGACCCAGAAGTCTCATTCTCATTGGCCTCATCTGGAGGAGAAGAGAAGGACACAAATCAGGGCTCCACAGACAGCAAAGCCTCTGACATTATTTCCACTCTGTAAACACGACCAGAACATTCCTGCATTACAGCATCCCGGCAACTCCACACACCAGCGCTTAGCTGCTACCAGTAAGTCAACAGTGGATTAGAGTTAAATAGAGGAGCATACTACTTCTCTTTAAATTGTGACAGTGACATTTTTGCAACAGCTGCGTCCACGGGTACTAATAGTACATTCACTCCAGTCACCTTTTACTGTTGTTCATGGTTGGATTTTGAGCCGAGTTTTTACTTGTCAACATGTGCAACGTTAATAAATAGCGTCAATCCAAGTATGTACATCCCAATGGGTAATTATTACCCCAATAAAACTGTGTAAACAACAGCACTAGCAACAGAAACAGAAAGGAGATTCAAAGCTCATTAGCAACAGCTTGTTCTTGATACTAAAACTAGACATCTGATGTTTAATGATGCATTCCAACACCTTCAAAATGGCTGGATTCTGCTCCGACCGTGTCCCATGACATACTAAAAAGAGCAAGGACGTGCATCTGTGCCTGCAGCATCCAGAACAACGCATACTTTTTATGACTGTCTACAGCTCTGACAAAACAAACAATGATGGGATTCAAAGCTCACTTTGATATCCAACAACGTCAGCACCCCACTCGCGATTCAGCTGGGAATTTTGCACGGGGCAGAGAGACGTGTTAATAAGATTTAGATAGGGGGAGAGTGTGTGTTTGCGTATGTGTGTTGAGGGGTTGATTTGGAGGGGCAGAGAGACGTGGGCGCCTCAAAAAGTGGGTCATGTCTAATTCAAAAGGGTGAGGAGCGGGCAGGTGCGCCACCACAGGAGCAACACCTCCCACTCCATGTCTTCCCCTCTTCCAACGCCTCCACCTAACACCTCTCCCCCTCACCTCCCCTCATTCATCAACACTTCAAGGGCTGGGGTGCTTTGAACAGCCTTCATGAATAGAGATGAGGAGAGAGGAGAGGAAATATCGCAATCTGACTTAATGATGGCAGAGGACTTGAACATGAGAGGCCAATTAAACTACAATAATATAACCAAGAACATGTAGTGCACTGATGCAGGAGTGATACTGGGGTAAGACAGGGTACTGTAATGGAAAGGGTGAAAACTAAAGAGTGAGAGCAATGGTTTACATCGTTAAAATTTGAATGGATAAAGTAGTTCAAGCTGCATTTAAGCAGACTTTGTGTCTGTCTGACCTCTACTTTACCACTTGTGGTATATAGCCATGCAGAGAGTTTTTGATAAAACACTCCCACCACAACTTGCATTTATTTGCTTTCCACCTGGAGGTTTCAGAGCGTGATTCTGATTGTTCAGAATGGGATTTTGTTTATAGAACAGAAAATGGGGAAACTGTGTTCCTACAGTCCAATGATGTCCTTAAATTGTCAGAAACCCGAAGAGATTCAGTTTACTACCTCAAACCTAAAACAAAACCAGCAAATTCTCACAACTGAGAGGCTGGAACCAGGAAATGTTTGGCATTTTTGCTTTAAAAAATTGTTAATTCATTCATTCTCTGTTCACTGACTACAATAAAAATCTATAATATTTCTCTCCTGTTTCTTGGATCAATGGCTTTCTTTGGAACTACTTTCTACAAAATAGACAGTCCCTTTAAAAAGATGTTGACAACTCTGTGGATTATACGGAATAATAAGGACACCTTTTCTGGAAACAGCTGTGTTGAACTCTCTTAAATTCAACTCATCTCCATTGTATTTGGGTGGAGACAGAAATATCCAAGACCTGGATAAATAGAGCATAACTACCTGCATGGCTCCGTGGATAGATACCACTAGTAGCACGTTAAACAAATTTGTATTTTGGGTGAACCAACCCTTTATTGTGGGTGTCTTCATCAGTAATTAAAGTGAAAGGTATGTACCATACTTTTGTGTCTCACATCTACTGTCATGCATGCTTGAATATTTTAAAGCACTTCGATCACTTGTTATTCGCTGACTCTTCAAGTAGCTTAATATTTGTACAGTATATCCATAACATCCATGGTATTCTTTCAGCATTTGGGAAAGGACACTGTGAAGAATCTATCGAAGCAAACAAGATTCAACATGAATGCAGCCTTCACATGTGTAACAGTCCTGTCACTTGAGGTATGTGAAATCAACAATCACAGTGATTTAGTATGAAGAGGTGGAGTTGGCTGCTCGAACCTCCATAGACTTACCAGAGTCGTAGCTCGGAGGCTTCATGTCGCCTTGATTTAACTCTGTCCCATATTTTAACTTGTGGTACTTTGCTCTGGAAGTAAAGAAAAAAAAAAGATGGAGGCCGACAAATAAGCAAACAGGGCTGATCAAAAAGGTCCAAGAAGAAGCTATTTTAAAGACTCATTATAAGCAGCATCTGTTTAGGAGTTGAAAGTCATCACAACTGCAACTTGCTCTACTTCTACTTCAAACACACTAGCTTGTTGGACAGATTCAGGGTTGAAATCACAACATTAAAAGGAATATTTCTAGATAGAAGTATGCATCATTATAAAGAAAACAGAACTGCAACTAGCAATTAATTTCATCATTTTTTGATATTCAGATAAGATATTACATTTACTGTCATAGAAAACTAAGAAAATTAGCAAATATTCACATTTAATTTTCTGTTGATCATTGTAGCTGTAGCAGCAAATGTATGAAACATCACATACAAGATCATCAAATTGATGCTCATGCAATAAACTTATCATCAGACTCATCACACATGAAAAACAAAAACTAAAATTTTGCTTAATCGTGAATTATGAATTCAGACAAGAAAAGTGTAATTACACATGCAGTCACAATATGATTCAATTTAAAGGTGATTCTCTAAAAAAGAAAATTCACCAGCATTTTGAAGACTGATATAAATGACATACAACATATAGAAAATAGTAATGTGTGGCTTTTGTCTGTTTCAGCCTTTGCAACACTGAGATGCCGTTTCTCTCAACGGCTGCACACAGATCCATATGAGTGATTAGTCAATATGGCACCAGGAGAGCTTACACACCTTCCTCACACTACATCCCCCACCACACTGCTCCCCTCATGATCCAGAGGAAGCAACCACCATCAAAACCAAATTCTTTTTAAATTGGGTACATCCTACATACAGAAAGCCATTTCTGATATTGCTTTCAGATACCCTTGGAGACATGACCTGTTGCTTAGCAACTGGGGAAAGTGGTAGTAATTCTGGGTTAAGAGTGTTGCTCCTGAGGCAGAGTCTGCAGTGACCTCAGTGGAGAAAAGTAGAAAAATATTCACTACAAACAGCCAGAGGAAGACTCCATACTTAACAAACCTAATGAAGATGCTCCTCGCAGAGAACAGGAGGGAAAAATTTAACTAACTGCTGAGCTGACTGGAGGAACGACAGAGCACTAACCTATTTTGACACCTGTCTAACTCAGTTGTGTTAAAGCTCTCATTATCCTAGTCAATCTCCCAGCTCAAATTAAATACCTGCAGCCACTCACTTTCATTTCTTACTCATCCCAGTTTTCGTTTTTCTATTTTTAACCTTCACTTATTCAGGGAGGACTCTGCTGATTGCTTGAGCTAATTTCAGCAATGCTTTGCTTTGTATTCATAGAATTCCACACATTCCCAGCTTGTAGTTGTCTATCACAACCAGACTCTTCTCCTGTCGGCCGCAGAGCAGTTAAGTATCTTAAGTATCCTCTGTGGTTGGTGTTGAGGGAGGAGACAGTGACTGGATAGCTCGGTTACAAACAGACACCATTAAAATCACACAAGGGAGCGGTCAAAGTGTGAGCTACATCTAACATCTACATTTGACTAACATTAGAAGGATAATTCTGTTTCATCACAAGTTAACGCCGACTTGGCAAGAAACACAAGTTACAAGCTTCATTTAGAGATAAAACTGACAGTGATCACACCTGAAATGTTAATAATAATCCCTCATTACATAGGAAAACTGTGTACACAACATAATTAAGACCCAAGGTGCCATAATCTGGAATTACCCTTTAATAATTCATCCTGAGCTACGCTGATAGAAACACTTGTCATAAATACTTCACGTGTCTAAAATAAATGATCATTTGCTCAGTTTTGCAGAGGGCCACTTTGTCAGAGTCTGTTTGAACGATACGCTCAGTGGCTTAGAGATACATTAACAGAGACATGTTTAAATCACCAATATATCTCTGTTCTAGGGTGCAGCCATGCGTCCAGGAGGAAGGCAAAATGTATCACCACCACTACCACTGGGACATTTTGTGTGATGGTGATGGGCCGGTGAACATGAGTATGAGAACAATGTCATTCTTCTGGTTTGCTGGAGAAAGCAAACTGCGACGGTGACCTCGTCTCGGGTGGAGGGAGGATTCCTCTCTCCTCCTTTCCTGTCCCATCCTTCTACTGAGGAGGTTGCAGAGTCATCAGCATCTCACAGCAGACAAAGCCTTCCTGCCAGCACATGCTCTCGTCCGGAGACATCATACAAGCTGGACTCGGGGGAATCTCTCTGGTACTCTCACTCCATTACTGCCTCTGCTGACACCAGCTGAGACATCTGACTCGTACGCATAGAGCATAAACAAGACGGAGCAACGACGCTAGCAACTTTATTATAGTAGAGATGTGCAGAGAGCTGCACTCTGAAGTGTGCTAGCTCTTTGTAGCTGCTGCAGATGTTGATTTGTTGACCTGCAAGAATCTAACACTGCCACATTCTCCATTTCTGTATTTCTCAGAGGCAGGAATTTATTTTTAGGAGCAATCACTACAGATGTTGCAGACTAGGTGGCGTCTTTGTGTCCTCTGTGGGTGGGCTGCAGCAGCAGAGGGCAGTAAAGGCACTCACCTCTCTTGCTTCAGCGCGTACTCCAGCATTTTGATCCTCCTCACAAGGTCTTTCTTCAAGTTCTCCTGGCCTTTCCTCTCCCCCTGCAGGAAGGCGATTTGGGCCTGAAAACACAAAAATAGGATTGTCAGGTCACATTTTAAAGTAGTAAGAGACTTACAGTAGTTGCTTTTATAAATAGAGTCAGCGTTTCCGGTGTTTTGGCATCTTAGATTTGAACTAGCTAGCAACAAAGATTTGACTTAAAAGACAACCTCAATGAGGCAACATCTAAGAACAAGTGCTTCTGTTCAGACTGAAATAGGATGATGTCAAATCAATATGCGTGGCATGATGGGAAATAAAAAGCCAATCTGTACTATTCTATTTTAATCTAACCTACTCACTCTCCCACACATCAACTGTCCCCTGCCCCTCCCTCCTCCAAAATCCCTTCCCTCTGCACAGCACTGTCTCTCCTCAGTAACAGGCAGCAGCTGTTGACGCATTCAGTCTGAGTCAGCATTACATTACATTGCTGAGTACCACACACACATATACATATACATATACATGCGCGTGTGCATGCATATGCTCGCTTGTAATGAGAGTGGTATAGGTTAGCTCACTGTGTAGTATACAGTGCAGAGAGGATCACACATTGAGCAAAAATTGATCATGCATTAAAAGTATTATATCTTACAAATGAAAAAAAACAAACAAACAAAAAAAACAATCTTTATCTGGTCTTAATATTTTCTCTGCCCATTGTCACTTGCAGTTCTTGCAAATTGTACATGTTTTTTTGCTCTTTTTTGTTTTTGAAAATTATAAATTTCTATGGCATAATAATTGTTGTATGGTAAAACAGATTCTGGTCTTAACTCTATTATTAACGAATATGTATTTACTACCTTTTGGCTTTATGCGGCTTTGTACTGTAAAATCCTGGTTAAATTTAGGTGGTGCTAAAGAAAAATCACCTAATAACAAACGAGTAATTATCCATTTTCATATATTTTATGTTGCACAATAAAAATGAAATAACTTTTGTTTTGCTTGAAGCTTTACATTTGTCCTTAGAGTGTATTGCATGCTTATGAAGTTGTCATCCACTACATGTGGGTCAGAGAGAAACCAAGATCAAACACAACAAAATCTGTCCACAATCCATCCAGTGTTTTAAGGGTTACACCGATGTGAAGACTGGCTGCAGAAGCTGCTAAAGTCTCTTAAGGCTGTGTTGTTTACAGAAAGGAGGATAAGCACGCTGTTGTTTCTATTTACACACTTGATCAAAATTACACTCTCTTAGAGACCATCTTAGTTGTTGAAATTTACCACCAAGACAATGAGCATAAGAGGTGAATCTATGTGCCACTCTGTAGTTCGTTAGTAGAAGATGACAGAGTAACTGGATAGATTGGATTAAAACAAATGGCAAACAAACCGAAACTATGAACCACAGAAGAGCAGTGGAGAGATGGTAGACTCATTTCAAATAAGGTTAAAGGATAAGCCAAACTGCTCCTGTCTAACTTGAAAAAGAAAATTTCTCTTGGGTATGAGTCAAGGTCTAAAACCATGAGTTAAAATCTTAAAAGGGGAATGAATATTGACTTGATTCCCTGCCTTTCACTCTACATGCAAAGGATGGTGCGAGTGTGAGTGGGCTGGATCACAGTTTCACACGGATAGCAAGTAGCGCTGCTGGTGCCTGCAACTATGAGTCACAACAGTACTTCAATCTGCCTCGTATTAATAACAGCATTTCTTACCATACACAGTTCTCCGCAGAGAAACTTTCCTGCTATAGCTCCAGTGCCCTTAGGATTTAGAGTACTGGTCCATCACCAAGTTTAGTTGGCACCAGTCATATGCTAACAGTCTGCGTAGATGCCAACTATTGATGCTCTTGAACGGTGGGTCAGCACAGCACATACATCACGCTACCTATTACATCTACATATTCTCCAATTCCTTATTTATCCTGCTTAATGTGCATCTACCCTGATCTGGATCTATACTAATGCATTAAGGATTGACAACATTGTTAACAACATTTAGTATGCATCCAACTTCCCACATCCTAGAACCTGTGTCATTGAGCGTTAACACACAAACCCAAAACAGGCTGAACTTCAGGAAAAGGCCTTTGGTGCATTTATAAGCTCAGTTACAGTAACGTGGAGCAGGGCAAAAGCCCCAGTCGTCATGTGAGTGAGTCAGCCATTAATCTTTTTACCTGAAGAAAATGACTATGTGTCCTGGATTAAAAAGAATGTTTTTAGACATGACAGGAGGAAAAAAGTGGTGTAGATGACAACTGAGTTATAATTAACTTTGTGCTGTCTTTGGAGGATCTCAGAGGAGGCACATAGAGGGGCACAAATAAGGCATTAAGGAAAATATTGCATATGGAAAATTATCACTGTTTGGATTGGGCCAGACTGTGCGGCTCCCAAAATAACTTACTCTGGCTAAAGTGGCTCCAATCCAAATATCAGTGAGGACCACTGCCTTGGGGCACTGCCACAGTATTGCATGCAATTGGGCCGCAAAACCTAAAGATACCTCATTAGGCTAATTGCAGGGCTATTTTCCATTAAATGTCTCTATGTCAAGCTGAACACGGTCGATCTTTTGGAATCGAATGTTGAAACATCGCTAAGCAGAAAAGTGCCACGATTTCTTCAACAGGAAAAACATCTCACTTATTCCCACAGTGAGAGCGAAGGCCTGGTCACACATTAAAGCCCTACCTCAAGAATGTCATATCCACAACAATGACAAAGTGTAAGAACAGCTTGATAGGTTGTTATTTTGGACTCACTCGGTCTAGCACCTCACATTTCAAAAACAGAGATTGCACACTGGCTCATTTTTCACTGTAGATGAAAACTGTACATCTGTGTTGATTGAGATAGTGAGCGCCCATTCACTTCCTTATCCACATGAAGCACTGGCCCAGGGAGCCCCGGCGTCCTGCGGTGCCAGAGATAGAGAAGAGTGCTGCTCTGTGAATCTCTGGCTCACCATCTCTCCTCCATCAAACATTAACCTTGGGAGGAATGCAGTGAGTCAACTTGGGCCATAAAGAGACACAGGAAGCATTTAATTCCCAGCCTCACACTGACTGCATTATTGGGCTGCTGGATAAGGGCTCCTTAGTCCGCCTGAGTAAGAGACATGTAGAATGGGGCATCCATCTCAGAGCGCAGGACCTTTCAGAGACAGGAAAAGGAGGCAGAACAGACAGGCTATGGAGGAAAACAAACTCCAGCCGCTGGCTAAAATTCTGGTAAGATCAGGTAAGAAAGTTGGTCACAGTACCTTCTGCTTTGGCATATAGTCAATTCTAGTTTAGGATTCGATTTTCTACTCTTATTTAAATTAGTAAACGGAAAAATGGACTAACAGCAGCTTCCAGTGATACTAAACCACAATCTGAAACACAGACAACCACATAAAACTGCTAAAAGTTTTATGTCCTTTTCCGCACCATTTAGGTCGATGTCATTTAAGTTTGCCGGGTTTCAATCTAAGCAGGAGAAAAGGTTTATTTTTTCATCTTTTAGTTAACATGCAGACTATTTAACCACACATTGTTGGCAGTGGATTACTACACAGGAACTTGTCAATTCAAATTTCCAGTCAATGAATGTATGATGACTATCAACGATATCCCAGCTATTTATACATAGCGAAGACATTACAGTCTGAGATTTGTGAATTCCAGACATGTTTTCTTCCACACTTGTTCTGCATCATCGCCAAAGACATCTACAACACAATGAGGCCATTTAATCTAGACAGAGTGAACACTGTGAAAAATCCAATACGTCTCAGCGGCAAGACTGAGCTCACTCCATTTGAAAAAGAAATTCAGCGGATACTCATACAACCTCAGGGCCTACACACAAACAAAATGGTCACACACGCCGGGCCTTCGACCGTGGCCAGAGCCGAAGTGGGGAAAGAACTGGTGTAAATCCCACATTTACAATGCAAACAACCTTTCTTTCAGCGAACACCGGGTTTACTCTCACAGTTACCACAAACCAATGAGCACCATGATGGCCAACCTGATAACTAGCCAAGTACATTCCACGCATGCCATTACACTAGAAGCAACAGAAAAAAATGCAGCAAAACAACAGAAGCAAGACTGAGGTGCTGGAGACTGCTGTAACACGGACACAGCAGTGTATTTGTTGATAGAAAACATCACTGCAGATCAATATAACCTCTTTCTGGCAAAAAAAAGCTCACTTCAGGTAGGTTTCACCATGAATATATATGGCCACTTACAATATATTTGCCAAAACAACAACATTACCATTGATAAATGTATGTAATCATCATTCTAATAATAATAATAATAATATTGGGAAGGGAAACATATGGGTTTCCTTAAAGGTCATATAATATGTTGCTGTGAAAACTGTCCTGGTTCTATTTCATTAGTTTTGGGGTTTTTTTTTACATACAATGAAATAAATTTAACTAAGGCATTCAAGCAGTCTCAAGAGATTGTTGCTTTTCTGTTCAATCTGCTTGAACCTGCCTGAAAACATTATTTGAGGGTTGGGTGGTATGAATAAAATCCTCAATCCCAATAAATGTTATATTATATCACAACATTGGTATATATCCTGATATAATACATTTTCTGGACTTCTGGTCTTCACTTTTTGATACTTTTTCACAAAGTGTAAAAGTATGAAGGTCAAAACTTTACCATTCAAGTGAATGGCAAAGTGTGTTCAGACTTTTGACTGGAACTGTACATTAGACCTTTGTAAATTTTAACACTTTCCAAGGCCTTTATTGAGGCAAACCCAGCAAATAAAATACATGAAGAATCACAGTTCATCATTGCACTGATGCAAAAAACCCCCCATAAAATCCAATACTGCCATATAGCAAACCCACTCACTGATTTGCAACATAGCCAGCAATGGTCAAACACGTCAAGAGATATTAAAGGAACAGCAACCACAGTAACAATGGTAGGGCAATATTTCTGATGGTACACATATTTATACTGTCTCACAGTAACATGAAACATAATTCTGCCCACCCTTAGTTGCACCGAGCTGATTGTGACTATGATGACTGATTTGTAAATAAAAGGTTGAGTTCAGGTGTTTTATCTTTTTCCCCCTCCTTGAGGAACTTCAGTAGCTACTCTGGTTTCACACCCAGCTGTCTCTTGACCTCCTCCCCTGCTCAAGATGGTGGGGCTAATTTAAGTGTTTACACTTAAATACAACTGGTCGTCTTTCCACAACCACATTCTGTCTTGGAGAGCATCTGAAAAAAAGGCTCCATACTGATTGTATGTTCACATTCTACACAATCATCTGACTGTCGGGTCTGGGTATCACACAAGCTGCTAAGTTTAGTCCATTGTTCCATTTTGCTCCTGCAGAGCCACAGAGGCAGGGAGTTACAGTGTGAAATACTGAGGACCTGTGATCATGGCTGGAGCTTATTCCTTCAAATGCAGACGCTGCACATCCACGCAGCTCATGTTCGCGGGCACAGATTCAGGATTGCTCAGAGGGTCAGGGTGAAACAGTGATTTGCTCAAACTGTGATTTAGTAAAGATTACTGCTCGGTTATCTGGACTGAGCCAAGCTGCGTCTTGTACAGTAAACAGAAAACAAAAGAAAACCCTTATACGGCCGGAAATTCCTCCCAGTCAAAAATACATCATCTCTCTTTTCCTGAATTTTAACAGACACAGATTTGTTGTTTTCATCTCATCACGAGTTTCCACATGAGCTTCATTTTACACTCTGCCGTCACACAGCTCGCATCAAGTTGACACTGCGGTGCTACCTCACAGGGGGTGCAAACAAAGGCACTATGTTGGGCTTCTTGAGGACAAGGGTGCTGCATCCCATGTTGCTGCATTAATATTACATAAGGCTCATGGCGCACATGCACACACTCACATATGCAGGCAAAGAGCTACATTTTTCAACATCAGCATTTTCTCTGACAAACGGCTAGTGTGACTGTAAGGTGTGGTCCTGGCAGAACCATGATGAAACAACATCTTACCAATCTAGAGTAAAGTTTTACTGGAGAAGGGAGAAATATAATTTATAAAGATGACAAGTCTGATGTTGTAAAAATGTGGTAGGTTTGTTTCTGTTTGGTGCAAAATCAAATCCTCCCAGTAACGAGCCAGCATCCGCAAAAATGTGCATTTGTGTAGTTTATTAACAGACTGCATTTATATTGATGCGGGCAAGCATCTCAGACAGAGCTAGTAAAATGCTCTATTTCAGAATATGAATTCAGAGAAACAGAACAGGCGCAGACAGAGACATTTTCTTCCAATAAAAGGCGGTCAACCACCAAGAGAGGCAGCAAGGAGGCAGCTGGCGCCCTTTGGCCTGTCCTGTCTCTCTGGCATGGCAGGCCTGTCAAACAGGACTCTGACTTCACTTTTTGGCTTCAGGTGACCATATCAATTCTTCTCACAGACTGTCTTAATGAATAATTTCACTTTTTTAACACATCCACAGAGGAGCAGAACTAAGCATCAAATCTTCAGCATTAAGAGGCCTTGTGTTGATTCTGATAACTCTAGATAAGAAAGATCATTCTTAACATTTTTAGACTCTTTTCATTTAATTATTTATTTGTCATGGTTTTGCCTTTATTGGACAATTATGAGTGAAGAGAGGGACAGGAAATGTGGGGGAGAGAGAGAATGGTATGACAAGAAAATGGTCCATGGCTGGATTCCAACCAAGGACGTTGTTATGCGGCATGTCTTGTAAACATTAACCCATCTTCATCACATTTTTTGATTTTTATAGATGTTGATAATGGTGTAGAATAAAATTATATAATTTGTGCAGACACTGTATTACTAGAAATGAAAAAAATTAGTATGATGCTGATATATATTTTTTCCCAAATGATCCAGTCATATCCAAAAAGGAAAAGTTGCACAGTGTAATTACATACAACATGTAGACATGTTGATGGATAGAATATGTAGGAGTATGGGAGTATCCATTTACTTTAAAGCAAAAAAAACAAAACAAAACAAAAAAAAAAACACTGCTGTGCCATCACAAAGTGTGAATACCAGCAAACCAGATTACATCACACTGAGACAACAGCAGTTTGATCTGGTGAGTACTCCAATTTACAACTCTGACAGACCGGCGACCTCAGATTTACTGTAAAACTGGGGGAGGCAGGCAACTTTGTGGCACAACCAGGCAGCTGTCCCGCACACCCACGTAGACAGACGAAGGCTGTAAGTGTGAATGGAGGAAGGAAAGGGGAATTAACAGGCGGACAAGGCAGCTCTAGAGCACAGAGAGGCTCTGGTGCGAGTCCAATGGGGACAGTGGAGCAAAGCTCAGAGGACCAAGCTTTAGTTAATAAACATGGCTCCCTCCAGGCTTTCTAAGAGGAAAAACACAAACCCATTTCAACTACTTACTATTATCTGTACACAATGAATATTTGATTGAGCTGCAGTAATTGTCTTTGTCGAGTTTCTGTTGAACATTAATACAGTCTGCCTTAAACCACTGACTGAGGACAGGGCTGATTCTTTGTGGTGTGCTGTACACACTGGTTACGTGAGGAAGGATGTGAGCTGTTGTGTACAATTAGTCTCTATGTGAATTGGTATTTTTTTAAGATTTCTAGACCCTTGATGTCTTTGTCACTACCTGAGAGCAACGATGAGTGAGTAACTACATCTTAAATTTTTTGGTGAGGAAGCGTATGCTCAGCTTTTTTGTACTTTCCCACTCTGAGGTGCACACTGAGAAGGCAAAAATAACTGCAGCATGGGGGTCGATGTAGTATCGACTGAAGAATGGCGGTGACTCCCACTTCTGAATTGCTGAATGCCACGGTATGTGTATGTTTGTGCGTGGTTCCGTCCTTCTTTTCGCTGCACCATTGAGCTAAATATGCCTCAGGCTTTGCCATTAGTGAAAGTAAACATGAGATCACAGTAATAAGTCATCTAACTGAGGCAGAATAATTCTAGGCTGCTCCACAGTTGGACATGGAGAGAAGTAATCGAATAACATGGGCCACATAATCTTGTTCCTGTTAAAAGCTTTTCCTTTAGAAAAATACAAGGGACGCTTCTAGCCCATGAAGATAACTGGGTCCAGGTTTCAGTGTGCACCAACATGAAGCCACCTTACACCCTGAGTCACCTTCAACCTTCTCCCGGTGTCAAATTATGGCTGCTGACAGATACTTCTGGCAAGGAGATACCCTATGGAGCAGGGATTTCCCCATAACTGGAGGGCTGATGAAGCACACTGGAGCACTGCCTGGCCTGCACAGGGCGTAACTCGACTCAACCTCAGTCATCAGGCCCAGAAAAGATATGTGCTAATCAGAATGGCAGGGTGACATCAATAGATCAATATCACAATATTCATATGAGGGGTGCTTCTAATAGATATACATTGCAAAAAGGCAAAAGGTATACAAAATCAAATTTCGCTTAGGTACAATGTACCGACTTCCACTGTTACATATTAAGTCATAAATCTCTGCAGACGTGTAAAGCAAAAACACATACTGTTTAACTGCAGCATGCTGTGCATATACTGCTAATTAAATAAATACACTCGCCCTAATCAAACCTGAAACCCCAACAAATTGGACTGACCCATCACGTAGTTTTATCGTCTAAATACAGTTACTAATAAGTAAAATAATTGTTCAAGGATTCAATGGGAAATTAATCAACAACCATATTGATAATCAATTAATTAAAGCTGAAATGATGAGTCAATTAATTGAAACAGTAGATTGACAGAAAAGTAATCAACAGCTATTTTGACAAATAATCATACCTTCTTCTCATTGCTTAAGTCTTTCCTTAAGCAAAAATTACTCTTTCTGCTTTTAGCTTCGGAAATGTGAATATTTGCTGGTTTTCTCTGAAACTGTGATTCTGCGATATCACTCAATTAATCAATAATGAATGAGTCATTTATCAAGCAAAAATGACAGAAATTCACTTGTTCTAGCTTCAGTTGTTTCGTTTAATAATTGTAAACTGAATATCTTTTGGTTTTAGACCGTCAGACAATACTAACAAAGTGAAGATGTGTAAAAGCCATTTCCACTATTTTCTTTCTTTCTTTCAACAATTAAGAATGAACTGAATAAGTGCTAATAAAATAATCGTTAGTTGGAGCCCTAGTTACTTTCATTACCGAGATAACGTGACAGAATGACTAGAGCTGTAACCTATCACTCGCTAAGCAAATCAGCTTGATTAAGTCAATCAATTGATTGTCAATGACTACTCCACTGGAGTCTAATCATGAATGACAGCAGCCTATGCATTACACAGACACTGCACATCAGCAGGACAAGTCGGGAATGTACAGTACAGTTTCTGTACTGCTCCAGTAGAGAGGAGTGGCTCTGAGCATGACCTAACAGGCTGGCTGGACGACATTCCTACAAGCCCTGGAGTTCTCCTTCCTCCCAAACAGCAACATAAAACACAGCTTCAACTGTTTTCCATTCAATGTCTGTACAACTAACGAGAAAAAAAATCCTGGGAGGAGACTAAGTATTCACTGGGTTGTGAAATCGCTTTGTGTACATTCTTAAAGGGCTTTTAAATGAAAGCATATATTGCACCTCCTTAAAATATGCAATATAAACATGCCAGTTTTGATTCTGTGATTAAAACACATGTGTGGAAATGATGATGAACACCCCTAAAGCTCTATGCCCCATACAGCATTTCATTTATGCCTATTTATGTTCATTTCAGTGACTCTATTTCTTCCTCATTGTGGTCTCTTTACTGTACATTAATCCAATACCCTCTACAGGTAAAAGTACTGGATATGTCTGCCATATGTACACATCCCACAAGGACATAACAAGGTTAAATCCCATGTACATTTTCAGAGCTTTTCAACACTTAATTCATCATTATTGCTCTGGCAAAGTGCAGCACAGCACCGAAAGATGTTCTACTCCTGTGCCCCAGTGATGAGAGTACAATTATGAGTAAAGAGTCTACTGGAGGTCAAAGGATTTTCAAAACATCAACCAGCATCACGTTTAGGATTAGATGCAATAAAAATGAGAACACAAATTGAGCGCGCACCATTTTGCCGCCACAAACAAACCACCCAATAAGCCATTTGGCAACCTCACTGTGCTTTGCCGCAGTTGCTGCTGCTTCGCTGATAAGCTTGCTTCATGACAGCAGACAGGAAGCTTAATACACAGGCCAGACTGAAAGTGCTGCATGAGAGTGATGAGTCAAAACCCTACTACACTGATCAGGGTATACATGACCAATCCGAAAACAATGCAGTGTCTCCCTCCCGTCTCTTTGTTAGCTGAGGTCAGTCTGTCAATGGAGCTGCCTGCTATCAAACCCCGAAAGTCAGTGTTGGCTCTTCTCTGTGATCCAACAACAGTGGCCCTACAACTGGGTTAAAATGATGGAACGAAAAAAAAAAAAAACTGTAGATATTTAGAGTACAAAGAATCTGTTATGTAGGCTATTGATGACAGTTTCTTTCTCAATTTAGGATTAGCTACATCCACAAACATAAAAATCACAGGGCTTCAAATATTGTAAACATTGATCCAAAAGAAAAGCCACCAGGGGATAACATATTCACCTACAATATGATCAGTACAAGATTACAATCATCATCATACAAGGGGTAAGAATAAAGCTCAAATCAAATTAAAACTTGATGGAGAGAAAGTTGCAATTCTTGAAGGACTAGTAACCACAACAAAACAAGGATTTCAAAGTGAATAGACATGAACTCATAGTTAAGCAAACTAAACATGCATTAAGCGCTCCAGTTTAATGTTTTTGGCTCCAGTTTTTGTCAGCTTTAGAAAATTGTAGTTGGCAGCAGTTAAACCTGTTGCCCTCTTAAAGCGCATTAATAGCTGAATATTTGAGTTGTTTGGCAATCAGGAAAGGGTCAGATATACTATCAAAAGAGTGGACCAATTAATAAGACAAAGTAAAGCACTGTGACCATAACAGACACGACAGCATTTTTCATTTTCTTTTATCCAGGAGTGGCAGTGACATAGCAGCTAGCTTATGATCACATTCATAAACAAGACATAATGAGTCCACAGTCTCGTTTGTGATGTATGCTGTTTGTCAGCAACGAGAGCTCTCAAGAGGCCAAAGCTTTTAAGAAAACTACTACTTTTCCTCCACCACATTTTTTTCTGGATTTAGAGATAAAGTGCACTAAAAAAATCAAGGCGGGGTGCTATACATTTAGCTATAAGTAGGCAGGTAAGGTTAGCCGTTTTGTGTTTTTTCACACAACGCTGTTGCACTGCACTTAAACTACTCTGCTAATAATTGTAGCTATCGGTTGGACGTTTAATCACACCCGTTATTGTATAATCATGCTAAAATAGTCTTTCTTTAAACTGCTCAAGGCAGCAAGCAAGTTTAGTGGTTTCAGTCACTGTAAAGAGGTCTCAAACAGTCGTCGTGCAGTCGGGTCGGGGGCGCTGCAGCTGCTTTAGCTCCTGAGCTAAAGCTAACAAGCTAGCCTGGTAACCCGAACAATCAAACACAGAAACTCAACGCGAGTTACTAGAAAGGCCCCGGTAGTGCCATTAATATGTGGTCCTGTATACATTAAATGTGGTGGGTTTTACCTGTAATTCGGCCCGCTCCACCTCCCATTGTGCTCTCTCGACTTCGAAGCGGGCCCATTCGTGCTGCAGGAAGTGCAAGATCCCCGGGATACTGTACTGCGCCCTAGCCGCCTCCCCAGCGTCGCCATCGGGCAGCGGTCCTTTCCCACCGCCGGGTAAAACGGAGTTGTTATTGTTGTTGAAGAACACGCCGGGCCCCGCCTGTTCGTCCATGGCCGGGCTCGGTGGAAAGGTCTGTCCGTTGTCTCGCTGAGCCGGGGTGCTAGATATCAACGGAAGGGCAAAAACCTATCGACGGCGTTCCGTCTGCTCGGCTCGGGGGAATGAACTCACTTTCTGACAGCTAGCTGTCATTGAATGACGTCAGTATCAACGGCCACGCCCACAGCATGTTTGCTGGGGGCGCTCGATTCAGGCACCCAGACTCGCCGGAGGAACACTCTCCTTGTTTATTTTACCCGGACAGGAAACATCAGCTGAGCATTCTGTTGCAGATGCTGCATCGGTATTTATTCCAGAAAATGGGTTCAACCATCGGCTAAAAATGTGCAACCAATTACAAGCAACAGCAGAGTGAGTTCAAAGTAACTTTATTCACATGTCAAAGAAATGAGAGTGGAATATGACATAGGGCCATTTCAACAAATCTTCCAATTTGTGGTGGCGGCTGATGCTCAAGCTATTACACATATCTATGGATCATAATCACTTAAAAGCAAAACAACTAACAGTATGATATGCAGCTCATACACTAAGTGATGTAGTATTCCTCCATTTATCAGTAGACAAATTAACTGTCTCTGGGAGAAGATTTCTGCTTAAAAGCAATTTGAAAAGCCTGATGATTTTAATATTTAATTGGTTTTAATAAAATCTCATTTTGGGCTCAAAAATAATGATCAAAACTAATTTCCAGTTTTGTTTTAGATAACGTGGTGGGAATGTTTACAACATAATTTAAGAGCAAAACACCTTTTCAAAACAAACAAAAAGAAAGAAAGAAACACCCATAAGTAACAATTAGCAGACCCTAAGGCCATATACTAAACCAGCTCCATTACACAAACACCATGATTGGAATAAAATAACTGTTATGCTCATGGTGATACAAAGAGGAAAATGGCACAATAAACATCAACTTTTGGATAGTGAGGGATGATGACCAGACAAAAAAAAAACAAGATCAGGAAAAAGAAAAGAGCCTACGGGAAAAACAAAAATGTAAATTGTGTCCCTTTATAAATGTGCATCAAGTCTTTAAATGATACATTCACACAATCAATAATTCCTACGGATTTTAAAGTGAGGTTTTTTATAGTGAACATTCAAAGGCTTTTCAATGATATTTACATAATTGCCTCCTTGACTTCAGAAAGAGTTCCCATTCATCAAACACAAAGATGAGATGTAGAATAAATAAATACATTTATGAAAATGCAGTTGTTACAGATGTGGCATGTGGAATTCTGTTGACAGAAAGTACAATAAACCAATAAAAGACAACTTTAAATTAGGCTGTGAGAGTGTACAGTGCATTTTTGGAGTGTTCAGAAGAAACTCGTCTTGAGTTTGATGGTTGGTGCGGCTTGCACAGTTGGCTGAGCTTGCCTGGCTGCAGCTTTGGCTTTGCTGCTGGCCTGGTTGGCCCGTATAGCAGATTCCAGACGGGTTTTAAGCTCAGGTGCTGCACCAATTACTATCTTGAAGGCAGCTGGATAGAGGGGGCCAATCCGCATTAAATTTTGAAGGGCAAAATCATGCAGACCTTTGGAGACTTGGGGCGCAGAGGAGATGGCGTTTTCATCCAAAAGGTAGGAGACGAGAGTTGGTACAAGAAGAGCCAGCAACTGCACCCCTATTAAACACATAAAGACAATGAGACGTTAGAAAAGACTGAGCTGAACTGAACTGGGGCCTCATATCTAACCCAATACTCCTACACCAGATGCATGAGGCACCACTCTAAATGAGACAGTGGTCAGCAAAAGGCTCTGGCAGATCAATTCAACACATTTTCAAATTTCATCTCAATGTCATGTCATTTCTCTGAATAAGTCAAGGTAACAACAAAGCAACACAGCTACAATATGTGAGAGTACTTCTCCGAAACTCATCAGAGCTTAATCATACCTAACCACCAGCTGCACCTCAAATAACCACAAAATTGTTTGAATAACAAACCTAGAATGAACTACAGTCCACCTCCACTTAATGAAACACAAATATTAACTACAGTTTGTGTAAGTATGCAGTGCTACTTGCTTTATTATAAAAACAAGAAAACATGAAAAAGCAACAACAAGGTAACTGGGGAAACAAAAAATATTTTTTTTAAATGTCAGTACATAATATTGCATATATAAGATAGCATAATGTGATCAATATTAACAGTAAACCAGTACAGGGATTCTAAATTTAGCATTTAATGCACAATTGTTCTGATCTTTGACAGCACACAATCAAAGGCACTGAGCTATATACTTTAAGAGACCTACTTTAATGGAGCAAAACACTTTGATGGAACACATACGGTGCTTTAGTGGTCCATTAGGCAGAGGCATACTTACGGTTCTGCTCTTCACCCATGCCCACCAGATTCTCCAGGACCCTGATGCCCTCCTGCACAGCCTGCAGCTCGGCAGCAGTCCCTGGCCGACTGCGCTCCACTGCCTTGAGCTTCTCCACCATGAGTGGAGCCAGAGCGTGGATGTACGGGGTCGACAGGGCACGGCTGGAGTGCTGAAATACTGACAACAGCAGCTGGTAACACCGGGCCTGAACCTGTGGCAAAAAAAAATGAAATCACTCATTTACATTGGCAACACACATCTTAGTACACCTTTTTTAGGCAATTAAAATTTGCCCAGGTTGAGATTCTCAGTCTCTCTCACTGTCATTTGTACACATAGGTGCTTACCCCTGGATCACTAGAGTTCAGGCCGTTTCGGAAGCGGTCCATGCAGCCCTTCTGCAGGACCGTCACTCCTACAAGTTCACTGCCAGCAGACAGCAGGAAGAGTGTAATCGCTGTCAACATACTGACCTCATCCATGTCAGGCCTGGACTCATCTGCAGAAATACACAAACACGCAAGCGTACTATGAGTGAGTAATGAAACAATACTTTTTTCTGTTTCTCGTCTCCTCCACAGAAAGGCCAGAGGTCACGGTCAAATATCTGCTTGTTTTTTGCTTACCTGGCTGCGAGTACTCCAGCACAGATGCCAGGCTGCTCCTCACAAGGCCAGTCCACTGTGTCTGCATGCTCTCAACCCGCGCCAGTGGGGAGGTGATGATGGTCTTGATGCCCTGCAGGGCAGCTGACACAGGCAAAGGCACCGAGTTGTCAGAAGTCTTAACTGCAGTTTCCCTCAGCACCCCGGTGATTAGGAAGAGCACCGTAGGTAAGATAGTCATGCTTCCTGTAAAGATGGAGAAAAAAAAACAGTGAGAATTGGGCTATCATTTCAGTGAACACCACATTGCTATGCTAATAATATTCATACTTACTCTTAATCTCATACAAATGCATATAGCAGTTTATAATACCATCTGAGAATTGAAAGGCACAAAGAAACCACAGTAGAACAAGGTTTTTTAGTGACACTCAGTGCAGAACAGGAAGTCAAATTGCTCTAAAAATTTATCAAAGCTGGGGCAGACTTGGTATTATTATGTACTGTGATTGTACAGAAAAGATGAAAAGAGGATAATCTCTTCTATTTGTCTTTTGTTGCATATTTTGCATGGTGTGAGTGTGTGGCTGCAGTTTGCCTCGGGCCTCACCAGCAGGAGAGCAGAGCGAGGGCAGTTCTGCCAAGATGGAAACTGTGTTTGCCACCAGGCGTGCGCTTTCGTCGGGTAGTCGCTGAGGCCTTAGCGGCACATGGCTGGGTGACTCCTTCACACGTGTATTAAGCTGTGGTAAGTGCCGGACCAGGATGAACACGAGCAGCTCCATTGCTGCAAACACTAGAGACTTGCCAGGGACGAGCTCCCCTGTGTCTCCTCCTTCCCCTAGACTGGACTTTGAGTCTTTCTCGCCTTCTTCCTCTTTGCCTGGGCGAAATATCACAGTGACCCAGTTCACTCAAACAGCCAAATATCTGAAACAACTGTACTATGAATAAAATATTTAAATCACTTTATATTTATATTGACACTCTTTTATTAGGTCATCTTTTAGATGACGCAAAACACCATGGTGAGTTTGTGTTTTCAGAATATAACAGTATTTAATTGTAATGTAATGCAGTATCATGTAGGATGTGTAAGTTGCTGACCCTTGCTGGTCCTCTGTTGCTGCAGATGGTCCTGTGCAGCCCTGATGGTCTCCTGTACAACAGCAGTGACCTGGAGCTGGACAGCAGGAGGGTCCCGGGTCAACAGCAGCCTGTGGAGTACGTTCAGGAGCTCCACTGCCAACAGCTACAACAGAAATAATAATTACAGCAATGTCACTGTGAGAATGTGAACACTGATATTCAAATGCAGCTGAGAAATACAACCTTCTTTTTTTTTTTTACAAATTTGTAGAGCGCAACCACACGTGTCTTTTGAAGCCTTCAGTATCCCATTATCCCTTATGCGGCCGTCAATAATTTAATCAAACAAAGTAAATGTGTTTGTCATATTCACCAGATAATGCATTGGGATGGTGATCAGTTGCTGGTAAATACAGTGTCCAAAAGTCAGAGACCACTTTCCCATTCACTTGAACTAGACTAGATGAAATAATTACTGCACGGTGTAAATAACCGAGGACATACATAAAATCTGCTGTGTCTTATTTGATATTTTGTAAAAGCAAATCTGCAATCAACAATGCTTGAAATGTGTGCTCTGCCAGCTGAATTTGTGATTTTGGTTCATGCAGTGTTTGAACTTTGGTCAACATATGACAGTAATACTGTTCTTAATAGTAAACTAAACTAAACTAACAGGTTTGAAAAAACAGATTCCAAAATCGAAATAAGCAAATACAAATTGTATTTCCTAAAATACAGACACAAATTGACTATTGAATATTAAATGTGTAATGTTGTATACATTTTAAAACAAAATTCAAATCTCTCTTCTTTACATCTGTAATTTCTGCACTCTGACTTGTCTTTACCTGGTCCTCTGCGATATGGGTCTTAGCACAAGGAGATTCTAGCAAAGTGTACAGCGCCTGCAGGCAGGACATCACGTGTTCCATGGGCTCCTCGGGTCGGGGGAAGCAAAGAAACTCTATACTGACACCTGAGAGACAGAACACAAAAACACTTTGGGTGTGTTCATGCTATTTTCTTTATTGCTCTCATCTGCTTACACCCTCAGCTCCTCTTTGCTTGTTTTAAGTCTGTGTATATTAGGTGCTCCTCCTGAGCACAGCAAAATACTGTTACTGCTCTACACCACAAATGACGGCTATGTGTCTCTTTACCCAACATTAGATGCATCCTGTCTTTGACCGACTCCTCAAAGTTCTTTGTGGTGGAGGGGGCTCCTTGAGCGAGGGCAGGAGCCTTGGAGAGAGCTGATGGGACCTGTTCCTTCTCTTCACCAACTCCAAACCCGGTGCTGCTCAGCCAAAGGGCCACGGCATGCAGGACAGGGGCCCAAGAGCTGCGGTAGTGGAGCCTTGCTGTGTCTATAGTCTCAGGAGTATAAAAAGCTCCACCTGAACACAGACACACAATAGCAGGAAAATACTTTTACATTTGTACAAATATATAATCTACATGTAATCCAAATGTCTACTTGACAATACTCCAGGAGTAGTAGTAGTTTTCTGGAGAATATAATCTCCAATTTTATAGGACCAAAAGTAGAGCAAAGAACTCTGCTTGTGTGAGCCATGTTCTATTAGAAATACTGCAAGCGTACATCATGTGATCTACACATGTCCAAACATATAAAAAGATTTGATTCAGATATCAAATAAAACATAGAAAATTGGAAAATGTCTAGTTTAAAATTAAACATTTCTAAGTTATATTCAGTATTTGGTAGGCGAAAATCTGTCTTGTACCGTCGGCAGGCAGCTGACTGGAGAACTCAGCAGGCAGAGTGAGCAGAGCGTAGTCTCGCAGCATGGCCAGCCACAGGCGGCTCAGTGAGGGCAGCTCTGGCTGCACCAATGTAATGAGACTGTCGGGTGGAAGCACGCCAGCGCCCAGATCCTCCTCATCCTCATCGTCGTCCCCGCTTCGGAGTGGCTTGGCAGGCTTAGACTCGGCCTCTTTCTTGATCTTCATCGCCACCACGTACACCTGAGAAAGGAAGCCAGTGTGTGTAAAATAGTGTACATCATATGCAGTGTAACAAATGTGGGACAGTGCTCTGATCAGGGTCCTCAGTCTCACCTCAGCCCACGCTTTCAGCACAGCCAGTTTCTCCATCGTGGTGGCACTCTCACTGTACAGCTGACTGGATGAACCTTTCCCAGCCTGCACCTTGTCCAGCGATGACACAAGCAGGTTGTGGACCCGCCGCAGGTCATTGAGGTCACTGACTACGCCACTACCAATCCACGTACTACACACCTGTAGTCACAAAAAAAGGGTCAAGGTAATACATAATTATGTAACTAATTGCCTTTCAGACCTTTTAGTGATTACCTCTCTTCCAGCTCTTGAGAAACATTAAAAAATCTAAATTATATAACAGAGCACTCAAGGTTGATTAGCCATCACACATGCCATTAAAAGAGGTGGCGGTGTCAAGGAACAGATATTAATAAAGAGGATTGACATGTCAGGGCTGCACAAATGGAGCACACATTTATAAGATTACATGCATTTGAGAAGAACTGCTACTAGAGTGACAGATGGCCAAGGGCAGGAGTCTGAGTCTTTCAGGAGAATTACAAATGTGTGATGATGGAAATATACTTAAGACACCTTACTACCTATTTGCTCATTCAAATTATATTCACATCTCTCAGTACCTAATGTCATATAACTCTACAGTTCCATCGGTACATGTAAAATAGTGTTTTAGTTGTGTATATCTGCTTTTAACACACACCTTGAGGATACACGGTGTTATGGATATTTATTTTGTTTTTCTCTTGAGTTAATCATTCTAACTCTGAGATCACGCTTTTGGCCTTCAGAAAGACCAGAAATAGTTTCAAGGGGCACAAACTCCCAGCCAGAGACACGAAGGGGAATGTCAAAGAGAGAACGGTTTTTAATAATACTGCTGACAGGCATGTTTGTTATTTCCCCCTGTCACTCATTCTTCATATCAGTCAGATAAGTCAAAGAGTGTTAAGGCAGAACATTTGACACTGCTGGGTTCTAAGGGGGCGATGACTCACTGTACAGTGGTAATTAACTGCTATTGTAGTCTTGCTGCTACAAAAGGCCTCCAACATCATCAGAATATATGGATAATATGCAAAGGCAGCTGTTCTAATGCATGAATGTTACTGCCCAAACATCTAGTTGCTGGGTGCTAATGGCGTCTTTGCATTTCTGTAGTGCACACTTCAGACAGAGTTTTTTCAATGAACATCAAAGGAGAAGTGTGAACAAATTTAGTTGTAAAATTCTCCTCTTAATATTTTTGTCTTACCTGGCACGCCTTAGCTGTTATGTCAGACGGTGTATCAGGTGAAAATGCAGGTCTGAGGGCAGCTCCGACCTAAATGCATACATGATTGGCAAAAGTTCACTTTTTCAGTTTGTTTCACACTTGCTCTGTCACTATCAGTTTTGCACCATAATGCAATTTGATGTGTTCTTGACTCACATTGGCCTGGTATTGTTCCAGGATAACGTGCCCCGGGAACTCAGGCTCTGGTACGGATGCAAACTTTTTAATTATGTCCTCCAGGGCCTGCAGGCCAGCCATCCTCAGCTGGTTACTGTGGTCTGTCGCCGCCATGAAGGCCATGCGGATGAGGTCAGACAAATGGATCACCAACAGATCTCCTGGATGGGCGGGAAAAAAACACATTGTGTGAGAAATAGAAAAACATATCTAATCATTATAAAGATTGTGACCTGGGTGAGCAGCCACATTACACAATCAGAAAGTAAAAATTGTGTTCAACATTTGACATTCATTGTTTAATATTTGCTTTAGTAATCCTTACAAGAAGGTACAATTATTGCCTCCAAGGTCTTTGTGTTTGCTTCCTCTTAGTGAGAATGATGAATTGAAGATTAAATACAGATGGACACGCCAACTCAGTTTCCAGAGTGTGCTTGCAGTGATTCAAAAGAAACCGGATATCGACCTTGAGGCTGAGTTTTAATTGAGTTTTAGCTGAAGTGCACCTTTCAGGGGATTAGTTGGACACACCAACCTGCAGACCAACCATCCACTCAATCCCAGTCACTAAATTTGGCTTAGCTCCTTTCAGAGCTGCAAAATCACTAGACTGTGCTCTTACTGTCTAGCCTGTAAAATGCTTCCTTATTTCCAAGGAGCTTATATAAATACTGGCTCCTTTATCTGTCACTGTGAAAAAAATCCCTCCCTCTATTGCTGATTCATCTCTAGCTTGGTTCTATCTTTACATAAAAGCACATGAATGAGCTTCTTCAGGAGCTGACACTAGAACTGCCTGGGGATTGCAAAAAGATAGACTGTATAAACTCAACCCAAAAAATAAACCTCATTTTGTTGGACCAACAAAAGATCACAGGTGGCATAAATCAATCACAAATCCTTAAGTGAACTCCGAGCTACTCTGTTCTGGCAGCACGGTGAGTGGTACCTTTGGGGTTCTTGGCTTGTGCAGAGCGGGCAGCTGCCAGGTCGAAGTGGGTTTTGTCTGCATTCTCACACAGCAGGATGATGCGGCACAAGCAGTCGGCGGCAAACACCCGTGTCACCCAGCGTGGAGCCACCGAAGGCTTGGACTTGTCGTCTTCACCCAGGCCTGTGAACATGGTGTCATCGTCCATCTCGTCTTTCTTCTCGGAGTCTTCCTCATCCTTTTCCACCTCAAATGCAACAGCTCCGCCTACATCTGAATGAGAAGATGGACTGTTGTTTGGATGGGCTGTCACCGACTTGACTCATCTTCTACTTAACTTTCTTTTCTGTTCCAGTCTTAATTTCCTCAGAGATAGAAAATGGTAATGCATCATATTTTGTTGCTTTGTAGATTTACCTGTAGTTGCTGCCAGCACATCCTTGCAGAGTTTCAGCCAATGAGAAAGCTTTTCCACAGCAAGAGATGACAGCATGTGGCCCAGTGTGTCATGGATATCAGAACACAGCTTCCTGTCGGTCTCCCGATCCAGCATGCCAAACAGAACACCCTCCAGCCCGGTCTCTGTGATGTTCAGATCTGAACCAGGGACAAAGACAACAACGGAAGAGTGACCGTGTCTCATTGAGGTATAAGAACTAAACACAATGCTCTTGTCTGGTTCACAATTTGTACTCACTGATTGCAGTGTTGTCTTTGCTGTCTCCTGCTCTCTTCGCCAGGCTCATGGCGTACTCACAGACCTCCGCAGCCTCTCTCTGGGCGAGCTGTCTCAGGCAGGCCACAGCAGCACGACGCAGCAACAGGTGAGAGCTGCACAGGTGCACCTGCAGGGATCCCATAGCACAGTAGGAAATTATGATAAAGATTAAGACAAACTATAAGTACCATGCTTGTAGTTTGAAACTCATCTCTTACACAGAGACAGGGCACCAGGCTGGACAGGTTGACATGGCGTGGAGCAAACATGTGCAGCTGTTGCAGACATGATATGGCAGCTGCCTGCACAAGGGAGTCAGAGTGGTCCTGCATTATGGCACAACCAACCAGGCAGGACGAGCGGATGGTGGAGATAGTGGCTCCATTTCCTAGCAATGCCAGGAACACAGATTAGCAGGAGAGACAAAAATGAAACAGCATTTTTTAGCAGTTAGGGGATACACAGTATGTTTCTAATTCTGCTTCAGTTGCCTGTAGTGTGTTACATTGCCATCTGCTGGCCAGGAAAGGGTACATTTACATGGCACATAGGAGTCAAATGAGAGAGTCAGTGATACAGTGATGTTGTTTCTGCCACAGTTACCCTGTAATTCTGGTCCCACAGTGGTGATGAGAGCTCCCAGGCAGCGGCCCAAACACTGGTGCACCTCTGTGTGAGATGGGGGCACAGTGAGGAGGAGAGTGAGCACCAGGGACAGTGTGGGCTCCACGTAGCCTCTGTACATGGGACCACTGGAGTCCACGATCAGAGCCAGAGAGTGCAAAGCCCATGTCTGACAAAACAAAGTGTAGACAATATCTGAATTAGTAACATTTAAAGTATGAATGATGAAACAAAGCCTGATGGTTTTTTTATGTAATGATGCTTAGAAATTAAATACAATACAAAAAAACAACATCCAAGTTAACCAAATTATAATCCAGTTTCGACAGAGGAAGCTAAGGGACAAAAAGATAATTCAAACCGCTACAACTCAACTCTATTTTTATAACTGTGAGTGGATTCTAACATTTCTCCCGAGTAATTCACTGTACCTGCACTTCATGAGAGGACCCATCCTGAGCCAGAGCCAATAGGATGCTGACACTGGTCTTTAAGTGCTGGCCTGAGCCAATTCCTCCAACATATCGATGCAGGCAGCCGAGAGCCAATGAATGGCCTGTCCTTGAAACTACATCACGGGCCGACTTCAGTCTGGAAATAGAGGAGGAGGAGAGATATGGATCATATGGTTAAAGTCAAGGACAGAGAGGTAGTTCAATATAGAGTAATAACAATCAACGACTGAAACTATTATCTTCCTGAAAACATATTTGACCTCCAATAAAACATTTAAAAAACAGTTTTTTACTGTTTTACTGATTAAAATGAGGGTGAGTTGACCAAGTCTTCCTTGATCTTAACAGAAGAAGTAACAGAAAAAACAGAGATAAAAAAACAACAACAAAAACAAACACGTAATGCAAATATGAAATGCCTACTTGTCAAAGCTGGTCTGTGCCATTCTGGCGATGAAGGTAGCCTCTCCCACCACCTGAGCCATCCTACCCAGGGCCTCCCCAGCAGCACAGCGCAGGATGGGATTAGGATTGTCCAAAGCTCCCATCACCAGGGCTAGGGCCGACTTACGCACCTCCTCTGGCCCCAGAGTACTCTTGTTCTCGGCCAAACCCTTCAGTCAGGAAGAACGAAAGAGATAAATTATTTCTCATTGTATATATTAACTGAACCATAAAATGTGAAATTCCTGTCCTAAGAGGGTGTAAAGTAACTTTTCTCACCTTGAGGGCACTAAGCACTGCAGTAAAGATGTTCAGTTGGACCGCCTGCTGTCGAACACCTTTAGCCTGCTTTATACACTCTGCAAAGTGGTCGAGCATCTGCAGCCTGAATCACACACAAAGTCAGGAAGAATTTATTACAAACAAGCATGGCACAAAGATTCATAGTGCAGCAGGGACTATAAATAAACAATAAACCAACATGAGAACAAAGAAATCACGATGAAATACTGCGAAATGTTTGCCATGTTGCAAATATAAAGATAAACTACTTTTTAAAATTTCAACTAAACTTCTCACCTGTGTTTGAAGGAGACATGGGGGAAAACCACACCGAACAGAGCCACAGAGGCGTCGATGACAGACACACCCAAAGGGAGAGGCCCTGGGATGGCCTCGCCTACGGGGACACGCAGGTAGATGGAGGAGGGATCATGTTCCAGAGCTCCGCTGCCAGACGCACTGTTGGGCTGCAGCTGTTTGGGAACAGTAATGTAGTAATATTAACAACAATAGCACAGACCAAACAGAAAATTAGATAATAATAGTGGAGATCGTTGTTGTTAACCAATTAACACAAGATAATCAGGATTTCTGTCCAAATATCCTTTGTACAAACACAACCACACACAAAAATAATCTACATTTATTTAGAGGTTTTTACTTACTTGATCCTCTATGGACTTGTGGTCAGTCTCCTGTAGCCAGGAGCCCATGAGCACACTGTCGTCATAGTGACAGAGAGAGCGCAGCAAAGAGGTGGTGGTGTTTGCTGAGTTGTCAGTCAACGTGAACTCAGCCACCAGCTCCCTCAGGAGGGCATTGAAACTGCCTACACAAGAAAATTACAGGGTTTCAAAAACCTTTTATAAATGTTCTGAACATCTGTGGGAAAAAAATGCTGAAGTTACTCTGTTACCTTCGTAGGTCTTGGGAGGCAGTAGAGCCAAAATGTCGTACAACCTGAGCCTCACCATCGCCGCACTTGCTTTCAGATGAGCACCATGGACCTTAATGATGGCAGGGACACTGACAGAGGATTAAATAATAACAATCATTAGATGTATAATCACACAACAATGAAAGAAAAGCAGAAAATACTTATCGCATGACAGGATTGATGAACTGTCTACGAAAATTGTGAAATCCTGCAAACAAACACGAAATACCTCTGTTTTTATATCTGTAACAGACCGTCATGATTAAAAGCATCACACTCACTGAGACATCATGGTCATGGCACATTCAATGGGAGTCATCAGTCTACGGATCACATCTTCTGTGAGAAGCTCAGGACAGTGGGCCACAAAGCTGCGCATGGCTACAGACCAAAGGAACAGGAGAGTTGGTCAAAACTGTGTCTGCTGACATTACAGAGCGTGAAGGTAAACAGGAAGGTGTTTACGTACCGCACAGCGCTCCAGCTCGGCCCTCCAGGGTGACCTGCCAGGTGAAGGAGTCTCCTCTGGCCTTTTCTGCCTCCAGCTCCTTCTGGGAGCGAGGAAACACATTCCTCCACAGCAGCAGCATCTTCGGGAGGTGATAGCGAACGAGGGCGGGACCTAGGCACAAACACAATGTAGCGACCATGTTGGTGGCGAGAGGGAGACAGAAATGCTGACAAATCAAAGCCAAGAGATAAGCAATGTCTGGGAGGCTCACCCAGAGTCATGAGGGCCCCTAACAGAAGCCATCCAGCCTGAGTGCGCTGCAGGGATAGTCGACTGTTCTGAGCTGCTGTCCGCAGGAGGTCTTCAGCTATACTCACCACCAACTACAAGAAAACAACACAGGGAAATCAGTGAGGCTGGTACAAGAAGTCAGTCAAAGGGTGATAAACAGAAACTAAACAGAGAAGTGATTCAGTTATTGATCAGAGTCTCATTAGAGGCTACACACCTTGCCCTTGGAGTGGGGGATACCGAGCGGGCACTGGTGTACGCCTCCCAGCAGAGCGGCCATCGCAAAGCTGTAGCCGCTCACAGCTTCAGGTGAACTCTTCAGGTTGTTAATTCTCTCTGCGCAGCGGTCCAGCAGTGGGGTCAACTGATAGGGCAGGGCCACGGCAACGCAGCGCAGGCACCATGCAGCCGCCAAACGAGCTGCCATGCTTGGGTGCAGCAGCACTGAAGTCACAGTCTCAAGAAGTCCTGGGGGAAAGAATATGAAATACGTTTTAAGTTATGAATGAATTCAGTCTTCCAGCTTCCAACTGTAGTGAGTACTTTATCCTTTCAGTTGGTAAAAGAGGTGGATGTTAGATTTACACATTACCGAAGTTACAAAAGATGTTCGGATGTCAATTATGTTGATTAAGTGAGCAAATTAGAAGTATTGTCATCTGTGTAAACCCAGCTTGTGTGTATAGAAACTTAAGAGCAATGAAAAGCATGTCCTATTTTTACCTATTTCATATCTTATGTGTCTCACCTATAGAAGGCTCCTGGATGAGCGGTGAAGCTGTGGCACTCAAACTCTGAACTAGACTGCCCAGTTCTTTCAATGCGCACACCATAACATGCTGACTGGCAGAGACGTCAGCTGCCCCTGCCTTGTTCTCTCCACTGATGTCATTCACAACTGCCTCTGGAAGAACGAAGCACAAAGAGAGAAACATGCAAGAATAAAATGCAGTTGAACAACATCAAAAATCCTGGCAACAATTTATTGATAAGTTATTAATAAGCTTCAAATGTTTTCCAAGTCATTACTAAGTTTCACACTTTTGAAGTATAATCATTTGTTACTTAACTCATGATTCAGAATGTGTGCAGCATTGATGGATAAGGTAGGCAGCAGTCAATAGTAACTCAGATTGATATTTTCTCAAAAACATAGAAAGGTAACAACTATTATCTTCAGGATCTATTAGTTTAATAATAAACTGTGGCTTGTAATTGCATAACTGACTGACCACACTAGGCCATGCATTGCTGTCACACATCATCATCAACTACAGAACTACGTCACAATACAGAAGCTGCTTTACACTGCCAGTGAAAGGTTTCAGAACACCTTCATTCTCCCAGCTGTTCCTTGAATTTACATAATTCAATGTCTCAGTGTTCCTGAAATTAAAGCGTAGAACAAATAAATAATTGAAGATTTTAAAAGCAAAAAATCATAGAATCTTCTAAATTTAATCTGATTTTTTTGACACACCTAGCAGCCGAACACATTTGTGGCGTTCAAACATTGTTCAGGAAGTTCATCCTAGAAGTCGCAATAGTTCCCACAAATGTCTTGCACTTGTAGGTTGCTTAATTTTCGACTTCTGTCCAGTTCATCCCAAACCATCTCCATGGGGTTTTTAAGTCTGGACACTTTGCTGGTCTTCCATCATTTGAAGCCACAATCTGGTTCTTTTATTCTATTGTCTGGGGTCATTATCTTGCTGTAGGATCGACCCCTGACCAACCAGTCTGTCTTCCTTTGTTACTCGTCTTTTTCTCATCACTAATACAAAGTTATAGAAACTACTTCAAGCAGTAGTGTATTGTCCTGAGGATGTAGTAACACAGTTTGTTCCAGACAGAGGGTTTGTAAGGCAAAAGTTTGGGCACCTGTAGGATTTGTTTGCTGTATGTTAACCAATTTGTTAATCCCTGAAAAGGCCTCTTTTCTATGAAGTTTACATTCACTGGACTTGAAAAATGGGGGTGTTCTTAAACTTTCGCCTGGTAGTGTATGCACCAAAAACTCAGAGCTCTGAGGATTCTTTTTATAGAAAAAATGTACGAAAGTTAATAAAATTGCTGATGAGACTGTTTTTGAAGAACTGAAATCCTCAGAGCTCTAAACAGTCAAGAGAGATCACACATAAGGAAAACGTGGATTAAATGACTTTAGGAAGAGATTTAAAGCTGCTTCTTGAACTGTGGCAGTCATGTTTTTTTTCCCACACAACTTTGCATACAGGGATCTGACTGTAGAATACAGAGGGGAACATACACTAGGACGTCCCACTTCCATTGTGGCACCAGGAAAACATTTTCCAAGTCACTTTTATTGACACTTTTACCAAGTGACCAAGTCACTTTTAGTGACTTGGAAATCTGACATTTCTCATTTCAAGAAGTCTCATAGATCCAGCTGGTTGGAAAAGCTACGAAGTGCAGTAAGTACAGAGTGAACGATGAAGTGCCCAGGACCATGTCTTGAGAGACACCAACATTCAACATCTATTTCAAATTCAGTGTTAACATCAATGAGAACAAAAGAATGTAGTTTTAACAAAATGTACGATAGTTTAAAGGTTGCAAAGCAAATCAGAGTAAGAATCATCCCTTATGAATGAGATAAAGGTGATTGTAAAATGATTGATGCGTTGTTGTGGAGCAGAAAAAGTGGAACTAAAATAAATGATAGACAAACATAAGGAGTAAATATTATTTGTTAATGCTGTAAGGGGGAAATGGCTTCTTCCTACTATGTGTCTGTGAGTATAGTGGCACATGCAGTTTTTCTGCTGGTGTCAGCCACATGTCAACAGTCAGAAAGAGTTATGTTTTCTGCTCCTCAGGGATTGTAATGCAATAACAAAAAATAAATTCACAGGCAAACAGCTATGAAGGGTATGCAATAATGCAAGCATGGGTAACTCAAATGCTGAGCTGGCGATGGAAATGTTACTGACATTATGATGCTGCCTGTGGTTAAAAAGAGATATGAAGAAAGAAGCAAGAGCAGAAAGAAAGAAAGAAAGAAAGAAAGCAGAAAAAGGAGAAGCCATCTCCTCACACAACACAAGACAGGAAATAAAACCCATCTCCATATACAGCACAAGCGTAAAACCATGCAAGAATTTTAGAAACTGAATGAAGGGTGAATTAAAAGTGATAATAATGGATGAGTACTTACTCTGCAATGCTCTGAACCGTGATATTTCCCCCCCATCCTCCTTACCCACAGCCCTCATTTGCTTGCTGATTGCTTGGCAGATTTCTTTGCCGGCTGCAATTTGTGCTTTCTCTCCAAGTAAGCCCCCCAGGGTGGCACGAAGCATGAAGGAGACACAGCGGCGTGAGTACACAGCCTCAACGTGTGTCTGCGTGGCCCGCGGGTGAGAGACCAGGTCCAAAACGTGGGACAGGAATGTGGCAAAGTTGCGCTCCAGCCACTGACCACCAAGTGTGGTCACAAACACAACGTAGGCCTGAGGAGGATGAAGAAAGATTTTGTGTGAAGTGGTTGAGTCAGACAATGCGGGATCAGGTTTTCATTTATTTTTGAGAAATCCGCTCACCTGTGTGACGCCCACCCGCACCTCCCTGCTGACGGAGCCTCCCCCCTTCAACATCTCCCCTCCACTCTTGAGGAAGCCAGATCCACCACGCAGAAATCCAGTGGCCATTAGCTCCAGCACCTCCTCCAGAGTGGCCCGCTTCACATTCTGACGCATCACTGAGGAAAACAGATTTGAGATAGTGAAGAACAAAAGTGGTGAGCTAATCTACCTGACATGAAAGACACAAATCAACTGTTTAACCTACCAGCTGCTTGTTTGGGCATCAAAGCAGTAGCCATGACTGTCCCCAGCAGTTTGGCCACTGCTACCCGAACGCCATAGTTGGATCCTTCCAAGGCCTTAAAACACAACGTGGCCATGTTCTCCAGTTCTGTGGTCCACATGAATACTGCCTCATTCTGCAGCTCCAACAGGCACTAACCAAGAGGAGAATAAAGTTCATTAACATTTACATTGCGTGTGTACAGGAAACATCTTTTTTGTTTCACTGCTGCACAACCAACTGTCCTTTAAGAGCAAATAAAATGATTGACTGATTTTACATAATATACATATACCAATGATGCATACAAACAATGTAGATGCTCAGTTCACACTCTACATATCATTACATATACAGGGCGCAGTCACATTTATACGGTACAATTGGTGTCATGTTTTCTAAACAGGAAATTGTCTTTGTGCAACACATCTGAGTTTGGTCAACACGAATGACACAGCACAAACCTACAGTTCAAGTCAAAGGTATTTTTGTGCTCAGAATGACATGGCTTTACTTATTTCCTACAGGAATTAACCTAAAGGTTGCCAAAACAATGAGCTCAAGATATCACCTGGTCCCTTCATCTTTATGAGAGGAGCATGAAGTGGAGTCTTGGATATTGCAGTACAATCCCCTAAAAGGGTCTCAACACATTAGGAACATAAAAGATCCTCATTTTTGGAGTAACGTTTGTTTTTGAGAGAAAAGGTCTGAGCTTGCTTCTAGGCTTTGTAAGAATCCTCCACCAGTGCAAGGAACCTTCACAGTATGGAGCATAATAATGACCACACCTACTAATTCTACTGTACTTGTTGTTAAATCCTTTAAATCTCAATTTAGACATTTTTCTGAGACCAACCTTTGCTACCATACAGCGTACAGCCATGGACCTGTCTGTGAGTAGAGAGCGGGCATTCTTGTAGATATCTCTGTGACATGAAGCTGCAGCCCCGCCCAGACCACTGAGCACCTTCTGCAGGCTGAGGAGGATCTCTCCTCTGCCTTGAGACTAGATCAACAAAGTAAAGATGAAAATAAGAGTATTAAAATAGATGTCACACCAGTTTCTGAATAGGAAATCTCTTGTTATCCTTTATTCTTCCTACATCAGTTCCATTTCCTAATTTTGCACAAGTCTTACCTCTGCACTCTTTAATGCCTTCAAAAGATTATTAATTGTGTCCGGAAAGGAGCTTCCCAGCATCCTGCCCATCTTCTCATAAAAAGCTCCAACACATGCCACTGCAGCACTGTAAGAAAAGTTACTGTATGCTTTAAAACAATTACAGATCACTTCAAATTATTTGATAAAAAATGCAATGAAATAACCAAATGAGAACTCAAAATCAACCATCTGCATCATGAGTTAGATTTAACCTCAAAGCTTCAAACACATTATCATCTATACTAAAACACTGTGTCTTAGGGTTTAGCAAGGAGGTACTGACACCTGTATGTGCCCCATATTGCCTCACAGTCTACCTCTGTCTGTGTAGAAACAAGCAGGTATAAATGAATGATGGATAAAACCCTGCAGGACAACACTTATGCTGCTTCAGCCACTGAAAAACAGCATAATATCTGCTCATGTATCCTTAATCCCCCCCTTTAAATATGAAATGTCATTCTGCAGATTAACCTTTGGTTTAACCCTGATAACCTTGAAGGTGGGCCTACAGTGTATGCCTGCAACTCTGAAAGCAGTGGTGATCAGCTTATATATACGCAAATGTGTATAATCTTATATATACTCAATTTTTCAAAAAGCCTATGTAAAAACATACAGCTGTGATTATGGGATCTTACAGTTTTGTTGGCAAGTATGCAGGTGTGTCATCTTTGCTTTTGATGATGTCATTGCATTTGTCCAGAGTCTGGAAAACTGTGAAGGTATCGCCGATGCTGTAAAGGGTGGCAAGATTTTTGGCCAACAGTTTTCTTGTTGGTGGTCCAGGGGCACTGCTGATAAGTCCTGTCAGCTGCTCAACCAGCTTCTTCTGCTTCTCTTTCACATCCACCTGCCAGCCACACACACAAAATAAAGTTACAAACTACTTCCCATGAAACTCACTCAGAAAAACTAAGCTAAAAATCCGAACAGTCACCTTATTTGCAGCAACAAGCACTTTATCCAAGAAGCGGAGCCACTCAAAGATGAAGACAGGCCTCTTTGCTTCAGTGATCTGGGCCAAGGCATCTTCATTGAGCAGCAGACTGTGAGCCAGCTCCATGGCGAAGACCTTTTGACACAGTGCTGTACAACCTCGCCTCTGTAATGTTACATTAGGGGATGTGCCTTGTCAGTACATGTCTCTAATATTCGCCCCTTCCTATGAGATTAGCTATCACCTAGAAAGAATTGTAACAATATTTGAGTTACTAAAGCTCTGTGGACATTTGCCGTCCTTACAATGACTTTATAAGGTTTGTGCAAAGACACAAATAGTTACAAAGTTACAGCAGCTGTCAGTGGTTTAAACGTTATTAACCCCAGACTAATTTATCTTTTAAAATGTCACAAACTGAAACGTTAAAGCTGGATAGCGTTAACACCTTGCTGTTCTGTGTTGACAGCTGCCTCCTTCCAGCTGTTGATAGGCGAGCGAGTTAGCAAACTAAGCTAGCTAGTTCCTACGAGGAACAAGCTGAACTCCGACTACACACTCTCATCCAGACTGAACGTCAGCCATCTATCGTCATATTTTAAAACATTCAAATGTTCAAAACCACCTCCACAACAACACCTTCCTGAACTACGGGATATACGTAGCCAAACTGTTCATCCTACCTGTGTCTCGATAACCCAGGATGAATGACGACGAGTATCGGCGGTGTCGCATTAAAGTCATTCCGATGTGAAACCAATGAAATAATACGCAAAAAATGCAGCTTTAATATAACAAACAAAAATTGTGACACATTATGGGTAACATTTTTTTCTACTTGTCTATGTGCACTCAAATTACATACTTTCTTCTGAATTATTTTCCGGAACTTCAGACTTTATGTGTACCTTGTAGCTACACGGAATGTATCTTTGAACGAACCAAACATAAGAGAAGCAATTAAAACGGCTCAACCGGATAGTTAAGTATTAGCTGCAGGTGTTGTTTTCTATACTTTCACCTCTTTTGGCGCGGCCATAATGTCTGATGAGGAAGAGGACTATATGTCTGATGCTTTTCTCAGTAAAATGTAAGTGTTTTATGTTTCTACAGTTCTGTATTAAAACCCGGGGATGTCGAAATTGTGATGGAGTTTACAGTCCTGTGGTGTCAGCTATGAAAATATAAGAGTAGAAGTTTACTTTCAGAATAGCTATCACTGTATTGTTATCCCAATTACTCTCCCAATGTTTCTCTGTCTGTCAGACAAGATGTGAAACCAGGAGTCAGCATGGTGAGGCGGGTAAAAGCAGCAATGAAGAGGGAGACGCAGGCAAAGGAGAAGAACATTAAAAACCGACAGAAAACCTACAAGGAGCAAGAGACGGAAAGTCGAGAAGCAGCTTTACAGAGCTCAATCAGCAATGAGAACAAGGGATTTGCACTTCTGCAGAAAATGGGCTACAAAGCTGGCCAAGGACTCGGGAAGAAGGGCAAGTTTCTGGCTTACTGATGTGTCTAATTTTTCATGTTTTGCACTACTTGCATTTATTAATGTTAATCTGTGCTACCTCTTCAGGAGCTGGGAGGGTCGATCCCATTCCTCTAAACATCAAAACTGGTGGGAAATATATTTGTTTTTTTTATTTAAAGTGTTTGGTAAGAACATGCAATCCAATCAATGGCTTACCATGTACTTTTCTGTGTATGCTGAATCAGACAGAGGTGGCATTGGAATGGAAGAGGTGAAGAAAAGAAAAGCAGAGGAGGAACTTGAACACTATCGACAGAAAGTACAAGTCAAACAACAGAATGAGACCCAATCTCTGGAAGACTTTAGGTGAAGTTTGCAGCTGTCTGTGAAATGCACTATACCAGATGTTTCATAGTCAGTGTGTGTAATCTTCAGGTTTTTTTTATTCCAGGTCAAGAGTAAGGTCAGAGAGAGAGGAGCGTAAGATTGAAGGAGATCTCAGAAGGAGTCAGCGAGCCTGTGAGCAGCTTGACAGTCAGAAGGTTCGAAGGATTTTGACATAGCACAGACTCATCAGGACATCACAGTACTCTGCAATGGGAATTAACAAAAACATGCCAGGAAAATTACCATAGATTAATACAGAAACAATATCACAGAAGAGAGATTGGTTTTCTCTTTATATTTCAGGGCATCACTGTCCCCAGAGAATACTGGTACTGGCCAAAAGAAGATGCTGATGACGAAGAAGCTAGTCACGATGAGGAGGAGGAGGAGGAGGAAGAAGAAGAAGAAAAGGAGATTGTGGAATTAACCGTGAGTATTAAGTTTTGTTTGTCTTTAATGATTTATTGTATCTTTCTCATGTTTTCATATTGGCAAGTATAGGAAATAAGTATATAATCTTATAATATTTAATTTCATTTACATTTTGTGTGATATGAATTTGTAAAATTTTTTTAAAGGGGGGGGACTTGTGTATAATAGCAGATTCTGCTAGTATAGAATATGCAGTATACTGGCATATCATGCAAGAAATTCAGTAGATGTCAGTGATGATTAATCCAGTATAATATGTTCCTCTCTATTACAGTCCTTTGATAAACTGCAAATTTTGACATCGTATTTGAGAGGAATCCATTTTTACTGCATATGGTGTGGGACCACCTATAATGGTAAGAGTGACAACAACATGGCCATAGTTTTATTGTTGTTTTATTGCCTTTGCTGGTATATTTTGTATAATTTTGGATTTAGTTTTGTTTTTTGGTTGTTGTTTTTTTTTACAGATGAAGACGACCTGTGCTCTAACTGTCCTGGGGATACAGCAGCAGATCACGACTGAACTTGATAAAAAGCATATGTAGTACCAACTAGTGAAAACGCAGTTACAAATATGCAGACAGCATTTTACAACAGGCTCATTATACTATAAAAAGCAGCAAAGGCAATAAAGTGATCAGAATTGGAGGAAGATTGATTAATCATCCCATTTGAATCTGCTGTCTGTCTCTGGAAGAACATGCTGTTTGTGGGTGTGTTGTCTTCATTTTTTTCATTAAGAAATCCTGTGGGAAATTCATGATACCTTTTTAGTATTTATATTTCTAAAAGCTGTGTTTTCATTAAATGTTTTAAGACTTCTACCTTGTTACCTTATGTAATGTTTTATTTTAGCAACTTATTATACAGTAAAACACATTGGGTTTGAATTACTAACCAAATACAAGATGCCATTATAAGTTTTAACTCCAACATAGTTGTGAGTCTTACAATTATTACTAATTTCAATATCCTCTGGTGTCATCACTGGATTTCAGTAACATTGTTCATAGCAGAAAATGAGAATATCTTGTATCTGATAAATGCACTATGGCTGCCTTTTAGTTAGTTTGAAAGTTTCTTCGTCAAACATTAGATACCACTTAAATTAGTTAGTTTATTTCATTTGCGTCTCTGAAGTGCTAAAACATGAAACAAGCGTTTTGTATCATTAACTACACCTCCCATGAGTCTTACTGGTAGGCGCAATAATTAAGCTTTCTGGGAACTGTAGTTGTTGAATACCATCAAAATAAGCGTATTGATCAGGAACAGGTAGGCGCATATTTTATTCAAACTACAGACATTTCAAGCAGCCAGAAAAACATACATTTGATAAGATGTTAGTTAAACGTTATTTAAAATATAAATCAAAAATAATTATTGACAGAATTAGTTTCTTACCAAATTGCTATATAGTGAGTTAATGGCTACCAGCCAGAAGCTAACTTAGCTAACTTAGTTATACTAAAAGGTCTCCATTTCTTTACGACACACATTTTAGTGTTATGTTGTAGTGTTATATTTTATCTATGGCGGCGGCATTCACGTTTGCTGAACCAGTTTTGATATTTCAGACATCATTTGAAGGCACCATGTTTTGTGACGTTTACCGTGAAAACGAAACTTAACTGCTGGCGTAGACTTCATCGAAAGCGGGCCCAGCCTTACGAAAACATGGAGGTAGAGTGAGACGAAAACGGAAAAGATGTACTATTCTGACATTTCCATACATTATGTAATTTGAGTTTGTCTGTTTACAATGGCAACGGAAAACTGCGTAGCCAAACTAAACGAGTTTGCACAGAGAACACGCTCGCTGCTGATTTTTGAGGACGTTGGAGCTGTTGGCCCTGACCACATCAGAACGTGAGTTTAATCAATTGTCTGCTGGGATTCACGACCTGCAAATTCATGCATGAACGGCACAAACTTATTATTTCAATTCAGTTCAATCCTTATTAAGGACACAGCTCATGGGGGGTCTATAGAAAAGATCGGCGGGGGCTTGAATAGAACAGACCCCTGTTGAATAAATGGATAGCATCTTAACATTTCGATGCACAATGTCACGTACATACTGACATGTATGTGTGCATATATATGTGATTATCATATCATAGGTGTTTTCTATATGTTGATTTCAGGTAATTCAGTTTACCCAGATACAGTATGTTTATACTTTCTCAGTGTGTTCCCACGAATCTGTTACCACATTTAAAGCACTCATGCAGTTGATGTAACACCAAGTTACATTATATTTCATCAAAATTGCACTGAGACAATAGTTATTACTTTCTGCACATTGAAAATCTCTGTGGAATAAAAAGCAATAGGAAAAAGTTGAGGAATAGGGTTTGGTTGCAACACCACTTCAAAAACAGGCTGTAATAGATGCAAGGGTTGTGAGCCTCAGTATTATTGAGTATTGACTGAACTTAAATATTGAAAAAGAGCTCAGGCATTGTATTGACACCAGTAGTTAAAATTTTCAGACGGTAACCATGTCCTTTGCTGAAAAGAAAATGCATTCAATAGTAATACACACATGTATTGTTCACATAAAATAAAATAAATGACTTCATACCAGCATTGCTGCCTCTCTGGTTTCCCAATGAGGGCCTAAGGGAGTCGCGAACTATGTCAAGTTTATAACTTTACCTTTGGACATATTAACTAAGTGTGCAGCTTTATGTCTTTGTAATGCATCCTCCATCACACTACATTCTAGCATCATATAACATCTTATAATTTCTCCACAGATTCACCGTGAGAGCGGTCTTGAATGGGAAGGTGTATCCTGATGGCGTGGGGAAGAACAAGAAGGAAGCCAAACAGAACGCAGCTAAAAATGCCCTAAGAGGCCTGCTGGAGGAACCATCTGACTTTGTAAGATTAATGTACCGCTTTATGTATCTGCTGCATGTGTCGATTTTTGTATTCTACAGTATAGAAGACAAACTCACATCGCATGTCTCCTTGATACGTTTGTTGTTTTCTCGACAGACAGAAAATGTAGCAGAAACGGCCACTTCAACAGTTCTTCAGACGAGTATCAGTAACACCAACTATATATGTTGGCTCAATGAATATGGTCAGAAGAACAGGCTGACTATAAGGGCTGTGGAGTCAACCAGACTGGGACCAAGTAATGCTATTCAGTAAGCATCCAAACTACATCCATATTCTTAGGTATTTTGTTACCATTTAAAGATGCATTAAATAAAGGTTTTTTGTCATATTAGATGTTGCAGCTTTGTGGTTGGTGATAAGGAGTACCCAGCTGTCTCTGGAAATACAAGGAGGGAAGCCAAGGAGGAAGCAGCAAAGCTTGTACATGATGTGATACATGGCAGTAAAACTATAGAGGTGAGTTGTAATACATGCTAGTTTCTCCCTCCCTCATCAAAGCACTGGAAAAGTTCAGATAATTGTAATAATTGTTCCAGTAGATTTTTCCAATGTTGGCCACACTCCAATCACTGAATCATAATAAAACCATATTTTTTTGTTTTGAAGACTGAAGATGAGAAATGCAGTGCCACGTCAAATCAGCAAAGGGAGGATTTGAAACAAAATGTGTCAGAAATCTGGTGAGAACAAACAGTGGCAATGTATGATTTCATTTTGTTTGGTTCTTACAATTTTTAATTAATGTCTAATTTGTCTTGGCATTACAGTGATAAGACAAAAGACTTGAGTGTAAAGACAGAAGGTGGAAGCTTTTCAGAGACTAATTTCATTGGAATTGTCAACCACTATTGTCAGAAAACAAAGCGCTCCCATGATTACATCTTAGAGAGAAGATGTGGTCCATCACATAGCCCCCAGTGAGTACGACTGTACACTGTATGAAAACCCTTGATAGATGTGAGAGAGAAATCTTGACAAAATGGTGTAAACATTTCCTCTCTGCCTGCACAGATTTTTCTACAAATTAGTGATCAACGACAAGGAGTACCCTGTGGCTGAGGGTAAGAGTATCAAGGAAGCCAAACAAAATGCAGCTCAGCTGGCCTGGTCTGCTCTTCAAGAACAGTCTGATTGGGACAGCAAGGTATTTGATATTTTTTGTTGTTTTTGTATGATGAATTATGGTTTTTAATATGCCACCTAGTATGTTTGTTTGTGTCATGTTTCTCCAGAGGCTCTTACCTACTTTTACCAACGCTTACGTGTTTTTCTGTTTTCTCTTATCTAACCCTTCCGCCAAATTCAAAAATTTTTACAACATGTGTCACATACGTCAGCATGATTGTTGCGGTCTGGTGAAGCATTTAAAGCTGTGTGACCATTTAAATCACTTACCTATGCTATGTTGTAACTGTCATTTTGCAAACTACACGTACCATAGTTTCACAATGCAGGTGTTGATCATAATCACTCTGAGGTACCGTAAGGATGAGCCAAGGGTGCAGCAGGATTCGCATACTTCAATTCTTTTATTGTGAATTTTTAAGAAGAGTCCCCAACAGAAGCTGAGATGAGCTGGCCATGAAAAAATTCTTTATGAATGGGTGCTGTGGATTTATTTTTAGTATTGGAACTACTGCTTTGTATAAAATAATTCAATGTTACCGTGTGATGAAAGAAATAATGACCAACACTTTAGTAAAAAAAAAACACTTTTAAAGAGGCGGTTCCTAGATTCAGTCATGCAGTGAGGTTCTTTAAGATATCTGTGGTTTGATTTCATAAAAAAATAAAGATTGTTCATAATATCCTATTAATGCTACACCACTGTTGCACCTCATTCCCGGGAGCATCAATTACTATAAAACATGGCACTGTGTAACAGCTGAACACTTCCTTTGTGCTTTCAGATAACTTTCTGGTCAGCTGTGTCTGATGATGGCGGACCAGCCAAACCGCCCACACTACCAAGCACACCGTAAGGCACTGCCTGAAGAGTACAACACATGGTAATGTTTAATGTAGAGAATATTCTACTAATTTGTCTTACTGTATTCTCCAAGGGAGTCTCGTGATGCACAATCAAAAGGCATACCGCCAATTACAAGTGACTCAGCTGTTTTCACCAGTCCATCGAATCTTCTCAAGGATAAGGTCTGTTATTCCCTTTGTAATCCTCTAATCCCCTCCTGGTTGGTCAGTGTGTAATGCTCAGGTTAGTGCAGAAGTCATTGTATATCAAGTTGCTTTAATTCACTCTTAAAGTCAAATCAGTTTTACTTATCTGGCCTTGTTTATTCCAATGCCATAAATTGATTAATAAATTACCAGAAAAAAGTAACCGTCAGTAACTTGAGGATTATACATGTATTGGATGAGAGACAAACAAGGAAGCAGGTGTTAAAAGACCAAGAGTGTATCAGTAATGTCATCCAAGTTACTCTTGTTCTCTGCGCACCTCTAAAACAAATCACTTTTTTTGCATTGCACTCTGAGCTCTTTAAATGGTTGAGGAGGACTGTTGGCCTCATATAATGGATTCTGAAAGCACGTATGCTAAAATACTGTATAACTGACTCTATCAGGATCAAAGGAAGGATCAAAGTCCTGATGTGAAGCCCAAAATAAGGTAAGCCATCCACTGTAAAGCTGCAGTACACATTTTACCTGATGTTATTGCTCATTATAATCGTTGTTGTCTTGTTAGACTCGCAGCAAATTTCCCAAATGCCCGCAAACACAGCAAAGAGGTAAAGTAAGAAGATACAAATGATGCCAGGTCATTTTGTTGGTTTTTGTTTGTCCTTTTAATCTCTATCTCATGTCTTTATTTTATTAATTAAGGAAATAGTCAATTTCAGTGGCAAGAATGCAGGAAATAGTCTGAGTGAGAAAACAACCACCCAGTCAGTAATCTCAAGGTATGGAAAATGTTTTCAGTGCTTTTGTTGCTTTTAGTTTGTGTGTGGTCTATATACAGTCAGAAAGTCGTATTATATTTTCAACTTCTTGCCCCAACAACACTTTATCTTTATCTCAGATTTACATCAGAATTTGACTCCATAGAGCGCCTCGGCAAAGGAGCCTTTGGTCGTGTTTTCAAGGCAAAACAAAAACTGCTGGGGAAGTTTTATGCTGTAAAGATTGTCCGCTGCAAAGAGTAAGTCCAGTATTTATCTTTTTTGATGAGCATTGCATAGTGTTTTTATGAAAAAATAATTTCAGATGCAGTGCAAGATATGTATAAAGTATTACTAAGTGAGCCAAGTTCTTGTTTTTCATTGGATCAGAAAAGCTCTACGAGAGGTGGGAGCATTATCTGACCTCCATCACTGCAATATTGTTCGATACTTCACATGTTGGATGGAAGATTCAGAGTACCAATGGGACGATACAGCTGACAGTGGCAGTACTTCACAGTAAGTCTCTTTTCTCTACTGTGCTCTGTTCTGTTTACTTTACTGGAGGTATATCATTCTTATTTTCTTTTCTAGGTCGACCAGTAATTCATCTGCAAAGTTCCTCTATATTCAGATGGAGTTGTGTGACCTCAGAACACTCAGAGTGTGGATAGATGAGAGGAACATTCAGAATGTGAAAAAATCTCGGCGAGACTCCAAAAGAAGAGAAGACAGTCTGACCATTGCTCAGCAAATAGTCTGTGGAGTCGACTACATTCACTCCAGGATGTTCATCCATAGAGACCTGAAGGTGAGAGGAAGTGGATAAAATCATAATTTATTACCTTAATTACATTATTGTTTGGTGTTATGGTGTAATGTTTATTTGAGTGGACCCCAGGAAGAGTAGTAGTAGTTGCTGCCTTGGTAGTGGCTAATGGGGATCCAAATAAATAAATGAATAAATACGTCTTTCCTCTGGTTAGCCTGCCAACATCATGTTTGGGCGAGGTGGAGAAGTGAAGATTGGAGACTTTGGTCTGGTGACTGCAGAGAATGATGACGATGCTGAGAACGTGATGGAGAGATCAGTGTACAAAGGAACCCCGTCTTACATGGCTCCTGAGCAGGTGAGTCTAAACTGGTGTAAATTTTAGTTTCTTCTGTCCTATCAAATATCGGTTGGTAAGGTACCCCTTCTTGAGCACTCATGGTGATGTACAGCACTGCTTTATTAAGCTGGTTTTTGTTTCAGTCTTCCTGACTGTCAGAGGCCCTGTTGAGACCTGGCATTAAAATTTGTCTCGGGTGATTCAAGTGGACAGCTCTAAGTACAGGTGTGAACGCACCCAAGCTGCATTGAGGACGCATTTGAGATCCCATCACTCACAACACATTCAGAGATGGTCTGGGCCACATGTCCACAAACTTTTAGCAGTGTGAACGCAAATGTGTGCTGGCCACATTGAAGGACCGCCTACTGTTTACTGTTGTACAGTTTAGTCCCGTCAAAGTTTCATAATGAACAGAAAGTATTTTTGTGTTTCAAATGGATAAAACTTTATTTTATTATTAGACCTGTGCACAGCGCATTAATTCGCTCAACCCCTACATGCCCCGCTCTCTGTCTCTCTCATTCACAAGCGCTTTCTCTCACTCTTTCTCACTCACATACACATACATGCAAGCACACTGATAATGGACCCGTCTGTCAATTAGCTAAAAACAGCAACACATACGTTTTTATTTGCATATAAAGCAGGGAAGTGAAATCCGATCACAAGTGGTCAATCGAGACGCATGTGGAGACGCATTTTAAAGGCAGGTGTGAACATATTAACATGTTAATACCTGATCTGAAAAGGGCCACAGATACGCAACCTTAGATGAAGTCACAATCGACTAGATGATATTTGCGATGAATGTCCCACTTGCCCTGGAATTGAACACCTGTGCCAGGGACTGTCCGATAATGCTTGTACTGACTGCAGCTCAAAGCCACTTTCAAAGAAGACCACTTGGTTGGTTTCATCAGAATAGAAATAACAGTTCTGAGGCAGCTTTTGCCCTTTTGGGAATGCCTTCAATCAGCTCTCCTTCAGGTTTTAGATGCCATAAGGTAACACAAGGTGTTTTCCTGTGTAAAAAAAAACAAAAACAAAAGAGAGACACATGATGAACTTCTGTCCCTCAAAGTCAACTCCTTTTCCCAGTTTTCCCAGATTACTACTTGTCCACTTGTAGGCCGAGTGTCCAGAGAACTACATCATCTCCATTTATATACAGTTTGTATTTAACTGTGGACTGATGAATATCTGAGCTCTTTGAGATGACTGTTACCCTCTCAACTTTATGCAAATCAACAGTTCTTAATCATAAGTCTTGTGAGATCTCTCATTTGCGAGGCATATTTCATTTCAACAGATGTTTCTTGTGAATAGCAAACTCAAAATGCTTAAGTGTTTTTTATAAGTCAAAGTAGCTCTAACCCACACCTCCAATCTGGTTTGTTTGGTTGGACTCCAAGTTTGATAACTCCTGACTCCAATTAGCTTTTGTTAATGCCATTCGCCGAGGGTTTCACATACTTTTTCCAACCTCCACTGTGAATGTTTGAATTACAATTTCAATATGGACAAGAACAGTACAAAGATTTGTGCGTTATTAGTTTGAACAGATTGTGTTCGTTGTGTATCGTAACTTGGATGAAAATCTCCCCATTCTGTAAAACAAATTGATACATTTTCTGGCAGTCATGAAGATTGAAACAAAGTGTACTTACAAACTTAACCATGGCTCCATGAATTCTCTTTGATTGCCATAGTTAATGGAAGAAGTGAATGTGAAGGATGCAGGTTTCACTGCACAGATATTGTGTTCTTGTTTTATGACAGAAGAGCAAGAGCACCTATGACCGAAAAGTGGACATATTTGCTTTGGGGCTGATATATTTTGAACTTCTCTGGAACCTCTCTACTGGCCATGAGAGGAAAGTGGTGAGTTTTTCCCAGACACAATCCAAAGTTCTGCTGTAAATGTCAATAAATTGCTATGTTAATAATTGTTGTTGTTTCAAACGTTGGTACAACACCGGGCATTTTATCAGATACCAGGGGAGTGTTTATCTTGTTGGTTAATATTATTTATTAAATTGTAAATTTCAAAAGAAAACTACTGGACATCTTATCAGTTTTTGTAAGGCCTGTTACATGTTCTTCCTCATTTTTTACCATTTCATAATTACCAGATTTGGGACGATGCCAGAAGCCAGAAACTTCCTCAAGGGTTTTCACACAATTTTCCCAAAGAGGTACATCAATATTTTTTTAATTTACTTGAAACATGAAACAGTATTTCCCATAGGGTGAAGGTCACTTGTAATTGAACCTAATCGGACAGAACTGAGATTGAGGTGCAGGGATTTGCATTATTATTATCATTCACCCATCTGTAGAACCTCAAAGGGGAAAAACAGGACTGTTTAATGTTGTATGTCAATCATGTAAAATATCAAGCAGGACTGTTGATAGTTTTGGGGGAAAGAGGTAATCTCAGTTTAAAAGATTTGCATTGCTTAGTTGTCCAAATGCAGGAAATACTGTAGATTGGATCTTTAGTAAACAACAAAAGCATGAATTGATATTATGATGATCTCTTATGTAGATTTTGTTTTTGTTTCATTGCAGAACCAAATTATAAAGTCAATGCTGCATGTGAAGCCAGAAGAACGACCTGAAGCAAGTAAACTAAAGTCAGACCTGGAAGAGTACGGTCATGTACTCCATGAGTTAAAAAATATGCAACGAGACAGTAAGAGTGTCTGATTGTTACAGGGAGGGTTAGAAACAAACGCATCAGTTGTCACAAGCTTGACTATTTATTTAGTGTTATGTTACATAATACATAACAATTCATACATTAATTTGTATCGGTCTCTTTTAAGAATTGTGTTTTAATGATTTAATGGGACATTATTAATCATGATTATGGAAACTTGATGGGAAAAGGCACATAAAGTAGTTCATTTTATAATCAGTGAATTAAACAAATTGAATTATCTCCACATTCAGTTTTAATAAAATCCCATGTCTTGGATTAGTACTATGACAGATTGGTCAGTTGTCAATGTGTTTGTGAGCAAGAGCAGGGCAAGGAGGGGCTGAGCAAATCAATGTGCTGTGCACAGCTCTACAATGAAATGAGGTTTTAGCCATTTGAAATAGTTAAAAACAAATGGGCGCCACACAGAAAATCAATGTATGGGAAACACACAGAAATGTAAAAATATTTTTGTTTCATTATGAAACTATAGAGAGACAAATGAGATGTCATTTGAGTAGGTGGTCCTTCAATGTGGCCCAAGACACATTCAAGTACACACTACTAAAAGAATGTAGCCATATGCACTCGGACCTCAATGTGTCGGGTTCATTCACACTCACACACAAGCTGTCCACTTGTGATCGGATCACTTAAGACACCTGTTACTGCCATGTGTGAACAGGGCCTTTGTCACAATGTGAGCCATCATGTCCAATCGAAATTCTTGACCAGCCCCTTGAGTAAATTATTTTTGTGCCATTCATGTGTACAGGGTGCGTTGTGTCGGTTGTCGACCCAGTTGGGCTACCTTGTATTTGATCAGGCTGGTTTCTCATTAAATGTTAAATGACACTGAAGTTTTCCCTTTTTCTTCTCCAATTGTTATGATTGAAACTGTAAATACACCGAGATCAACTGGCTCGGCATACAGTAACTGAAAACTGACGACCTTTGTTATTTTACTGTTTAACACTATTGGTATAATCAAGTAAGTCCAAAACCATGGTTATTTGTGTTAGGGGCCAATGCCTGAGATGGAAATGAAACCTGAAAGCAAGGAGGTTGGTGTGCTGCACATTTGTCTGTATTTATATGTGAACCTAATTAAACACCAACACAAAGCTGTGAGCTTTCAGTAAATAGTTGCCAACAGACCAGTGACGCTTGGAGTAAGAAGACACTGTGGGAGACACTTGCTGGAATTCAGGTAGTCTGTGTCCTGTGCTGTGCATATACTTTACTAAACGGAAAGAAAAAATTGGTCTACTTCCATAACAATTAGGTTTGAGACTCTGATGGGGCCACTTGGCTTGAGTCAAATCTTGTGGGGTGTCAGCAGGAAGTCAGCTCAGCCAAACAAGGACTTGAGTCTTCGATGGGCCCCAGAGCAGGAAACCCAGGTATATTCACATGGTAGGCAGCGTTTAATGAATCAATGATGTGCCATCTTGTAACATGTTATCAACTTTTCTCAACAAAAGCATGAATGGGACATCCCTGTGGTTAATTTTTGCTGCCTCAAGTCAAATGCCAGTGCCCCTTTGGCCCAAAGGACAGCACCTTGGGGTGAAAGTGAACCCTCCCTAACCACGCATTTGAGATGCCACCTTTTTAAAATGTTTTTCCTTGCCCCAGAGAAATTCTGTACATGCCATAGCAGAAATGGACGACTAGCAAAATAATAATAATTTTTTTTTCAGCCTGTCAGAAAGGGGAGCATATTAATCGCTCTGAAGTCAATGTTGTTTTCATACCTTCATAATGCTTAACACCTTTTTAATAACTAATTTAACCAATGTGATTTCCACTTGTTAGACGTTTGAGTTTGACAGTGCAGTTTCCGTGTCCGTGGTTTATGAATAATGAAGGTGTGGTCATGACCGTCATTCAGAGAAATCGAAACTTAAGATTGGTAGACGCAGATGAATTAGAAAAAATTGCGCAGTGACGCGGGCTTCGAAGCAAGGTTTAGATAGAAACCAGGAAGGGAGGAGTAATGTAAGCTTTTCTTTCAGATATGTAATTTTTATGTAGTTTTGAACTTCGTCATTTCGCCATTTATGATGGAAACGAGAGATTTCGTTTCTGAACTTCACGATCATGCGCGGAGAACACGCTCGTTGCTGAGATTTGACGAGATTCGCTCTTATGGCCCTGACCATGATAAAACGTAAGTCGGATAAGAGTTTTGGTACTAACTTCACTAAGCTTTACACATAAACGATGTTTATCCTGCCATAATCGTGCTTCACCTGCTAAGAAGTGAGTGGGTCAGAGGTCTCTGAACTTGGCTTGGTGATACTGCGGGTGGTGATGATTGAATATAACAGCCACAGTAAACATAGGCTATGAAATAAACAAACAAAAACCATGCAGCTGTACTGTTAAGTTGATACTTTAAAATCGAATTACTTTATACCACAATAGTAAAAAAGAGGTTACTGTATGATATATTTAACGCACATACCCATCCACTAGATTTTCAGGTTTTCACAATTGCACAAAATAATACTAACCAGCGAAAGTAAGAACGTTTAAGCATAAGTGCCATAAGGCCACATTCGTGACCATGTGTGTTCATAAAGTATAGCAGCAGTAACAGTAAATGTAATGATGATAATGACCCAAGACATTGCAAGACCAAAACTAGACAGTGGCTTTAAGTTGGTGGAAGAACAGCACAGTCCCCAGACTTGAACCCCATGGAGCTGGTGTGGGATGACCTGGACAGAAGGTGAATGCAAAGCAACCTGCAAGTGCTACACAATAATCTGTGGGAACTTTCACAACAGTGTTGGGACGAACTTAGTGAACAATATTTGGTTTCCATTGCAGAAAGAACATCTCAAATATGTTCGGCTGCTAGATGAGTCAAAAATGTACATTAGAAGAAGATTCCATGACTCCTTGTTTTTTAAATCTCCATTGTTTGTTTGTTCTATGTAGTGTTGAAGCCTATAAGGGACTATATTCAAAATAAAAATGCAATAATCTAATTTGCATTTTCATTTTTACTGAAATACCACATACATGCGTGGAAAATTATAATGCTATTTTGGAATTACATTTTCATTTTCAAGTTTATATTATCATTTGAATATAGTCCCTTATAGGCTTCCATACAGTGTGTAGCAGAGGAGAAATATAAAGTAATATGATAGTACCAACTCTTACTGTAAGTGGTGTAGCACCACCGCCAACATCACCGCAAGTCAATCTCCATGTATAACCAAACCTTTTGACAATTCCTCTTCAGATTTATCATAACAGCAGTCCTGAATGGTAAAGTCTATGGGAATGCCGAAGGGAAGAGTAAGAAGGAAGCCAAAAAGAATGCAGCTGAAATTACCCTGAGATATTTGTCGAGGACACAACAACAGGACCCGGCTGAATCTGTAAGATTATCATCTCTCTTTGCTGAACTACACCATATTGGATTGTCTGTAATCAAAAGGCCAGTTTATAGTGCAAATCTCATTGATGGTTTTGTTGTTTTCTTGACAGACAGAAAATGCTGCTGAAAATACTACTTCATTACTTTATCAGACAAGTATCTCTGATACCGACTACATAGGCCTGCTCTATGAGTATGGGCTTAAGAACAAGGTCACTATAGAGTCTACGGAGTCAATAGCAGTGCAATCAAGTACCTGGTTTCTGTAAGTCTCTACATTGCATTGTAAATAATTTATTTAATCTATTTTTGTTTCCATTTTAAGATTAATCAAGTTTTTTATGATATTAGATGTAGGTTCAAGGTTGGTGATAAGGAGTACCCAGCTGCATCTGCGAGAACCAAGAAGGAGGCTAAGAAGAAAGCAGCCAAGCTTGTGTGTCTGAGCTTAGGAGTGAAGCCTAAAAACAGAGGGACAAATTTCATTTCATTAGTCATCGAATACTGTCAGAAAACACGCCGAATCTACAATTTTATTGAAGAGAAAAGAAGCGGTCCAGAACTCCCTGAGTAAGTATAATTGAACTTCTGCACCGTGATTATAAGCTACAGGCACACTTCACTGACTTTTGAGTGATATAAGAGTGTACATTATTCAGATCCTTAATTTTCCTTCCTGCCTACACAGATTTTTTTACAAATTAATGATCAATGGCAAGGATTACCCTGTGGGTAAAGGAAAGACTATCACGGAGGCCAGACAAACTGCAGCTCAGCTGGCCTGGTTTGCTCTTCAGGAACAGTCAGACTGGGATGGCAAGGTACTTCATAGTTTCTGTTCTTTTTTTAAATGTTAAAATATGTTTTTTAGTATATCACTTAAGTTGATTTTCAATATGCATAAGATTAATGTTGTATTCCTTTTTTAAACATTAAATACAGTTTGTATATGTCACTGAAGCAGAATGTAGACTGTTGACTATGTTTGTTTGAAACATATTCACTACTGTACCTAATCTTATTTTGAAAGCCCTTCAAGCAGCTCTTTTCTCTTTTCATAGGATTGAAATTATCTCAACTCATTAATAGTAGCACTTATTTTGTTCATTTTAGGTGTCCTTCAGGTCAACAGTGTCAGAAGATAGTGCAGCAACAATGATGCCATCACCAACAATGACACTGTAAGCACACACTGACACACACAGAGCAGATGGTAGTTTAATACTGTTCTGATCTAACTTCTTTCTTTGTAATTCCAAGGGAGTCCACTAACGCATCATCCCAAATCATTTCAAGGAGTACAAGTGAATCAGCAATATTCACGGATTCATCGAACCCCCCTGAAGCTCAGGTCTCTTCATTTTTATGTTCTTTGTTTTCAGAATAAAACATGGCACTGGCTTTTTGCAGTGAATAGTCAGGGATCAGGGTGTATCTACTTTTGCAGTGCTTTTTTCTTTTATGTTCTTGTGCCACCATATTAATAAGAGAAAACTGTATCTATAGTGGTGGCAGCAGATCCTAAGACCAGCTACTTTTGCATATCTGTGGTTTGACATGAAAAAAAATGAAACTTGTTTTTCTGAAGTGACGTTATTGTCAAGCAGGGCTGCTACAGGGTGAATAATATACTTTGGAACATGCTACATTATAAAAGTTGAATTTTACTTTATTTCATTGTTTTGTATTTTAGATGCCCCTCAGGTCAGCTGTGTCCGTTGACAGTCCACCAACCAGGTTGTCGGCACCATCTTCACTGTAAGTCACTTATTGATACTAGTAGCCTATTAAAGCAGGTGGTTGAGGTCATTACAAAGAAAGCTGTACTCATGTCCCTCATTGTATTCTCTAAGGGAGTCTCTTGAAACATCATCACAAAGCATGCCAACGGGTACAAGTGAATCAGTAATCTTTACAGATTCTTCAAATCCTTCCAAAGAACAGGTTTGTAATTTTGCTTATTATCCTAGCAACTCTGACAAAATTCAAACATAAACAACCTTCTTCAGTATATTCTGCTTTTTATGTGTGTAGAAAGACCCATCGAATAAGTAGTGTCATAGGAGCAAGAAATTTAAGTTCATGCAGTCAAGAAATATATAAAATTCCAAATTGCTGTAAAAGTGGAAAAGTGGTGGAGCGTGAAGTCATCTTTTTATTAAATTTTTTCAGGATGCTGTCGAAAACAAAAATATTGAAAACAAACCAAATGAGACGACAACCCTGTCAAGGTATTGAACAATTTTAACATGTTTTTATACTTATATTTATATGGTCAAAATTTTACATAATTGTAGTTTCTAGAGTTTCTCACAATAACTCAGGTACAACCACGAGGACATTTTTGTTTTACATTTTTATCCAAACAGATGTGTTAATCCTAACAGGTTGTCTTCAGACTTCGACTCTATAGAGTGTCTTGCTAAAGGAGGTTTTGGTCATGTTTACAAAGCAAGAGAAAAACTGATGGACAAGTGTTATGCTGTAAAGGTTGTCCGCAGTAAAGAGTAAGTCATGTATGCTCAGTAAGTTTTCAGTGTGCACTCCAGCAAATTTTGTGTAAGTAATGCATCAATAACTGAGCCATTTTTTTGTACTTCTTTTGATCAGAAAAGCTCTACGAGAGGTGACTGCATTAGAAGACATCCTTCACTGTAATATTGTTAGATACTACAATTGTTGGTTGGAGGACTCAGAATATCATTGGGACAGTACAGTTGGCAGTTGCAGCACTACTCAGTAAGTCTGTCTGCTTGTTTAAATCTTTGCTCTACTGCATTTATTTACTAAATATTGTATGAATTTAATGTGATCTTACGAGATTTCTAATCTTACTTTTCTAGGTCTAGCACTAATTCATCACACAAGTTCCTCTATATTAAGATGGAGTTGTGTGAGACCAACACACTGAAAGACTGGATAAATGAGAAGAATGAGGAAACTGTACAAGAGTCAAAGAGAAGAGAAGAAAGTCTACCCATTGTCCAGCAAATTGTCAGTGGAGTCGAATGCATTCACTCCAAGAAGCTCATCCACAGAGACCTGAAGGTGAGACCCAAGAGTACAGGCCATGACAAGGTTGATCCAGTGTATTGGGCTAGTTCACTCTGGTACATACTGACAATTTAGATATTTATCTTACCGTGTAGTAACTTCTGCTCAAACTTTTGTTCATGTCTACCAGAACACAGGTTTAGTTAAAACTGAGTTTGTTAACCTTGAGCTGAGGGAAACTGAGATTTAAGTTCCTAAAACAGAGACGAATTTAACTCCCACTCTTTAACCCTACAATGACTCATTTATTACACATTACTATAGTAGTATTCCTCATTGTGGGGTGGGTCACATACTATTGAGCTTGGATTTATATTTAAAATCACTGCTTCTTTTGTTTTTCAATGGTTAGCCTGCTAACATCATGTTTGGACGGGATGGAAAAGTGAAGATTGGAGACTTTGGTCTGGTCACTGCAGAGGCTGATGACGACGATGAAAACCAGACTGAGAGAACAGATGAAACAGGAACCATATCTTACATGGCTCCTGAACAAGTGAGATTGTCTTTGTTGGCATTCACTTTTGATTCTTCTATATTATTTTTTTTTCTTTTAATACCCTCGGTGCTACCTTATGCCCACCACTGGTCCTGGTTTTCCCTAATTATAACAAGGTTCACGGACCTCTCCCGACATTCTTTCAAGTCACAAAATCTCCTGTTTTCCTGTTAAAAAACACATTCCTCTATGTTTGAAAATGTTTTCCCCATCATCACAAACTCAAACGGTGCCAGATTGCAATAGTTCCACCTTTTCGTCTGGCTGATTACACTTTGTCTCATCTGCATCCTTAAGTAGGCACTTAAATGCAAGGGGCCGTATTCACAAAAGACCTGATCTTACCTCTAGGAGTCCTCCTAAATAAGTTCATAAGAGTTTAAACTTTAGAAATATTAAGACTAAATTACAGTGTCACTTTTGCTTTAGGACTGAGAGAAGTCCTATGAGAAAGTGTGGGGCTGACCCTGTTGCTATAAATGACATCATGTTTAATGAATTAACTTAATCACTATGTCTACAGTGATTGGTTGACAGGTGACCGGTGTAGTTACCATTTATTAATACACAGGGCAACAAGCAAGTATTGAAGCAGTGTAGAGTTGAGCGAACCATCATCTCAGGTGTTGATGGATCGTTTTGATTTGTTGGTGAGCCGATTGGATCTTAATTACCTCGATCATCGAATATGCTTTTAAAAGCTATCCATCATTGTTTTATTCCAAAACACTGGTGCAACAAGACACACCTGCATCAGCTGACTGATAGTGAGCAGGTCCTAGTGATTCAGCATATGTAATCCCCTCAGCCTGACATGCCCCTCAGTTTTGGGAGTTTCTGCTACCTCACCCAGGTAGGAGCTACTTTTAGCCTTAGGATGTTTTGTGAATACAACCCCTGGAAGAAAGAGCTTCCATACAGTGTGAAAAATAAGTTGGTGTATGATAATACTACAATCTTGGAAAGTTGCATAAACCCCTCATCCCAAATGGTGCTTGTCTTTACAGCTTTTAGGCCAATAGGACATCATTTTAGTTTAACTGTGAAATCTAAGTATAACTAGTTCATTTAAACTATGATGCTGATTTAGGGTATATGTAAGGTTTCTGAAGTGCCTATTTTTATACTGTGTTCTTGTTTTATGACAGAGGAGCAATACAATGTATGACCGGAAAGTGGACATATTTGCTTTGGGATTGATATACTTTGAACTACTTTGGAACCTCTCTACTGGCCATGAAAGAGGAGTGGTGAGCGTTTATACAGAATGTAACAATATGCTGTAAACTGTATAAAAGGTTCACTTGCAACCTGCCATTACAATGTTAGCATTATACTGTAGGCTTCTGTCAGTTGCATACACATAAGAAACCTGCTATTTATTAGAGTTTAATGTCTTTTCAGTAAGTATCAAAAGCACAGGATAGATTGCACTTACTGTTTTTCTGTCTTTCTTAATATTTCTTGTATTCAATTGCAACAGCGCTGTTGCAATTATTAGTTTTTGTTTGTTTGTTTGTTTTTTCAAGCCAACTAATACTTTATCTCTTCATTTTATCATACTATCATACTAGATTTTGAGTAATGCCAGAAGTCAGATGCTTCCTGAAGAGTTTTCATTGAAGTTTCCTCAAGAGGTACCATTATGTTCTTCTGATATTCGTATTATAACAACTGATTTATTTGCCATATGAGGCAGTATTTACCACTGAGTCCCAGTGCCAGTCTTTATTTGAAAAAGGCTGTGGAGAGTTTGAGGCACGGGTTTGCACTTTTACAATTGTTGGTCAAATGTCAAGTAGAACAGATGATAATGATTTGAGAAAACAGCAGTCTCAATTTCAAAAGCTTCAAAAATTTTGCAGTGTATTGCATTTATTATTAATAGTAAAGAGCTCTCATTAGCTGTTCTTCTTATGTTTTTTTTTCAGAACCAAATAATCATGTCAATGTTGTGTGTGAAGCCAGAGGAGCGACCTGAAGCAAGTGCACTAAAGGCCGACCTGGAAAAGTGGGCTCAGACGCTCAATGCTCAACATATGTGTCAGGAAAAAGTAATTGTCTGATTATCACCAAGGCTTGTGATACGTCATAGGCAATTCTGGAAATCTGTCTCTTCTGATGTCTGTATTTTCATGGAATTATGTGATAAACTGTTTTTAATATCATTTCCTTATAAAATCTTTAATGTACTACACTTAACATAAAGCTGTACCCTGACCGATGGCCATGGATGGCAGCTTGGCATCCTGTGTTTTTCTAAAGGACACTTCAAACTCCAGACACAGGGTCGTATCATTAAACCTGTGAATAATGGACCATGTCAAAAGAAATGCTAATGTAATGGGTTTTATAATCATGGAATGAAACATGAAATCAAACACTAAGATGATTTCGATTTCTCCAAAATGGTAATTTATTTACAGTTATTACTTTGTATGTAGACAGCCTGGCAGCCTGTTCTACAGGTGGCATACAGCTGCTTGAGAGTTTCTGCTGCAGGTGTACAATTCCACGGTACGCCAGAATGTTCAAAGATGACACTGCAGCATTTATGTACCATCCAATACAATATGAATGTTGTCTTTCAAAAAAATAAATCATATTACCTTATCATTATTATGTATATGGGATTTACATGTGTATACAAAACTCAGGCCTTGGGTGAGCTGTTAGTAGATGTGCTGAGCTCTGTATATTACCAGAGCTCCAAAGCTGTAGACTTGAGACCTGGACTTGAATTGGATTCCAGTCACAAAAATGAGGACTTGCACATAGGACTTTGCAACTCGACTTGTACTCCTCTGGCAACAGCTACAAATGCCGAGGAAATGTCAACAGAAATTACTCCATGAGAGAACAGCAGAGGGTGACATCATATCTATTTACCCAGAATAGGTGTGTGTCTTAATGGGACACTTCTGTGCCTTTGTTTGTCCAGTTTAAGTGCCATGCCCCATGGTTGGTCAACAGGAGGAAAGCTGTGCTATGACTGCAGCCACTGATTGCAACCACAGAAAAAGTGGGCACACGGCTATTACTGTGGTTATGGTTGTAGTTAATGTCGTGGCTGTGGCTAACCGTGGCTGTAGCTATTGTCGTGGCTAATCGCAATTGCTAGGGTAGTTGTGGCTGTGACTTGCTGGTTACTCTTACTACATTTAGTAACAGTGGCCAAGTCAGCATTGTAAAATCCAGTACACCCAGGATCTGAACCTGGTGCTTCTGTCACATATGATACATGTGATAAAATACACAGGAGTTGAGCAATAGCATTACCATAATGTTCAGCCTACTCAACCATATCAATGGATACTGGCATGTAGGTTCGTTACATGAAAAACCTGTCAGCCTTGCTAATCAAAACAACCACAGCAACAACCACACACATACTCAGCAACAGCAGTGCCCATATTTGCAGCCATGCCCATAGTCTAATCACAATTACAACCAGTCACAATCACAGAATCAGCAGCAGTTGTTCACTTATTGAGTCTTTTTTTCTTTTCTTTTCTTTTTTTTTTTACAAAAACTTTTCTACACATGAACAAACTTACATTTCTCATGTATATTTAATTAACAGGTTTACAAAGGCTGATTTACAACTTTGGTATTATTTGTGAGCATCACTTTACAAGCTCAATATCTTTTTAACCCTGATTTTAGTTCATATAGTTGGTCAGAGAATTTGGCCCCCACTACTACCATAGAGACTTATGGTCAGGATTACCTTTAATAACCATTAGACTTTAAACCCCCATCTCATCACAACATTATAACTGTCAATTTCAACCTACAGTGGCAAATAAATTGGCTAATGTTAACCACCATAATAATATAAATAAGTAGTAGGCTAATAAACACTACCATTACCACACTAGTACATATAGCTAACTGCAGAATGCAATGTTATAATAAAATATAATTATAAGTAGGTTAACATGACTCTGTACATGACACCTGTCAAAATATGAAATATAAGTGTTTCTGCACCTTTCACCTTTCACCCACACTGGGTGCACCCATGGCTTCAGTGGAAGTTCAGCCCTGCTGGGACTTTGCTGTACCCTGAGGAGGTGCCCCTCTTCAAAACGTTGCCCCCCGACCATGACATATTCTGTACACACCACTGGACATTTAATTTCTTTCAACATATAATAAAATTATTGAAGGGACATTATTGATAACACATACTGATACATTTCCTCCATTTTTCCCAGTTTCAGTTTCGATAGTTCTGATACAGTTGAGCCATCTCCGTGAATTATGAAGGAATCGAAACTTAAAGGTGTCTGAAGTCAGCTGAACCGAAAGAGGAGCCGTATATGTGCGCAGACCGAGGAGTCAGACGGACGAGGGAAGGGGAGAGACGGGAGCACTGAGCTCTGTACTTTGTTCGTCCATTTTTTTAATGTAATTTAAGCGTAAAATCTGCTGCGTCATTTATAATGGCAACTGGAGACCACGTAGCTAAGCTAAACGAGCATGCACAGAGAAGAGGCTATGAACTGCACTATGACGACGTTGGCTCTTTTGGTCCTGACCATGCTAAAACGTAAGTTGAATACATGCCTGTATCCGTGTTATACATATCTAAGAACATTATTCTGCCGTAGTCATGCTCCACCAATATGGTGAGTCTCTCTGGGTGGCATGATACCCACAGCAAAGCAGCTAATCTTCATTACATTTCAGCAGGAGGCCTGGTACATTAGAAAACTCTTAAAATATCTTGAAACTAAATATACAACAAATGTATGAAGTAATGTAGGATTCTCACAACTTTGTACTCACAGCAATAAGAGATTTTTTCCATGTACGTTAATGTGTCTCTTATAGCAACAGATAACATGGCTGGGATAATATGTGCTCTGTAAAATGTTTATTTGTAATGTGCATAGTAAATTGTCAGGTGACAGAGGAGAGGTATAAAATTGCACAAAATGGAAAGACTTGAGCAAAAGTTTGAATAAAAGCAGTGTTATAGTTACTCTATAGATATAACTGAACAAGGCTGTTTGAACATCCCTAGATGATGACTTCAAATGTTACTTCCTACAGGCTGAAACTGGCAATGTGCTGATTTATGTAATTTAAACCACTCCCCAGCTGATGTGACGATTGCTCCACAGATTCAGCAAGAGGGCAGTCTTAAACGGTAAAGGCTACCCAGACGGTGTGGGGAAGAGCAAGAAAGAAGCAAAGCAAAATGCTGCTAAAAATGCCCTGAACTGCTTGTTGGAGAACAAACACCAGGACTCAGCGGACTTAGTAAGATTATTGTTCCTCTTAGAGCGTGTTGAATTGTAGGTATTAAAAAGGAAAAGACTAATTTGTGGCATATGTCTCCTTGATGTATATTTGCTATTATTTTGACAGACAAATGGAACAGAAGCTTCCACTGCACCAGTTCTTCAGACAAGTATCAGTAACATCAACTATATATGTTGGCTCAATCAATATGGTCAGAAGAACAGGCTGACTATAAGGGCTGTGGAGTCAACCAGACCGGGACCAAATAATACTGTTCAGTAAGCATGCAAACTACATCCAAATTCTTAGGTATTTTGTTAGCATTTAAAGATGCATTAAATAAAAGTTTTTGGTCATATTAGATGTTGCAGCTTTGTGGTTGGTGATAAGGAGTACCCAGCTGTCTCTGGAAGTACAAAGAGGGAAGCCAAGGAGGAAGCAGCAAAGCTTGTATATGATGTGATACATGGCAGTAAAACTACAGAGGTGAGTTAATATTGATACACACCAGTACTGAATCATAGACCTACAGTAAAAACATACTGTGTTACAATGTGTGACATACTCAGCAGGCCACAGTCTACTGTGAACCATCTCAAAATTGCACATTTTTTCCCCAGACTGCAGATGAGAATTACAACAGTACATCTGGTCAGCAACATGAGGCATTAACTCAGGATGTTTCTGATATCTGGTGAGTGTATCACAAAGGCAATGCATGGTTTAATTTTGATGTCTCCATCAATGTGAAATGTTACTTGTTTATTACAGTACTAAGACAAGAGGCCTGAGTGTGAACTCCAAAGACAGCAGCTTTACAAAGACAAATTTCATTGGAATTGTCAACCACTACTGTCAGAAAACAAAGCGTTCCCATGATTACATCTTAGAGAGAAGATGCGGTCCACCACATAGCCCCCAGTGAGTACGACTGAATCACTGTAACCTGAATAGACACTAGAGACACTGTATGAAAACCCTTGATAGATGTGAGAGAGAAATCTTAAAAAAATGGTGTAAACATTTCCTCTCTGCCTGCACAGATTTTTCTACAAATTAGTGATCGACAACAAGGAGTACCCTGTGGCTGAGGGTAAGGGTATCAAGGAAGCCAAACAAAATGCAGCTCAGCTGGCCTGGTCTGCTCTTCAAGAACAGTCTGACTGGGACAGCCAGGTATTTAATATTTTCTACTCCCTCTGTGTCATCAAAATATAATTCGGCAGAATAATAGAAGATTTTTCTTCAGAAAACTATAGTTAGTGGTAATGGCTCATATTAGCAATGGCAGCAGCCCACCTCAAAACCAGCTTCACTTGAATGAAATGGTTTCACTGAGGTGAAATTCACATTAAATGATTATTTTTAACATTACGTTAAACACCTTTTCTGTGCATTTTAGGTGTCCTTCAGGTCCGCAGTGTCCGAAGATGGTGCACCATCTGCCTCTGCCCCATCAACTACACAGTAAGCACTCAGTGACATTGGTAGGAGAGCAGAACTGTATACCTGTACTATCAATGTACTAAATACTGAGAAGTCTGTCCCTATGTCCGTCATTGTATTCTGCCAGGGACCCCAGTGAATCATCATCACTAAGCGAGCCAATCAGTACAAGTGAATCAATAGTATTCAGAGATTCATCGAACCCTTCCAGGGCTCAGGTTTGTTCTCTCATGATTAAGCCTACACTCATAACGAGCACTATTTATAAAGCGAGAAAGTTTGGTTTGGGTCTGTGTTGCTCAGACTGGCTTTCTGCAGCAGTTGTTGAGTCAGGTGTCTCAGCACAGTCACCACAGCATGCATGCTTATATTTTAAAAGCCCTTATCACAAAAACATTTAAACCAGTCAGTGGTCATTTGTTCTTTTTTGCTGTGAGAGAGAAAGAGTGTAGTTAATAATATTGGCTCATACTAACAGTGGTGCAGCAGATTCTATCACCAGCTGCTTTTGCATACTGTATCTGTCATTTACCATGATGAAAAATTAAAATTTTTCTATTAAGGTGAAATATAATATTAACTAATTAATTATGTCTGACATTAAACAGTGTACTGTACACCATTATCTTTGGAGCATTTACATTGTAACAACCAAACACATTTTGTGTGCTGTAGGAGCCCTTATGGTCAACTGGGTCTGGAAGTGATGCACCAACCAGTTCATCAGCACCATCTTCACTGTAAGTCTCCTCAATGACACTAGTATTTAAGCAGATTTTAGAATTTATAGTAAAGCAAAGCAAATTGTGTCTCTCATTGTTTTCTTCAAGGGAGTCACCAAGCGTGGCATCGAGTAGAAATGACTCTGCAATCACAGATTTATCAAACCCAACTGAGGATCAGGTCTGTTATTTCTCTAAAATCATAACGAACTGACAGTTAAAAGAAAAGTTCATCCTCCAAGAATATGGAGCTTGAAACATCACTGGTGGATATCTCATTAAAACTGCATAAAGTAGTTACAGAGTGTGGACCTTTCTTTAAGTTCTTGTAAATGCAATACTAACAACTACTTGTAATATGCAGAGAGTTGCTCTAAAAGACAGTCGCTGTAGCAACTTGACATGGATGAAATGTCTACATCCAACCTTATAGTCAGAGCAGGGCACAAGACTGCAGGCCAGCTATTCTTAGTAATTCAGATGGAGTTTTTTTCAACATAGTAAATCCATATCATGTATTTATTTTATTCTCTAAGGCTGCTGTCGAAAACAGGAGTATGGGTAATACATCAATCCAGTCAAGGTATGAAAAAACTACAATACTAGCTTATTTATAACAACCTGCAAAAGTGTGTGTGTGTGTATTTATACACACACACACACAGTATGTACAGTATATGTGTGTGTGTGTGTGTGTGTGTGAGTGTACAAACATATGTACACTTTTGCAGGTTGTGTACAAGACATTATTGTTTTCCTTGCTTCTTTTTACCTTCATGTCTAAACTATTTTGTCAACTTCTACAGATTTACATCAGACTTTGATAGCATAAAGGGTCTTGGCAAAGGAGGCTTTGGTTGTGTTTACAAAGTAAGACAAAAACTGTCGAACAAGTATTACGCCATCAAGATTGTCCGTAGTAATGAGTAAGTCTGTGCAAGATGCAGTGCAACTTTTCAGTGTACATTTCAGCATTTATTTGTACAAGTACAGTGACATTTCAGTAACAGATGCATTGCAGGATAGTTTTATTAACTAATTTTCATGCAATTCTTTGATCAGAAAAGCTCTGCGAGAGGTGAAGGCATTATCAGAGTTTCAACACCAGAACATTGTTCGATACTACCATTGTTGGACAGAGGATACAGAGTACAAAGACCACAGTTCAACAAACAGTTCTCAGTAAGTCTCATCCACACTTAATATGTTACTATTCTTATTTACTAAAAATAGAAGTGTGATATCTCACCAATTTTTTCTTTTTTAGGTCTGTCAGTAATTCATCGCCACAGTTCCTATACATTATGATGGAATTATGTGACAACAAAACACTTAAAGGCTGGATACATGAGAGGAATGAGATGACGCTGGAAGCCTCCAAGAGAGGAGAAGAAGGTCTAACCATTGCTCTACAAATAGTCAGTGGAGTCGAGTACATCCACTCCAAAAATCTCATCCACAGGGATCTGAAGGTGAGACAAAGTCGACTTAAGATGTGTTGCTGTGTGCTGCCGTTTATTGATGAATGTTGATTCTCACCACCAACATTTTCTGTTGATAAATTCAGTCAGGATGGAAAGAAACCCCACCTGAAGTCACTTAAATAAACTTATGAATTTGTCTAATTTTTGTGACAAAATTCATGTCATGTTGGGTTTATGAGTGGTGAATTTTTGATTTTCCAACAGTTACTAAGCTGACCAGATCATTTCTTATTGTGCGTCATTCAAGGAGCTTGGTGTCAATTAGTTTTAATTGCCCCTTTTGCTTTCTCTGGTTAGCCTCCTAACATCATGTTTGGACGGGATGGAGAAGTGAAGATTGGGGACTTTGGTCTAGTCACTGCTGAGGCTGATGACGATGATGAAAAGCTGATGGAGAGGACATATAAAACAGGAACCTTATCTTACATGGCTCCTGAACAAGTGAGATGGTAGACGTTGACATTGGCATTTGATCCTTTTGTATTATTGTTTTTAAATGCTTGTGCTTGCACTTACATTTACAGGCTGGGTTAAGTTATCTGTTACTAGTAGTCTACAAACCTACTACTACCATCTATGCCCACCATACTTATCAGTTGTCCCAGTTTCCCACCCAGAGCATCCAATTCTCTCTCTCACTGCTTATCCAGTCATAACTTCTCCTGTTCTTATTCTGTTGTACAACAAATTCAACACTCGCCGTGTGTCTCCCCATCACCTGTCTTCACTGTGGGCACTGAGAGCTATTACATCGTATTACAACAGCACATTTTAGTAAAATATGCTGGTATATTTATAAAATAATAATGTGATTCCCATCTTTACTGACTTTATATATCAGTGGTAGTTGCAGTGTTTACAGCCTTTAGGCCTTTATTTTAAAATGTTACTGTAAATGCAAACAGAGACACTGAGTTAGCTTTATTTACCTTATAAGAGTAACTATTGAGTTTAATCTGTTAATGTGAGATCATTAAGGGGACATATTAGGCTGCTGTAGTGACACTTGTTAATACTGCATTTTTATTTTATCACAGGAGAGTGAGACGACCTACAACCGAAAAGTGGACATATTTGCTTTGGGGCTGATTTACTTTGAACTTCTTTGGAAACTCTCCTCTGGCCATGAAAGAGTAGTGGTGTGTATAAGTATAAGTATGTATGTATAAGTGTGACAAATGACTCGACAAAGTTACCATGTTACACGGTTATATCTGTTATATACAAAAGCAGCTAACTTTACACCACTGGCTGATTTCTTTTCAATATAGTACTTACAAAAATCTGTGTATATATCAGATATGATGGAACTTTGTTGTGTATCTAAAGTCTTATTTGATCTTTCTTGTATTTATTTGCAATGTTCAATACAGCATGATTTGAATCATGATTGTATCTCAAGCTAACTAACATGTTCTTTCATCCTTTTATCACTGCATAAACACCAGGTTTTTAAGGATGCCAGAATTCAGAAGTTCCCAAAACAGTTTGGTATAACTTTTCCCCAAGAGGTAGGTGACTCATATACTTTTTATCCTAACTGTCTTCCATGCCACATGAAAGAGTATTTCCCACAGGGCGGTGTACATGCGTTTGCACTGTTACAACAGTCACCCATCTCTAAAGCCTCAAAGTATGAGGAGTCAGAACAGAACTGTTGCTGTGTATGTGGATATTGTCAAATATCAAGCTGCACACTGATGTTGATGTTGATGCTTTCAATCTCAGTTTAAAAAGATTTACATTGGTCCATTGACTGAGCAAAGTTCATGTGTGGGGAATTCTGTGTAGTGGATTTTCAGAAATGTTGCAGTATGACTGCAACATTTCCTGCTCTCAGGAGATGATGATGTTGTTGCTGTTTTTTGCAGAAACGAATGATTACATCAATGCTTAGTCTGAGGCCAGAAACCCGACCTGAAGCAAGTAGACTGAAGGCAGAGCTGGATCAATGGCTCAACGCACTAAAAACTATGCATCAGCAAAATGTCACTGTCTGATAATCACAAAAGATAAATCAAGTAAGAAATCATAGAAGATGATGAAAATCTGTCGCATCTGATGTCTGTTATTTCATGAAATGATATGATGTATGTTTGCTTTATAGCACTTTAACCTGAGATCTGTACAAAGCGCCTCACAAGGCCTCACGTTCAGTTACTCACACATACTCACATACCTATGGTAATGGTTGGCGGTTTGGGGACACTTCAACATGTAGACAGGAACATCAATGAAAGATAAAAATCTATTGTATCATGATTTTAAAAAGGGACTTTTACATTAATTAACATCTTTGCTCTAAATAATCATGTGGGGGGTAATTTCAGTGTCAACAGCTGACTTTTTATTAAATGTTTTTATTTGTTGTGTAAATGTATTTTAAGTGATGTCACAATACAGCCTTTGCTTTGTATTGACTATGTGAAGCTGGAAAATAAAATAATGATTATCCTGGGAAAAATGGTATTTTATTTACAGTTGCTAGTTTGTATGTAGACACATTGGCTCTGTACAGGCAGCATACAGCTTCATCAGTAAAACATTAAGTGTCAGTATATATGACTTTAAAGGTCAGGCCAGCAATACCACCTTGGATACTTCCAGACACCACAGTAGATTTTACGTTGTTAGAAAGGAAGAACAACGGTAAGGAGTTTATATTCACATACCATACAGGCTTATATGAATAGTTACCATAGTTACATCAAGATCAATACAGATGCATCACAGAGTTTAATAAATAAAGTAGGAGTAGGAAAAAGTATAAATAAGGAAGTTTAATGTACACTGGAGAAAAGCTGGCAATACTGCAAACATACAGAATTCAAGTGAGGGGGTTTACAGTAATATTTTTGTGGTTATTGGTACATATTCGCATCAAAGGAAATCAAATGTCAGATAAGGTTGCAAACGAGGCCACAAAACGTAATCATAATGATTTCTGCCTGTCAGACATCAAGGGCATTATGAAGCAAAGATTGAAGGAAAGGTGGCAAAAGAAATGGGATGAAGAAAGAAAAGGACGATGGTTTTACAGAGCTCTAAGAAAAGTGGGAGAGATGAGGTGAGCAGGAAGGACCAGGATGAATGAGACAGTAATTTCAAGAGTCAGATTTGGACACACTGGACTAAACAGTATACTTTTTTAAACTGGTAAACAAAATACAGGCAGGAAAAAATACAGGCTGTTTCTTCGTGATTACTGTGGACACGAAGAAACAGGCATTTTATCCTACACTGTCAGAAATGTGAGTCAGACAGAAGGCATACGATTCAAAATATTGATTTGATTTAATAGATCTACTACAAAAGAACTTGAATGATTGTTATTGAATCATATAACAGTATCTTAGAGTAACTAATTTGATTGAAAAAATATGAGTTTTTATTTTTTTTATGTGTGATTAGACAGTCTGATAAACACATACACTCCATACCAGTTGGGGGCGATAATGCCAACCACTAATAAAAGAAGAGGAAGATGGTGAGTGAAAGGAGGAGGGGGAGGCGAAAGAGAAAGAAGAGCGAACTTTAAATCTGACGGAAGGAACTGCAGCAGTGACACAACTAGTGCTTGTGCCTCGTTCACCAGTTTGTGCACTCAGGGTGTTTTTTACGATTCGGGATGGGAAGAAAAAACTATGTAGCTAAACTAAAGGAGCATGCACGACGAACAGGCTCAGAGCTGAAGTTTGAGGCCGCTGCCCCCGAGGGACCGGAATGTCCTCAAAGGTGAGTTGAGGCCATTTTAATTTCCCACTCGGTCCCTCATGCAGAAGTATGTCCAGCGGATGTTTACCAGACACGCACCTGCTAAACTTCGTTATATTTTAAGCTTCTCTTTCCTGCAACCCCAGAAACATACTGTTTAAAAACACTTTTTCAAATTACAACCGGTATCAAAATGCTAAGAACCGGGAACCGAAAAAAAAAAAAAAAAAAAATTCGGTTCAGCTTATCGGTTCCTACAGCACAGTACGGTTCCTACCGCACAGTACGGTTCCTACAGCACAGTACGGTTCCTATAGCACAGTACGGTTCCTACAGCACAGTACGGTTCCTACAGCACAGTACGGTTCCTACATACCTGCATGGTCGTTGTAGGTGGCTGTCTATGCGAGTTTGCATGCAGCATGCACTTCATCCGGTGAAGAGGGTCAGGGAGAGCCCGGTGCACCAGACTGTGACGACAATATAAGATTTACTCCATACAAACTCCTGAAAAGTTTGTGAAATGTCTGACAATTTTATTTTCAGTTTTAAAATAGATATTGGTTTGGTCATCAGAAAGTATAAGTCATGTTTTGATTGTACGGTGTAGTAGGAGTTTCATCTGTTTTTTCAGTGATAATTAACTGCACGAAGTTTTGTGTAATGTTACAGTTACACAAAGAGATAAAAGTACATCCAAACAATAAAATGTAAAGTGAGATAAGTAAATATGCGGGAAAATAAACAAAATCCACAAATAGAAAAGCACTAACACTAAAGAGAGCTGTAGCACACAGCTGTGGTGTGTGTGTGTGTGTGTGTGTGTGTGTGTGTGTGTGTGTGTGTGTGTGTGTGTGTGTGTGTGCGCGCGCATGTCACCATCATCATCAATAACTACAGATTTGAACAACTCTTCACCAGCTTCGTCCTGAGGGCCGTGGTCAATGGCCAAGACTTTCCTAATGGTGTGGGGGAGAGCAAAAAGAAAGCCAAGCAGAATGCAGCTAAAAGTGCACTGAGAGGTTTGAGTGAGAAAGAAAATCATAGGCCGATGGTATGAATATTCATCTTTTTTAATTGTATGGTCACATGTGGAAAACCATAAACGGAAGCATGTTTGATTAATCGGTTTGTTTATCCTGAAAGATTGCAGTAGTTGCTAAATAGAGTAAACTTTATTTTTTCTTTCAGTGTGAAAATGCATCAGAAAATGTGGCAAAAAATCCTACGGAACAAGTTTATCAGAAAAGTATCGCTAAACCTTCCTGTCTCAATGAATATGGTCAGAGGAGCATGGTGCCTATGAAGTCTGTGAAATCAAGACCAGGACCAAATAATGCTACTCCGTAAGTGTCCACATTCATCCTAATTACTTTGTACTTGTTTAGTCTGCGCTCAAAAATGTATTGAAAAAAGATTGTCTAATTTTAAATGCTGTAGCTTTGTGGCTGGTGATAAGTACACGGCTGCCTCTGGGAAAACCAAGAAGGAAGCCAAGGAGGAGGCAGCGCCCCTTGTATGTGATGTATATGCTACAGAGGTGAGTTGTAATACACACCAGTCTCTCCTGGCATATACTGTATGAAGCACTAGAAAATTGCAGAAATTGTAAACATTGAGGTGCTTGTGTGGATTATGATGTTCTAAATGATGAAGGTGTCTGTAACAAAGTAAAGACGTGAACCAAAAATATACAGGCCACAGTTTAGTCTACTAAATAGTAATCAAGAATAAAAAGGAAAAAATAATAATTCTCTATATCTGAGGGTACGAAGCCAAACAAAATGTAGCTCAGCTGGCCTGACTGTTCTACAGGAACAGTTAAACTTGGACTATTTCCTGTACTTTTAATATATTCACATAAGCTTTATGGTCACATTAGTAATCTGTCAACATCCGCATTGTATTTTTTTTTCCTGAAGAATTGAGAATAGCCACCAAATTTGTTGCTGTAGAGAACTACACCCTAAAAACTTCAGCTTTTTATTTTGAAATTCCTTTTTGTAACATATACAAACCAAGATATTATTCTGAAAACCACTATGAAAAATAAAACAATGCAGAAGTTTAAGACTCCATGTGTTTCAGGTGTCCCTCTGTCGCTCTGTATGTGATGACGGTGCCCTAACCAAGCGCTCCACACCACAAACTAAACTGTAAGACACTGAATAATGTGAGAGTCAAACAGGTTTGACAAACATATGTCACATATTTTACTAATGTCTCTCTTTGTATCGTCAAAAGGGAGTTCTGTGACACAAAATCAAAAAGTGTGGCAACAACTACAAGTGACTGCGTTGCTTTCAGCGATTCATCAAACCATTGCATGGTTCAGGTCTGTTCACTTCACTTTCTAATCTTCACTCTACATGATACTGGAAGTTAAAACACTAGGATTACATTCCCCTAAAGGGGCTAAACACTGGGTTTTGTTTAAGCCCTTGATGTGTAATTATGATGATTTGATGCTTCAGACTATTCTCTGTATAAGATGAAATGATATCATGTGGTTGAAGATTATTATGGGAATGATTATTTAGAGCAAACAAAACTTTTGATTATTTTTATGATAAAGACATTTTGATTTGTCTTGGTATGTCTCTAAAATGTTGTTTAATTTTTACTGGCACCATTTTTCTTCCAATTACAAAGGAACATCCTGATGTGAAGCCCAGAAGAGAGTAAGTCCATCATCAGACTCACCTTAAAGTTACAGTACATAATATTTCACCAAATATTATGGCACAAAGATCACAAAATGATATTATTGCTGCTAATAATTTTTTATATCTTCTTAGATATGCAGCAGATTTTCAAAACACCAGTCAGAACAGCAAACAGGTATAGTGACTACTGGGGATTGGAATCAATTCAATAGTATAGTAGTTTTTTTCTACAGTATAAGCTCTAAATCATGATTTGTTTTGTTGATGAAGGATGTGATGATTCCTGAAGAAATGAACACAGGAACAGGTCTGAGTGAGAGGACATCAACGTCATCAGAAACCTCCAGGTATGGAAAGTTTAAACACTGGATTTTAAAATTAGCATGTTAATATGTTTACTTTGGGTCTATCCCAAAAATTGATCTACAATCAGAATGGCATATATTTATCTTCTCATCTTTTCCTTCAACAGTAAAACATTTACGTCAGAATTTGACTCCATAGAGCGGATCGGCAGAGGAGCCTTTGGTTGTGTCTTCAAGGCAAAACAGAAACTGTTGGGGAAGTTTTATGCTGTAAAGATTGTCCCCTGTAAAGAGTAAGTCAAGTATACAACGTTTTTTTATCGTGTGATGTAACTATTTCAGATGCAGTGCAAGACAAGTTAAGAGGTTTTAACAGCTGTTTTCTTCACTCCTCAGGAACAAGAAAGCTCTACGAGAGGTGAGGGCACTGTCGGACCTCCATCACCACAACATCGTCCGATTCTACTCGTGTTGGGTGGAGGATTCGGGGTACCAATTGGACAATTCAGATGACAGCTGCAGCACATCACAGTAAGTCTCATCTACTTATTAAAGACTAACTTAAAGCCTTAAGAAATTCTTCCCTCACCACCATTAGACATAGATGGGAGCAGGACCTGGGTGAGAACATAACAGACAAAAGTTGGGATACTATATTAAAACAAGTCCACACCTCCTCTATACGTGCAAGGCATGGACTATTACGGTGTGTAATACTGCACTGGACTAAAGAGAAGTTGTCGGAGAGATTCCCAGACATAGATCCAGCATGCAACCATTGTAAAAAGAGCCCATCTTCCGATCTTCATACTTACTTTTTGGGCAGTTTTTGCCTTTAATTGGATAGGGGCAGTCAGAGAGTGACTGGATGGTCAGGGAGAGAGAGAGGGGATGAGATGCAGCAAAGGGCCACGGGCCGTTTCCAACCCATGGCCACTGAGGTAAGGACTGAGCCTAAGTGGTATGCGCCTGTTACCTGTCCAGGAGAAGCACAGTAAGTTCTCTTCATCTCTGAAACGCTTCATTGACACGGATCCATTTGATGGGACGTGCACACAGATCCGCATTTATAGAACAGCCCATAGGAACCTATGGTAGAAAGTTACACCCAGCATCACTGATAAGTGTATCAGGGGGTTGTGGGGTTCACCTGTACATCACCACAGCAAGGTGAAAAGTTAAACTAAGATGAAATTTACAACAGGTGTTAAGTTGCTCTTTAAAATCCTTACTCACTATATGAGGTGTGTTAATGCACTTATGTCTTTTCTTAATTTTCTAGGTCTTCCAGTAATTCATCTACAAAGTTCCTCTATATTCAGATGGAGTTGTGTGAGACCACAACACTTAAGGACTGGATAAATGAGAGGAACATGAAACAGCGAAACTCAAAGAGAAGACAGGAAAGCCTGACCATTGCTCTGCAAATAGTCCGTGGAGTCGAGTACATTCACTCCAAGTTGTTCATCCACAGAGACCTGAAGGTGAGAGGAAGTGGATAAAATAATTTATTACATCCCATCAGTCGTGAAGCTACATCATTGTCTCTTCTATGTCTTTCCTCTGGTTAGCCTGCCAACATCATGTTTGGACGAGATGGAAAAGTGAAGATTGGAGACTTTGGTCTGGTCACTGCAGAGAATGATGACGATGCTGACAACGTGATGGAGAGAACAGTGTACAAAGGAACCCCGTCTTACATGGCTCCTGAGCAGGTGAGATAGTCTGTATGGATGTTCGTTTCCTCAGTATTATTAAATACTGGTTGTCAAAGGGGGACATTAAAGGTATCCTGTGGTGAAAGCAGGTAGCAGTAAATGTCGCACCTTGGAGTGTGTTATCATTTTCATAGCAACTTCACTGAAGAAAAAATAAATTTTTAGTAAGGTTCTAATCACTTTTGCCCGTCTTTAGGTTGGATTTAATGTGATATAATGACGTTAAAACAAATACAGCAATGGCTCCATTAGCTATTGAATGAATTAATTTATATAGCACCTTTCATGCAAACAATGCAGCTCAAAGTGCTTTACAATTTAAAAGAAAAACACAGCAACTACTCGTATTGATTTAGTTAATCCTATTGGATTATTTGCACACAGTGACCTATAAGTGCTTATTTTTAACATATGGTGAATAAGGAGAAACATTAAGCTGCCTCGTGCCTTTTGTTAATGTGCTGTGTTCTGGTTTTACGACAGAAGAGTGAGACGACTTATGACCGAAAGGTTGACATTTTTGCTTTGGGGCTGATATTCTTTGAACTTCTTTGGAAAATCTACACTGGTCATGAAAGAGAGCTGGTGAGTTGTTTACAATACAAAATTGAACTTAGTGTGTCATTAATACCTGGCTATGTTGTTAATTGTTTAAGTTCATTTATATGGTACCAGGCATTTTCATTAGATATCTTTGTAAATGATTTAAAGAAATAATTGAGCAACGTATCAGATGTGTCAAGCCCTTTTTGTCGCTGCATGACTTCCAGATTTGGGGTGACGCCAGAAGACAGAAACTTCCCCAAGAGTTTTCAAGCAGCTTTCCTGAAGAGGTATGTCAACATTTTGTGAATGTACTTGCAGTAGAACCATCAGTATGTTAATGAGAGTGTGTTTACTGAGCGTGTCAGCTCCGTCTTTATCATGTGTGTCTTGTCTTTAAGATGAAGACATGTTTTAAGGTTAGGTTAAGCTTAAGTTTAGGCAAGTAGTGGTTATGGTTAGAGGTGGAGCAAAGGGCCGTCCACACCAAGAACAATAACCATAAATATATCGTTTAAAAATCATCACTCAAGGACACTCATGGCGGAGTCCACACTGTAACGGCAACAACAATATTTTTGGGATTTGATGAATGATAGAAACGCTGACAGCCAATCAAAATACATCAGAATTTTACTGCGCATCACATCAACACCTCATGTTCAGAAAGTGAAATAATTGATTAATGTATGAGCTGTAGCACTCGCAACTCAAATCTTCCTGGATCAACAAATATTAAAAGTGGGGAAACTGTTTCTCTAATCCCCTTCGCTACTTAAAGAAACCAGGTTTGTCTTTTACATGACGTGACATGAGAAATCAGCTTACTGGGGAGAGCTGACTGTAACCTGGTTACTTCACCTGCTTGTAAAGGGGGTGTCGGTTTACTGCCGATGTTCACTAACAGGGCAGGTGGGACATACTGGTGTTTGAACTGCTATCACAGTTCTCCATCTGTTGAGCCAAAAACAGGAATGTTGCTTCAGTAATGGAAAAAAATATGTATTATATGACAGTATTTGAGGAATATTGCAATCAGCCGTTAAAATTTAATTTATTAAAAATGTCAAAATAAAGTATCTATCTATCTGGATGTTTTTTTCTGTGGCTGTTCTTTATTTTTACTATGTTGATGATGATAATGATGATTTTTTTATTATTATTATTATTATTGCAGTACATCATCATAAGGTTAATGCTGAGTGTGAAGCCAGAAGACCGACCTGAAGCACATCGGCTCAAGACAGACCTGGAACACTGCACTCAAAGACTCAACACTCGAGCCTTAGCACGTCGCGGCAGCAGGACTGTCTGATCAACAGAGGAACAAAAATAAATAAATCATGGCAATTTATTTTATATCATGTCCCATACATGTACTTGGTAGGTGGTCTGTTTTAATGTCTGAAAGGGATCTCTACAGTTCGTTGAGTATTGTGCAATGCTGTTGGGACTGAGGCTAAATAAAGATACAACTTGTCTCATGAATTTCAGAAGAAAATTAAATGTTTCATGCTGGCTTAGTTTTCTTTTAATACTTGATGATGAGTCTGCTGGTTGGACTCTGGAGGCTCTTTTGAAGAATTGAAGCATTTGTTTAAAAAAAAGAAAATGCTACAGTTCTTGCATGTAATTTTTTAAAACCACATGTATGTGTGATTTTTGGATTACACTACAAGGATCTGGGGGTGTTGCCAGTCAAAGTGCATGCACAAAGTAGCCCTGAAAAGTATAGCTGATTATGTGCTGGGAGTTGAGCAGAATTACGTGCTGTGACTGGAATATGTTAGTTATCATGTCTGCCAATAAGATGTGAGAGGGAGCTTGAAGAATGAATGTTGTTGACTTTACTGCCTGTGTATATAGAGATTTCTTAGCTCTTGTTTTTTTAGGAGTTTGTTACTGGATAATTAAATATGAGAAATGTGTAGTTTGATGAGGTTTGGAATTAAATTCATTTTGATTATTGTAGTCATGTTGAGCATATCCTTAAAATGAATACATCCCTGTCTGTACAGTGTTTGTTTATATTTGTTAAAGGCTTACCATCAGTAAATGAAATGTTTATCTGTCATACACATGTGCACTGCCGTTTGCTTTGCTTTGCCATTTGCAATACATGAGTTATGTAATATAACTCATGTATTTATGCAGTTATGTAATATAACTCATGTATTGTCAGCCCACATGTGCAATTTCTGATTTTATTATTACATTATGTTTTGTTATGTGTTGCCTCTGAGTCTTTTATAAATCTCCTGACTCCGTCTTGGTTACTGTGATTAAAATGTGATGTCAAAATGATAGTGCCTATGTTGTATAGCTTCCTGTGTCAAGTTACTTAGATGCAGCATAATGCACACCATGGGCACTTTATCATAATATCACTTCAGCCTTCTTCCCCAATTCTGTCCATTTTCTGACACTCCCAGAATTCATACACTGCTTTCCTGTGAGCATTTCACAAGAATATTGCACACGGCCTGAAATCTGCCAACCTACTCGCCAACTGTTGCACAGATACACTGATGAAAATGTACATATTTTCACTTTAAGTACAAAGAAAGGCACAATTTGGCTCTTCTGAGGCCGCAGTTTTCCCATGATCAAGATGGCCCCATGATTTACAGTTGGATTCACCACATGAGGGCAGTCTCGCCTTTTCATTTTTTTTATGTACAGTTTATGGCACAATTCAGCTTCCCAAAATTGCTGTCTGATGACTTATTTGATAAAGGTAACATCGTAAGAGAAACGAGAAATACACAATATACCGGTAGTAATTTAGTAGTAAAAACAGTTGCGTTTAGGTACAAGTGAAACAACAATTTATCTGCCATTTCCCAAACAAACTCTTCAACACTCATTAAATCAAAAACTAAAAGAACAAATGTATCATCCATGTATAAATCGCTCAGTTTGAAATGCTGAGACATGCTGTTGTTGTCTTTCCTACAGTGACCTGTAGGGGGAGCTGTGGCTCTGCGTGGCTCAGGCTGCTCAGAGCGTGGCTGCAGACTCCAGCCCTCCAGACTCAGCCTGTGGGTGAGAGGTTTATTCACAGTGAGAGGGCCAAAACCGAGGGAGCCGTGTGACATTTAATCATGCCTCCGGCGCATGCTGGATGATTAGCATCTCTGTGGAAAACAACAGTAACAAGTGCCAAATGCAGGATCCCACACAATCACCTGGCAGTGGCGCACGCAGTCACATAGGCCCCGATAATCAGCACAAATCAGCTCCTGTGGCTCAGTATGGTAACTCACCTATCACTGCAAAGAGCCATAACATTTGCCTACTTTCCATGAATAGAGGCTGTAGGTGGACTGACAGTCTTCATGTAGACTGATTAAACTGGTTGATTTTTGTCTCATCAGTCATGGCCCTGCCTCTTAGACACCCTGTAAAAATCTGATGGTGGCAGAAGCTGTAAGGAGAGAAAAAGCTGCAGAAATAAACCACTTGTACTACCACGATAACCTTATCCTCCCTATACAGAACACATTTTGTGGGTTTAGCCTGCTGCTCTTTCAGAGTTCTTCGGAGACAAAGTGTGCCAAGTTTGGTTATATTTATGTGATAGTCAAAATTCAGTTTAATTTGGTTAAATATTATTTCACTTCCTCAATAATTACAAACATTTGCCTGCTTTTTATTTGAAGATGTCATCTAGATATAAACTGCATGAAGAAACTCTGAATCATTCTTCCCTTGACATTTACACCACCAAAACAATGTACTCTCTCATTTTAGCAGCATCTAAGATAAGAAACCGGGAGTGTTTCCAATCTACCACAGCTGTCGTGCTTGTGCGAGCAGGGTTATTGGATGTATTGAGGTCACTTCCTCTGAGAGCAGTGTGGGCACTGAAGCGGTGCTTTAGTCGGTGGCCTGGACCGTGTAGCCGAGGGTAAAATGGACTCGCCAGTCAGGAGCACAGCAGTGGAGTGTCTCCCCGACGTCCCAGGGGTCGGAGCAAACGATTACTCTGTGTGTAGCCTCGTTGCAGAAGCGGCGACAGAGTTTGCTCTGCTCCGTGTGCTTTAGGAATCAGCCTTGCTGCAGAGACAAAACTAAACTCCCTGCCCTTCAAGACATCTACACCAGGCAGTGTCTGGTCAGGGCTCTCAGGGTCCCCAGGGACTCCGGTCGCCCCAGTAATAAACTGTTCTAGCTGCTGAAGTCAGACAGGCGACTCTGCAGCATCAAAGACTCTGTAAGAGCTTCTGTCCGCACACAATCAGACTGTTAAACAGAAAAGGGTACATGTTCCTCTCTCCATCTATTACAGTACACTCAGGGATATCACTCTGTCTGACAGTTAGATACATGTTACAGTATATTACTTCTATTATTGCTTCCACATTTCTGGTTGTATAGTTTAGTTCTCTTATTACTTTTTAGAGTTAGCACAGGCTATCAGGGACAAAACATTTCACTGCACCTGTACTATGTTGCATGTTGCATGTAACAAAAAAGGTCCTGAATCTTGAATCCACGGCCCACCAGCAGACATCAAAATCGAAATGACAGCAATACACGTCAGTTGTCAGAGAGTATTTTCCCTGGCTGTGCATAGATCTCAGAAGTTTCTGTTGTTAAGCTATAGCCCACTTAACCTCCAGTGAACTCCGGTTTACTGGAGCATGACCACATGCTGCGCCTCGCTGCAGGCCTCACTTGGCTTTTACTCTGGACTTTCCACTTCTCCAGAACCACATCCTGCCGCTGTCCACTCCGCCTGAGGAACACTGACAGTGTTGTTTAAAGGACCACTATACCAGTGATTTTACATGTTTTAACCGATTTTTAAACTTCACATGACGACTCACCATTTCAGAGTTTCAGATATTTTCTTTTCTAATTTCCAGGCAGCCTTATGAAACATGACAAAATTAAACACTTTATATCTGGTGTCTTGTCACAATTTTCCGAGGTTGGTGGTGTGTTGTGGTGCTGATGTCAAATCCACAGTTAGCCCAGATATTTTTATTGCATTCTGATCACAAGGTCACCCCAATTAAAAGTTGTGAAGCAACATGTTAGTGGTGACAACAAGATGTTTTGAAAAAATGTTTAAGTGTTTAAAATAGATTGGCCTTGTGAAAGTTACTTTTTGTATATAAATGAACAGCAACAAATTTCTTATGAGGAAGAAAAAAAAAAGACCTGCTGTCACTTTCCCTGTCAAGGCATTGTAATTTAATTCAGCCTGTGTATCTGAGCTGTGTTTCCTCAGATCCACCTGATTCAGCTCCAGTCAGCAGAGGAGATCAGGTCCTCTCCACAACACTGTGCATCCTCCCCCAGGCTCCTGTACTCTAGTTACATAAAACTAATTTCGCTCCCAGCTGCTCTACATTAATAGCACTGTACATCAGAGACAAGAGACTTGGCTAACTTTACTCCACGTCAGCCAAATATTTGTTCATATATTACAATATTCTTTCTCACTTATATTTACTCCCTTAAAAAAAACAAAAAAACACTGTCTCTTGAGAATAGGCTTGTCAGACGGAAGAGATAATATTTTCACATCACAAGATCTTTGGTTAGCTGCTGTTGTTTATCACTGCCGGGTAGACTTTTTCTCCTGACACTCCTGGTTTGTCTTGTCAGTCTGACTGATGTAGTTGATGTAAACACATTTCCCTCTATGATAAGGCACTATGTTTAATCTCATTCATCTTAAATTTATCTTGTATTGTATATTTCATTAAAGTAGGGAGGAGGCTCCATTTGATGCAAGAAAATATAATTTGTTTAAAGAAATTAAAATTAAACATTTGAACGCCAAAACTACAGTTTCTAACTTGATTCAAGAAAATTTTTACAAGCATAAGTTCATGCTAAAATATGATCAAATGTAGCAACCACATGATTAATTTAAATTAAATTTCCCAACCATTATTCCATAAAGAAATACTCTGTTTTCAAATGACGTGTAAATTTTGTCCAATGCAAATGCATTGTTGTTTTCTTACATCAACAGAAAAGAGGGAAAATTTGACATTTCTGTGTTGGTGTGTTTTCTTTCATTTATTGGCACATGTGGGTAAGCGAAACGCATGTGTGTGAGGGTGTGAGCACTTTTCTTGGCAGATGTGTGCTCTGTGTGGCAGCTGAAGTAGCTGTCAGAACAACTTGACTTACGCTGCCTTGTGTCACTTTGTGTGGGCTGGTAATTTACTACAAATGATATTGCATTCTCTCTGTTGACAGTCTGCCAACGCTGTCGACTGGCAAAGCCAGCAAAGTTGTTTGTCAGCTTTCTGTCCCTTCAAATCCCCAAACGCTCACTGTCTTCATATAGTCACGGCCGCACCCTGCAGCTTTGAAGGTCAAGGGCACGACAGCAGACCCACCTGCTAAATCTTTAATAAGTCAAAGAGTCAGCCCCATCCGGAGTTCAGCAGTTCATTGCAGAGCAGCAGGGGAGCCGGCAGTGTTTCAGGAGGATCGTCTGAAATGTTCTGCAGCCAGTTATTCCCCTATTTTCTTTTGCAAAAATGACACCTTCTGACAGCCCAGCTGTTGTGCCGATTTCATGCCCACAGGAAAGATGTGATGTGATGCAATCATGATGTTAGTGCGGATCTCTCAGGAGGCAATACAAAGAAGTAAGAGAGAAAAAAGGATTCACTTAAACAGGTCCCATGGTGCTCTGTGAAGAAATATAAACTGCACACTTGGTGTCGGAGTTTGTCTTACTCTGTGACAGGATTTAGAGCTGAGGGTTACAATATGTACTCACTGCAACCCCCAAATCATCAAATCAAGGACAGAGACATCTGAACACCCTCATCATTGCTGTTATCATAATTACAGTAAATACTAAGCAACAGGCGGTTCTCTGAAAGACTGTGAAGTAACAATTTTTATTGCTTTTAAATGATTCAGGAGGAGGCATCTACTTCTACACCTGCTCCTGCAGACTGAAGCTACGAGAGACGATTCATGCTCTGTGTGCTATTAGAGGCTCTATGGTGGAGCGTTTATAATCTAGAAATTAGAATATTCAGCAGGATCAGGCAAGGTGACTTCATTGCATAATTTAAATGATAAGTGACAGTAAATTCATGCAGTATGATGGCAGTGGTGATTAACTGAGCCCAAAGCACTGTTTTTTTTTTTAGCAAGGCTGCAGAGAAATAAGACAGAAAAAGGCAAACGCATCAAACCAGCAAATGAACTGAAAGATAGAATGAATCGACAGGAATTAATTACTTTTGTAATGTTTGCGGTTTCATGTTTGCCTCTTCCTCTTTGTGTCAGTAGTAATTACACAGGCACCTATGGGAGAGGATAGGGTGGGAGATGAAAGTGCTGTGAAACCAGGACATGAACAAAGCCAGAAACAGAAAGAGGAGGCCAACGCTTGAACACCATGCCATGACAGACAGCCTTTGGGGCTGTTTTATTCAGCTGCCAGGAGCTTTTTAGGATTCGTTTTATCTGCTCTGCTTTCCCACCCACCCTCACGCCCACCCCTCTGGATGGTGCTCCAGATGATTTGTGTCCAGTTTGGCTTCACTCAAGCCAACACAGCCTCTAAAAGCAGACACACTCTGCCTCCTTCTCTGCAATCAGCCCGCCTGTCTTGTGTTTGAGAGCTGTTAAACCTCTTTTCTGCCTGAGTGAGTTTGGTAGCATTTAAATGAAAGGTCACTTCAGGCTACATGTTTCAAAGATGAATTTTAAATGGTCTTTTTTTTTTAAATCTGGATTTTCTCTTTCCTGGTGGGGTATCATGAAAACATGTGACTGCTTAAACATGTAAGCATTTCATCATCAATGTCCATCAGTCACATGGTTCACCATTTTGTCCTCTTTTTGCCATGAACATCTTTTTCATCTTTTTCATCCTTTACAAATAAAGTTAATCCTTCTACCTTGTGGATGTTTCTCAAAAATTCGAGCTAATTGTTTTTTGAAAGAAGACTAAGCGTTTACAGACATGCTAGCAGCTGTTTGGCAGCACTTCTAAGCTAAATGGTAGCATTAGTATGCTAACATGCTCACAGTGACAATGCTAACATGATGATGCTAAGTAGCTGAAATGTTTAAGTAAACCAATCTTAGTTTAGCCTGTTAGCATGCTAACATTAGCCATTTATTTAACAGAACTTTGCTGAGATATTTGAGTCTGGATATTTGAGTATGAGTAAAAACACAATATAATGAATTCATTACAAGGAGAGAGGTTGGGGAGTTGGGCTTCATCACGGCTCCATTAATAGAAAATGCCTCCCCTAGACACCTGTATTGATCCTTATTGGAAAGAAGCCTGTTCTGTCTGGTACCGCCACAAAATCAATACCAGTCAAAGTCAGTGAATCCTTTGTAAGATAAAGTTCAGTGTGTCAGCAGTTAGCAAGAGGGCAGTTGTGCCTGATTGCAAGTTTTCTTATGATGTTGTGCAGAATGGGCCATTTCAAAATAACGTAGGCTATACTATATTATGAAACTACAATTACTGATGCATAAATGTGTACATCACTTTAATGTCGCAGCGGGTCAAGGGGAGCCTAATGTTGTTATATACTGTGGGGTAGCTTGTGAATTTCTAATCGAAGATTAATAAAGTCTCAACCTATGTTAATATATCAACTTATTTGTTGATTATATTTTATTTATAAAGTACAATAATTTAGTGTAAAGTAGCAGAAATGGAAATGTTCAAGCAAAGGACCTCAATACTGTACTTTTTGGTTGATGTAATGAATATTTGGGCATTTTCAAAGCTTCATGCTACTGGTTCACTAACATAGTGCAATCACTCACATTTCTGTTGTCTAAAAACTGTCTGTATACTGTATATAACCTGATGAGATGTCCTTTTAAAAGCCCCTGCGGGGATAAACACAGTTGAATCAAATTCAATGCACAGCACATCTGGGCTCTCAAAAATCCTTTTAGGGATGGTTTAAAGTCCCAGTTGCTGGCACTCGGCTCCTGTGTTCTTCATCAGACCCAAATTAGTGGCATTACGCTCACAGAGCCATCTCATAAATGGATTTCATGTTGTGTGTGAAGCTTCATAGGGGAATCGGTGCATCATGTGGCCATCTGTCTTCGTACTTCCAGCCTCCTGAGCCGCTTTCCCAGAAATCAACACCCTGAGGTCTGAATCACACTTGCCATTCTGTCATCTGCATTTTTTCTGGGTTTTTTTTCAGCGCGGTCTGTAGGCACTATCAACTCTTTTTCCCTATGAGCACATGCTCTGCTTTGGCATTACAGGCATGTCATTCTGCGGAGAACATTACAGATAATGTCGTCCCTAAGAGCTTTTCCCGTGCTGTACATTATCTCATGGCTGGGAGATGCAGTAATCGATGGTGGCTTATTGATTCCTGACATCACATCCATTTCTTTATAGTATTTCAAGGACCAATGCATCTGTACCTTCTTTTAACACATGAGCTCACCATATGACATCTCTTTGCCCAACCAATAGTTGTTTTTCAAATCTATAGTTCAACATTTTGGGAAGCACGCATATCTGCTTAATAGTTCAGAAGTAGATATGAAGATGGACACCACTCTCATATCTGTATAGCTAGAGCCAGCAGCCAGTTAGCTTAGCATTAAGACTGGAAAGAATGAAACAGCTCGCTTGGCTCTGTTCAAAGGTAACAAACTCAACCTCAGCAGGAAAACAAATAAGTGCACTTCCCAAAATGACAAATTACTCTTTGAAGGCTAATACACATACAGTACATGAAAAAAGAAGAAGAAAAAAACCCCCAAAAAACCAAAAACAAATATATATATACATACATACAAACATACACACACACATATATATATACACACCTTATATATATACACCTTATATATATATACATATATATATGTGTGTGTGTGTATATATATATATATATATATATATATACCTTATATATATATGTATGTATTTATATACTGTATATACATATAGAAAAAAACTAGTTTAACAGACTAACTAGATTCTGTCCACTTTTTTGCTACCATTCACTTTTGTTGTTAAATACTAATGATGATGAGCAATATACAATGTACACATATACACATTTATACATATATATTGTATATTAATGTATATTTCCAAGGCAAAACACAGTCTGCGTCAAAACATGAGCTGGCAGAGTGAAGACTGCACACTGGTGATCGAGCTGGATTTCATCAGATGTTATCATTTCCAATCATGAATAAATATTAATACTGATATTATGTTATTATTACTCCATCAGCGACTGTCCTTCTTAGCACCTGGCTATGTTTCTCCCCCATCTGCTGGCTGCCTGTGAGGACAATGACTGGGCTCACACTCCAGTGAAGTCACCGGCCAAATTGGCCACCCCCATTTCGAGCCATAGACCAAGTTGGCATCCCTGTGGAGTGGCACTTGGATATTTGGTGCGCCCACTGTTCTGCTGCTAATTGTGTGGCAGCAAAGGCCGCTCTGGCAAATGAGTTCCTCCATCAATCCATTGTGTTTTTCTGTTTTGCCGTTGACAGCTCCAGCCTGGTGGGACAAGACTGGGGCACGCAGAAGCATATTTGGACTGCATGGCTTTTCCTGCACTTTTGTGCTTTTTTTTTATTGGCTCGGTTATATTTCACTTTGACACTTTTAGCATTCAGCACAGCATCTGGTAATTAGACAAATGTTGAATTAAGTGCACCATGCTAATGACATTACATAAACATTGTATACTAAATAATCTTCAGTTTGTAAAAACACCTGGATTTGCCCATGGTTTGCTTCAAGTACACAGACACATTGACTATCTATAGTGTGTCCTCTAGGGGGCACTGTTGTATCAGGCTACACCCCACTTTAAGAGCCAAAGGAGGAGGGAAGTGGGCTGTCTACCACCCCTATCTGTGTTTATGTCCTCACTTTGTAAGACAATGGCACTATATTCTTATCCAATCTAACCTCTACCTGGAGAAGGAGACGGATTGCATGGCACTTTCGCTGCTGCAGTGAATTAAATCAGAATCCCATTATAGAAAAACAGATAACAGTCGCACAATTCAATACCTCCATTGTATGACCAAAACAGGAAATACGGTACATGTTGACTGCAGGATGTATATCATTTCAAAGAGGAATAACTGAATGGTTCTCAGTGAGGAGAGTCCATTAATCGATACTATGCGTGATTCTGAATGATAGCCGCTCTGCTAATAGAACTGACGAGCTCATATGAATTATGGCTGAATTACTGGAGGAATGTTGATCCCTGCGAGAACAATAGGTCTGATCCCGGTCCAGGGCACATAGCAGTTTTATTAGCATATGTAATTAGTTAGAGGTTACATATGTTGTCTATGTTTTAGAAGCAGAGCTAGAAGCATTTAGATAATGTGTAATGTGCTGTATAATTTTCTTGACCTTGCCCTGACTATTTTATTGCATCGCTCTCCTCAAAATCTTTGATTGGCCTGCCCCTCACATCTCACCTCCGCTCTTTTCACCACCAGTTAAACCCACTCGCTCCTCAGGTATTTGAATATGGATACCATTTTTCACTGTGTTATTGGCCTCCTTCTCCCCTCCCGTCCTTCATTACAAATGATCTCTCAGCACTAATGAGTACATGTCTAAAAATACCCTCCTTGTCCAGAGAGCTGGATGTGTCGTGGTGCGTATTGAGCTTTAACAGATGTTAATGGTTATGGAACATCAGAGTGGTGTAATGAATAGAGGCACAGCTACTCCGACTTCATTTAGAGAGAATATTTTAATATTCAACTTGCGTCCGCACCCACCCACTGAAATTCCGCAGCCATGGATTCAGTTTAGACGCCCCTTACACCCCTCCTGACTAGCTTTTTAACATACTGGTGGTGTTCCCTGTTGCCATGGAAACTCTGCATGACCTTTCCTGGGAGGTCGAGCTCATGTCAGTGTGTTGCTCAAAAGATTTCATTCCAGGTCTCCACTCAACGGTGGTCTTTGCAGTTGGAAATGTTCTCCGGTTTGACAGATGAGGGAAATGTTCCAACTGGACTTGGTCTCGGGGTGAAAGAAAACGTAAGGTGATGGATGGAGCCGTCACCACCCTCTTCTAATTAACTGACAGGGTCCCCTCATTGCCCGCATGAAGTTCCAATGACTCAATTCATGGGGAAATGTGTGGGCACGTCCATATTTGCTTTTGCCAATCTCCAATCTTCTCCACAGAGGAAAAATTAAGCATACTTGAATAGAGTTCATCTGCTCTTCAGGTAGATTGGCAGTTTTACTGGAGTGGAGACAACCCAGGACGATTTTAACAGCAAACTCCTGCTGTTGGCTAGCTTTTATTTAGTAGCTTAAGCTTAAGTAGTTATTGCTGTGAATTTGCATATAATCAGTGTTAGAAGCATAGGCAGAGCAAAGGGGCGAACTATAGGGCTCCAGCCCTGGATGTTTTCCCCAAACCCATCTTTCATTAATTTTATTATATAACTTCAGCTTGGTTTAATTTCCCCTCAGTCTCTCTGACTGGACTGGCAAAACCAATGGAGCTCTTCTAGCTACTGGAGAAATATTGCCACCCGTAGGTCGCCCGACAACTGGCGGAGCTTTCAGGCTTGACACAAAATGTGACGGTTTTATTTTCGGTGTAATGGTTTCATTTTAGGCCCCTAAAGTTTGGTATAAGCCCAAATATTTTAAGTGTCTGGCTCTGCCCCTGGTTAGAAGCTCAACTTGATGGTCAGCTCCTGAGTTTAGATTAGTGTGAGGTTATGATTAGGTATCAAGAAGATAACTGGTTTGTGGTCTGTGGGATGGATATTGGTTGGATAGAGTAAAAAACTAAATCCCAGCGCCTCATCCCAAACAAGAAAAAGACCAACATGAATGCAATACCATGCTGAATGAGAGAACTGAAATGAAATGGCATTCCAGTCTGATTATCAGGCTAGCTAACTTTAGCTACATACTTCAGCCAAAGACAAGAGAGATGTAACAATATTTTCATCTAACTCCTCTCAGAAGTGAACAAGCATATTTCCCAAAACTAATATTTATGCAAACATGTTGGGCCACTAGCATTTTTATGATTTTAGTAGTAAAATATTGTCCTTTTTGACCAGAGGAATAAGTTGAATGAATAATAGTGGAACCATCAACCAAACACCTGCTGTGGACAAACTAGTCATGCTTTTGTCTTAATCATACTCAGTTGATGAGTCTCTAGACTTCCTACAACAATAGTGCCGCTTAACAAACCTGGACATTACACAGTGATGCACAATGACTGTGTGGCCATGTGTGGAGAAAACACATGATTTCATCAGGCCTATGAGTTCATTATGACCAAATCAGAAGTGCCAACCCAGCAAAATGTTTGCAGAATGAGAGTCAGCTATAAACGGGACCCCACACCCTTTCCTCCCTCCGTGAGAAACTGAGGGGAGACATGGAGAGCGGGCCTCCCCCCGTTCCTGCCCAAGGGTTCGAGTCTAATTCAGACAAGATGTTGGATGTTCAACAGCCTCCTTTTCTCATTTGTGGTGCAGATCTAGATGAAAAGGTGGCGAGAGGCAGGAGCAGAGCTCTCTGGAGGGGTTTCATTAGATATTACAATCTAAGCTTCCTCCAAGGCCAGGGTCAAAGATGGCTCCTATTTGCACCTTATTTCATGGCCAGGAAGATAATCGACCCACGCAGAGTCCATCTGGTTCACATGGAGGTCTTGTTTGGGAATGGCTTTTGTAGCACGCAATGCAGCCCAGCTTGTGCAGACCCTAAATGAGAGATAAATAAGGACAGTAAAAAGAAACAAAGAAAGATCTTTTAAAAATACAAAATAACTTCAACTTCAGCATTATAACCAGATGAAATCAAAACTTAATTCCTCTCAGTTTAGTGGGTTCAGATTTGCAGATGACAACATGTGACAATCTTGTGAGTTTCCGGGCCCCGGCTATCAGTGAGTCTGTTGTCTTTGTACAGTCTTGCTGAGCGTGATAATGCCAGTGTAACCTCCCCTTCTGTCCTCATGGTCTGCTTTGTGTCCTTCACAGGCAGTAATCAGATACAGTGGACTGATTGTGGAACAAACGACCCGGGGCAGTCCAGCTGCACAGGAGTAAGGGCTTCAACCCTTAAATGATGATGTCACAGCTCCCATGTGACAGGGCTCAGTTTCACTGTCAGATCAATTATTCACAGTGTTTAATTGGATCAGCTGAATCCAGATCGCTCCAGGGATCCATTTCCAGTAACAGCAGCTGCAAATAAACCCTGAGCCAGCACACAAGACATAAGGCTCCAGATCAATATCCGCAGACTACAGCCCCCCTCACTGATTTAAAAACTATCCAGATAACATGCAAGTTTGCTTAACTGGGAGGAAATAATCCACATGTTTAAGTATACATTTCCTTATTTAGAGTAATCTGGTCTATTCCACACTGTAACACAGAGACTTGAGTGGAGGTGATGATCTCAGAGCGTTGGGTGAAGGCCAATCTGTGATGATGCTGCATTCATTAATCACACAGTCATGTACAGTGGCGTTCACAGCCTCTTAGTCATCAGATATTCCCCTGGCCTCTGCTCCACTCCCACCTCCAACTCATTACAAGCCTCCCAGTCAAAGCTGGCCTTTGTGTGTGGGGTCAGAGCCGAGCAAGACAGTTCTACTCCCCCCATTAGTACTGGGTTTCAGGATACGGAGTATACTGCAGAGAGCTTCCATTCACAAGGCGGGGGGATCAAAACACAAGTCCTATATCTCTGTGGAAAAGAAGAGAGAGCAGCCCATTCATTTTCAGTCTTAGGGCAGTAGTTACACATGTGAAAGTCTTGGGAAAGTTACTTTTCCAATTAAACACAGTCATCTCTGTTTTCACATGAAAGCCACAGTGTTTATTTTGTCTATTTTCGAACGTTAACCACCTTACAAACTATTTATTTAGAATTTAATTTATACCTGATTCAATCTAATCAATAAGTACACTTGAATTTAAACAAATAAGCTGTTAAGTAATCCAGTGTACATCCTAAAGAATGATCATGTTAGTCACCGAAAGCCCATTTGCTGATTGAAAAGATTTATAAGGCCCCTGGTTCCCATCATCATGAAATTACCCTGAAGGCATGAATACACCTCTTTCATTCCCTCTATGTATGCAGTCTTACACCACCTATAGAGACAGAACTCACAAAGTCCTGAGTGTCTTTTTGGCAGTCAGGTTTTCACACATGTTCTTTGGTAAAAAAAGGTAACAAAAATGAGCCAAGCTGCGACTCCATTCATGGCATATCCTTTGACTGGAGAACATTACTTTCTTCATAGACACGCCATCCACTCGCACCTCACTGCTCAGCCTCAGGCGTCTACAGGAATAGTCACAAATGAAGGCTTATTGCACTCATTGACCTTTAAAACACTGACGGGAAACTCTAGGAACAAAGCTAGACGTAGACTTATTTTCTAACTACTTTTTATATAACTGCAAATCTGGGGTTCAAGTGGTTCCTTCAAACATTAGTGCTGGCAGCAGTACAAGCATTGTTCCAAATGGGAGCTAAATATGATTAAAAATCAATGGGAGTTTTGGATGTATCAGAGCGAGCACAGAGAGTGCTGATCAATGTTTCCCAGAGTCTAATTCTATTAATCATATGTGCTGAGTGAGTGAGGGTCGCCTTAGTATGTACAACCAGCAGCCGCAGGGCGCAACGACCTTGTGACTGGTGACCTTTTCTCTGTTTCTCTTCAACCTGGGGGGGCATGCTGTGGAGACACGGCTAATCGGCTTTGTTCACCACTCAACTGCAGCTCTAATAAGCCTATTGATCTGTATATACATTGATCCAGTGTTCAGGCTGGAGCCGAGCTGGGTTAGCAGGTTGTGTGGGTAAAGGGTGAGTGGAGACAGTTTTGGATTCACTATTTAACAAAGCACAGAGTCCTCTATGAGGATTAGCTTAGCTCTAGTGTTTAGTGTCTAGTTTGGAACAAATACACATGGGCTCAATAAGGTACACAGCCAATGCCAAACCTCACAGACAGTGCATTTATATGTTAGGGCTTGTATCTGTGTCGTTGTGCCTGTCTGTCTGTATGCCAGTGAGGACATCCCAATGATTAACTGCTCGCAGTGTATGGCTTTCACATTATTCAAGATGCAGAGCATTGTAGGCGTGGGACAGTTTACATATTCAATATATGTATATGATGAAAGGGGCATTATGTTAGGTCAGCAGAGACATCCCTGTGGAATTTACTGGCTGGCTGTGCAATAATAAAGCCCCGTGTGAATTTGTCAGAAGCTGCTGTTCATTCATGTTACGAAATATGTGCTAGTTTTGCACTTGACTCACCACAGTATCCGCCATAATGCTTAGTAAGTGAAATGGGACATTATATAGGGAATAGTGGATATGGTGGATGCTGTGCATTTGTAGCTATGCTAGCGTGGCTAAATGTGGCTCTTGTGAGGGCTGTCTTGGTTTGCTGGTTCACTGATTTGAAATATATCAACAACTATTGAATGGATTGCTGTAAAATATGATACAAACATTCATGGTCCCCAGAGGATGAATCCTACTGTCGATATTGAACCTCTGACTTTTCATCCAGCACCACTGACTTTTGTGGTCTTGTATGAAATATCTCTGCAACTGTTTGATGCATTGCCATGAAATCTGGTGTAGACACACACTAGATTACAGATGTCTGTGGCCCCCTGAGGATGAATCCTTATGTGCTCTATATTTTGGTGTACTTCGTGTTTAGTGCTAATTATCAAATGCTAATATGACCGTGAACATGCTAAATATCAGCATGTTAGCGTTGTCATTGTGAGCAAGTTAGTAAGCTGATATTAGCATTTAGCTCATAGCCTCAGAATGCCTAAGCACAGCCTCACAGGGCTGCTAGCATGGCTGTAAATCTTAGTCTTGTCATTCAGAAAACAAAAAGTAGCAGCCACATTGAAACGTCGCTCGATGCTGTGCTGAGAGCGTTGGTGAACTCATGACTAACGTTAGACATGACAAAATGTGCTGCCTATTTTTGACCACTTACATAAACATTGTCTGTTGTGCCCTGAGCCCTGACAAGTCTATTTCAAAGCATCCTGCCAGAAAAGGCTCTGAGACCGGGCTGCTGTCAGTGTTGCACACAAATCCTAGGAGAGTCCTCAAAAACAGAGTGAGTCAGAGACTGATTGGACGAGGAAATGAATTTCCTCGGAAAATCATCTCAACAGAGCCACACCTTGTTTACTCACGGCCGTGCTCCCCTCTCCTGACTGGCACTCAACAGCAAGAAGATTACTGCCTCACTTACTGTAACTCAGTCACCATCATAGCTCTGATGTTAACAGCACTTCCCAGGCAAAAAAAAAAAAAAAAAAAAAAAAAAAGAGCACTCAATTCTTTTGTAACAAACATGACCTGACAGGAGAAAAGGCTGGGATAAGAGAGCGAGGGTAGTCAAAACTGACATTGGGTTAAATACATTCGAGTTGCAGAAATGAATTAGGGCAAAAAGGGAGCTCAAATGGAACAGACAAGCCTTGGTTCCTCCAGGGCGTTTATGAAACTGGCCTTTACAGTGAAGTGATTCTCCATTCTGATGTTTTCATGAAACGTTTCTATTTCTGGACTATCCTCCCCTCACCCTCGCTCAGCAAGCACACAAACATCAGAACAAACTCTGCGCACTGGACATCACTGCAAGGGTTATTGTGGATGGCAGATGTAGTCATTCAAACATGCAGAGTGCATAAGAGAGTGTTCCTCTGATATGGGGACATGCACTCACTCTCACACATGAACATGCATGCGTGCACAAAGTGAAAGTGCAGCACAGTAGAGGCGCACACCAATCAGATCGAGCAAGGGAAATGTTTTGTGCTAAAGCAGACGTCCTTTATAGCTCGTATATTCATTGTTCATGTACGCACGCCCTGGAACACAGTACAGTCCTTTTCCTGGTGCTCACATGAAATTAGGGTTGAGTAACAGCATTGCGTAATTCTTCTTTGTTTTCTCTGGGACCGATGTGGAAACTGTACTGAACAAAAAGTCATACAACAGCTATGTCTAATTCCCACTCCCATCTCCCACAAAGCACAACAAATCCCACCCCCTCATGCTGATTGCCCCCCCCCCAACACACACACACACACACACACACACACACACACACGCTCTCTCTCTCTCTTGGCCCTGTGGCAACAAATATTTCATGTTCGCCTTCCCTTACAGAGTGAGATCACCAGTCTGTGTGTGTATGTGTTGCAAATATTCTCAGCTCCCCCAGCCAAGTCTGCCCTGCCCCCGTCAGACAGCAAAACGCTTGCATGTGTCATTTTTGGCCCGGAGGGTTGACGAACGAAAAGTAACAGTTGGTGTGCATGTGTGCGTTTGTCTGCCTGTGCCAACATGTTCTCTGTTTCTCTTATTTGTGGATGTGTGTGAGTCTGGTATGCTTTGTGTTTTCTGGATAGCAAATCTCCAAGTGCTCTCTAGCCGCCGCCTCTGAGCAGGGTCAGAGGTCGCGGCGCATATTGTCCCAATATGGAAACGGCTCTTCCAGCTCTGCAGCACAAAGGCTGGCCACACTGAGCTCTTTGTCACGACTGCCAAAGACCCCAGTCAGGTCAACAACACTGCCTCCAAACCAATTAACAAAGGATTTTTCATTTGTGTCACAAATACACACACACACACAAAAAGAAAGCATTTCCTACACCAGCTGCAGTGTAAACAAAATACCAGAACATTTCCCTCTTTTGTCTGTAATCTTTAAAATGGCATCAGAACCATCTGGCTCAGCTCTAGCTGTTATGAGAGGATGGAGAGGAAGAGATGGAGTTGGTAGGAAGTGGGTGGGTGGGGGGAGGCGAAAAGGATGGAAATGGAGGGAGAGCCACAGAGGAGGAGGGGTATCTACTGTAAAATCCTGTTATGCAACCTCTTTTCTGTGGCTGGCGTATTGCATCTGTTAAAAATGGAGGAGAAAAACAGCTTTGCAATTAACGCTCGGTGTCCTGAGGGTCCTGGTCTCCCCCAATCACATCGCTCTGTCCTGCTCTCCCCAGCGTGCGTGTTGCTAAGCAGATGATGTGACTCAGGAACACACACACACACCGCTCTTCTTATAGTGTCAGCGTGGAGCAGACACACTGATAGCAGTGCTCTGACTCTGCCTGCATGCGCGCTGATGTTTACTGGAACAGACCAGTCTCGCAAATTAAACCAAGCTGGGTTGTTGTTTTCTCTGCCTCGGCTGCTCCCAGGAGCGCCGTGAGAGTCGGAGATTTGGACGAAGCTTCAAGCCCTTTTTTCTTATATTTTGGGCACAGCCAAGGTTTACAGCAACTTAGGGTGTGGTCTCCATACACGGGTGCTTCCTCTGTGGTGAGTGGGGTGTTTATGGGTCTGGCCCAGTTTCCTGACTCTCAGATAAGGACCACCCACCAAGGCCTCATCACTCCAAATCCGTCAGCAGTTAATGATCCCTGGGGAGGCTCCAACATTCTTATAGCGCAGCACTGATGTAATTACTCAGCATTTATCAAAGTCTCCAGAAACACGATCGCTAAGAATATTATAAACAGTAATATATAATGGGAGAGAAGTGTTTCCTTTTGCTCGACAGCTTGTTAACATACCATTTTATATACTGTTATAACTGTTTTCCTAAATACAACATGGAAGCATGTGTCCTCTCGGGGCGTACTGTTAAGAGGGGCAAAATATGTCAGGTTCAGACAACCTAGCTCCGGCTAGGCCTTTCATCTCCATTGTTCCACTAATTGTTATAGAGTTCTTTTCAGAGGTTAATCCGAGCTGAAACTAGGCGGGTGTGTAATCTGAGCCTGAAAAGATTGGATGTTGAGGTTGTTCAATTAGGTCAGGCAGCACTGAAATGATGCCTTGCAGAAGCACTCAATGCTCTATCTGCTGGTGGTATAAAAAGAAAGAGGACGCGGAGGCTGTATTTCATTGTTCCACATGGCCACGGCTAATGGCCTCCATCCCTAGTGTGAATGGAAGGTATTTGTGCGCGAGTGTGATGCATTATTTAAGAGTAAACACGGTGGAGACAGAGAGGTCCAGCGGTGGTGGGGTAGTATTGATTGTGACAGGCCAGAGGAGACATGCACACCTCTCTTAAGTGTCTGGGGCTTCTCACAATGCCCCCACAAATCAACTTTTATTGCTCTGGCTTTGGAGTCTCCACAGTCAGCAGCCTATCAGGCAAAGCAGCTTAGCAGAGATAGCCTGCGGCAGTCCCACAGTGGGCCTTAACGCTATCAATCGATCATTCATCACTAGTCCCTAAGAAACAAAAACAAGCAGCCAAAAGACAACCAGGGGAGGGGGGCAGCAGAACTGGACTGTGTCACACAGCTCTTGGCTGGGTGGAAAAACCCTGTCAGGTTTTATTTGGGAACAGTCCACGGCCTGTTCTGCACAGCAGAAATTGAAACATTTGAGGAGGAGAGGGAGAAGAAAAGTAATGAGAAAAACTTTCTGAAAGAGGTCGAATGAAATGTGGCCCCCCGGTACCCTCCTCTCCTCTCCGCTCCCTCCCTCCTCCAGCCCTCCTGCACATTCCTCTCCCCTCAGCAGATCTGGCATGCCCCACAGGAGGCGGCGGCAGCAGCAGCACAGTAATCTTTTCAAAAGGGCGGATTTGAGCGGCCGCCAGGGCAGCTGGCCAACTATTTCTCATTTGGAGCTGGCCTGGAGATGACCCTCCTGTTGGAGCCCCACTCTCAGGAAAAACAAAAACGCCAGCACCGAGTAAGGGAGCGCCTTGGCAACACTGGAGAGCCAGGAACAGACTAGAAAAAGGAAAACAGGGAAACCGCAGGCCTGCTCTTAGGAACATCTGCACCGCCTTCCTGTGTTAAAAGAAAAAAAATTAAACTTAATACTGTCTGCATGAGCCCGAGGGACTGAACAAAAACATGGGAGGGCTGCGTTTCATTCTTTTTTTTTCTTGGAACTCTGTCTGCATGTCTTTTTTTCCCTTTGTCCATTTCCCTCTCTGTCTAACAATTTCCCGAGCCCAGCGACCCCCCCATCCTCTCTTCCCTCTCCGCAGCCCTCCACTGAGCCCTGGCCTCTTGCACTTTCAGTGGAAGCCCACCCTTGGCTTGGGAGGAGCTGGTCTGGGTCCCTGTTATGCTTGCTCAATGATGGATGGACGGGAAAGCTAAGAATCCAAGTCCAGCATTCCTGCTTTTACAGTGGGGAGAGCGGGTGGAGGGAAAAGGGGGGGAATTCCTGAGCGTCTTTGTAATCACTATATGTTTGACAGCAACTGCAGTGACCTTCATCCAAACTTGCGGTCAACCCCCAGACAAGAGTGCCCAGTAATTATCTGGGTGTTTCTTGCAAAACTAACAGAAAAAAAGCAGCTTCCAAAAAAAGTGAAAGAGAGAAAAAGCACAGGACATGTGGAAATGTTTGGAGGCTTAAAGGCTTTGTGAGTCAGACCTAAGACATCAAATTCCACATGCTGGGTTCAGATATCGTGTCTGTATGCAATGTTTACTGCCACACTCAGCCCTCACTTGGCCACTGGGCCAATAAGATGGCCCTGTGGCCAACATAAGGGGGTGGGGGGGGAGCAGGGAACAACAACAAAGAAAGCCCTTATGTTTTCCCTCTAAAACCCGTCTCTCACCCCCCCACCCCACGCACACATACACACCAAAAAAAAAAAAAACAACGCTCCAGTAAAACTCATCACACATCTGCCAGATCCGCTGAGGCCTGCCTCCAATTATCCGCCCACCACGCTGGAATCCCAGGAAGGCTCTGTCCGGCAGAGCGTTTGATGTTGCCACGCAACATTTGACAGAGAACAGGGCGGCTTTGAAAATCAGAGTGTAAACTTGCCTGCCAAGTTTGACGTGAAGAAAGAGGGGATAGTGGTGGTGGAGGGTGGATGGCGTTGGGGTGGGGGGGTAGACAAGGAAAATGCCACTAGATGGAAAGCAGCTGCTGAGGACTGGGAAACATTGCTTTAAATGGGCCCAAATGTGGCAGAGCCCTACCAAACCTCAGCCAAGTGGTCAGCATCTATCCTTCTGGGGCCTTTTGCTGATGTGTACAGAAGAGAACTGAAGAGCAAGTTGCGAAAGCACTTGTACAAACTAAAAAACGTGTTTGAATTGTAGTGTCACGCTCCTCAAATGGGTTTACTTTGTGTCATGTTTATAAAAGCAGCAGGAAATCAGTGTAAAAAAGGGCTGTTGATGAACAGGATCAATATCAGCAATTTCATGCACTCAGTATGTTCAGGTTGGCTCCAGTTTAATGATCTACATCATTAAACCAACAACAAAAAGGTTCTAGCAATAAGATGCTAGTAATTTCTGTTACTGACAGGGAAGCTGGACCAGCTCCATCTGAATCATCTTTCATGCTAATTATCGTTTCGGAGCACAATGATGAATGTAAAGAGAAACCACAGCTGTATGCTGTGAACCTCCTGAGGCAAATGAGGTCACTCCAGCTCCGAGTTGTTATGGAGTCTTTCCCCATTACAGTATCAACACGATAATCTGGAGAGGTGACACCTGGGAGGCACGACTGTCATGAGAAGCAGTGGCAGCGCTCCACATAATGACCCGGCCACACCTCCGACACAAAGGAAAACAAGTACAGTAGAGGAGCTGCATTCTTTCCCACGATTACTGGTAGAGCGAGGTAAGGAGAGCCGGATTAGTTGCAGCGCAAACGTGCACACATGCACAAACCCACACACACGTCAACCTTTCACTGCTGTAAGGTTCGAATGTCATATGTTTAAAATGCCTCTCCTATAGACCAGGCGATGACCACGAGGTTTGTGGGATTGTTTGATGTGATACCATTTGTCAGAAACACATTAACTTTCATTTCAAACTACAATGACCCAAAAACTGAAGTTACACAGAGACACACCTGTTTACCGCAGTGTTTGAAGAGTAAACAGTGCTGCTGGCAGACAATGTATGTCTCACCTGTGATGACCTGAGTTTCACCAGCTATAAACAAATGAGGATTACCTGAGTAAACTCCCCAACATTCAAACATGCTCAGCAAAATTTCCCTACTTTGTTTAGAATGATCACCTGCAGCCATGACGTGAAGGTTGGAAAATATTCTGGCTGCTCCTGAAATAAAATGCAGGTGGGTTGTAAGGCTACATAACATTGCTCCCATCTTGGTTGTAGCATGATAATCACTGATAATAAGGCGAGGTCGGATGACATGGTGTAAGAATATCATGACTTGCACAAAAAAGCTAATGGAAACCGAGCCATGACACACACCCACTGTTGTCTCCTGCAGGATAGGGGCAGTGGTGATACATGACGATCCCCTGACTCTTTGTCTCGCTCCATTTAAGCTGCAGATAGTGTTACACACTCTCTTCCGGACCAGAAAAGATCACGTTGTCCTCTTTGACGTGCTGGCCCGCATTATCTGTTCAAACGGGTCCAATTCACCAGCGCTCACACAGACACCGGCCTGTTCGACAGAGACGGCCCGTATAACACACGCAACATGTGACTCACATGGTGACATGCTGAATACATTATCGTGGAGTGTAACGCAAGGAAGTGGGCTTGGAAACAGAAGGCCTCTTTTTCCAGAGGCTGGAAGAGTAGTGATGTAGGGCTGCAACTAATTATTTTCAGTATTGAGTCATTGTTTTGTCTATAAAGCGCCTTAAGTGACAACTTCAGATTTCACTTCATATAATCAATTTACAATGATTGAAAACAGAGAAAAGCACAAAATACTCACATTTAACTGGAACCAGTGTGTGGCATTTTTACTTCATAGGCGACTCAAGCAATGAATTTTCGTTTTTTAGTTTTTTTACGGATTGACTCTGTTGAGCGAGTAATCGATTAATCAGCTAATTATTGCGGCTCTGTAATGATGTATCATACTTTTATGCGCCACAATCATATATTTTGATGTGAAGCTTGTTGGTTAAATTCAGATAGTGTGTCACATTGCAGCTCTCCACCTACATCCTCTCACTGGATACAAAATGGCGGAGGCAATTTGTGCATCGTGAGGGGCTTTCTCTAAGCTGAAAGGGAAATAAATAAATAAAGAAGTAAGCAAATCATGTTTGAAAGGATTTACCCAAAGGGCATCAGCTGACTGTCTACAGCTGCTTTTGGCCCTTCGAGTGGTCTCCATGGCAACAGTCCTTCCAAATCTGGCCACTGCCAGCCTCGCTCCATCATAACAACAAATCCCATTGATGCGTCTCTGGAATGCGTTGGCCTGTTTCTAGGGGAAACCTGAGGCCATTTGCGCAGCTGCTCAGCGCTGAGTGAATGTACAGTTTCAGTGTTCAGTGTTGAGCTCACTCCGCTGAAAGTAAACCACACAGAAAACACAAAGGTGAGCTTCCGACAGTCCTACTAGCACGTTTGAACAGCTCAGAAAACTGTGTCCTTAAAGATTTTACTCTGTCTGCTGTCCTTCAGGCTTCAGGTTTTAAACACAGCTCTTCAATCATTTATATAATGCATAACTCGCTGAGCGCAGACTTTAGTGCCTCCACATAAATCACAACCCTACAAGATAATGTTTGAAGATGAAATGTGTATTTAAGCCCGCGCATGTTGTCACTATTGGCTTTTCTGAGGGCTTAAAAGCTATTTAGCACCAATCCAGCTGCATCTCAATCATTTGACACTAAGCTTTTCACTCATTAAGATGTAATTGCTGTTGTCAAGCAACTGGCACATCATTAGTCAAAAATTAATTACTTCTCTGTGTAAAGCAGCCTCTCAATAATAAGTCAGTGTGTAAATAAAGACCAAAGGGGGCCTTGAAGTCAGACTAGTCAGGGCGAGGTACATACTGCGACTCCACAAACAGATGAGTGAAAAATTAGTGAGCCTAATGAGAGAAAACACCAAAGCAATTCAAAGATGGTTTGTTTGAGGCTGTGACTCGTTGTAATTTTTATGTGTACAATTAATGAAACCTGCTACTCTGTTGCCCCCTCTCCATGTAAGCTATATGACGGTTATATGAGGCTGAGGTAAATGTGTGTCACTAGGATTCCCGTTGGGAGCGATGAAGTCAATCCTGTGTTTATCCATGGTTTGTGGAGCTTAGCAATGATTCCGTCTGCTTACACGAGAGATAGACAGAGAGCTGATATGGCAGCTCTCAGCTCGCCCTAAAAGCATCTCTGGAAACTTAAGTCATAATATTGAGTTACTTTAATCAACTACTTCATGCTATTGATCTGGTTTCCCTCACTGGCTGCTCGAGCAGTGAATGGATGTGCAGAGAACAGTATGGCCTTTGTGTGAAGTCCCCCCTTCCCCCAACTTGACCGCTCTCCATCCGCCGTGGCTAGTAACACAATCTTCGAAGTCACGAGCTCCCCTCCTACCCCCTCTAAGCAGGTAACAAGACCAGCTGTCGCCATGGTTACAAGCCACAACCAGTCTCAAGATGAAGGGGGGGGGGGGGGGGGTTCCAATCACAAGGACAACTCAATCACACACAGCATCAGCTCAGCTGTACACAGGCAATCTCTTACCCTGTGCAACATTTCTGCAACACAAGATTTAATCATCTCGCCGCCATTCTGCTAAACTCGGTATATCAGGGGAAAGGGAGAAGCACCTGACCGTGGCTCTGAATAGCACCATTAACAGCCTGTAGTGGAGAGAAAAGCCTACGCTACCAGTTACTGTGAGTCAGCTCTAGTGGCGCACAGGCCATCTGGCTGCTAACTCACTAGCGATGCTATCAGCCAAATACAGAAAATATGTAGCGGGCATCATGACATGATGACATGATGAGTGTGCAGCATTTTCACAAGATATTGGCTCACCAGTACTTTTTAGGATGTTTGTCCATGTTTAGTCTTCCACTTCCAAATGTGCTGATATGCACTATATCTATATAATTCCTACATATAACATACGGTGGCCCTGAGAGAACAACGCACTGCAACTTAAAAAAATACATGCAAATACACAAAACACAAGAACAGCAACGGAAGGGACACAAAAAGGTGACGAACCTGGCTGGGACTCACTTGGGTCACTTCCATTGTCGTTTCTGTATTTGCTTGTCTTCTGAGTATTTGCAGCACATGTGAAGATGTTTTCTGAATTTGCTTGTGTTTTGTCTAATCTCGTGTGTTTTGTTTGTTTTGCAGTGTGCTGAGCTCTCAGGGCCACCATAATAACACACTCTTTTTCTGTGGGAACATAACGTGCCCCCTTAAACAGGATAATGTGATCATACCTCTGCCTTCTACAGCTGAGGGATGGGAGGACGGCCTTGGATAAGATACAATTTAGCTGCTCTGTTCATTCCTTTGCTGCTGACGGTGAAGCAGTCTGAAACAAAATGCTCTGAAATGAAAATATCAGTGCTTCTGTCGTAATAAGGTCGGGCACATTTTGCCCTTTTTGTTCTTTGGTTTACATTCAGTCTTTAATAAGCTACAAATTTAGTTTAACATGATTGTTGTTGTAGCCACAAACAGCAAAGCCTGTCGCTGAACTCTGTAACACTTTAGCTAATGCTAACCTATCTTTGTTTGCTAAGCTAACTACGAGCCCACTTCTTCATGTTGTCCTCCCCTCATCCTTATTTCCCAAAAAGCTCCTGTAGCATACTGCTAACTGCATGGATAAGATTTGTTAACGTCTGTAATCACACAGCTACATTATACAGAGTAATCAAATGTTAAATATAATATATATCAGTTTTGAATTCCTTGCAGACAAACACTTTTATAATTTTTTTTTTTAATCTGAGCTTAAAATGTCCATATGTCTGTTTACAACCACATTATACAGTGTCACAAACCATTTATTAAGTGTTCATATTCTGCTCATGAATGTTAAATAAAGGGGAAACAAAGCAACGTGCAGTATAGATAAATGTTTCCTGGATTAATTCTGTCCGTCCATCCAGTCTTCTAACCCTTACTCTGTTAGACTGTTCCCATGGCAACTGGGAGAGTGAGCCAGCTTTGAAATGTGATTCTTCCATAAAATTACAGTGATTTCTACCAGTCATATGGATTCCTCATCACCACCACAGCCTGTGATGAGAATACACATCCGCCTGTGTAGGTGATCTATACTGAGGGTGTCATTTAAGAGGTGGGGATGTATGAATTCTTATCAGCTAATTCTCCAGGTGTTGATATTTCATGATAGCTGCCACATCTGCCGTCCACCTACAGTCAGCCGTCCTCCCCAAGATGTTAAACCTCCTTAACATTTAAAAATAAAATATCATAGAAAAGAAATAGATGAGGTATTATGAAAAATGAATCAGCCCTAAGATGTCGCCCTTTTGATTATAATTTATTCATCCACACAATTAGCATCAGTTAATTAACATGGGTAACATACCTCCATCAATCCTGATAACAACAATACAGTGGATTCTCTTTGATATGTAAAACCACTGGAAATGCTTTGTCCTGAACATGAAAGACATTTAGACAGCAAAATAATAAATTCCTCACAATGCTTGTCTCATCAGTATTATCATTATTCTTGTGAATAAGGAGCTCTAGCAGTCTCTTGCCGACGTGTATGAGGGATGAATCACTTCCATTCCCAACCCACGCTTCCTCATGCATAAATTCTCATTTGTTCCTGCATTAGGGTCACTCTGCAGTAATTGTTTGTTTTACTTCTGATGATTGAATAACAACCTCGCGGCGGTGCCATGCTGTGTTTACCACATGTTGCTATGGTTCATGGACTCCTTTAATTGGATTTTGTTGTTTCCTGGGAAACAAGGTAACCCACTGTATTGCTCAGCAACCTTACCAATTTACCCTGTGTGTGCTAAGATGCACTCCGATAGGTTTGTATTTCAGATTCGTCTAGCTGATCTTAAACATAAGTAAATGAGGCACTTGAGTGCAGAAAATCAAAATTTAGAAGGGAAATGGAGTCCAATATTTTTGACACTGAGCTGCACATACAAGGCTGTATCCATGTATTTAAATTTAGCTGTGCAGTGGGTGAATTCATGCAAGAGCATGGGATGAGTGTTTGGTGTGCAGGGAGACAGGAGAGTGCTGTGTCCATGTGAACTGATGGGTGAATCATTACGAAGATAACACACAAGCTGTTAGCTTTTTGCTGGCGATGGCCGGGGCAGAGAGAGAAAGCACTGTGACGAGTGGCATGTAATTACCATGGCTCGCTGCCTCGACTCGACCCCCAGGAGCTGGACACTCTCACGCAGCCCTCCACATAAACATCTGCAACAAACAGCAACAACAACACTACAACGTCCTTGAGGTTGTCACTCGGGCTGCGAGCGGTCCTCTATCAGAAGCTTCCAGACTCTTCGTCCACTCGATGCCTGAGTGACTAATCGCTTTAGAGGAGCAGGGACCAGCAAAGCCCAGGGGCATGGGGTAAAACTACTGCTCCACTGCAGTTACTTGAATTTGAGGGGGGAAAACACAAGGATAGTGTGGAGCGTGAGTGACAGAGAGACTCTGAGAAATGAAGGGTTGGCTGGAGGATGGGGGAGATGAGTAGGCTATGAAAGAGGGGACTGTTGGGGGTGCCAGCAGCATATCAACACCCATCTGAGTGCAGGAGGTGATATCTGCCCATGTAGGCGCTCACTTCCTCCCCGTTTTTTCTCTTTTCCAATAGTGTGCAGGTGCCTCGAGTTGAAATTTGTGAATTCATCTAAGGAAAGAAACAAGAGCCTGTGCACGTTGTGAATCATGCACGATGAACACCATGCAAAATTGATGCCACTGCCTGCAAACTCCTCAATTATATAAGTTTGCCTGCATGTATGAATCTATTAATGTGTCTGCAGCGCTCTGTTTACAGCTCTATGTGCATGTGTGGATGTCTCACGGCTCTCGCACAGCTGGTGTTTTGAGAGATGAAGAGGAGTCTGTCTCTCCCCTTTATCTGATATAGAAGATGATTGGAATATTAATGGACTACGCAGAGCACAAGCAATGCCCAGGCAGATTTATTCAGCAATCAAGAGAATGTGATGAAGCAAAGAGTGAGTGTGAATAAAGTCAAACAGTGTTGTCAGTGATGTTCAGACGGGTAAAACTGGGTTTGGTGTTTTTATGTGAGCATCTTTTCACAGCTTTTACTTCATGTTAGGACCAAATGAGAAATCCCACTCGACACCATTTGAAGATTGTTTTTCGGCCTCTAAAACAAAAAAAGTAGATAATGAAGGGTTGAGTTAGGAACAGAAATAGTTTCCCTTCAAAGGCCTCATTTCATCACCTGTTCGTTTATCATATGCCACCTCTATCATCTTTTGGCGCCGCATGCTCACTGCTCCACATTGTATAAGAGCTGCCAGACCGCCGGTATCAATCATCCTCTCTCCAACACTCCACTCGTCCCTGTGAACCCACCCTGCATGGAAACATGATGGGCGAGAAGATTAAATGAAGGGGGATGAAAGAGTAAAATCTTAAAACGAACAGACACGGACAAAGCCGGCCAGATGACACTGCTGACATGGAGGGCAAGCTAAAGTGTGGCTGCACCGACAAGATTTCATGTGTTACCTCCAGTCAAATGATATGGTGCGATGCTGGTGAGCACGCCACATATTGTTAAAATGTCATCTGTTTTTACTCGCTCCGTTTCGTGTTCTGCCTCACAGACTGTTCAATGCGTGCACACCCAAGCTATCCACACACGGGAAGCGTATACATGGCCTCCATACATAAAGTAAGTGGATGTGATCATTCTGTACATACTGTGTGAATATGACTGTGTATCTGCATGTGCCTGGATCCTCTGTCTTCATCCATATATTTGCACATCTTTTCATTCCTAACAGGAAAACTAATGAAGGCAAGTGTGTCACATGTTCTGCACATGAAAGATTCTAACTGCTGTGAGTGTGTTTACCATCACGACCGTCTGCTCATCCTGCAGCATCATTACCAGCAAGTGACCACTAACAACACGAGCTGAGAAAACAAACTGTACGTATTCAGGCGAATTCATTTTCTGGAAAATTTTTATCAACTAAGTGAGCCCAGCAATCTTGGCCTGCTTTATATTCACTTGATCAAGTTAACATTTGAAGTGTACTTGTTCAATTTCATATCACCAATCAACTCAAGCAATCAACTCATATTACTTGACTAGTTCAGCTTCATGTGTGACGTGTGAGCTCTTGTCAGGGGTATTTTTAGCAATGACAGACAGTGACCGCTTCGGAACATTAACAGCTGTGAAATGATACTGAATGGCGGCATTTAACCATAACACAGTTTTAAGCTGCAGACAGACAGCCGAGCATCGCTGTAGGTGTGTGTGTGTGTGTGTGTGTGTGTGTGTGTGTGTGTGTGTGTGTGTGTGCGCGGTGCAAAGTCAGCCAGCTTCAGCGATGCTAGCCACTGCATTGGTCTTTGCTGGAGCTGGGCCAATGTCATTTCACAGCGCTAAGCCTTGTAAGATAAGATGGGGGACATCAGACCCTGACCAGCTCAAATGAATGGGATGTCACTTCTGCTTAGAACCACAAGCCTTGTCCTCTACACCGGTGAGCGTGTGTGTGTGTGTGTGTGGTGTGTGTGTGTGTGTGTGTGTGTGTGTGTGTGCGCGGTGCAAAGTCAGCCAGCTTCAGCGATGCTAGCCACTGCATTGGTCTTTGCTGGAGCTGGGCCAATGTCATTTCACAGCGCTAAGCCTTGTAAGATAAGATGGGGGACATCAGACCCTGACCAGCTCAAATGAATGGGATGTCACTTCTGCTTAGAACCACAAGCCTTGTCCTCTACACCGGTGAGCGTGTGTGTGTGTGTGTGTGTGTGTGTGTGTGTGTGTGTGTGTGTGTAGACTCTAAACAGAGAGGACATATCCAATCCTAAGGAAAGGGTTCCACTGTCCATACCCTGGCTGGTGAGATGTAATAAGATTTCCCCCCGAACAGGGAGAGAGAGCCCGGACATCTGCTCAATGATAGCCGATTTTTAATCTGGTCTGCGTAATTGCCTTCAAACAATGGTGCTGCCTGAGTCCTGCAGGATTTCTGTGTTGCCTCGGGCAGGCACAGGAACAGGTGGGTTCCCTCTTTTGCCTTCAGAAACTGAGCACTTCTAATTTTAATTTTCCACAAACAGATATTACACATAAAGGAGGTGCCATGTGAACCTGGCAGAGGTGTAATTATTCATGTTGGTGATGCCAGCGTAACCTCAGCCTGCCCACAGATCATCTAAAGGTTACCCTCCTCAGATGAGGTTGAAAGGTTGTTTATTTCAGACTGGGGGCTGGGGGGGTTGCTATGGCAACTTTTCATGGGTCTGGCACTGGTGGGCGCTAGGGCGGAGCTTGGCGTCAGCCTGGGAGGCAGCAGGCACACAGGTGCCCCGGCCAGAGCAGCTGCCTCCCCTGTCAGATAAAGAGTGGCTTGTTGTTTTCTCCCTTTTCCCCCCAACACGCACGTCAATCTCCCTCGCCCTTTTCACTTCTCTGTCTCCTCTCTCTTCTCTTCCCCTTTTTTCTCCTTGGCCTTTGATCAGGGATTGGATTTGCTGGTAGAATGACAGAGGCAGGAAGTGCTCCGAGGGACAGGAGGGGCTTGGGGGGGGCCCCAGGGCCGGAGCCAGGGCTGTCCACAATGCTCTCTGTTTCCCTGAGCCTGCATCATCCCTGGCCTGGCCCCGCAGTCACAGAGCCTGGCTTTCAGCCTTGACTCTCATCATGGTCTATCTGTCAGACTGGCCCAGTCACAACAGCCCAGGCCCACTGATCACAGAGGCCGGGTGGGGGTGGGGGTGGGGGTTGAGGAGGTAGGGGGGGGGGGGGGGGGTTGAGGAGGTGGAAGTTGAGCGGCTGCAGATTGAAATCCTGCCTGGATGCAGCCCAGGGCACAATGGCATCATGTATTTATCCACAAATCACAAAGATGACCTTCTCTGTGCCCTCGGGCAGGATCATGACCTCTGACCCTTTCCATTCTGTCCAGTAAGATCAAGGATTTTCACTTCACTTCTCCAACCTTTTGTTCAATACTCTCAACTAACTTCAAAATTAGTAGCTGGCATCTCAAAAACAACCATAAAGGCCTCTAAATTAGATCCAAACAGGGACTACACTTGACTGTAACAAGCAGTGGTTCTGTTCAAAATACTCACAGCCATTTCTAAGACCTGACAAGAGCTTACAGCTAAATATACTGTAATTAGCACAAGAGGAGTGATGTTTACTGGGGTAAACTGTAGGAATCTGACAAAGAGCAGCTAACCTGATGCTATTTTAAGCTAACTAGAGTCAAACTGGCATGTACAGTAGGCCTATATTTTAAATGTCTAGAAGGTGCCCGGTGTCTTCTTCTGTTTTTATTAAAGGGATAGTTTTTGCATTTTGAGATTTTTCTTGTCAAGTTAGAAAGTTGAGTTAGATGAAAAGATTGATACCAATCTCATTTCTGTACTTTCGTTTAGGTTGTAACACCCGTGCCACTGTTTGAAGGCCAGTTGTGATCACATTATACAATTTGTTATGTAATATCACGACATGTTTTTGTATTTACCGGAATCAGAACTTTGCACGTGCGTGTATGAAAGTGTAACACCAAGCTGCTTGTTCAGCTTGTGTGCATTACAGTGCATGTGGACGGGGGCCCGCTGACAGCAGCGTGGTCGACCTAGACAAACTTCCTGCCTCGACAGCGGGGGTGCAACAGCACCTGAGACGCCTGAGATCTCCTGCAACGCCCTGCCCTCCTTCCACTGTTTACCGACCAGCTTATCCTGTTTATTTGATTCAATTACAATACACACTCTGTGACTGATCTGTTTAACGTGGCCTGCAGCCAGGAAAAATAGTCATGTTCCCAGTGATTCCAAGAAACCTGGCATAGTGGTCATGGAGGCCATGATGATGACATGTCAACGCAAGGCTAACACAGCGTGGCCCTTATAGTCACAACTCAGCACAAACTGTAGCCTTGACAGTTTGCACAAGCTGCACTCACATATGCTTTCACTGATTCAAGCCCATAAGAGATAATTGGCAGAACATAACTGGTGGTTTAAGATGAAACACGTGAATAAACGAGCGACCCACAGGACGGTAATGTTTGACCATACAGCCTCACTTTGTCTAATTCTAAATTCATTTGAGCCTCACAGATTCTGGCAGCAGCGGGGTCTCTGTTTCTCTTCCCTTCCTCTGAGAGAGGGTAAAGTTCAGTTGATCTCGCCTCAAATCGCTCCAAATATCTTTGGAGCCACTTCAAAATAAGCATGAAGCATTCCTGCCCCAGCATTGTAAAAATCCAAGGCAGCTGTTTTATGCTTCTACGGCTTATCTTCCCCATGTAAAGACATCTCCGGGCTCCCAGCGAACACAATAGCCAGCTGTGGCCAAGTTGAGATAAAAAGCAGAAATTTAAGCTCACGCAATTACTTTTCTGTCCTCTGAAAAACGCTCTCCAACAGAGTGAGGAGAGAACACTTTAGTTTATAGGAACGTAACACTATAACTGTGCAGTAATTTCTTTGGCAGGAGCTTCGGCAGGCTTGTTTCTGAGAGCCATCTAGCTGCTGAGGGATTACAAGCTGTTCAAAGCCTCTGAAGGTATGTGGGTTTGGACGGCTGATGTTTTTCCACAGCAGTAAATGGTATTGCAGTTAATTCTGTATTTTGGCACCGATCAGCAGCTGGAAAACAACCTCTCTGTGCCAGAAGCTGTTTATTATTGCAGAGAGCTTTTACCCAAAATGGCCATTCAGCTACTGTGGTGTCCATGTTGTTCTGACTTGGTTGCATAGTAACCAAGCAAGAACGTGGCAGACCCGAGGATAAACATGAGGCTCACACATGCATCCCCGCACACATGTTATTACAGTGTACGAACAGGGCAGGTCATATTTGAGGAAGTGTGAACCGTAACAAACAGAACAAGGGAGGGATATGACTTTATCTTCAGCTAGACACTGACGCAGCAGTTTTCCAGTGAAGTCATACATGCATGAATATTGCAAGCTGCATATTAAGTAGACCACAGTTATTATCTTTGAATGTGGTGCAGCTTTTTCACCCTATCCTCTTTGGAGCAGCTGAGATTTGCTTGTATTTTTAGCTGCATCAACTGTGCAGGTTATTTTCCCCCATACCGTACTAGAGAAGAAACAAAGGTGATTACTGTGTCCTGATATAGATGCAAATCATCATAAAAGAAGGGAAACAACAAGGTGAAAAATAGCAGGAATGCACACAATACTGGGGCAAAGAGTCCCAGGAATGGGTTAACAGTGGACTCAGAGCTTTCATTTCCTCTTCTGTTCCATCTGAACAAACAAGGCGGGTGACCTGACAGAGCACAGAAGGGGTGGGGCGGGATGGAGGGAGAGAGGGGTGGTGGTGGTGGTGAGGGGGAGGGTTGCCGTGACTGGAATAAAACCAAAGAGAGGAGGGGTTGGGGGGTGGGGGTGGGGGGGACGACAAGCACACCACGTGATAGTGAAAAGCCTGCAGGCTGCTGTGCTGGGAAAGGCAGACAGAGACATCCCCCCATATTGACGCTGCCGTTTCACCACAACAACAGTTCTGGGAAATGGCCGCCGTCTGTACTGTATAGCTTCTATTTACATGGGACTGATTTAGCCCACTTATCGCTTTCATCATCAGCTACCGTGGCTGGTCTGACCCTCTCGCTTCGCTCCTCCCATTTATTCCCTCCTCTCTTTCTCTTTTTGTCAGATTCTCTGTGCAGGCTTAAAAGGCTTTATCTGGCATGAATGAAAGCAAAGGCAGAAAAATACTGAACAAATAATGAAAATAAGAAACTTGAGATAAACACAAAGCGAGCTACAGGGTAAAAAAAGAAAAAAAAATGCAGTGGTGCTCAAAGGCGGGGGTACAGTCTGGACCAGAAGCACTGGAGACATGAGTCATGGCGAGCAATCTCCCAGGGGGCTTGTTGGTGCAGTCTATAAATGGAAATAGCAGAAAAACAGCGGCTTCCCTCGCCCACCCAGGACTAGGTTATGCCTTATTAGAATTTGATGGCTTATGACAGCGGCTGCTTTGTTTAGCCCCAGCCTGAACTTCACTATCTTTTTTTCTTGACCTGGCAAACGCCACGGAAAAATGAATGTAAATGAATATATACAAAGTAAGCTGCTTAGTGTCAGAAAAATCGTTCTGCAATGTGAGAGTGTCTTATTGAAAACAGGTCATGAAGTGTTTTTAACTAGAAACTCTTCATGGAAGTAGCAGCCTTATTTCTTTTTTTTTTTTCCACAGTAAATGCAGCCTATATCTGTTAAAATAAGTTGATGACTGACATGAACTAGTTAACTTGGCTCCCTGGTTTCCCCTTGGCTACCCTGCTGTGGAGCTGGCCTAGATCAAACATTGCCAGATATCTGGGACAACCTCTGGAAAAAAAAATGTCTCGTATAAAGTGACCAAAGGGGAAGCATTACCTTGAAAAATATACAGGATATGTTCTTAAATCTGCAAGGATTCATATGAGGTAGTGAAAAATAACTAAATACATTTACTTAATGACAATTATAATGTACTTGTATTTCCATGTTTTGACACCTACATGTCAGAGGGAAATATAATACTTTTAGCTCATCTACACTTATGTAACACTTAATTTAATAGTTACTTTTAACATTAAGATTTGACATACAAAACATTGGATGATCTTCAGAGATACAATACATTGTTAAAGATTAAAACAATTCTGTTCATTTATTTCCCATCTTTCTTTTGGGCCCTGATAGTTTCACAAGGCTATGAGTTTTTAGCATTGAGACATTTCTTCTTTGAACTTCTCAGATGGCTTCATTTAGATAATTGTTTCATTCCCAAACAGATAAAATGACCAAACTATTTCCCGAAAAAAGGAAATATGCTTTTCAAAACTTTGTTTTTTTCTTTTTACCTCCCATTTATCATCTCATGATCCCTCAGATTTATCTTGTTATCCTTTGGAAGGGGACCCGACCCTTAGGTTGGAGCCAATGGACTTAATATAAAGTAAAACTAGGTCCTCAACAAACGACAACAGTAAAATCCAGTATCCATACATATATACTGTAAGTACAGTTTGCTCATTAGACTTCTGTACTTTAACTCAAGTAAAATTTTGAATGTGTAACAGTACAGATGGTTACACAACCCAGATATACCTGAAAGAGGTTATACTCATAGTAGCTTTGAAAGGACATATTTGGACATTGTCTCCCCTGTTGAAGAGGTGAGGGGCTTGACTAAATGTGGCCATGTAGCGGTGGTGTCACGTCAACCCTGCACTCCGTGGCTGCTTGGAGCAAGCCAGTGGCACCACACCACCTGCTCTTCTTCACTCCCTCCCCCCTCCCCACCTCTGAGTGCAGTCTGCCCACCTGCTTCCATGGTAAGCAGACACACCCTGTCCACCGTTGCTCCCTCTTAGCCTGCAGCTAAAGTGGAGCTAGTCTGCACAGGAGCACAGACGCAGACAGAGCTCCAGCATGCCTGGCCACCATACCAGAGGAGGGAGGGATCTACGTTGCTGTGGGCCTTTTGTTTAGCTGCCACCACTAAAAACTCCCCGCCAAGTCGTGTTTGCTCTTCTTTTTTTCTCACCTGTCGTCACACTGCTCTCTTTCATCTGTAGGGTTCAACCTAGAGATCATCCCTGGAGGCAGAGAAAACATTATCTCAGTGGAGTAAACGCGAGAGGTAAAGTGACAGAGGTAGTTTTAAGTGCCTTGCTGAAAACAACACAGGAGCCCTTTGGCTGTTTTTCTTTTTTCGTGAGGCGCAGTAAAGTTTTCAAGATGAACAGAAGGGGGATGCAGGTGAGGGGCCGTGGCTCCTCGCTGAAGGCTACCCCTGTGTTTGTTGTTAGTATTGTTGTTTTAGTCATAATATTGTGTGTTTATCTGGAGCTGATGCTTACATTTCCTTGGTGACTGATATTCGACAGCTCTGCTGTTTCATCAGTGGCATTTTGGGCAGAAAATGAATAAATGTCTGGAGCTATTTGCCAATTTCCTCTGTGTTTGTGTGTGTATTTATTGAACCTGGTTTTGTTCATAAAAGCATTTCAATGCATATATACATTTCTCATGGCTCTGATATTGGGCCTTTAATATTAGTAGAAGTTGGATATAAAAAAAAAAACAGATTAAAGAGGTCATTCATTAGTTTAATACTTGATAGTTTAATATAATAGTTTTAAGAGCTCTAAGACTGAATGTGAGATCATGAGTTCTTGAATTGATTTTTTTCAATGGATTTGTGTAAATTTCTAAAAGAATGTTGCACATCTATTCACACACACGCCAAAACATCTCCTATAATTTCAATAAAGGCTTTAAATTCCAATTAATATGCAGAAACACAATAAAATACCTCCATAGCATATTTGGTTCTGTCAAATTGTAAACACACTTACAAAATACAAAGTGACATGCACTTTGTCTTGTATATGATGCAACTGACAGCAACTAGCAATAATACAGCGAGACAGCCGTAATAATGTGTTTTTTTGCTTCAGTTTATAAGCTTTATTTGTTTTTCCTCCAGCTAGATGAGAGTAATGCTGGTTCAGCACGGCGTAAACAGCCCACAGGGGCTCATTCTTAAACATAGTCCTCCTCCATAAACTGATCTCACCGCAGGGCTTTGGCTCTCCATCCCAGCAGCCCTCTGGCCCACATGACAACGGGAGGCCTGTTTTTCCCTGCAACATAGCAACACCGCCCTGAGCTAACTCTGACCCTTGACAGTCAAAACATATTATTGGCCCAGGTGACAGGAGCTTTACACCAAGCAATACAAATACTCCAGGGGTAGGATGCTATAAGTGTTCACACTGACTGTTGAACTAACATGATGTCACTGGAGGAGATTTGAATATACAAGGTGAGTGGATACCACATATTTGGTTTGTTGAACAATTTTCCAAAGAGGACATGTAAACAAAAGTGCTGGGAGTATGAGCTCAGGGCCATGGATAGAGCTGCAGAACCAGACGTTTGAGTCTCATATTTCAAAGCCATAGAGACAAGTCAGGCCTCAGTTGGGCCACATCTACTGTAAGTCTGATTCATCTTGACATCTTTGCAAGGTTAAAGACTCAGGAAAACAAATCTACAGCCACTCACACCGAGGCATTATCCAGCCAATTTATAGGTGCAAGAAGATGGAGTTGTTCTTTTTCATTATCGCTGCAGGGGTTTGAGTCATTGTGGAAGGCTTCTGGCCTGCTGTGGCGCCACTGCACTAGCATTAAGTCACACAGAGACAGACAGAAAAGAAAGCTGGAGAGGTAATTCACCACTATGTCCTTACACCTCCTTCAACAGAGTCTGTTGTTTGTCCTCAAAGACAATGTGCTTGTGTTTATATGCCCTCATACATATCAATTACTTTACCACTTGGGCAGTGTCATCCTCAAGGTGCTTGAAAATTAGGTTTCAATGTCAGCTGAGAGGCACATTCAAGACAAAAATAACGGAGCTTTCACCTCAAGGCTGTTCAGCCTCTCCGTCAGCACGCAGTGACAGAAACCGAAACCCTTGCATCTAAATAACACTGAAATCCAGGCTTACACAAGCAACGTATTCCTCTTGCATCAGCAAATGAACTTCTTTCCACATAACAGTTCAGCTGTCAGCAACTATAGTGTTTGTGAGGGGGAGAAAAAAAACGAGGGGAAGTGAAACCTCTCTGTGCCGCTTTGTTGCTGGAGCACATGGAGGATTGGATTCCTGAAAACTCGGACAGCAAAAATGGCGTCACCCTCACTCTGAGTCAGAGACACAGAGTGTGCCCTGGATGAACTTCCTGTTTCACTCTGCCACAGATATAGGGTTTCTCCAGCCTAGCCACACACAGGAAGTGAGTCACACTTATTCACCAGTCGTCTGCAGGCTGCAGACTCTTCGAGCCCCTGAGTGACAGGACGCGGAGGGGGCCAAATTAGCTTCTGAAACTTTAATCTCCTACAACTCAATTATTTAATATCTGAGCCACCCACTTCAAAGGAATACCTCAGCTCCCTCCTCTCTGGCTGCCTTGATGGAGGCTTTCAATCCTGTCTCCTAAAGGACTCACCATTTTATATCTCTACCCTGCGGTTTGAATGACGCTCTCCTGAAATCTTACAGTGCTCCCTGAAATCCGAGATATACTGTGCTAATAAACCGCAGTGCATTAAGTGCTGTCGTAGCTTGAGGTGAAAATGTAGTATGAAACTTCAGTTTTGTCACTATGTATTCATCCATCCTAATTTTGGATTCCCCTTCCAATTGTAAAACAAAATCATTTGCAGCTGCAGAGCGTAATCTCTTCAGACTCAAAAAGACAAGAAGAGGAAGCAATTACTGTGATTTGGAATGGAGCGTGAAAACAAAAACCTAATGGAAATATGCAAAACATGCTTATGTAATAAATACGAGATGAATTTTAATGCGAGGAACAGTGAGAAACTCGGAAATATGTTGGATGACTGTATTTGTGAAGCAAAGTCACGTTATCTGTATAATAACAAACGTCCTCTGAATTTAAATGATGTCCTTGTTTACGGCAAGACTCATAATGGAGATGAGGTCATCCAAATGAATAGGCAGCAAAGGTAAAGAACAGAAATAACCTTGAGACAGGGGTCATAAATTATTTTGGAATTGGCCTTGATTTTTGTCTCACCCAGCCACATAACACATTTCCAGACCTGCATAGCTATTGGCTCTGTGGAAAAGTGGATCAGAGAAGTGGAAAGTTAATCCCCAAGACCCTCCCAGCCAGAGATGAGAAGAGGGGGGCTACTGGCAACTGCAAAGCGGCACGGGGGCTTTCTGTCTCTGCGGATTCGCAAGCACACACACTTATCCTGCTGCAGTGACACACACACACACAAAAATACAGCCATACAGACAACACACAGACTTTCAGAGATATGAAACACCTCCTGATGCGCTGACCAAACTCAATTTGATATTTGTATTTAAATATATACAGTGTATCTTAGAACTCATACATAGAGGATGTACTTAAATTAACTGAAACATGTTTGGCCAGCTTTGTTTACACAGCATTTATAGTCCATACATTCATATTTGGTATGTTTCAAAGAGAGTTAGCAAAATGCATCTTATTTGAATAACTTTTAGTAACATTACACATCTAACATGAATACAATAAGAGATAGCCCTCTCAGCTCCCACCTTGGCTAGCTTACCGGTACCGCTATTGTTAGCTAGCATCAGTGTTAGCCGAGCCACTTTACTGAAATAAAACATGTCACAATCATGAAGCCATTTCTACAGCACAACCATATGCTGGTTGGTGCCCAACCTAGTTTATTTATATTATACTAACACTGCAGGAAGCTTGAAATTTTCACCTCAGTAATTTAGAGGGTTAACTAATTGGCTAGCTAACAGTTAGCTTTAACTAAACTGACATATTACTGACACGTTAGAGCATAATTAAAATCACACACATATTCTCTTTTTCAACATTCACGCTAAAGAAACATACACAGATACAAAACAAGAGAAATGTCAAAATAAAACAGTTTTACCTGGGTTAGCTGAAATTGAGTTACTTCAGACTTCCGAGACACAGGAGTGTAGCTCTCCTCTCTGCTAGCGGTTTATAGGAGTAGCGTTACATGAGATGATTGATACCACTCTCATGTCTGTATGGAAAATATGTAGTTATTGTCAAAAGCTGGTTAGTTTACCTTTGCTTAGCTTAGCATAAAGACTGGAAACAGGGAAGGATCTAGCCTGTCTATTGACAATTTGGCAAACCAATGAAAACTCCAGGAAGTATATAGCATATTTCTTACTTCTTATTGCTTATTTTCTGCACAAATCTAATAAAACTTTTATGCAACAAAACGCTCCTTGATTTGGGGGATAGAAACCTTGGATTCCCTATTGAATCTTTTTATGAGAGGAGTTTTCAGACTATAGTCTAGCCTTACCACATAACAACCATCTTTTAAAATGGTAAACAGGAACAACTATGGCTGCCAGCATCACATCATATCTGGCACCATCCGCCTGGAACAGATGGCTTTCCAGGCAGACTATATTAAATGTACCTAATGAGCCAGAGCATGCATGATCTCATGCTAGCCTACTTCCATTCTTAATCTCCCTATATCATGCATGTGTGTGCGGGTATGAGCGAGTGGTCCCGCCAGTATGTGTGCACTAATTCGCCCGGTGCATGAATACAAATGCAGATGTGTCTGTGCGGGCGCAGGATGCAAGATATTCTTTGCACTCTTAAAAGCCCTTTCTAAGTGGAATGACTCTATCAAGGGAACAATGGGTATTCTGAGCCCGGCAATGTGACAAAGGTTCACACTGACACGCTTTCCTAAATTAGGCTGTTCATGCACAGGAGGGAAGTGAGCCCTGCTCCTATTCTTCTCCTCTACTCAAGGGTCATTGTGTAGACAGGAAAGGCCACAGAGACATATGACTTGACATGCTCTCTAAAGTAGGTTAAGGGCACTCTTCTTGCAAATATAAAAATTGCAGAGGAACACTTTTTAAACCATGTATCAAAGGAAAAATGACTCTGTGGCCTATTTAAGTGAAATGATTCTTTTATTGTCATGGATGACATAGATCCCTGGGGGGTTTGGATAAATTAGGGTTTATTGTCAGAGGGATATATTGTCACGGTTAGATGCTAGCAATTACAATGACAATTTAGACATGTAGTTGATGGTCGTAGTCATTGATAAGCTAATAATTTCCAGATCACCAACAATACGGGCAACCTTGTGTGCATCTCTCTAACGGCATAAGTCATGTATCTCTGACAGCTGGAGAAAGAAACACACCCACCTCCATTTCACCTTTTCACCTACAAGCTTTCAGGGATGTGAAAACCAAGACCTTAACTGATGTCATTATGAGATAACCTGCCTTACGTCAAACCTTGTTTTTCTACAATGCATGTTTTCCCCTTTGTATAAACACATGCTACTCGTGAGGATGTTGCAACACTGCGGCGGGGAGCTGCAGATGTGAAAAGAGAGGCCTTTGATGGAGCACAGTCGGGGCCTCCTTGATTCCACTGTCTTCCCTCCCTGACCCGAACTCCCACCGCACAAGTCTGCTTCCAGGAAACCAGCTGTTGGACTCGGGAGAAGGGAGGAGGTGATATTCTATATCAGGGCTGTGAATCACAGTTCCATGCTCTGTATTTTTCCTATGGTGGTTTGGCTGCCTGGCTGACTGGCTGGCTGAACGGCTGGCAGGGTGCATGAGGAGGAATGTATTGTGGAGCAGGCCCCAGTGCTGAAGGACTGACTGGGAGAGTGGGACAGGGGGTTGTTGGGTTATTACATTGCCCCGGGGGTGCTTATTTAAACTAAAGTCCTGTCTGGACTGTTGCACTCAAACACTGTTATTGTACTGCAGCTGCATGAGACACAAAGGCAGAGAGCTGGAAATGGGGAGGAGGAAGAAGAGAGGGAGAGAGAAAGAGAAAAAGAGAGTTATCATGGAAGGCGGAGAAGCGGGAAGAGAGAAGAGAGAGAGAGGAGGTCTGGACAATGTCATCCCTCCTTCCCAGGAAACAGTACAAACAATAAGTAAAAATGAGAGAGCCCAGTGGAGCAGAACAGGGAACAGCACAGGGACAAACCATAATTAGACATTGGATGACGAAGGATCTATGCAAGTGTTGTATAGAGTAAAAACTGGAACTGGAACACACCCACATTGTAAAAGTATCCGCAGACTGTAGGTGCAGGATGTTGGACGTAAAAACAAACACTGTAAGTTTGACTGAGTGTGCATATTTAGGCGTGACTCACATTCTGAATAGCATCTGGTCTGGAAAGATTCATCATTCAGATGCAGAACAAAGTGCAGCGGCCAGGCAATCATTTTAATGGAAGGAGATGGATCAGTTTTAGGGGTGGAAAGTCGCACGTCATGCAAGACTGGGAGCTGCGAGCGTCAGCGGGGATCAGAGCTGGGGGTTCGTGCGAAGTGAGAGGAAAACTCAAAGAGTCTGGCGCACGCTGTGGAATGGCGGAAATCCTGGTCTGATTGTGCAGCAGTGTTTGCTTGTGCTCAGACAGCTCCTAGGAAAGGAATGTGTAGCCTACATTCCCTTCCTAGACCCCGCCTCTGCTTCTCCAACACCAACACTCACTGTCAGCATGGTGAGGTTTACATACCAAGAACAACAAAGGATGGAACTGATTTACCGGCATTTTTTTGGAGGTGACGGGGGGATGCAGTTTATAAAAAAACCACATGGCCATGAGACAGTGTTTGCTCTGCAGGTTTGACAGGGCTACTATATAATTTAAGCCTGACACAGGAGGCAGGAATGGGTTAAGTCTACTGCAGAGAGGGAAGGGAGAGGAGTGCATGGGGGGGAGAGGGGGTCAGCGCTGCATTCAGATGAAATTAAATGGAGGCTAAAGTGCTGACTCATTGCGTTCAGGCCCTTTATTACCTGCTCCGTCACCCAGGCTTTATGGGGAGGGCTGCCAGAAGAAGGCTGGGGGGGATACAGCGGCAGGCAGCCCTCATTTACAGGAACCCTTCTGGAGACAATAACACTGCAGCCAGCCAGCCAGCCAGCCCCACGGCTCACTTGCACTCTGCAAAAGTACCCTTTAGGACAACCCTATCCAAAAAAGCACACACGCCCCCATCCCCTCTCATTTTTGGCTAAATAGGAGGAAGCTTGCTTTTGCTTCTAATGAGACATCAAGGGGAGCTGGGGAATCTGGGTCTGGTAGGTCGGTCTGTTATGCCGTGCGTGTGTGTGTGTGTGTGTGTGTGTGTGTCTGTGAGAGAGAGAGAAAGAGTAAGAAGGCTTTGTTTGCTTTTCTGTACTCTCTTGTGATGGAGTAGTACTGTGGTTTACACCACAAGCTATGTGAGGAATAATATGCTGAAAGTACATTTATCCTTTACAAAATAAAAGAAATGTTGTGTTTGAACAGAAAAGTTGGCTGCAGTTGAGCTCGTGTGCGTCATCGACCTCAGCACCGGATCACGTTCTAACACTGTTAGATGTGTAAGCTATCACGGCAGCATCATTTGCATTGCAGCTAGCGCTCACCTAGCAGGGGGATAGAGCTGTTGGCAGTGTGAAAACAGAGGTTGGGTGGTAACAGGAGACACATTTTGGGAAACAGGAAACAATTAATTTTTTTTGTTTCTATTTATTTCTGTCGTCTAAGGGAAAGCACACTTTCACTTTCACTGCTGTTATATCTTCCAAAAACGACGTTAGTATCAGTGTTACAGCTACATTTGTAGTTAGAATCTGATATCTGTGGGTCAAGACTGTCATGTTTGAAAGTCAACATGTATACACTTGCAGTCACAATGGATCACTGATGTTGATGCTGGATAAACAGACATAATTCGAGTGGTTAGACAATGTGCATGATGTATGGCTGCGGCAGGCCTGGAGCACTCACTGGCTGTGGAAAGCGCTTATTGCTGCTGATCAGACGAAATGGACTCCAGCACTGTGTCAGGCTCCAGTTTGTCTCAAATGGTCTGGGCAATCAGAGCATACAGCCAATAAATGGATGCATTCTCTCTGTCCTGGCTCTGCTTCTCCATCTCCCTCATTACTCTCATTACTCTGCAGCTTGTGGGTTATCTAATGCTCTCCCCATGGCTTACGGTTTGGCTGGGGATTAGACTCATTTTTCCAAGGGCATTTTATAAACAACCCTGTGTGCCTCCCGTTCCCGTGGGCTGAGCTGATGTAGCAGCAGAATTTACGACCTCGGAGGCCTTGTGGCCTCACTCCCATTGCAATACATTATTCAAATTCATTCTCTCTTTCACACAGAGCTGAGGGCAATTATTTGAATATCCGCAGGAGTGCAGCTGAGTGCCGCGGCTCATCTTCAACAGCAAAGATGGTGAAATTGCCTCACTCCGCCGGATCAAGGTTGTAGGCAATAAAACACTATAATTTATGACACAGTTTGATATTTCAGTGAAGTCATTGATTCCCTCGTGTCAGACCTTGGCAAGGACGGCTCCAGAATTCACAGAATGTAATTCCAATTCTGCCTCGATGAGGAAAAAAAAAATTCTTATAGCACTAATTGGACACTTGGCTGGCTGCACATGCTGTAAAATGGATTTTCCCCTGAATCAACAGAAACAACCCTCAGAAATTCGACATCGTTCCTGTGCCCTGCAGATTATTTTCAAGGCTTCTGTACATATGAAGCAGACAAGAAGTTGTGCTCAAAAAAAAAAAAAATTGTGCTGCCTGAGGAGAAAACGCAGCCTGATATCATGCATGCACTAAGTTATTGAAGCTGTCCCACTTTCAGCAGTGAACAGATGCAGTGTCCTCATTTCTTGTATAGCAAAGCTCTTCTCTGTCACACACCTACATCATGATGTAAGTGTTATTCACACCACAACAACACATGCATTTGTACCATTCACAGATTCCATAGCAGAGACAGACTATAAGTCACAATGAATTACACACCTACCCCTGCAGGAATATTTACAAATGCAGTACACTGCAATTATGATTAACAAAGAGGAAGAGGGTGCTGTCGTCTTTCCATTTTAAAATTTGGTCTCATCCTCCCAAACCTCATTCCAGTTTCATACCATAGCTTCAGTCACGTTGATGAATTCCTACTTATTCATAATCAACTGTGTTTAAACTGTGTTCTCTCCCCTTTACCACTACCACAGTCTGACTTTTTATTTAAAGTTTTGTTGTTGTTTTGCATATTCAACATTTCTTTTTGTTGTTCCTGTATGTGCTCAGGGACAAAAACTTCTAGCAAAAGACAAAGCTTAAAGCTTCAACTTTTTTTTTTCTTTTGGCCACTTTTGTTGTAAACAGTACAACTGACACATGATCACCTTGATGAACAGTTGACACATTTACACATCCAGCAGACAGCTACATTAGCATTATTTGTGTGTCTCAACATCTAACAAATTTATCATTCCAATTTCCACTAACTTTGTCTGTTGTCTGCCATTCATCAGAGCCTTTACTGTGAAAACAGCTGGAAACATCTGGAAAACAAGGCTAATGAAGTGAAAGTGAACCAAAACAAAAGCTGTGTGCCATAAAAACCAAAACAATGAGCTCAAAGACACTAAAACCCACTGTTGAGCTGCGGGGGAACAACACAGTCGGGTGATAATTCAATTGTGGGTTTCATCACTATAAGCAATATGTCTCACATTATACATCTTAAGTTTTCATGAAAAATATTGATTTATGAAAACAGTTGCACAACTTGACTTAAAGTAGGTGAAATAGACCAGAAAAGGAAAGATTTGCGATATAAACAAACATTTAGTAACACTTTGTGCCAGTTCTTGGCGATGGGGTCATGAGGTAGAAATCTTGTGAAAACATGTCATGTGAGTGACACATTGTCTAATTGTATTGTTTTTCTGACCTTTCTGTAGCACACCAGTCAGACGTATCACTACACATTAGGTTCAAAGGTAAAATTTAGTACAGGAAATGATATATTAGGCTCGCTGTTGAGTCTTTTTTCACTGAGCTCCTTTTGTATTTGAACTAGTGTGTGTCTTTGTATGTGCTGGAGACAGGGATAACGTTTCCAGCAGCACATCTGCCTCAGAATATCTGTGGCTGTATCCAGTTCCTGTCACTGATACCATAAAGGCAAAGCCTGATTCAAACACTAAAAACAGGACAAGGACAGGTAAGAGCCCGTTCACCGTCTTTCCCACAAGTGCAGTTTTTATACCCCTTTGGGTGTGCCTTTTAACTGATGAAAACCACTGTGATGCAACTGCGTCTTTATTCATGACAGTACACGGTGGGAGGGTTTAGCTGCGAATGCCTGCGGCTTCGTAAATAAATCATCTAAACTCACTGAAGAGAAAAGCTCCAACAATCAAAGATTTTTCTTCCCCGACGGGTGAGTCACCGTTCAAAGGAAAAAGAGGCCCAGATTCTCTGCCGCCGAGTGCTCAGGCATCAATTTCAGCAGTGTGGAAAGCCGGCTGACAATAGAGCTAATTGATGAGGATTATCTTGCAGAAAAGGAGGAAGCCTTGTGACATGACTCATCGTGGCCATCTGTGTAAGTGTACTGTATTTTCACAACCATGCCTTCGAGAGCAGAATAACTTCCTCTTTGGCATAAAGCCCCAACAAACATCATCCTACCCTGACTGGCTCTGCTGCTGTCTGGATAATACTTTCACTTGCACCTGTGCTTTAAACCGCCCTCAATGTCTGACTAGTTATTGCTGAGGGAAAGCGAGTACACCCACTGAGTGTGATATATTGAGGGAAATGTGAGTCATACCAAACATCAAAACACTTCCCTCAAAATGCTGAGACCTGAAGTCACACAATCTCTCTCTTTCTCTCTCTCTCTGTCACACACACACACGCGCGCTGTGAAATTCCCAGTGAGTCGACTGGCTAATGACATTTCTTCATTACCAGCTAATCCAGACACAAAGGAACAACAGAGGACTCTCAGAAACCTTTTTTTTTTTTTTTTAATTATTAGAAAGTGTCTCAGCCTCACTATTAAAATTTCACAAGTTTACAATCATCTCCGAGCGAAGAGAGAAGCCATACATCTTAAATATCAGTGACATATCAGTCGAGAGGGCAGCGCTGAGTGCTGCCTTCTGCTTGACGGCGTTAATGAAAGTTGACTGAACGCAGTGTGTGGTGAAGATATGTAGCCAAGCTTAAATCTAAATCACATTTTTTGTGTTGGTGAGTTATTGCTCTTGTTCTTACATGCTCGGATTTGTTTTCTTGCTTTTTCTTTCTTTTTTCCTTTCGTTCTCTCTCGGGGGTGTACATTTGATCTCCATCATGATGCATTACCACAAACTGGTAACGTCTGTGTCACTGCGGTTAGACCATTTGGCTTGTGAGAGTGATAGATCTCAGTTTCAGAAACACAAGATAATCGGGCCCATTAGATTCATGTTTGAAACGAGCGACGCGCAGTTGCTGAATATGCCCTGGCTCAGAGTGAGACATGTAGTGACACAGCTGGCTCTCATCACAAGGGGAAATTACAGTGTTCAGTGGGTGATTTTCTGATCCAGTCAAAGCGAAAATACCCTTTAACTTCAAAGTTACCTTACAGGAAGATCAAATTGAAATACTGGAGGAGGACTTCATGTGTCTGAACACTTATAAACAAAAATACACACAGGCACTTGCCTCTTATCTGTCCATGTGAATAAGGGAGAGTGATGAAATAAGAAAGCTGCTCTGGCCTCCCCCCCCCTCTCACATACATAGACACACACATAGACACACACACATCCCCTCCCCCAAGCTGGTTCCCTTCTGACTCATGGGGGATTACTTGTCTGATCACTTTGATCTGCTTGCCGGTGCCAAAGCTATTTTCTACACCCAGCGAACAGCGTGCAGGCTGCATTAGCCTACAGGCAGGAGACACACATTCAGGTTAGAATTTCATCTGCCCACTGACACACAGACTGCGCCTGCTAAACCCATGCTGCAAGGTTTACAGCTAACGGGAGGAGGAGTCGATTCAGTGCCAATTTCAGTTAGGATTGCCACGAAACGGTATCTGGTTATTCAAGGATGTTGCAAAACAGTAATGAATAACAGTCACTTCTAACCACAAACAGTTTGCTGCTGATGCAACAGGATCTCTCGCCCATGATAGGTACACTCATATAAAAGGAGGGTCAAAAAGCGTTGCAATGGATAATGTGGGTTGTATTGCCTCTGCCAAATGCCTGCAGAGAAAATGGCACGGATGCAAAGAGGAGGAGGAAAGTATTCTGACACTCAGACACTTGTATGTTTGAAGAAGTAGATAAAAGAGTGAGGTAGATGGTGGTGCATGAACCTCACTTGAATCATTTCCCTTACCCTGCAGCCAAGGAACAAAAATTTGATGACACTTTTTTTATTTTATTTTATGACACATGAATCAACTTGAGGCATGAAGAGCTTCATGCCAGTCGTGGTGTGGCTGAGAGCCGTCTCTGCTTTGCCTCATCTGGTTCCTGGTGTTCCTGTCACTGTCTGCTCTGCTGCCAGGTAAACCACTCCAGCTGGGAAAGAGAAGCGAGCTATGCTGTGGTTATGTGACTCAGTTTCTGTAAGAAATAATTGTCTTTCACTTTCTCTTTCTACATAATTTCTCTCTGCAATCCCAGCACCACCGCCACCCATCCGCCCATCCATCCATCCATCCTCCCTCTCGGAGACTCGGAGGAGCCAGCGTTATCAGCGGGTGTCATTTCATGAGAGCCATCATCAAAGGCAGCTGCCTGGTTTCTATGGAAACAGCCCACTTCAGGGGAGGTAGATCGGAGGAGGCATGTGTTAGAATGCTGCGGGTTACTATGGAGACTGGAGCGACAGCTTACATAAGTATTCACTGTGTGCGTCCGTTGCACCACGGCACATTCCACCATATAATTAATGCTCAGAGTGTTTGCTCGCTGCTGTCGAAAATTACAACAATGTCATTTCAAGTGGCAGGCAGACTCGTCGGCCGCGCCGCCGCAGTCAAGGTCAGGCTAATTTTCCCACCAATTAAGCCCAGCTCGTGCATGGAACAGCTGTCAACTGCCATCTTCAAGGTGACACATCAAATTATTCTTTTTTACCATCCAAAAAGCCACTCATGAACACTTTAGCAGCAGTCCCAGATGTGGTTTGTGTTCGCTTTAAACACTACCAAAAGCTCCACAGAAAACACCCCTCCTGGTTTCATGCCGAATGAAATAAAATGTAATAGAAGAGCATGAACCATCAAAAGGTTCGGACAGGAGAGGAAATAGGATGCAAAGGTGGAAGTCAATGTGTTTTATTGGCCCGGAGCTATTCTGCCAATAACTAATGGATGCTCTCTGAAGAGAAACACTACAGTCAAATTGCCTTGAGTGCCTGGACTCCAAATGGAAGTAGACAAATGATGTCCATCCTCTCTGAACTGGGCATAATGCATTTTCTCTATCTCTGATTTATGCACCCATCACATCATATATTCTGCCATCTCCACTGAGCTGCAGCCTTTTAAGTCCTCATTGCAATTAGGCTTTGTATATACACTTTGCTTTTATGTGTGGTGTGTATAGCTAACCAATGTTCTGCTGCAGCTGACGTGTCAGACCGACAAAACAGGCGAGGGATTGCAACATAAATAAAAAAATATCTCCTTGTCTTTGTACAAGAAATGGAATTATGCCTTAATTGGTCCCATGTGAACTAATATTTATAATGTATATTTGAAATTTAATGATGTAGACTTCAGGTAACTTGTGTGGCATGAAATTAAAGTGCACACATTCAGTTTCAGTTAAGAGTATTTATGTTGACATCTCTCACTCTGACAGTAATGATTCTGTGATAATTAAAGTTCTTGGCACTAAATTTCACCCTTTACCCACTTCCTGTGACTCACATAACCGTGTCACATGAGCAGATCACATCACCAAACACAACCAACCATTTGCAAATGAATGGAAACAGCATCTGTGTGACCGCATGAAACACTGGTATAAGATGTGGAGGATTTTCATACCTTTCACCCTGCTTATATTTATGATATGGCATTGTAGAGGTTGCGTATGCAGCTTATCCTAAAAACTATGGTACAGCTTGGTCGTAACTGAAACCATGTGCTGTGTGTAGCGTACCATGTGGTGCCTTCTTCTCAACAGCTTCTGAGACTGTTTGGGCGGGTGGGGGTGGAGGGGTCAAGGGGTTGAAACACATTGGTTAAGAAACCGTAACATGACAAACGTTGTGCTAATAACACTGTCACAAAAGCCAGTGCCAGGCGGCACTCAGTCACTGTGGGTTGACACATTAACTACTATACAAGGACTTCCTCTTTGTCCCCTCCAGTGTTTTAACTGGAGTCAATGATAAGTAACCTGTTAATAGGAAAACATTATTATCCTTTTGAGACTGTTCTTGTACAGATTATTATGAAGTTGGTGGTTTGAGACCATCAAGTGCTGGAGCTTGTTTGTGTTTCTTATCATGACTTCCAGCTGGCATTTTTCATCATAACCACATTCAGGATGTTTGGTGGATTGAGTTAAAACCAAAGATATTTTGGACACATGTCCACTACCTCCGCCCCAAAAAATAATCTGGTCATACGCATTTAATATCAAAGAGAAGATTACTGTTGTTTTTGTGGAATCAGCATACCACAGTAAAGCATGTAGCCACTTCCGGGAAAAGCTTGAACCTGGGTGACTTGAATAACTATCGCATGCGACTATAATACCAGCGACAGATGGCAGGAGGGGAATGCCGTCTGAGTACGGCAACCCAGAGTGTGACAGGGACATGCTCTACTAAGTGAGAAGAATGCGTTGTGACACTCCTCCTGGGCACCTTGTGAACAGCGTGACAGTGGCATGAAAGCGTCAACATGCCAGTTTTCACAGTGCACCCCTCTCTGTGCAGGCCTGCCAATACTACCGACACCTCCACACCACAGGAAAGTCTTGAACTGATTCTGCTGGAAGTGCTGCTGCAACGTTTTACCAATGGGATGTGTATTTGTCTGGCCCTGTCCTGAAAAACTATGCCTGTGTGAGCCGTGGAATAGTGGATAAGCTCATTATTTGCCTTAGGTTGTTACTGTCATTGAAGGCTGTAAATAGCTTTTATAATTCAATCAAGTCCACCTTGGCTGTGGAGTGAGTCAACTCTGCCCTCCACAAACTGTGTCACGGCAGCTGTTGCACTAGATCACATTCTGATGTTTCGCTGCAGTAATACCGCAGCAATAATATGACTAGCGTACAATGGTATTTTAATGTTGTGCACCAACAAAACAAAGATGACTGTGTTGGGCTGGCTCACAACCACGCCACAAGCACAGTTCCACAAAGTGTGATCAGTCACTGGTAGCTTTCCAAGCTCAGCCCTCGGGAGTTCAAAGCTGCTTGTTTTGGCAGGGAGACTGACAAACCAGCTCACCTGTAATCAAACCAGAAAGGCCAACGCCCTTCTTTCAAGTATCAGTCTCTACATCTCTATCTCTGTATTTCTGTCTCTTAGTTAAATAAGTGCACGGATAGTGCAAACCATCTCTAGCCTTACCCAGTAATCAGTCCTGCGCTACTTAATTTAAGTAGGGAAACAAAATGACCATCAATGTCATTCACAAAATAATGAGACCAGTAATTTCCTTGTCTTTCCTTCCAGGGGAGTGGCTCATGAAATAGGCTGCATTCTCTCCACAAGAATTATTACCATTCATTTTGATGCCCTGCAGGCGGTTTACACATCATAGAGGCCCATATTTCTTGGCAGCAAAGATATTATAGCAACAACTATATAAAAATACTATTCTGCAACCTTACTGATACCCTGTAACCACCTCCAGTCACAATCAGAATGCCAGACTGGTAGGGAGGGTGAATAATTAATGCTGTGTCTTTTGAGTTTGCTTATTTCACTAAGCAAAAAAGAAGTTTCTTGCCTTTACTGCCTACGGCCAAATACTTAGCTTGCCTGGCACTGCATTCAGCTTCTAAAGGGATGATGCATTGCTCAGAGTTTTTTTTTTTTTTTTTTTTTTTTGCCAAACCATCACATAGGATTCGACACAGGAAAAACAAACTTGTGCGGGAACAAAACTACGGATGAACTCCTGTCGTGCTGCAAATGGGGGGTGAGACATCAAAGTCATTTTATGACGCTCACAAACGTTAATATCTGCGAGGCGAAATCGTGTCATCAGCATGTGAGATGACATATTCTTGTCAGGAGAACACACAATTTAGTAGGTGGAGGTGGCTGTGAGGCTGAAGGGTGTTGGCAGAGTCTTCCGTGCCGTGACACGTTTATCCAGGCCACCAGAGAGACAGACAGCAGATAGCGACTCGAAGCTGGGAAGAGCGGGGGTGCCCTGCTGTTTCCATGCTGCCAGGAAACTTTGGAGTGTTCTGTGGTCCATCCCTGTCACAATGTCCCGCAGTCTATCTGCTTCCTGCTCGGAAAAAAAAACGGTATCCACCCACACCATCTCAAAGTGGCAAGATAAGAAGGGACATTATTCATGACCTCAGCTTTCCAGATGATGGAGATGTTACAAATGACCATTTGTTTTTTGTTCGGCTACGGCGCAAGCGCAGTTTACAAATGGTGGCCAATATACCACACAAAACTAATCAGTAGCATTTTGTTTTTAATGGCTCTTCGATTTCAGTCAGAGGTAGACTAAAGCCAGCTCCTAATTTATATCCAGCAAACATTAATTTTACCGGCTGAAATGACAACTACAGATTTTATCAGCTGTAGTTAACATGCTAATTAAGTTAACATTAGCTCCATGAGTTGGTGAAATTGTGCCTCTGGCTGACTTTTCAACAGCTCACTAATTTAAAATGAATTTACAAATCTTGTTAAAGACATCGTAAATATGCACTTAATGGCTACATACATACTATTGTGCAAAGACGGGCAAAAGCCATCCTTACCAGCTAATGTCGAGGACATGTAAATAAGGAAAAAGCACGTAGACGCTAGTTCGTCCTAGTTATTATATGGGAGTAATATATTTTATTTTGAGTTTTTAATGTTACAGACCAAAGGCTTTTAGGATGAAAACTAACGTTCACTGTTTGCTGAGGCTGCTTCAATGTAAACATCCTCAAATTCAATTAAAAGACACAGATGCTAATGTTAGCCTAAAGTTTGATAGCTTCCAGTATCAGCTGTTTTGATTTTGGAAAGACTATCCTCCAAACTCCAACAACCCATCCCTTTTTGAGGGAGAACTATCAAATGTAAGTGTTTTCCTGACTTTTTGACCACCTGTATTAAAGCTGACATATATATCCAGAGCAGATAAGTTTCGGAAATCACCTCAATCTCCACAGCCAATGTTCCAGAGCAACAGAAACCACAGTTTTTCTTTCCTCGTGTCAGATGCTAATGTTAGCCTCTGTGGCCTTATCTACAAACAGCACCACACCTGACTGTCTTTAGCTAGCCCTATCTCCCTCGCTACATGATATACAGCACCTGCTGCCTGTCACAGATAGACTTAGGTCATTCTAAATCCAGCCAGGCTGTCCACATTAACGCAAACACACCGCAAAGTTCAGCAGTATTATAAATTGCGATGGCAGGGAAATGGATGATAAATCTGTTTTCATGATGAAAAATGTTCAGGGAAGTACTTACTGCAGAGCAATAATACTGAGGATGGGTTATTGTATTTTCTCTATTGATCCTGCAGATTTATGCACCCACACTTGGATTTGTTGTCTGTTGCTGAAAACAAATAAAATATGTCTGGCATAGTGAGTGAGATATTTACACAAAGCCTCTTCAGTCCTCACTGGGTATGGTATTAGCTCTTAAAATGAAACATAAATTCACACACATCATCATTCTGTCACTGTCCATTAGAGAGGCAGAGTCATGTGTTTATCAGTGTTTGCCTTAGAGTCGCTAGTCAACATGAACACACAGCTTCAGCATTAATTTGTCAGCTTGTCTGGATGGGTCTTAAAATGGTGTCATTATCACAGCAGGCTCAAATCCCCTCCCAGATTGCCTGGGGTTGCACTGCTTACCTAAGGCCACCCAACGACTTCCAAAGCCATAAACTTATTACCAACATTCAACAGGTTCAGACTGCTGCATCGGCACACCAGTCAGAGGGCTTAGGGACGAGCTGTTGCTTGTGCTGACCAGGAATCTTTAGCTGTTTGGGTGAAGGTCAACAAGTTATTTCCAAATCGGTCACAGCCCTGTCACACAGCACTTATTTATGTGCAGCTGCAGTCATAGGACCTGGCATAGTTGATGCTTTTAACCTCCATGTTGAATAATCAGAAATAGGTCTGGAGTGTTTTCTGTAACTTTAGAGAACTCAACAAGTATAACTGGAGGGAATCTGGTTTGAAGCCTGGTGGGATTTTAAAAGCTGCAACTTAGCACAGAAGACCAAATTTATATTAGTGAAATGATTTATGGCCTCTCTGATTTGCCGTTACGGAGATAAGAAAATACTGCTCAGCTGTATCCTCCAGAGTGTCACTACTCCAGTAGCAACAGACAATTTATGACAGCCCAAGCTTTAATACTCAGGACTCTGGAAAAAGACAACTGAGTGATTGGAAACTTTGCTTCGTTATGTAATTTCTCCTATTACATGACAAGTTATGGTGGAGTCAGCTTGGAGTCACATTACTGGTCATCTGTCAGAGATGATGCCTGCTGCTACTTGTTCAAAACAGAAAATGAGTCATCAGGCAAAGCACCCACACCTAAAGCACTTCCTTAACTCTGACTTTGGTTACATATCCTGATCACTTGTGAAAATGATAGATCTTTGTTTAGAGTTACAAAAATAGAGAGGGGTAGGCTTGTGTTTATGCTTTCAAGGTTACAGCCACCATCAACAGCTTGACATTATTTAGTCAACAGAATAATTCACAATGAACCAGAGTAAAGAATAAACCAAACTGATTTGGAAACAAATAAAAAAAAATCTGTTGAAATTTGTGGGAATAAATGTGGTTGCAGTTGAGGCTTATGACATTATTTTATTTTGACTTTCAAAATACAAGTTCACTTTTATGAAGTACTGCCTTTGCATTTTGAAAACATGAATTTGTAAAATTCCTCAGCGCAGCACACACCTCATTATGTGTGTTTTTGACTCATCTTCAGCAAAGCATGCCTGCATTTCTGGAGGGCACTGTATGGTTCAAGATGAGGGTAGGGTGGGTAGCTTTTGTCTGTGTGTGGGTGGCTGGTATTGTGTCTGAATGAAACAGCATGGGAGAAGAGGGGGAATGAATAACGTGTCAGGCTTTTTAGTTGAGAGACTTCTTGTGTTGATGAATAATTGAGCTGTAGTCAGACGAAGAGCTGTTTCATGAGCCCCTCTGTCTCCAAGTTAAAATTAGACCCTTCTCTCTATGCAGACAGTCTCTTTGAACTGCTGCTGTCTCAGAGCATCACTCAGCTCTCTCTACAGCCCACTTGTGCCTTTCACTGCAATATGCCTCTGTAGATATGAGGAGAGACGTAAACATGCTTGGCGGACAAGGGGAAAATCTGAGTTATACAAGCCGGGAAACAGCACTATCAACATGATGAGATGAGGGAAATTTTGGATTATATTGGGCTTTGTTGAATCTGAATTTTGGGTTTTTATGAGTAGAATGTATTAGAATAAAAAATATGAAAGCAGAAACATCTTTCTAGTGTTGATTGGGGACACTAATTTGATATTCAACCTCTCCCCTCTGCTACAGTTATAATGAAGTTCTGTCTCTCCTCTGTCTACCTGTCATACCAAGATCCCCCAGGCTTTCCTGTCTTCGCCTGGCCTCTGAGTACCAGCAGCCCATCTCAATCTGTCACTCCTGTCAGGCCCACAACGCCACCAAAGAAACCAGAAAGTAGGACACCGAGAACTCACCGGGCACGCGCACACACACACACGCAGAGGAAAATTCCTTATAAAATGTGGCAAAAAATACACATTTTGCGACAGAGGCCTAAGAGTCCGTCAGTGTAATATCTGCTGTTATCTATGGGCAGCCGGCACTAAATGGGGCATTCAGTGACTCTTCAAAGACCCCGTTTCTGCAGGGCGACTCGGGCTGCATTGTTACTGTTTTAATTAGAACTGCTTCTTGCCTGCTCCCTGGGATCCACCCAGCCTCAACATCAAAGCGCTGCTCTGAATAATGATGTACCCCTCCATGCCTCAGGTACAGCCTGAATCTCAGAGCCCCCCCCCCCCCCCCCCCCCCCCCCCTTTGTACCTCTCTGCTTCCCAATTTACTGCTATTTCTCTGAGCGCTGACATAACACTATTTTGTCGTGTTGAGGGCAGCAAGATGAAGGTAAGTTTTCTGTCTTTGTACTTGATGTGGCTGCACTAGCCTTGTGGTCACAACAGTCTCATAAGGACAAGTTCTTTTCATTTTGTCCTATTTGTACTGTGCTGTAGTCACTTTTACTGACATTTAAACACCATAACAACAATTTCAACAAAACAGCATTACCAGTACACACAAAATCGATTAAAGATTCAAAAACAAATATTTATGCATATATAGTGTGTTATGATTATACAGCTGCTGAATCCCCTTGTTTCAAGTGAACATGATCATGCATTTTAATAAGAGAGCAAACCCATAATGTTACATTAGCCCCACAAGTGCCACAGATTCATAAGTGTAGGAGTATACTGCAAAATAGTCAAAAATAAAGAAAAAGCAATAAATATATCTTACATAATATCAAAAAGAAAACAAAGATACATGTACAAAATGCTTGAAATGTGAATAGAAAGCGGTCATAATTAATTACATTTACTCATAATTAGCAGGCTAAACCTCCACGCTTCTTGACCGTGCAAATTTGAGAAAACAATAACAACTAAAGGTCTACTTACCAGCTTAGTCCATAGCTTTCAACCATATGAAATAGTTTTCATTCAATTGTTGAAGATAGATGTTTTGGCATGCGAGCTCAGTAACTGTTATTGACTGTAGTCTGATCTTTACTTGACATCATTATTAGAAGCTACTGAGCTGGTCCATCTCCATGACAACTGAGCAAACTGATGAAGTCCATGTGATACAGTAGAAAGCTCCAGCGCAGATTAGTGAACCGTGAGTTTGGATTGTTTTGTCAAAAATAGATCTGGCTTGCAGTAATATGACAGGATGACATAATTCTCAATCCCCAGTTGGAGATATCCAACAGTACATTGCGTTTGAAGGAAATAATAATGCAGAAAATAAGATGTCCATGTCAGCTAAATGTGTCGCTCATGGTTTCAGCCCCTCAGTAATAACACAACTGGACTGTATCCTGATGACCACTGCTGCTCTTTTTTGTTCTCCAGTTTTGATTTTGATCTGCCTCATTCAAGACAGATCAAATTAATGCTGCATAGCTCAAGATTAGCATTACAAGGGGCCAACCCATTTATGGGTACATAATAAAGGCCATCAGACTGCTTGTGGGGATTTTATCAATCTCTCTCAATGCCTGTTAATATGAGAGCTATTATTTCTTACCTGCACACAATTTATGAACTGCACACATGGTCAATTTTAGCAAATCAACACAGCTTTCTTCATGACAGAGAGCAAAGCTACATAACAGCCCTAAGGCATCCATTGGGAATTTATTAGAACATACTGGACCTATGACGTTAACTCTTTCTTTCAAACATCCTCTTGTATAATTCAACCTCTGTCTCATCCTGACTTTCGCTGCCATTCCTCTGTGCTGACTCACGGCTGCATTCCTCATACACTCCCTCTGTAAACACACAAGAATGAGGCAATACCTAAGACGTCTCATGAAATACAGAGGTTATGCAATCTCTTGAATCATAGTGTACTCAGCTGATTATGCGCTAGACGTGGCACCCATTACAGCGAATCACATTTTAATGAGTTCAAAGCATAGTATGAATCCAGGAAACAATGCACAATTAAGCCCCATTGCATTGAATTGTACTGTATTCAAAGCAGGTCATGGGCTGTTCTCCAGTCTGATGGCAGCTCATTGTGGGAGCTAATTTAAAAATCTGATTTACATAAAACTGGAAGGGTTACTTTAAATGGCACAGCCTACTTCAATAAATGTGACTTTTCAAAGTCATGCAATCCTTCAGCTGACGTGACTCGACTTTGCCAGATATGATAAAGGTAGTGAAGATATAGTTTAGGATGTGTCAGATACAGCTGCCTCTGTCATCCATAAAGGTCTAGCTCCTTGGCCACCACTGCTGGTCAGCAGCATTTGACTGTGTCAGGTAGACATTTTTACATAACCACAGTATTTCCACTTGTTTCCTTAAAACTTGTTCAGGGAGCTAAGCTTGCTAGCTAACTAGCCACTGAGTTATCAAGTATTCAAATTCAAAGACTTAAAAGAATAGTTTGACATTTTCGAAAATACACTTTTGTCGCTTTCTTGCCACGAGTTAGATGAAGAGATTGATGCTGCTCTTACTGTAGCCTATATCAGACGGTTAGCTTAGTTTAGCATAAAGAATGAAAGCAGGGAGAAACAGCTAGCATGGCTCTGTCCAGAAAGTCACTGCTCCCACCCAAGAAATACACACAACCCACAGTGAAACTGCAAGTTGTTATTTTATACTTTGTTTTTTGTAAAGATTAAACAAACAAGTAAATTAGTGAGTTAATATGTGAACTTTAGTGGTGCTGATAGGCTTTTTCTAGCTTTACACAGAGCCAGGCTAGCTGTTTTCCTTTGCTTTTAGTCATTGTGCTAAATTAAGCTAACTGTCTTCTGACTGTATTCATATTTAACATACAGACGTCAGACGTGTAACAATCTTTTCATCTAGCACTGGGCAAGAAAGCAAATAAGCATATTTTCCAAAATGTGTGATTATGCCTTTCAGAAAAAGGAAGTCAGTTTTATTCTGTGATTGTGATGTTACAAACCTCTTTCAGGTCGTTTTCACCCTAAGTGTTTGCTGTAAATTAAAACTGACTAGCATGATAATAAGGTCAACAAAAAACATCCTTTCCTGAATGAATTACATTAACAAGCCTTAAAGAAGGAGGTGAATATACATATTTTTTCCAACATTCATTCCACCCCTTCTCTTGTTGCACCAAGTTTAGCAGAGTAATCCCACTTTGATCACACTGCATTTGAATTTTTAATCTCAGGTAAAGGCAATGTGCAACCTCACTTATTAGGATAATAACTGCAGAACTACAGCCAAATTAACATCTGGCCCCCACCATCGTCGTCAGGCGGTAAAGTGCCTGTTTTGTTTGTCGTTCAGATAAAGGCCTGTCAACTTGTTACAAGGCCAAGATTAATTGCAGCGGTCGGGGTGATCCAGAGTGTTGCTGGGTTGTGTATTGATGGGGCCTGCTTTGGCCCGTTTAGCCTGCTAGGCCTTAAGGGAGTAGAACATTCAGAGCAGCCCAAGGCCAAAGCCTGATGCATCTATCATGAGGATTACATCTCTTACATCATAAAAGGTCGGCTGCATTAGGAGTTCACAGTTTCCTGTGTGAAAGAGCTGTTGCAGTCTACAGGCACACTGTGATTTAAAGAGTTAACTGTAAAATGTCAAAGTACTTTCTTGCAATATAATCAGTTTTATGTCTCTCGGCTTCTCCTCTGCCTCAGATAATGAGGGTACTCCAGACAATACCGCACAGATCATAGAGTTTTGTGCAGCTCCAGCAAGCAGAGAGTCTATGTAGCACAGCTTCCCACTGGGGAAAAAAGACCAGATTCAGAGAACAGTGAACTCACTGATCTATTTTTGTGATATTAGATGAATGCATGCATGTTTGCATTTGTGGGTTGTGATAAAGCTATTTGAGAATCATCGGCCCAGAGGTCACAGAGAGGATGAACCATGACAATGACATCACAGCCTGGAGCGCAACAACAAACGCTGTCTTATTTTGCCAAAGACAAAGGATGTTTGTTTGCAGCCTTTTTTTTCTCTTTCAAGACTCGTCCTGTGAGTTGAAAATGTGACGACACAGTACACTGACCTTTGTTTCTCTGGTAACAGACTCTCTCTGTGCCGGTCTGCAGAGGACTGGAGGTGGGGGGTGAGACCGAGAGTGGCTCTTTGGTGTTGGAGTGCTGATCACATGAACGGCTAAAATAACAAAGTGGTCTGATTCGGGCCTTTGTCTACATACAGTCACGTGATTCAGATCTCCACTGAACTGAACCGACATTGACACAATATAATAAGCAATATTGTAACCAAAGCTTTGTCATCTGATTGAAGGAGAAAATTAGGCTTTATGTCCCAGTGCTGAAATCACAATGCTTAATGCGCTTAATGCACACGCACACACACAAGCACAAACACACAAACACACAGACACACACACACTCACACACACACACACACACACACAAACACAGACTATATGGGTAAAGGCATCTCTATTCACAAGATTAATTAATGTATTTTATTCGTGCACAAATCAAATAAAAAAACTGATCAATATGTCCTATACAGGTCTGCTGTGGAAAGAACTTAAAGTGACTCTTTGGGATTTAGTTAGAGGTAGAAATTTGCATCATGACTTTCATTTTCAATAACTGCCTCTTTAATATCCCAGATGTCGGGGAAAACAACATCAGTGAGTCAGCACAGTTATCCATCCTTCGAAGGTTATGGTCAAACTCCTTTGAGGATAACATGACAATGAAGCTGTTGCCTTCACACGTCTACTGCCTTTTCACTGTTATGAGGGGAACAAGATGCAAATTGCAATGTTAGACCAAGCATGAAAATGTGTGGGGAAAATGATTTATGGAGCAATCTGTGAGTATCCCTCTTAATTAATATAGTGTCATATTGTACATGGATGAGGCTTTCCTGATGAAGTACAGAACGAGAAGACACTGGGAATCCTGGACAATTTCCAGTAAGTGGCAACCAAATAAATCAAGTAGTTTTCAAGGTGTGAGCCACGGGGGATGTGTAATTAAGTAAATGACATGGCATCTTTCTCTCATATGCCAAGCCAAACGGGTTGCAAGATTACTCCCACGTGTGAGGTGAATGGAAGTGGGGAGCGTAATGTCTGTGCAAAGATCTATGATAACATTTGCAGCCAGCAGAGAGTGTTAATGGTGGTATGATATTTGACATTAACATTTCAGGCATGTAGCAGCTGCTTCTAACAGATGTAGAGTAAGTTAGATCGAGCAGAATGAGTTAAAATTCCTGTAATACCAGCATTACAAGTCAATAAGACAGACTGTCACAGTAACAGTACTGCCGCCACAATAGCCTGTGAAAAGCATTTCTTTGTTCCTCAGATATTTGTATATCATCAGTCACTGAGAAATGTCACATAAGATGAGGAATTTCTTAAATTTCTATTTTTATTTAAGGGAGCAAGTTGAGGAACCAACTAATGATATAAAAGTGGCACAATTACAGACCGCCCACTGTAACTTGCCTGAGGAAATACACTGTATAGTTCAGTGAATCATTTTGTAAACAATGCTTTAACTTTAAAGTAGCTATTTGTAAGTTTTGCTATTGCTACACAGCCTATGATGTCAGCTTCATCAAACTTCATTCCTTTACTCACCTAGAGCTGTCTCCAGTTGTGGAAAGCAACCATCCTCTTTTGTTCCTATTCCTATCACTTCATTACTTCTACTGAAGATAGCTTGCTAAACAGCTAGCCCCAGCCTGTTGGCCCATTAAGTTTTACTTCTAATTGAGTTTCATATTATCTATTATTGTTACCAGTATGTAGGTTGTGCATACAGTATATTTTATGTTGTTGTTTTGCATATTCTGGTACTTATATATTGCTATTTTCATATCTCTGAATCTTGAATATGGTAATCACAATAACAATCACGCTAATTCAATTGCAGGGCTAGTATAAAATTGCAGTAATATTGATAGCCTTGTTATACAAGATTCTATTGCTCCTCCATGTTCGTATTCAGTGTTCAAACTCCATCTGCTGATGAAGATTATGTGGTAATGGATTACTAAATTCACTTTGAGGTGAATTACTTTTGTCTTCAGTGTCAAGAATGAGTTTTGAAACTCAAGATAAAGTGTAGCTAGGATCAAATAATGGGTAAAACTTATCCTCCAAGTATGACAGGCCATCAGCAGCCCTTCCCATCAAGTACAAAAGACAGCCAGAAATACCGCCAATCATCACAGAGAGCACGTCCAATCTTTGTGCTCATGTCTGTGCCCATCGCTCAGCTTGGTACTGTCAGCAATTCCACACCCCCTCAGGATTCCCACAGTGCCATGTGGCAATGAGGGTCACATTGCATTCTGGGAGAAACTCTCGGTTAAGATCCCCTCTGGGCACAGCCCCACCCCCCCCAACAATCTTGCCCAGTCTCCTCCAAAAATTCCTTGGCCCCCAGGGCACCACACAACCCAAAATAACAGGACACATCAGCACTTTCATCTGCATCCCCGAGCAAGCTCAGACACTGCAGCAGCAGCTGTTAGGCCACTCACAGGCACAGATAGAGTTCTGAAAAGTACTAAGGTGCTATAGTTGGCACACCCCCTTTCCCCTCCAGTGATACGAACACAGACGGAGCCAGACTTGGATAAGAGTGCCAGGCTAGGTGTGGCTGACAGTTGTCCTTTAGCTGTCCTTCTGCTACACAGAAATACTCACCCGAACGAAAAAAGACACTGTAATATGTGTGTATTAGGTTACTATCGGGTTATTAAATTGTGAAATGCTATGTTCAAACATATTTACATTTTTACAATGTATACCCATGAGACACATAACATTCATTTTGTATTCATTCATTTATTTGAAAATCATGGCCTATCGGTAAAGAGCCACAATACACATAGAGCTGAGAGCATGTAGAGAGATAAAAGGCTTGCAATTTCTTGCTCGTGTCACTTTGGACACCTTGTGTTTCAAAGTATTTGCTTTCAATGGAGTCCAATATAGGCGTTTAAGGAATGATTATATCACAGCACAAATGAAACAGTGACATATACTGTATATTTTTTAACTTTCTATTTATTAAATGAAAAATACAAATAATGATTGTATCTGCAAAGACATAGTGCAGGCATCTTTGATCAAGGTCATAGCTTCAGACAGACTTATTAGGTTGCTGTGTTGCTCTGTGGCTCAACAGACTAAAACACATGAATTATGTTGCAAGTAGTGACTTTGCAACAGTGCCACTGCGCTGCCTGATGTATCTGAGGTCATTCTTTCACAATGCCTGATGGAGGAGTATAGACCTGCCAGTAATAACTCACAGCCAGGATGTTTGCTGCAGGGTACAGTCACCAACCTGATAACATGTGCAGTGAGGACACAGATATTCACACCCTGCAAAGCCTATGAAGGACATGTTTTTATTATGAAGAGACTTGTGTTTAAATAAGGAAATTACGTGTATTTATTCTGTCAAAGACATTAATGAATTTTCTTTTTTAAACAATGTATGTATGGTAATGGTGTGCATGACCTCTAAGAATAACATTTGCTTTTGGAGGCTCCTTTTTCCCCCGGAACTAACTCCTACATGGCTGAAAATACAGAACCTGTGACTGTGGAACCTTTCAGGCTGTTACTGTAAAGACCAAAAATCAATTTGTCCGTAACAACACTTAGGGTTTGATTTTGTGTTCTGTGAACACAAGTGGCTGTGATGGTGGGAACCCGGTGAGGGATCATTTCTATGTCGTTGTACTACTAGCGACTCCTACTGGTTGGCTCAGGTCTCTGTACAGGGGGACGGGGGGTTTAACATGAACTCCATCTGAATCATGCCCTCCTGATGACACTGTCCGCTGGACAGGAGAGGAATACAATTTTATTGAGCATTTTAGATGCAAAAGAAAAGGGAACAAAGTGTAACGATAAGGTTTTCTATGGGCTGTTACTGTGTGTGCTCTCCCTGTTTCCCTGGCAACGGGCATATTGACATGCTGCAGTGCTGCTGCTGGAAGTTGGCAGGCAGCCAGGAAGCACCCTGCCTGCACACAATCTCACATTCTGTCTTTTGCCAGCACTATCACTCCAGCTTCACGCAATTCCCATTTCATTTTCTTGTTCTCCATCTTGGTGGGTTTCTGAGACCAGCTGAACGCCAATCTGAAGACTAATGACTTGGGTGGATTGTGTGGTGTGCGTGTGTGTGTGTGTGTGTGTGTGTGTGTGTGTGTGTGTGTGTGTGTGTGTGTGTGTTTGTCGGGGGGGGTGTTAGGCAGAGAGAGGGAAAGAAAGACAGCACGACGGGGAAGGAGAGCGAGTAAGAGGCAGAGAAAAACATGGAGGAGGGAGGGGCGAAGTCTGTGCCATGCAATGCTCGCATGTTAAGATGAATAGAGGGAAAGGCGAGCCTCGTGTTATGTTACGAGAACATAGTAGTGGCTGGGGGGTTGGGCTCTACATCAACAGATGGATAAACCCGGGAGAAGAATGCGTGCCAAGCGCCAAATGTATCAGCGGCTTGCTGGGGCATGAAAATGTCAGGTGTCAGCGGCGAGCCATGCGGTCGCTGCTATTTATACAATCCACCATGTGCTGGATGTACACATAAGGCCTTGTGAACGAGGATGATGGGGGTTAAGACTAAGAGTATTGCCAGGCAGAGGAGGAGGAGAGCGGGATAGATGAGCGGGTGACTCACCTCTTTATCAGCCATGGATACAGACAGCCTGAGAGGAGCTTCAATGGCCCTATGTGTTCAGACAGGTTGGGCAGGGAAATGTCAACACCAGGGAGGGCTGTGCATGGCTAACAACCTCATGGACGGATAAGGGCTAGCATTATCTCATCTGCAGAGCAACACTCACACACTGCCGGTAAGGCTGTACTTAGACCTGGGGCAGGTGTTGACTGACCATGTTAGAAACATGGCAACTCATACCAGCTAGTATGTGCCTTCTCAAGTGCTGTCTTCGCACAAGGACATAAATGACACATGCTGCTCGGAAAGGAAATTTGCAAAAGCACCATGCTGACTGAAAGAAATTTAGTGGGTTCTTACTCTCCAATTAGTGACTGGCTGGTGAGCAAGTAACCCCATCAAAACACATCAGTTGGCATTTTGTTACACAGCCTTTTCCAAAGCCCTCAGGGTCTGTGTCAACCGCGTCCTTGTCCAGACAAAGCCTTCTAAACCCGGGATTTCATTTCCACATTGTGCCCCGGTGTCCCCTTCATTGTTGACTTTTCCACTATGTGCAAGACCAGGGCATTTGTACCAGTCTGTTGGGCCCACGTCAAAAGAAAAAGTATCCGCTGTTGACGGCTAGGCCATTCTTGTTATTCATGTCATGCCTGGTGGTTTAGTAGGGCAGGGTGCAGAATTTTCCAGAAGCAGCTGTGTGCTAGTGAGGCTGACAGTGTGCCAGCCCAAAAGGGTTTCTATCTCTCTCCTTTCTCTCTCCGAAACCCTCCCGCCCCTCCCTTCCCCTCCATCGGCATGCTTGGCTTGGTGCCCGGACTTACTCAAACTCACACTCAACCAGAAATATCCGCTCCCCCCCCCACCACCCCCCTCCTCCCTTCCCTCCTCTGAACATATCCCTCTGGCTCAACAGAGAAGCTTCCATCACTCCGGATGACACTGGATCATTTTTCTACCCCTGCACATTCCAGCCAAAGAGGAGGACAAGGGAGGGGAGCGGCTGCTGCCTCTGCTCTGTGATTATATCATTACAGAGCAGCAGACATGTATACAGTATATCAAACACAACCTGTCATTAGCATACTTTATTTGATGATGGCTAAATACAAGCGTGCTTTTGTTGGATCCAACCAACTGGATCGCCTTTGTGCCAGTACCGCAGAATTAAATTGCTTTCTCCGAGCGCTCCAAATTTGCGATCAACCTTGAGCTATAAAAAAACCCCTTCTCTTATTTACTGTACCATTATCCCCCTGACACCTGTTGTGACATGCTCTGCCTGAGTTATCAGATACTCCGAAAGCTCTGCTAACGGTCTAAATAAACCTGTCCGAGCAACACGGTTGTGTAATACACTCGAAGTCACCGGCTCCAATAATAGCACACACCTGTCAAACACAGTCCCTGCTTGTTCTCTCTGCTGACCTGACCTCCTCTCGCTCCATAACTCCAACTCAAATGTTCCATGGCTGGAGGACAACGTAAACACTTCTCAAGAAAATTATTTCCAAAAAAAAAAAAAAGAAAGAAAGAAAGAAAGAAAAAAAAACGTAGACACAAAGAGAGGGAGGAACAAGGTGGTGGAGGTAGAAACTGGAGAATGGAAGACTTTGACTGGCAAGGGAGAGTGAACAAAGGCGATAAAAGCTTTATTCTGCCTCTGTAGAGATTGTGCAGTGGCTGCCACTATAAAGCCTTGATTGACAACAACATTAGCACTCAGAGGAGAAATAGCTCCCACTCACAGTTATGTAACATACAAAGAAACTACAGCAGGGTTTGTGGATGGGTATTAGTGTGCATGTGCTTATGTGTGTGTGTGTGTGTGTGGGGGGGGGGGGGGGGGGGATGCACACACAACGTATTCCCAGATAAAAACAAAAGTGACAGAATATCTAAGTGTTGTTCTTATCTTCTGACAACTGTATGCCTTCAAGGAGATGAAAGGTGATGTAAAACACAATGAGGATCTCTGTGGAATCCTGGATCCATGCGGCACATAAAAGTTGTCTCAGACATTTCTTTATTTCTTTATTTTTTTTGTGGTGCTCTGTTGTTTGGCAACGTGATGGTGAAAGTTTAATTGTGCGGTTGTGGTGTGGAGGCAGCTGATTTCTTTGCATGCAGACACTGAGCGCTGTGTCCCAGCTTGAACTGATGATAATTGTCCGTGACTGAGGCCCTACGGAGGAGCGAGTGAAGAACAGACAGGGACAGGAGGAAATGAGCATCCCATAATACATCACCGCAGATTTGCTGACACACCCCAGAAACCGAGCCATTCATCAGCCCACCAGCCCGTCCCCTCGTCCGGCCCTTCACAGACACACACCAGCAAAGCAAAGATAGTTTCCGCATTCAGATGGTCAGCTAAAACATTTTTACTGCATCGTTTCACTGTGGCTGTTTTGTTTCCTTTTTTATCCTAACATGAATCTCTGTACCAGCCCATTATTTTAAATGATCTGCTTAACCCCCGTATCGTGACTTCAGGCACATTCTGCATTTTCCCTACATGGGCTTTGTGTTGTTATTCAGCTTAAAAGGGTTGTGCACAGATGGCCCTCACGAGCCATCACATCCATTTGAATCCAGGCTCTCAGCTGACTAAACAAGCACCTCGGGGGTGCAGAGGGACAGACAGTCACCTGCTACCCCCCCACCCCCCACCCCATGACATTACACACATACGCTACACACACAACAACCACCATGAAGCTGACAGCTCAGCCAAAGGCCCATTCACCGACCGTACAGAGGAAGATAGCATTTCTGAGCAGCACACCAGCAGACAGTCAATCACAATGATTGCATCAGTGTTTTTGAAAAGGTCTGTCTGACTGTCTTTCTGAGTACACACTGCATGTTGATGAGCTGTATTTCATTTGTGATTTGCCGGTCTACAGCAGAGCAGCTGGCTGAGGATCCTTCCAGAGCAAAGCTGTGCTCGCTGCTCGCATGTTTACTTTTAGCACGGCTCATATTGACAGCTAAATCTAACTTTAGCTCGGCATGTCAGAGGTGGCAACAAGCTTCTTACTACTGTGACTGGCATGCCCCTCCCAGAGGCCCAAAATATACGTCTGGAGGGAGTTCAGCCAGAGAAAAAGGGAAGTCATGACTATTATTTAACACAATTCAATCTCTCTATATTTTTAGATGACAAATTTCACAAATGTAGAGCCCCTCATGGGCCGTATTCTACATCCACATTGTTATCTACCGAATGCGAATATCCTCGATTGCAGGAGACAACACTCCCCTCTCTCACCTCCTATTTTTCATTTAGCCCACTAGCAGCACGCCATCTTATCAGCTGATCCTGAGCCAGAAGCTAGGAGTAGTTGCTCAGCAGAAAAAAGAGGGATTGTGCTGGGCTCGGCTATAATATGAAAAAAAGCCCAAATGCTCTTGGATCAGTCACATGCTTTGTCCTCATCTCTCACATTGCCTCTTTCCCTCGTTCATTTTTCATCCCCTCTCCTTTCATCTTTTTGTCCTGCGCCCCCTCTCCTTCCTCTGCATTCTGCTCACTCTCTTCCTCCACCTCTCTCTCTCTCTCTCTCTCTCTCTGCTCCACTTATAAGATTTGGCAGCACTCCAAGATCTGAGAAAAACATTGGAGGCATAGCCTCGTTTTGATGTCTGGAAAGAGAGGGAGGCTGAGAGTGAGAGAGCGAGAGAGTCCTCATTTCCATTTCACAGACTTGATTCACAGCAACACCACAGCAGAGAGGAGGAATACAGGAATATTGAGAGGGTGAGCGTAACCGCCAGTCAGAGAGAAAAAGGGAAGGATGGAAAGATAAGGCAGACCCAGATCTTCGATCGCAAGAGAAAATGGAAAATCAGGTTCACTAAGTATGATGGCGGTACATTAAAAGAGATGCAGAGGCAAACATTAAGGACAAGGTGATGGAAAAGGGGGAAAAAAGGGGGAAAAAAAAGAAAAGAAATGTCTCTAAAATATGTTAAAAACACAGTGAAAATATTCATTGTGTTTGTGCAACCTCTTAAACACACTGTTTTTGTGTCTGTTCAATGCTCTACACAGAAAACTACTAAACTGCAATATAAAAAAGATCCAAACTCGCTGAACTCCAGCAGAGAAAGCACAAAACACTTCATAGGCCTTCTGCAGTAATTGGGTCTCATACCAGTCTGAGAGAAGGCAAATCTGGCACTCAGCATTGTAATCATCTTAACTTTGCAGGCCTTCATGGTAAACAGGCCAGGCCAGTCAGATGTAAACCCCCCTCTCTGGACCAAGCCAAGAATCAGAAGGGAAATTTTACACATCCTGCGGATTCAGCTGTGCTCCTCCTAATTGCTGGTTGGAGCTCCAGCTTCTCCCCCAGCGCTGAGAAGAGAAACCGTCATTACTAGTCTCACAGGAGCCCGAGCCCAACTCCAAAGGGAAACTTTGATTGATGAAAAGAAAAAGAGGCAGATCCGAGCGTGTCCTCAATACAACATTTGCTGTGACCTTGTTTTCCCTGACAGGTCTAAAATTAACCAAGCGGATCAGTTATACTGGGGAGCGGAGAAATGTGGACCAGATTCTCCTTTTGGCGCGTCCCTGTCTCCGCTTGCTTTCAGGGGGATTACAGCAGCACGAGTATGCCTTTTGATTTATTGTGCTAAACATAGATTCATTAGTGAAACAGCTGGCTACACTGAGTGCTTCTCTGTCTCCCACACAGGCCTTCCCTCCACCCACCCACCCACCCACCCACTGGACTGTATTCAACATGTTAATGTAAAATAAATGCCTAAGGATTAGAATTTTCGAGCGCTCCTCAGTGTAGATGCTGTCAGCATAAGTGTCACGGTTTGCTGGAGAAATTACTGTCTGTAAATGCAGTTATCGTTTATAGACAGTATTTCTTAATATTATCAATACTGAGGCAGCGTAACTGAACCAGAAACATCAAACACATGCTTACTGAGCAGGCGGGTCCTAGAGAAAACTAGCTTCATGCTCCAAAGACAACAAATATGAACTCTGACCAACCCAATTATGGCTTTACTATCACATCTTTGTGTAACGCCGCATACCAGCCGTCAGTTGAGTTAACCATTAAACTTCCATCTTCACCTATCTGTTATTGCCTTTCACTTAGCTTGATTAACAGCACTATGTCAAGTAAATCAGTCAGTCAATGAGGGATTTTCATTATGACCATTGATTAGTCAGTGTGTTGCAGCAGCAGTCTGATAAGCAAAGTCTGGGGTGGAGAGATATTTCACAACTGGAACATCAAATACTTGGATTTAATCCTGCAGACTACATGTGACTGTAAACTAGACTGTACTGTAGCTTTAGAAATAAAAACTACTCTAATCAAAAAGCGGAAGGTGGAGAGATCAAAATGAATCTTTGCCTGAGGTGATATCAGTTTCACCTGGACTTCACCTGGCTCAGCCTCAGATGACATGTCTTACGAGGTTTTCTATAAAATAGTTCCAGGGTAAGAGCACATCAAAGTCAAACAATGTTTGTCCCATAAGAAGAAGCTTAACCATTAAAAGTCCCTGAAGGTTCTTATAAGTAAACAAAATGAAAGCCTGTGAGTCATTAACCACAAATGGCTCTTACATGATTATACTGGAAACAGAGGAGACGTTTCACTCAAGTAGCAATATAAACAAAAAAATATATAATCCGAAAAATTAAAGCTGAACTTTGTGCCATCAACTCTGTGTGACCTTGTCTTCGCAAGCTGGTTGTTTACCGAGATCTCTCCATAATGTTATCTCCTGCATATGAATCGACTTGCTGCACCGGAGCATCTGCTGTGCACCGATTTCCCCGGTAACTATGCAACACCAGAGCGTTGTGTTATGACAGAGCCACTTCCAGGGACACATTATCGCTGTATTAGATACGGACGCAGGCTATTTTAGTCAGCACTGAACAAACAGGTATTGGCAGTGCTGTGATGAATCTTTATGAGGAGAGAGAGAAATGTCCTTTTGTGCCTGAGTGCATCATAACTTTATGTCAGGTTACGAAAACTCTGGCTCTGGTCTCTGACATCCTCAGATGAAGCAATCTCAATTTGGCTCCCAGGACACTGTCATAAGGAACAAGTAGGTCAAAGAGCCGACTAATAATAAAAAAAAAATCTCAGAACAGTATGTAAGATGGAATATGGAGTGGGTGTGTTGTAAACGAGCACAGCAAAGTGTTACCCTTGATCAAACTGGGCTGCGTTTCTCGTTTTAAAGTCCAACTGATAAGATAACTTTCCAGAGAACGGAAAAGCATTACAAACAAACAGCTGTCTTCAAAATGTGCACTCATGAAAAACAGGTTTGTGTCAGTCAAAGGCTATCAGCTTTCAAACCACATAGGAGAAGCTGTTATTCGCTCTGAATGTTTTGTTAGGAGTTCATTTTGTCCATGACTCCCTTTTATAGCCTTCTCAATTAGGAGACAATAATTATCCGTGCCCCTCTCAGTTGGCTAAACAGTGGGGTGCAAAGGTTATGTTTCCATTCAACATTATGAATCAATCAGTTAATCAGGACACCACATAGCTTATTAAAGAGTGGGTACTCCCTGTCAAGACTTTGAGGTGCCTATTAAAATACATTTAAAACGCATCTGTCAGTGCAGTGAGGCCAATAAATCCCCAGCTGATGAACAGATTTCATGGCCACCAAGAGAGCCACTGTGGGCCTTTCATTACCCCAAAAAAAAAAAAAACAGACTACTCTGCTTTTGGATGCGAGCTCTTGCTGAATTTTAGGGGATGCACTGACAGCCTGATAAAACATGGGCAGGAAGCAGATTATGCCTCCAATAATTACGCAACCGGCTACTACACCGAGTCCCCCTCTTTACTAGATATTATCCTCCACTTGCTGCAAGGGAGTGAGAGTTGTTTGTCTGACCGAAGCAAAAAAAAACAAAAAAAACCAACAAAAAAAAAAAACAGTCTTTAGATTGCTTCTCTTTTGCAGACACAGTAACTGCAATTTGTCACTTAACGACCCCATAAGGCGCTCATCGCTTGTAGAGATGAGTCTGGCTCCCTGCTAGCCATTACGGAGACAGAATTGCTGTTTTTATGGCTGTGCCGCCATGAATCTGCAACAATTAAATTTGCATCTGAAGAGATATGGGCCGAGGTTGGTATTTAAGGCAGCAACAGTGTTATTGTTTACTCCAACAGGAGCACACGTTGCATACCGAGGCAGAAAACCTGCTCTTAGCATGTGGGAGAGTGTTGTCGTATCAGCGATAGTGTCACAAACTGAAAGCTTAGGGGGTGTTGCTGCAGTGCTGATGTACCTACTTCATGCTGAGAGATAGTTTGTAACACCGACTTTATTCATAATTTGTGATTTGATCGACTGCTTAGTGAATCAAAAGTATGATTTCGGTTTGCCTGAAATAAAAACCTTCACACATTTATAACGTCAGAACACAGTTCACAAAATATGTGGCGCCAGTATAAAAACTGAGCATGTTATTCAGACTGGCTAATTTCAGCAAAAGTCCTAATTTGAGGTTACACAACATGGTTACACTATGGTATCATGTTGACAATCATGCACTTTCTCACATTACTGACTCAACAAGATTCCAGCTGACTGAACATGACTTGGCACCTCTCTCTCTGTCCGCTGCAATCAGTTACAGTGATGCACATACTGGAGCAAATTGGGAACAATGTGTTTGTGCCCCCCCCCCAGCCCCCCCCAACCATGCTTTTCCACGAATCATGAGAGATCTTGTGTGCAGAGAAGCTGCCGTTCTGCAGCTTTGAAACAGTAGCCTACTTATGTTGTGCAGCGTAAATCAAGTCTCCTGAGCCGTCACAACAAGCCTGCATATCAGAGCAGAGAGCCCTATCTCATCATCTGTCCACAGTCCTGTGTAACTTAATCACTCAAATGAAGCAAGCTCAGACAATAAGTTCATACAAGATCAGAAATTGTATTTGGCAATTTTTAAACAAGTGCATACAAGTACAGCTAAAAGCATTTCAGTTTTGCCAAGTGCTCGTAGAGTAGCATTAGTCACATTCTACGTTAAACAGGAACTGCCACCAGACCTAGAAGTACATCAAGAGTTTTGTTAAACATCAACAAAGAGGAACGTAGTCCATTATAATGAGTACATACCTTTATCTTCAAAAATATAGAAACACAATGTATTCAAAAATCAAAAATTATACAACCATGTTTACGAAGTATACTCTTCCCTTGGGTCCAATATGTACAAGTCCGTTAGTTTGTTTGAATGGTATGTATGTGATATTTATATATTTATACTCATATTTTTGCTTCCCCTCCCCAAAGAAGTGTTCAAACAAAATCAAGGGTCCCTCTCCTTTTTTACTTTGACATCTCCTGCAAGGATGGTGGCGATTTCTCCTTGCATGAAAGCCCATGGTACGTTCGAGCCAACCAGGGGACATTTCTCTCCACTGGGACAGTACACTTCACCTGTGGCACCTTGCTGCTTTATGCTTTCCCTCGAGCACGGGAAGCAGAACTTGTGAGAGGGCACAGACGGGCACTGAACAAAGTGTGTGTCCTCCAAACGCTCGTGGCACAGCGTGCAGCACAGGGGTATGCTGCCGGGTACCGAGGAGTCCGGAATGCTTTGGGGGTGCACTTGGTCCATGCCTGGCACGTGGGGGGTACCTGCACCAGATGCATCTCTCTGCGCCAGCCTCCTCTGATTCATGGAGGACGGCGACAGGGGACTGCTGCTGTTCCTCCGGGTGGTGGAGTGGACTTGGTTGCCGTCCTTGGGGGAGCTGTTCCCACCTGCATTGTCTGCCGCCATGATGAGTGCAGCCATGGGGGACTGGCCATTCTGGGCTGCCTCAGGTGGGGTGGTGCGAGAGTGGGGGGATATAGTGGAGGGGGGAGAGGCAAAGCTTGGCGGGGGAACTGAAGGCAATTTCAGTCCATCAGTAGGTGCTGGTAACCACTGCTGTCCTTCTCCATTGAGCTTGGCAGCTGTCCCCTCTCCCTCTGGTTCAGGAGAAGCTTTTCTCTTCATGCTGCGGGGGTGTTTTCCTCTGTCTGGAGGTGGGAAAGGGTTAAACAAAATAGTTGAGTTGCACAGCTCAGACAAGGATCAACAATTACACTGGAAGGGAGACATGCATTTTTGCTGCTCCCTGCTGCACCACAGGCTACGAAGCAATAATAACAAACACAACAACTAAGTAAAAAAAATAATTTATTCAGCTTAGATGTTGCAGACATGATACTACGTTTATATTTTGTTCATTATTAACCCCTCCCTGAGCTTGACTCGGTTAAAAAAAGATTACAGGAAAAAATGAAAACTGCAAAAAAAATATATCCTTGAATTTAAACACTGCTGGATGCTTACCTGACTTGGAAGCCGTGGCGCTGGCCTCATAGCTCATAACCCTTTGTTGCATGGCCGCATGGTCTTTCTTGAACCTGTTGTCGAAAGTGTGCAGAGCCATCAGGTCCCTCACCGTTTTGCCCTTGCCCATCCAGTCCGGGTCTGCCCTGTTTTTGTGGCTCTCGGAGATCTCCGGCGTGAGACTGTCCGGTCTGTGCTTCTCCTTCACCTCTCTGTCGTGCTCGGTGCTGGAGACCGAGGCGGGTCTCTTGCCCAGGTCGGCGGGACTACCTGCCGCCAGTGCGGAGGGAAGCCCCATCTGGCCCGGTCTACCGTTGACGGCGTGCACCGGGGGCATGTTCCCGTTAACCAAAGGCACTAGATTCGGGGGCACCGTGCTATTCCTGCGCGGGTTGGGGCTCTGCCGGTTCAGCTCCGGTGGCTCGTCAGGCTTAGGAAATCCATTGGGGACGGGAATGCCGTTCGCCTGCCTGCCAGACTGATACTCAGGACCCAGCCTGGGCGGGCGGTCGGAGGAGAGCGGGTAGCGGTCCAGGGGCTGCGGCGGCCGGGAACCGGGGTCTCCCGCCGCAGCGTGGTTAATCGCCTGGATCTCTTTCCCGGAGAGCTGCGACTTCCCCGGCCCGGGAGATCTGCCCTCCTGAAACCCGTGAGCCCTCTTGAGCTGCCGGGCCGTCTCGATGACAAACTCAATGCGGTCTGCTCCTTCGTAGTTGACACATCCCCTGCAGACGGGCTCGGTAAAATCCCAGATCATGGCCCACGGCATGCGGGGCAAGTCGCATAAATAACACGACTGCCTCCTGGAAGAAGCAGCGACCGCCGCGGACGACATAGCGCTCGTCGTCGACCCCCCGAAAAGAAACCCAAAATGTTGTCTTCCTTCTCCTGCTTTTCCTCCGGGCTCCCTTTAAAAGCGAATAAAGAGCAAGTTCCGTTCGTCGAAAAAAAAAAACACACACCAACTCGTCCTCTCCCGACTTTTAGAGCAACACGGTTGAAGTTTTAGAGGGAGAAGTTCATGTCAGTGTGTACTTTACTACGGCGCTCCTCTATCTATCTCCACTGACTCTCTACTACTGGCTCAATGTGGAGCAGTGACGTCACCACGGAGCTCTAAACGCCTGCTTCCACTTCAGTTTCTATTGACTTGATTTCTTCGACAGACACCCCCCCTCCTCCTCCTCCGCCTCCTCCGTCCTCTCCCCCCAGTTTACTGCAGCCTCTGTCACTCACGGCTTTTTTTTATTTATTTATTTATTTAATTTTAATTTAATCACTTGAACCTCTGCCAAAACTGCGCCCACTTCAGCCTCACCGCCGCCTCCGACCGAAGGGAATAACCCACAGCTCTCAGTATTATTATTATTATTCTCATCAAACCTGCAAAAAATATGACTCCGGGTCCGTCGATACCAGCGACTAGTAAGAGCTTTTTATTTAAGAAAAAAAATGTGGCTGTAGGTTGGCAACAGACCGCCAGGGGAATAATAATAAAAAGAGACTCTCCAGCTCCTCCAGTTGACTGCTGCTTTGTCCTAAATTCAGAGCGGCTCAGGCTGAAAAACGCTCGCTGCAGCTTGTTTTTCTCAATGCACAGCGCCTCGACGCCATGAGCTGCTACTACTACTGCTGTGCAATGAATGAGGTGGGTCGACCCTAGGAAAAATAACTAGGCTACTGTAATCCAATGGCAATTTGTAGAAATATAATCTTTAAAAAAAATGTGGTGCAGCACTAATAGACAACATCTTTTTTTGTTATAGAGGCGTAAAAATTATTTATGGGGAATATTTTAGGATTAACAGAGGGTTTTTACTGCCCACATTTTTTCGCTGCTGCTCATTTTGTGTGTCAGTTTGCCAGCATGAAGTCATCATGTACTGACCAGGGGTTTTAGCAGCGGTTAGATAATATTTTCCTTGCAGTGTTAATATAAAAAGGAAAGAAAAAAGGCGCCTCCATTAGCCTGTAACCAGGAAGCTCTGTCATGAGGTGGGGATTTCCAGCCAGTGTGTTGTAAACTTGAATGGATCGGGGTAACAGCATGAATATAGCTCTGCCCACATTTTATTCTAGTGCACTGAACAGTCAGTCACCCACTAACTGAAATGACACCGGGATGAATCAGCCATTCACACACTATAAAAAAAAAAAAAAAAAGTAAATTAACAATCAAGCAGCTCCAAATGAAAGCACAATAAGAAGTGTTAGTCTGAGAGGTGTAGTAAGATTAATGACTGCACTCTCGTGTTGTGTGTTTTACATGATGGAAAACAGGTCGTATAGCAAAAACCCTGCCAAAATCCCCTGAAGTAAAAGTGTAGGTTTGAACTGGAGGAGTGTCCCAGTAGTTCAGATTCCTCCCTCTCATCTGGTCTCATTCCAACTCATTGCAGCTCAGCCTCGGGCTTTGGGTGAGGCAATGCGTCTGAAACCTGCAGACACAAAGCAGGATATGTTTGTGCAAGTCCATGTGATGTTGGAAAGAGGAAGCAAGATGTTTAGTCACGTACCCTCATCCGCCTCACCCTTCTAGGGGACATCAGGCCACTTGGCTCCCTGCCCGCGGCTGTGATCACGCACTGTGGCATGAGGCTTTTCTTCTTTCCAACAACAAAGTAAAGCAGTTACATTGCTCACCCGTTGCCACCAAGCACATATAATTATTGTACAGTTGCCATAAGATATTACATGATTATTGTTGTAACGCAACCAACACATGAATGAGAACACCTGACAATACTAGACAATAACAGTCCCTGTAGAACATCCACAGACGTCACAAGGTTTTAACGCCCTCAGTCTTTATCTGACTGTAAACTACTGTATTAACACACCGTTTCCCATCACTGCTTTCTCTCAGTCTCAGTCCTTGGTGGGCGAACAACACTAGGAAGTGCTGTTAGGCTTTATGACACAGTTAGGAAGTGACTGTTATGAGGGGCAAAATAAACAGATTCTTTGCTTAAGATTGGTGGGAAACAGTTGCCTAATGCTTTGATCCTTTGGTTTCCACTCAGCTGATGTTTGTGCAAGCAAATAGCTACACACTATTATGCAAGACGGAGGCATGCTGAGATTCAATTAAATCCTAAATGACCTGATTCTATAATAGGAAGATCCATTGATTAAAAAAAGGAAGAAAAAAAAATGCCGCAGTGGCTTCAAAGCAAAGGCAGAGTTGTTGTGAACAGAGGCGACAAAGGTCTGACAGGAAGCCAGACATGCACAGATGGCTCTGATTGGCAATATGAACCATGTATACAGTAAAATCACCACAGTGTGACCCAGCTGACGGCCATCTCATTTAAGTGTAGCCACTAAACCAGATGGAGTATCTGTATAATGCTGCTCTCTGAACTTTTTTTTTCGGAAGGGTATGTAAATTGAGACGAGCAGTATAGCTAAATAAAGAGTGAGAGGTAGGTGACGGCCAGGGGAATACCCAGCAAGTGACAGCCTCACAGGCCTGATGAGATGACGTTATTTTTGTTCTATCGCTTTCTGAGTCTGTTAAATTTTATATTGGCCATCTTTTATTCATGGAAGTGAACCATTACAAATTCTCTCTGAAGTTTTCTGCCTAAGCGGCCCACATCACTGGATGTTTTCCGAGTCTTTTCTCTCTTTCTCCCCACCAATATTTATGTTATATAACCTCTTTAGAACAAGTGCTGAGGCGAGCACCGAACTAGACTGTAACATGTTGCACGGACATAAAAGGAGGTTATAACAGGACAGTGTGAGGACGTATAAGTGAAGTTAAGCATCTGCCGTAGTGACCTACTTTTGAGATTAATAGCTGAGCACAGTGGCAGACGAGAGTGAATGTAAGGACTAATGTGCACACTTTAGAGAGTCCCTGTATATGTAACAGGGAGAGGTAACCATGGAGATTATCACTGTACCCCAACTACCATATATATCCTGTTTACGGTGCTATTTATAGCCACAGATTTGCACCGTGTGGATTAGAGCTCAGATAAAATTTTGGGAGCTCAGAAAGATAATGTCAAAGCTTCCATCTGTCATTTTAGCTGCTTCCTGTTTTTTAATGAAACGTTAGCCTCGATATGATTTATTGATTTTCTGAATGGATTGATTTTCTGTTCTGGTTGCAGAGTGTGCAGAGCAGGGGGAATTATGAGCAGCATGTGCACAAAAGGCTCAAATGAAAACATACAAACTGGGATTGTAAGGAGTCGACTTTGATGTAGGTATAAAATGGTGGAATTCAAATAAAATGGAGGGTCTCCGGCGAAAGGGAAAAATGTGCTGGGCGGCTGGAATCTGGGGGCTGGAGGCTGCAGAGGTGATGTCATTGGGCCAGAGCAAGAGGCGAGTGAAAAACAAGTCTCTCTCTTTATTCTGATCCTCTTTGCAGTCCCAGCAGGGGGGTGGGGGGGGTGAGGGTGGGGGTGGGGGTGGTGGTGGTGTTGGCAGTCGGCCAAGGCAAGGGCTGCTGGGAAATGGCAAAGGATGCCAAGCAGGCCCCACCGCCAACATTAGAAGCTCACATCTTTGTTCTCAGAAACCTGGTGTGCTGCCAAAGGCCTCATTTCGGCTCCATGGCATGATTACACTGGATGTAGGCCAACTACTGAGAGCTTGCTCGCTCTCCCTCCCTCTCTCGCTCTCCCTTTATGTTCCCTCCCTTGGCTCTCTCTCTCGCGCTCTCTCTCTCTCTTTCTCTCTCTCTTTTTCCACTGCCTTCAAAAGCTTTCTGCCAAACATGCAGCAGTTGCCATGGCTGCAGAGAATGGAACATAAAAAAGTGAGTAATGAGTCAGGCTTGGACCCAGATGTGCCACATGTGTATCCATTTAGAAAAAAAACAAAATGGCAACATATCCCCTTAATCTGCCGGGCTTGTCAAGGGACAGACGACTTAAGTAAATAGCAGAGGGCTGAGAGGGGAAAGTGGAGGAAAAAAAAATAAAAAATCCCCACAGAAAAAAATGTAAATGAATGCAATTGTTTTCACATCCATTTTTAAACAGAAGGTAGTTTCAGTGGCTTGCAGCACAGATTCAATTTTGGCAACCAGGAACAGAAAGACCTGAACTTTGCTTCTGTAATGTTGCACTTACGTGAGCATGCATGCATTGTGAGGTGGTGACATCATTTCCTGTCCGGTGGAAACCCCCGTCTATGTAGCCTATATATATACACATGTATTCATATATATATATATATATATATATATATATATATATATATATATATTTACATATATGTGCAGCCCCAGCCAGACACTGACGTTTTCTGTAGCAATAACAACCCATATAGTGGTTTGATAGGTGTATTTGATGGTGGGTGGTCCAATTCATAAGCTACTATTAGTATGCATATCATTACCTGCACGTATAAATGGCATCTTATTTATTGTCCATAAAAGGCCATTTCACGCCTGACTCATACTTGTTATGTTTAGCATGCCGAACTGAACTGTGCAGTCATTCCAGCTTTGTGAGCGACTCAGATGAAATTTTCTAAATGTCATTCAGCTGCCTTGTCTCACATATATTCATAATTCCCAGAAGGACAGCGTCGTCCAGAACAACTCCTACAGCACTAGTTTCTGTACAGCTCTTCTCTTCTTACACCTTGATTGATCCTCATGCAAACCGCAGAGGGACCCGAGACATCACGAAGCTCTTTGTAATACATTGTATGAATATGTATGTACAGTAAGTGTGAATATGTGTTAGAGGGATATTTATATTTGGACACATTGCAAGGTTTTTTTTTCTTCCCCCAGCATCTCTATTCAACAGAGGTTATATTTCTTTCCTTTTTCTAGTTGAACCAAAAAGAATGAGGAGTATTTTATGTGTTATGTAACCTCTTCCTCTGAGCCAAAATAAAACCTTTCCCCAAAGTAGGCTTATTTATTGCCGGAGCTCCTGTTTATTTTTGAGCTGCCTCGCTAGAAAATGGACTCTGACATCCCAGGCACAGCAGTTAACACAGCGTTCAGGCTCAGTTTGCTGGTGCAGAGGATGCCATACTATATTCAAGTGTGGGCATTTTTCATTTTCACATTCCTGCTGTCCTTTTCTGTCAGTGCCCACGTGATTTGTATCAACTCCTTTGTATATATTAATTCTCTCAGCCAAACAGTTGCATAAAACCCTGTTAAATAATACATACAAGTGTGTGTGAACATGCATATTTATTACTCCTTCACTTAGAAGATATTTTGGGGTTGCTGTTGGAAGGAGATCAAAGCGGCTCCTTTTCTAGTAACGTTTGCCTTGAAAGCAAGAAGGATATACAGAGTAATTTCTGTGAGGTATAGAATACAAAATAACATGGCTGTGAGAGGAAGGGAAACCAAGAATAGCAAACAGTGACCTAATTGGAAAACCTCATTTTGGGGGAAACATGTTCATAGATAACATGTGGCTAATTCAGATGAGGAGGATCATAGATTAAAGCAGCTGTAATGTTCTGGTTACGTTCGGAAAGTGATATTTCTGCAGATTTCCCGCAATTAAGCCTGAAAACATTTACTTGGAAACAGGCCTTTTTTGGTAGTGGCCATAAATTAGCCAAGGTTCCTGTCACAGATTCCACAGATGCTTCACTGCCCTCTCTTTGATTTTCTGGTTTATGGAGGATGTTTCATCGTACACTGCGAGCATCTGTGCCAGAGATGTCCTTCCTTCCCTTTCCATAAAAGTGCAAGTTGTCACGATGGTGTGGCATTCATTATCCGCCTGTGGTTTTGCGGGCCTGGCTCCTGAGCAGCTGGGGAGCATCAGTTGTCACATTCAGCCTCCTGCCGCGGCAAAAGACGGGAAGGAAGAAGATGAGGAGTGCCGCCACACCCCCCGACCCCCCACCCCCACCCTTATCTTGTGTGATAAAGTCCCCTTAACAACAGTGTCTACGCATCTGGGCACATGATGCCTCACATCCCTTTCTTGTCAGAAAACAGCTCCATGTGAAGAGCTGAAATAGAAAATAGAGCTGCAATCACAAGTACAACTCTGTGTATGTGAATTCAAGGGCAGCCAAGAGACGGTAAAGGATAATAATCATAGTTTATTGCAACTTGTGTCATATTTTCATTGGTATCTATCTGTTTTGATAACACTGCTCTCACAACAGTAATCGCTCAAGTCTGGAACATGGCGACATTGCTGCAACAAAGTCTGACAGGGAAAGCGGTTAGCAGTCAAACAGGCTGAAAACTAGTCAAAATTTGCATATCCAGATCATCTGTAAGATTATATTTGAATGCAAAATCGAAAGTGAGAGTACTGATACTGTCAGAGATGATCTCTATATTCACAACTTTGACAGGTACATTAGCTCAAAGCTGAACCAAGAAGCTGGTCGTGTTGGATGTTCAGTTTGAAGCAATAATGGTCATTTTTGTTGTGTTAATGTTTGTTTTTTCCCTATTTGTCAATGTTGTCCCCAAATACATTTGGTTAAACTTAAAAAAAAAAAAAAAAAGGATTCAATCTGCAGTGAACTATTCACATTTAAAACTCTCAGTGTGTACTTTAGGTGTAGCAGGCTGTGCCCCATCTGACCCATTACAACCCTGTTGTCTTTACTAACGCGAAATGGAGAAAACCAGAAAGTAGAAAAACAACAACAAACCATCAGAGAGAAGCGATTTGGATTCAGCACAGTAGATGGAAAGACTGTGGATAAAAATAAGTAAGTTTGCTGTCTTCGTAAAATGCAACTCCCTACTTTAGGGTAATGTTAGCTTGTCATTTGGATGATCCGAGACACCACGAATAGAGAGAGCAACATTACATCTACAGTTTATTTTATGCGTAGGCTGCGTTTGAATTCATTCAAACAAATTATGTGCTAGTTCAACTTTGTTCAAAGATTTCTTTTGACAGCCCTTGTGAGTAAAATGTTATTTTTAGCTACTGATAGGAATGATGGAAACTCCAAAAATAAGACACATGGAATTATCCTTAAACATATTAAATATATCCCAGTGTTTTTATACATTTGAGCCCTTTTTTTTTAATACAAATGAAAGTGGTGACAGCCTTTATTTAGGAACTTAAGATCACATTACCTCACACTAGTTTTGCAACAAAGAAAATGATAGATGTTGTCATACACACACTCATTATGCCCAACAGGCACATTGTGGATAGTTTAGTCATAGTCACCACAACAAGCTCTGCTGAAGTGGCAAAGTAATACTGTGGGAAGTACACAGGATGAATAGGAGAGCCTTGACGCAACAGCAAAGTCCCAGAGGGATACAGAAGGACAGAGCGGAGGCAGCGTGGTGGGAAAGTTCAGTGCCCTTGAAGAAGCCTGATAAGCATGAGGTGATATGATGTATTGTGCAAATTTGTAACGACTACAAGCACGCTGCTGATAGGAAGCCATCTCACACCGTGTGTTTGCAGGAAAACCTGTCTGACCAAAGGGCACGTTGAGCTGGGTGTGGCCTGTGTTATCTTTGTGATTTCAGTTTGTGATGGTAATGTGACACTGGGTGTATATTGGGGTTGTTCTACACAGTCAACAGACAGGTTTGGGCAGAGGCTGCTTTCAAGCTGTTTTACCATATGAAAGGTTGTGATTACTTCCCCCCCCCCCTCCCTCTGGTAGGTGATGGGACCCAGATTGTTGAGCAGGCACACAGATGTGTAACATGACCTTGCTCTGTGCTCATTTGAATGCTCTTTCTCTCAACTAAGCAGGATAAAGTTCACCTACACTGTGTTGCCACACAATGGGAGGGAGGGGCCAGACAGCCTTGAAGCGGAAATGGTTTCACACTGACAGACAACTCATGCTACACCCAGGGTTGCCCTGAACACACCACCTTCCCCTATTTCCACACTCACATGTACACTATCTACTTTGCTCATCTTAGCCGAGAGCTTATTTATGTCCTGCTTCCTGCTCTGTGTGACGTGCTCTGTACTCTCCGTTTCTCCTCACATGATAAAATCGCTCTGATCAAAAATGCTGTTGCCTAACAACAAGAAGAGCAAAGTTCACCTCTCATGTAACTACAGAAAAAAAAAAAAAAAAAAGCTCCAGCTCTCACATGATCCTTGCCAAGTTAACCATTTACAGCAGAGAGGAAGAGGGAGAGTCTGATTCTGGGTAAACAGGGTGTGTGTGTTTAAAGTAGTTAACGCAGCTATTCACCGCCTCACCTCTCTTCCCATTAACACACAAACACACAACATGCCGGGACGCGAAACTCGTCAGGCCACATGTCATCCTACACCCAGCACAAAGCTCCTGCCACAAAGCAATGCATGCGGGCCGTCGGAGCAGAGCAGTGCTCCCATTATGAAACTGCTCTGTCACAAGACGAGCGCCTCACAGGAATGCTGTTGTGACACATGCAAGCTGTTGACACAAGGGTTAAACATTGAACCGCTTGCACAAAAACACACACACACACACACACACATACACACAGACACACTTCAGCTGCCAAAAGGGCGGGAGCTTTAACCGCTCCAGCACCGGTTGGTCGGCAGTTTGTATTTATCTTTCCACTTCGACTGACTGCATCCTCCTCGGCCTCCCAACAGTCGTCAGGTTTATCAAAGGAGAAGCCCCCTCTCTCTCTCTCTCTAACTGCAGCCAGGTGCAGTACAATGTAATGATTCACACAGCAGACACAATACTCCACAGCAGGTTGCCTCGCATGTTTGGAGCTTTGCAGAGGTCACTGGGTGCGTGCGTTCGTGCATGCGTACGTGCGTGTGTGTTGGATGTCATGTGGTGCTGATCTCTGAGCTTGGTGCTGGTGCAGAGGGTTCAGCAGGAGTTCAGCACAGATTCATTATTCATGCATTTCTCTGCTCCAAATGATGGTACCAAGAAACCTCTTCTCTCTGAAAAGGTCTCCAGTCTTCTTCTACTATTTTGACTCAGATGTGGTTTTTTTTTTTTCTTTGCCAGTAATATCATTTGAGAGGAGGCGTATTTATTCATGTGCTCAGCAGGGCTGCATTTTAAAAAGTGTTCTCCATTTGTTTCTTGGATTTAGACGTTGCCATGTGCTATGAGAATAGGAAACATATCTGTGTAATTCTTTACAGAAGGGTGTCTTCGCTTTAATGTGTGTTGGCAACGCTTTGAAAAATCCCTGCTTAACAATTCTAGGAAAGCCAAGCCACCTGGAAATCTCATGACTTCCTGAATCTAATTTCCAGGCCGAGCTATCAGACTGTCTGACTAGCAGCTTTCATTGAGGGGTGTAAACACTGAATGTCAGGCATGTTTGCCAGAGCCAGTGTTGAATCAGGCATTAGTACTCATGTAATGCCTGCAGTGAACTCGAATGCCCCAGCAAAGCCCTGATTATATTTTCTCCCTGTCTAACAGATTTATAGTGCTCTGTGAACTGCGAGAAAGCTGGCACAGGCTGGACTCATGAGCAGGCCTCTGCACGCTCCACATAGTCTATTCCTGTTGTTTTCGAATACAGTCTACACCGCACTCCAACCATATAATAACCGACGTGAGCTAAGGCTGGCAGTTTTGATAACCTGCAATTGTAATGTGAAATGCGCACGGAGCAAACAAGGCAACAGAGAAACAGAGCAAAGGTATGACACCACGGAGGGAGAATCCAGAACAAAATCCCCTCTCATGTCACAGCGTGCTGTGTTGGCGGACCGTGACCTCATCCAAAGTTTACACGCCGCCGCCTCACGCTGCTTTGTTATCTTCAAAAGTTGCAAACCAGCACATTCCAGCCCTCAGCGGCAACAAAAAAGTGTCAGCGTGCAGATCCTGCTGCGCTGTGAGAAACACGATAAGCAAATAGACGAATACTTCACCGAGTGAGCAGCAGCAGCGCAGCTCAGAAACACAAAAACACACCGGCAGAGATGCACACTTTCACAAGCAGAGGGGCAGAGATGTATATAGGTCAGCTGTGGACTCTGATTAGAGCTTTGCGTGTCTGCTTACTCAGCAGCCTGCACCAAGTTTAGCTCGTTTTCAGTCTTTTTTTAAAACAGACCACAGGGTAGTAAATAGCTACGAGGAGGATCACAGCCTTCACAGCTGATTGGCTTGATGCTCGCCTGACATAAACAGGAAGCCGGCTGTGCAAGTCAGAGAGGGGAGCGAACAAAGACGGAAGGACCAGAGACAAGCAGAATGTGGTAGCAAGACAAAGACAGAGTGTGTAAAAAGCCTGAGGGATTTAGATTTGAGAGAGAAAAAAAAAAAAAAAAAAAAAAGGTCTCTCTGTTTGTAGCATGCCATGTGACTCATGGAGGCTTGTGATTCAGTTCTCTGCATTGTCAGCAGGCTGTGTGCAATGATAATGTTGATGATGTGTAACCTATGGTGTTTTCAGGGGGTGTGGGACACCACAAAATGATGCAACTCATAAACTATACTCACAGTGATATTCCGTATGTGCAGTGGTTTTATATTTTTTATTCACATCCAGTTTGTTGTGAATGAGATCCTGGCACAACTTGAGATATTAGACTACTGCTGGTATGAGTTCAGGAACCAAGCTCCTGCATTTATTTACACTTTTCAGCTGAAAACGTCTCACAGGATTTCTGCACCTTCTAATTATACACCTGTTTAATATGCAAGACTTAATTTAAATAAATGACTGTTTTTATTTTATCAGCTTGCACAGCTTACGTAAGTGAATCGCACAGTGACTAAAATGATTCCACTTCCTGAAATTCACAACTTTGGGTCATGACACCTATAAGCTGTTGATAGGTTGTGTTAGATTGTGTTATCTGGTCTGATAGCTACCCATTATGAAGCCTCTGCGAGCTCTGTGTGCAAGGCCCTGGCTTGTTGCATGCTTCTCAGAGGGCCATGACAGGGCAAAAGCACAGAGTGGAAATAATGAGTGACAGATCAGCCCTGATACCCAAAGAGCTTTTTAAAAAAAAACAAAAAAAAAAAAAAACACCACCCCTCCTCCCTTCCTCCCCTGTCAACCTACTGTCCCCATGCCTGGCTTTGAAGGTCAGATGAGAAACAAGAGAGAGAGCCGCCACCGCCACCTCCGACTGACTGGTTCAAACAGGCCCTGGGAGGGAGGGAGGGAAGGGGTTGGGGTGTGTGTGTGTGTGTGTGTGTGTGTGTGTGTGTGTTGTGTGTGTGTGTGTGTGTGTGTGTGTGTGTGTGGGGCGTGGCCCACTGAGCATGCCCAGTGAGGAGGAATGCCGTGTGATGGCAACACAGTGGGCTCTCCCATCTGCTGATGCAGTGTGCACTTCTCGCCCCGGGCCCTTTTCCATCCAGTCTAGTGAGCAGCCAGATCAATTTACTGTGGAATGAACACAAAGTCAGCGGCTGACACACACACACACACATACACACATATTCACACATTCTTTATGTAGAGCAGCGACACAGAGCCCTACACTGCAGCAGGCAGACAGGCACGCATAGGAATTTACTCATGCATGCAAAAAAATAGTAAGACAGAGGTTGAATCCAAGAGCTGATATATTATTCAGGGAAACTCCCTCCCTAGTCCAGCTGAAGTTTACAACTCCTCATCTTCTAACCTCGCCGCACGCAACACTTGAAAGCAGAAGAGCTTATATTCTGGTTCCTTTCCTCCATCCAAATTCCTGTAATGTAGTGCTGACTCATCTGATCCACACGGGCTGAGGTGCCTTGATTTATCGTGATGGCTGCTGGTGGCATTTTTTAAGGATGAACGGCGCTGACTGACATTTTCATTGTTGAACTGTGTGATAGTTCATCAACCCTGTTTCACTATAAAAGCCAAAACAAGAAGCACCATTTCTGGGGGAATGATATCATCTGTCTCCGGATAGTCACACAAACACACACACACAAACACACACACACACACACACACATGCAAAGTGAGACCACATGTGTGTGTGTGTGTGTTTTCCCTCTTATGAATAATTGAGGAGCCTTGCCTTGTATAGTTGAGCAGGCGCTGACTAGGCACCCAGGGTGGCACACTTAACTACTGTGACAAAATGGTGTAGCGTGAAAAGTGACATTTAAGGCATATTGATGCTGAGGCGTGTTGTCGGGCCACTTAATGGTCTGTGTGCGACAAAGCTGGTGAGCTCACTTATTCCACCAGCTCGAGTAAAACGAAAAAAAGAACAGTGTGTTCAAGTGAGAAAAAAAAAAGTTAATTTTCTTGGCTGAGCGCAAATCAAGGTATGATTATGTTTTATCTGCTACACTCTTACATTATATGAATAATTGAAACATATTGTGGAGGGGGGAGTTCGGAGGGAGAGTCTTAATGTGTTCTTTTATTTGCAGAGTCACGCCTGTGCTTTCTGATATGATAATGAGTCCACCCTTGAGTAATTGAGCTGTGCTTTAGAAAATCAGCCCAGGCCTAATGGCGCATTGTCTGGAGGATGATCAAAAAGAAGCTGAGATGAGGATGAGATGTTCTCCAATGATCCACAGATGACACTGATAATGAGGCACTTGAAGGAGTTTTCAGGCGTGACGGGCACTGCGGCCGTCCCAGTCACGAACCCGCCAAGAGAGGCAATCGAATTTCATTTCCAGATTTGTCTCTCAACCCTCTATCAGATGCAGATTTTTTTTTTCTTTTTTTGTAGTGAGTGAGATGTCCTTTCGCAGCTTTGTCCTTCATCTCCCTCCCCCTGTTTGACCCTCAACCCCAAACCATTACAGCCCACTCCAGACTGGGCAGCGCAGCCTCTCTGCCACCCCACCCCTGCTCATCTCTGCTTCTTGCTTGAGGGTGTCTAAATAAGGAACATCAGACATACACGCCAGCTACTCATGTGTCTCTCTGCGACGCCCCGTGACCTCGATCCACCCTCTTGCATTTGAATATTGTACACACTAATCTCTCTGTAATACTTTATAGCAGCCCCATGTTCAAACACAACCCGTGACCACATGTACACAGAAATATTGCCAACAAAAGACAGACAGCTGCAGTTCAAAGCTCAGCAACAGCTGTGTTCCATTGTCTAACCGGGAGCTGACTGACATTTGAAGCCTGCGATGGCTGCCTTTAAACGCCTCTATTCTTTCTCTTTGCCTTCCCTCTTATTTGCTCCCTCCATCCGTCCCTCTTTGTCCTCCACCGCCAAACACTTCTCATTCCTGTGATGTTTTGGGTATCGCTGAGGTCTGCCTGGATACCGCAGTGTCTCGGATTCTCACACAGTAACCGTGGAAGCGAAGAATATGCTCCTTATTTGCCTCCCACAGAAGGCAGACACTCAATCCAACCTCTCCAGCAGAGATATACTTGGCAAGCTGTGTTTTGTGTCCCCCACCACCACCTCCCTTCCTCCCTCCCTTACCCCACCACTTCTCCCTTCCCAGTGTGTGTATGTATGTGTCTTTCAAGCCCTTCGTTTCCCAGAAAGGAGCCGAGGATTTATGAGTGCATGAGACGCCGCGAGCGACATCTCCAGAGAAGGATGAGTGTTTCCTGCAAACAGTTGGGAGGGGAGGGGAAAGAGGCACTGCTGTGTGTGTGTATGTGAGTGTGTGTGTGTGTGGGTGGACAGCTCTCATAGAAACACTATCCAGTAACACTTGAACAGCGTCATCAAGGGGAGGTGTGTTATGTGTTATGTGTGTGTGTGTGTGTGCAACGAGGGGGCGTCTTTCTGAGAAAAAGCCCATGAGGCCTGCAGACCTGTGATTGACAGTTACCTCTGCTGATTACTGCCCCTAAGGGACAGACTCTCGACGACAGCTGCTGCTTCAAACTCACCCCGAACTGTTGCTAACTTCAGGTTCACTAAATATGTCTAAACCTGAGCTGTCAGCTTAAGCGCAGCATCCAAATCCTCCTTTCTGTGTTTGTTTCGAGGAACACTTTGCTGAAATCTGACACAGGAGGACTGCACGTTGCCTCACAATCCTGCTGAACTGACATGTATTTGCAAAGTAACCGAGCCCTTCATCATCACTCTCTCTTTATCCTCCACCATCGGGCGCGGACGTGAGGAGTAACAGTGACTTCATGGTGAGTTGTGTAAGAGCTAGGGGTGAGGCTTGAAAACCAAGCCATGTGAGACAAATGAAAGTGCTGATGCGCCGAAAAAAGAGCCAGTGTTTCTGGAGGCACGCAGATACAAAAAAAAAAAAAACCTCGGCAGAAGTCAGATGTCAGAGAGGACAGACAGGGTCCGGAGTCATCAGGGCTGTGTGGACAGTGCGTGGTAAAGGGCCAGATATGGAGGGAGTGGGGGGAGTGGAGGGAGTGGGGTGGGGATCTATTCCAGTGGAGAGAGAAAGGTCACAGTGTAAGCTGATAAAGGCAGGAGGGAGAGCTTGGGGCTGCTTCCAGGCCAGCTAGTCAGCTGACGCTTGCAGCTGTGTTTGGAACATCAATATGAGCCTTGTTCAGCCACCACCACCCCCCCCCCCCCCTCCCTCAAAAAATCTCTTTCTCCCTCCCTCTCCTGCTCACTCGGCATCTCCTCTCACCACTCCTCCTCCCTCCTCTCCCCTCACGCTGTTTCCTTTTTTCTTTTTTTTTTTTCCAGCTCTGATTTATGAAAGTAGGGCATGTGCCCATAACTGCTGCATCAAGGCACATGGCTGAGCCTCCAGAGGCACTAAGGCTCTGTTTACATCAGCCCAGACAACTGCACCGCATTGCACAATCGCCACAGGCAAGCTCTGTTATATAAAGCACGAGGCCACGTTGGCTCCATTGTTTTTGTTTTTCTGGTTCGCCCTGTTTCCACCTGTAATTCCTGAACTGCACAAATCTGGAAGGACACAATGTCTTCTGATCTTTGACATCTCACTTAACGCACCCTTTAGCTGAGGACTGAATGTGTCAGTCATGCACCGAGCGTCAAATTTCACATCTCCCAGAGTGATGTGGTGGAAAATTCATCAAGCATATTTGAAGCAAGCAGCGAGGGAACGGTTCCAGGGACTTCAATAGCTGTGTTGTTTGGTAGAGATTGTTGTTTTCAGCTATTCCACTCACTCCTGTGCAGGATTTCAGGGGCTTTTGTGGTTTAGGTTTATTGTTGAGAAGTACTGGAGCATGAGAATATTATAACAAAGAGAGCGACAAATTCTGTGATTTCAGCAGCGAGCGTGTGAGGCTGAGAGCATGCGTGTTTGTTTGGGGATGACAATTAGTCCCAAATGAAGCACCGAGGCACTTCATGATCAGTTTCCATGACAACAAATCAGACTGCTCAGCCGGTGGAAGACAGAAAAATGTGTTCTTAATGAGCACGGACAAAATAATTTGAGCCAGGAGCCTGAGACAACACTGATATGACGGCAAAACTGCATAATCATGTTGTGAGCGGGACGAGGGAGCAGATTTAAGGTCGGGTCCAAAATGATTCATGAGAGGAAATCTGCGTGAATGAGCAGGTCAGATGAGGAGATAGTAAGAACATACTGTGATCCGTTGCCTTTAATCATCTTACACACAGATGGGATTTCATGGGTGTCACCTGTCAATCCTCACAGCAGCTGAAAAACAAGACCAGCTGCTGTTATCACAAACCATTAACCGTTCATTCAACTTAATGGATTACAGGCCGTATTTCTGCAGCACAACCATGAAACTCTGGAGTGAGTTCATTGTAACCTTCCCTGTCTGGATGTATGCTAAACCAGTGCTGACTCAACAGCAGGCCACTCGCTGCAGCTCCACGCCTGAGCCTCCTGGACTACAAGGACACACGATCGTTTACAGCTGAGGGCTTTGGAGCTGGACTGTTTCCGATATTTCTGCCTGCTTGTGAGTCATTACAGGCAACGTGCCTTCTGTGTAGTCATGTTAGAGGCAGGGTCAGCACAGCCAGGCCTCTGCACACACAACGCTGCACTCATTACTCCAATTTTCTGTTCATGAAAGGAATCATCAGAGATGCTGCTGCTGCTGCTGCTGTTTAGCATGGAGCACATCGCTTATGTTCCTGGCATGGATTAATTTGTCTGTGTGCCTTTTCCAAAGACTAGAGATGCTTTGTGCTGCACCCAAGTATTAATATTCTCTGGCAGGAAGGCGCAGAATGAGATGAAAAACATCTTATTTTTCAACCCAGAGCTCTAACCTAAATAAACACTTTTTTTCCCCTTTTTACCCTCAGAGATGTTTTCCCCCTCCTGCTTCCAGTCTTTGTTGCTCGCTGCCGTCTTTGTAGAAGTCCTTGTATCCTCCTCGTTGCTCCTTCCACCCACTACCCCCCCCCCCCCCCCACCCCCCTAACAGTGCCCACGCTCCTCTCTTCCACTCTCATAACTCAGCTGTTACTTGGCAACACGGTCCCAGCTGGACCCAGCATCAGCCACGTTGCCACGGCAACAGAACGCACATATGCAGACACGGTAAACATGTTGGTTTTTCAGAAGGCAGCGCTACATGCACAATAAAACCCACATGTGTATTCAGCTCCGACTCGGCGCTAAGACATCCGTCAAAGGAGGAACGCCCCCGGTTAATCAACGAGGGACTGATTGCCAATATAATCAAATGCACCTGCGGCATCTTTACATCTGTGTTCGTGGTAAAAATAATGAAATAAAATAAAAAATAGAGGAAAATAGATTTGGAATTGTACACCATGATATGACGGATTTCTGATCTGCACAGTAATTCCTCATGGGAGAAAATCCATCTGGCTGCATTAATCCACCTCTTAATATTTTTTCTGTTTATTCGCTTCTTTTATTAATCACATCCTGCTTCACCATACATTTACAGCCAAGATCCACTCACAGCCTCCAGTGTATAGCTCTGGGAAACAAACCACTTCTCCATGCTCCGGATAACAGTGCATCTGTCGTCATAGCAACCTGATCCATCATCTGCAGGGGGATCAATTGATTCATTATTGAGTGAGGTGCAGCCCCCTTCTCTGCTTCCAGTTCACGTCTACTTACTCTGCCTTCAAGCATCCATTATTGAAGTCTAAGCCTGCCCACTTACTGGGCTGAAGAATAGAGGGCTGTCAAGTCTCCCTGCTAGAAATATAATTCAGATTCTACATTTTCTCTGAAAAACAGCATGTTTGTTGACCAGTGTGAACGACACGGTTCTTGCAGCGTGCTGGCAGGTAGGTAATGCAATTTGTACAAGATGTTCTCTTCATTCTGTTACACATCTTAAAACTATTAAAATCAGATGGGATCACACTTTTTAGAGAATAAATACAGATAGCTAACCTTAAAATCACCCAGAGGCCAATCCCACATGTGGAAGGAATCGTAAAAGAGGTGGAGGAATGAGCATTGCGAGCGTGAGGGTCTTTGTTGTGCAGACAAGATGAATTGGCATCGGCTGAAGCTTAAAAAAAAGGGTAGGGATAAATGAAACACGACACACATAGCCTGCTCAAAACATTGTTTTCTGGAGCAGGGCATTTATAGCTGCGGGGGAAGACACGGTTTGATGGTTTGATGATATCCCCCTTATTCCAGTCTGTCCTCCATCGTGTGGCTGCACACCTAAGTAGAGCCTGGAGGCACTGGGATGGGTGGGGAGCTCCAGTTTCTAGGAAGGAAAGCTGAGGGAAGGAAAAAAGGAAGACAAATGTATATTATTGGAAAATGTGTGCTAAATGGATGATGTCAGCTGCGGCACTTTGACATTTTAATGTCATCTCTCAGGGAATTACATCATTAGCCCTCTTTCCTGGCCTGGCTCAGTGCTGGGAAACCTCCTAATGGATGTCAACAAGCTGTCCCTCTGGAAGAATGGAGCTGGGGGGGTGGGGGTGGGTGGATGGTAGTGGTGGTGGTGTGTGCTTTCAGTGAGCTTTTCACTGAGCTATATGAGTGAGAGGCCTCACACTGAGCGTCATCCGCACTAAAAGCCTACAATGCATTTCTCGCTACAAGATTAACTCAATCTGTGTTGCCGCCCTTATCAGACAAAGTGCTATCATCTGCGAGCTCCACTCTCCTCCAGTCACTTGCTGCTGACCCTAAATGACCCGACATGTAACAACTTCAACCGTGGAGTTGTTTGTTAATTATTTCATGCATTTATAATTACAGGAGCACATTGAGTTGGCAGTGGGCGACTCTCCATAACGATTATGCTTCTTTCAATTTGAAAAGCTGTCAGTGTCTCTGCTGCAACCACCCAGAGATCAGATGCTGTATCCAATAATTGATTCATTAATCATCTACAGGACCATTAAATTCAAATCAAGTCCAAGAATGCGTGCTTTCTGGGTGAAACTAAATGGTAAAGAACTTATCAGTCTGATTGACTCCCCTTCCCTGTGAAATAATTTATGGAGAGAAATACCTCAAACTGGATAAGGATATCAAAAAAGCCTTTTATATGCTAATGAAAGTAGAGCTGTGGTTTGAAAACAAACATAACAAGTCGCTCATATTTTAGGGAATAATATCAAATCATCAGAGGAGCTGCAAATAGACTCAAAAAACAAACATGGAGGGAGATCAAGGCTTTAGTGTAAAATAGGTCATATGGAGGATATTAGATGTAGCTCAGTTGAATCTCTAAGCAAACTAGGAATCTGTTACTGTGAGCTCACATGGCACGATGCTGAAATAATAATAATAACTGAGGACTGAAATGTAAAAGATGAAATGGGGGAAACATTGTGCGAACAGTCCAATCAATTACGTGTAAGGTGATCAGACAGAGAGAAGGGACTAACAACTGGTTCCTTGCTCTCATCTTACACTGATAGTGAATTGAGCTGCACGGTGGATCAGCCAGGCTTGAAGAGGATTTTCTGGCTGGGCCGAAGAATTGGAAAGAGTGGTGTGGCTCGGCAGCTTAGGTTCACCGAACAATTGCAAGGCCGACCGGTATTTCAGATGGATTGGGGGCAGAAGAAAATCATATTTCCAGATGGACAGAGAAAGAGCTTCAGTCGTAGCGTGAGAATCAGATGCCGCGTACGACGTGGCTCTATTCTCTGCATCATCCTCTTGAGGACTTTCATTTGAGAGTCAAAACGCGACTCGCCGTTATTATCTCGCTGACTATGAGTCTGTAATCTCCCTCCCCAGTTCATTGAGAAAAGCAGATTTGATGTGACAAATCCACAGCCCCAGATGACAAATAAGTCAGGAATTTGCTGTGATAAGTACCACTCACTTTATGGTGCGGCTAGAAATGGGGGGGTGGGGGTGGGGGGGTGGTATCTGTTTCACTCTATTTTCTGCATGATGCTCTCCCTCACGTTGAGGCGTGAATTAACATCAAAGCACGACCCAGAAAGACCCAGGACTGGCCAGACTTGTGATCTGTTTCCCCCCCCCCCCTATGACAGCTTTTAACTTTCATGCAGAACATTACAAACTATGGCTTTAATGTATCAAGGGGTCCCTCACTCTTCATGCATCCTACAAAAGCAAGCAGTGCTTCCTGTCTCTCATGTGAAGTTAAGAAGTTGCTGTACTGCCTCTAAGCATGCACACACACACACACATCCATGCTGCAGACGGAAGATGGTTACATAAACAACAAAAAAATGTAAAATAGTTCTGCATGCACGGCCTGTCATAAAAATAGTGTGCATGAATGAATAACATTAAACGAGTGGGGCAGATAAGCTACCCCCTTATGTGCTCGCCTCAGATTCAAATTTATCTTTGCGTAGGGAATTGATGAGACACAGAGCTCAAAGCCAAAGTCTTCAAAGACCGTGGTTACACAAGATGCAAGGCGTCAAACCCACTTTGTAGTTCTCGGGTGAACGAGTGGGCTGTAGCTGCCGAGCTACACAGGGTGATACGGCAACAGAGTTGTGCGAGCCCAATAAAAGATGATAAAATACAAAAGTTACACCAAGGTTACATTGTGTGAAAAGGAGAGAAGCAGTGATCTTATTTTTCTTTTTCAGATGATTGTAGTTGTGGGAGTTGGGGTTGCTCTATCATGTTTCAAGGTTGAGGTCCCCTTTATCGTTCCCATAAAACATAGCAGGTGTGGGAGAAAGAAAAAAGCTGGAACACCAGGGGAGAGGGAGCAGAGAACAACACGGGGAGATAAGGAGAGAAATTAAAGGCTGATGGTATAGTAATGTAAGTGAACGGTTTCATCACAAGGAGGGGAGCCATAGAGGGATAGTTCAACATTTTAGGAAATATTATTATTTGCTTTCTTACCAAGAGTTTGATGAGAAGATTGATACCACTCACATGTCTGTACTCCCAATATGAGGCTACAGGCAGCAACTGGTTAGCTTAGCTTAGCACAAACAGCTAACCTGGCTCCATACAAAATGAGTAAAATCAGTCTATCAGCACCAAGGGTTAAAGTTTTGGGTTTGGGTTTGGGTTCAGGTTCATAGTAGAAATAGACTTCAACACAGCACTATACAGTCATTATATAATCCAGTACACAACCGCCATAGACATGGCATTTTCATACTTTGGCTTCGGTGAACAAACCATATATATCATGTTAATTAGTGCGCTTAACTGCATGCTCAGAGAAGAAGGCAGAAAATCTAGGGAATGACACAATTTGATGCTGATTTGCACAGGGCACCACAAACTGACGCGTCCTCTGAGGCTGATAATGGTTCAACTTGAGTGAAAATTTTCCATCTATGAATCAGCTTCATAAACACACAGGAAAATGGAAAGTGAAATAAAAATGAGAGAGATTGGAGGGAGATAACTGAAGTTCAGTCAGGAGCTGAGCTGGATGCAGACACACTGCCACAAGCATAGTTGGTGCGTGCATTGCTAGCTTACAGCTAATGTCTATACAGTTGGTACATTGAAAGTTTGGAGCATATAAACACAAATCATTCAGCAGTTAAATTTCTGCAAATGATGCAATACAAAAATATACTTTATTTTCTGTTTGGTAACTTTTGGACAGACTCAGGCTAGCTGGCTAGTTTTATGCTAAGCTAAGCTAACCTGCTGCTGTTTAGTTTCAAATCAAGTAAATGTATTTCCCAAAATGTTGAACCTATTAGTTTAAAAAGCACATTTCAGCCCGGATTACTGTGTGGAGACTTCTATATGTTGTCCTGTTCTGCAGCCTGAGGACTGATTTCCAGTTTCCAGCTTGCTTTGCTCATCCAAATCTCTACCAGCTCCAGGCCTGCTGTGAAGTAGCATTTCAAATTACCACATTATTATTAATATTGCATTATTAATGGCAATCTGCAGAAGCAAACTACTTGTCTTGGTAAAACTGAGAGAGCAGAGCGGAAGTAGAGGATTGCTTCATTCTTGCGGAGGCTCCACATTCCCCAGAGCACTACAGCAGGGTTGTTGTAGCTTGTACTGCCCCCCCCATCCCTCATTGTACACCCCCTCCAGCCCCCGGTTTCCTGCGCAGCAGCATGGCCGCTCAACCCGTTCCTTCCCTTCCCTGCTCTGAGCTCGGTCAAGCTCCAGCTCCCTCTACCCCACCGCTCCAAATACATTATTTACACTCTCCTCCCCTCCCTGCAGCTCAGCTCAAAAGAATCAGGGCAGAGGGACATAACACCACTGTATAATACCCCCCCACCCCCCACCCCCCGCACACTGACACACACATTGCACACACAAGCTAAATCCTCCCCTCCACCACCACCACCACCACCACCCCACCTGCTTGTTCTTTTCTCACTCTGCGGGATGAGAATACAGTGCAGGGCTAGGCTGCGTCAATGGGAAACTCTGTGAGGCCCCGGCCCTCCCATTAATCCCCTCTGACATGCCTCCCGAGGGCAGGGATTTGCTACAAGTCAATGCAGGAGACCTACAGTATGCAAAACAAGCCTGTCTGACTCTCTCATGATTTTCAAAGCCACTGCACTGCACTGCCTTTGAGACAGGAAGGCAGATCAGAGAGAGAGAGAGAGAGAGAGAGAGAGAGAGTGGGGGAAAAAATAACTGTGCACACAGTCTGCTTGGTTAACCCCTACTTCGCCCTCCTGTTCAGTGTTTATGTCACTTCCCTCTTCTAGTTTCACTCCTAGCCTACATTGCACAGATAATGCTGATGACAGATGACAGGATGAGAACTGATGCTGAGTGATATATTTTTTTTCTCTCATTCAGCTCTGCTGCTATTATACTCTGCACCCTCCCCCCTGCAGACACGCTCGTTACAAGACCAAAATATCAAAACCATCCAACGTAAACAGGAATTCACAGGTCATGTGATGCACTTACTTCTCTCTGGCAGAGTAGGGCTATTGAATTTCAGCCTAATCAGGGATCTAGTGATGAGGAGATAGGTGGAGACTGTGGGCAGGGTGGGGGGGCAGGATGACATTAGAGAGAAGCAGTCAGGGTGGTTGGGGGCGGGTGCGGGGGGGGGGGGGGGGGGGGGTGCTGTCCACACCCTGTAGCTCACACACACAGGGAATGTAAACAACAGAGCTGTGTAGCTTAGCAACTGGTTAGGCTACACATGGGGGAGGGACGAAACCTGCATGGAGGAAGGGCAGCGGTACAAGTTCAATTACCACGGGAGCAGCAGAGGAATGGAAAAACAAAAGACAGTAAGGCATTGCCCCAAAGAGGAAGAGAAAGCCGCCAGGATGTGTAGCCTGCTTTAGATTCACGTGATTGGCTCCACTGCTGCCTCCCCTCTCTCTTCGCCCCCCCCTCTCTTTTTTTCCACCCATCCACAGACCCTTTGAGATGGAAAAATGGGTCATCTGTGTGGAAGTTAATACTCTGAGCACGTACAGTGCTGCTTTATTTTTAGGACGTGCTTTGGAAATTTTTCTCCTTCTTTCCCTCACTGGTGAATGACACAGAGGAGACGCTGGGTAATTAATATACTGTGTTGCTGCTGTGCACACAAGTGGCAGTGCAGAAGAGAGCAGCAGTCTTTATTATAGCTGCTGGCACAGTCTGGACATGTCTCATATTTCTCCCCAGCCTGCCCTCTCCATGACAACATACAGTAGGCTGCAGACTCTGGCACCACAGCCATGACATCAGCAACAGGGCACAGACAGTGCGACTCTAAGCATCATCAGGCGGTGAGAAAACATGTTCCAAAACAAGGACACAAGAGGACTCACAGGCCTCTGTGGACGCCTCCACCTGATGATCCAGTGATCAGGAAGCTATACGAGCTACAAATGCCTCCCTGCGAAGTTACTGCTCAGAGGTAACACTCGGAGGATCTCAAATGTGGACCAGTGCAGCAGAGAGTCTGCTGCTTTGCAGAGCTACGTGAAGCTGCCATAGCAACCACATACAACACAGTTATTTCTGGCTGCTTTAAACTCTCAAACACAGCTGCTCCTACATAACAAGACAAGTCCACCGGTCACATACCCAATCTGTGTATATGCACTTGGTATACAGAGCAGCAATAAAGCTTTGACATTCAAACTCACAAACTGTGATAACAAAATAAAGGTTATTATTGCTGTGGATCATTTGTTGACAGGATTTCCAGTAATGAGTTGTGAAGCTCAACTGATTATAATATTCCCAATACAACATTTGACATACAGTCACAATCCATGCAAACAAATTACAATGGCAGTCAGACTCCTTTGGTCCTAGCTGGTCTCTATGCCTACATCCTGGGATTTTAATGTTTCCTCCAGTAACGGGTTATTTCCTGCACCTGTAATGAATTAACAGGGTGCATCTGTCATCGCGAGCACATTAGGAAAAAAGGATTACAAACTGTTAAAAAATCGTTTCTCCCGAGCACATGGTCGCTGTGCTGCAGGCACAGCCATTGTTATTGCTGTCAACTGGAACTGTTAGTCTCTCAGCTCACTCCATTCAGTTGTCCTTCAGTGGAAGAGCATAGGAGTCTGCAAATACTGCCTGGAGCCACAGTGCCCCCTACTGCACAAGAGGAGGGAGATTCTCTATTTTCCCCATTTTCTTCCCGTCTGCTTCATCAGATATGAAGAGCTGACTCATAATCCATTCATACAGACTCAAATAGAGCAGGAATGCAATTAAAAGAATGACGTTAAGTCAAAAGAAGTAGAACAAACACCTAATAGACTACATTAAGATTCTACTGAGCACTTGGGACACAGAGCAGGCTCTGTCTTAGACTAAAACAAAAGATTTGCTGTGTCATGCTGAAATGAAGCACGTCATGGCCTTGTGTCAAAGTGTGTTTCACTTGGTTTACTGCATTCAGAGCAGGCAGCACTGATCTGGAATCCTTCAGTGACCCCTCAGCTCTCTCCAGTCTGCAGGGGACACAGCACACAGCCAGCAGCTGAGTGTTTATTTACAGGAGAAGCAGGCCAGTGATACGCTGTGTGTGTGTGTGTGTGTGTGTGTGTGTGTGTGTGTGTGTGTGGAGGGGTCTGAACCTGTTCCTACCTCCAGTGCCAGCAGCAGACCACTGCTCCAGCTTCTGGCCTCCAACATAGTCTGTTATTTTTCTCCTTTGCCTCCCCAAAGGCCAGATTAACAACGAGCCACTTCTTCTGTGTGTGGGTGTGCGCGTGCGCACGTGCACACCCACACACACACGCTCCAGGCCAGACCACTCTGCAGACCTCTTGTCAGGCTTCTCCATTTCCCCCAAATGGCAAAATAGCAGGAGTGCTGAAGAAAAGACTGCAGAGCGAGCGCATGAGTTAATGGAAAATGGAACAGTGTCTACCATTTAGTCTTCACTCGACATTTCTGGGCCCCTGTTCAATTTTCATTTTTCATTCCTAATGTAGAAAAACTATTTTCCCCCTGCTCTCAATTCCTGGCAACCTCAAGGCCCGGGCTGCTTGGGCCAGAGCCGTTAGAAAAACAGCTGCAGACAGGGATAAAAATAATTACAGCTCTATTTGTCTTCCAAGAGACACACTTTCAAGCAGACCTACTCCCTTCCCCTACGAGCTGCTCCACTTTCACTCTCCTGCAAACACAATAACGCCATTCACAATGAAGACACCGTGGCTTAGTGCACCCACACAGTCTCATGTGTTTCAATACTAGTTGGAAACAGAAATACCATACTCTCAGGATGGCAATTTAACTTTGTTTTAGCAGTATCTGTATTTTATTAACCAGTGTCAAGGATTCATGAACATGTTGAAGGTCAAGATTCAAGGTTTTTTGTTCTCCTCCAATTTATCTAACATACCTACATGTATGGTTCCTGGCAATAAAGACTCATGAGATTAGTTTACATTCCCTTCCTCCATGTTATTTAACATCTTGATATTTCTTTTCTATTGAAAAAAAGTTGTGAGCTATATTTACTTTTGAATTACGCACATTACGCTTTCCATTCAGCAAAATGATTCTCCAGCTCTCCAAGCAGATAAAAACTGCCCACACTCCATATTTCAAAACTGTACATGCATTTTTTTTTCTTGTGCATTGCTACTGCCATCTACTGGCAAATGGAAACTCAGAGCCTCCAACTGTGTTTTCATGTTTTATTGTGGGAGTTTAAACAGAAAAATATGTCCAGCTATGAAAGGCTGGAATATAAAAATAACATTTAACCGACATACAAGAACAATGTCAGAACTTAATGGCAATAATCCACAAACAAGTGTTCTGTTTAGTGTAGAGAGTCTTACACACATTTCACATGTATATCAACTGCACAGCAATATGTAACAAATCATCTACATACTGTTTTTCTTATTTTGTACATAACATATCAGCAAACCCCCCCCCCGCCCACACCCCCAAAAAGATCATAACTTTTTAGGGAAATAAATAGAATAAACAGAATGCTAGAAAACATGAGATGTGGTGGGAACCATGTAATAAAGATGGAATGTATTTAACATTTCCCAGAAACGTAACCTTGACAAAGTTCTTCAACCTCGGAGTGCTGTGACAGAGGGGGCTCCATGTCCACAGAACTGTGTGATAAATCAGGCTCACAACTCACACACACCAGCAGTCACACGTACCAAACAGTGCACAAATATCAGTGTCCGAAATCCCATTACGGAATAGTAATAGCTTCCACACACATTCATTCGACGTCATCTTCTGTTAAAGACTGAGAGCTGATGATTCGCTGAAAAACAGAAAAAAAAAGATCTTTCAGAGGTTGTGCCAAAAAAATTAATGGCAGCAATTTAAGAACAGCAACTTTATGTCTGACAGTTTCAACAAATCAACAAGCAGTTGTTATTTGTAATGTTCTGTCTTAGAGGTGAAATAGCCAAGAGCTACTGACACATGGCTCTCAGCTTTGGATAATTCTAAGATTGATCTTGCACCCTTTCTTGTCCCAGAGACCACAAAACGCAACTGGGGGGTTTACTAAGGATGCTCCGCCACCAAACCATCACACTAAATTTATAAATAAAACAGGAGATGCAGGGTATATCCTCACCTGGCTGATGGTGGGCAGTTTGGTGAGCAGCATCTGGAAGACTGGAGGCGGCAGCGTCTGCTGGAGAACTTGAAGCAGCTGCTGAGGCTGACCGCATACTGCAATCGCATTGGTCAAGTGGTCCACTCCTTTCTCAAATTCACCTGAATTAGAAAACATTTTCGAAAACAATCCTTAAAAGGAGAACATGGGGCTGGAAATCATGAGAAGAACCGTTGGCTGGCTTAATTTCTCTAACCTTGTGACAAAAGCTCCTCTCCCAGCTGGATTTCCTCCAGAAAGAATTTCTGAACAGCTTCCGCGTCCTTCAGGTCAGGCAGCTTCAAAGTCAACAAACCACGGGGTCAGAAATTCACACTTAGGCCTCAGGAAGAAACAAAAATCATCTGAAATTAATGGTTTGCCATTTCATCCTACCTTTGCCAGTCCAGACCTGTCACTGGAAACTTTTTGCTTTCGTCTACCTGTGTGGAAAAAAAGTGGTTTTAGATGATGTTGGTATGTTTAGTTAACTGTTGAACCAAACGACAAACACATGGTCACAAGTTGAGCTGCTAGCTAAAGCACGCTCCATCCACGACTGACCTATCAACTGCGACATAGCTGAGGAAAATTAACTTAGTTTACACATGAATACTCTATACGCTATGTGTATTAGAAAGAAGATATATCATTCAGTATAGTGTTTGATAAAATGTCCGGGTTATGTGTGTGCCACATGGAGGAAGCTAACATGCTCCCGCTGCTGTGACTGGACTGCTGAACTAACACTTTCCCTGCTCCCTCAGGCTCACACACTTACGTTCACGTAGCTTTTCCTTGAAGTGAGGGTCGCTCCGTCGCTTTCTGTCAAAATAAATACAGTATGCGACGAAAAGGGCTCCGCACACCCCGGCAACTACCGCGCTCGTCTTGCCGCTCATCATACCTGGAAACTACTCATGGACACGGCACGCAGCAGGGAAGGCTAGCCAGCTAGCAGCTAGCACATTGCAAAGGAAGTACGTAATCATGACGCAAGACGTAATGTCGACGTTTACAAGCGTCACATCCAGATATTCTGTATTAATATGATGAGAATCATATTTTTCACTGGTAAATATGAATAAATACCATTCACACACTCACAAAATAACACAGCATTGACTAAAAGCAGTTTCACTATGTTGAAGAGGGTCTGTGTCAAAGTGCCCCGCGTTAACAGCATAATTACTTTAGCTAATACTGTGCTTACACGGTGTTTATTCCCAAATTAATTTGTTTAATCAAATTTTACCACACATCAAACCTTTAATTACCCACAATAATAGGGCTCAGAGATGGCGGTAACGTGGGATTCATGGAGTGCTAGTAGTACAGTATAATATTTTATCTCGAATATGTGTTTAAACACAAAAGTATCATGAACAAAATGCACTTTAATTATCAAAAACAAAAGCAGTTCTAATTCTGAATTCTACGATGTGCCGGCAGGATTTTAATATTATGTTTGGTCAAGGTGGAGATCATTTCAACTACTTGTAGTTGCGAACTTTACTTTATATGTACTGTTGGGTCGTTAATCTTTAACAATACATCACATTTTATAAACTTTTCATGTTTTATATGTAGAAACTATCTGCAAAATAATTACATTATTTCACTATACTGTAAATATATTAGTCGAATAAAGGTAGTGGAGTCAAAAGTTCAATATATTCCTGCTGTAAAGTAGTAAGAGCAAAAGTAGAAGTATAATAAACTAGCAATATTCAAGTAAAATAAAAAAATACCTCAGTACAGTGCTTGAGTAAAGGTTTCCCCACTGATGGCAGCAGACACACTGAGTACTTCACAAACTATGGCATTTATTTCAAACAGAGGCTTCTGCTTTGCTTACATTTTTACAATAAATTACACAATGACCATCATCAGATGAGCCTAATAAATACTATTGAGCATTTTTCAATAAGCTCCATTACTTTCTCTTTATCTATGATCAGACCATTTTCCATATACAGGTTCATACAGCTTTAGCTTCAGGCCATAGATCAGCCACATCCAAAAACCACCATTCTCCTCTTACAAGCGTAAGCTATAGAAAAACAAAACAGAATACAAACTAAAGCAAAACATGAAATTAAAAAAAAGAGGAAGAAAGAAAAATAAATGACTACTGAAACTGATGAAAGAGGCAGAACAGAACGACATAAACAAACTCAAAGAAATCTGTTCCTACAAGAGAAAAGAATGAGGACAAAGGGGGAGAACAAACATGCTGTAACCCTCAGTATTTACACTCAAACTACAGTTAAAACCGTAAAACTGTCTGTACAGAAAAGTACATGTTATTAACAGTGCAAGATATTAAATAGCTTGACTCAAAACACTTCTCAATATACAAATGTATAACAAAAGCATACAATTACATACAAGTGCCAAACAAAACGCAACTTCAGGTTATCATACAGTAGGGGGTCTATACAAAGGAAACACTGGAGATGTCTTCAGAAATGTATACGCATACGTCACTTTATGATATAAATGCACATTTACAATATCTTTACCTTTAATCTGGTCATAGTACAGGAAACAGAACCAAACGTTTTTGGTAGGGATGAGTATGAGAAGAAGCTGGCATGTCATTATTGATCATGAGGAGAATTAGAAAGTGATGCGTTGTTTTCTTTAATGGAGCTTAATGGAGTTAAATAACATGTCATGTTGTGTGAAACACTGCAAACGTGGAATTCAGCTTCATTCATGTGTTCTGCAGTACTGAATTGATGCTGTAAATACCTCCTGTGGCGACCTTCAAGTTAACTTGATCCAGTTGCAGATTTGCACCATCAAATCTTCAGTGAAGACGATGGGACTGGGGGGAGGGGGTTGTATGGGTGATGAAAACATAATAAAAATAAAGCAGATGGGCTTTTAAAAGGCTGATGAAGTGAAGTAATGTGACCATTGCATTCACCAGCTTCATCATTGCACATTTTATACTGCCAAACTCAATAGTTGTAACCAAGCTGGATGAGTATTCAGTAGTAGATTACAGGTGTTCCAGTTTAGGAGTTCTTGCTTTTACAATTCTTAAATATTACCATATGCTGATAAAAACCACCATTATCTGTCAGACTCAGCCCTTCACTGCCTGCTCACTCATACAGCATTCTCCAGTCTTTTGTAAGGGACACATTATTCCAGCTGACCCTCTCATTTGAGAAGAGGATCAGGAACAAAAGTGCTGTCCTTTCTCAAAGTGCCCCATGGAAAAGAACAAAAAGGCACTACAGTATCATTCCATATTCATCCACTGAGGCTGTCAGTGGACCTATGATGGTCTGAAACCCTCTCTAACACCACATATATGAATCAATGGAAACATGTACAGGACCTCGGAGCCTGTACATGAGAAGAGCGTCATCAACCGCTTGAGGTTTAACCACACAAAGGCCTTTTTAATGAGGGTGGACAGAGAAACGTGGCAAAGTTACATTTCACACACCCTTAATGCCAATGTGGCAGTGTTCCTCTTAATTCCCCATGATAACATGGCGAGCACAGGCAGCACCATGCTGAGCTATGAGGACAGAGCACAGAGGGGTCTTCACTGGAAATCATCCCTTACCAGTACAGCTTTATCAAATGGAAACAATTATTGCTTGCAAAAACAATTCTTATAAATGTTCAATTAAGGAGAGCGCAAAAGACAATTTTGAATATTTTTTGACAAATTTCATCCCCCTACACAATCTTCATAAAAGTGCACTTAAGTGCCATTAGCTTGCCAAGGAAACAGTTGTCAATAGAAAATAGTGCTTGTTTCTTGTTTTGTTTTTTTTTGTCTCTGGTCTGGTTTTTGTGCCCCAGTAGTTACAGTATGTAGGTTGAGTTGTCCGTTCTGTTGGAAGGGAATGGGGGCGGCGACCCCAGGGTGCTGGTTAAGTGCTTGGTGCGGTGGTTCCTTGCTGGTTTGTCCTGTCACCTGCACTCCACTGATACCCCAGAGTTCTGAGAGGAGGAGGATGAGGACGACACCGGTGGGTCGGCCAGTGTCAGCATGACTGCAGCAGTCAGTGAGCTGGAGGACGGTGAGGAGGAGGAGGAGGAGGATGAAGAGGACGCAGCCACCGTGCCTGGGAAACACAATCAAGATTTGGTTGGGTTCAGTTTTGAGGCATGTAGATGGAGAGAGCACACAGGTCTTTTCAAGTTTAATCTTACACTCGTTATAATGCAAGTGATTGGTTGCACAATCCAAATTAGTTGTTACTAACAGATGAGTTGTTGCTAAATATTTACACCCAGTACCCATCAGGTGCAACTGTTACATAGATCAGAGCAGCCAGGGGGGCTGAACATAGTCTCCCACTCTGAATATAACTCAGTCAAACCTGAGCACACAGACACTGTTAAAAATTCAGAATAACTTACACTTTCTGAAGACACCATTATACTCAAAGTGCACTGTGAATAAACATCCACAAATCTATAAACTCTTACAAAAAAGATGCTCTCAGAAGTTGCCTGAGAATCATCATATTTTTAAGTTTTCTTAAGTATCAAAGTAATCCTGTGACAGTTGTCTGTACATACAAGTGGAACTGCTAATAGCTCATTCGGCATAGCTTTAATAGTGCCAATTTCCCAAAGTGTAACTGGTACTGGTTTGTGGGATGTAAACCGGGCATTATGGGAACCCTGGTTCCAAATCCTAGAGCATGACTATCCCCCAAACATAAGACAAAGATATATATATTCTAAATTAGCACCAACATACTGCATAATACAAAAACGTTATGGCAATCACAAATCAAGTAACATTTGCTAGGTTTGCATAATCTGATATTTGACACTCATTGTAAACTGCACAATCACTAACTCTGCAAACACATATTTTATACTATATTATATGGTATTTACTAGCCTTTAATGGTGCAACCAGATTCAGTAAATCACTAGTATGGAATTGGCTCACAGTTACTAAAAACATAGGAAGGCGCTGATACACAAAATTAAGAATGGAGTTAATGATAGGTGGTGCAGCTCAATCCTAGTTATCTGTAATGGCAAGGTAACAAAGAGCTCACTCACTTTCCCGTTCCTTCTTCTTCATGCGTTTTCGTCGTCTGTCAATAGAGGCAACCTCAGACTTGAGGGAGAGGTAGTGGTTCCTGATGTCCTGCAGCTTCTCCTGAAGAAACGAAATCCTCTCCAGACTGCTCATCTTCTCCAGGTCAGCTAGGTGCAACACAAATGATGGGTGTTTTTTAGGGTTTTAGTGTAAATAGGGCAGAAACACATTTACACACTGATGACAAAAAACGTAGATAAAATTCAACTTTAGTCAACAGAATGGAAAAGAGGTGCTAAATTAAAGGCGCAGTACACCCAAGTCAACTTTTAAAAAAATTAACACAAAGTAAAAAAAAAAAAGTTGTTCAACTTTTTAATTAGACTGAAAGAAGATCCTGACTTTGACTATTTGAATGGGACCTGATGAAAAAGTCAAATTGTCTGGTGTTTTCAAAGTGGAATAAAAGATGACTTGGCCATGTGACACTTACACATCTGGAAGCTCCACTTGTACACACGTGGCGATCTTCCATGGGTGTCTCGGTGCTGGCCGTGGTCGGCGTCGCCCTGCTTGTGGTACTTATGGCTCGAGGGGGGGGATCGTCCGTGACACTTGGGCGAGGTGGCGGCCTTCACGTCTGATGCGTTGCTCTTAGAGGCAGTTGATTTGGCAGCGCCCTCAACAACAGACTGGTCTTCACTGTCACTGCTGTTGGCTGAGAGAAGACAACAAAGATTGGAAAAAGATGGACAATGATGGACAATGATCGGGTAAAATCTAATTTCCTTTTCCACCCGAAGCCTGTGACACCATGTCAGGAAATGAGTAAATATGAAACAGAAATCCCACAGCTGATAACGGTGCTGCTGGGATTGGAAACAGGAAGGCTAGCAGGGTGTCAGCAATTCTTTCTGCAGCTCTCCTCACCTGTTTTCCTATTCTTTTTGGGAGGCACACCTAGGCTCTTGCGGTTTGGCTTGTGTTTCTTTGAGGCTCCACCTGTCTGTGATTCTTTCTGCCGCTTTTGACTCACAGACGCTACAAAGGAAAAGGGAAAAATGGTGAGGGAACAGGCAGACTGTGAAATGAGTGAGTTGTCGATGTGTATTTCTGTAGTATTCCATCCTGAAAAAAAATAATGAATTCTCTCTTTGAAAAACCCTTGATAGAGTAACATTTGCTATTATTTGTACCTTTGGACTTCTGCTCGCTCTCCTGTTGGCTGCTGCTGCTCAGCTCTAAGCTGCAGCTGCTGCTGCTGTTGCAAGAGAGGCTGACGTCAAACACCTTTGAGGGGGAACCTGCCCCTTCATCCTGAGGGAGGTCTTGCAGCTCCCCACCCAGACTCTCCACTTCTACCGTGCTGCTGTCCGTCTCACTGCGCCCACCCGCCACCTCCTCCTGTATGGGTCCTGGGGGAAGAGCGTCAGAAACCGGCTCTGAAGGCAAGGCGGGGGGTGTGGACGGCGGCGGGGAGGAAGGCTGCGCTTGACCCGAGTCTTCCACAGCGCTGCCTCCTCCCAAGGGGGACTCGGGCGTCGTTGGTGGCGTGTTGAGTACAGAGTTACTGCCACTGCTCGGAAACTCCTGTAGTTTGTCGTTCTCCATCGGCTCCTCTGACGCTTCGTCCTCAGGTCCCGCGTCCTGTTCGACACTCGGCTCCTCCAGACATGAGGGTACAGGTGGGGGAGGAGAATTGGCGGCCTCTGTGTCCGAGTCAGAGAACAACTCTTTCAGAGTTTTCTTTGGCCACTGGGCCTGGATGCTGGACCACACATCCTTTTGTCCTTTAGAGCGGACAGCCGGCCTTTCCTCTGCGTTCCCAGACGTCTTGGCCCTCTTTTCAGGAATCTCCCAGAACCCCGCTTGTCTGCCAGTTTTGGTCTTCTCCTTCATCCCGTTGTACTTCTTAGAAGGGGAACCTTTGGTTTTTGGGCGACTTCGCTGACCTTCCTCAGCCTGGGACTCGGCCTGCGCTGCACCCTCTTCGTCTGAACTGCTGTTTGACGACGCCCCCCTCTCGTCCCCGGGCCCGGCCGCTCTTTCCTCCAGCTTCCTGGGAGAGCCTCCAGGTAACCAGTCAGCACTCCTGGTGGTCCTCGTCTTAGCTTTGGATTGGCCCTTTGGGGTCCTCTCTGCTGCACCGTCAGACTTTCTCTTCCTGGTGCTCACCTCTCCCTCTAACTCAGGTTGACTTCTGCGTTTTGCGACGTCGGCGCTCTCTGCACTCGCTGAATCCTGGCTCTTTCCCGAGACCGGAGAAGATTTGGATCCTGCAGGTGGAGTCCCGCTCTCCCAACGCTCTGATGTTTGCGCCGGCTCTGGTGGGGTCTTTCTGAGGCTGCCTCTGCAACCTGGGCGATCCTCTTCATTATGCTCTCCCTCCTCATCCTCATGCTCACTTTCATCTGTGGACATCTCAGACGCTGAGGCAAACAAGACAGAGTGTCTGTTAGTTTCAGCAGGATATTAACCGACATAAATAAACCACTTCAAACAGTCAGAGTCAAACAGTCCTAATCTGCTGTAAGTGTGCATGAGGACTACACGCTAATGAGTGTTGCTACCTTGCAGGCCATTGAGGATAGAAGTAATTTCTATAGACTTGACTGGAGACTGCTGAGTCCCTTTGTCCTCACCCTCGTCCATCTTGGAAAAGACATCCTGACTCAGGCCACATTTGGAGCGTGGGACGCGGTTGGTGTTGGCCGACGGGCCGAGGACTTCTCTGTCATTCAGCCTCTCCAACCTGTCTCGCTCCCTCTCAGCTTTGTTCTGTCAGAATTTCAACACAGTCAGTCATTCACGTCATAACACTGAACCAGGCTTAAGCTGAAAAAGTTGCAACTCCACAAAACTCGTACCTTTATTTTTTTGCGGTGCTTTATTTTTGGTACATTCTTATTGGCGGGGCGCACAATCTTGTCTGCTTTGATCCATTCATCATATCTAAAATCAAGTACAAAGACAAGAGACAATTTCATCATTCAGGACTTTGAAAGGAGCTTAAAGTCTCTCACACCACCCACCACACAGACACCTCTACTGTCTGACCCCAACATGTTGCTGTGACACAATAAGCCTCAACAGCAAAGGAAGAAATCCCATGGTGTTATGTGGAAAAAGACAAACCTTTACGATGAAGAAAGAAACAATATTAACACCGACCACCACACAAATCATATTCAACAAAGTTCCGACAGTACCAAGGGTGCTACTTGTGTCGTATGAGGAAAATGAAAAGTTTCACGACATCACACACGACAGACACAATGCAGAGAACATCCCACTGTCTTTTATAGAGTGCTAGAGGACCACACAACAACATTGAGACAATGAAATGCTGATTGCACTAGTTAACCTCTGTGTCATGGTACCCTAACACTCTACTTAACACTGCATTAACCCTGACCCACTGGGGAGGGGGGAGAGGGTTGAGAGGTAGAGGTGAGTGTAGCAGCACTTTGGTTGGCCTTTCAGAGAATTCAGAGAAGGGTAGCTCACATTCAAATACCATAGTGCAGGATCTAAAAAAATTGCTTAACCAGAACCAGTGGTTGGTTAACTCCAGAGTTAAATTGGTAAAAGCTCAGCCTGTCTGCAGATTTTTGGTAGAGAGACAGACAGCTGGGGGACAGACAGACAGGGGATTCAGTCAAAACTGAGTGAGGGAAGCTGAGGAGTGATCCACACCGACCCAAAACTCAGTTCTGTTTCTGCCACTAGATGGCCCAGTGCTCTCCATAATCAGAGTGCTGACCATGGGACTGGATTAGATGAAGCAGAATTGTGAGGAAGGGATGTGTTACTGCTGCGGGGATACCCATGTAGCGGTGATCCCGTGAGCTGAATTGAAGGTTAAGAGATGTCTTTTTCTTTTTTTTTTTTCTTTTCTTTTCTTTTTTTTTTTTTTTTAGGGTGAATATAGACGTTAGGTGATTTCTCCCCAGGTCCTGTCTTACCTGACGTTCCAGCCACAGTAGTGCACCAGGTAGAGCACCTCTCCCCCCTCCACGTCTGCCTCTTTCACAGTGGCCTCGTACGTCTTCAGATTGCGGCCTCGCCCATACCTCACCTGCACCTTCATCCCCGGGGGGTAACACTCAAACTCCTCCCCCTCCTCCCCCTCCTGACTGCTGTCATCCCTGCAAGAAAAACAGTTCAGCACTTCCTGGCCCTAGGCTGCCCCCATTGAACACCACAGAGCCCCACCCACAGCCACCCACCCAACTCACTGCCTGCTGCTTGAAGGCCTGTTTTCTAATTAATTTGCTCCACCCTTGCCTGCCATATCCCGTTACAACACTAGGCCCTTAACTATACAGAAACATAAACTTTCCTTTTTTGTCCTAGACCAGTGTAACCTACAGCAAACTGCAGGATAAACAACTGAATCATTAACAGTAAGCCAGACAAAGAACAGTGCAGTGTTTCAGCAGATAAAACATCATTCTTTCATGGCAAAAATCAATCATCTTGCATGGGAAATAACACTACTGTTATTCTATCTAACCCCGTATCCACACAACAACATACTTGGGATTCTCATTCACACACACACACTGTAAGAAACAAAGCAGCCACAAGGAGGAGCTAGTGGGAAACAGTCAGGAGATGTCGAAGCTGGAGGGTGTACGGGCGGTGCAGTAGTGCCAGTAAGTGGTTTAGGCGCAGGGGCCACAGGGGCAGGTTAGCACGGCAAAGCACAACTTGGCAGGCAGGGCGGCAACTTAAAGCGAGGCCACAGCGTTGAGAGGAAGCATGGCTGCGAGATCCAATTTGGTCACAGTGCCCCACACGAGCCCTCTCATACCTAAACTGCTCCTCAGAGCGCGTGCTTTTCTGCCGACAGCTCATTTTCAACGGGCCGCACTGAGGGAGGTGCACTCATCTGTGCTGCCGTCCAAGTGTGACAGCTGGAGAAACTGGGACCACCCTCACGACTAAAAGGCAACTGATGTTGAAGACACACTGCACGTGATCAGTTTCATAGACCATCTCCACCCCGCAGTGACAATATGGCCATGAAACACAAATGAGCACAGATAGGTTATAACACACACACAGAGATAGAACTAATTTAGAGCTGCGTAAATTAGTCAGAAGATAATCTTTTTTTTTTTTTTTTTTTTTTTATAATTTATTACTCATTTAAGTGATTTTCAACCAAATGTTAGTTGCTTCCTGGTTCTCACATGTGTCTTTACATTTATTTTTTTGGGGTTTGGACAAAACACCACATCTGATGAAGCCACCTGAGGCTCTTGGAGCTTTTGATGGGCGTTTCTGGTGTTTTCTATAGAAAACACGATTCATCGATTAATTAAAAAATAAAAAAAACCCCAGCAGATTAATCAATAATGAAAATAAACGTCAGTCTGTCTAAGCCCAACAGAAATGATCCAAAAGCATCACTTATATCCAGACCTATAAATTCCTCAGAACCAGAGTAATGAAACTTAATCTACTCGTATCAATATGCACCGAGAAGCCACAAAGAAAGGCTGTGGAGTTTTTTCAACACAGCTGGAGCTGAGTGCGCTTCATCAAGAGAAAAAAGGTAAAACGTAAATAGCACTCAGGCAGTAGTTTAACAATTGCTGCAGAACAAGTTTCTCTCTATATAATTAATTACCATCATTAATATGAATTAAAACATAATTTTCTCATTTAAGCGCACTGTAAACTAGCTCTCATCGGCTGCACACAGAGTCCGCCGCTGGAATGAAAATGTGATCCAGGGAACAGGCTATAGACGTCAAACAGGTTTGAAATCATGAGGAAAGCTCAGATTAGATCAGATCACACCAGCCTGTGTGAATCTGTAAACCCTCACGTCATCTGCGAGGACCACTCATGCCGACAAACCAAAGGATCGGGGAACCTCTGTCAGAGAGTCCTCATGTGATGGTGATCGGCATCCTACGGTATGTGTGCCCGCAGCCATGGGTGATAAAAAAAAAAAAAGACTACACAGAGAGGGATACTAAGAGCAATGACGTATGATCAGGATATTGTAAGGTTGGAGGATCCTTCAGTTCGACACACACACAAAAAAACAACAAAAAAAACAAAACAAAAAACAGTAGAGCAGTAAGCAGCAAACTAAGAATGACGGCTTCGAGCCGGTCCCCAGTACCACAAACAACCTCAACACACAGTGTCAAACTGGAGGGTGAACAAACACAGCGCTAAACTCAACAGAGAACACTGGCTTAGAAGCTCCAGACAGGAAACAGTCGGGGGGGGAAAGCGACATCTAACTGAGACCAAACAATTCAACTACCCAGAACAAACATGTATCAACACATTAAGTTCCTTTTTTCCTCTAAAAGGTTACTGCCTCTGAAGCACTATCTTGCATCTAGTGTGCTAATGCATCAGTGACAACACACACACATACACACACACACTCACTCTCTCACTCACTCACTCACTCACACACACACACATGGAACATTTAATAAAGCTGAACATCAAAAAGCCAAAAAATGAGAGAGAAGACAGGAAGAGGGGTCAGAGAGACAGAGATAAAGAATTCAGGAAAGGGGAGAAATCAAGAAGAGCACAGCCATGTTGTGTGCATTGAATGAGCTGAGGCTGGCCACGGTCAAACAGTCCCAGCCAGGGAGAGAGACAGACAGACAGAGAGGGAGAGGGAAAGAGAGAGAGAGAGAGAGAGACAGGGGGAGAGAGAGACAGAGAGAGAGACAGAGAGAGAGAGCACAGCATGACATGCCAGGTGAAAGGTAGCAGTCAGGCTTTGGTGCTCTAAGATGTCTCTGCCAGCTGATGCCGACTAAGCCGCAAGAAATAATAATAGCACAGAGGGCAGTGGGTAAGAGCTTAGTTAGAAGAGAGAGAGAGAGGAGCGCTTGCCTCTCTCTGGTTAGCAGGTAGAGGTGGATTGTGGGTATATTGCGTATTAGTATCATTAAGGTCAGAAGGATCACTGCTTCTCATCTGCCAATGGTCTTTTAGGTTTTTACAGCCACCAAGGAAAGTGAACGCCTCAGGTCTTTTTGTCTGGAGCAACTTTTGAAATACTGAAGGCCAGATTAAATATCAACACAGCTTCACCATGAGGGGCCCTGCAGGGGGCCCTGCATGGAGCTTGCGTTTATGCCATGAGGATATATGTGTATACATATATATATATATATATATATATATATATATATATTATATATATATATATATACATATACATATACATATACACACATACATTTCTTTTTTTTTACCACCCTGGTGGAGGGACCATCCTTTCAGACCACCTACCCAGAGTTGTCCTTGCTCTCTTGCTCCTCGTCACACTCCTGTTTCATGTTCTCAGCTCCGAGGTGAGCTGTCGATGAGCCCTCGTCTGCATCTCCCTTGTGGGCAGCGTCCTCTTCGTCGTCCTCGTCGTTCGTGCTGTCCTTTCCCTCCGTTTTTGATGGTTCCGACTCCATTTTGTTTCGGGTCAAATCGGGTTTCTCCTCCTAAGGGAGAGGGATGCTTTTAATATAAACACATATATGGGTGGTCTGCAGTAATTACTTTAAAGTAAAGGTTTGGGTAAACATAAGAAAAGCACAGTTTATTTTTTTAAATAATTATAAAAAATTAGGGGAATGCACCTTGCAGACTACAGACTGAGCACTGCAAGGCTCTCCGTCCGCCTGGGCTTTCTGCTCCTCTGAGCTGGAGGACGCGGGAGCTGCTCCTCCTGCCTCCCCCTCAGGCTTCACCTCCCCCTTGGGAGCCTGCTTCAAAGGGAGGTCCATCCTGAAGGTGATGGCAGTGGAAGTGCAGTATTCCTCAAATCCATACAAGTACCTGCATGATAACACATTCCTCGTCAACATAGCCAGAAGAGCGCCCTGTGTAACTTCACTGCTCCTCTCAAACATCAAACACACCTGCACTGCTAAGAGTTAATGCAAAGATAAAAAGTCAATTTGTTCTTGAAGAGTTTGCTAAAAGAAGGAAGCAATGTATTAAAAATGGCCATTAAAAAGTAAAGCAGGTACAAACAGTATGTCAGTTTTGGTCAAAAAAAACTACAGAAACAAAACAATCTGCCAGACTGAGATAAAAGCTTTGAGGAGCTGTGGAGGCAGCACCTGTACGTACTTGCGGTAAGCACATTTGACATTGTAGCCAGCGGCTGAGTTAAGCACAGGGATCCCCAGATCCTGATAGACTTGCTTCCAAACGGAGCCACTTTCAATCTGCTCAAACATGGACACAGAAGAAGACAGTTCTGCAGTCAGTCAACGTCAAACGAGACGAGTTTTGACACTAAGAGACAATTCCTCTTAGCATGGAGCCACACTAAGAGGAATTGCTGTCAAAGCGGCACTCACGTTGTCAAAGCCTCCCAGCTTGTGCACCAGCCTGTAGAGCTTGAACAGGTTCAGGTTCCTGTAGCCCAGGACAGGCCGCTTGTTGATGGGGGTTCCTGAGCAGGAGATACGCAGAGCGGGTTGACATGGTAGATACAATTAGACGGAGTGAGGCAGTGCTGAATTTTTTATAAAGCTACATGGAACTGATTTTCAACAGTGATGGAATAAATTCAGTCTGCAAGTATTATTAGCAAAATGTATCAAAAGTAAAAGTTCTCATAATGCAGGAAAAATATTCATTTTATATAAATTTAAAAAATAAAATACAATACATAATAAATATAAATCTTTATACGAATATATTTTATATTACATCATATATATTTAAATTAATTTTAAATATATAAATATAAATGGGCTAATTGTAACTATTTTTTGTACTTTTAATTTGATTTCTATCAACAGTTTAATAACAGTTCATCATATTTATGAAGTAGCATGAAAAAGAAATACTCAAGTCAAGTAAAGGTACCTCAGATTTCTTGAGCTGAGTATTTCTACTTTCCATCATTGCTCTTCAAGTTATGAAACTACACATGATCAATATTAGAGTTATCTAGACAACTGAAAGGCTGTAGAGCTCAATGAGATATGGGTACAGACTTGGGATTGTAAGAGATGTGGCATAAAAGGCAGAAAATACAGATTTTTTTTTCTCTTGAGTGTGAAGAATTTGTCACTGTATTTCATTTCAAAGCTGCACCTAAAGCAAAGCCCTAAACGTACTGCATTTAAAGACACGTTTAAGAGGAATGAAATGTGTCCGTAAACATCGGCTCTGTGGACTCACCCCTGTCCTCCATGAACTTGTAGAGCTGCTGCAGAAAGTTCTCCCTCTCCTCTGGGAACGGCTCCACTTCCTCCTGCAAGAGAGGAAACAGGACAGTTTGAGGAGCTTTTTTTTTTTTTTTACTCTGAGGTTGAAGAGATAAGAGCATGTGCACGGCTCACACCATTACCTCCTCCTCTTCTCCGCTGGCATCTTCCTCCTGCTCCTCCTCTTCATCCTCATCATCCTCCTCACTGCTCGAACTTTCCTCTTTGACTTCTGTCTTCCAGGTGCTGGGAACGACCAGCTGCTGCTGGAACTCGAGGGCTGCGTCCAGCGCTGTCACACACACACGCACGCACACACGCACACACGCACACACGCACACACACACACACACACACACACATACACACAGAAAATGCATTATAACATGTTAACCACACACAGTAAGCGCTGCCCATCATTCCCTGCCGCTGTTATCTAGAAAACTGAGCTTGTAAAACTCAAGCCGGATCATTTTTCAAAGACAGAATCATTTCCAGGCTAAGTAAACACAGATAAGATTTTTGAATCAGATCGCTCTTCACATCTTGCACATGAAGTATAAACGATGTGATGAATCAACAGAACTCAAGGTTGATATTCTAAATATAAGGCTTTCCTTCTTTTATTTAAACCTCATAACATCTGCCACTGGTGTGGGGTGTGATCCCAGTAGTGACCCAATCAAACAATCAATCTACTCTCAATATCCCATAATGACAAAGCAAAAACTGAATTTTAGCAAATTGAAGTTAAAAAGTGAAATATCCCGTTGAGTATTAAGTATTCAGACTCTTTAGTCAGTACATAGTTGAAGCACCTTTCACAGCAATTACAGCCTCGAGTTTTCTTGGGTGTGATGCGATGAGCTTTGCAGACCTGGATTTGAGGAGTTTCTGCCATTTTTCTCTGCAGGTTGTCGTTTCTGTCTTTCAGGTTGGTTGGAGACAGACCATTTTCAGGTCTCTCCAGAGATGTTTGATTGGGTTCAAGTCAGGGTTCTGGCTAGGCCACTTGAGGACATTCAGAGTTGTCCCGGAGCCAAGCCTGCATTGTCTTGGCTGTGGGCTTAGAGTCATTGTCCCGTTGGAAGGTGAACCTATGGCGCAGTCTGAGGTGGTGCTCTGCACCAGGTTTTCACTAAGGATATCTGTGTATTTTTGCTCCTTTCAGATATCCCTGAACCCTGACCAGTCTCAAACTCCCTGCCGCTGAAAAACAACCCCACAGCACGATCGCCCACCACGTTTCATCGTCAGGACGGTGCTGGGCAGATGATGACCGGTGCCTGGTTTCCTCCAGACATGACACTTAGACCTGAGGCCACTGGCCACTCTGCCATAAAGCCCAGATCGTTGGAAGAAACTTCCAGAGGGGCAACCATCACCGCAGTCACTCCATCTCCACACAGGAGCTCAGCCAGAGTGACTGTCAGGTTCTTGGTCACCTCTCTGACCAAGGCCCTTCTCCCCAATTACTCACAATCGCCAGGCGGCCGGCACTAGGAAGAGGCTTGGTTGTTCCAAACTTCTTCCATTAAGAAATTATGGAGGTCACTGTGCTCTTTCAATGCAACAGAAACTTTTTGTATCCTTCCCCAGATCCGTGCCTCGACACAACCCTGTCTCTGAGCTCTGCAGGCAGTTCCTTTGACCTTATATCGACAGATGTATATCTTTCCAAATCATGTCCAATCAGATGAACTGACCACAGGTGGACTCCAATCAAGGTGTACAAACATCTCAAAGATGATCAAGAGAAATGGGAGGCACCTGGGCTAAAGTGTCGCACCAAAGCGTCTGAATACTTATGTCAATGTTATAACATCAATAACTTATAACATTTATAAAGTTCTGTTTTTACTTTGTCATTGTAGGATATTGAGTGTAGATTGATGAGAGAAAAAATTAAGCATTTTTTGAAGCAATTTTAGCATGAGGCTGCAAAAAAAATGTGAAAAAAGGAAAGGGGTCTGAATACTAAATATTAAAACCGTCAATGAGTACTGCTTTATAAACACTCCTTTGCTAAAGAGAAGTTAATACAACTGTTATTGTTTAACCTCTGAAAGTAATAGACCTGTATACAAAAACACAGTTTGACATAAACATGAAAAAAAGCAGCAATGGAAGAAAGCAGCATGGAAATCTGTCAGGAGCATTTGCATTGATGCAGAGCAGCAGAAGCATTCAGCCACAATGTCACAGGTGGGTTTAAGTAGCATCTAACCACCTTGGCAGATGCTTGTTTTACGCTTTTGTAATGCGGAAAATATCAGAGTTGTGAGTCAACCACCTGTGAATACCAAGACTGGGATAACACAAAGCTGTCTCCTAACTGTAATTATGAGAGAGTAAGAGTACTGCAGCAGAAAAACGGGGGCACTATATAAAAAGCCTGATGAGGACTTCAAACAAAAATAGACTCCACAGTGACAGACACTCTCCACCGCTGCATTCCCCAGAACAAAAACAAAACTTCTCTTTCTCCAGTCTGCCTCGCTGTAACCCACTCTCTGAGCGTTTCCTGCCAAGTGTGTCAACACCCAGACCAACTCACAGATGTTGGAGACTAGATACTCGCGATGCACCCATGCTGTAAGATTCACCTCTCAAAGCTTTACTGTGAACTCACCTGGTTTGAGCCCTGCATCGGCTTTTGGAGGACAATCGCTGTTCATCTCGCGGACGTCCTTTCGCAGCACCATGTAACTGCAAAACACAGACACTCTGATTAAAATGTGTTCAAAAATGATAGTGTGGATGATAGTGTACTGAATGTTCCTACACCAAGGTTCTATGACTGTAAGTAAAAGTAGTTCGCAAGCAAAAATCTATGCAGAATTTTGTTTTCCTGAATCAAAAGGACAATTATAAAAGTAAAATATGCAGCAGCAAAGACAAACCACCCTAAAATCTTGTTAATTCAAACACACATCAGAGACAGATGTGCCCTTGAACTTTCTAAAGTTACAGCACAGCACCAACAACAACCTCAAAATGTGAGCAGACATGAACAGTCATCACTGCATTCACAGCCCATTTTCTTGCAACATCTCTGCAGCAGCTGGGCAAAGTGTCGGTGATTTGGCAGATAGATGGATCAGTGGAGCTTGTAAGCTGAAAGCAGTTGGCTGCTGTGCCAGAGAGACGATTTTCTGTGGGATCTGTAGGCAGCTGAGCTGATCCAATGACTAGATTTGCCATGAAGTGAATTTAAATCAACAGTTCATTGTAGCTAATCCAGCTCATAGAAAACAAACAGCTTGATCCAATGATATTTCCTATAAATTTCTACAATTGTGTTGGGTGTGTTATTAGCGTGCCACTGGTTCACCAACGCACTTGTGTGTATACAAATGGTGCAAAGATTATTTTCCAAAAAGATGAACAAGAATAAGAGTGAATTAGCACTAAAAGAGCTGAAGCTGAATGGGGAAGTGGTCTCAGACTTTTGGACCCACTCTGTGCATGTACATGTATGTACACACACACACACACACACAACTGACTCAACATCCAGCGTTGTCATCCCTAAAGCCATGCTGCTAGCATGGGTCAGAGTTTAATTATTATTTAATCAATGACTCAACTAATTGTTTCAGCTGTAAACATGACACGGACATGCAGTTTGGAGCCTCGTTTTGTTTCGCTGATTCTGAAAGTCTGAGTTACAAACCCTCACACAATGATCGAGCTGTATTTTTTTCTGTGCACGTCAATGGCACTGACAAGTTTGCCAGCCAGCCAAAAAAAACAAAACAGCAACAGCGTCTGTTTCCATTGTTACTACGGTAACCAGATCTGACTAAATAAGAATAACCACTTCCTGACAACTCCCGTCTCCCCTCTGGATATGACCTTGTTATCCCTTAAAAAATAAATAAATAAAAAAAGTTTTCCGAAGCCATTGTTTTTGAAAGGCACGCTGAATGGTTATCACTAACAATACCACGCTCTCGAGAGGAAAGTGAACACGCTGATCCCGGCGCGGTGCAGCAGAGGTCACATGGCTTATGGATGTGACCCCTCTTCAATAAACAAAAATCACACAGGGAGCAGTGAGTTAGAATAACTTGGTAATAATAGACAAGAAGAGGCTGACATAAATGATAAAAAGTACAATAACAAACAATGACAAGTGGAGTCTGTGTGTGTGGGTCTGTGTGGAAAAGCACTTGAAAACAGTGTATGCACACAAAAGGCTGAAGGGAATGGAGCTGTAACATTGCTGAAAAGAGGGTATAGACAGTCTGGAGTTGGTGTTGACGCATGTGAAAAACTATACATGTGGTGAACTGTGTTAAAAAGCTGTGTTCTGTCTTACTATAAATTTGTCTCTGCATGGACCCCTTGCAAGATCTGTGATTGATCGAACTGTCACATTACACAAAGAGACATGCCTGATGGATCAGAGTGATACATCACATCACACACGGGTAACAGTAATGATCAGCCTTTCTCATCTTTGTTATTCCATCCACATAAAAGCCAAAGGATTGGAGCAAAAACAAACCTGAAAATCTCATTAACAATGATATGGATTTTCCGACGTCTTAAATGATTATTTCTTGCGTCCACTCTTGGATACACTATGCTGATTTCACCGAGTGAAATCAAATTGCTACAAAGCAGAAAGGAAGACTAAGGCTACCGAGTGATTTAATTTGCAACAAAAACCATCACAGGGCACCAGAGAGGAAATACTTAACTAGTATATGACTCCCGCTTCTTCTCTGATTCATCATTCTTTATCTTATCCGCCTCATCGACTATACCCTTCACCTGACTATTAGCCAAAATACAAGCGATAAGACTTCCTGTGCTACGAATACGTCCCCAGCTGCAGATTAAGGGTCATGCTGATGAGTTACGCTGGATATCTATAAAAGGAACGCAGACTCAAGGCTGCTATATCGCCAGTGGAATTCAAACAGACAGTAAGGTAGTCCTTTGGAGCGGCGAGCAAACACCAGATTAATTTGAGTGTGGGCTACGGCCTGCTTCTAAACGACCAGCTGAGCGCAGACTCCTGACTGGATTTATTCGTATCTTTGCCACAGATAAAACAATCCGGCTGTGTGGTTCCACGCCGTGGGCAGGCTGCGGGGAAGCAACACACCTTACCTCACCAGTAACTAACAGCCCGAGGACAAATAAAAACAACAAAACCCAGCACATCTCAACTCTTGTTCGGAGAGTTTATATTCTATAAGTGTACCATAGATATTTTAATACGTTTTTTAAACATGCACTATTAATTAGTCAAGTTAGTCAGAATAGTTGTAAAACAGACGTTTGTTATGAGTGGGAACCACATTACAATACTGGAAGTATTAATATATAAAAAGGCAAGGAGAAGCAAAATAAATAAATAAATAAAATTGTCTAATATATTTGCAAATATTATCCTCATATCATGCATATTGTGTGTAATAGAGTGCACAAGCATTTCCCTGTGCATGTGCTTCATCCTCATGCAAAGGTTCACTGCACATGTATCCCATTAAAAACCACTTATTCAAAGACTCCTAAGGGGGATGTTTTACACTGGTACTAAATGAGAGGTTGATTAATAGATTTAAAGAAAAATAATCAAGGGACAACTTAGGTTATTTATCAGTGAAGACGCCAATCATTTGCTGTGTATGTTTTTTATCAAAAGATTGCTTGTTTTTCCCCTTGCTGTGAATTGAATTCCACTTATTTTTTTTTTTTTCTTGGCTACAAATCACAAATCAGTGAGCACAAATCAGACCTTTACTGATTAATATTTAGCGGAAAACATCATTTATTAATTTATTAATCATGTCAATATTACAATACAAAAACCTACTGATAATCATTAATGCAGCGCTGCTTCACAAAAGTGTTTTTTAGCACATTAGTAATGACTCACAATTTTCCATCCTTGAAAGAACGGACGAAGATGTTGTCCTTCTTCATAGTCACGTCTTCATGACAGTCCGGGGAGATAACCTTGTTGCATAGAAACAAGAGACAGTTAATAGGTCAGACGGGGTGGTACTGTGTGTATGTGTGTATATGTGAGTGTGTGTGTGAGGGGAAGGGAGGGGAGGGGGGTGTCAGAGTATGAGTCAATGACTGAAGTAGTTTCAGCAAAAGGCCACGCTGATGGATTACAAAATATGGTGTCTACGAAACAAAGACAAAGAGGCGGGAGAGATGAGGAGTGATGTGTGCGGGGTGGGGGTGGGGGGGCAGGCAGCATGTGCTGCTGCTATTTACTGGAGTTGAGGAACACAACAACGAGACTTGTTCCAGTTCCAGTGCCAGGGTCTAACCCAGAGGAGGCAGCACTGCCGTTATGGAGATCTGATTTCCAACAGGACTCTGCCTTCTTGCTCACACTCTCTCTGTGTATGCTGCACACACACACACACACACACACACACACACACACACACACACACACACACACACACACACACACACACACACACACACACACACACACACACACACACACAGGCAGGGTGGATGATGCTTTTACTTGACCGCTATGACTCACGTTTGCTCTGTGACATCATTTCCCTTTTTGACGCATATGCTGAGCTGCAAATGAAAGCACTGAGCTCACACAGACAGACCTGTTTCCTTTGACTTTTGTTTAATTAGGACATTTAAGAACAGAGCACACAGTTTGTTACAGATGTGAAACATCTACCAGAGTACTACTCCACCCCTCTGCCATATGGTCACAGTGTAAACAATGACAGGCTACTGTGTAATGTACTTCTCTGGGCTGTCACAGGGAGGCAGCATGGAGCTCAGTCCACAGCCAGCCAAGAACAACAAACCCTGGAGGCGGGGCCCTGCTGACTACACTGTTAAAGGGACAGCTTTCCCCACCCTCTCCCATTCTCTCAGTTATACTTTTAACACTTACATAAACAAACAACGCCTGTCACCATTTCATTGTGTGCGAACAGTGGCTGAGAGTTAAGGCTGGGTGGAGAGAAATGGGTTGGAACAGACTGAAAACATCTAACCAGTGTTTGTGCAGCACTGTTGCACACATCAGGGAAAACAAGTCATATCATTCCCCTCTAAAATAAGAGTCGAGCTGCTCTCTGAAATTCTTCAATCTACAGAAGTCAGGCAGCTGCTGCAGAAAGTTTCTCTTATTTATAGAAACCAGCTATTGTAACTGCAACAACATGCATATTTGCAGCATTTCATGGTGGATGAAATGCAATACAGTAATCCTGCAGTGTGCTGAGGTTACATAAGCAGGCGTTTAGATGAAACGGCACAATGCTGTGAGTGTACTAGAAGACCAGCAGCAGTGCTCCCTGTTTTTCCACAGTGATGGAGCCGAGAGCAGTGAAGGAAGGGAGACTTTTAGCTCACCAGAGCAGGATACCACGTGGTCTTCTTTTTGTCGCCGGTGGCGACCCCCTCCACACAGACCACTTTGCCGAACAGATCCTCATTCTGCCGCTGATCGCTCTCCTCTTCCTCACTGGAAGATGATGACAACTCTTCTTCTTGACTGTGGGAGAAAAGGACAGTTTACCTGACGGACTGCACTTTTGAAAGGTATAGATACTTTTTCATTCAGTTCATTTCATACAGAGTTTAGTGCAATAAGCTATCACCGTGTGAAACGTTCCTTAGTTGCAGTTTCACAGTTGTGAGAATTTGCTGCTTTTCTAATGTGATTTAAAACATTATTTTTAGGTTCTTGTCTGTGGGTTTTCGGTCCCCTTTGGGCTTTATGAAATTGTAATATTTTTATAATATTTTATATATTTTATATTCATTAGTTGTAGCCCTGGTAAAAATAGACACCACTCCATTTCATAATAATGTATGAAAGTGGTTGAGTCAATTCATAGTTGCTGGATGAACACAAACCTGTGCCAGTCTCCAGCTGCAGTTAGTTATAAACTATTAAATGTCATCAAAATCTGTTCTCCAACAATGGGGACTGGTTGATGTCCCTGAACATAATCACATTTAATGTTGAAAGTATTGACATTAGACTGTGAAAAGTGCTGCCAACTTATCTCCATTTTTACACAGGAGTGTAGTGGAAAGAAAGAAAAATATTCTGGTTGCTCACAGCGCTGCAAAGATATTGGCTTTTCATATTAAATCCACACTCATATATAACCGGGTTAGGGAAACAAAATTCTGTGTGCCGGTTTTCTCAATACAGATTTCCACTGACCAATCATCTTTTCATTTAACTGCCGTTAGCTAGAAAACATCAAAGGTCTCCAACTAACAACAAAACCATCTGAAAAGCTTCTAGTCTTATCATTATGTAGCACAGTAAAACATAAGGTCCGCTCTACTGATAAGCTCACTCATTAGGATCAGTGTATTGATGAGCCGGCTCAATCTCTGCTGCCTGACAGTCATCCTAATGCTGAGGCAGAGCCCCGACTACGGTGAGGAGACAGACAGCCAGCGATCATGCAAGCAGCACCAGCAGGCAAACAGATCCTCTGTCCTCTTTTTATGCCTCGCTAGTCCTGTTCTGAGAACAGCTCTATGTGCATATATGTACACACACACACACACACACACACACACACACACACACACACACACACACACACACACACACACACACACACACACACACACACACACACACACACACACACACACACACACACACACACACACACACACACACACACACACACACACACACACACACACACACACACACACACACACACACACACACACACACACACACACACACACACACACACACACACACACACACACACACACACACACACACACACACACACACACACACACACACACACACACACACACACACACACACACACTGTCTGGCACAACTCAAGAGCAGTAAATCAGCCAGGCTGCTACTACTACTACAAGAACAACAACAACAACAACAAAGCTGTGATGTGAATCAAAGACATAAACAAAGTACTGTAGCAACTTAACGAGGAATGAGTATTGAACAGTTACCCTTACTTTACGACAGTAAATTAAAAGCACAGTTTGACATTTTGAGGAATATACTTATTCACTTTCTAGATGAAAAGATTGATACCACCCATGTCTGTATGTTAACTATGAAGCCAGAGGCAGCGATGAAATGATAGTGGTATGTACCGGCTATAGACACTTCATCAATAGCAAGATGAGAATTATTTAATAGAAAGTCGGATATCTTATCGGTTGTATGAATAAATCCCAAGTGTGCTCCCTGCCTGGCTCACAAACACAGCCTATCATATCCCCTGATAATGGAGCGTGCTATGAGTGACAAACAACCAATCATTCAGCAGGTGTGTTGTTTGGCTGCACCAACAACAACAGAAGCGTGGAGTGAGAAAAAGGAATGCAGCTGCTGAGGAAACCGTTATCAAAAAGGACGGGTCAGCTGACCAGTTTGGCAGTTTTTTTCTTTAAGTCTAATCAATATCAGAACAACATTGTGTGTAAACTGGGCAGGCAAACGGCCCTGACCAAGAGCGGGAATACAACAAACATATTGTATCCTCATAGCTGCTTCCACCCTTCGGATTACGCAACATGTCATCAGTCATGACCAACAACTGCTGCATCTCAAGGAACAACCCACAGGCAGCCCACGATGGAGAGGTACTCAGCAACAACACTGTATGACAAAACATCTATTTTTCTCTTGGTCTTTATCAAAAACGATCAATTATCATCCCTATCAAAATTTATCGTGATAACATTTTTTTGGCCACATCGTCCAGCCCTAGGCGGCAGGTGGTTAGCTTAGCTTAGCATGAAGACTGGAAACAGGGGGATACAGCAAGTCTGACTTTATCCACAAGGTAAAAAAAAACCTCCCCAACCAGCACCTCTAAAGCTCAGTAATCAACATGTGATATGTCATTTGTTTAATAAGTACAAAAAAAGACATGTTGGGTTATCTGTTGGGACTATTTTTTGGCCTGGAGCAGCGACTTCTTGGTCTCTCTGCTGGTTGCCTGGCAACCTCACGATTGACAAACAAGATATAATGTGTTACCTCTTGGCAGAAGCAGGCTACCTGTCTCTCCCTGTTTCCTGTCTTCACGATTCAGACATCAGATCACACATCTAACTCTCATCAAGGAAGCAAATTAGTATAATTCCCAAAATTCCTTTAAACAGAAGACAACGATAACAACAAGAAATGTAGCTGTTTTAATCTCAATCTGTGCCGCACTGTCAGTCCTTGTTATTCAACAGTTAAGACTATTAGTGCACAGGAAGACAACTGGTCCAAGGTGCTAATGTGCAGCTGGGAATGCTCCAAGTCAATATTGCATCAATGTTTAGAGTAATATTGACTTTTCTCTGAGTGCCATTAGCAATGGGTGTCAGAGAATGAGATTATGCAGCAGAGTGTCCTCTTTATAACAGAGTGAAGCCACAATTATATCCAGTGCCAAAAAAAACCTTCAGCAGTTCTTATTCCCTGATGAAAACTCTGCAGTCTACCAGGAGTAGGCACATCAGAACATAAAACACCCACTGGAACATTTGAGTCAAAGGAGAGGTAAAAAAAAAAAAAAAAAAAAAAAAGAGATAACATTCAGCAGGACCATGTCGTGCTCACACTTTACTCTCCAGTACACACACACACACACACACACACACACACACACACACACACACACACACACACACACACACACACACACACACACACACACACACACACACACACACACAACCAAGCCCGGTGTGATTAAGGAACTGAAAGAAGTGAGTAGGCCGTCCTCTCCTCGGCCTCAGGGGCTGTTTATGAGGGGATGAGATGAGAGTAAATCTTTCAGTTCAACTGCTGTCAGCACACTTAGAAATGGGGGAGCCTGTTACTGATGACTGTGGATCGGCAGAGAAAATCCCTCCCCGCCGGCTTCACAGACCTCTCATATATTAAGTTTGATATGAGCCCTGCAGGACGTACAGAGGCGGAGGACGATACTCACATCGGGTTTGATCGTCGGCCGCGGTTTCCCTTCTTGCCCATGACAGGTGTGCCAAAGTGCTCGGGGTTGGTGAGGGGGAGTCTGTCGAGTGTCTGCGGGGGAGACAAACAACAGCAAAGAACCTCAGTGCCACCTTGTCAGACACTAAATTGGAAGACAAAAGATTTATACAGTACACCTTGAAGAAATTCCTTTCATGGGATTTCATCAGTTACAAACAGAGGGATACACCCAGCACTTTGCTGTGATATCAGTTTACATTTCCTGGAAATATTTCACAGCTAACTGCTCAATGCTAATATGGGGCCATTCATAAGCAGCATGTTAATTTGAGGACAGTGAGTAGAGATGTGAGACTGCTGGTGACTAAATAAAAACTATAAAATGAGAATCGTTTCCCTAGAAAGCTGCGAGAACTGCAGGACAGCACAATACTCGCCTCGCTCTCTGCAAAGTGACGCGCTCCTTTCAGGCAGAGAGAGGAACGCCTCAGGGTCTTCTCATCGCCATCGTCAAACACTGCAGAGATGAGAGAGAAACTATTAGGCTGCTGTATGTAGGCCAGGAGTCCACCAACACACACACACACACACACACACACACACACACACACACACACACTCACTCAGTTACAAAATGTCTGCTCTCTTTATGATATGTTAAAAACAAATTATGCTCGTCTTTTAAGGCTTAGATAGAAACTCCAGCAGGCAGTGACAGAGTCGCTGCAGCTCACAGCTCTGTTAGAGCTTCAAGGATCCTCTGTGAGACAGAGACTAAAAATAAAGGGACATGGGGAAGCATCTGATGCATAAACTGATATTAAATTTCCACAGATGTTTACAATAAGCACCCACATCAAATAACACTTTATATAATGATAATAATATTAATATATATCATATTAAAGGAACTCAATGAACCTTCCTTTCACTTGAACAGCCACATCGCTCCCAAGGACTAACCCAGATGTGCACATCCTTAAATTGCATTCCTCATTGCTCAAATGTGATCGGCGACAACGACGAGGGGAAAACACTTGAGGTACCTTCAGCGGTGACTTATGTTTTTTTTTTTTTCACTGATGAATGAAAAGACGAGTGTTTTCGAGACAGGGGAAACCCCCATGGGCACTCGCAAGCGACAAACAGGTGCTGAGAGACTGCAGATCTGAGCGGCAGCCTCTACACTGAATGCTTTGGATTATCCAACACAGTGACTGTGTACATTTGAAAGTAGAGCAGTTTTAATACTCAATTTCATTTTTCGAAAAAAAAACAAAAAAAAAAAATCCCACAACTTTGCTGGTTCCAGCTTCTCAAAAATGACTATTTGCTGCTTTAATCTTTGTAATAGCAAACTGAATATCTCTGAGGATTGAAATGTTATTGACAATACAAGCAACTTGAGGATGTCACCTTGGGCTCTGGGGAACTGTGATCTGCATTTTTTCACTTTTTTTTTTTCTTCGACATTTCACAGACCAAACGATTAATCCATTATTTAAAAAAAAAAATAAATAATGATAAGGGGCGCAGCTAAAATTATCATTAGCTGCAGCACTGCATGCAGAATTTACCAGCACTGCTTACTTGTGACATATCATAGTCTAGCACAGGGGTTTTCAGTGTCTGCCGCTGTGGGTCCCCATTTCAAACAAAACTATAAACATCTGTATATGTGAACGGGACATTCTGAGCCTCATTACAAGGGCGGAACGATTTGCAAAGAAAATCTTATTGCGATTATTTTTGGCAGATATTGAGATATGAGTCATAATTTCAGTTGAAATGGTATTTTTTGTATTTTCCCTTTCACCTAAAAATAAATATAAAAATGATGATGATGTGATTTTTGTTGTGTCATGTATCAAAATAGCATGTTCCCTTGAGGGCATCTCTGCAGCACTACATTGCTTCATTTATGGTATGTTGTGGCAATTAATTGTTCAGCCCTAGTTATTACAGTCAAAAATATATATTTGAGGGAATAATCATGCTCTAAGATTTAGAACAGCGACTTTTAGGGAATGTAAACAGGGAGGACAACATATATTTCTTTACACTTTGGCTAACCTGCACCACTAAAAGCATGCTGGATTTGTTATAAGCTGTTCGCGTTTGCACTGTGCCCATGGATATCCTTTGATACTGAAGAAAACCTGAAAAATGTGATGTCAATTCAGGCAATTCTGCAGTAATGAGGAGCTTAATTCTATGATTCCTGAGCAGATTTATTGATGTTTATTTGTGATGGACATCAGGGATAATGATATTCACAGGAACTTTCCCTCCACACCCCCCTGTGGCGGCATGACTAACAGTCTTCTGGTATAGCCCAATCAACCTCTAAAGTTGGCTCAAGTTAAATTCTGAAGAAAAAAACTGCAAAAAAAAAACCCCAAACAAAACAAAATGAACTTTTTTGTTGTTCACCAGGACTGTTGCGTTTAAGTATTTTTAAAACTCATCATTTGTTCTTTATTAAATGGTTTTATTAGTTTGTCTTGTCCATTACTTCAGTGTTAGTTGCTTTGGACTGGAGGGTATTTTGAAAAATATTTACATGGCAACATAATGTCTGTGCAGTGTACATTTAAATAAACAAACAAACAAACAAACAACAGAAATGGTCTGGATTGATGGTTTGATGAATCTGGGCAGGTAAGGCTCAGCACAGTGTTTCTGTGTTTCAGTATCACAAATCACAAATTTACCTCAAGAGGCTTCACAACCTGAACAGCATACACCACCACGCCCCCCATCCACACACCCCCACAACAAACAGTGCGCTGTGAGATATCAACTATGGAAGATGGTCCTTGCAACAACATAACGTATAATGCTTCAGCAAAGGAAAACACAAACCCTGAAAACCCTTTGGAATTTTCATTGTACACAAACATGTTTTTACAAGCTATCTGTAGGGAGAGCACAAGTCTATGAGAGAGGAGGAAGAGCAGGCGGTTTGTTGTTGACTTACCGACAGTATATATACTGGCATCGGTCAGCTTGTTGATTGTGGCCTCCTGGTAAACTCCATCCTGATTCTTCACCTCCACAACAGCACCTACCTGTTGGACAGATTCACTGCTGTTATCTGGCATGCCACTATGCTAACTTTTATTAATTCCTAATGATGTTTTTTTTTTTCAAGTAACGAGGCGATCATATTGCTGCTACGAAAACCCTTATTGACTGAAATTAAATTTCAGAGCGAATGCTTCATTGACCAGTGCTCTTGAGCTTTTTCTGCATTCACTCTGTTAGAGCAGGAGGTGATTAGATTTGATACAAAATTAAGCAGAACTAAAGAAAAATAAATGTGACTTAGACAAAATTACAAATAACAATATAATTAAGTGTAATAAATGCCAATACGTCTGTTATGACAACTCCATCTAACTGTAGCACAACATCAATCTCTGCCATCTTTCCTGCCTTACCTTTAGGGGTCCTTTGATGTTTTCATCATGGACCTCAGCTGTGGAGAGATCTGGTTTAAAGGTCACCTGTGGAAGGGGGAGGCAACAGGGGAGGAGAATCAGTAATGAGAATAAACAAACAACTCCCCACAGGCCTGACCGGGCCACATCAATCTTCCACTTCACAGGGGAAGCCTGTCCCTGCTAACGCTGCTGGACTTTATAACTGTGATACACTGATTACAGTGATGGACTCTTTCAGCCAGACGGGTTTGTTACAGGTTTGAGATAACATGCGAGTAAAAGAGTTCTCGGTGTCATCAGACAGCAGGCATGTGTGCCAATATTAAATACTATGGTTCATTTCTGGCACCACCAACTAGCGACTGCTGGCAACCAACTGTGGTGGATTTCTGTTGTGAATGTTTGGGGCTACACTAACTGACCATCCCCCCTCTCTCTCTGCATCTGCAGCCTCCCCTGAGTGAGCCATGGTAGATCATAATCTGATCACGCTGTGGTAATCTTGCATCTGCATGGCGACCTGGCAACACTGAGTGACAGAAAACACCACAAGGCAGACTTGCACACACACACACACACACACACACATATATACACACATATATATATACACACACACACACACACACACACACACACACACACACATATATATACACACAAACACACACACACACACACACACACACACACACACACACACACACACACACACACACACACACACACACACACACACACACACAAACACACAAACACACACACACACACACACACACACTTGCAGCCATTTAGTGTCACAGATTTTCCAAGGAAGCATGTGTGAAAAGTGTCAAAGCAGCCAGGAGCACAGAAGCTGTTTAGTATTACAAATGCCCCTCCCTGCTTTATATATCAAAGTGCTCATGTGCTTCTTTTTTCTTTCCTGAGGGAAATTAAAGTAATTTTTGAGAATGTGTGCTAGTAAAATAGTAACATAATTATAATGGAGAAATGGCTTCACTTTTATTGACTGTGATTTACTTTAGAATTCAACCACTATACAAGGGCACAAAAAGATGTTAAGCACCCCATCTCAGAGAACAAGCCCGCAGGTGACGAATTCAGACGACGCTCTCTCGAGTCAGTTTCAAATATAACAACAGCAGAAACACCAATCAAAGTCTCGCTGTGATGGCAGGATCAAGACAATGAATGAAAGAAATACATATTGTAAGATGCCGCTGGATTGTTGGGTCATAAAATAAGAGGGGAAGAGAAAGGAATAAAAAAGCATCCGGAGGCAGCGTTTCGTCAGTTATGGAGATAATGACATTCCTGCCCGGTGGAATAAAGGAATCCCTTTCCTCACGGGGACAGGCAGGAGGCTCCACACACAGAGGGAGGGTGACTCTAGCTATCCAGAGACCCAGCTACAGAGCATCAACACCTCCTAACTGTGAGCTTGGTTCCTGCAGGGGTCTGTAACTGTACACACAAACTGTACAACCACTTAGACCTAACAACAAATATTGGAATAAGATATGAAACCATATTTCTGATAAAAGAGGGCTGTAGTCAAGCATTTTATGTGATGTAAATGGGTTTTTATCGGGAGCTCACAGCCCATTATATCACAAGATTCCCTCTTATGAAAAGCCTAAAAATATTACTGAGCTGCAGGTTGTTTCACTAGACTAAATTCAAAATGGTTACTGAGTATTTTTACAATCTGAAAACGCGGGACTGTTATGTTTCTGTTTATTTAATACAGCGATGTAAAGTGAACTGCGATCTTGATTTATTCAAGCAAATTTGACAGCAGAGGTGTACTCTGGCAATAAACAGTGAAAGGACGTGATCCCCAGCTAACAACAAGCACCGACTGCATTTGTGACAGCTCAGACAAAAATAAACAGCAACTGCAGTTTCCTTTCTACCTCACATAATGAAGCTTTCTCCTGCTCTGATTTCACATGCTGTCTAGTTGAAAATTCAAAACACAATTTACTCCATTTGCTTTAAGTGAACTAGTGCTTGAGCATAAAAAAAAAGATAATATTTGATTTGTAATGATCTGACCCAATTCAAAGTTTCACATCATGCAAAATGGAGGAAACTAGCATTTGAGCTCAGCGGATTATAATGACACTAAACCATCTGAGAAATAACATATGGAAGCATTTGGAATTCATTGCCACGGATGGAAAACTTAAAGGTGCAGCTGCTTGCTGCCTTTTGGAAAACACAACATTACCTCAGTATTAACATTACCACAATAACAAATCTGAAGTCACCTGGTGAAGCAGCAGAGGCTCTAACAATTAAATTAATTCCTTAAATTTAGTTTCATGCAGACAGAGATCTGCTTTTTGAAAATAGGATTGTACTTTTCAATGTTCATTTAAGAGATTTTTTTTTTTTTTTAACACAGGCATTCTGCAGGAAAACCTACTAAAATTGCACAATCAACATGTAGCATTTTGGGCCTGACATGCAGCATTCATGTTTTGACACTATGCTTGTTACTCTGCCACAGGGTAGTCATGACTGATCATAATATAAGTGTGCTGAACCTTTCACAGTAAGCGATGCAGACACGGTGGTAAGTGACAGGTCCTCTTGTATAGATCATCATCATAATTAACAATATCACACAGATCTTTTCACAGTCTTAAAATCACTCAAAAGAGACGAGCCCCATATGCTGCAACCTTCAACTTTGTTAAACAAGCAGACGGGGATTAATGAAGCAAAGATCTAAAGAGGAATTCATTACAGTGGAAGATTCACAACAACAACTGAATAATTGCCATGTTTCAACGTTTGTGTAACAGAGCTCACACTCACATTACAGCTACTCAAAAACAAACCGCACACTCAGCCAATTAGTATGGTAACTAATTTATGAGCCAAGACTGTCCTGTTAGCTTCATTTTAGCCCATATTATTTAAACTAAAAACATCACATGGTATATTTTGTCATGTTGTTTGTCCATGAGACAAAACGGCACATCATTTGATGATTTCAGCTGGTGAGCCGGAATGGCAGAACATCGCTGCTCTTTTGTCTCTACAGGGGGAACTATAGTGCACTGACTCAGTGAAAAAGCCAGCATCCAATCTTTGTTCCTCCCACACACACTAGCAGAACGAGAGACAAGCGATCTGTCTCTATTGTATTATCCAGATGCTCCGGTCCCACTGGGAAATGAGATACTGTACTACGTGCACCATGCAATGCCTTCATCAGCAAGGCATAAAACCAATGGGGAAATGTGGACGCTGCGGGCAAGGGGGGCGCCTGAGGACATGATGGGTACCTGGTGGGATAAGCCAGACCCTGCAACTGTCACAGCTGGAGCTCCTGATCAGTGTTTTAACTGTATGAGCAGTACTGACAACCTAAACCTGTTGGTAGTGCTCCAGCGTGTGAGTGACACAGCTGGATTTTTGGCAACATCAGAGACAATAAAATAATTTAAAAGCACATTTTCTGAATAATTCTGATATGAACACCTTCTAATCATCCCAACAGCCCGGTCTCTACAGGAATGTTTTGGACAGTGTCTTTGAAATGTGGCCATTTCCGATCGAACCGCTCCAGACGTACAATAAAGCTGAGCTGTGTGATCAAACAAAGACAAGAGCCCCCGGCCCCGCTGCATTCCACTTCACACATAATACAGACAGACAATACATTTTTAATTTTGGATCATGAGCACTTTGAAATGTCACTTACCTTGGCCTTGACTAGCCTCTTGGCAGTCTTAATCTTGGCCTCGCAGAAAGCCCCTCTGTACTTGGCACTCACATCAGTCCCTACTGTCAAGTAGGGGGGCTCCTCCAGAGTCTGAGGAAATAAAAGAAAACAAAACACAAAACCAGTGAGTTCAAAGCTTTTTTATTTTATACATACATACATATATATACATATATACATATATATATATATTACTGACACAGGTGTATTCTCAAGGGCTAAAGTAGGAGGACACACATACAAGCTTCACATCGTCTAGGCCAGCAACGCAAAACCCACCCGGCTCAGTGATTCATCCATGGAAAACACATACCATCTGCTCTGGGTATTGGAAAACAAGCCTCTGAGGGAGCAAACAAAAAGGCCACTTCACTACTGCTTTGATGACTACAAAGAAGAAGCTATCCGAAACACATAGCACCATCTTGTGTCATCATTGGATGTTTATCAACCCCCCCACCCTCAAGAACAGATTTGCAGAGGGTAGGGTACACAGAGAAAACAGACTTTCAGTGTGTGGGTGAGGGCAGACGATGTTTGAGGTTCATGTAGTGCAGAGATGAATTTACTGAGAGGTTTTGACTGAGGCTGGAGAGAAAACCTAATCTAACAGTGGTATATTTAGACATCTTTCTAGAATAAGAGCCAAAGTGGGCCACACTTCCTGCTGACAGGACACATCAAGACCAGCTGCAATATGTCATATGTGCACTTGGCCCAGACTTCTGACTGCAGGTTTTAAATCAAGTGTTAGTTGAGGAAAACTTCAGCTCCTCCTCTCATGTGCTAAACTACAGTTTTTTTTTTTGCAGTGCGCTGAACAAGAAAACACATATTCTTACTTTCTGGATAAATGAATGAAATGTAGTAATGCCCAGTGCAATGAATAAGCTCCTTAACAATTCAACATCAGATTATCTACAAAATCACTACAGAGAGATGAGAGTTTGTTACTTGTAAGACTCACTAAAATATGTCAACTCTAGCATGTTTTTTTTACAATCACAAATCTTAGGGGGCGTGTCTACATTCATAATATCTGCTCACTGTTCCCACAAGGAGGGCAAAGAGTGTGCAGGTTGCCATTCCAACTAAAAACAACACCAGCGTTGAGCAGCACTCAGATCAGTGAGGGGGAACTAATCACTGACACCAGCTGCTGTAGGCCTTCGTGGCACATACTTGTGCCATGACCAAACAACTTGAAGGACTGAAAAGTCCACGTGTGAATACGAGACGTTTGTCGTGTTTTAACTGTTTGCAGGTTTAACATTTTTGTTTGCCAAAAAGCAGTCCGCTCCTGTGGCTGGTTTTATCAACTTCACAACTCCTTATCCAAGTCAGGTCTTTTATTTATTGCAACCCAGGGGGTACGCCAGCTGTCAATATGACCTACCGCCTTCGTGCAAACACTTGAAAACTGTTCCTAATGTCTTATTGCACATGAGCTAACCCTTGAGTGGCATGAAAAAAAAAAAAAAAAAAACTATAAACAGCAGCCAACAGTTTTATAGAGGAGTTCCACATTGATGGAGTGTATCAGCAGAAGCAAAGTAGCTCTGGAGGGAAAAAAAAGACAAATAGCTTATTTACCTCTATTTCAGATACATTTTGCAAGTGCAAGACACCTCTCGCACAGTATCCAATCCACTGACTGGATACTGCATGTGAACTTGAAGATAGAGGCTGTTCACACCGACACTCCTCTCTCTACTACACACACTGTAACATTAAGGACATTAAATTCCCTGCACATGCAGGGGCAAAATGATGCCCTTCCTGATAAACTGGAGTAATGGGTGGAATAGCAATATGATTAAAAACACGAGGGTTTCATATCCCTCATTAATCTTATCTGACAGACAAATAAAGCATATGGCAATTTTGGGCCACACGCTAAAGAATGTGATAATATTTCATTTTGAAACATCAACAGAGGTGAAGATTATCTGGATAGGCAGATGACGACTACTACTACATTCACTGTCTGCCAAATTATGATGCAGGACAACCAGAGTCTGGCTGCCTTGCAACTAGGATCCTCCAACTGATATCAAAAAGTAGAAGTATCTACAGAGCTCAGTACTAAAAATAAGTATGGTTTCTTGCCAACCGTAATCCAGCCCAGCTCTGTGGAAAAAAGAATTGTTGGGATTCTCTGTTTTCTTCATTGTTCACATTTTATCTTGTGCTGTGAAAAGTCTTTGTACACTTAACTCCTGCTGATGTGGAGCTCTGTGCACTACGCAAACACTAATCCATTGAAAACCTAACTCAAACTGACTACAAATACAAAAAACAGCACACAAACGTGTTTGTTAACAGGTCGACAAATTGCATCCTCTGTGTTAAGAGGGCCATGAGCTCGTCACAGTCAAGCCACGACAGCGTGCCTCATCTCCACCGTCTCTGGGATTCTGACAGATGGGACTCAGGAGCAGGGTCCAGCTCACTTCAGCCTCCCTGCCTCTCAGATAAACACCTCATTAGTCTTTAGCGCAGTCTGGCCTCAGCACTAGCTGCCCTCGCCAGACCAGGTTTACATGACGCAGCAGCCATTTCGACCGGCTAACCAACGCTCTTGGCAGTCATGGCCGCAACACAAAGCTGGACCGCCGCTGTGTAAACCGCTGTTCCAGCTCCTCTTTCATACTGGTCCTTGTCTCCCTTTGCTTCCAGGACTCTAAGCCTGTTCATTCCTTCTACTGAAAAGAGGAGTCCCACCAGTGAGTTAGAAAGGGCAGCTTGGGTTATCTTGACAGCTGTGGCTGCCAAACCACGCCAACTTAACAAGGCAGGGGTGATAACTCACTACTGTGGCCAGATTTACATTTGTCACGCTCACATGCCAACACAAATAGAGGAGGGATTGTTGTTTCCACTGATAATGCCCCGCCTCCCCGCATTCAGCTAAAACTATGAAAGAAGATTCCATTCTTTGGATTGGATTGCCATTTCGCCTACAGCTGTCTGCAGCAAAACATTGGCTACTTCTTATTTTCATTGCTCCTGCTGGCACTGAGCGACAGACAGTTTCCCCCCACACCCAAAAAAAAATAAAATAAAATAAAAAAACCAACCAATCAAGATGACTAAGGTCAGAGAACTGGAATTTCTGTGCCCGTGGGAAGTGTAACATCCTTTCCGCCATCTCCAAATAACACCATGCACTTAACAAGGGCTGCGCTCACCTAAGATTCTGTCATAAAAAGAGCAGAGCAGTATCTATCAAAAGCCTCAGGTGCCAATTCTGCTACTGCATGCTAAAGTCAATGAAATGGTAATAGGAGTAGTACAATCAAGACCAGCTTTCTGGCTATTCACCTCGTGCCAGTGATGTGGAAAATACTCTCCAGGCACACGTGCTTGATTAAACACATACAAATGTGACTTGGCACAGGGTGACAAAACGCACCTGCAGCTGGCATGGAAAGAAACAAACCTAAACTGTCCAAAAAACTGTAGCTCGACTTGGATTAAATGCATCACATCTGAGAGAAGAAAAAAAAAAAGTACGTGTAGTAATTAAAAGGATGATCTACTTGGATATCAGTCTAACATGCACAGCTATCACATGAGATAACACTGAAATTTATTCATGCTATAAAAGCCTTTTCCCTCACCTCAAAGGAACCAACTAAAACAAGTGCCAGAGCTGATGGCGCAGCAGGTTTGTTGGCCATAAAGTGCGTCTGCCCTGGCTGTTAGATCACAGACAATTTAAACAGTACTAGCACCTCACTGATTACAAGTGATCCAAAGCCTACTCAGTATTTAAGCCTTTCTAGTCCGAGGAACAAAACAGGCGAGGCTGCCACATTCAGTCAGAGCTTTGAAATCATTCCAGCTTTACCAAAACAAAATATACTGGAGTGACACTGGCAACAGCAGAATGAGATCCGTTTCTGTTCAACAAAGACTCTCAGGTCATGAAAAATTTAACAGCCAACTCTACAGAGCGCTAGTTGAAAATAAGCTGCTGCTTATAGAGCATTTCTTGGACAGCCTGAGTGACTATAGCATTTTTATTCCAAAGCTCAGTAAAAAAAGGCATTTCCTGGCAACCATCAAAAGGTTAAAGCTGCAGGATAAAAAAAAAAAGCACTGATGGAACAGTTGTGGCGTACTATGTGTAAACCGTGGATTGTAATTCACAATAGTGTATGGCCTCATTTTATATCTGTCATCAGGGAGGGGCTCAAGGAATCGCTGGTCATTTGTTCAACAGACCAGAGGCCGTTTCACACTTGCACCAGTCTCTGCAAAGATTTCTCCTGCCTCTCACTCACTGCCAATGTGACTGTCACATTCAACGTTTCCAGTGCGACCGGCTCCAGCTGATTCACAAGTTCCCACTTGCCGAACTCCGGCATACAAATTTGCATGGCCATAGAGTAGTAACAATATTATCACGATGAGTCTCGTGCCTGTTTACAGCCTGCAATTGTTCAGATTGTCATTTCCAGATGATCTTCATCAGACATGTTATGGTGTGAGTTAGGTGTAGCTATGCAGGGGATTAAGTAATTTTGTCAAAGTCTATGCACTAATTAAAATGATAATGTGGCAGGAACAACTAAATGAAAAGAAGGGTTAGATAGATGTCAATCAAGCACATTTTGTACACGCCCACACTGACCTGAGAAGAGGTTCACTTCAGCATCATAAGTATGTGTGGGTGGACTTGGGGTGTGCAGGCACTTATATGATCACTTTATATAATGACACACTACTATTGATGAAACTCCAGCATAGCAGCGAGTTGGAATTTGTTCTGCATGTACTTAAAATGCTGCTTATATTTGAATGTGTCAGTAATAAGAAATCAATATGCGAAAACATAACATCTGACAGGATTCACTCTGCATAATGAGTACTTTTACTTTTGATATTTTAAGTACATTTTTCTTATAGTACTTGTATATTTGGAATAAACGGCTGCATTTTTACTGGAGTATTGCTATTTCAAAGCATCTGACTACTTCTTCCACAGCTGCTAATAACTAATAATTAGCATAACTCAGAGCTGATGCAGAGATGATGTAAAAGCAGATAAGATTAACAGCCAACACACAACTGAAATTACAGGGAAAGCTCGCTACCATCCGCACCTTGCTATTTTCGGTTTGTGTATTATTTTCACACCAACAATTCACCTCACTGCATTCTTAGTTTTAAAAAAATCTGCGTTTCCTGTTTTACCGTTGCTTTTGCCCAGAATTGAATCCAGTCTTCTTAAAGCTAAAATGACACACATGCAGTCACTATCGCATGTTGGTATGTTTAAAGTTACACAACAATGCTAGATAATGTTATAAAAATAACAAATATACAGCAGTTTTACCAGGTTAGGGTGGTGGAAACAGGTTGACATAACTCAGTCTAAATCAAAAAAATAAAACCAAGTGTACTAGCTTTCTGTGTCACAAATGATTTTCATTGTTTTCATTGTGAGAATTACTGATATCTGCATAAGCATGTAAAAGTGCACCTTTTAAGAAGACCATTCAGACACTGGGCAGCATTACTGAAATATTATAAACAATAGTTTTTGACCATTATATTGTGTTATAATGAATAGGCTTGTAGGCCGAACAAAGGAACATGCAAGAGGCATGCAGGAAAGAATTAAGCTCCCTCCCAGCCTGGCTCACATGTACAATAATCCTGCTGTGAATCACCTCTTTGTCCAAACCAGAGTCACCACAATTCCAGTGACTGGGGCTTCAGCAGGAGTTGCCTTGGCAATGCCATGGCAGCTTTAAACAAGAAGAAAAAAAAATAACAATCTTAATACCTTTTGTTTACGCACTTGTTCCCCAATATTTAGGGCAGTCCAACAAATCCACTCCTCCTGCAGGATCAATAACACCTGAGCGCAGAACTTTAAAAGATTTTAATAAAAATTCCACGTTTGAATTTTGAATGATGATAACAACTTTTGAACAAGCAATCCTGATCGTTTACTAAACATGTGGCCTCAGACTCGTGGATAACTCCATGACTCAAGTTGCATATGCCTTCTGAATGAGTTGCAGCTCTCTCTTTCTTGCAATGTGGCCTCGGTACTTTCTTTTAATTGACATTTAAATACTATTATGTTACCTTTGATGGCTTGAACATCCAACACCAATGAAATATCTACAATTCAGCCAGCAGGTAAATGGACTGAGAACTTATCTCCTCACTTCAAGCATGTATTTCACAGTTCTACAGGTAGCAGCTCTGGATAGGCAATTGCTTAAAAGAGCACCCCTGCACTTTAGTAATGCTCTACCATATGCCAGGGGAATTCATAAGACACACATTATGAACAGAATGGTCAATTGAAGCAGCAGAGGCCGAGATATCGTGAATTTTAGTCTCTAGCATGGGTTAAGCTCCAGAAATACTGATTTCCTACTCTTGCCACTCTTTCAGTAGACCGCCCATGCTTTCTAAATTCTTACAAACTTCACAGCTGCAGTTTGTAACTCACGCTTTGTGTTTTAAATTGAAGTCTAAGCTAAGATAACTCTGATGACATCATCAGGGTTATTTTTCCTCTAAAGCCACAGAAGATATTATACAAATGTTTCTGCATGCTAGTACTAGTACTCCTCATGACAAGTACACTAAACTTCATGGGTAAAATCTGTGGAGTGCCCCTTTAATTTAACTACAACACAGCATACTGTAGTCAAACCAGATGGGTGACAAATTCAAGAAAAACCTGAATAAATAAGTGGAAAAACATAATGTATACAACTTCCACACAGGTGCACTGTGTGGTACAATTAAGCAGTTAACATCCCATCATGCTCTGTGGTAGGTATAAAAGTGCTGAGCAGGCACAGTTCATTTTCATTCTGTATCAAAAGGAAGGAAAGAGGAAAAGATCTAAGTGACTTTGAAAGAGGGTTCATTGTTGGGGCACAGATGGCAGGAGTTTCAGTCACAAAGACGGCTCAACAGGCCAGTGTTTCAGCGGAACCAGTGACTAAAGTGACACCTGTATTTAGATCTATGGGAAAGACGTCATTAAACAGGAATGGAAAATGTGGTTGACATGGCACATTTGAGGACTGTGATGCTTGTGCATCGGCGTGATAGGTAAGGATAAACAAAAACAGTCAACTCATCCTCCGGTGACTGAAAATGTCAATGCAACAACGTGATCAAGCTGTGTCAGCAAGAACAGTGTGTTGACAATTACATAAAGAGGGATATTATAGTAGGGTTGCAGTGCATAAACCCCTCATTACAAAGATGAATGCACAAGTGAGAGTGAGGCAAAAACCATAGACACTGGTCTACAGAGATGTGGAAAAAAGTGATACGGTCAGATGAGTCATCCTTCACCATACTTTCCACAAGTGGGTGACTGCTTGTGTGGCATGCACCAAGAGAACAGTACAGGCCTGGATTCTTGACCCCTACGGTGACGGGATCTGGTGGGTCTGTTATGCAGTGGCGGGGCATTTGGCTGGCACAGTTTGCGTCCACTTGTACCCTTAGAGGGAAGGTTCACTAGGGGTCACTGAATGGTTTGATGAATATTAAAATTATCTGAATCATATCCTATAGGCTTTACAGTCACCAGATCTCAACCCAATTGAACACCTATGGGAGATTTTGGACCAATGTGTGAGACAGCGCTCTCCACTACCAGCATCAAAACACCAAATGAGGGAATGGCTTTTGGAAGAATGGTGTTCATCCCTCCAGTAGAGTTCGGAGAATCAATGGCACGGTTTCATTGATTCAAGGATTCAAGCTGTTCTGGTGGTGATCCAACACCTTATAAGGGCACTTTATGTTGGGCTTTTCTTTATTTAAATTCCTTAATTTGTAACCCCTGTGTATAAGGTAAGTCAAAATTCTGGTTGTTGTTGTGTATGGTTTTGTTTTGAGTATTAATGGGAAGTGACACCGTCTTAGCACACAATTTCATGCATGTGGACTTAGCTATTATGTTATTAATGAATGGATAGAGTGGACAGATGCCATGGACATTAGGAGACTGTGCTTGAATCTGAAATGGTAGAATATTTAGTATGGGCTTGGACTGCTGGTCTTGAGACTTGAGACGTTTTAATTAAATCTTGTCTAGGTTACCAAGGTCATAGACAGAGCGCGACAGTTGAGTGCATCAGATTACTTCTGCTCAATTCAGAACTTTCTTTATTCCAGCATATAAAGCATCTACATGATATTGTCCACTTTTATGGTGTCTTATGTGAAAGTGTTTTATCCAGCACATACTATAAACAGTGTTTGCAGTTGATGAAGAAAAGCTGTGGACCTTAAGCCAAAGAGACATGAAATGCAAGTGAATATAATGAAAAGCTGTCCTAGTTACAGAATGATTTACAGTTTTATATATTGAGCAGATGCTCCTATATAGTAGGAGTAGTAAAATGAGTGAGCACCCCTCAAGCATCAGTGGAGACAGGCGACTCAGAGCGGTATGAAAACAACAAATGCTACAACATTAAACCAGAAATGTAAATGGGAGTGCTTCACTCCTGTCAGCGGTTATGTGGATAAGCCAATGCAAGCCTAATAATCATCTAATATAAGGTTACTGCAATTCATCTGGAGAGAATAATAACTGCTAAAGGGTCACAGGCACTAACAGAAACTGTTTAATGAATTTTCATATATTAAGCTTTATTCAAGTAGACACTTGTAGGAAATTAAAGCAGCACAGGCAGGATAAGGTGTGAATTAGAAGGTGTCTGCTAACCCCTTTTTTTTTTCTTTGCCTTGGATGCTCTGTTCATTGAAATGCATTTCTAGCCACGACAATCAGAATGTCATTGCCTTTCTGTGAAACAAACAACTCATTGCATAACCACAAATCATCATGCAGTTCAAGTCATCATTACTAGTATGACAAGTATTAATGCAGGCCACAGAAATGGTTCTGAAGTCGAGAAAAAGTAAAGCTTTGTACCAGATTTCCTCATCTTACTTGGTTTGGACCACATTTATAATGTAGCTAATAAACAAATAAATAAAATGTTGGCAGTTATTTTCACATCACATGATGTGTTGAGGTGCAATTTTGCACTATTTAATTGGATATTTTGGTAGACTGCTAGCATGTCTATTAATGGGCAGTGGTATAGTTTGATTAACCACAATAAGCATAACACCATTAGAGGAAAAGTGGCAGACTACAAATCATTACCAGAGCCGCTTTTAATTTGTCTAATACCAACTCTCCAATCACATAGCTTATCAAACCACCTCACATCTTCTACTCGCTTTATTCTTTTCCCCAGGATCCTGTTAAACTACATGCAATGGTTGCTCAGTAAAAAATGTGACTAAAACTACACGCTCTTGTCTAAATTTCTGTACATCACACCAATTAATTTAAAAGTGAAACAACTTTGCAAAGTTATGACTCTATATACATGGCAACAAACAACAAATTAAGACACAACAGCCTGCAGGAATAGCAACAGTCACAACTGTGATCCATTCAAACTATAAGAAAAGAATAAACAGCTTGCATCACAGCCTATTTCCCAAAAAAATATGACAGCTGTGACTTTTACAAATTGAATAAGGGTGAAGGAAACAACGCCAGAGCTTTTGAATATTTTGTGAATTTCACAGCTCATTTATTCTTATATTACTATGCACCATACTTTTACCATGTATTAACATCAGACACTCTCTATGAAGCAGTCTTTAAAATGGAAGTCAGATATATCAAAACATGCCCAGGCCTTATCTCAGCATTTAATTCAATAACAGAGCATAAACCAAAAAGCATAATATCAAAATTACAGTTCCCAAATTGTATTTGCAAATACAGCTGAGTGTCATGCTTATCAAATGAACCTATTACTTTGGCTTATGTCCAAGACACTTGCCTCCCTTTGTTTGAACAGATCAAAATTGACACTTAGTACAAGTTCACACTAGCCTTATTCATGAGAACAAACGGATGAAACCCTGCATATAAAATATTGATATTACATTCAACATTTATGTTTGATTTGCCTTGATGAGGCATGTTTATACAGGAGTTAGATGAAAATGAGCAGAGACTGGATATGCAGAAGCAGAAGTGATGGAGTGACTGAGTTTCCTGTGGCATTAAACACATGCAAGAAAAAAATGAATGAACATACCTTCATCTCTCAATGAGTCCTCTAGGTGACCAGTGTAACGAAGCTGAGGCTGAAAACAGAGGTTGAAGAAGCTGTTAGGCATCACAGATAGTGCCAACTTCAGTCTGCCACAACAAGACACGTTTATGTTATGATGACATCACTTCTTCTGCTACACTGCTGGATGCCATGAAAAAGCTGGGCGGTAGATGCACTCTTTACATTGCTTGGGAAAAAAACACAAGAAATCTCCTCTCAGGGATTGCGGGTTTCCTCCAGAATTGAAGCTTTACTTGATTAAAGAAAAGTTTAAAGGCCATTTGCTTAAATAATCCCAACTAATACAAAAGGCTAATGGTGTGTGTGCTCGAGCTTTCGAGCCACATTCCCAACAATATCCGTGTTGTAAAGTAAACCGTGGCAGGCTGATCACTCTCATTCGCAGAGCCCTCAAAGCCGTTTATGTAATGCCCAGTGTGCTGTAGTCAGTCAGTCAGCAGCCAGACTTGGCTTGTGGCTACGAAGGGCGAGCAAACACAAAGTAACTAGTCGCTGGCCAGTGAGACGACTTCCTCTCTCGGGCGACACAAATACACGGATAATGTAGCAGTATAGGATGAAGTGTCCTGCAAAACCCGCACGGGGCCCGGGTCTTTTGAGTACGGCAGCGTGGTGTGCCCGCTGTCTGCACTGCACTGACTATAGCAACACTACAGCAGAGGATGACGCCATTTCTGTAGCTGACAGTCGGCTAAGAAGGAGAACACTCCAGCGCACAAACACTGTAAATTGCGGGATCGGTGGTCGCAATTCACCTGCCCATGTTTGAGCCATTTCTCTGTCGGAGACGAATCTCTTGGTTTTTTTTATTTATGTTTCTTTTTTTTCTTTTTACAGAAAAACTGCTCCGAGATCGTTCAATTTCGTTTTCGCTTCTCTCCCTTGTCTCGGTGCGCTGCTCTCTGCGGAGAGTACACTCGACAGCAAAAATAGAGCGATAATAACACTTGCTTATGGGCAGACAACACAGCCACCAAACCAGACCTTTAGAGGAATGACACGTTAAAGCCGTGGCGTGGTAACAGCGTCAAGTTGAACGAAGTGAGGGATCGACCGTGCAGCCCCACTGAAAGTCACTTTCTTCCTACACAAAATGTTCTCTTTATCGACTGGTCTGGCATTTCGCTGACTGTTCACTGAGTAACGCTGAGTGAGGTTGCCTCTGACAAAGAAACAAGTCGACGGAACGGTTCGCAACAAGGTCAAGCTAGAGGAAGACCTGTAACGCAGCGACATCGCATTAATACCTACAACATTTTATTGTTATAAGATAAGCCAAGGTCGCAGCCCTCATTTGTGGCTCTTAGTCACAGCGAATGATCACGGAGGATACAATGTCATCCGCCCCACACAATTTGCTAGACCAGCCGCTGCAAGTGAGTGACTGACCACCAGCAACAATATGCACACAAACAGCCCGAGCATCGGCCGTCTTTCCTCTAGTGCTAAATGCTGCTACCGCGGTTAACTAAAGCATTCAACCCATTTAAACATCTTCAGTAATGATTCCTGCCTAGTCAGTTTATCATCGGGGATGTTGCCTGTTACGGAAATGTGCAAAATACTGGTCACGCACGCACAACACTGAGAATAACACAAGTCCTCTCCAGCAGAAGGAAAATAGTCCACCTCGCATTTGGTTATAATACCACAACTGATCAAACGGGTGAGATCTTGACACAAGGTAGCCCATCTGCTCCAACCTAGACTGGACAAGTCAATCGAGAGAAGCTAACGATACTGGTGGCACAAAAGAAAAGCCTGACAATGCAATTTACCTGTGAAACTACACCGATCAGTCGCTGCTCGATAAATCACATCCCGCAGCGATGTCAAGCTTATACAGGTCGCCAATGGCTTCGTGTAATATCACTTTTGACGGCTATTAAGGATCACCATGACAGGCGCTGCTCGACGACAACCTCTCCGAGGATTCCTCCGCTCAACAACACAACACCCCGGTGCTCGTCCAGCAGGGTTGAAACTATTCAACCCAGGAGTAGCATAACCTTTCACTGTGCTCATCAGCTTAATTTGGCTGGCTACAGCATAACTTTGTTATTGAGCTGACCAAGTTTACCCTGTATTCTCGACCGTCAGCTTTTTGCTGCCCAGCAGCCTAATTCATTCATTTCCTTAAATCCCCCCTAAACACATCACAGCATTAGTTAACAAGTTAGCTAACGTCAAGGTTGGCTTGGTAGCAGCAGGGAAGCAAGCTAGTAAAAATGTTCAAAATAGCGATGGCTTTGCGGAACAAAAGCAGGCTTACCTATGCCGTCAAGTTGAGAAACACTTCTGTTTTTCGACGAAAGTGTATTAGTAATCCATAGGAACATTTATGTGAGAAATCTGACAGGTTTTAACGTCGTCCGTTAGCCCCCGGTTGATGTTGGATGCGGATGGGTAAAAGTCGTTTTCGCAGAGCGCTGCTGTTTGTCTTGTTGAGTAGCTCCTCTAGCCTAGCTCTTTCTGTGATCCTTTCCCCGCCTCCTGAGAGTGATTGACGGCCAGATTAACCCCACCTCTCCCAAAGGCACACTCGCCTATTGGATGGCACAGTGAAGGGAACCGCCTTAGCAGCACAGGATTGGCTGATCTGGGAGTAAAATATGTATGGTGAAGTGTACGAAGTAATCTTACTGGGTGGTTGTCACAATACCGAGAGAAAAAATGCTGAAAAACTACAACCCTAGCTTTAGAACACATGGGTGTGTTCGATATGTTTCACAGACTGACCCGACAACACGGAGCCGCGTTTTTCCGTTTTCCAAACAGGTAGGGAGAGTTTACCGGGCCATGATGAAATATAACTGCAACACACAGTGTCCGAGGCACCCATGTTACATTCCGCACCTACTCTGCGCCTGCTCTGTAATGAAGCTGAAGCATATATATGTGCCTCATCAAAACTAGCTTGTACTGAAAAGTGTCTGTACAGTGAACAGCAGTAACCGTCGTTGCCTAGCATAGCATCCGTTGAGTTGGCCAGTAACACAAGGACCTAAAAATGATATGAAAGTGTGGATATGACATTAATATGGTGTGCCTCGGATGACCAGCGTTAAAGAAGAAGTTTTTAATTTGAAAAAGAAAGAAAGAAATGCTCAGCGGTGGTATACCAGTGCGTTTATGTTAGCCTGCTAACGCTAGCTAAGTAGCAGCCTGGCTAACAGGAATACAGGACCGGCTAGTCAGCGACCGACATAACGCAGCAAAGGTGGGTGGAGTTAAGGAAGGAAAGGAAGGAAATTGGCAGCTTGTCACAGACGCATTTTAATTTTTTAAAGCTTTGCTATGTATGTTGAATTTGGGTCACTATAAATCAAACTTCATTAACATTGTCTTTTAAGTTTCCACTTAAAGGGATGCACATTGTCTACATGATGGAAAAACACACTACAAACACTTGAAGCGTCTTTTTTCAAAACCTTGACCCTCGTAATTTTGTGCGAATGGGAAAATGGTCTCAGCCTTTTTCAGATTCACAGTTTGTTTTTCAACAAATAATGTTCAGCATGATTGAGTTATATTGCACACCACATTACTAATATATGAAGTTTACTGCAGGACTGTGTTGGATAGTACCTATTAATCTAGTAACTCTTTATCTAGCTTTTCAAAAGCAATGACTCAGTAAATAATATTACCCAACAAGGGATCAGTGCCTCTGTACTGTAACTTGGTGGAAATTGAATACCACATTGTGTTATTTTATAGAAAATGTCATGCCAGTCTGATAATTTAATGATGATATAGCTGTGCATTAGCCTTTCATTACAGGCAGTGAATCTAATTCCCTAATATGATTTTTTTCAAGATAGATCAGTTTGATAGGCTTACAGGTCTCATGTGACTGGATGTAAATTATGTGTTTTGTAATTTTATGAAATTAAACCTAAATTGCCATCCTGTGTAAAGAGTAGAGGATTTTTTGACTGTGAATATTATGATCAGTAGCTGCCACGGACAACCAAACCTTGCTGTTCTTATTGCTACACTTCTCTGTGATTCACCAGCAATGTGACTGTTTTAACTTATCCAGTCATGTGATTAGTGTGTAACCATGCGCAAGCAGATTTCATTGCTCTGCACATACATCAGGCACGCAGTTTATTACGCCATGGAAGTGTTTCATAAGATTTGTCTAAACCTTTCATTTTCTTGTTTGGTTTAGATGAATTAGAGCATTTTTGGCTGGACCACACCAGCAGGACCAGCCCTATAATCACAAATGTCCCTGACTGACTGAGTGATAGATTTGTGTGGTCAAAGTTCCACCATTGGTCATTTGAATGCCATGTGACTAAGTTGGAGTTTCCAAAGAGAGAAGCAAACAAAGGGCTGAAACCAACTGACAGTATGCAGAATGCAAATATGACATGATGTGTTTACAGCGATTCAGCAACAGTTTTTAAATGCATCCTGAATTTCACACATTGAGCATATGCAGTCCAGCCATATACAAGGTTTTGACCTAGTTTTATTAATGTAAAGCTTTATAAGCGGCACATAAGTTTTTGCGTTCCCTGTATCTCAATTATATGGTTATTTAAAGGAAAAATGCAAAGTGGGCAAAAGTATTACTCGCAAATGATATCCGCAGAGTTTTGGTGTATTATGCTGCTAAGTGTGTAGCAGGATCTTGCAGTTATATATCGGATGTCACTTACCCCGAGCTGGCCTTCGAGTCTGACATTGTTCCTGTCATGTTCACACACATTCCTGCTATTTCTTCTATAACAGCTCTGTCTACTTAACACTGGTTCCCCAATCTGTCAGTGAAGGGCCAGCTTTACTTTTGGAGCTGCCAAATAACACAGGCATCAATTAGACTAATATATTTCTTCAGTACTTTTGTATTCTCAAGTTTTTACCAAACTTTTAAACACCAGAGAACAATAATATTGCCATTATTTCTATCTATTTCTGATAGGCTAGAGGGATGACTGACTACACCAGATCAGAAAGCCACCTGTGTTCTCTTACATTATCTGATCTCTTACTTTAGGGTGTGGGGTTGTCAATTTTTTGATGGTTCATATTTTTGGGTAGTGATGTTTTTCTGTTATGTGAATATACATAAAAAAGACATCTTGAAGATGTAAAATGGATGTTGAAAATCTTTTAACCCTTACAAAAACCCTGTTTGGTGGCAGAGAAAACTTTCAAATAGCCTCTTAATAGTTTTTCAATTTTCTTACATTTCCTTCAAACTAGAAAACTACAGAACACATGTGGCCTCATATAGTATTTTTTTGTAATATTCGTCTAGGTGTTTCACACCTAGACAAATATTTCTATTTTGTAGCTCCAGATGTGTGAAACTGAATACAATTAATTTCTTTCACTTTCTATGAACCAGTCAATTGCCATATGTGAATTAATACATCTTTGTAAAACATTAAAAACAATCAAAAGGGCATTTAAAAGAGTCTGACATCTTCAAAACAAATTGCCTTCCTAGATCTACTTTATATTGGACAGTGTTATAAAAAGTCAATGAGGCTGCAAAACACAGGATATACACATACTGACAAACAACACTTTTTGTTATCTTTGTCCTCCAGTATAGATTTGTGTAAATTTGAAGCAATGGAGGGGGACTCAGAAGCAGCCACCGAGCGAATTCTGCTGGAGCCGTACAAGTACTTGTTGCAACTGCCAGGTGAGTCTTTTTCATTGTCACTGACAGCAGGAAGAGGTGGAGACATACAGACATGCAGCTGAGAGGTCATCAAAATACATGTATGCTGCTGATAAATCCCTAGAGCTCACTTCCTGTTAGTCACACCATGTCAGGGCATTGACATTATTCCTAAAATGATGAAGGGCTGTACACAAATCACAGAGAAAAAACAACTTGAAATTTAAGGGCATTAAATTCATCCATTGTAACACATTTAGTTCAGTTTGAACTAAACTACATTTTGTTTTTCATTGTACATTTGAAATGCAAACATGACTGACTAAAGTGGTGCTTAAATTTCAAATCTGTATTTTGACAGCAGCGTATGGTTTCAATATGTTACAGATATTATGTTGTCAAGGCCTAAATTATGTGGTTTTCATTTTAACATTTCACTATAGAAACTGTAGGCAATGATTTGAAAATGACTAAATCCAAATAATATAAAATATAATTTTTGTATTTATAGTATTGAGAAATTAGAGTTCTAATACCCATCAATAAGCTGTGCATAGCTCTGTGCGTGTTTAACATCCCAGTGTTGTTGAGTCTAATTTCTCTTGACCAACCGCTCATTAGCTTCTGTTAGGAGGCCATCTTTATTTGTTTCCTCAGTTTTTCAGTCATTTTTTGTCAGTGGAGAAGTGAGTGACCTAACAGCACAATTTCAACTGAGTAAATGGGACAAGTCCATGGAGTCTGGTAATGTTTCCTTTGTAGCAGTGTCACTGTGTCATTCAGGCTCATAACACATGATCATTTTGATGTCTTGCAACAGACATTTTTATTAAAAGAAACTACTGGGATTTTTTGTCATAGTTTAGTAATACGTATAGTTATAACTATAAAGCTTCCACAGTAAGACCCTTTTTTTTTTTTAACATAGAATGAGCTTATGATTTGCAACAATAGTCATTGTGGAGGATGCAATTGCAGGTTATCTTTTTCCCTTTCATTTGCATACTATAGTACATATGTATGATTATTAAAATGACTGAACTTTTGTTTTCTGCTCCCTTCTCAGGAAAGCAGGTGAGGAAAAAACTCGCCCAGGCATTTAACCACTGGCTCAATGTTCCAGAGGACAAACTGCAGGTGAGAAATCTGCCATTTCAAGCCTCTTAACATTCAGACTCATCCGATGTTTATTGTTGCAGATGGGTGCAGGAAGGTGAAATGATGCCCTGCTCATCTCAAACAGGCAATTTATTTTGTAATGCAGCCAGAGTGTTTTGTCAGAGTGAGTTGTTCCTAACTGATTGTAAATGTAAAACTTGGGTGTATAGCTCAGAGCATCCATGATTTATCACAGGAGGTTGTTAATGTGGCTGAGGATCAAGTGAAATGAAATTAAAAAGGCGGAGCAACACTTCCAAAAATAGTTTCCCTTTTCTATGTTTGTTTGATCTCCAGGTTAAAACAGCAGCTTTCCCTTATTGATGATATCTTGAATCATTGAAGTGGGATTTGCCTGTGTAGATGGTGTTTATGGTGCAGAGTTTGGTGATACAGTAATTCGTAGGTTTGTCACTGCTAGCTGACCCGTTTACATTACATGTAGTCATTAGATAAGCAGTTTTAAGAGATGATTGTGAGCGATTCAGAAAGCTCTGGTGTTGCTCTGGTGAATGGCTGTTGGGGAACAAGTGAGCCCATCAGACATTTTGGGTGTTTGGACTTAGGTTGAAGTGACTTCACAATGCTGAGCTGTGTCAGATCAGGGCATCTTGTGTTGTGTTTTGTTATCATTTCTTTAGTATTTTACCAGACCATTTTTATGATGCAGCCCCCACCTCCAGTACAGCACAGAGAGCTCCTATTAAACTTGAAAAAAGATTAAGGAACAATTTACATAAAATTGCAGCTTCAGACTGAATGAAATGTCAAAATGTCTGTCGTTTATATTGTCAGAAAAGTCACTAATTGGGAAACTGATGTGTTTTGCTTCCTAAATCCTAAATCATTAGTATTATGATTATTCAAACTATCACACTGAACACTGTTTGTTCTTTTTTCTTAATTTTGAAAAGGCCCTTTCTGACAAGGTAGCTGTTATATCTACTGTTTCATTTCAAGGTGTCTACTCATACACGGCTTTCAAGTTGCTCAGTGGTGGCACATTAATGATAACTTTACTTAATAATATCATTAAGAGCATTTCTCAAAATTATGTTAAAACATAGTAAAACAAAGGGAAAGTAAAACAGTGACAGTGCAATTATTGTCTAAAATGAAGTACTATACAACAGAATAAGGTCAAAAGCTATCAAAATTAATTTTCAATTGTCATCATTAAAAAAATGAAAACATCACTATGTGTAGATAAGAGCTTGCATGCCATAATGTTTAGGGCTTTATTTACTGAATTCACTCCACTGTATTTTCACTCTCATCAGTTTCTGTGTCCTGCTTTGATGCTCACATTCTGGACACGTCTGTGTCTTTATGGGTTTGTCTGCATGCCGGTCATGTGACATCACAAAGTTCAAGAAGTCCTGCCAGCTTGTTTTAAGGCTCAGTTTCTGAATACAGGCTGTGTGCATTTCTCTGTGGACTGAGGCTTTGATACTTTCACAGTATTAATATAAAACCTTGACTTGCTTTATAATGAAAAAACATGGAAATCTCGCTTTATACAATATTGGACCATTCTTACTTTATGCATTGAATGAAAATGGGTAAATGAAAATGGTAGTTAATTGTTTTACTATACACCATATTCCAGATGGGGCATGTAAATGGTTGTGAGAATGAAATATTTGAAAGCATTGATGGATTATTTGTTTTGTATTTAAGATATACTGCACCCACATTAATCTCCATTGAGGGACTACTGCTTTTTCAGCTTCTTGTGATTAGCATGATTCACATCTACACCTCCACTCATCCATTACCATCTTTTAATATATTCTTGGAGGCTGCCTGACAATATTGTAACAGACATATTGAAGCACATATACAGATAGCAGGATGACTGACATTCCTGCTTTTCCTCAGTCATATTCATTTCAAATTTAAAGATTTAGGATTTATTTATTTTATTGAACAGGACCCTTGCCAATATCCCCTTATTATACTGATAGCATAAGCATTGTAGTGACTGGTCCCTTGTCCACTGATGATGATATGAGGACTAATCTGTGTTTTCTGTGTTTTCTGAATGTACATAACTTTCACGGTGCAGCATGCTAAGTGCTGAGTCTGTCAGGTCTCATTAGGTTTGATGTTCAACAGGTCTCCCTGAATATTTTATGATCCCTCTCCTTTGGTCATTTCATCCCCACAGTGGGTTGTATGTCTTCAAATGAGTGAATTCAGTTTGCAAAAAATTAAAAAGGCGCGACTCAAGTGGCATTTTTTATTATTTTGACATTACATGCAGCTGCGTTTCTTGACTGAAATGCTGACATTTTCAATTAAGGAGTGCATGTGCTCCTTGAGGCTACAACGACATGTTACCCTGGAGTTTGACTGATCAGTTTTTTGATGTAGATTTGTTGCCTACATTCATATGCAGATTGTGTCCAAATCTACTTTTGTTCTCCTGATAATTTCACTTCAGACAGAATTTCCTTGTTATTGTACAGCAGGTAGTTGAGGTTTAATCTACCTCACATATCAAAGAACTGTCTCCCCCCGTGGCTTCCTCTGTCTCCCCCGCTCTCTCCCTCTCTGTGTAGCAGCTCTGTAAACTCCTGCTGAACCCATCATGCAGACTGAGAGCACTCCTCTCATCATCATTAGCACACTGCTGCCAAGAAGTCGCCGCCATGGAAACAACCATGCCTTCAGATAGAAGGAGGCAGCGACAGTGGCACACTGTCTCATTCATTTGGCAGTGCATTTTTTATCAGGCCCCATATGTGCTTCTGTGCTGTGTAGTACAGCACAGGTGGAGGTTTGGGAAATTCCCCTTGTACACATCAGTTGCCTTGCAACCTTTAGCTGGCTGTCTCCCTCTTGTTCTCTCTGACAATGCAGAAAGGTTAGCTTTTATTTACAGTCTTCTGTCTCTTATTTTAACAACATGTGCCATTCATGAGAATGTCTGCTGCCTCGAGCTCAGGGCTTCTTGTAGGTTTTAATGTGACTAATGCAGGGTGAGACTATAATGTTGCTGCCTCCATGGGAATATAACTAGGTTATGAGTGGCAGGTTAGCGTATTAAATATGATGTGTAGCAACTCGTAACTACTGGACACTGTAATAAGGTCAGATTCCTGCATAAAACCTGAAATTTGGTAGAGGATTATCATCACATGGAGCAGATAAGAAGTTGTGACAGCAGCAGATTGTGTTGCAGTGAAGGCTGGATCAAGCTAGACAGTACATTTGTAATACATTTGTATTGTAGGGGTTTTCCCCAGGAAAATAGTTTAGCTGCAGTAGTTAGCCTGACAGATCCTGACACATGTCATCTTGTGATCACATTAGTTAGTTGATGACGGCCTAAGCAACAGTCACACTCATTAGATATATGAGCTCTGCTGTATGAAATAGCTCCTCTGTTTTCCTCTCTAAATATTAATATTTTATTTCATAAAAGTGTATTTTTTCATGATGACAGTGAAGATGATGTTTGTTTCCAGTGAGCTGACACATCTCCACTACAAAACCCCACATTGTCAATTAGTTTATTAGGTAGGAGCTCCATTATCCACATTGTGACAAAAACAATGCAAGACAATTGATGAAGACAAAGAGCAGGACTAGGGCATCAACAAACGACATTAAAAAACAAACACACAAAACATAAATCCCAGATTAAGATTATGATGTGGCTTCCTGAGAGTTTTACAAAAACTGGTGGGACATCTGTCATAGTTTCTTATATTTGCTCACCAGAACTGCTGTCCCACATGAATGAGACAGAAATTTTGAATGAATCCAGTAGGTGTGTTGTGTGATCGCATGCATGACCATTTTAAACCCTTGGCCAGACTTCAACAGTCCTGCCATCTGACTTGGGTATGCCTGTGGTGGTTAGCATCTACTGTAGTCCCTCTAACTGAGACAGACTTATGCGTGCGCATAACTGACTTGTCTGTTTCAGAGTTATTTCCCCTCATTATATTGGACTCAGTACACTCGTTTGTTGTGAAGGAGTCTCTGCATTCTCAATGGATCACTGATTGTAGCTTTGGCAAACAGAGTGAGTTTCTGTGTCAATAACCTCTGGTGATAATCAATGAAGTCTTGCAAAGCAGTGAAGGCACTCAGCACTGAAACAGCAGCATTATACAGCAACAGGCCGACTAATTAGATTCCTTGGAGGACCCAGACACAAAGTCCAAAACTTGAAAACTGTTGGTGCCTGTGTTTGGGTTTGATAGCTGCTGTTGTTATGATCTGAGACTGTTGTTGATGTGAATTTCAAATCTTGTCTTGATTGTGCCCTTGTTCCCTTCCCCTGCCAGGAAATTGTAATTCTCAAAGACTTCTGTTTGCTTGTTTGTCTGTTAGACCTGTGAATCCTCAAGTGTGTTTTTGTCTATGTAATATTCCACTTTCTCATTCATGTGAGTATTCATGGTAGCTAACAACCCCCCTCTCTTGTGAGTGGCTCACTGAGGTTGCAGGGTGAGCGAGTGTCGGGACCCTGCCGAGGGAAAGGTTGTGTTTGGCGGATAAACTGCTCAACTGGCCCAGCCTTGGCCATCTGCCTGACCCACTGAGCCTCTCTTTGTGCTCCCCAGCCCCATACAAACAGCTTTCATTACCAGGCCACACCACTTGTCTTTTAAATCAGCAGAGCCACTCCAGCAGGCTGCACTGCCAACTCAGGACAGCGGACACCTGATGGGCAACCCTGGGTGTTTTGTGTCAAACATGGGCCTGAAACGAAGCCATTTTTGGTTATCAGATTGAAGATGGCAAACGATGGCCGTTTGCGTCACTGTTGAATGACTACCGCAGTTATCTGATATCAGTTCAGCAGGCAGAGTATCCGTGTACCACATGTTTTTGTACAATACCCATGACTCAAAGCATGTGCATGTGTGTTATGGTTGATACAGGCTCATATTGTTTGAAAGCTGTTGGGGTTTGTCAGTACACGTATCATCATGGCTGTAAGGTTAAGTCCTCAGCCCTTGTCATGCTGTCTTTAGAGGAGGTGAAAGTGCACTAAGCTTTACAGTGTCAACCATGTAACTACACTTCCTCTGAGCTCATCAAGCCACAGTTTCTCTCTCTCTCTGGCACAACACTTTTTAGTGTTGAGTTTTAGGGTGGACCTGATAGACGTGTCGGGTTTGTTTCTACAACTATTTTGACTGCTGAGGAAGACTTACTAGTGGAACAAGAGTGTAGACATGGCACCCTCTGCTGTATGCAAGTTGTAATGCATAATTTACACAGAGCTCCCAAGAACCTGTTACCGTGTCTGTTACTAGTTCATGAGTAATGAAAGTAAGTTTCTTCCTTTTTAAAGTATTTCTTTTGCTTTGATTTTGATGGCCTTGACAATAATGTTAGTAATCGTAACATTTAAAAAAAGCCTACATGTTTTTATTCATGGATTTGTTTGTGTCATGTTCAGGTGATCATCGAGGTGACTGAGATGCTGCACAACGCCAGCTTGCTCATAGATGACATTGAGGACAGCTCCAAGCTGCGGCGAGGCTTCCCTGTGGCCCACAGCATCTACGGTATTCCCTCTGTTATCAACTCAGCCAACTACGTCTATTTCTTGGGTTTAGAGAAGGTGCTGACCCTAGAGCACCCCGAGGCTGTGCAGGTTTTTACCCGGCAGCTGCTGGAGCTGCACCGTGGCCAGGGCATGGACATCCACTGGAGGGACAGCTACACCTGTCCCACTGAGCAGGAGTACCGCAACATGGTGCTGCAGAAAACCGGAGGGCTCTTTGGCTTGGCTGTGGGTCTGATGCAGCTCTTCTCCGATTGGAAACAGGACCTGAAACCCCTTCTGGACACGCTGGGTCTCTTCTTCCAGATCCGAGACGACTACTGCAACCTGCATTCCCTTGAGTACAGTGAGAACAAAAGCTTCTGCGAGGACCTTACTGAGGGCAAGTTCTCTTTCATCACCATTCATGCCATATGGGTGCGTCCGGAGAGCACCCAGGTGCAGAACATCTTGAGGCAGCGCACAGAGAACATAGACATCAAACGATACTGTGTGGACTACTTGGAGAAAGTTGGCTCCTTTGCCTACACCCGCCAGACTCTGCGTGACCTGGAGAAAGATGCCTACCATCTCATCGCGGACTTGGGGGGAAACCCTCAACTGGAGAACCTGATCAAACACCTCAGCGAAATGCATAAAAAGGCTGAAGCCACGGCAGAGTCCAGTACTGAGCCACACTCCAGCCAAAACCACTGACCTCATCCACCTGCACACTCGCCCTGCACACTCTTACTAACACAGAAGCTTTGCTAATAATACTGATGCAGACGTACACATTTCTCAAAAAGGACAACACACAAACTGTATGTTACAATCACGAACCACTTTAATGAGGCACAATTCATCATTGAACGTGAATACTTGAATTCTGGTAGACAGCTTTGACTGCATTTAGCAGCTGTGATACAGCAAAGCAGCCCCAAATGTCGCCTTTATCTTTTGTGTGCTAGATGGCTTTCTTCAAGTGTTGCTTAAACAAAGTACACATTACCAATTTTTGTATCTCGGTGTATCTGTGCAGTCAGTGGAAGAAATGAATTAAAATAGAAAGTGGAAAATGGAAAATTGTTCTGATTTAAGGTTTGCTTTTGTGAAAATGAAAAAATAACAAGATGGCAAAAAAAGCTTAAAAGCCTTCCTTTTGATGTGTGATACGGTGCATATAAATGTATTTTTTTATGTTTTGCTACCACATTGAAATGTATTATTTTATCTAGGGCCGTGTGAAAGCTGGGTGTTATTTCTGAAGTCCCTATTTAAAATAAGATGTGGATGTCTGTCTCGAGTGTGTGATTAATCATTAAGCTGCCAGAGTGCCAATCCTACAGAAAAGACTTCTGCAACTCACTTGTCCACTTCTTATGTAACATGCTGGTATTATATGCAAAGTAGCACTCACGTTGTTTATGCTCGGCTGTATATGAATACTGTGTTGATGCTTTGGTTTGTTGCAGACAGTGTTTCCATCTGGTTCAGAATCAGCACAGCTCGTCACGTCTGTAATATTTTATTTCGCTGACTCAGTTTTGATATTTGGAGGTAGACACTGTGCTGCACTTATGAACTCATTTGGATTTATCGAATAAAAAAACCTTTAAGGATAACCTCTGGGCTTGTCGCACTTCTGAAACAAAACTCCACACCTGCCTGTGGCAAGGCTGGTGTGGTTGTTTTGAAATGAGCACGTTTAACGTGATGGGGGGGAAGGAGGGACTCTTCTCCGGGGAGCAGCACCATCTACTGAGCACATGGGTGTAACCAAAAATCAAGAAATGACCAACACAAAGTTGTTTGTATGAGTGTTTTTCTGCCTGTTTACTGTAGTTATGGGCGTCTTCCTAAACTGGACCTGATGTCTTATGTAGGATCAGACTCCTAAACATTTACCCTCCACATACACACATGGCCCTACCATTGCAAAACCCTGAGCCATCATTATGTGTAGTATATTTAATCATAAGCTCCTGTTGCACCAGAGCCGTGTGTGATACTTTTGCAACTGCATCTTGATCAGTACAGGCGCAGAGGCGAGGCGAGAATGATGCAAGTTATTACAGAATTGCCTGCGTTTTGTTTTGAGGAACCTTGACTGAATACTCACACAGGGTGGTTGCTAAGGATGCGGTTGGTGTCTGTGCTGCGACTTTGGACTGAAATACAGGGCACCAGTCATCTAAATCCTGTATTATCTGCTTCTTCTGTTAATACTATTGTGAGTTTTTCCTCAGCTGCTGAAAAGAGGCGCAGCCCTGCGGACAGAGGCTATCTGTCCCAGACAGCGCTGTTGACTCACTGAAGCTCTTGCTCTTGACAGCTGCAATTCAATTAATTGTGTGTCTGTTGGATTGAATTGTGGCTTCGCTGAAAATACATCTATTCATCAAAATGTCAAATTCTTGAAAATCTAGGGGACCGGTTCTTTCACTAATTTTCCGTCTAAGCAGCCACAAGTGCAGGGAAATACGGTGCAAATGCATTTCTGATTTGATAAACAGCGCGAGACGTATGAAGTGGCTCTTGCAGAGCTGACTTAAGTCCATCACAATAATCAAAGCCTCTCACGGTTCTCATTTCTTCTCTCCCACTCTCTAGGTTGACAAGATTGATTTTCTCCACCCACAGTGTCTGAGTTCTGTTTGAGAGCAAAACAGAATAGCTTTTGTGTGAAGAGCGACATGGCTCACTCACTGTCTCCCTCATCCTCTGCAAGCTTTGGATTATTTATCACTGGGCTGCGCTTTACACATTTGTGTTTCTTGGTAGCACTCCAGTGGATATTTCATAAATATTCTTGTGGCAACAACAAAATTGATGAGAATGTAAATAGATGCTGCTGTGTTTGTACACCTTCACTGATTTCTGTCCTTTTGGTGATTCTGCTGAACTGAAATTTCACTTTCTTGAGTCAGTTACATTTTTAAAACTACTTACTTGGGTAAAGTTTTTTGAGACTGATGTTTTTTTTTTCAGGTGCACCTTGTTTGACTGATGTACAGTTTTACACATTTACACCTCAGAGCTGCGAGAACAAATGCAGTCCTTTACTGTGGGGCTGCTGAGACGCTCCACTGGAGCAACTGGCAGGATATTTTATTGATTTACAAGATCCTCTGCAGAAAACCACCAACAAAACTCCCTTTCACTGTGACTTAAACTGGTCTACATATTGAACCATGTTCCAGGAAAGATGTGGACAGAATCACTCATTTGTTCCCAGCTACATTTACAGATTAGGCGGCAGGTTATACTCTATACTTTTGTCACTTTGGTCCCTCCCTTAACACTTTACAACTTCCCCTGCCTGTATGCTGTTAACCGTCCACACTCATTCATTCCTAATGATATTATTTAAGTGGGTCACAAATATATACTTTCTTTCTTTGAGTAACTCCTAAAACAGCTGGACACTTGTTGGATACTATTTTCAGTCCCAGATGTGGTGCACTAGCATCAGTGGCAGTAGGATGTTGGATACACAGACAGTTCTTGTTTCATTGTTGATTTGGTCTTTTCATAGCATTTGTTGTTGAAAATCAAAATGTATTATCCTGTAATATGACTTGAAGCCTGGGCTTCATGAAAAGCTTCCTTCACTTTACAATATTCATGCCAGTGTGGTTATCAGATTCATGTCAGTGTTCCCAGAACAACACGTTCTCATGCATAATTCTGCCGGCACTCAGGTATCTGTAAAAACCTCAGTGCGCCCTCATGTCCCATTGGGGATAAAGAGGAATAACAAAGTACTCACTTGTTTCTACCTGCGATCATTGAAGCCTTCATGAAACCGTCTTCTGACTGTAAACTGATTAAAGGACACTCCAGCTATTTTACACTTGTAGTTCAGTTTATTCATCATGGGAGGTGCTACACAGCCTGTGGACAATATTATCTGTAGCTCTAGAGCAAGCTTTCAAAAGTCTGAGAAAATAACCCTGATTGAGCTGCATTATGGGAAATGTAGGCTCCAGTGTTTTTGGAGCTTGACCCATACTACGTCTCGTCTTTTGCTGCATCAATTCTTTTTTTTTTTTTTTTAATCTGCCTCTTGTGAGTCTTCCAACCTTGTGCAAGTGCAATATTACATTTCTGGAGTAATCCTTGAATGTTGAACCGAGGGCAACTGCATTCATTTCACTGACATCGTGACATTTCCTCTATTTATGGTGTTGCATCAGGTTACACCGAATGACTGAGTGGTTTCCAAGAATCTCATCATCAGGCCGATGAGCTAATTCATGATCCTCTTAAGACAGAATAATTGTCAGTAATGGTTCGGTAATGACTGCGCTAATTATCTCTCACAAATAGTATCATAGTAAATCTGCCATGATGCTGCAGCAAGGGTCAAGTGAGCTTATGAAGCTCCATGATTCACTCTGGTTGCATCACTTTGTCAAAGACGTGTGTGATTATCTGCACTGTCGAACAGCCAAACCTTCCTCCGAATGTATCATCTGACTGATCCACAGTGTCACACATTTCACAGCTGTGTTCTGCAAATGTTTGTAAAAAAAAAAAAAAAAAAAAAAAAAAAGTGACAGACACAACCTTACCAGCCTGAGAAAGTGTAGCTGCATGGAAATGAGAGCGAGAGCGAGCTGTGGGTACGATTTCAAATTGGGAATGAAAATGTTGCCCCATTAGGGCATAGTTGTTTGTCTAATAATATCCCCTCATTCCCGTGAATCAGAATCAGACAGAAATACTCGTTTTGGATGCGGGGTGTCATGAATAAATGATTTCCTCCTCGTTTTAGTGCACACAGAGGAGGAGGAGGAGGAGGAGGAGGAGAGGGGTGCTGGAGATGAGGGAGCTGATTGACAGCAATGTGTAATGCTCTGTGAGGAGAGTCTAAGAATCAGGAGTTGTTTGAATGAGTATGCAGATGCACGCCACTCAGCAGACTGTAATCTCCTCTTTCTAAGATCTCAGACAGCTGTGCCAGATCTGAATCTCGGCATCTTCACTTTGACGCCACAGGTAAGTTTTAATTTTAACCATAATGTACTGTGTTTCCACAGTGCTCTAAAATAACACCCAGGTATTACACCTGGCCTCATTAGTGGTATATCTATGGAGTGGCACGCTGCATAAACAGTGAGTTCTACTCCGGCTGGTTTTACCCCAGGGGCACTTGTGCAGTTGGAATGCAGTATATTCAGTCAGATAAATATAAATCTACTTATCTACAACCAAACAGGATGACAAACTGAGGTGATGCTGATCTTTAGTGTATTTAGAGTAAGCAGCTGCCCATCCTGAGTCAGTTGTCACCACGTTTCTACTGGGAGTGCAGACTAGTTAACAAACAAAAAGGTTGAAAATAGCTAGCTGAATGTAAACAGTTGAAATAGTTAAAAGTGACAAAATCTGGCAACCTTTTATGAATCACTTCAATGACATCAAATTATCTGAGAAGAGTTGAGATGTGTCTTAACGCCCTGCAAGTAAAGAAAAAAAGGAAAGGAACATATTCATTTTCTTCCTTTGTTTTTTCTATTCTTATGGAGGGATATGTGTATTACAGTCGCTAATGATTAAGTTCAAATATGGAAGCAGCTGGAAAGCATGTGGTGTCAGTCTCCCTCTGGAACAAAGGATCAATTCTGAAATACTCATTTTACATGTGGAGCTATTGAAAGTAATGGACAACTGCAAATAACCAAATGGAAGTCAAGAAGGGACACTGCAAATTGATAACTGTCTGATAATTGTCATATTTTGTGGTAAACAAGTTTCCATCTTTCTTTTGTTTGTTTTGGGTTATTGCCTTATGAATGTTTGGGCGTGTATAAATAGCTGGAACAGTTAGTGACAGTAAAGCGTTAACAGTTGAAAAAGCTGAAACTGGTGGATCCACAGTTGAAATAGTTATATGTGGATGAATAGCTGAAAAGCTGAAGCAGTGGTTCTCAAACTTTTTTACATCTAAGACCCTAAACTGACACAAGTTAGACCACGCCCCCATTTGATAAGATTTTGGCTTTTAGATTTTTTATCAAAGCAAGAGTTTGAAACCCATGATCATATTTTGTATCATTGTGTTACTTATGGATGGAATCGTAGCGAAAACAAATTATTCCCCTTTTGCTGTGGGACCCCCTGTAACCCACTCAAGAAACCTCTGGGGGTCTCCGGACCCCACTTTGAGAACCACTGGCGAAAGGTAACAGATTAACAGTGGAAATAGTTAAAAGTAGTGAAGTAACAGCTGAAATATTTTATTAAAAGAAACAGATAATTTGGTTGAAACATTAAGAAGTATACAATTGAATTTTACATAGTGTGTAAACAGAACCCAGTTTATAATCAGTTCATATTTGGAACGTGGTGAGTGGTGCTGATGAAGGGGCGCACACTTCATCTGGGCTGTGAGGATGCATCAGACAACAAAATGACTCTAAACACTCAAGAAAAATGAGATGTCTGTCAGAGCAAGACATGACGAAAACAAGACTCAAATTTGTAATGTCAACACAGTCTTGCATTCAATCTGCGAGCGCAAGAAGATGATGAGTTTTGGGGTGAGGTGAGACTCAAGATGAAAAGAATTTCATAAATACAATTAACTCGAGCACCCAACTTCCCTCTATTTTCTCAGAGCACTGCTTGTCACAGGTTAAACGGATGATTGCACTTTCATGGCAAAATATTAATAGAGCGAAAATAAGTCAGTGGTTCAGGGAATTGTACTCTTGTCGTCACTTAGAAAAAGATTACGCACACACACGCTTAAGGGCAGAGACGATTCAAAACGTGTGGGGGTCTATTTATATCAAACATATGGATGAATCATATATTTTAGGTCAATAACATGAGCTGAGGTATTTTCATTATGTTTTGTTGTCAACATTTTCCAGTTCTGCTTCTTTAGTCTTTAAGCGTCTACACCAATATTGATCTCTCAGAAATCACACTATCTGACCCTTATATATGCAAAAACATGAGCATTTCTTCCTCCAAATATGAAGCAAAATCATTTTCAATTAAAATACATTATTAGCAATTTAAAGTGTATATTGGCAGGAAATAAAACATTTACAAAAACCCCCGGGTGATCAGCCTGAGAAGTTTTCTAATATAATTCATGCTTGCCATTTGTAAGTAAACATGGTGTAATTTGTGTCAGGTTTATGATGACAGATGTAGATTCAGTAGGTTTGATATGTGTGTGTGTAGGAGAGAACAGGGCTTGAATAAAGGAAGCAGATTTGGAGCATATCTGAAAATATATTTTTTTTCAAAAAGCTAATAATTTAAACATTTTACATCAGTGAGTGACAACATCCCCAGAGCGTTTATCAAAGTTTATACAAATCCAATAACTTCATCTTCTAAAGAAGCACTAGAGCAGAAATGAGAAGCGAGCCTTTTTTTTTTTTTCATCTGCGTGTTATTTCCACGCTTCTCTCGGCTCACAATGAAGGGCTTCGAGCCAAATCAGCGGGAAAGGCTGATGGGGTGAAAAACGCTGTCCTTATCTATGTAGGAGAGTGGAACGGTTGCGGATGTGACTTTGTTATCATGCAGCTCACTGAAAGAGAGGAGGCGAAAGTAGAAGATGGGGAGGGAGAGGAGGAAGAGGGATGCCTGCTCCAATGTCAGGTTAATTGCAGGAATAGATTTCTTGGCAGGTAGGATGTTCCCTAAATAAAATAAATGACTTGTATTATCCCCCATTAGTAAAATATTCCACATCATCCTTCATTATTTACCAAAAATACACAGCAAGGCAATCTAATTCTCATGACCGAGCATCAATCACATGGCTATACTTCAATAAACAAACAAATCACTGCAGCGGCTAAAAGCATATGCTCTGAGGGCTCATCAAAAATCACACACATTTGATTCATGTCAACACTTCAAACGTGGCTCACTGGATGTGTTCAGTCAGTATTGATTAACGCAAAGCGACTGATCAATCTGGGGCTAAAGCACTCCACAGGTTTTCCTGTTCATCATTCCAGCGGTGGTCGACTCGCTGTCTCAGGAAAACAATGGCAAATAGAGATCAGAGTGATTCCACCGTCCTCTCTAAATTGAAAAAAAAAAAAAAACAGACTTCTGTAACAGCGTGAGCGAAGTGTGTCTGCTGACTGCGTGTCTGGTGACGACTGAGCAGCTCAAACAGTTTCAGACTAGAACACAGATCTAGTTCACCGTGTGCACTGTCCCCAAAATAAACAACAAAGTCATTCATGTCTCTTCAAGTGTTCTTTATTACCTGCAAGGAGGGTTTCGTAAAACCGGTGTTAAACTAGTGAGTCTATGTCATAGTCACTCTGACTGTGGCTTCGTCAAAAATTTGTGTTGCAAATACACTGATTGAAATCTGTGTTAACATACGTACAATATGACGCCTAACAAATACAGTAAGGCCACATCACCATTTGCACAATGACAGTTACAGTAAGAAACTGTGTGTGTTTGTGAGAAAGCTCGTCATAAATCTACAAATAGTGAGGAGGATGAAAAGCTTAAGACAATAATTTACAAAATATAGCGATGTAAAGCAGTCGTCTTTAAAATACCAACAGATATCCCTTTTAAACCAAAAGGCTCAGGTCTGCCAAATATCAGAGCATCAGTAATTATAATATTACAAAGTACTCAAGTCTTACAGCAATGATTCTGTACACGATGACCATCACATGCTCGTATTGCACATGGTTCAGTCAGTCACAACATCACTAATCCCACATTTTGTCTGTTCCACATTTTCAAATTTAATAACTGATTTCATGATACAAATACTGACGGTACGCTACAGCTAAATTTGTTTTTAACGTATTCTGAAGCTGCGAATGATTTATTATGTTGGTAGACTATCTTGTTAATATTAAGAACCTGCAATGCAATCTCAAAGTTTTTTATCATTTTCCAACAGAAAAATCACACATTTCAAAAACCAAGTGTGTATATCATACAATAATAGTGATAAAACTCAGTTTGGGGTTTTTAAGGAAACCACAGAAACTGAACTGACAACCAGTGTTGAGTGTATTTTACCCACAGTGCCCCATGGTGAGTGTGGTTTGAACCAGATTTAGTGGCCCCAGGGACAGCCGCAGGGGTCTCCACAGGCCCTCTTCCTTTCCCAGAGGATGTGCAGCTCCTCGGCTGTGTGTTGCGGGGACGACAGCATGTCCAGGTAGCACTCTTTCTCACACAGCCAGCCGGGGTCCTGGCAGAAGCACAGGGGGGTGTTAACATGCACATCTGGTTATTAGTCATACACTGGTTCAGGTCTCACTCGGGTTAAACTGTTAACACGCGCCTTTGGGACTGAACCACACGTTGCTACGATTACACCAGCTAACAAAACGATCCTGTCAAACTGTTGAGACGTTTTATTTGTCACGTTCACACACCATGTGATAAGGATGGTGAAGCTGTGCTAGAAGTCTGGTGTACTATACAATTTTGTACAAAGTATAAAAAGCACAATGGTTATCAGTTCTCAAAGTGACATAGTGAAATACTAAGAGGAGGAAAATGACAGTCATCTCAGTTTTCAGTCCTGCTCAACATGTACAGCATTTCAGCCAGCAGCCTTATTTGGGAGGAGAAAAACATTTATCATTTCAATTCAGGTTTTATTTTACATTGTATATTGTATATTTTCATTTTCGGTCTGTATTGCTGAATAATGAAGCTCTCCGGACTGAATCATTGCCAATAAAGTAAGTACAAATGATCAGCTGTGTGCATGATGATTTTTTTTTTTGTATTCAGTCCCATTGTTAAACTGTTCATCTTTCTACTGTCCTATTAATCTGAATTTAATGGTTCCATCGCTGCCAAAGTCTGATAAGTTGTCTTTTATAAATATATTTGACTATTGTGAACAAACCAAATGGCAGATCTTTTTCCTCTTTTACCTGATATTTCTGTGGTCCAACAGCTGCCATCCATATCCCCATGCTCACATCTTCTCCCTGTAACGACACATCGAGGACAGATCGCTCACATTATATTCACGATTATCTGCCCATTATTTCCCCACAGTTGCTTGGTGCTCAGTACTCCACCTGGTAGGCTTTCAGCTTCTCAGCATTACTGGCGAGCCACTGGACCAGGTCATGAGAGACCACATAGCCTGAGCCGCAGGCAAACGCCGGGTAGGCTGGACTAGCGTACTCCAGCTCCTGCCACTTCCCGATGCGATCCACTGCCCAACTCTGCCTGAAACTAGGTCAGGACAGCAGTTACATTATCATCACATCCTGTGTCCCTTTCACCTGACGCTTCACGGTTCTGACTGGGCAGAACATTCCTATTTGTTTCGTCTACAGTGCAGCTGACGGTGCACTGGAGTTAAGTTGCGAACACAAGTGGAGTAAATTCACAAGCAAAATATACATTGTCAACAGGATCAGACACCAAACTGTACTTACTTCCCCCACCAGAAATTGCTGCGCTTGAGACCCTTGTGGTCAATCTTCATTAATACTGAGTCCACATCGATATAACAATCATCATCCGTCTTCAGCAGCAGATTAAAGTCAGCGTTTCCCACAGACCTGCCAGAGAGGGAATTTGCAACCTTAATTAAAGCCGACCTCTGATTTTTTTTTTTTTGCAATATCTCAGAGTGGATTTATTTTCAAATACCGCTGAGAGTGAAAGGCAAGAGGTTTTGCAACTAAATAAAACACTTGCCAAGTCAAAGATTAAGACCACTGTGTATATTTTGCTACCTGATGACTCACAACTGTACTTTCTCCCTGACTGGGTGGTTGCAATTGTGATTCTAACAACGAGACGTTTTGAGGCGGCGACACACTTTCATTTCAGGGTGCTGATTTCCTCAGAGGGCCCAGGCAATTTGCAGACAGAGAATCGAGTCATTAGCACTCGGCATACCATTTATAGAACTGAAGCAGTTTGGAAGGTACGTTCCTGTAGGTGTCTACCACGTCTACGAACACCATGTCGCCGTGCCGCAGGCTCTCACGCTGCAAGGCGGCGTCCTCCTGCCTCAGCCTGGAGGCATGGTGCTCGGTCCTGGCTGGGCGGCCCCGCAGGAGCCCCGACAGACCGTCTCCATCTGACACACAGGTGGTGGGGGGTAAGCACAGGGAGGTGCGTGATGGGGGTAATGACAAAGAAAAACTGAATAAATCAGGGGAAATGGTGAAAGTCTTTTGGTGCATAGAGGGATTTAAAAAGAACCCACATTAACTTTTTATTCACCCAACTTATGAATAAATTAAGGCACTTTTGAGGAATAATAACTGAAATCACTGGCTGGCGGAACAGTATGATAAAATTTTAAGTTTACAGAATGGATCATTAGTTTTGTTTTCAGAGATATTGAATGGTGAATTTCATTTTCTTTTCACCAAAGTGGCTACAAATCCATTCTCAGATAAAGTCAAACGCAAACACACGCAGGAGGTAAAATCAATAATGAAACACAACAGGGTGGAGAGGGGAAGAACCATGTTATTTCCCATTTGACATGTATGCAAGAGCCCTACGGCAAAAGAAAAGAGTTAATCTCATAACCTGCCAGGGTGAGCAGGTTTTTACAGAAGGACTCCTTTTCAACAGCTGGCTAACAGAGCGATTTTCATAAAATTGTTCTCATAAGAAGCTCAGACTTAATTTTGTTGCTGGACCAACCGTAGATAGTGAAGGTGAACCCTCCAGCCAAACCGGGAAACCCAAGAGCACTTCTGTGAGGCAATATGCCCTCTGCAATCTGCAAATCCAAGAAAATAGCAAAAAAAAAAGTAATTTTTTAATTTCTTTTCCGAACTTCAAAACTTGAGACAATATTCTTTATACATTTTTTTTGACACTGCATGTGAACACGTACAGAGGAGATCTTCAGGACACCACCTCCATCATTGAGCTGCACAGAGGAGGAGTTGACTGTTGTCAATCCAGAAGAGTCCAGACTCTCCCAAACCAGCGTCCCCTCAAAACCCTGGATGAAAAACAGACATTTCACTCACTGCATATGTAACATGGTGTTGTTCTGTCCAACACCAGTCACATTACATGCAGGACACTAAAGTCATGTCGTCTGTATTATTCTGGGGTTGGTTAAGGTCAAGGTAGTTTTCTTTCTACATTAAAAAATCTTACATATTTATATTTGAAATCATATTTAGTTTTTTATTTCTGTTGGGAAATTATTCATTTCCAAGGACACTTCCTGGAAAGATGACTCATGACCTCAGTATCTCCACAGTCCTGGTGAGTATATGTGAAAACTGACCTTAGGCAAGATGAACTGCTCCACCGGTTTGTACCAGACCCCGTTCACCACGGTCCCTGTGCTGATGGCACTGAAGCGCGCAGTAACCACAGCCTCCTGCAAAAAGTTTTTACACAAAGTTTACACACAGAAACTCGACTTTTTTACACCAACGTGTAAATTTATCTTTATCTAGACTGAATACTGCACCACAGACTGTTATCTCAACGGCAGTAATCCAACAGGAGTTTCGGTTTGTGTCGGGGACCGAGGCAGTAAACAGTAGCGGCACCAGCTGCCCCCAGGCTGTGTATCAGAAAAACACCATACGGGATATATTACGCCCCGAGGTCGAGGCCCCGTTACCTCCTGGTCCAGCTGGAGAAGCTTCACCGTAACGTTGCTCTGAAGCTCGGGCCGGGTCCCGCTGGGAAACACGCCCAGCCTTGTGATAACCACTGGATGGAGGACCTTGAAATCCAGGGCGATGGCCGACACGTCGGATGGGGCGAGCACCGAGGGGTCAGACACCGTCACGATCTCTATCTCTGCATCCTGCCCTGTCACTGGGACAGACGGAGGGCAGACTGTTACTGCACAAGCACAGGTGAGATTTATTATCGTCCCAACATGCTGACCATCTCTTTTACAGTGATGAAGAACAGGTGATTCGAGGAGAGCCTTCAGAGAAGAAGGCAGACTCTGGGAAAGCTACACCATCAGCACTTTGAAGAGCTGATTCCTGGGACCGCTGTCTTCAAAGTGAGCTTCTGCTCGTGAGTGTGGTTTCTTAATTACAAAACAGCAGTTTATTACCCAGGAGATCAATGAAAAGATCAAGGCTGTTAAAGGGAAGAAGGCTTTTTACTTTATATACGTTCTACACAAGTTCTGCTGCATGCTCCAGAATAAAAGACAATTAGGGGCAAGGAATTGCAAACAAAGAGAGAGCAGCTGTTTATCAAACGACACGTCTCTCACACTGACAGAGTGGAATTGAGCTGCAGGATTTTACCGGTGTGTGAGGATATGTTAAATATTGCTATGCTGACTAAATATAAATGCTTAGTTTGTGCCAACTTGTCAAAACAAACAACAACAGCGCTTCTCTTGGCACTGGCCAGCATTAGCTTGCCAGTTTATTCATTGGAACAATGAATAAAACTTGGCATAAATCATTAATTATTTACAACAAATTTACTGCTATTTCATATTTTTTGGTGATTTTCCATATTAATCAACAACTAATATTGTATAGTGTTCTGTATTGTTTACATTTCATATAATCAGTTTATTTATTATTCTTATTTATATTTATATTCCTGATTAATTGGTTAAATAAAACGTTAAAAATACTGAAAATGGCCAATCACATCTTCCCAGATTCCAAGATGACGTCTTCAAATCTTTTTTGCAACAGTTCAAAAACAAATATATTCAATTTACTACCACAGAAGACTAAATAAACAGCACATATTCACATTTGAGAAGCTGGACCCAGTGAATTTTTAGGATATTTGCAACAAAAAAGGACTTACATGATTAATTGTTTATCAAAATCTCAGTGCGAGTCACAACATGTCAATCAAACATGGTAAAAAAAAAAAATCTGCCCTCAAGTCTCAACATTTTTGAATATCATTAAAAATTTGATTATTTCTCATTACTACAAAACACCAGCCCCTTGTGTTGGGAGCAGGATTACTAGAAACAAAGTCTGAGATGCTAATTAGCATTCACCTTATTGTAGTCCCCAAGAAAAATCCCGATGATGAAGGCAGCACAAACAAACAAACACATTTCAGAAACAATTAATTGTCCACTTAGCGCACGCTCTGACTTGAATCCTGAGTCAGGTACTCAACTGTGTTTAAAAGCAGCCATTGTCTCTTTCTCTTCCACTCACACCGAGCATCTCGCACCAAAGCTGCCCGCCTGCCTCGGATTCTGAAGCAAATCACGTCAACACTTACATCCATTAACACGCTGGAGAGCAGAGAATGGGCTGGAAAAATAAAACATCACCATGACCCTAAAGGCCATTGCCTATTCTGATGAGCAGTAATTATGTTTTCATGAAGGCAACAAACACTGAACCGACCAGAGGAAAAGTAGTGAAACGGCTTAACTGGACTGGCTCTGTGAAGGTGAGAGACATGGACAATTTGCTGCAGACGTTCAGTGAGTCTGTTCAATTATTTCATCTAGTGTGTGTCAGTGCTTCATATAGCTTTACTTTTCGAGTGTTAGTGCGCAGCTCTAGTTACGGCTGCAACAGCTGCATTGACTGTCAGACATGTCTGCTTCGGCCTTGGGTATGGAATGGAAAAGAATGGTGTCCTTGAGCTGTGGGGGAACACGAATAAAGGTTTTTTTTTTTTTTTTAACTTCTTTTCTGAAGATGCATTCTTTTAATTCTCTCAACTCACCTCCTGCTATTCTTCTCTGTTCTCAGCTCAGCCGCTATTAACAACTGCACATGCAAGCTACAGACTGCACACAGAACACCTCTCTGTATTACAGCTGCAGATGTCTACTCAGTACCTGGCTCGGTGAAGTTCAGGATGGAGCAGGAATACGGATCCTCTCTGTCCTCCTCTGGAATGGGACACCCATGTTTGCCCACGATAAACTTCACCCCCACTCTAGAAATAAAAAGCACAAACACCACTGTGTTGTGTTCATCTATTTTTGTGCAATATTAGGCAACAAGATTTCAAAAGCTTGTCCATCTATCCACCCTCCGTTGCCATGGTTACTGAGGGTTGCTTAAAGGCCATCACACCTTATCTTTGCTTAGATCGCTGAATGAGAAGGAAATGGACAAAAAGGAAGAATGAAAGAGAGAACAGTATTGGCCGCTAGTCAGGTAAAGATAAAAGAGGTTGATGGGGAAGTTTGTTATTAGCTGCCAGCTGCAGGCTTTATTTCCACTACATGAATCTGACCTGGGAAAGAAAAAGAAAGGAGGAGAAACAAGTGGTGAAGTTGGAGATCCACCCTACAGACCTGTGCTGGAAGTGGGGGTGATCTCGGAGGTAGCCCAGCCAGGTCTCCCTTATCGCTTGTCGCAGTTCATAATGGTGTCTCGCTGACAGCACTCCCACCAAAACTTCATAGAAAGGTAATGCTTCATCTGTATGAAAAACAGGAACCATGCTGAATTTTTTAATTTCTGATTGAAAACCTCAAACAACAGCAGCAGTCAACTGTGATGAAATAAAATGTAAGCATGGGGTAAAATATGACCTACAGTTGATGACAATGACAAGGCAACAAGATAAAAAATAATAATCACACTTTGAGGCATGCTTGATTTATGATTCCCATTCCTGATCCTGACAGCAGTTTCCTCTGGTACTTAGTTTGCACTGACTTACTGTGATGCATCCTGTAACGCACCTCATGGAAATTAATGTCTTCATGCATCAAAAGGTGGTTAAACTATAATCCCCTGATAAAAAAAAAGAAAGCGGCTTCAGCCTCCAGTACAGCCCTGATAATAAGTGATAATCCATTTGAAGGCAGCACAGCGCTCAGTAGTTGCACTGTAATAAGGCAGAGAATCTCAGCTCGCTCCAGCCTCTTTTTCCAGACGTTAGACTATCCCAGCAACGCCCAACACTACTGAACTGTTACATGCACATTATTTCCCTCTTAAACACACACACGTATGAACACACACTCTCCAGCGCGGACACACGGCCACGCGAACAAGCGTGAACTACCTGTTCCCACACAAACTAAAAACCACAACAGACACACCGGGGCGGTAAAAGCAAAGTTAATCAGCCGCTCGGCTGTGAAAAAGTTGCAAAGCTTTGTGGAGCTGAACCCCGGGGTTGAGGCTAAAAAAGTACCCGAGTGTGTGTTGTTGTCCAGCGAGGTGGAGGAGGGTCGTTGTGCCAACCACAAGTGCACCAGGACGGCAACAGCACAGGGCAGCAGAATGAGCGCTAGCCTCCGCATGGACGGAGCCCTTCACTCAGCCGGAGCAGCCTTCAGCTTTAGCGGCGCGGAGCCTCTTCCTGAGCCACACGGCGCTGCGCGGTGGTGTGAGCCGCTCCGTGTGTGCGCTTCATTTCAGCTCCGCAGCTCTCCGCCGGGCTCTCAGCACTGCCTCATGTCTGCCTCCGCTGCTCGGAGAGCTGGGCCAATGGGAGACGAGTATCCCTGTCGCTGTGCACTCTGGGAGATGGAGTTGGAGATGGAGAACACTCTCTAGCCAAATAAATACAGTTGAGTCTGAAAAACAATCTGTGGTTGCATTGTAATATGGTAGTTATACAAAATTAATATTATTATTATCATTATCATTTTATATATATATATATAATTATTATTACACTGATGATGACAAATTAGAAAGAACAGTCATTTTTAACATTAAACTAAGCCAGTATTATACTATCTGATCATTATTACTGATACATTAATCTATCTATCTATTCTAATTTTAAGTCTTGCTATTTTAGCAGTGTGTAGCCTATAAACAAGATAAATGTGTGCACCACAGTGGGTGTAGAACATACATTTCAGAATTTAATGTCTCCATGTAATATAAAGCAGCCCCATGCAGTTTCAATCTCCACCTAAACCACATTAAATGAACAGAATGGTGTAGAAAGCGGAAAAAATATTATGTGTTTTTCAAAGTAAGTTGAAACACTAAATCACTGATAAAAGCTACAAAAAGTTTGGCTGAGGTGGATCTTCATGTTTATCGTATCTTTTTTGTTTGTTTGTTTGTTTTTTCTTCAAACCACCACCATTGCAAATTTCTAATGAAGTGAGAAAAAACATCTAAGCATATTAGAAAATTAACATATGGATCCCTCTAAAACCCAGGTGACATGTCACAGCTTTAGGATTAGAACATATTAAACCCGTTACTCTGTGCTGCTCATAAAGTATTTAAACAGAATCTATTGTGCATGGTGAGGGATGTTTGACGACAATCTCTTCTGACTCTGAGAGCACCGGTGTTTCTCCCAGAGAGGAAGAGAAGGCCACACCACCCAGAGCGCCTGCTGCCATGCTTGTAAACATTTCATTTGTATTGATTTTAATGGAGTTCCAGTGTTGCATAAATGTTATTTTAGAGACCTTACCACCCATTCTAGGGAAAAATAATAATGTAATGGAAAACCCTGGTGTGCCACACACTGTTGTGAGTAGAAATCATTGAGAAATTGCTGCAAAACAGCCTGCTGTTACTGTAGATAAATAATCTTATCAGAAATTGTTAGTTTTCTTGTGTGTTTTGCGGAGACTTTGGGGGCTCACTGCTCAATTTGGCAAATTGCTCCAGCCCAGATTCCTGGTATTAGATAACCTACTGCCCTAGGGATAATTACTTTCCTGTGCATTATATAATTCTTTTTGGAGTCGTATTCATAGATATACTCATTACAATGATTTAGTTTTCTCTCTGCAACACATTATTCATTTGAAAGGAAAAGGCTATTCATAGCATGGGCAGGGATTCGTTAAACACAACGCAACATCTTGCTCTACTGCGGACAGCCAACCCTCATCTATCCTATTTTGTTGTTTATGTGTCCAACTCTTATTTAACTTTTTATTTATATGTTGAAACCAATGACTTATTATCTGTGCTATTTCAAGACTATGTATGCAATTATTTTCAGTTTCTCTTTTTGCTTCACAGAGTGTTCAGAACGCTCGGCACTCTCTCCAGATCTATATAGATTTCTTTTTATCCACTCCGGTCCCAGCTGAGAACCATGTGCATACCAAATAATATTGAGACCTACTTCTTGAATTTTCTAATTTTAGTTTTTGGTACATTAAACTCACATTTCACTCCATAAATTTTCCCCCCCATAAAAAACTTATTTTATCTGAACTGAGGGTCTAAGGGAAGATTGTGCTGCCTGTTGTAATACTTCTAAAGCCCTCTGGAGTAGAATCATGATTTTGGGGTAGATAAAATTGACATAGCCCTGTAAAGGTTGTTTTTCACTCCATAAGTACTTTTCTATAACCTTTATTATAATCATGAGTTGTTACATTTAAAGTCAGGAAAATAAACATCCATAAATATTATCTACTAAGACTTGAACACTCAAAAACTCAGCTAATCATCTGGACTGTAAGGATGTGGATAGAGCAGATTTTATTTACAGTGACCAAACAACCCAACTATGTTGATCACATTCTGATTAAAATGTTGTTAAAGCCTGATTGGTGCACAGAAGTTAGTTACATCTCATTTTTCCCACAGAGCCCCGCCCATTCAATTCATGTTGTTTGTCATGTTGGAGCCATTTATTCATAGTGAGAACCTGATTTTCATTTCATTATTTCAGAGCCTTTAACTTAAAATAAATGTTGATAAATAATCTACACCACAGCTGTACTGAGGCTCTGTAACTCTGACTGTCTTTAATCACATCCTGCTGCTTTGGATTGGTTCAGAGTTATAATCAGTAAGAGATGCCTGACTCGCCTTATCAGTGCCATTCATCAGCAATCTCTGTACCAATTTGTACAATCTACTCAGTTCCTGCCATTTTTTCCCTAAGTTGAATGTGACCTATGATAACAAATCACCAACTCGATCTCCTCGTGTGACTTATGTGGCCAAAACAAAAAAAGCTCTTTTGCACTGATAAAGAGACAAAGTTTTGTGAAATAGTGTCTGGATAAAATAAACACTATCAACCAAACTTGGTGGAAAGTGGTAATTTCAGTCTTCTCCCAGGTGAGGCTGTAAATGCATGCATGGATGAACACATGAACCGGTTGATACCCGGAATTATTATTTAGCAACATTATTCATGCGACCTGCAGAGTCGGCGCATGAATTACTTCTTTTTCCTCTAGCTACGCTGTAGAAGTCAAACTGGCTGAGGCTGAATTGAATCATAATCCTTAAAAAGAAAAAAACGCCACGACACATGAACAGTGCATCCAGATGGCCTGTGGTTCAGCTCAGCCACAGGGGGTCTCCACTACACACCAGAATATCATGTTCCTCTGTGAGACCCACAACGATTTGCAGTGGCTTTTCATGTTATCAGTGTGATCAGACAGACTGTATCTCGAAACATCAGTGAGAGACATGAAGCAGAAAGATTGAAGACACGGCACATCTGGGTTGCCCTTTTCCTTTAATTCATTTGATCCATCAAATGATTTACAAAGCCTGCTATTTAAATGCTATTTTTTTTTCCAAAACAATAATACCATTCATGTATACAGCTGCACATTGTCAACATATCCGGACTCCAATGAGATTATTATGTGCAGAGTAGCACCCAGAAAGTCAATGAGGAGGCAATATTTCATCTCATAATAGTTCTCTCTGTTATAGATAGAAATAAATCCATGCAATATTCATCTCTAGCCGTTATATTTCTTGTTTCAGATTTGGCACCGTCCTGAAGATGAGGTCAGTGAGAGCGCCCTGAGGTCAGTCTCAGGTTTCCAGATAGGAAATGATAACGATAATGATCCTGAAAACAATTTGAGTCCAATAGTTTGTGTTTGTGACAGTCTAGCATCAGAGTTTAATTCCTAATTCAATGGCTATTCAAGTACCGAGAGGAAATTTCCTTTAATTTACAGAAACGATGCTGCAAAAAAGCCTGAACCACCGAAGGGATCATATTATGTAAACCGACCCTTATTTTAAAAAATACTCAGATAGTATCAATAATTGCATGATTTATAAATGTCTTTTTTTTCCTAAGTATCATACAAGCTTAGTAGCACTACACGTCATGTAGCTGTCAGTGCTATGCAACAAATATTCAATAATACTACTGATAATAACAATATTAATAACGATCATAACAATTCATCGTAAAAATTAGCAAATGCTATTCAACTACCATGTAAAGGAAATGTTTTTCGACAGTGTGCTTTTTCTTCCAAAACAAACAGAACGGAAAAAAGGCTGCGGGACACAGTGCGAGGATCACACTGCTCTCACAGAAATTGGCACTGTAACATACTGTACACTCTAAAAGACTGACGGCCCCTCGGAAACAGAGGAGGCTGTCAAAAAGGAGCAGAGAAACATGCAGGCCTCTGGTCTGGCATTAATGTCAAAGGCCGTGCCATTCACTCGAGGACAGGCAAAAAGAATCAGGCTCAGGAAACATGCCCAGCAAACAAATGAGACCCGTTAAGGAAATAAGAGGAGAAGATATCCTGCAGCTTGTAAAAATATTCCAGTCGTGGGGCCGCAGGATTAACTGATAGTGTCTCTGATTTGAAGTGGATGAAGTATATGAAGAGTAAATCAAACAGAGCAGTAAAGGTAGAATGCATTAGAGCGGGCATGGGAAGGAGGCGGCAGATACATAAATAATTTTTGACTTGAGGGTTGTTTGCACAGTGATAACCCTGAAGAACTCATCTCGCCATTGAAACATTAGCTCTGCACCTTTCAATAAACAGAGTCTATTTATTTATTCGCAGGTGAACTGATGTGCAGCCCCCTGCTTATTATTACAGACCGAAAGAATTCACTATTGGAGATAAGGTTTGTGTTTGTGGGCTCTAATGAGAATCGGACTGTACTGCAGCACTAACGCGAGCGGGTTAACTGTTGCTGACTCTACAGCAAATTGAAACAGAAACCACTAGTGAGGGAAGTGTCAAATTTCAGTGGTACTTTCAGTAAGTGTTGCTACAAATAGTCAAACCTGTGCTCTGAAAGCAATAAAAACTAACTCAAATTATGTTCAAGATGATACAAAGATAAATGTTTTTTATTCAGATAAAGGGAAAGGGAATAAATGTTTTAAAAAGGTGGTAGACACTGGGCACATTTCTGTTTCCTGAGGCATGTTAAGATCTAGCACAATAAAAGAAAAAAGAAAGAAAAACATCTCTCATCTCATTAAGCACTGAGCAAGGCTGTTCTCTAATAACAAAGCAATAACAAACCTATTTAACAAGACATGATACGCTCACTGGGTTGCCAGTTTGGTAGCTTGACTCCCCCAAAACCCTCAGCCACCAGGACAGAGCTGACCAACAACAGAGTGTCCACCTGGCAAAACTCAACTCAACGCCTATGGCCAGTAGCTTCAGGTGTGGTGACGACAGAGAAGGCAGGCAACGCCATGCCTGCACCTGTACAGCTCTACCGGCAGGTCATCAGAGGATGGTGCAGAAGAACTTCTTCTCCCGGAAAGGGTTCTCGGAGGCGGGGACAGGCACGATGAGCGGGTCCTCGCGTATGTGGGCGTCGCAGTACGCCATCAGGTCTGCAGCTGCTTTGGATACCTGAGATGTTGAGATGAAGGAGAAGGACATTCATATGTGACCAGATGTTTCTCTTACTATCATGTTCCCTTTGGCTGAATCCCTCCCTCTCTTTGTCTAAAACGTCTTTGGGATGTTTCTGGAGCAAAATTAAACCTAGTCTCCCTCTTTTCCAGCCCACCGTGCTTCATTTACAACATTTTAGAGTTATCTCACCTCCTCAGGTGGTGTCTGAGTTTGTTTCTGGTTCTTCTAACACAGAGTCCTTCAGCCATATGACTTAAAAGTTCAAAGCCAGCTGGGGACTTTTTGTTGCATCTCTCTTGCATCATTTTCCGTCATTTCACCACCGTCAGTGTCTAATAAAAGCATAAAATGCCGCTAAAAATGATCACTTTCAAAAAAGTACTCTGCAATGAAATGAAGTATCTATAAGGAGAGAGAAAGAGATTTTAAGGAGCTGCTCAATCAGATGGAGCCACTTTTGAATTCCAACATGGCACTTTTAAGCTTAACTTTTTTTTCCTCTTGAACATTTATTTTTCCTTTGAGAGTGAAAATTGTATCTTATAAAAACTATAATGAATAGCTGAAGGTAGTGTTTTGTTGACTTGATGATCACTACTATGATGATGTATGAGGCACATTGCTGCCTGTATAAGGTAAGTGGATACGGCAGACACCACCCTGATGAAGGTAGGACAGCCAAAAACATTTGGCGAGGTGAATAAAGCACGGTGTACCGGAGAGGAGTTGTGTGACGTTTTAATTTTGATAGACTTCCACTGAAGACCATAATGCTCTGCGACTCGCTGCGTGTTCGTTCTGGCAGAGAAATGTTTTTGGAACTAAACTCGATCCAGATGAGACCTGTCCAAAATCTGGATGAATGTTGCGAGGCTCCTTTTTTTTCTGTGCGAGCTGCATATTGTCCGAGTTTCCGACTTGCCAGTGCCTGTGGCAACTGTACTGATGCCTATAACCTCAGCCTCAGGCAAGGGGAGAAGACAGCTCGTCAGGATGACTGACAAGTGTTAAGGCGGGACCTTGACCGGCTGAGGGGAGAGGACGACGGGACTGACAACACACTTCCTTTCTCAAGGCGAAAAGTTGCATATGTCATGCGTGTAATTTTGAAAGTCAAACAGTGAGTATGAATTCTACAGTAGAGTCGGACTGTATGTGAATGCAGGTTTCCACTCGGGAGCTGAGTGGGAGGTAATGGGAGGGGAAGCTGCAAATGGAGAGCAGAGGAGCAGCTGCATCAGAGGGACGGTGAGGGCTCAGGGATCTATGTTGAGGACAGAGCCATCTGATCTCCTGCCTGCCACTTCACCTCACCCACTGCTGCTCTCACAAGAGAATACAATGCACAACGTCCATCCCTCTGCCTATCACTTTTAGTCTTAAAGAGGGATTATTATAGTACTATCACCACAGCATAAAATTATCCTGTCTGAAGGGCTGTGGATCGATACTCGGTGCTGATTTTAAAGGAACAACATGGCTGCTTTTATGCTATATTTTTCTTGATGTCAATAAATCCCATTAAAAGACCAAACACAACAATGCATTATTCAGTCTCTGAGCCTTTCTGACTTCCCTTCCCTGTGGCACTCAAGCTGTAAACCCATTCATTCCCACTGAAGACGTGTATCTATTAAAGCAGCTCACAAATATATACTTCCACTTTTAAGAAAGACTCATGGATTTCCTAAAACATCTGGGCAACAAATGTTACTCAAGCAGGAGTAAACATTGTTAGCAGAGCATTTGTTAGGGACTATTTTCAGTCATGGATTAATACACATTTGGTGGCACAGAGGAATCAGGCTTTAGCCTCACAGGCAATACTTGTTGTTAGGATCAATTTATTATTGGTTTGGTCTTTTCATGGGTGACAATAAGAAAAATACAGAATGTCACCAGCTTTATCCTTTAACCTGTTAACCACCTTTCCATGTCAGAATACACAACTTTTTAACAATACCATAAAATCTTGTTTTCTTTTGTATCCCTTCAGGTTTATTCACTCTATCTTTACCTCAGTCGCCCATGCAGGGTTCGGGATTCCCCTAAGGAGCCCCAAGACAAATATGTGATGATCACGGGAATAAAAACAAATAAACAAACATATACTTCTGTTACACAAATGATATTTCTGATCTTTGCTTTATTCTTGTGAGATACTGGACACTCTCACCTCTCCAGGGCGTCTAGAAATCCTTCAAATGAATCAATCTTAGAAGGAAAAAAGACTCAGTGGTTGAGCTGTTCAGACTTCACGCCCACACTGAGGCCACCACCTGTGATGAGGGGGTCCTTGCTTCATTTTAAGGGGTCACACCGAGCAAAGCGTTTGGAAACCGCTGTGAGGAAACCTCACTGTTAAATAAAGATTTTCCACCCTGCATCCTCCACTAGAAACCAGGAGACTGTTTAGTTATAAGAGAAACATTAAATTCCCAAACAAACAAACAAACAAAAAAAGGCAAAATGACAGAACAGTATAATCACACACGTTTTCCTCTTTGCATGATGCTGTTGGCTCTCTGCTCTAACTACTGTAACCACCTTGTTCCAGCTAATGCGTCTTTATTATTTTTGTCAGCCTCACACCACCTGTGCTGTGGCTCCGTGCGTGTTTTTGCAATTCCTCTGTGGCTAATGAAAGCTGATAAGTCACAACGATTGCTTAATACACCTCACAGGGAGATTAAAGGAAACAGAGGTGACATTTTCTTTTCTAAATCTGACAGGACCCGCTTTTAGAAAAACACTTAAATTGTGACAACTCTGAACAACACTGGAAAGTGTGTTTATGCATTTCCTAAAATGCAAGAGAGAGGAAATCAATAGAGCAATGCAATGTAAAAAATCATCAGTGGGTAGGTTTACATGCACAACAATATACTCATATGAATATTTGAGATCATTTGATCTATACTCTATACTCAAAGCATGAGAGCATCATATCAAAAAACTAATCAAAAGACGCACATTAAAGGTTACCTCTAATGGCTGATTATTTCAGCTGCATCATTATTTTAAATACTTTTTGTCTAAACTACGGTGGCCACGAGCGCTAGCAAAGCAAATACTCTCAACGCAACCATATACAGAAACGTGCTGCGAGTAGCACAGATGACAAAGGAAGTGTTTCCAGGTGACACAAAAAAGTGATGAACCCGGCAAGGACACACTTGCTTGGATCTACATCCCTGCGCACTTGTTGTTCTTTGCTTTTAATGAAATTAAAGTCACAAAGCATTGATCAACAAGTGCGCCCAGCCGTATTTGGTTGTGTTGTGAGTATTTGCAGCGCACGTGTTGTCGAATTACTGAAGATTTTTTCTGAAATTGTTTGTGTTTTATCTGTTTGCATGTGTTTTCTGAAGTTGCAGTGCGTTGATCTTTCAGGGCCACCGTCCTAATCTGCCCAATCCAGTCCCTAATCTCGGTCTGCACAAAGCGGAAACATTAACAAAGCTTTCTCTTGCACTGCAAATAAACTGCTTATTCTCGTAATCAAACATAAATGCAATAATTACATTATCGTCTAAGTGCAGCCAGGGTTTCTGCAGAAAACGGGATCCCCACAGGACAATGATTGGTAGTGCACGTCGTGTGTGTGTGTGTGTGTGTCATTAGGCCCAGACTGACTGTAATTACACTGCAGCCCCATGATGGAAGGAGAGTCCTTCTAATTAGCACAGATCACATTCCTTTGGCTGATTGAGCAATTAATGAGAGTGTGGTGATCCCTCAATCAGCAGCACAGAGACCACTCTTGTCACTGACACACTCTCTCCCTCGTCAGATCCCTTAATTAAATTTAAGGGATCGCCAGACGTGGCCAACTATCTGTTTTATCCTCTTTTTCTGCACTTTTCTCTCCTTTCATTCGCAGCCACGTTCTACTTCACTGGCTCTTTCTTTTTCCGGGGCTGTTAATAAAGAATAACTTGGATCTCCACATCTGACGTGTCAAGTGGTTATAAAGCACAAACAGCTGCCTGCCTATCAATCATCCAACTACTGCTGGGGAAAAGAATACAGATGTGAAATCATGCCAATACTAGAACTGTTTTTTTTTTTTATATATAGAGGAGCTGACTCTTCTATCTCACGGAGCTAAAAGGTTTTCAGGTAAGAGCGAAACTGCACCACTCTGCAGCCAAACCAGACTGCAGAAGTCAACTATTCAGAAAGCTTAGATTTTTGTCGGAGATGCTACGTGGCCGAGTGAAAGCCTTTCCGATAAAGATCAAGTCTGACATTTAAGATTCATTTACATTCAAGTCTGATGCGTCTTTTTCAATAAAATGCTAAGGTGACAGTAAAACTGATAAGTCAAATCTATTCAGACACTGATCTAAACACTCCTGTTAGATAACAACATCATTTTACACTTTTTTATCATTTACCTTCACCTTCAGCACAACTATAAATGAGTCAGTTTACCTCGCACACTATTTCAGGTTGGGACAGCAGGTTATCATGCATGCTCTCGTTTTATATTCTAGCCATTAGCAGTTTACAACTTCCAGTGCACTTCAGCCGCAGCCTTCCCATCCTTCTTACTTAGTGCAACACACTGAGACATTCTTGTTTTTTGAGTTTCCTTTTATCAGTCAGCTATCACCACTAAATCTAACAGGACATTTACTCTCTCCAATCCAAACAAAGTGGAAATGGAAAACACTTCGCAAATGTATTTTTTCTGTTGTGTCGCTGTCCTTTTTAGCACCAGCATGTGAATCCACTCACAAAACTGGCTGAAGGCCTGAACCTGCTGAGTAAATGTTAAACAACTGACCACGAAACAGAGAGACGGCTCACCCAAAAAAGAAGGTGGGGACAGATTCAGTGTTAAAAATGAACAGTGTGATAAGACTGGTGTCCACGTGTCCAAATCCATTAATGTTTTTATGCTGCACATCAGCCAAAACTTGTTTTCAAAGTCAACTCATAGAATCAAGTGTATTAATGTTAATATTGGATTTCCTTTATTGATAGCGCCTTCGCAGCCATTTTGTCCCCAGTTTGTTGTCACCTCAGTAGTTCTTGTCGCCACCTCTGACTCTGAATTACATGTGACAAGTTTTTTTCCACTCAGCTGTTATGGTATGATACGACATGAACATGGGATTAGTGCTAGTCTTTAATCAAACACTGTGGCTTGAGAGCACTCAGCACAGAAATCACCTACATCTTTTCCATCCTGTTGAAACAGCTGAAGCTGCTCTGTCTAAAAACTCTAAAAGGTTGAGTGTAATCTACTGAAAACACTTTATAGGTTCAATCTTCACCACTGTATTCAGATTAGTAATAACATAACAATGCCACACACTTTTACTATTAACTTTACTATTGAACCATGATTTAAAAAAACTGTACAGCTGAACGCACTGAGTCGCCATGATTCATATTTATTTTCATTTTTATCTAATATGATTTGTGCTCAACTTACTTTATTTTGTAAATAAAAAAATGTTTGTATTATTGTATGTTTCATGTTTATGGTCTTTCTGTATCCACTAAAAGTAAATATGGTATTTTGGAGAATTGATTTGAAAAAGATCATGGTCATGTTGTTTTCTATACCTTTGGTGACACACATTACTTTTTATTTTGATGGACTTCGCAGCTCGCACTTGTCTGCACCGCGCTGTGCGCTTATTCTCAAAGTTAGAATAATTTGATCCATTTTGGGCCTTTTGAGCTCCCATAGACTTACAATAGAAAAACTGGGGGTGTATGTGGGATGTTGAGGTTATCAGTCTGCGTATGGTGAATGGAGACTTCTCCTTAAAAACCCTGTGAATGTCTGAACCAAAATACAGTAAGTGAGAAATGAAAATCAGATGTTGTGTCAAAAAGTCTACTTGTAGGTTAAATCAGGGATCCTCTATATACATCTTCCAACCCCTGTTTGTAGGGCGCAGGGATAATCACTTTGTTTTTTATGAAGAGGAAGTTTCCTTGTAAGCAGCCTTTGTTGTGCTTAGTAGGGATGATGGTGTATGGCAGGCTTCCAGACCCGGCTATAATGCTGAGCGAACAGCCTCGGGGCTGTGGGGCAATCATTCCCCGAGCACATGAGGAGCATACCCAATGAGATGATGACACCGCCTTTTAAGTTGCAGAAGAAGTCGTTGATGAAAACTATTGAGAAGAGTCTGTTGTTGCGGTGATCTTAACGCTGTGCAAACAATGACTTCTATTAATGGTTCTACTGAATCTATTGAATGGAAGTAATATAGAAATAACTGATCTCAACCATAAAGAGCATATAGGGCTCAAAAGTCAATATTTAACCAGGTGTTGTTTGATGAGGACACTCACTCTTTAGGAGGCCTCTACAGCTGCTTCACAATAAAAGTCTGGTGGAGTTGCAGGAGGTTAAAGGTAAAAGGGATATAACAGAGAGTATTAGCACATTCAAACGTCTAGATTTTCTTTGCTGAGTCTAGGAATTTGAACCAATGACCTTAAGCTCACAATCCTGCTGCACACTCGCAGAAATCAAACACTGGCCACGTAAGATGAGGAGAAATCCTGCATGACCCAGTGCTAACCGAGGACATGCTCTACAACCATCCTCCGAAAGGACTGGTAGAAAACCGACATCAGAAGTGGTCAACAATCACCGTGACCCATCATGCCTCCGGGTTCATCCCTCACAGTTACTACATGGGAGGTGCTTGGGTCTCCCAGCTGTGCAGATACACTCCGACAGAGAGGTGGCGACACGGGTTCTTTCAAGGTGAACTTTCATTTGACTCCTGTCAGAAAAGGCTGCACTAAACCACACTGAGAAACATTAATTTAATCATCTTGCAGTCTGCTGGAGTAAATTATGGGAACTCATTATGGTCAATTATGAGACTTTATGTATGTGAAGAAAGTTGTATAAAGCCGTTTGTGGCTCCAGAGGGAGCTGCATGAAATCTGATAAATGACGTCAAGTGATGTTGGAGGAAAACTAGAGGAAGAAGGAAGAAGAATGAATGCAATAAAAAAGGACAATATTTATGGTTCTGCTGCATCAGCTCTGAGGCCTTGTGTCCATTGTAAGTGACAGTGTTACAGCAGAGCAATGTTGAATCAGTGCAGTGCTGTTTGAAAGAACAGAGAAACCATGAAGGACAGACGTAAGGTAATGGTGATGGTGAACTGTCTCAGGCCATCCAATGTATTCATAATGCACTACGATGACAAACAGTGTATAACTGTGGACAGAGTAAACAACCTTTTAACTTGCATTTACATTAAGGAGTAGTGTGACATTTTGCTTTCATGTTGTAGTTGGGAATATTGACACCACACTCATGTCTGTACCATAAATACATAGCAGGTGCAAGTGGCTTGTTAGCTTAGCTTAGCTTTAAGACAGGAAACAGGGGAAACAGCTAGCCTGACCCAAAATTCACTTTCCAACACCTCTGAAGCACAACAGTTAACATTGTTATATTGCTTTGTTTCATTTGCACAAAAAGTGTAAAAACTTGAGCATGACCAGGAGCAGTCACTTCCAAACAAACCAGATATAACGATATAACATGGTGATCGTCAGCTTTAGGTAACTTTATTACCTTTGGACAGGCGGAGGCTATAGCTGCTTACCTGTGTTTCCAGTCTTTATGCTAGGCTAAGCTAACCGGCTCTAGCTAGATATTTTCTGTACAGATCTGTTCATCTGACTCTCAGCAAGAAAGGGAAAAAGCGTATTTAGCAAATCTATTCCTTTTCATTTTGTGTTTTTAAAATGACAAGATGGCAGCATTTGCCTAAGTATGACTAGGTCAACAAATTCTATGAAATCAACAAAACCGACAAAACCAACCAAGACTAAGCCTCTAAGACCATTTACTCTTACTGAAGCAGCAAATTATGTTTCATTTCATTAAAGAAAACACTCTAATATCCTAAAACAGCTGGGCACTGTAGTTTTTAATCAAACTTCACTCAAACAGGAGTAATTATTGCATTAATAGGGGACTAATTTGAGCTGCGGATTAATAGATATTTGGCACATGAGTGAGTGGGACAGTGTATGTGGGATTGACTTACAATAATCTACAATGCCCATGTTCATCGTGACGGAGCGTCGTCAGGCTGACATGTTTTTAATAGTTTTTCAGTGTAGATACTGAGATAGATAAATTATTATTATCATTTCATTGTGCGCAAATACTGAACGGTGACAGTCAAGAATGATAGACATAAAATAAATAAAAATAACTAAATGTTACTTAACTGGAGGTTTGAGACGCAGATGTTTTACCCTGTATATTTCACAGCTATATATATGCAGACCCATTTTATCACCATTTAAATAAGCTGATGTACATATGGACACAGACATGGCAGCTTATAACATTGAAGATTCATGTTAAACTGTCATACAACTCTCATGGCAAAGATACAGTAGCTCAACCATCTGATGAGTTAAAATATGAATACATTTAGTTGTAAACTCTCTGTTAAGGTTTGTACTTGCATCAAGTGGAGCTACAATTTTTGAAAGAAGAGTCTCTGAGTTTTTAGAATGACGTACACTTCAACTGGTGATTCACACATTGTTGAAAAAGAAACACATGCAAGGTGACACAGGTGAAAATAAAAGCCCTGTACCTTTATCCTATCCATGCAGGCCTCCATCTTCAGCTGCTCCACAGCTTTCCTGGCTTGGGAGATGCTGGCGGTGCTGTTGTTGGCGATACCGTCCTTCATGGTGCTCCTGTGACGCCAAACAGAGGCACAAAGGGGGACACATAGAGTCAATGAACATCACATTAAATCCAGAGAGCAGCAGCAGCAACCCCCCCCCCCCCCCCCCCCCCCCCCTCCGTGATGTCCCTCAGAGCAGCCACTTTATGCCCCAACCTTTTTTTTTTCTCTTTTAATTCAAAGGACCCATTTTGTCGGGGGGGGAGAGATCTGTTTTACAGCAGCTAAGCTCCATTTTATCTGAAGAAAGAGCTTTGAAGGCAGCAGCTGGACAGCGGTTTGTCATTTGTCAGTAAGCGTTCATGCATGATTAGTTTTCTTTTCTTTTTTTTCTTGGTAAAGTTATTCTTTACAGTAGCAGGCTGGAGGGGAAGTTACACAGCATTAAAACACGCCTCTTGGAGCATGCAGGGTTCAAATGCTTTGCTCAAAGACACTTCAGGAGACATCTGGGGGTTAATGTTGCCTCTTTTCCTTAGAATTGTCAGGTCTTGGACCCTTTCAAGGGAATAAACCCTACAACTTTCCCCTCCTCCTCCCCAGGACCTACAGACTGGATCAGACTCCTCGCTTTTATCTTTTCAACTTTCTCCAGTGTGCATCAATGCATCTGCAGACTGTTTCATCTGATCCACAGCCTCTCTGTAGATCTAAGTAATGACTAAGTCTTGCTCTCATTTTAGGCCCCTTGACCCCCCCTCACTCCTGTGTCCCAGTTTGGCAGCCAGAGCAGAGCCAGATGACACCTGACCACATATAGCTTTTATAATAATCTGCATGAAAACATGAAGCATTTGACTGAGGTGGGGTGCTGCTGAATCAATTCACACTGTGAATGAATCTTTTTTTTTTTTTTGCATCGATTTGTTTATTTATTTCATTTTCATCGCATCAAGTCGAATTTAACTGTACTGAAACAGATGTTATGAAGCAGATGTTTAGGAAAGGGGGATGCAGGCGGTGAATTCATCCTCCAATCCCACCCTTCGTGCCTCTAAAGCCAATTTATAGCTTTTAATCACACCCTCGTAGGGAAGCTATCAGGCCTTTTCCATGCAGGTTCCCCCTCGATTCGTCCATCCTGAAGCTCACACGGCTACATCTGGGGCTGTAACGGGGTCTATGCTGTTTTATCCAAATGTAACGATGCTAATTGTTGATGCAGATCTGTCAAACATGGGCGACTCTTATTTCTAAAGGGGATTAAATTGTGGACACACACCGTGCGAGCTGCGGGCCCTGGTTAGAGCAGAAAAACAGCAAACCACACATCATGAAAAAAAAAAAGATTTTGCATGAAGGAATAATGAAAGAAAAAATCTCTTGATGCCTCGCTGCATTGCGCGGCTATGATCTGATTAATGTAGGCTACAGCCGCCGACCTACCTCAAAATGTGCCAATGGATTTCCAATTTGGAGAATTCCGGGTTGACTCCACCCAACACACACACACACACACACACACTCACGCACACACACAAAAAAAAACAGAGGATCTGTCAAATATCAAATGATAAGAGGAAATCCCAGCCTCGTTTCGGTGTGGACTGAACCCGAGGAGGTAAATCCTGGCGTTTTGATTTCGCCTCAGCGGCTCGCTCAGTGTGAGTCGTGCGTATTCCGTGTAGGAAGATGAGATCCAAGCGGCGAGGTCTTGGTGAGCACCACGGCTGGACTTGGAGAGATGTTACGCATGCAGCAGGGGGGGAAACCTCCGTATGACGACCAGATACAGGCTGTGGGGCAGGGAGCACTCGATCAGTGGACCAGGAGCTGCAGCGAGCAACAAGGCAGGATGCGCTTCTACTGTACAAACTGGCCCTGAACGCACCGACGCTGCCTATTAGTCAAATTAGGATCTGCTGTTTTTCTAATTTGCTTTATTGCTGCAGAAGGCACCAGAGATCTGCAGGCTTCCCCTTTTCATTTTTACATCAGTTTTGACATCACCGGGTCCCCCCCCCCCCACCACCGTAGTAACCGATGGGCCTCATCCATAACAACACTGCTGCTCTTTGGGGGGATTTGCATCAAGATTAAAAACCCTGATTCAACCTAACTGATTGATAATCAATGTATTTTTTCTTTTCTTCCTATTTATACTCCTGATTTATTCATTTGTGCAGCATCACCTAGGTTTCCTCTTGCTTTAGATGCCCCTGAACGCACCTCTCCACACAAAGTAAGAAATGGACACAAAACACAAGATGTAGTAATATTTCTTCAAATATTTATATATATTTATATATTTATAATATACTCATCACTTGGTTTGTCCATACATACACACACGCACATATATACAAACAAAAAGAAACACAAAATGTAACCTTTCAGAAGCTCAGTCCATGATGCCAAACTGCAAAACCAGCCCAGAGGTCAATTAAACAACACCATTTAAGCAACCTAAGACAATGATCTTAAATTATGCATAGCTTAAGTTATCAACTGAAAAATATTTCCTTCTGTATCAGAAAGCACAAAAAACATTGTCCATTATCACATCTTCCTCTCTGATTTTTGCCATTTCCTCAAAAAAAAAAAGAAGAAAAAACATTCATACAATCTCACATAAGGATGTTAAAGAAAGAAAAAAAGACAAATGACAATGTTTATAAATTTCAAAGAGGAAATGTATGTACACATGCAAGCATGAAACACAGTAAACAAACGCAGTAATACCATGTCTTATACAGGCCTGACGCTGCACACAGCAAGAGTCCAGGTGGGCTGAGGAGGGAAAAAAAAAAATCAAAACACAAAAGGAATGACATCATGATATAAGAAATATTCCCTTTCTCGTAAACAAGTCGAACACAAAGTGTGAAATGTAAGACATCATTATAGTCACCACAAAGGCAAAACAACTTGTTTCACAGCTGTGTTAGAACAAACTCCTGGTTTCTCCCCATATGAAACATGATTAAATAAATTACCTATTGCATGTTCATGTCGGATATTGCTTTCTGGATTCGATTTATTAGTGGAATTAAAACAAAGCTCAGTTCATATTAATACCACAGATCATTGGCTCTCCTTGAATTAAATGGTAGCTTATTAAAAAAAGTGCTTTGACTACCATTTGACACAGAATAACTGATAAATTGAAAAGTGCGGTAAGTTGAGTGGGAATGTAAAGAATAGCTGCATGGATCCAAAGTGGGTTAAGGGAAGAAACGTTTGGTCGACTGGTTCCCAGACTGATCAGTGTAGTGTATGAGATTTTGAAATCAGAGGTAAACCTCATAAGTGCAGGAAACGCTAACTGCTCTAACCTCAGCCTGCTGGACATGATGCTCTTCACCACACCCTCCCACCTACTACAACCTTTTTTAAATGCTGCACAAGTACTGAGCGTGCCTCGCAGATCAGCGAGGATGATGGGGCGTTTAGGAGATTCCTCTCTGCTTCTTCTCCAGCTTTAGGCAGCTTGTGCTGTTTGTTAATTGCTCTCTCAGGATCTCAGTGAGCTCTCTAAAGTAGTGGAGGGTTTTAGTGCATTTGAGAGGCACAGTAAAACACAAGGGAAGGAAAGAAGGAAAGATGAGCCTCCATGGTGTTTCTAATAAATAAATGAACATCAACATTTCTCAATGCAAAAGGACAGGTCCAACCAAGGAAGGCATTAATTAATGAGCATAATGACAGCAAATGTCACACAGTCGAGGTCAGCATCATCCTAGCATGCAAAAGTAGGACAGAACAGCCAACACAGGGTACAATTCATCCCAACACCCCCGCCCTCCCATCCTTCCACTGAGCTCAGATACAAAGTGATGCAGGTCCGTGACACTAGTGTTCAGACTTGAGTGGAGCAGACAGCCCAGCAGAGTGGTGTCTCACTCCCACAGAGTGGGACGTCTCCCGGTGACAGACGCGAGGAGGGGCTCCCTCCTTCCCAGCTATTGCAGCGTCAGCGGGACGCGCTCCCCGAGCTCCAGCAACAATCTGTCAGACGACGCACTGCGGGACATCTGAGCACCGCCGAGGCAAGAGACGGGGGTCTTCACACTTTGGATCTGGCTTCGGCCAGACAATAGCAGCTTACCAGGAAACAGCAAAATCAAAATCACACAAGGATCTTTGCACAACAAAAACGCAACAGCAGGAAACAAAAGAATAGAAGACTTAACAAACCAAACATACTCTCAGAAATGCATTTTGTGTAAAGTGTCTGTTGCAGCCTCAGCCAAATATTCATCCACCCCCCACAACATTCCACTTCAGTATGTTTATAAATATATATTTATATACATATAATACTATTTTATGATCAATTCTTGATGCTGGGAGCGGCGGTGGTAGAGTTTGCTCAGCTAGAGATGGCTTTAGTTAAACGTCAAGGAGGATTAAGGGAGGTTGAGGCCATGCTGACGAGTCCTCCCCCCAAGGAGAAGGAGGAGGAAGAGAAGGAGGAGGAAGAGGAAGAGGAAGAAGAGGAGGAGGAGGAGGAGGGGAGGGGGGGGCTCCTCTTGCTGAGAACTGGACAGTAGTAAACGTCAGACACACAGTCAGCCTGCAGCGTAACTGCTCAGGAAGGAGTAGAACATGGGCAGCTTCATGCGCTGCTGGTCCCGCCGACACCACGCCATCACTGTACCCTCACTGTTGGCTGTGTACAGGTGGTGGCCGTCACACGAGTACGTCAGGCTGAGGCACACAGGAGAGGATGTGACCATCAGACTTCCTCACAGAATTACACTGAATATTTGCAATGAATAATGTCTACAATGGTGCCACTGTTATGATACCTGATGATGGGTTTGCTTGACTTGGGAAAGGTGATTTCTCTCACTGGTTTCAAATCCCAGGTGCTCCACAACCTGCACATAAAAACATCAGAGAGAATAATTCAGTGTGTTGATGAGACAAGAAGCACTTCAACCTAAAAAAATGAATTTTCTGCTCACCTGACGACCCCGTTCTCCAGCCCGCCGGCGATGACGTTGACAGACACGCCCTCCGGCTGGTTGGAGAAGGCCAGAGAGCAGATGATCTCTCTGCAGTGGACGTGACCAATCAGGTCACCGTTCACCGTCCACAGACGCAGGTCGCTGCCTCCGCCCACTAGATACAAAGACACACGAGCTATGACTCACATTGAGGACCAACACACACTTCAATAAACTAGAGACGTGATATGATAAACACTGAGGTTGTACAGGGAGACAGTCCTCACCCGAGTCACAAACTGTTGCGATGTCACCTGTGGTCTCGCTGGCAGACACAGACGTCACCGGGCTTTTGTGGCCAGTGAGGCTTTGTACATAACAGAGCCTGAAGAAACATAGAGCAGCTCAAAGACCACACTAACTGTATGCTGCAGAAATGTTGTTTTATTTTAGCTTTCTCACCACACAAACACAAACACTAAAAGACATACAAAATATGATATGATATGATTAAAGCATTTTCTTCTCTTTTCATATCTCACACACACTGACCTGTTGAGGTCCCAGAGGATACAAGTGCCGTCTTTGCTAACACTGATGAGGATGCTGTAGGGTTTGCAGACAAACAGGCTGGTGACTTCCCCCGTGTGTCCGTACAGGTGAACCTGAGATTCCACCTCCATCTCTGACGGCTATGTTATTTAAACAAAAGACACATATTAAAGACCATTTACAGATCACATACACGTCTGAATACTTGCCTTTGACTCATTGTTAGCATGTATCAATCTCCAACAGGATTTTCTGAACAGCATAAATCAATTGTCACTGAAACGCCCTTCAGGAATAGAGAAACAGGAAATGTAATTGCCTGTTGGTGGGGACTGATGAAGGTCTGAAAGCCCCTCTGATGACTGAACTCCCAGACCCCTAATCCCACTTGTAGGCTCGGTGGAAATGTGTTTCAAGGGCAACTGTGATGTGACTAATGAAGCTGAGCGTTTGAGCATGGTGAAGCTGTCTAAAGAGGGGGAGAGGAGGGTGGGGGTAATGGGAGGTGGGTGGGTGGATTGGGCATTGATGTGGAGGCGGAAGGTTAGAGGGGGACGTTGCCATGGAAACCCACCGTGGTGCTGGTGAAGCGGTTGCTGTAGGCGGTGATGACTCCACACTTGCTACCTGTAAATAGCTGGCAGCCATCAGGCACCCAAGCGCAGCTGGTCACCTGGAGGAGAGGGAGACGCACGGTTGGACAGAGGGAATGAAAAAGCTGAAAGCTCATAGGTTGATCCTCAGTGCAGAATTATGTAACACAAACAACCAGTATTTTCTTTCACGAACAGTTGGCCTGGATTTCTCTGAGCTGTTTACCTGGTGAAGTTGTGAACACTGAATAAAGTTGATAGGTGGTTCACTCTGTTTGCTCTTTAGCCTCAATATGTTGTCTGCATAGCCCCAGCTCAAGATGGCCGACCACTGGATGTCTGTGCTGTGCATACTGCGAACACCTACAGAGGAGAGAACACGAAATTAATGGAGTCAGCAGGACACTGTGCAGAACATCCTGTACATCCACTCTGACTTGTGGCTGAGCGGTGGGTTTCCTACCCTGCTCCTTGCTGTAAATCATCATGAGGCAGAACATGCGGGACAGCCCGCAGATGGCTCGCGTTGGCAGAGCCAGCAGGGATCCAAACCTCTCCCCGTGCGGCTGGCTGAAGCACACCACTGGGTCTGGAGCAGAGGGCGAGCCCACGTACTCACCCCACTTCAGACCTTTGATCCATGGCAGTGGACTCTGTGGAGGGGGGGAGGAAATTACCAGGTGAGCAGCACATCATTTCATGGACGATGCATTGAGTCCTGTCTTTCTCAGCACACAGCAGGCTGCCAGAGTCACACAGAGAAGATTACCGGGCACACTATTTCCTTGGCCTGTTCTCTGGTTTCTCTGAAGGCCAGATGAACCAGGAGTCCCATGGCGGCTGGCAGCTCCCCCTCCATTGTGAGTTTTGGGCCGGCCCTGCTGATATGAGAGGCGTTGAAGAGCTGCCTGGGTGTCTGTCCGTACGTCTTGATCATTGTCTCCAGGGCCCTTCGCTGCACTGGGTCTTCTACAGCCGAAACATCCATGCCAAAGTATGTCTGTGAAAATTTATATGAAGCCGATGTAAGCAACAACAACGCAAATACTTTTTACCCATAATTCTAAGCAGATGTGGTAATTCGCAGCTTCTTACAGCTGGGTGGAAGACGTTGATGGCCTGGACTGCAGCTTTGCCTTTCTGCTTGAGCCCGAACACCAGGTCGATCCACTGGCACAGCGTCTGGGAGACCTGGTCGGACTCTAGCGCCTGTCGGTGGATCAGGATGAACAGACGCGGGTCGTTGCGAGCCCAGGGTGGCAAATTCACATGATTCACCCTCTCGCCATTCTGACGAACCCCAAAATCAAAACCTGTTCAAGCAAAAAGAAAAGTTACTTTTCTAATTTATGAGAAGCTATAAAAAATGTATGCAGGAATAAAAGGTAGGTATAAAGGTCAAAGGTATAAAAGAAAGTGAAAAAATAATTACCCTCTCTGTTGACCAAGAATTCTGGGAGGTAGAAAAACTCTGGGATTAGCTCTTTCACATCAGTCATGGACTCGTAGGAGGACAGGCGCCACGTGGTGTTCATAGAGTGAAATGTCCGGTCCGGAATATCAAAGCTCTGGTCTGATTAAGGCCAAAGACAATCTCATTACACATTCAACTCAGTGATTGAAAAGATCCCCTTTCATGACCTGAGACACCATGCTTGATGAATACATTTACGATCACACAGAAAGAGGATCAGAGGAGAGACACAAATGAATGAAAAAACTATTAACATAAATGGAAGAAATAGAAAAGAGAAGGGGAAAGCACTAGGAGTTGATCAGAGAAATGTATTGAGATGAAGTAACCTTTCATGGCTAATACATGTGACGCAGCACAGCTACGGCAACACGCTGCTCAGTTCCAGCATCTCAGTACTAAAAGCCTCAGAATCAATTAAGATGGAGCTGTCAATGTAATGCAGACAGGTGGGACTAGACAGGTGCTGCTAAAAGCTTTTTGGAGCTGTATGATAATCATCTGCTGTTAAAGAGCCACCCACAGTCAGGGCTGTCACTCACTTAACATTTACAGTGCTTGTTGAAACTATAAATACTGTAAAAGATAATGCAGCCAGGAGTTTTTTTTCCCTGGCTTAAGATTTCCTTCCTTGACTTTCAGTAAACATTAATGTGAGACTCACCCTGGTATGCGAGGAACATCTTGGTGAACGGGGGCATACGGACCAGGAAGTGCAGCACAGTGCCACTGTTGGAGTAGTGGGAGCCGTAGTGGTAAGGCTGGACAGGAGGCATGGGGTCGTCCTCACGGATGCCCTTCTTGTACTCCTCCTCCAGGTACTTCACAGCAAACACACACATTAATGCGTTTTATTAATGGCACATCCAGGAGTGGTATGAAACAGTAAGTCAGGCCTGGGATTTGGCTCCATTCTAGACCACCTTTTTCACACACCATCAGACCACTAATGTTATAGGCTAACCCTGTTTGATGATGTAACAGGTGCCAGACTAGTTATAAGTTAACAGACCATTAGGTGAAGGGCAGTAGTTTTCATCTTTTCATCGCTTCAGGTTTTTATCATTACCATTATCAAAGGCAGGGTCGATGTTTAAAGACAGTGCTGGAAGTAACAGCATCACTGTGGACACACACACGTGTGAGCCGCACTAACCCTCACCCTCACCCTCACCCTCACCCTCACGCACAGTTGAGGTAAGCGGTGTGTCCCAGGTCTGAGAAATGCATCTGAGGTCCGATCATTCCTGCTTGCTATTCATGGCGCCACTGAAAACATCCAATAGACATGCTAATAGGTACAACGGGGCCTTACCCTGTAATTATCCACATAGCGATCCTCTTTTTCTTTTGACTGGACTGCGATGGGTTTGCTCAAATTCCTGCACAATGACAAAATGGAAGCAAAACAGAAATGAATCGTGATTTTCAATAGTGATAAACAAGTGTCCTATTATAAATGATTTTCCTGTCATGAGTCTTGACCTCAGAGAGGCCTCATTTACCATCTAATCCATCAAAGAATAACATAATATATAAATTAACAATGTCTGCACTGATTTATCATGATAGTTTGGAACAACTAGCATATGTATGAAGAACACTTAAGAATATATGAGAGCAGTACACTTAAAATACGGAGTATCTAACGCATCAGTGACAGCACGAGTACAAATATGTATTACAATGCTTAAGACTAATCTGTATGAGCCTCTTAAAACCTGGTATAACCTCAAATGCCTTGCAAAACACAGTAACAGAGGAACCATCTGCCACTGACCTGTAGATGTTTGGGTCCTGCAGGTCGAGCGTCTCGCTGGTGTAATCTCGCAGGATAAAGGGGAACACAGGGTACTGCATGAGGTCATTGAAGGAGCGGCCTGCGTGCTTGTTGAGATGAGTGAGGTACTCAAAGTTCGAGATCTGACCCGAGCCCCAGAGCTGCGTGAGTGCTGTGATATTTCCGTGCTCTAGCAGGTTGGGCAGATCAGATGTCAGGATGTTGTGGTAGACGTCGTCACGGAACTAAAGGCGAGAATGCAGAAAACCATGAGATCGTTTCCAAACATGGAAACTAACTAACTAACTTGCAAATTAAATCTGATTAACAGTTTGATCACTAAAATGCTGTGCATCTCCGTTTCCTGTGCAACTGACAAAATGAGCCCGGTGCCTTAAGAGAGCTGCTAATCCACATAGAATAACTCAATTAGTCTTAAATTTTAATTTAATTCATCTAAAAGCTGAAACGTTTCCACCAAACCAAGCCAAAGATAATAAATGCACAAAATGCCCCAAAAACATGGCAAAGAACCAACATGCTGATGTTAAGCAGATATAATGTTCACCCTCTTAGTTTAGCACATTAACAAGCTCACATTTACTAATTAGCAATCAACAAAAACTTCAGCTGCAGGTTATACCTACTGAATAAATCAAATTTTTGGCCTGATGATGGTTCTAGATGAAAAGTCAGAGGCTCACCAAAGTGATTACAATTCATCCTGAGGGGGACATAAATGTTTGCACCAAAAACCAAAACAGTCTAAACCTGAAGTGAGCACACAGGGAAAATGGAAATAAATCCTTTTTGCCTGTTTATCACGTTAAAGTTTTTGCAAGTCCACAGACAATCTAAAGGCAGATTGAAATTCCTGCTGGAAAACCCCAATTTGCTTAAAAGTCAGTTGTCCGACCTCATTGTAACATTCTTTCAGTATTTAAATGAAAGTACAACAATAACAGTTTTTCCTTACAGAATATAATGGTACTGTATCTTATTATCGTGACTGATTTCTGGCACAGAATACCACACCAAAAAGGCATCAGGGACAGAACAACAAAAAGGCAATTCAACAATTAACTCTCACAGCAAATCATTATTTTATTTTTTTTTCAAGCTGCATGATTTTGTCTATTCTTACATGTTTTTCTTTGAGCATCAGTGGGCTCTTTCATCTTGTCATTTTTAAATCACAGTCCATCCTGTGTGGCTGCATTTTAATATTCAAATGGAACATGGAATGAATTTTTCTCTTGTGATCTGCTGGGTAGTCTAGTTATGGATGATAAGCACAGTCAGTTCTTTGCGATAATGAATTTAAATAGTTCAAGTAAATACGCTGGAAGATCTATTGTATGCCAGTCACGAACAATGTCAGCATTCATTTCAGTATTTCTTTATTGTATACCCAACTTTCCACTGGCTTCCACTGGCTCATTTGAGCCCTGTGTGTTTGCCTCACCTTGGTGTTATCAAAGGCTAACAGCAGGGTCCTGCCATTGGTGAGGAATATCTCCACAGCGTTGTCTCTTAGCTGCCACCAGCGCTTGTGCACCTCCTTGATCTCCTCGTACGTCCAGGAGAAGGAAGGTGCCTCGGTCTCCCCGTGAAGGCTCTGTCCAAACACATAAACACATCCAGTGCTGAGTTGCCAGGCAGACTCACATACGGCAGTGCCATCCTTCTGGCAGAGAACAAGCCTGGACAGTAAAGCCTGGCTGTACCTGGTTGTCATGAGCATCAGCAGCGTTGTCCTCCACAAAGTACATCCCAGACTTTCCTGTGAGACAGTGCAGAGTGAGAGAGATTTGGTGTACTAAGAGCAAGACAAACAAAAGCTTTCCCCACTGAATAACTAACAAACACTTGTGTGTGAGGGCAGAGCAATATTCTCTAGTGCCTCAGAGAGAGCACATTACTCTTTGTGCCTTGTAACCGGCTGAGTATATTATGCATGGAACAGCTGTGAGGGACGGTCAGTGACTTACCCAGAAGTAGCTCCCCTGCTGTCTCTCTGGAGGGGGCCACGCTGATGCAACGTCTAGTGAACCTAAGGACAAAAAGACATTTCTCATTCAAGCAATACACCATATGAATAAAGCATAGACATCTCTCAATGTAGCACCAGTCTATTAGACATTTATGTACCTTCTTCAGATCATCCTGGCTTTCTGAGACAGATATGATGTTTACTAAAGGCTTACAGAGCGGCAGAGAGACAGAGAGGAGGAAAGTTATACCTGATGGGCTCGCTGGTGGCTTTGTCTTTGACAGTGGAGGAGAAGGAGGAGTGAGTCTTATCCTCAAACAGGAAGGACAGTGGTGGCTTCATGGTGTCTAAATAAGACATGAAGGTCAGATTAAGGGAGACAAACTCACTAGTACTGGATGGAATTTTGCCATCAAGGGTGTAACCACCTTCAGCCTTGCGTCTGTCTTTGAGCAGGTATTTGTTGGGGATGGTGAGGTAGCATCTCTGTAGTCGCCGTCGCTCCCGGTTCGAACCTTCAGTGGGGTCCAGCTGCCAGGATGTTGGGTAGGATGTCTGGTCATACCAAACCGCGCTGAAACAGACCATTACAGCCGTTTAACACTTTGTCTACTCATATACAGAAGAAACCTGACTGCGGAGCCATAACTACCAGTGAGATGTCATATCTTCATGAAGAGAAGAAGTTCATATTCTACAGTTTCCATAAATTTCAGATGGTGAGTTTTTTAAAGCCTCATTGAGATTTATTTAGTCAATAAGCTCATAATTACATTTCTAGCATCTGTTTCTGAATTTAGCTAATTGTGCAGGAAGATCAAATTTGCCAAAAAGAAAATTAACATGGCTCTGTGAATGGCAGTTGCCCTCTTTTGCCAGACTAAAATATGTCAACAAGTATTGGATGGACTGCAATGACATAACTAAAAAACATTTCTTCTAGTACCAAGAGAAAAACATTTTTTAGAGGTAATTAGCAAATGTTAAAATCTAAGAAGGTGAACATGCTAAATGTTAAACCTGATAAATATTAGCATTTTATTTTTGTCAATTGTGAGCTTGTTACCATGCTGCTTAAAGCATGCAGCTGTAAGCTGTGTGTTAGTTCAGCCCGACAGAGCTGCTCTCGTGGCTGTAGACGCAGCCCTGCCTCACTGGATATGGATTTACACATGTATAGATCAAAAAGTTTGCCTGATTTATTTTACAAATCATACTTTTTTCTGTCGTATTCTACTTCTCTACATGGCTGAGAGAATCTCTTTTTTTTTATTCCAGTTTATTTACTCAAACAAACTGCAGTCAAAGTGTTTCACATTAGAATGTCATTTTCCCTACTGTTTTTTAAAGGAGCAAATTACCGGAAAATAAGTTGGAGAAATATAATCATCATTACGGTAACGATTTAATTATTGCACTTAATGATGTTGCAAAAACCCATGTGAGAAATACATTCCCATGCCCACCGGTCATGCGTGAGTTGTTGCACCAGCTCCTGCCAGTGGCGGCTGGCGCTGAGGTCAGTCTTATAGAGTCCCCTGATGTGCTGGATGACTTTCTTTCTCTCCATGCCTTGCCGCAGAGACACATTCTGAGTGATATCTGCTGCAATCTTGGAAATGTCCTTGGACTTTCCATCAAGCCTCTGGATAAGGCTGCAGAGGAGTAAGACCGAATGGTGTGAATAGAGGAGTGGAAAAAAAGACACAATTCTTACTATTATTTTCTTGTACTGAACATCAATTTCACATCAGAAAAATATCCCAGACTCACTTCCTCTGAGTGTTGGCCATTTTCTTTTCCCACGCCACTTTGCTTGTTTTCTCTTCAGCTTCATACTTGAATTTTTCCTGTGAGAATAAATATACAAGTAAACAAGTTCTTCGCATGTATTTTTCTGGCTAAGAAGAAAAGCTGACAGGCTTTATGGATCCACCTGCACAAACCAGTTGGTATTTCATGTTTTATTAAAAAGCCTTAGAAGCTGTTTTCCTTCCCTTTGACAATGGCTGTCTTTATACAACTTACCTCTTTTATGGCCCTGAGCAACTCTTGTTTGTGTGGTGCGTTGGGTGGGATGCAGCGATGGCCACAAAGCTTGAGAGATGTCATGAATACACCCACAGCGTTCTGCTCATCTTTGGTGAGGCTGTCCTTGTGGTCGTGCAGCATCTCGTACAGGTAAAGGGACAGCTTCGGTCCGTGCTGAGTTACAGAGAGAAGAACCGATTAAAATTTTATTTGTGTCTGAAGCAAGTCACATAGTGATGGACAGGAAACAAGCCTTATACGGCTGGCTGACCTTCAGTAAGGTCTGAGAGGAGGATGCAGAGTAAATATGACAATGCAAGGGGGCTGATGAAGAGCAGTAAACATCTGTTATTTTTTCAATCTAGGCCTGACAACTCCTGGAAAACTGAAGAAGTCAAAATGACAAACAAAGCTAACATACTGTACACTCACTCACACTTTCCCCTGAAACAAACACAAAAAAGATTTAGATCTACAGTTGGTAGGTAAGAATTACCAGAATTATAATATTTTACTATATAGTGCCTGGAAGTGAACAACAACCAAGTTGATGTGTGAGGTGATAAATGGATTTTAATGATGCATTTCCGTCACCACTCACCTCTAGACCCGGGCTGAGGCTCTCCTTCAGGATATCCAGGTGTCTGGGATCAAACACAAACTCCAGTGCCTCCTTCCTGTCAGACAGCAGAAGCGCAGGGCTGAGTGTGTGCACCAGCAGGCGGCCAATTTGGACCCGGAAAGTGTCTCGACACGACCACAAGATCCTTCGCCACTGCTGATGAGGGGCTCCTCCCCGACCTGTGCTGCCCTGTGAGATCACAACCACGGACATACCGTTTCACAATATGGCAATCACATTGGCTCTTCACAGCTTAAAAAAAAACAAACAAAAAAAAAACACACAATTACTTTTGACCTACCAGGCTAATTTTGATCCCATCCATCATGAGCTTGAGGATGTCTTTCTGAAAGCTCTTCTTGCTGGCAGGTGGTAGGGTGAAGGGGGTAGGAGAGTGTGGGACAGAGGCGGAGCCAATGTCATCCTGCGCTTGATCACCTTGATCTGGTGTGAAAATCTGTTGGTCTGGGGAGTCTGGAATATTCAGCAGGTCAAACAAGTCCTGACTCACATCTGAAATGAGAGACACAATTAAACAGAACAAGGGTTAGACAGCAGGTTCGGTTTATATGAGGTGAAGGAGAAAATGGAGAAGATCAGAATAGATAAGTGGGAGAAGAAAAGGTTTTTTACCATGATAGATGAGTCTGTTGACAGCAAGAACCACGAGCCTCTGCAGCCGTTGGACGAACTCAGTCTCGCTGGCACGAATGGGGTTTTCCTGGCTCATCCTCCTCTGCATCATCTGGTTGAGCTCATCGCTGGCTACAGAGCGCATCCGCATCAGGAGAGAGTCAGTCTGGGCCAGAGAGAACCGGCGACGACCTACAAGCACAACATTTGTACGAGCTCAGTTGTGAGAACACAAACGGGGCGCTCACATCTGTAAGTGAAAGTACACATGCTTTTCTCCTTTAAAGTTCAGAGTAAAGTTATGCAAATGTCTCATATATCATTGAACACAGAGAGGATTATAAAGATTCAATGATCAAAATGCCATCTGTGCTGAAATGCTTAACACTGATTTAGTTAAGCATTTAAAATGTGCACACACACACAAAGGCACCAGTAGCACACAAGAGTACTGGGCAAATTAACCCCCCCAAGGTGAGTTGGCGGTAAAGGGTGAGTTCACTGCAGAAGTGGGAGACATGCCCCATGACAGGGAGGATGTTCTCCGCTGTGGACCGCAGTCCCAGCTACCTGCGTCACAGTGGAGCATGTAGGATGGAGCTCCTGAGGGGGAGGGGAGGGGGGAGTCCTGAGACAGGAAGCTGAAGGGAGGGGACAGGGGGATCTGGCCATAGGAGCAGTAGTGCTGTCTGGGGATACGAGGGATAATGGAGTCTTTCATGGCAATGGAACCTTCGGATCAGGATGAGGAGAGGATCAATAAACAGACAGGTGAGAGTGGCGCAGTGAAATACTTGACAAAACATGGTGGTCAATTCTGCCTCGACATGTCGGATCACTTTGAAACACTCACCTGCGATGCTCTTGCGCTTCTGATGGATGGCATGATGTGGAGAGCTTGGTGTATTAACAGAGCTGCTCAGCCTCTGAGGTTCCTGATTGGCTGTCGTCTTTATAAATTCTATGGCTGACTGAAGGACGCGGAACTGCAAAGCCACTGACATCTCTGGGAGAGAATAGAGATATGGATTTTGTCATGTTAGAAGTCATATTAATGCTCTTTGTTTGGTAGTGACAACACGTTTCATGGAAGAGCACACATGTCTTTGTTGCTAATTCACATACACTGATTTCTCACTTAATACTCTGTTCATCAGTGTAATGTGCATCTTGTCCTGGCAATTTACTGAGAGGTTCAACAGTTTCTGCAATCACAGCTGCAATACTATTTTATAATTTTCTTATAATCATTATTATTATTCCACTATTGTGTTTTCATCTGCTGAATTGAAATTCTCCTTTCTACTCTTCGGTAACATTTTTATCAATGAAACCTGCCCACTAAGGGAGTGGAAAAGAGAGCAATTTGGAATCGTAGATTAACCTAATGATCAAATCTTACAAACACACACCTTTTCATGAACAGGTCCCATTCATCAAGGTGAAACGAGAAGCTTATGACAAGTTTGTGCAGTTTATAGAGTTTGCTGAACCCGACTTCGGGAAAAGAAGAGAAAGAAAAAGGAGGGTGTTCTGTTGAGCATGGGGCTCAATGGGAGCAATAATACAGTTAAGCATAATTACTAAAATGAGAAACAACCAAAAATAAAGGGGGGCAAGTACAAAGCCATGATGCCTTTGTAATGTTTTTGTGATCACAGAATGATATTATCAGATCAAAAAAAAAAAAAAATGTAGAGAAATAAGCGCTAATGGGGAAGAGATGGGAGATATATTCTTCAGAGAGCAAATTTAGGGACAAATGAGAGAAAACCATTTAGTAGGAAGATGGAGATGTGAGATAGTTCACAAATGATATTTTTTTCTCAAATGAGTTTCCACTCTGCAGTCGTAGATAATGAAGTGACAGCCCGGTTTCTTTCTGCAGCAGAGCATGACAGCTTGATTTCACCAGAACTGCAGAGCATGGTAGATGACAACACCGATACATTTTGCATGTGTATTGAATTTCAGAAATTCACTCCTCACCCTGTGTGCGACGCATCTTGCTGGTCTGCATGAAACCCAACAAGGAAATGAGGTCTTCGATGATGCGGAAGTATTGGGACCCTGAAGAGCTGCAGGAGTGGATAGTCACAGCTACTAACAGCTGCTGGATGTCACACACCAGGAGCTTGTAGTCATTCAGGGGAATACTGCAGAGGGAGGACAAGGAAAACAATAAAACACCAAGCAGAGGAAGCGAGTCTACTACTCGTATACGCTCAATCAATGAACAGTGAGAGGATTAATGATTTAATTCATGGCTCAAAGGTTCAAGACAAAACCCATGATGGTGTTTGAATGAATCATCCTCAGTTCTGGCAGCCGTACCCGTTCTCCATGCCGTTGAGGGTGGAGAGGGTGTTAAAGAGCACGTAGAGCAGCCCGTGGTCTAGAAGGATGTCTGCCAGCTTGGGGCAGGCGTTAAGGAGCTGCAACAGCATACACAGGATGTTGTGCACCAAGGAGTTCTCATACAGGGAGTTCTCAATAAGACCCAACACTGGGATAATACAGCGTTTTCTGAAAGGTGAGATATTTTCCATTTCCTCCAGGTCCAGACTGGAAAAGATTACAGAAAAGAAAAATGATGGTACAAATGTGCAAATAAATGTGTGCATCAAACACATTTATTCATATAGTAGACAATCCTATGCATAATATAAGATATTGTCCCTATGGCGCACAAGACACTATGGCTTGACATATGTGTTGCTCCTGGACTCACTCTTCCTCTAGGCCCACCGGCCGCCCAAACAGCATCTCCAGAAAGCATTCGAGGAGCCCCTGGCTGCCCTGGTGAATATACAGCTGGTTGGCCAGCAGTGAGAAGCCATGGTTCTTCAGGAATTTCTCCTTCTGCTCCTTGAGGGCTCGGCTGAAATAGGCATCCAACAGCTGGGAGAGAGGGGTGAGAATAATATAAGAATAATGCTTAGATTTTCATCTGCCTTCTTCTGCTTTAAATAACGCTCTGTCCTGAATGTTCTGTGGTTCAGAACAGTATTTGCTTAGCTTAGCATAAAGACTGGAAACAGGCCGTAACAGCTAGCCTAGCTCTGTGCAAAGGCATCGAAATCTGCCTACCACCACCTCTAAAGCTTGTTAATTAATATTCCTATCTCATTTATTTAATCTGTGCAAAAACCAAAGTGTAACATCTGTGGACTGTGTTTCTTTCTGGCTGTTCAGCCTTTCCAAGTTTCTGGTTATTTGACTTGATGCAGTTGGGTACACATTTTTTCTTCTGAATTGTCTACAAAACTCTGACATCAATGCTGCACGACAGTTTCACTCTCTGTGAGCGGTTTGCTAAAAGTGTTTGCTAAAAGCATAAGATGTGTACAACAAATGTGTGAATGTGACTTTTGGGAATGGTAATGAGCAAAACCATCCTAAACTGGCTACCACCATAGTGCCATCTTAAGTGTAGTAAAACAGACTCCTGGTGCGAAATCAGATCAACCCGCTCGACACAATATGAGACTCCTCAGAGAGGATACTGAACTAACCTTCATGACTCCTTGCTGGATGAGAGGTGACGAGTGGTTGACCAGGACAATGAGGGCCTCTGGTTGGATGAGTTTGTCCATCACCTCTTCAAGCATGAGATCAGGCAACAGCAGCAAGACACCTCTCAGAAGATCATAGAGTCCACAGCAGATCAGCACCAGGCAGTCCTCAGTACTGGACCTGAAAATCACACAGCTTAGACTTTGGTGCTGAATTACTGTGCGTGAATAACTAGCCAAATCCCTCTGTTAGTGCTCTCAAAATGACACGTGTATAAAAAGAATATTCTAATATAATTTTACGTTTTACAAAATGTTGAAATACAAAAGGTGAGTTTTGAGAAAACAGGATTGCAATGAACAAATCTCTTTTTTAATTTCCAATCAGCTTACGCCAGCAGCTGGCAGTCAGAAACAAACTGAAACTGTCACTACAGTGTAAATCATTTTCAAAGTTAAGGAGGCTGAAGATTATGTAAATCCTTAAACAGGACCTCTTTATCAAAGAAAAGCTGTGGTCGAGGAAGTGACCTATTTTGGAGTTAAGTAAAAAAAACAAAATGCACATATACATACAAATAGATAAAATGTTGAAGAGACTGTTCGTGCTCACTGTCAGTAACACACTATCAGACCCCCAAAAGAGGATGTCACGGTCAAGGTTACTATGGCGGCGTACCTGTCATTGGACTCGGTCTTGCTGTGGGCTCTTTCATAGCCAGGTGAGTAAGTGTAGCTCTCCCAGTCTTCAGGCATGGAACCTCTGTCAGCCGCACTGGGCCAGCGGCCAATTGCCAACGAGCCGTTTGGAGCTGGGAAGGCCAGGCCCAGACTGGCAAGGTTGCTGTGGCTCCTCTGGAAGGACTGGATGCCTTTAAGACTGTCAGGGCGGCGCGGCGCTTCATCACTGGCCCAGTCAAACCTGTCCTCAGACTCTGCCACCCCCACGCTTCCCTCTGCCAGACTGTCTACCTCCGCCGCCTCGTCCCGCTCCTCCTCTACGCTGATGGAAGGAGTGCGTTGGGCTCCTCCCTCACCTATGTCCCTAGAGTCACAGATTGTCTTGGCTGATTCACAGCTGCTCAGGAGCTGCTCATCACCTCCGCCCTTCTTGAGTGTTTCTGTGCTGCCCCGTGCCTGTAGAGTGGCGAGTGAGACCCCATCACTTTCACCTGCCTCATTTGAGCTCCCGTGTCCGAGTCGAGGTGTCAGTAGCGGGGAGGAGTACGGAGAAGGTGCCATACTAGGTGGGCGTAACGACTGATCATCACCACCGTGTTCAGGGGAAGGAGCGTGGAGATGGCCTGGAAAACACAACAAAATGATTCAGCATTTAAAAAATATTCGACTTTATAACTGATGGCTGCGAGGGGCCTATTTGTATGCAGGTGCATTGTACAACACTTGCAGTGCAAATAGCAATATTGATGAAAGTGATGAATAATATGATTGGGCAGAGCAGAGGCATGGTTGTTCATTGACAAAATTGTGCATTTAATTACAGTGAGACAGAAAAACAAGTATCTTGTCAACAAGGTTCGTGCAGGAAATGTCACTTGTTTTTATATTTTTGGATGTCATCTCATTGCATTGTTGCACAGTTGCTGTTATCACAGCCAACTGTTTCATTTATACAGCCCTCTCCCAAAGTTATAAAGTGCTTTACAAGAAATACAAAGGAATTAAATTCAAAAAGCACAGTTATGACGACAAAAGAGGCTTGTAATTGTAAAACTGAGTGGGGCAATAAAAGATAAAAGAGGACAAAAGGCATAGCTAGTAAGATATATAGGATGCATAAAAAAGATGGATTCTGTGAGAACTAGTGTTATGAGCAGCAGTTAGATTACATTTTTAAAGTAAAAAGTGGAGGGAGATGGGAGGGAGTTTCACAAACATATAATGACCTAATGCTCATACATCAGCTTTTTCCCCAGAAATAATGGTGTTTACATTAGGTACTTAAAATAAAACTCTGGTGACTGTAATTCATCACAGAGAGAAAACAGGGCTGATATAGCACTAAACAAGTTAAACAGATTCTCGTTGTTAGAGGCACATGCACTCATAAAAGCACTGCTGATCTCTCCATTTATAATGTCATTCTACGCAACAAAGTGAAGGTTTCTATTTAATTATCTTCACTGCGTTTGGTGCAAGGAGCCCTTCAAGGTCAGTGTAATGTAGTTAAAGCAGCTGTACCTTCGTGGGGAGCATCAGTGAAGACGGTTGGGGAGAGTGACACCACAGAGCTGCTGGCAGACTTCCCTCCACTGTTGGAGTGTCTCAGGTACATAATGGACTGCACCTTCTCTTGGTACAGCTTCCCATCTGACAAACAGAGACATCAAAAGAACTCAGTGCATTAAACTAATGGCACTTTGATACAGAGGTGCTGCTTTCAACTGCGCTGCTTCCTCACCTATGTGTAGCGAGAAGTAGAAGCTAGATGGAGTGTGGCAGACGTAGGTGTTGGTGGGTGGGTGAACAGCCAGCAGGAAGTTGTAGATCAGTTTCAGAAGGTCCATGTCCGGAGGTGACCCGAGTACCTCCTGGATGATTTTGACGAATGACAAACAGACTTCCTGCGGGATGGCAGTCAGATGCTCGTCCCGATGCTCCTTAAGACAAACAAAATGCCGTTAGTAACAGTCTCTGAAAAGAGAAAGGGTACTGTGACAGCAGGTTCGTTACAGATACCCACCTGTAACACCTGGCAGGTGAGCAGGAAGCGATGCACTACTTCAGCCTTGAGGAACTGACGGATGTTGAAGACCTGATGAGGGTGGTGCACCCTGATGAGGATCTCTAAGGCAGCAAGCAGTGTTTCCCACACTCCACACTGACAGAAACAACACAAACAGTGAATGAACAGAGAGACAGATGTGGTTCTTCATCATCTAACGGTGGGGTTGAGCATCCTATGCCTCCTCATCATAGTGAACCAGTGCTGCACAGAATGCAAATCTAAAGGGACTCATTACTGATTTTATCAGTGATTATTTTTTCCAATATATTATAGATACATGAAAAATACCATTTGCAGTGCAAACACTTCAGTTTAACAATTGGCCAGACTGCATAGTTCTTAGTCTAGTCAAAATTAGTTTACCGATTTATCAATTTAGTACTTTTAAATTCTGGGTATTCTTTGAAGAAACATGGTAAAAATGAAATCAATGAGCCTGTGACCGAGAGATGCTTCTCTGTATGAATTTATTACTCGCTCATCATTACAAGATGATGTTTTGAACTTTCTGCTTTTCTTTGGGGATTCGCAGAGCTTAGGTTGAACAAGAAATCAGTAATGGCATCTGTATGTTTACTGTAGGGGATAGAACTGGCTGAAACTGCACTAGCAGTATTTTCTTTTCTTACTTAGGTGTATTACTATATTTTCATGTCTCATTGGAAAACAACAAATCACCAGATCTTGGAAAAACAATATTTGGAATTAAACCTATGCAGATTACCAGTTTATAGTTTCAGTATATATTTGGCTTTATGGCTATGTTATGTAACGCTGTATTTATTGTCTATTGTCAATCTGGGCTGCATGATGTGTGTGTTTACCTCAGCCTTGGCCCAGATTTTCCAGTCCAACAGGACGTCTGACAGAAGCCTGATGTCTTGCACCACTGCGATGGACTCGGTGTCCAAACGAAACTGCCCATCGTCCCCCAGGACGAGAACGGGTCCACTGCAACACCCATCCAGCAGAGTCTACAGAGACACAATATGGCCACCACATCAGAAATACAGCCTCTTCTACAGTGTTTCTATGATCTACTGTTCACTCTAATCAGACACATACCTCAACATATCGATAATCACTATCTCTCCAGAAACAACCTTACAGTGCAGAACCACAGACAGGAAAAAAATCTATAAATTCTCCATGAAATTTTTTGGAGCGCTTATCACTCTGTCATAACCAATGCCATTTACTCCCAGAGCAGCCCTGTTTGTATTGATCAAAGTCTATCATTTGTGACCAGCTTCACTGCAGTGGTCATAAATCTTGCAGTCCTTTGGGTCTCTGGAAGTCTGAGGTAAGACAGAAGCTCGCAGCTCTTATCCACGGTTAGTTACATTATTTATTGTCTGACAAATGAATTCAGTTACAGTCCAGTAAAAGGATTTATTAAATTACATTCATTGATTTCATTTTTACTGTGTTTTAAATGGTATAAATAGAAAATTACAAGTTTAAAAAAATCCAACAACTGTAACACAACACATTTCTTTTCATATAGCAATGAGAGTTTGATACACTACACTACTTTATCTGTGCTATACAATTCAGTATGTGCAACCCTAAAGTGACAAAAACAATCAGGACTGCTGTGTGACTCTGCAAGAGCTCAGTGTTTCATCAAGTCAGACAGAATCCATTTCAGCACACAGCCATCACACAGCTCAATTACAGACACAGCCAGAGGGTCAAGTAACAGCAGGGTCACCAGCTCCGGCTCCGAGAGGCACCGGAGTGTTGGGTTGGATCAGATTCATGGTGAAAACAAGTGGTGGTGAATATGCTTTACCGCACACATCAGCAGAGGTCGTTGGAACAGAAGACAGCAAAGCATTCAAGGTGTGACTCACTTTTAGCATATGATATCCCACGATGCATTTGGACTTTATGAGGACCTGGTGGATCATAGAGTAACCATGGTAACAGTCCATCTCGTGGATGCGGTGTTGGTTAAACTTGGACAGCGACAGCAGCACCTGCAGGGCCAGAGCCTGGGTCTTCTCACAGTCACTAAGCTCCACCGTCTGGATGTCAAGAGCCCGAGATGAAGGATGAAAAGAAAAGAGGTGAGAAAGGAAAAAAAAAAAAACTGAGTCAAATGTGTGAACATGAACAATGTAAGTCTGCAGATGCATTTATATGTTGGTTCTTGCATTATTCCACACAGTTCCTGCTACAGTAATCATGTCCTTGCACAAAAGAGCCTATTATCAAACCTTGTCTTTAAAGGTGACACTCGACTATGATCTCAACTGACAGGTGCAACAACACTAATATGACTTTCCTCCCTCAGGTTGAAATTGAAATAATTATTTAGGTCACATTTCTAGAACAGAATGAGAAGTGTAGCCCATAATACAGTTCAAATACAAACAAGGTGATTATTTTGAAATACTTTTATTCACATACATATATATATATATATATATATATATATATATATATATATATATATATATGAAGCAGTATATAAACTTCAAAATAAGGACCTCTGTCTCTGCAGCTTTATTAAAGATACTGATCATCCCACCTGTGCAAAGAGGAAGACAAAATTTCCTGTTCCTCCGATCTTGTGCAAGACGCTCTGCAGGCCTTGGGTTTCAGTGGGGAGCAGAGCCCTGAGGGCGTTGGGCTCCAGGGAAACACTCTGTACCTCTTTGGAGCTGAAGGGCCGCTGGGTAACCACCGTCTTGGCCTGACCCTTCAGTCGGATTACAGGCTCATAGATAGTGTAGACTCTGGGGCTGCTGGGGGCATACACTACTGCCAAGCTCTCCTGTGCAGAAACACAAAGCAGACAATTTATTGTCATCTTGTAACTTCGAATAATTCCTAATATTAGGTATATAGTAGATATTTTTTGTAATAAGTATCCTACCTAGCCTCTAGCATGGATTAACACGTGGGCTTGACTAGGTCAGAGTATAAGAGAAGTTATTAAGATGTGGAGAGGAAGTCATTCATTCTTCTTGTCTCACTCCCCTCTTTTCTTTTTAATCAGCTGTGCTTTTATCAACATGGCTATTAGCATTTAATGGGAGAAAAACTATTTTCAGTCTCACTGAAATAGCTGCAGCTTAACTGTAATAGCTTTTTCCATTGGGGGAAAAATGACTTCCTACCACGCTGTATCATTAATGACAACTAATTGGAACAGCACATTATTCATGCACCGTGAAATGAAACAATAAATGAGACATAGGAGGGATTTGCTATGCCTACAGAGCGCTTGAATCACAATGTAAAATTACAGGGTTTAACAGCAGTGTCAATCTGCATTTTAACAGAAACCTGCGAACAGATGAAACAACACTAAATAATTGCTTAGTGTATTTCATATCTTTTAAAGTGCATGCTGTGTGTTGTTGACCTACAACCAAAGCTGTTGTGTCCACATCCTTGCTCTTCATCAGAATCTCTCGTACATGCTCACACTTCAGCCCTTCCAGAGTGACAAACTTGGAAAATGTCCCACTGGGCTTGCCATATTTGCAGGGCATGATTGAGGTGAGGTCAGGTCCACTGGTGTACAGGTAGAAGGCCTCCTCAGATCCTATTCTAGACCCTGAAATACACGGAGAAACATATAGTTAGAATATAAAATATAAATATGTTTTATATGAAACTTTGTTCCATTGTTGAGACATCTGGGGAGTTCTTCTCTTTGAGTTCTTCTCTAAAAAATATCTTGGCATTTTGGATATATCTTTTATTAGGAAGCCAAAAAAATGAATAGTGAGAAATTTGAAATGGACAGTGAATCAACCCCATGAGTAAATGATTTATATTAGTGCATCAATAACCCATTAACATATGATCTATTGCAAAGTGAGACCCTTATGGCACCATGGTGCACCTTGATGTTTTATTTCCTGTTCCCATGAATCTTGCAGTCTGTCTTTTCTGCTACCCACGATGAATTCCAATGACAGCTGAGAGGCTAAAGCATGTATGAAGACATCGTTTGGGTTCACAGGTTGGGATCGCCCAGACTACAAGCCATTCACGGCCAATTAGAGGCAACAAGAGAAGTATTCACTCAGCCTCCTGAGAGAATGCTGAGTATCTGCAGCATGCCACACATTGCACCAGACACATCCTTTTACTGCCACAAGACTGGGTACACTGTTAAAATACAACTGCACCACAAACCATCTATGTACAGTATGTACTGTTTATTTATAAGAGGTAATCAATGTACCACAGGGAGCAGCACAGAGGACAGATTATTATAAATTATATAAATGATTAAAACAAACAGCATGTATGCATGTAGGGTAACATGATGATTGTCTGACTGAGATTAAATGTTAAGTTAACAGGAGTCCTACCATTGAAGAGGAGCACAGTGCCCATGCTCCAGCGCCCACCCTGCTTCAACAGCTCTTCACAGGATGGCGCACAGTGGCCCAACATGCAGAAGGTTTTGTTGCTGTCAGATGATAAACTTGATTTACGGGGTAGGGTGTAGTCCAAAGAAACCTCACATTTCCTACAGAAGAGAGCAGTTTTAAATTGTGTCCACTAATTTACCAGACTTCCAGTTTCTTACTGTTGCCATTACACATGTTCCTCACCTGATACCACACACCCAAACAACCACGCGGCTATGGATGTTCTTCTTGCCCTCTGGCTGCTGGGTGTAAGTGAGGCCGAGATGCTGCCACTGGCCCGGCCTGAGCAGCCCCTCACCAGAGTCTGCCTGTGCCAGCAGCCCTGCTTTTATCTCATCGTTTGGATCTATACAAATTCTGAAGGAAGAACACATTACAATAACTCAAGGTTAATAAACTATGAATACTTAAAAAGGAGTAACCCATTGTTCCCTCACGTCTTTGAGGCTGCAGTCTACAATGGAGCGCACCTGAATGTGAGAGAGCCTGTAGAGAAGTCTGCCCACACTTGAAGCATCAGTGCCTTGGAGCCCATGGACAGAATATGAATGAGGCCTTCCTCTACTAATCTTGTCCCAGCCTGAGAGGAGCCCTGGTGCAACTCAGCTGCGGGAGGGTTACTCTCTTCTGGAAAACAACAACAGACAACTCAGAACCGATTCATTTTTATGAACATCAGACATAAAAGGTCTTAGTGAAGTTTCTGTTTCTCACCCTTGTCTTTGTCCCCGTCCTTCTCCTCCTGCTCTGCCACCCTGAGCCACATAGAGGCACTGAAGCCACTGGCCATGTGGGGCCAGCAGTTTTGCCCTACTAGGGGCAAGTGGAGAGGAGCGATGTGCCAGGGAGAGGAACGGAGGTGGCATGGTCGGTACTCGGTATCCCCCTCTCTGCGTCCAGGGGACAGTTTGCCCTTCCAGAGCAAACCGACACTTTTCCCCCCAACAGCACCATTCTGTCTGGAGCCAGGGGACGACCCTCCTGGTGTTGAAGCCCCAAGGATTATTGGAAAGGTCAGGTAGTGGAGAGGTTCAATATTCACGTTCGCCACAACAACTTGTAGCATACCCTTCAGTAAAATTTCCTGGCAGATAAAAAATAAAAAGCCAGTGAGAAGAACAGTTTATCATTTTAGATTTGATAAAGAAACACCGGACGGATGTGTGTTGACTCTGCATATCTATAAAATTTTCACCATGTTTTTTAAAATCTCCAGATGAAGTAAAATTAATAAAAATTATATCCACACATTAATTAGCAGTTTAGTTGCTGTAACCATGTGATTGGCCGAATTAAACCTGTGATAACCCTGTGAGTCTTGAAAAAGAAGCAATAAACTATCCATAAATAATACAGCAGAATGCGGAAAAACACACTGCTTTTAAAACTGAAAAATCTGGGTGGCAGTGCAAAATCAGCAACACAATCATAGTGGCCACTGCAGTCACTGTCGTCCCATTTTTTTTAAGAGACGGAAAACACAGGTCACATGTCATTATATTCACATGGTTAAAAATACTCCTCTTCTCCCCTCTGGAAATCTAATTCTTGGAGACAGGTTATTGATGATGTCTGCGGCCGGATTCCAATTAAACACAGACCTGTGGTAATAGGTTGAAGCACCACATCTGTTCCACATTCACTGGTGTTAATTGTATATAGAATGAAGTGGACCCAGGGGAGCATTATGTCTTTTAAAGAACCAAGGAGTAAGAAGTGAGAACATGGTGACAGGAACAGAAAGGATGTGCAGACACTGTGAACATAAGCTATCAGTGTCAACACCCTGAACGTAAGCTAACAGTGAATTGTTGAGTGACTGATAGGGTGCTATTTACAGTAGGTGGAGTCTTCTCCAGGAAGAGGCGAATCAATAGAGCCAGTTCCTCTGCTGTGATTCGCTGGCTCACCATGGCAACCAGCAGCTCCACTAGCACAGTCTGGCAATCTGAATGTAGATCAATGAAGAGCATATTACGTAAACAGTTTTCATTCACTTGGGCATGCACCAGAACACCACAGACAAAAACACAAACATCATCACTGCTTTGCTATCAGCGAGAAAAATCTTTGGTAAAGAAAAACAAGTCCACAGAGAAGCACATTAGATACAAGTGCATGACATATACGAGTGCATACAGTACACTAAAAAGTATAGAGTTTGAGGGATTGTACACAAATTGTTTTAAAAGAATTATTAATATCAACCATATTGTATTTTATGTTTTATCCATGAGACACCAGTCAAATTGTCAGAAGCAGGAAAGCAGGAATTTTATTTTCCTTAGCTCTTTCAATTGACAATATCTTACAATGCCATGTGAGGTACAACATAAATTTGATACGTTTTAGACCCTGAGGACCCAGTTGAAATGTCAGCAGCAGGGAAAAAAACACATCCAAGGAACAGAGCAAAGTGAGTGTTCCCAGCTTTTTTTCCTAGATGTCACACATGAACAATATCCTACAGTGTCAGACAATCCAAAAATAAGCCAGGAGGAATAACAAACCTGTAAAGGAGGGGTCTGTTTGGCTGAGGATGTTGTGGAAGCCAGACAGAATGGTTTTGACTCCTCCCTGGGAGGACCAGAAAAAGGGTTAGTCATATTCCTCACAGCACAGTTGAGGAGAAAAGTAAGACAAAAATAGACTGGAGAGGCAGCTAAGAGTAGTACAAAGAGGAAGAAGTGGTCAATCTGACCTGGTCATAGAGCAAGGCAGCATTGCGGGGGTTGGCGTGTACTGCATCCAGCAAACTGTGAAACACATGACTCAGAACCTCCATGTCTGGGGAGCCGGTGGCGAGAAGCTGCAGCTCCATTGTGCAGATCTGTGGGAACAGCAGCATGCCCTGCCTGGGCCCGTCCGCCACCGCTGCAAACTCATGCAGCACGGCAGACTCCACCTTCACTCCTAAGACAAGAACCAGGACAAGATCATACACACAACAAGAGACTCATACATGGCCATGGAGAAATGCTAAAGGTTTCACTCACTGGCTCACATGCTAATGCAGAAACACACACTGACAGGTTGTGGGTGGTGTTGCTTAAATCCACAGGCATTCCCTGCTTCAGCTCCAACTTCCCATCTTGGAGGCAGCTCATAAAAAAGAATTAGCCTCAGCCTTGTGCTCAGCCTCAGAGCAGCATGGGAGTCTCCCCTTGATTTACAGGAGAGCAGCCCAGCAGGCTCTCATGCAGCTACTGGGACCTCCTTTATTAATGGAGCTTGCTCTCTCTCCTTGTACACAATTACACAGCTTTCCTCATCTAATACACTCACACATTCAAATACATACATACACACCTTTAATACCAGTTTACGTTAAATTCAGATGCTTATGTTTGGTCTGAGTTTGAATTTAATTTCAGCAAAGTACCAATTTGCAATTCATGTGATTTTTGCTGTGTTTTTGGAAAAGAAATGTAATCTTCTAAGTAAGTGTAAACACAGTTAAAAGACTAGGAAATGAAGACATCATAAAACATTGACATAATACGAGTTATGTCATGCATGGGATTGTGAGGAGAAATGCGGTTATTGGAGCCAGAAAACCTTGATTTGGCCATGAAGAGGAAAGCCTTGGGAGAACAGATGTATTTAGTATTGGACCAGGATGTTCAATGTTAAGGAGAGATAAGCTGTTAGATTTGGATTTGAGAATAACAACAGAGAGGTATAATTGCCAAAAGTTAGAAGGAAAGTTAATTCATTAATTTGTCTTGCATGAGGTCAGTGTTAAAGATTGACTGTTGAACAGGACGTAAGAGTTTTTCAGGAAGTTGAAGTCTCCATTTGATGGGCACTTAAAGTCACAAGATTCAGCTCATGAGGCCACAGCGTGTAGTTGCCTGCAGTTGTAAAATGTAAAACAATGACTCCATTCTGAGGGGATGAAAAAGTAAAAAGAATATAATCAGGCCACGTTCTTAACCTGCGAGACCAGAGTGTGGAGGCAGTGCTGATACAAGAGGCTGTTGTGAGGGGAAAAAAACATGCAGGCTTGTTTTCTGCCATGTCATTTGTACGCAATAAAACTAACTTGTCATTGCTAAAATAAGTTCCACAGCCCATCAAAGGAGGATGTGGTTATTACACGACACCAACAGCCCTTATCTGCACATACACTTCTATTTAATATAAAATCTTCCAGTGAATGCAGTAACGCATAAATGTATTGAATTATCAATTCAATAGTGGGAGAAACAAGGTTTCCCAAGGCAAAAAAACAACAGGTTTAAAGGTTGAGACCAATACATGAACTCTCAATTCATCAAGAGTAGTCTGTTGACATTTTGACCAACAAAAACAAATGGTAGATGAGATGGTCTACATGAAGTAAAAGTGATTTACAGAGTTCTTAAAATAACCCCAGGGACGTAAAAGGGTGAAAATTAATCTACAGTGGGTAGTTACAAGACTTAAAAGTAAAGTAAACAGTGCAAATAATGTTAAACCTGTCTAAGCTGCTATTATTTGGAGCAGTAAGGTGTGTGCAGTAGGTTAATGGGAGTAGTAAAGTGTGAGTGTGTGTATGTGTGTGTGCATGTGCGTGCGTGCGTCTGTGTGTGTGTGTGAATAACGGTGGACCTACCTTCTTCCTGCTTGGCCATGTCCTCAGGATTGCTTTCACTGTCAGCGTCGTAGCCCTCCTCCTCCCCTGGGGGCTTGACGCCACAGCTCTGCACTTCGTCCACCTCCTCAGACAGATAGTCTGATGGGGCCACTCCCTCCACCAACACCTGGAGCTTTGAACAGAAAGAGAGTGAGAGAGAAAGAGAGAGAGAGAGAGAGAGAGAGAGAGAGAGAGAGAGAGAGAGAGAGAGAGAGAGAGAGAGAGAGGGGAGGAGGAAGAGAGGAAACAGTCAGTTCAATACAGTCCAAACATAACCAAACCTGGTCAACTGTCAAGCGGTTTGTAAGATAAGAATCATTTCAAAGACTTACTCAATCTGGTTTACAAACCTTGACTAAAAATGTAATGCTAAAAAATACTAAGCATGACAAGCAGCGGCCTTACCACTAATACAGTGAATAAATTGCCAACAAAATGTTTTCAAGTGATGTGGAAGAGAAAATAAAGTACAAGATTCTGGTCATAAGGCAAATATCAGCTGACTTCTGCAGCACTCACACAGCCCAGTTTCTTGATGTGAACAGTAAGTCATCATATGTGTATACACACACACACAGACACACAATCACACACAGACAGACAGACAGTCGCGCACACACACACAAACACACACACACACACACACACACACACACACACACACACACAGACACACTCAAGTAAACAGTCTAAACCCTTTACTGTTCAAAGAACAGGCTTATTTTAATACACACATCTATTCCTTTCAACATAAAACTTGGCAGCTGTGATATTCAATTGCAGGTGAAGTAAACAATTCAAACAAGAGTCCTTCAGTGTACAAACTTGGTGGCGGAAGACTAATCTTGGAGCTTCACAGCACACACTTGCAATGGTTAAGTGAACGTTACACTCTACTGGGCTCACTGGGAAAGAACTAAGCTCTTAGGAAATAGGTAAATCTATTATATAAAAGGCTAAATCCTCCTATGTTGGAACAGGCTTAGTCAGACAGGCATTTTAAGACTTGTGGAAAACACATCTAAGGCTGTGAGACAGGAGGCACCCATAACCAGGCGGCAAGTCATTTTAGTGAGGACAGACAGACAAAAGTGATCATCTTTTTGCAATTTATTTTTTCTTCTGTATTCATCTCACTTCTTGGAACATATAAAAGCAGTTGTATGTCTGCTCCGAACCATATATGGTCTTGAAAATCTTTAATTAATGCAGCCTACAGCAATGACAGTGTCACTGTTGAGGAGGCAGAAGTTGCTGTGATGTAAGGATTTTCCTTTCTCATCTGGCCAGTCATTGTTGTGTGAAATTATCGACATGCGTGAATATAACCAATTTATTTTTTATGTGCTCATGCATACTTTAAAAAGTTACACTAACATGAAAATGTTTTAAAACAAAGTAATCTCTTTGGATGTCAAAATGAGGCCATGCTTACATCCAGTTTATTCTCTAAACAAGCGCCATCATTATTTCATCTGCTGTTTTGTTGCACGTCAGGGAGATAACAGCTGCTTAGCAACGTAGTGCGAGTGGCCATACACAGATGCCCCGAGGATTGACGATGCTTGGCTGGAAAATGGTTTACCTTTCATTGTACATTTGCTTCCTGAATAAACACCACTGCTCTTTATATTTTGACATGGTGTTCAGTTACTTCTCAGCCAAAGAAGCAGCAGGTAATACAATGTGGTAACTGAACACAGTCTGCTTCCTTTTACTGGGAAAAAAAGCAATAAAACAACTGTATAGGGAGTATGCTTTCGTTTGTGTTTAAATTTACTAATTAACTCCTGTGTTGATCAATCACCCTGACCAGAATTGTCTTCCTTGAAAGCAGCTTATTGGGCACAATGGGAGATCAGTTAATATCACTGGGTAGCACACAAGAAGATGCAGTTTGTTTCTGGTCACATTTCCCTGTTTAAAAATTGTGCGATCTCCCTTGACCGTCTCTCGTTCTCACCCCTGCCTGCCAGCCTCAGAGGCATTTGCCCATTTGCCAACTTGCTGAAATTAGTGATTGAAAAATAAAAAAGAGCAAGGGAAAGGCAGAGCAGAAGAGACAGAGGGACTGAGCAAACAAGAAAGGGAAACTACAGAAACTTACTTATGTGGTCCCTATTTCATTGCAATTACTGACAATTGGTATTTTTGGACATGTAATGCCGCTAGTTGACAGGAGAGATATGACATGATGGAAGGAGATACACAGCATAGTTATCTGGTGGGCTATGAACCAAGTGTCTTGATGCCTGACTGGCTATAACCTGAACTGGCCTCTTGATACATGAGTAGCTCAAATAACTTGATAATATAAAAAGGTGCATGTAACACTCACAGGTTCTCCAAAGGCAGGACTCACCCTGTCTGGCTTTTCCTCAGGGGGCTCAGGACAAGATGACACCTCAGCCAAAGCCACTCTCAGGAGAGAGTCAAAGAGAGGAACAGCAAGGTCAGAGTTCACCACCCCTGAGCGGGAGAGCTGGTCTCTCACCTCAATCAGGGTTTCTTCCACTGACTGGAGCTAGTGATGAGAGGAGACATAACAGTTTAACTGAGACCAGGGTAAAAGTGCTTATTTTTGTTGTTGATGTGGTTAGGGATTAGTTGATCAGTGTGATATGAAGTGACATACCTGATAAGAAAGTTCAGGCTCTATCCTCTGAAGGGCTGAGTTAGCACTGTGTAGACAAATAGCCAGCAAAGCCTCCAGCAGACGAATACTCTGAAGCTGCCACTCTTCCTCCAGCTTCTTTGCAGGATCTTTGGTCTTCCCCTCAGCTGGAACGGTGCTGAGGGTGTCGGCTGAATCATGAGTTGTCTCCTCCGCTCCCACTGGAGTGGCTGGCACTGTGGACTCAGGGCTGCCTTTGCCCTTAGCATCCCTCTTCTTCTTTGCCTTCCCATCCTTGGTCTTACAGGAAAGTTTCTGAATTACCATGGCCATGAGGCGCAAGCAGACATCCAGTCCCCCTAGCCTGAAGAACTGCCTCTGGAACAAAGGGCTGGCCAGATAGATCCACCGACACACTGACCAGACATCTGCAGCACGTCGTACCTGCTCTTTGGAAGGCAGAGCCACACTATCTGGGGAAAGGTAAGGCAGCCGCCCACCAAGCGGTTCACTAGCTGTACTGTCATACCCTGATGTGTCCTCAGAGTCATTGGCTGAGTCCCGGTCAGAATCAGCCTCTTTGCTAACACAGAGGAAGGCCACACACAGGAAGAGGTTGATAACATGAAGGTGGGTCTCTGCTCGGCTGCGCCCTGGTCCACGTCCTTGCCCGCTCCGGCTCTTATGACGTGGATATGCCTCCTTTAGGCCTTCATAGAACTTGCTGAGGCTCTGTGGGCCTTCTCCAGCCCCTCGCGACCCTAGTTCCTCAACCAGACCCAAGACAGCTTCTCTTTCTTCAGCATCAGTATTTTCCAGCTCCTGAAGCACCCCGTAAACCTGTTGGTGTCCAGCGCCAATGATCAGAGTCTCAAACACCTTCAAAGCCAAAGAGCGGGTCTGGTCCAGGTAGACGAGCTCTGTCACCTGATTGAGCCCGTTACAACTGACGAAAAGGTCTCTTATCACCCTGTAACATAATAAATAATAATCAAAAATATTAGAAACTAAGCAAATTAAAACAGAACATAAAACACTACACACACCAAATATAAATATGGGTAATTTGTAACACTTTAATGCACTATGCCATGAGCTATGCTTGTCCCTCTTACTAGCCATGGAAAGGATAGATTAAAAAAAGGTCTATGTGAACTCCGAGGGATTCAAATCTAACAAAGTCTACAACCAGTCAATCAGAGGAAAAGCCACTGCCAACACACAGTACCCTTCACGCTAGGTCCATCATTTATTTCACTTACTCCCTTCAGGTTGCAGATATAGTTCACCACCATAATTAAGTCAACTTCTGTTAACATGATAAATTACTAACGTACTTTATATATTGTTTTTGCTTTGTGATTGTTGTTGTGTGTCTCTTTGACTGAGCCACATCAACGATTCATTTCTGTCACATTGTGTCAAAGTTATCTGAATGTGAATGTGTTTAGTTAAAAAAACAAAGCGGAAAGTTAACCTTTTGCAAATTTGTTTACTGCTCATATACAAATACCGTCGAGGCAGGGGTAAATAATAAACCGTGTCACCTCTGAGTGAAGGTTAAATCAACATTTGGTGAGAAAAACATCACTCTAGAGATGTGCTGCTGTTACACGTGACTAAAATAAAAACACATTAATCTCAACACGGCACTGTCTCCGCAGTATGATAAGGACTTGAAACAGATGTTCATTTGAAGCTTTGAGCTCAGTGCATGAAATAGATAAATTTCATAGATTATTAACTTGCTGATTTTTTTCTCTAATTCAAACCCTTTCTCCAGCCTTCCTCTAAATTAATGTAGAGTTGATTGATTTTGCTTTTTCAGAACATTTCCTCTTTTCATTAGTGATGTGTAAGTCCATCAGAATGACAATTCATTAGCCTGCATATTTAATGTTCCCATCTGAAAAATATGGAGTTCTGTTATGCAAGAAGCTGTAGGAGCGGTGCAAGATGATGACAAGGCAGGCAAGATGTTCAGATGAAGTACAGCTTTGAGAAGATTACTTGTCTTTTAGATCATCTTGCAACAACAATTTCTTTCCACTTGGCATGCTTTTAAATCAATGTAATATAAAATTCTGTAGCATTAGTCGACCCATTTATGTGAAGGTTAAATAAAAAGTTATCAAATTAACCTTAGTAATTCAATACACTTCTTGAGTTTGTGAGACCACTAAACACTTAACAATTTAACAACCAAACAATGATTGTTTGGTTGTTTGTCTCCTCCCAAACTACAAAAATTCACGTCGGCCTCAGCAAAGCTTAAAATGACCATCACATTTTTCAGCTTATGTAAATGTTCCTTGCTCTTTGAATATACAATATATATATATTGATGTGGGTCAATATTTACCTGGTCTCAACAATCTGATCTACAACATGACAATCAGATGTTCCTTCAGACCAGTACAGAGTGTGTATATGGTCAAATATAACATATAAGCTTCTACTGGGCCCAGAGAAACGTTCGGGTAAAAAAAACACTTTATGTCAAATCTGCTGTTTGGAGAAGCTTTGAAGCTGATGAAAGCTGACTTTTATTTTGACAGTTTTAGAGAAGCCTGAGATGGAAGAGTGGGACAAGGGAGAGAAATATTTCACTTTATATATCCTGTGGAACTAAAATATCCATCCATACTTTAATAACAAATATAACTAGTAAAAGCTTTAAACGTGAATGTGCACAATCAAATACAACTTAGGGGAGCACATACTTGACGGATGATCAATTTTTCCTCAGGGCCAAATAATCAAACCCTAACCTTTTTCAACCAAAACAATACATTTAATTTTGGGTCATCTGATTGTGCCCTTTTATTTAAAAAAAAATTAAATAAATAAATAAATAAAAAGAAAAAAGCCCAAACCAAAACAAAACAAAATATCTCAAATATGTACATGGCCCAGCAGATGGAGCTGTATAGTCTAACCTAATGAGAGTGATCATGTGCAAGAATGCGCCGTTTTGTCATGAGTCTAGGTATCAACCTAAACTTGGTTATTTTGACATTGCCATTCAATAAGTATTGCAGTTTGGTTGCCACTGTCCAAGGCTATACAGAAAAATGTGTGTTTTAGCAGTAGTACATTTGAGCTACCACTGTTTATTTTTGTTATCATTTACCTAGTGTGTTGAAACCTGAAGTTTCAATAAAGGTGTTAGACAGTTAAAAGCTGTATGAAGTGGAATTCTTAGAGCTGTTTTGAACAACAAAGAATAAAGAGGCATTATACTTCTATAGCTACTTGGCAGCTTAATTAACAGCTTATACGTTTCTGTGCCCTTACACAGTAGTGGATTTTTTTTAGTTTAAATATAAAAACCTTTACCTGCTGCCAAAGTACTGGCTCTTGCCTCACTTACACCTTAATTGATATGCTACAATATAATGTGTAATTTGATTATCATTAATAAATGAATCATGAACAAAAAGGGTATTCAAATGTGTATCCCTGCTACGACCAATTTGTCATCAACTCAAAAAGTGAGATTTTACTGATAAAACTGGTATAATGATGCCTTTTACATAAACATTAGGACCTAAAATTGTTTCCAAGAGTCTTTTGAAAGGGCTGAGATGAAAAACATCCTGGCTGTAAAGACTGAATGCCAATCAAAGCTGCAAAGAACAGAAAACCACCAAATCCTCCGTCTCTCACTCAGTTCACAAAACTGTGATAAATTATTGATTAGCATCAATTAGCAATGAGCTGGAGAGAAAAGATCTAATGACAAACAACCTACAAGTGGATTGGGTTTCTTACTTTGCGCTGGTTGATTATATTTGCTTTGTGAAAGAAAAAGGAGCAGAACCCATTTCCTGAGTGAGAAATCAGCTAAAACATTTTCAAATCAAACACAATAATCTTAAAACAGCATCTCAATGTTTCAGAATATTTACTTAATAAAATAATTTTGATCATTTTTTGGACAGTTTGCAGCAACACGTCTTTTTGCCTAAAAATGTAAAATATAAAACACACGGCCATAATCCTAAAGTTCAGTCCCTTACGACAGGGATGACCCAGAGTAACTAAAAGAATCACTGAAAAAGAACAGACAATCAGAAAATTATCTTAAACTGATGTAAAAACAGCTCACCTTGATTTGAGTAGGGCAGGTAGTGTTTGCAGGTATATGAGTAGTATCTCCACAGGCAGGCACTGTGTGTGATAGCTGCAGACCTGAGCACAGACAGTGGAAACCCCCAGCTGCTGGGCATGGTGGGCCAGCTCTACCCCTCTCTGCAGCACAGGGTTGAAGATGTGTGTGTAGAGTTGCCACTGCACTATAGCATTGCCTCGCAGGGTCAGGTGGCACACATGGCCAGCTATCTGCTGGCTCAGCTGCCAGTCCTCACCAAACACTAGTTCTTGATAGGCCTCCAGAGCATTCCACTTCCACAACATGTCCTCTGCCCCCCCTCCACTTGGCAGAATACCCTGGGAGCGGTAGCACAGACTGGTAGAAATGGATGAAGGCTCCCCTTGCTGCAGGGTTTCCTCCAGACCTGGCAGCTGACTGCTGTCCAGAGTGCAGATGTTACAGGAGGCCAGTTTGGCTTTCTCTGAGGGCTGACCCCCACCAAGCTGGTCTAGGATCAGTCGACCCAGGACACTGAGAACATGAGACTGGTAACTACGCAGACCGGGTGCTTGGAAGGCATGCAGCAGGGGTCCTACAACTGAGCGAGGGTCCATACAACAGCAGATTCCGACAGCCTGAACCCCAGCAAGTACCTGGAGAACAGCTGGTCCACTGGGAGAGAGGCGCTGTAAGAGCCGCAGACATTGGTGAGCACACGCAGCCAGGCAGCAGCAGCGCTCAGGGTAACGCACCGCATCACCCTCCATCCCGTCCTTGCCATCTCCATCCTCTTCAAAGGGGTTGCGCCTGGCTGCCTGCTTGAAAGCAGAGACAGGCAAACCCGACAGGTCTCTGTGGTGATGCAGGAAGTGTGAATATTCACAGCGACGATGACGGCGTCGGGCACACACGGACTGATGCAGCTGCTCTGACTTTGCCTTCTTGACAGCGCTGATGATCTTGAAGACCCCTGCAATGAGACCTCGTAGCCTCTCTGAAGCCTCACCTCCTACTTCAGAATCCCTCGCCCTGCCAAGCCCCTCCAGCCGCAGAACTGTGGCCTCAAACAGCTCCAGGCCGCGGTGCTGGACAAATTCATGGATGAGCTCGAGCGCCTGGCTAAAGAAAAAGGGGTTGGGTGTGGAAGCCTGCAGGCAACCCAGCAGCACTTGTAGTACTCCCTCTAGAAGCTCTGGCAGCAGTAGTGCCCTGTGGCGATAGCGAGAGAATGAAAAGTCATCCTGGACTTCCTGCAGGGTTTTCTTGGGCCGGGGAGCAAAAGGGTTAGTCTGTCTGTCCAAGCAGCTCCGGATTTTGAGGGTGGCTCGCAGCAGGTCTGTCAGGCTGCGTCTAAGGCTGTCTGGAAGGGTTTCACTCTGACTCACATCTACTGACATCAGGTGCAAGATGGTGCGTAGTAGCATCCGCTGGACCAGGGCGATGGGCTCTTCGGTCCAGCCTCCAGCAAGCTCTTCTGCCCCTGTTCCACCTCCACCCCCTCCCCCTGGACCACAGCAGTCACCAAACTCAGTTAGGATCTCAGTGAGAGTTGGTACAACACTGACCGCCAGGCCAGGGTTGTGGTTGATGCTCATGTCAAACTTACACACCTTCTCCAGTAGGGAGAGCAACACATGGCAGAGATCAAATGGTGAGTTTTCCATGCGGTTGAATATTGATATTGCAGCTGGGTCAGTCAGGGTTTCAGTGTCTACTATCTGTGACCCAGGGGCTCGGGGATGTGGGTATGGTGCACTCATGATTTCGGTAGTGGTGGTGCCTGTGGTGGATGTTAACTGTGAGGCCTCTGAACGATGATGCTGACAGCTTACCCTGATGGTGGAACCATGTGATCTTCGAGTCCTTGCACCGCCTGGGCCTGCGACAGCTTTGTCTTCAGAATTTGCTTCTGAATCTGAGGTAGAAACCTGGGACTTGCGAGCATCCTTCACAGAGTATCTCTGCGCTGTTCTGCGCGACCGCCTTGACTTCCAGGTGCCACTGCCGACACGGGACCTCTTCCCAGAGTTCTGTTCATCTGTCGCAGCTTTCTGTCCTGCTTTGAGAGGGATGGCCTTCACCTCCCGGCTAAGGAATACCTCCAGTAAGGACGGCAGGGTGAAATCTGTCCACACACAGAAACACATGTCTATCTTATTCTGGATGTACACACAGACATACAATACCAAGTGCACTTCTAGACATACATACACTGAGGTAATATTAGGTCCAACCATGTTAATGTCACATTTTAGGATTTGAGACTTAATGTTCCAATTTTTTTAAGCACTAGCCTGAAAAACATCAGATTTTTTAGTTCAAAAATACTTTTTTTTTTGAAGAATAATCTCAGAAACATAAAGCTCATCTACATGTCAGCAGCCATGGCCTGTTTGTTAAACATCTTCAGTGAGTATGAATTAATTAAAGTAAAAATGTCTCGGGTCCATGTTAGAGGGGATCAGCAGTCCTGTACTAAATGCCAGTGTCATCCTGAGGTCACAGGCCTCTACAACCACACGTCCTCTCCACTTGTGTTACTGCTCATATTTGTAAGACTAAGGTTTATCATACTGCAGTTGCTGGTTATGATTAAAACTGATTCGTCCATCTCAAAAGGAGCTCAACATACAGTTTGCAGTGTTAAGCAAATAAAACCAAACTATAAATAAAAATTAGTAATTTGATGAGAAAACAGACCCTGTTTACAGTCAAAAGCAATGTTCACACATTCCACTGCCTTCACATAAACCCACCAAACCTAGCGCTGAAAGACTGCCAGTAGCCGTCAGTGATAATGACACAAATATATAAAAAAGAAAGAAAGCTACAGAAATTTCTGACCCATGAAACACAGTCTGCATTTCAGTTCATCTGTACAAAGATATTACTGTTTGCACATCACAGAGAACTGTAAAGCATAGCTACTTTTACACGCATAAAATGAAGTATATAAATTGAAATCATTAGCTACAGATAAGGAATAAGAAGTGGTCACATGCCATCACAGCAGAGCAGTGTGAGGTATGTACTGTTAACATCAACCTTTACATGAACAAGTAGCAGAGTAAGTATTTGCGGGTACTGACCTGGGGCTTTTTCCTCCTGCACAGGAATCTTCCAGACCAGCGGCAGTAGAGACAGCAGCAGAGTGAGCAGCTCCTCTCGACAGGTCAGCTCCTGAGAGGACAAAAAAAAAAACACCCACAGAGAAGTTACCTGGAAATCCTCCCTGCCCCTCTCCCTTTGGTCACACTCTGATGTCACAACAGGACACTCCCACCAAGACACACTCTTGTCGATACTTAAAACAAAATTCCCTTCAGCGTTTCGCCACTTTCTACAAAGCGAAATCACACACTAACATTTGCTTTTTATCTGAATTTAATTATTTTCCAAAAAATGCTTTTCACCACAGGAGCTAGTCAGTTATTTACTTGTGTGCATTTAGTTAGCTAGTCTTCTGCGCAAGTGGGTCAGAGCAATGTAGCACCTACATGACAACTTTACTTCCAAGACCTAGGGGATCTCATGTCTAACCAGGGCATTCCTCACAGCAGAGAGAGAACCAACTCCTTCATGTGTTAATTAAAACAATCAACCTACTCCTTCATGTGTGAATTAAAAAATGATCAGCTTGCTGCCCGAGCAAGACCATCAAAACACACAGTATCTTTTTTTCACTGTATAATATGGCGTGTATTGACAGAGTGCATATCCTGGAATAAATCATTACATTTTGTTTAATCACTTTAATTACATGATCATTTAGATGTCCAAAGTATATTACATTCAGCTACTTCTTGTTTTTCTAATTATTCACATATAAGCAATGCCACTTAGGTTGTGCAGCTCCATTAATCATTGATCTATCAGCTCTGATACAGTGTAGAGGGAGAGAAAGTGAGAAGGTAATGGGTCCGTCACTTTTGCTGTTCATGTATAATCAATGGCTGCCGGAAATGATGACATTGACTTATGAGTTACTAATTGAGTGACTCACTAATTAAGTAGTCTTTTCACTAGATACTTTCTCTGGTTATTTACATGAATACTTTTACTTCTATTTAGTCATAGTTTTTGGATACTCTGACCAAGTGTGACTGTAAATTATACTGCTTTTTAGCTACTAGATGTAGCTAGGTATTTACCATTTGGATTATTCAGCTGACGACCCCTCTGTACCCAGAGATGACAGTAGCCTGACATTTAACACTTGGCCAGTTGAAAAAAAAAAAAATAAAGAAATGAAAAATCTCAAAAAGAAATCCCTGTTAGAGCAGACAGACATCTGGTGGCACAGGGAGGGAGTATTTAACACCATGATGGAACAAAACCAATGCAAAATAAATTTTCTACTAAATTCAAACATGTTTTGCAAGGCACGTGCCTGTCTAAATAAACAAATGTTCATGAAGTGCCAGACCCTGACTGTCACTACAGGCTTGACTCCATTCAGGCCACAACTGACGCACATAGCCGACACACACAGCTGGAGCTTGTGATAACGCACATGCACATGAATGCATTAAATTTCTGTAGTGAAAGCTCCTATTAAAAGAGAAAATATACCAAGTATGTGTGAAATTAGCAGTATGAGGCCATGGGGACACTGACACACAGGGTCACATTCATAATATTATAATATTTCATCCCGTAATGCATTTGTTACTCCAAGTCAGAGCATTATGACTACTATGTCCTTAAAGGACACTGAAAATGACTGAGCTCAGGATCACATCTGGAGCCTTTTTAAAAACAGATTGGTAATTACATTTTATTAAAAGACAAACCATGACTGATTGGTTTCTTGTCCAAATCCCGTTCTTATTTTACCAGTCTATCTCAATGATCCTGACACACTGTAGAACTTTGAATTTTGTGGGTATTTAGCTTGTTTATCCACTGATGTTGCACTTTCTCTAAAGCTCATTTCAGATGATTAGCATCAAACCACTTAACACCTCATAAAATCATTAGAGAGTTTCATGTCGCTTGACTCCTGAGTCATCAACAGCAACAAATCTGACGAAGGGAAACGGTGAAGAAAGAGGACAAACCCTGACACTCAGAGGTCATATTGTTTTCAACTATGTGCTGGTTTCACACTGACCTTTTATGTGGAGCACTCGACTTGTCATGTGAAAGCCCCATCAATCACTCTGGATAAGAGCATCTCTGAACTTGTTACTTGACCCCAAAAAACACGCACAGATCAGATCAATACATAAACACACTGAGTGTGCTGCAGCATGGGCTCTGCCTGTGAAGTCTGCAGACCAGTTTATCAGTGTGTAGGCAGAGGAAACACTGGGCTCAGTGAGAGCCCAACAGAGTGCTTACAGGTGGATACCTTTGCCCTTCATGGTACAATATTGTCCACACCATATCTGTAACATCCATTTTGAAATAGATTAGCACTATACACATATTTTGTGTATTGGATGATAAAAATACAATAAAAACATACACAAAAAATTATACGTCAACTGTTCTACATGGATCTGATTATCAGCATCAACATCTTGCATGCATCAGCAGCAGCTGAACTTTCTGCAATCAGTCAGACAATAAAACAACATGTGGGCACCGCAGAGCTCATTTCCTCCTAGATACAGCCACTCTACAAATTGTAGTAACAGAAACCATATAGACAACATTGGCCATGTGGTGGTGTAATAAATGGGTAAAATGCTTTAGAGTGTCTGGAAACGAAAATGGGCATTCAGTTTCTCATGTCCGAGTTCAGGTGGAAATGTAAGCATCTCCTCAAGTGAAAAAAAATTAATAACGATGGAACAGTGGGAATTTAAAACTTAAAATATACAATATGTCTGTACATGAAATTATACAGCATCTTTTTATTGCATAACCTATTTTCCACCACGGAGTTTTATTGCACTGTGGTCATTAAATACCCCTTTAATCTTACCAGCTACTGTCAGTCTAATGTTTGCATAATCTTTGTTGCTTTTAGATGTGTTCATTACACTGTATCTGTACAAACTCTATAATTTCCTTTTGATAAGCAGAGATTAGTTGCAACAGAGGTCACTGAGGCTTATGTGCAGAAATTTGAATTTGTCATGCAGATATTGAACAACTGAATGAAAAAAGTTTAATACATTTAATACACTAAAAGCAGCAGCCAACAGTTCATTGGGAATATTACTGAATTCAGCTACAGTATAAGCACTTGTAATTTCAAACCCGCAGGATTTCAGTTCTCTATGAGAGCAACACGTCGGGTTACCTCTTCCTTCTGCAATGGGGATCTTTTTGTGTTGAAATCACAACAGCTGCAGTTGCCCTCACTGTAGTTTATGATACGTTTATTTGTGAGATTATTTGTTGCTGAAATGTTATAGAAATGGAAACCCACATACTCTTCAACCTTCGCTGCTCGTACCACAGTTTAAATACACAGTCAAGTCAACAGATTGGATGTATGAGCTTAGCTTTTCCTTACCTGGTCAATGATTGAGTCCAGGGTGCTGAGCAACAGGAAGCCCCGTCCCCTGACCAGGTACTCCCCCAGTGCCACCATGTGACTCTCCTCTTCATCTTCCTCCCGCGCCTCCGCTCTCTGGGCCACTGCGCTGCATAGTTGATGTACATCAGTCAGGAACTCCCTCGCCAGTGTGTTACTGGCCCCACTCATGTCTGAGCTACAAGAAAAGACGTAAACACGATGAAATTGTGGCAGAATCAAATTTTCTGTACATCAGTACAGACACTCAAAATACTTTGTAGGATTTTGAGGTTGTCCTTCACAAGAAGAAATCAAAACAATAGGTTCATTTTTGCATAGCTGTATGATTTTTAATTTTATACTCTAAATAAAAGTCATGAAATTGTTTTCGTAGACTTTAATGGGCATACTGCCCCTTTAAAAATATCAGGCAAAGCAACACACCTTGTTTGTAGCGTGATTCTGATTTAACTCTTAACAGAGACATTCCTTGGCAGTGAAAGGAAACCTAAACAGATTTGTGTACAGTAGAGAAGAACTAAGACTTCATCTCTTAGTCTCAAATAAACACTGTACTCACACTTCTGCTCTGATACTGTAAAGCATATCAAGAATTTGGAAGTAGCAGATACAGATATAGGCCACCTCTTGCTTTGTCGACACAGTTTTTGTGCTCACTCTCAAAGTCTGCTGAGATGGCACTGTAATGGTCTAAAATGAATTACCGCCATAAAAGCAAAGAAAATAATTTGAAGAAAAAATAGTTTGTCAGGGATTTAATCTGTAGATGACAGTGCAGGAAAACAGTGGTCTAATCATCCTGTTAGGGTCACATCGATGGAAACGCCTACATACTGACCTGAAGTGTGGTGAAATGAAAAAAAGGTCAGTTCCCTCAAAGCTGAACACATTGTGAATCAGGTTGTTCCAACAACATCCATCTCAATAAGCAAAGACTATTGGTCTGGTCATGCATGTTAACGGTCAAACCTTGAAATCTAGACTCATGTAGCTTGAAGAGAAGTCAGAAAACTGACTTATGCTACGAAGATTATTCATAGTGCGCCTCCAAGCTAGCATCCTTATGTCTGCCACAGCCACATTTTCCTCTAAAAGTCACTATAACAATAAGCTGTAGCTCTCAACAGGAGACATACTTCACACATCTCTCCAGTAATCGTTGAAGACACAAACACCATTTACAGGACAATCCCAATTACACAGCTCAAAGTGAATTTGTCAATATTCATGCCCTAAGGACGGAGCCATTACTAATTCCACCAGACTGTAACCAAATAATTTAGTGTTCACTTTTACATGTTTACATTTCCGCAGTTTAGGTTCTGCTCTGGTCCAAACTGATTCTGAATGATAACGCAAGAAGACGGCGAAAAGTACTGAGATAATAATTTCTACGGCAGGAATCTCCACTTAAAAAGAACAAAAATTAATTTCGGACATTCGCCTCTATAACATATGATCATTATCATCTTACCGAATGTTACTGGCCCAAACAGATTCCTTCCAGTCATCTTGTGTTTGCTCCAAGCCTGACTGCAGCTCCGCTGGCTGTATCTGCATACCTCCTCACACGACTGCTGACTGAATTTTCTGTTCTGCAGCACAAATTCCATTAAATTGGAATTTCAAATGGAAGCTTTCCAGATTCGCAGCAGATCAGCGTATCACATGAAAGCATGTGATGTCACATGGCGAGGGGACTGGCCTTGGGACTACTGGCAAGGCCCCAGGGCCCTGTGCGAGACCTCTGCGATCAACCATCATTCACAGAAACTGCCTTTGTACTCTCCACTACAACAACTGTTTTGGGAATTTTATTTTAATGAACTTGTATGGCCATGAATTCCAAACACACAATGATTTATTTGAACTCTATTGTTTTATTATTCCTAATTCTATTCTTGTCTCTTATCAACATTGCAAGGTTTCCAAAACCACTAAATCTGTCAATATTAATTGCGTAAAAATGTGTACAAAATTATTCACAAACCATGTTATTCTTGCATTTGATGTTACTTCTTTTATTCATTGTAGTTCTATTCTTGGTTCTAATTGAGACCACAAGGTTTCCAAAAAATAATTGG